>NC_139165.1:88095837-90499222 GCF_965202585.1 Thalia democratica
TTTACAGTATCTTTTTAATGTTTTTATACTATCTGACACAGTTTCTTACCTTAAACTTAACTTAATAAATAAATAAAATAAACCTCAAAGTGTGTACCTTTTTAAGCCTTGAAGAAATTTGGAAAACCTGAAAAATTTTTTGAAAAAAATGGTGGCAACCCTGATCTATTAACTCTCAGGGTTGCCATAGGCTACTCTTATTGACCTAAAATATTTCAAAATTATAAAAAACTCTTAACATTTTATATTTGTTCAATGTAAGGCTAATTTATTTCATCCTTCAATCTTTTTTGTTTTTCAAAATACAAACTTATAAGTTTTTTGCTAACATCTTGTTATTTTTAAGTATTTGTAATTGGGCTGCAACATATTTAAAAATACTTAGAATATTTTGATTTTTTGAAAATCTCAGGATATCTCAAAAATACTAAATATAATTTAGAATTTGTTGAAATTTTAAAAGCTCAGACTGACTCTAGATAGTTCAGTACAAGGTTCTTAGGTTTAACTTCCTTGTAAATCCGTAGAAATTTGCAATATTCTGAAAAATCTCTTTAAATCCTTAGGGGAAATTAAATAATATGTAAAAATTTCTAGAATTTATGTTTTTTGTTCGGTGATTGAAATTTTTGTAATAACCAATATTATTTTTCGTTTTATAAAATTTATTTGTATTTTAGAGTTATATGCACCTTTTTTTAAAGTGCAAAGCGTAAAATACTTTTTAAAATTTAACTATTACTTTTTTGAGTGAAAAAGTATATTTTTGCATATAAATTGTTTAGTGAAATAACATGCTTAGGCTTAAATTACTAAGGCTACCTGTTTTTGCCTAAAAAATGTCAAACCAGTTTTTTGTAAAAGTTTAAGAAATTATACAAATAGTTAATAACTTAAAAATATTATTAAAATAACAACATTACATTTGTTTTTCAAACATTGTTTAGCAGTTTGAAATTTTCATTTACCTTATATATTGTTTTAAAACTTTTAAAGCTATAAATAATCAAAAAGATAAAAGTGTTAAATTTTGTACAGTAGCTACAAAAAGCATCAGAATAGCTGTGTTGACAAACTAAAGAAACAGTAAGTTCGATTCTTTGTTGCTGGGATAGATGTTACTCGGATTTATGTTTATTTGTTATGTCTTAACAGTATTTTTTTAATGCTAGTAATTTTATATTTAATTGATATTTTATTTTAAGGTTGTATCAGGGGTACATAATCAAAAGTACATTTTAGTTGTCAAAGTAATATTAAAAATTATTATTAATACTTTTAAGTGTACTTATCTACTATTGTGTTTTTCAGAATTAAAAGAACTGATTTTTTGTTTAATTTTTTATCCTGCTATATAAAATAAATTAGACTGTTTAAAAAGTATTCAAAACGGCTCTTATATCTTTAATATTACATTGATCTACTAGAAAAATACTCTTTCGAGTAGTTTAATACTATCTACAGCAAAAATTTTTTATTGTATGCTATAAGCAATATAAAATAGACATAAAGATTGTGAAAAATAAAATTCTGTTCTACAATAAATGTAAACTGAATAACTCTGATGATCAAAGCATAGTAATGTTAAAGCAAATTGATATTAAAATTAAGTTGAAGAAGAGTATGAACAGTTGCTTAATAAGGCTGTCCTGTAATAATTTCTACTAGGCAACACTTATTTGATATTTTCCCTAAAAATTTGCTGTACTTTATGGATTTTCTTATAAATATATGTAAAAATAAATAGAGTATAAATAGAAATTATTACAGGACAGCCTTATTAAGCAACTGTTCATACTCTTCTTAAACTTAATTTAATATCAATTTGTGTTAACATTACTATACTTTAATCATCAGAGTTATTCAGTTTACATTTATTAAAGAACAGAATTTGATTTTTCACAATCTTTATGTCTACTTTATATTGCTTATAGCATATAATGAAAATTTAATGCTGTAGATAGTATTAAACTACGTGAAGGAGTATTGTTCTAGTAGATCAATATAATATTAAAAATATAAGAGCCGTTTTAAATAGTTTTTAAACTGCCTAATTTATCTTATACAGCAAGATAAAAATTTCAAAAAATCGATTTTTAAAATTCTTATTAACAAAATACAGGGTTGCCACTTTACTTGGAAACCTGAAAAAACCTGAAATTCAACAATTTAGGCAAAAATAACCTGAGAAAATCTGGAATTTTGATCAAAAAACCTGGAAAAACCTGAAATTTTTAATAATTTTAACATTTTGAATACTAAAATTTCGATTTGACACAAAAAATCTATCATATAAATAAGATTTTTTGTCATCATCAAAAAGTTTTTTATTTAAAAACACAATTAAAGTAACTTTACAGTATTTTTTCAATGATTTTATACTATTTAACACAGTTTCTAATATAGAAATTAGCTTAAAACTAAAACTAGACCCAAAAATGTGTACTTTTAAAAACCTGGGTGAAATTTTGAAAAAACGAGTAGCAACCCTGAAAATAGTAGATAAGTACACAAAAGAGTATTATAAACAATAAATTTTAATATTATTTTGATAACTAAAATATTCTTTTGATCATGAACCCCTGATAAAACCTTAAAAAAATATTTAAATTAAAAACTTCTGGAATTAAAAAAAAAATCTGTTAAGACTTAACAAATTAAAATTTTAGTTGGAACCCTATTTGTATTTTTTTTTTAATTAAAGATAGTTTTATGGTTTTTAAAATATCTCAGGAAAGTTTTTTATAGTTTCCTAATGAGAATTAATCAATTCACTTGCAATATTTGGTTATTTTATAACAAAGATTTAATGAAGAACATGATTTCTTATAATTTTGAAAAGTTTATTTTTGAAATTTAAAAAACTCAGGATAAACTGAGGACAAACTCTTAGAAAAGTTTTGGTCACTAAGGACTATTTACTTTACTTAAAGATTGGCAACCCTGATAAAATCATGACTTATATGAAATTTGTTTAGTTTTTGGCTCTAAACTATTTTTTATTTTTTTTACCAACCCATGCTGCTTTTGGGTAGTTGAAAGTTTTCAGGCTGCATTTTGGTTGTTCGGAACGTGTATTTGCTTTACAGTATTAAAACTATTAAAAAGTTTTAAAACGTAGATTTAAGCAAATAAAAGCAGGTAAACTAGCAATAATAAAATGTTTGTTTACTTAACCTCTAGTACATGAATTAACAATTGATTTCAATATGCTTGTTAACCAAGTATTTGTTAAGTAACATAATATTAAGAATAATTAAAAAAAAATAAATAAATAAACAAAGAAAAGAAAAATGCTACCGACCGAGGGTAAGGGTTAGGGGTAACAGTGTAATAAAAAAAATAAAATAAAACAAAAGCACAAAAAAAAATAACTTACTAAATGAGAGTAAGGATTAGGGGTAAAAGTGATAATGATAAAAAATTTAGAAAAATAAAAATTAAATTAATAAAAAATTAAATAATTAATTGAAAAATAATACGTGTAAAATTTTTTTGTGCATTTTTATCCCCTCGTGCAAAAGTTTCTTTGTGCAATTTTGTACGCTCGTGCAAATTTGACATCTACCCTGACTACTTAGGATGACTAAGATTACTAAAACGTTTTTGAAATTCTTAAGTTAAATCGGCCTAACTAAAGCACATTTAAATTTTCTGTAAAATTATCTGTTTTGATTTTCTCTTTAAAAATGTTTTCCTTTAATTTTAAGCTGGATTATGAAATTGAAATGTCATTTTAAGCTAGTTTAAGAACTTAAATTGCCATTTTAAATTATATTTGTATGATTTTGTTCTTAATAAAATAGTACTTAAGGTTGTTTTGATAAATACTAGTTTTTAGCATTTAATTTCAGTATATTTTCTTGTCTTTACATAAGCTCAGGCTAGCTTAATGTAACTCAGGATAGTTTTTGGTATTTTAAGCTAGCTGTTATTTAATTGGAAACTCCATAACCTGGTTCATTAGAATAGGTCAAAATTGCACAAAGACAAAATTGCATCAAGACACTTTTGCACGAGTGTAAAAAAAACCAGAAAAATAAAATAAAAAAACTAAATAAAACTAAAACATGAATTAATAAAAAAGCAAAAAATAATTTACTGACCGAGGGTAAGAGTTAGTGGAAACAGTGATAGTAATAGAAAAACTTTATTTAAAAAAAATTATTATATAAAAAAAAAAATCAACCCTTGCAAAATAGTCTGCTCGTGCAAAAGTGTCTTCGTACAATATAGTCCTTGTGCAATTTTATCCCCTCTTTCAAAAGTGTCTTCGAGCAATTGTATGTCCTCGTGTGCAATTTATTGTTTACAGTGCAAATTTGACAGTTCTCCCTGATTTATAGTATAGCTATATGTTACTTGGAAAAAACAAAAGTATTTACAGTAATAAAAAAACTAGTGAGTTTTAAAATGTTTTCAAGTTTATCCTTTCGTATTGTTTCTACAACAGGACTTAAAGTTATAATTAAAAAACATGTTTACGTAAATTTTATTACTGTATTTATACATAAAAAGAATTATGTTATTGTTAAAAGTTAATAGTCATAACATGTTTCAATTCAAAGAATCTTAAACTTTAAAAAACTAAAACAACTCAAATTGTAAAATATAGTTTTGTTTTAAGTATTAAATTTACAGTTGATAATTTAAATGAAATAAGACTTCAAAAAAATAATTTTTGCATATAAAGTTTGTTTTTTAATAAACAATGGTTTTGTTTTAGAAATTAATTAATGTAGGTAGTTGTATAAAGAAATGCTTGACATTAAATCAAGATAAAAATTTCAATTTGATTTGGTTTTTAGTAAAGTTGAAAAAATATTATAATCATACTGTTTAATATTTAAGTAACCTACATCCATTGGTTACACGAGTTGCCAATTACAGGTTAAGATTCACCAGTCTTTTAGGTAACAGTCAAATAAGACCAAGAAAAATTTTTTACCAAAACAAATTATACTAGCATATCGTCTTTTTTTTTCAAGCAGTACTTTTTATATTTTTGTCATTTTTATTATATAGTGCATTTAAGTTAATACTAGATATAGATAAATTTAAAATTTAGCTTGCATTTAATTTTTAACAAGAAATAATCACTTTTACTGTATGTCCTTTTAAAATCCCTTTATGTTTAACCTTAACCAGAAAGACATAGGGGCTTGACCATCAGGCAATAAAGTGTCACATTTATAAAATTGCAACAGGGATATTAAAAAGTAAACAACAAAGGGTACTGACACAATTTAAGTTAAAAAACGTAGGTGACAAAACTTAAGTCAAATAAGTCACAAAGAGTATTGTCCCAGTTTTATTCCACAAAGTCAAAGAAAACTGATAAATTTTAAAACACAAAGTCAAAGTAAAACTGATATAAATTAGTCTACAAAGTAAAAGTAAAACTGATGAAATTTAGTACACACAATCAAAGTAGAACTGACTAAATTTCGTCCAAAGTCACAGTATTTCTGACAAAATTAAGTCCACATAGTCACAGAAGATTTGAAAAAGTTTTAGTATAAATAAGTCACAAAAAGTACTGACCAATTTTAATTCACAGTGAGTCATATTAAATTTCATGTAAGGCTCTTAATAGCATAATAGAAAAAGACAATAAGTATTAATATCTAACACAGAAAGTTTCTGTGAATTGCTGAAACTTTTTATGAACTTATATTATAGGGGTTTGTATATGTATTACATGTAAGTGAATTTTTTGTTGTGTGTTTTTATTATTTATCTCTTTTTTAAAATGCTGCAATCTATATAGTAGGTTGTAGTGTTTAATACTATTTGTAAAACTTAAGTAAGTTTTTGAGGATCTTTTGAACGCAATAAAAATGTTTTGGTTATAAATAAAAACACCTTTTTTAGATTTAAAAGACCATTTATTAAAATTTTTTAGTTACACATTTTTTATTACAATTTTTCTTAATATATGTTTAATTAAATTACTATATGAATAACTTTGTAATTAATTTAAATTCTGATAATTTTTTTTTTAATTAATGAAAGAAATGTGATGTTTATTTTTAAACAAAAAGGCTGAGGAGGAGTAGAAAACTTATAAAACATATTCCTGTTAGATTTAATTCTTGTGTAAAAGTTTTGAAAAAATTTAAAGTATTTTATTAAACATGATGGTTTCATTCTCCTAATATAAATTTCAATCCTAATAATCTGTCTCGGATGCTGTTGTTGTTGGCCTGAAAAGTTTATTTTTTACTGTTGTTAGCGCGAACATCTTAAACTTTTTTAATGATGGAGTAAATAGATATTGGTTGATTTCACAGTAAAGTTATTTCTGTGTATATTGGGTGCAGTGTGAACATAACTGCAATATATTATACACAAAAGATAATAGTATTAAAAAACAAACAGTTAGTTACTTACTTTTTATTCTTATTGGTATTTATAGAACAATTTTGTGTTCTTGACTATAGAAAAACGTTTAACAAAACATTTTTAAAGTTGTACAGTTTAAACATGACATATTTAAGTATGTTTATTTAACCAAAAAGGTATTTTGTATAACTATATTTTTTCACAACCCTTATTTTATTTATTTTGCAGATTATCTTATAAATTAACAATTTTAACTTACTATAATAAGAATTATACACTAGAATGTTGAATTTTAGTATTATTAAAGCGGAAAAACTTCTCAAAAGTTATCCTCAATGTAAACGTGTTATTAACGGTATAGTTGATAAGTTCCAAAAAAGTCGGTTCGTACCAGCAGATGAAAATAACCCAGAGAAGTTCATTGAAAAATGCAAAAAGTTTTATGAATACGACACTGCTAACTTCAAAAAGCTCAATCTTCCAGATTTCAAGCACAGACTTGAGCTGTTGAACGAAGATTGTCCTGATCATGTTATTTTGAAAAGTTCACTCGTCGGAACAAACAGTGAGGAAGAAAAATTGTTTTGGTCGGAATTTGACCTCATAGATGAGTCTAAAGCTGTTAAAATTTACAGAGTCGTTCCAACTGACGAGGCTGCTAGAGCAGAGTCTGGTGCTGGTGAAAGCTCAAAAACCGTTCTTTTGCTGAAAGGAGCTTCAGCAAAGAATGTAGAGGGAATCTTGAAAACAGGATTTAAACCAATAAAAAAGCAGAGTTTATATTACGGTTTAAATTACGGTCCTGGAGTTTACCACTCGAATTGCATTAAAAATGAATACACTGGATATTATGGAAGTCACGCACAAGACCAAGGTGTCGTCAAAAGACTCACGTACTTTTTTGTGAACCAAGTCACTGTTCCCGATGGGTTTTCGCCAGCCAACGAACTGAAAATCGTACCATACGAAGACTACGTCAAAAGCAAGCCGGGCTTGCAAGTTATTGACGTCAAGTTTTACCGCAACGATCTTGATGAAGGATGTGTGGACGATAGACCGGGCAGCTTTCAAGACTGCCTCAACAACAAGTTCGACAGCGCGGGCAGGAAGATTTTGAACGGAACTTTTCACCGGAACAACATCTTGAAGGAAGTCGTCGCCCACCATGAGCTGGTGAAACCGGCCTACCTGCTGGAAATCGCTGAGAAACCGGCAATGAGCGAGATTGTTCAAAAAGCAAATGGTGTTTCTTCCTCGGATGATCAAAAGAATTTCACCGAGCGCAACTTCGAGTCGTTTACGAAAGAGCTCATAAAGAAGATAGCCGACTGGAAGTTAGAGCATATGTCTTCTAATCAGTTTTGGCTCTTATATGATGTTGAAAGGGCAGTGAATCAGCTTTCGTTTAATCTTGACAGCCTTTTGGAACCAAAAGGCGAGGCAAATGCAAAGTATAGGACGGAGCTCTTGCAACAACAGGACGATGATTACCAGTTTGTCATGAAGTTGATCGAAAACAAAAACAGAAGATACCTTAAATTGGTCAAAAACGTCTTTAGAGTCAACTCTGTTGACGAGAGCGAAGCACTCAGTTTAAAGGACAAGTACCTATTTGTTGACGACGAGGTCGATTCAAACGAAGTCGCACACATCCTGGCAAACGGTTATCCCAGAAACAACAAATCGGAAAACACTTCGTGCGAGTCCATCTGCGCCAAGGGTAATTTGTATCCCAAAAAAAGTTTTTGCATGGACGGTAAAAAGCTGAGGAAGCGCTCGTTTGCTTTTATCAGCAGCTCGGGAGTGGACTGCAATGATTTTCGGATGGAAGACAGCGAGTTTGTTCGAGACAGCAAGGGAATTTGCTTTGACGTGGGAAAGACGAATGGTAGCATTACGCACTTGTTGACGATACCTAAGAGGCTGGTGAAGGCTTCTTGTGGCCGCGCTCCAGCTTACCTGATGATATTTTGATTTGAATGTACCTAGATAATTGATTTTAAGTCAGTTGACACTACTTAACATATTAAAAAAAAGGTTTGTTGAACTTGAAAAAATGCTGATTTAATTTCAATAGGTTATTTAATAGTTTTCTTAACAACAAAAATTTTTATATCGATACTAATAAACATTTCTATAAAAAGTATATATATTTTTCTAACGAAATTTTGCGTATAAAATTTTTAAGTATTTGAATAAAGTTTAGCTTTGAACATTTTATTTTCTTGCAAGGTAGTTAAGGAGTATTAAAAATACTTTTTCGTGCTTTTCATAGTATATTTTAAAAGAAAGTGGTTTTAGATTTTATTAAAATATAGAAATTTAAGATTCTTTTGTTAATTGTTTTCTTTTAAAAAATAAATGTTTCTTCCGTGAAAAATAATTGTTGTTTATTTATTTCAGTAAAAACAAATTACATAAGACGTTTAATGTTTTGGTATCTAGAGTTTTCATACTTATGTGCAAATTTATTTAATTTTGTATAATTTGTTAATTTTTCAGGGTTGCCACTCGGTCAGGAAATCAGGAAAAGTCAGGAAATTTGATAAAAAAAAAAAGTAAGACTTTGTCAGTTTAAATTTACAAAATTCTTTGTTTTCCAAAGCATTCAAATGGTAAAAATTAATTAAAAGTCCTTTAAAGTCAGAAAAAAATTCCAAAATTTTCCTACAAATTTACAAAAACATTTAATTTTATTTCCAATGCCTTCACCTGGTATAAATTAGTAAAATATCCTTTATAAAATTGCAAAAATTTTCTATTAATATATTGAACAAGTACCTTACTTGAACAAGTAGACTTTGTAAGCTTTTTAGTATTGATGATCTGTAGCAAGGATACTTCCATAGTGAAACTGTGATATATACACAAAAGTTTATCTAGCTTAATTTTAGAATCAAAGTGTTTTTTATTTAAATAATGGAGTTCTATATAACTAAGCAGTTAGTTTAGTATTTTATGTAACAAATTAATGTGTATACTTCACCTCTTTATATTTATTTTCAAAATTGTTTAAATTTATAAATTAAGTTATAAGAGAGGTATATGCCAAGATTAAGTTTACTTATTATTTATACTTTTTGTAGAGTAACTTAAGTATTTAAAGTAAATAAGAGTATTTTTATTTATTACAAGTTTTAAACTAAATGATAAGAGGAAATATTTTATACAACATATATATAATTTACTTTTTTGTGTCTTTTTTACATTTACTTAAGTATATTCTTTTTTAATTGATTTTTAATTTAAGGATTTTATATTTAATAGTTAGGGTAGTATTTTATTAAACTAAGTGAACAATTTGTATAAGTAAAACTGATTTAGAAAAGTCAGGAAAATTTTGGTAAAAGTCAGGAAATTTTTCTCAGCTTGATCAGTGGCAACAATTATTTTTGTAAGTAGTTCTTACTGGGTTTCAACTTTACCTAGAAAGATCTGGAACTTGACAATTTAGGCAAAAAAACTAAAAAAAACTCGAATTTGAGATATCTTAAAAAAGACCTAGAATTTTGAACAAAAATCTTTAAAAAAAACCTGGAATTTTTTACAATTTCAACATGTTCTGTAGTAAAATTTCGATTTGACAAAAAAATCTATCATATAAACAAGTTTTTGTCATCTTCAAACTTTTTTTTATGAATAAACACATTTAAAGTAGCTTTTCAATCTTTTCAATGTTTTTACACTATTTAACACAGTTTCTTACCTTAAATTTAACTTTCAACTACAAATAGACTACAGTTTGTTTCCTTTTAAAAATCTGAAAAAAATTTAAAAAATAGAAAAAATTTTGAAAATACGAATGAAAACCTTGTTCTTATAAATTTAAATTTAAAAAAAAAAATCGTTAAGTGAAAAAGTCGATTTTTGATTAAAAAAAATCTCTCTGACTTATGTTTGTGGAAGTTTTCAAAATTTTAATAGTACTTTTATTTAGTTGTTACAACCTAGTTTTTACCAGTATAATGTCAGTTAACCATATTTTAATGAAAATTGATAAATTAGTTTGATTGAAAACTTGAAGTAGATGTTTATTTTAATTTTTCACATAACTAATAATTTTCTTTAAGTCTCTTAAAACGTTTTTTAATAAAGTATTTTATGTATAGTTAAGTATTAAATTAACTATTTAAAGTGAATATTTAGACTAACAACTAAGATTGTAACTGTAACTTAAGGTTTTATGTTCAAAATTATAAATATACGGTGAAATTTTTATATTTTATTTAACATTACTTGTGTATAAAGGCTTAAATGTTCAACTATAAATCTAATTTTGTAGAGTATACGGGCTTCAATTAGTTTTTAAGATAAATTTTGTTTTTTAAAAGACGTATATATCGTAGTCTTAATTTAATATTAATTTTGTAAATAATAAACAATGTCATATACATGAAATCACTAAAAAAACCTAGAATTTTTTACAGTTTCAACATGTTCAGTAGTAACATTTCGATTTCACATAAAAAATCCATCATATAAATAAAAATTTTGTCATCATCAAGATTTATTTTATGAAAAAACACATTTAAATTAGCTTTACTTTTTCAGTGTTTTTACAATTTTTAAGGCAATTTCTTACCATAAGTTTAACTTTAAACTAAAATTCGACCAAAAAATGTGTACTTTTAAAGTTTGAAGAAAAATTAAAAAAATAGATAAAATTTTGAAAAAAACAAAAGACAACCCTGTTCTTATAAATTTAAAATTCAAAATCCTCAAATGAAAAAATTGAATTATGGTTAAAAAACTCTCTCTGACTTATGTTTGTGAAAATTATCAAGATTTTATAAATATTTTCTTAGGAAACCAATATGGTTAAGATTAAAGAAAAAAAAATAGTTTTGTAGACTTATATAAGAAAAAACTCGATTCAAACTTAAAAACGAGAAAATATTTTTCACAAGATTAACATTTCAAAATTATTTCCGCCTAAAATAAATTGAATCGCGTTTAGTTTTAGTGTAAAAAAAAAGTACAATAAATATAAAAGTTTTCTAATATTGAAGTTTAAAGGAAAAAAGAAGAAAAATTAGTAAAATTTTTATAATTAGTAACAAAATCGATAATAGAACCAAAATTGGTATTATTCAGATATTTATATGCTAATTAGTATCAACAAGTTCTTCAATTTAATTATTTCTGCTTAGGTCATATAGGAATATTTTGCCTAAGTTAAGCCGGCTAGCGTTTATTCAAAACTCTAGCTGAAAAAATTTTCCCCATCATAATAGAAATATGTTAAGTATTTCGGTGCAGAAAACTTAACTATGATGTAAAATCTATACAAGCTGCCAAAATTTCTGTTAAACTGTGTATTAAAAAGCCGAAATATCTCAAATATTTTAATAATTCAATCATTACAGTAAAAAGAATCAATCAACAGTGAAACATAAGCCTTCATAAGACTTTAAATTATACTTCGATTACTAAATGTGTGCAAAGAAAATCCGTTGACAAATGCATCCGAAAACCAAAATAATAAAAATTTTATAACGAAACTGCTTTCAATTAAACAATTTCTTAAAAACACTACAAAAAGCGTACATGGTAAATTTTACAAATACCTAAATTTTTACAAATTTTAGATGTTTAAACAATATTAATACAATCCTAAAAGCTGGTAAAAACTATGATTGTCAGTGTCACATTTAACAGAATCGTTTTAAATTGATACCTTAGTGCTTAAATTTTACTTGTCATAGTAAAAAAAAATTATAGTTGAATTTATTTACACATATCGCTACTAGTGAGCTTAACAATAGGAAAAAATGTAAATATGTATTTAATAAGTCGTAATTTTCTAAAATGTTATAGGCAAAATGAGTGTCAATTATCTTAGTTTCTTAATATGTTTTTTATCCACTTGTTAAGAAAAACAAAGAACAAATACTTTGAAATTTTATTGAAGTTCAATAGAAAGTTTTTCAGCATGGTGAATTTACTACTATTGTATTCAACTGAGTAAATACTAAAGAGTATAAGGCAACGAAAAAAAGTATAAAGAAGGGTGTAGCTGTGTGACACAGAAATAGTTTTGAGCTATTAAAGTTACCTAGACTTGGATTTGAATAAGTTTCCGGTTTAATCTTAAAAGTTAAAGTCTAGATACCTAAGGCTATATTAATTAATAAAATATAAGAAAAAATAAATTATCATTAATAAATCTTGACGTATGAAAATACCATGCGAACAACAAAAAATACCGTAACTACAATAGTATATAATGCATAAGCTTTGTAATATGTATTTTTTGTGGTGTACTAATGCTGCTTATTTCAAAAATAAAAAAGATAGTTGTTTAAAGTAATTTATAAGAATTAATGATATCAAGTTTAGACGTAGACCCTTGTTTCTAGTTAAAGTACATATCGCTTCTAAAAACACCAGTGAAGTTAGTTAGCAAAGCCAAAGGTTGATTATAACTTACTTAAAGATAGAAAATACAAAAGAATCCATAATCTATTAAATCTTAAACATTGACAAAATAAATAAATTAATTTACCAAAATTTTCACTTTAATTTCAATTTTGTATTGACTTTAGTACGCTATGAGCAACCTGGCAAAAGTCTAATGTTCAAAAATTTAGCAAGCTGAAGTCAACACTCGTGTACACTGTACACAATTATTTCTTCTGGACTAGATTAAAACATCGTATAAAAAAAATCTTACATCACAAATATGAAGAGTTATAATTTAAAACATCTCAATTGACACACAGTAAAAAAAAATACGAATTTCAAAAGTTTTAATTTTTAATGAATATATCTTACTGATATAAAAGGTATCGATCAGCGTAAGATAATATTGACTAATGATTACATATTAGTCAGACAATTTCGAATTGAGAGCTTTTATTCTACGCAGTGTTTCATGCAAACGCAATGATCACGATTTAAAAACTCTATAAAGTAAGAAAGACGAAGTTGTATATCCTACTTTTAAGTGCTAACAACCAGCTCTAATTATTTTCTAATTTTTACTAATTGAATTAAATGAGTCTGTTAAATTAATAAAAATTCCAAAATGCTTAATGACCAATTAAATAATTATTAAAAAGCTACTAATCAAGTAAATACTGGAGTTAGATAAAAGTGATATATAAATATAAACTTATTAGATATGGTGTACAAAAAAATAAAATTAAATTAAAAAAATAATTAAAATTAAACAGAAAATACAAAATACAAATACGATATAAATACAAGCACAAGTGTTTTAAACTTATAAAATAGTAAAACTCGCAAGTACGGACATTACAATGGCAGATATATTTTGATAAGGGTAGATCCAAAACAGTTAAAAGTTATTTTAACATTAAGAGTAAGAAAATTAAAAACACAGTTGTAGACCCAGAATTAAAAAGTAAAACAATTAAAAACGCTAAGTACAGACTAAATCTTAAGAAAAAAGAGCTTAAAGGTCAAAACCTAGCAAATGACGTAGAGAATTTTTTTTTTTTAATTAGGTGATAATTTTGTGCAAAAAGTTATTAAAAGATCCTAACTCACCTAAAAGTCATACGAACTACCGTCTGTTAAAATTTTACAGAATATCAATTTGTTGATATGATAAGTTGTGCTGCTGATCTTAACTCAGTTTTAATTATTGACAGAACCTGTAGTTTAAGAACTTGTTTTCTAACTGCTATTTGTTTTGAAAATAAAAAGGTGAAAACTAGAAGTTCTGGTAGCAATCCTGTGTTTTTAGGACCTTGATTTTTACACAAGTTTGCAAAGGTAGAAGACTACAACTACTTCTTCTCTTTTCTCAGCTTTAAAATATGTTCTATGTATGAAGCTTTTAATTTTTCTGAATTGTTTTTTATAACTGATAGAGAACAAGTCATGATAAACTCTATTTACAGTTTTTTTTTTTGAGAGTTCCAAACGTAGATGCAGCATCCACATTAAAAAAACATAATTTTCAACTTAAGAAAATATAAAATGGCTTACTCAAACAAAATTGCTTTAAAACGTAAACTTAAAAGTTTAATTTTCTCTGAAAACGTATTTAAGTTTGCTGTTATAAAACAACATACATTAAAAGTGACAATGGATGATAGCACGGCAAGATATGTTAATGATGTTGTGGAAGAAATATTCCAATTCGTTTCCAAACCGATGTGGGAACTTAAACTGGTCAAACCACTAACAACAAACCAGTCTGAGTCCATGAACCATGTCATAAAAAACTATGTGAGCTGGGAAAAAAAATATTTCTGAAATGATCAATAACATAAAATCAATCATAAAATTTTAGTATGACAATTTAGAATTTTCTATTAGTAGTCAAGGAGACTATCTTCTTCAAAATAGTTTTTCTTACCAACAATTAAAGACGCAGTAAAAAAAAAGCATTTAAAGACTTACTTAAAATGAGTTTCAGAGTTATTGTTTCTAGTAGTGGGAATACTACAATACCAACAAGTTTGCAGAAAACTGGTAGTAGAAAACGTATTAAAGCAACTCGTACTACAACAAACAAAAACTAAAAATTTTAAAACTAGATTTCTGTTAGTAGAATTAGTATATTTAAAAACTACTTCTTTTAGTCAATAGAATGGTTTTTTAAGGTGAAAACTTTGATGTACTCTTTTAAGTTATAAAAAACTTTTTGTTCTTTTTATAAAGTTTTAGTGAATTGCTTTAAAAAAATTATTAATAGTAGAATCGAAAATTAATTTAGATTTTATATATTCTCACTTGTTTTTAGAAGTTTTGTTCCCAAGTACTAAGGTTACCACGTTTTAAAGTAGAGCTATAATCTTAAATAACTTTATTTTATTTTCACATAATACAACTGTAAAGCTTTTTGTTTTTCTTTTATTTATTTTATTATGCTTTCAATTTATATAAATTAAATATATTTTTCGTTAGTTTAGAACAACCTAGTTTAATCAACAAAGTAGTGCTTGTTAAGTAAAAAAAGTCATATTTCTTTTCAATTTAGTTTTTAAAGTCATATTTGAATTATATATTGCAGTTTTAGTTAAAAAATTTTAAAAAAAGATGTATGTTTTTGATAAAGTAGCATTCGGTTGATATTAAAACTTTAAATAAAATACAAGTTGAAAACAAAACATTTAGAACTTACAAGCTAGTATACAAAACGAAAAAAGTTAAACAATTCTTTTTAATGACCCTGTATTGTCCTTAGCAGTTTAAACTTTTAATTCTTTTAAGAAATAGTAAAAAAACATTTACTTCGTATTTTAAACATTAATAATAGTAAAAGAAAGCTTATGCATAAATAGATTTTACTGTTTTATTGAAAAATTATTCCGTTTTTATCTCAATATTTGTATTTTATGATATCAAAAAAAAACATTTACTTTAAATACGTTTAACAGAGATTATTTACTGTTGCTTTTAGCATATAATGGTTTCAAGTCTTTCATACAACTTTAATTAGTTTTGTGATCTAAAATAAAACTGTTAGTTTAATTAACAATAACCAACTAATTTTAGTCATAAAATCTTTTTAGTTATTATTCTTGTAGCTGTATTATAAAAGCAAAGCATGAGCTCAAAGTTTTATTTAACGATATTTTTAGCTTAGTTTATGTTTTTTTATATATTTGTGTTTTGTAAAGTTTTCGTTTAAACTTTCAAAATTTTAACAAAAATAATTTAGAATTATGTGGTAGTGTTAGTTTAATACTTAATTAAAACAAATTTCCAATTACTAATTGTATTTTTTATACTAATAAATAAATCAACAATACTTGTTAAAAAATTTGTGACTAAAAGGTTTTTGTATTACTACTGTATTCGGCAAACTATATAAAGACATTTAATTGTTTCATAGTTCTCACAAACCTGTAGTTTAGCAAAGTTATTGCTTAAAAATATAAGTATTTTGACTTTAGACCAGGGTTTCCCAAAGTGGGCGATATCGCCCCCCTGGGGGCGATTTTAGTAATTCGAGGGGCGATTATTAGTAAGGGGGCGAAAGGGTGGGCGATAACTAGTAAGGGGGCGAAAAGGGGGCGATTTTAAAATTTTGGGCTGTCATAAGATTTTTATTATTTTTCTTGCTATTTTACTAATTTTAGCTTGCTATTAATTTTTTGACCCCGAGGTAAAACTTAAACAAAAAAGTTTATTTTATTTATGTA
Organism: Thalia democratica; assembly: GCF_965202585.1. Classification (NCBI taxonomy): domain Eukaryota; kingdom Metazoa; phylum Chordata; class Thaliacea; order Salpida; family Salpidae; genus Thalia; species Thalia democratica. The sequence continues at coordinate 88,112,304 of NC_139165.1, forward strand.
AAAAATAGAAAAAAAACAAGTGCTTATGACTCCTACTTTCGAGTAAATACTATATTTTCATTCATATATTTCCTTATTTAACAATTACATAGATCATAGACGATTGGAATCCCTCTCACTATTTTATAACCTGACATATATGTTATTTGGGATCATAAATATTTTGTAAAAATCTATGTTATTTATTATTAACTATGACCACATGATATTTCCAGTTGTTTTTTGAAAAGTCACTAAGTTAGACTAAGAAATAAAACTATACAGGGTTGCCAATTTACCTAGAAACCTAGAAAAACCTAGAATTTGACAATTTAGGCAAAAAAAACCTGGAAAAAATCTGGAATTTTTAACAATTTAAACATATTAAGTAGTAAAATTTAGATTTGACTCAAAAAAGCTATCCTATAGATAAAAATATGGATTCCTTCGAGGCAGATACTTTTGAAGTAAACGACTTACAGGAAACCTTCTCAGACTTACAAACTGACCTTGAACTTAAAGTAAATTCTTCCAAAGAACGATATGAAAGCTTTTGGACTCAACAAAAACTAAGGCAAAAATATCGAATCATTTGAGAGAAATTTAGATTGTTGTTTATAGCTTTTCCTTATAGCTATGTTGTTGAGAAGGCTTTTAGTTCAGTTATCAACATCTTGAGCAAAAGATCTAATCTAGATATTTATTAAGGAGGTCACTTAAGGCTCTATTTTACTGATTAAGAATCAGATTAGAAAAACTTGCAAGCAGTCATGAACCTCATCCTTCACATTATATTAGACTTCAGTCGCAGACATTATTTTATGAAAGTTTTTTAACTTTATTTGATCTTTTGAAATATTTCTTATTTAACCTGGTTTGTACTGTATTTGAGTAGTCTTTTTATAATAACAACTTTATTAACCTATTTATTCTACAACAGGTTTGCATAATGCCTAATAAGTATTAATTATGGTAGACTTCCTCTTGAGTTCGCACTTTTTACCCAAAAAAAGTTCAAATTTATATTTTCCTTAATTGAACTAAAGTAAAGTCTATTACTAACTGAATATTAATAAAACAAAATATATATAATATTTAATAGCTTATGTAGATCTATTTTTTTTAATAAAAGTTTGTTTTATGTTTTAGTTGATTTCATGTTTATTCATAACATTATTGCATAAAACATATTGAAATTTGTCATTTTGTAAAAAAAATATGGTTATTATTTTTTGAGATCGCACTTTTTGATTTTTTTCAAAGTGCGAACTCAAACGGAAGTCTACTATATTTATTAAATGGTTTATGTTTTAAAGTTTTTAATAGTTTTTTTTTTGACCTGGTTAATTTTGTAGTTCATATTCGTCGTTTTATATTACACTAAAAGTTTTTTCAGCATAATGATTAAAATATTTGTTTGAAAGACCTTTTTTTGACAGGTTTTTGTTATTACTTGTTTTATCTGTATATAAATATTATCTGATTGTAAAATTTTGATAATCATTAAAGTTTTTATTTCTAAAAAGAATTTTTTGGTTTTAAAAGAGTATAAATCTGAGGTCTCTTTTTAAAATGACTTCAACTTTTTCATTTAAAAGTTTCTTAAACTCAATTTTTTTTTCTAACTTGATTTATTGCTGTTAAAAAATTTATTATTATATAAGGAGTTTCAACTATTAATACAACTGTTTTTTGTTTTATCTTAATTCAATATATTTAGGCAATTAGAATATACTTAGTTTATTTTAATACTTCAACACTAGCTTTTAGTTTTTCACTATTCTCCTCTGTTAAATTATTATAGGCTAATAGCTAGAAAAAAAAACTTTTTAAACAGAATTAAATAAGCCATCAAAAAGACTGCTACAGTTACAAAACAAAATTTTAACATAGTTAAAAGTTTTTTTTAAATGATTACTTTCTGTTCACAGAATTAACTGTAAAACATTGAAGTTTTTTTTTGAATCTAAATGAAGAAAAAAAATTGTTATAGTTCTGGTTTAGTTCCCTAAAGATTATCCCAAGTCAAATACTATTTCATGGTATTCTACTATGAAACAAATAGTTTAAAAAGTTTAAAATTAAATTTTTTACTTTACAACTAACTTGCTTACAATATATTTTAGCATTGAAATTAATAAGTTTACTCCATTGACTGAAGCTGTTGATGAAACCACTTTTCATTTGAGATAATCAACCAGTCGGTCAAACTTCCTCAAACTAAATCAGAAATTATTTTTTAATTTTTATTTTATTATGTGTAAAATAAACTGTTCATTTTTTTATAGTTTTTTATCTCTGGTATAGTTATTTTAGAATATGCCTATTTATAAAACAGTTTAAGTATTTTGTTCGGCTTAAATAAGTTACTTAGTATTAACTTCTAAATGTCCGAAATTTGTTATATGAAATGTTATTATTATGTCAGGTTTCAGTTAAGATTACAGATGGGTAACGTACAGCTCAGATCAAGTCGCAGATGCAGTCGAATTCTGACCCGCTAAGTAAATTGAAAACTCCTTGTGGAAAATAAATAAAATTTAGTATTTTGATACTTAATATTTTGAAATACGCTTTCAAATCGTTTTCAGTTCAAAATAGTATTTCCTAGATCACAATAATACTAAATCAATTTATTACAATTTTGCTCAAGTTTTTTTTTTTTTTTCTTATTTTTTTTTTAAATCATGCAGCCCGCAATTACATTTTTTTAACGAGTTGAAACTAGAAAAGATTTTTTAGTAAATATGAATTGCTGACTACAAAAGTTTTCCACCACTGACCTAAAAGTTTCATTAGTTTCAAAACAGTTCATATTTAAACAGGATTGATAACAGATTACACAAGGCTTTTTAATAACTAAGTATTTTAATACACTTTACTGGGCTACTAAGAAAATAACTGTAAATTATTTTCTCAAGTCCTGTAAACTACTTTGAACACAAAAGTGCGTGCATAAGATATACCAGACTAAATTACATTTCGAACACAACTTTTTTTAGCTCATAAGTTTGTACTCAAAAGAAAAATTACTTTGTAAAATTGTGGGGGGCGATTTTTTTTTTTTAATTACGAAAAAGGGGCGATTTAGTAAATGAGTTTGGGAAACCCTGCTTTAGACTATATCAACAATTTTTTTTATTAATTTCAATCGTTCGATTTTTTCAAAAATTATTAACTTTTTCTTCTTACTTGTAGCCAGTTTTTTATTTAAGAACAAATTTTAAGAATGTCATTTTAAGTGAGTTTTAACTAAATATTTTTTGAGTTCTGTTTTTGTTGCTTATTGTTGTGTTTCAGAAATAAACAAAACTGTTTGAAAATCATAACCGAAACCTGATAGAAAAGTTGTCTTATTAAAGATTATGCAAATAGTACTACTTTTAACTTAAGTTGAAATAAAAATAATTTCAACTTTCAACAAATGAACTTGTTTAAAAAGTGTTTCACGTCAAAAATTAAAAATTAACTGTTTTTTTTTTTGATCGATGGATAACTTTTAGCTTAAAGTTTAATTCTGATAACTAACAATTATAGTACATTTAATATATAATTGTTTCAGAATTTTATTTGATATTTAGTAATTCAGAAGTACTTTTACTTTTGAATTTTATAGTTTGTAACAAGCTGTGTAATATTGCATGTATTTATATTTCATTAATGCAATTATATATGATTTTAAAATAATGTTTTAATAAAACTTAGTTAAAAAAAAAATTCTTAACTAATCAAATAAATCAAAAGTAATTTAGAGGTTAAATGTTTTAATGCAGTTGGTTTTAAACTTATAAAGTTACGCTTAACAAACATAAAACTAAACGAAATGACAAATATAGAAGTATACACATAGACATTCATATACATGTATATTTTTATATTTAATAATAAAAACAAACTACTACTTCATACAGATTTTACGGCGTTAAATAAGCTTAGCAAAGGTTTTATTTATATATAGAAAATTTCAAGCATAAGTACGAAACTGCTATGATTAAAGAGTTTTGAGTTTTTTTTTTTATTTGTTTTGTTTAGTTAACATGGTTTAATTTAAGTAAATATAAGCATCTTAAAAAACTTTTTTTTAAAGTCTGATTTTAACAAAAATATTAAATAAAGTCCAGTTATGTACTAGGCCATGCTTGAAATGTAAAACAACTTCAAGCCCACATAAAAAGCTACAAAAGTTTTTTGTGAATATAATTATGTAGTATACAACATAGTAAAATGTAGGACCAATGTATTAACCAGTTAGTACATTTTGACTTTATATATATTATCTTGTGTACTTAGTTAGTAGAAAATATTTTTTTGACTTATTATTGTTTTATATTTTTTCTAAGGTAGTGTTTTACTGAAGAAAAACTGATTTATTAGCATAATGTTCAAAAATATAGTTGTACCATTTTAATAAAGTATTCTAAGTTAAAAGTACATTAAAAACAAGTTCATCTGGTATTTTAAGTGTTAATGTTATTTTAAGTAATAAGTTTTTAAAGAGATGTTTTTTAAATAAAAGAACAAATGTGATGTATTCAATTTTCAATTTGCATTTTCTTATTGATTTTTTGACATTACTTAACTTTTTCTATTAAATTTTTTTTAATTCAAAAAGCAAAGTTGCAACTATAAAATTTTTTATCAAAAAAATTGTTTAATTTCGAAATTACTAAGATTACTGTATTCAATATTTTTTAATTTTCTACAAACAACAGGCGTTCAGTAAATATTATAAAAAGTATTCTATAATTTATTGTTTAGTAATATACAATCACACTAATTTTTTTTAATATATTAACTTTTTTTCACCAAACATCTTTTAGAAGCGGCAAAACGGAAGCAAAAATCGTTTTTGTCAGTTTTTGAGCAATCCAAATATTTTTCATTGATTTTTTTCCTATGCACGTCTTTTAATTTTGATAAACATTGCACAACTTTCACTCGGTAACTTCCGCATTTCAACTTCTTCCGCATCGAATTGCTGTACCCTTTGATGTGCTCGTTCAAATGCTCCGATTTGAAAGTTTCTGCGTTGAGGGCATAAAAAACAATGTGTCTGAACACGTCAGCGTAATGGGAACTTATGACGTTGATAAAAATTTCTGTGCCGTCTTCCCTCACTGTCAAGAGGTAATCAACACTCGAAAATGTTTTGTTGGCACTCACTTCCTTCCAACGATCCGAGAATTCTTTTACTATTTTCACATTTTCCATTTCAAACACTTTGTCATCTGTGTATGAAATGTACAAACGGTTTAAGTTTTCAATGAGACAGTCAAATGGCACTATTACGTGTTTACCATGGGGGTTGTACAGGTTAACCTTGTCTTTTTCGAAATCAATTATAGTGTAGGCATGATCTGCTTGCAAGCTGATATTATTTTTGTTAAAACTTACTACCATTAAACAATTGTTATTTCTACCATGAGTGACAACGCTTTCAAGGTTGTAACCTAAACTGCTTAATGTGGCTATTGAAAATTCTTCAAAGAAATTGTTTGAAAAACTTGACAAGACATTGCTTACCAACACACCACATGCTGATTCATACTCTCCATCAAAATGGAGCTTTATCAATGCCTTTTCTAGCAATGGGCCTACAAAGTTGTGATTGTGGCTCTGACTGTAATACAGTTTTTTCAAGCCGAAAATATAACTTAAACAACTGTACTTCCTAAAAAGCAAATTCTCATTTACAACAACGCGCTCGGGTTTGCCCCCTTTATAAAGATTAAACAAAAACTCCGATGGCTTTTCATTGAAGTTCTGATTCACAGGCGCCACTTTTTTAAAAAGCTCACGATTGTTAGCCAGTGACGCCATTGAAGCAATCATTCCGCAATTTCCTAAACCTCCTTGTATGAAGTTAAGTTCTGTGACGTCATCAACATCGAACTTTGCCTTTGTGTAAACATCTGATATGTTTTTGTAATACCCCTTTTGTGAAGGTTTATGTAAAAGAAAGCCAATAAGTGACGAAAAAAATAGTCGTACTACATTGAAAACTATATCAATTACTTGATTCATTGTTATTATTATGAGACTTTAATATATTTCTGAAAAAATCAACAAAAATATTATTGTGAAACATTCTACGTAGAATTTTAATTTTAATTTTTTTATTTATTGAACTTAGAAGTATACTAAACAACATAAAACTTATAAAAAGAAAAGATGCCAAAAATCATTTATTAATGTCTAATATCTTTAATTTTTCTAACTTTTTATAGTTAAAGTGTGATAAAAAAAACTTAGAGTTGACTCAAAAAGATAAAAGGCTAAGTTAATTAGAATAATTTTATTATTATACAACGATGCAAAAAATTATAAGTAAATTAATATTAAACATAAAAAGTATTTTTCAATGTAAATTAAATATCCTAACTAAAACCTAATTTATAAAAAAACAATCTACTATAATTTTTTTCTAAAGTACTCAATTTTTATCTAGTATTATAACTTTAATGTAATTTTCCATTTTTTTTAATACTGAAAAAAAATATATAAAGCAAAAGTTAGTTATTATAATAGAAATAATATAAAATAGTTTTTATAGAGCATTGTAACAAAGTTTTTAAACATAAATTACTTTATTCAAATACATAAAACCGTGAATCTAAAAAAATATTATTAATTAATCAAAACTGATGTTTAAACATACCAACTGCTACATACTATATGTAGGTATCTCAATAAATCAAACAAAAATAATTGTGCATTGAAAACAACTTAATATTAACTAGTTCCTACCTATTTCTGATTTAATTAACTTTTTGTACTGTAAAGTTTACATTTTTAATTAATTGTGAAACTCATTTTATTTGTCTTAAATTAGTTCATTTATTCTTTTTAAACCTAAGACATCAAATATTTGCAGTCTTAAGGTGAAACATTAATGACTTATGAAGATTTAAATCAGGTAAATTATTGTATTTAGTATTTCACTAGTTTGGTTTAAAATTTTGTGTAAAACACACCAGTCATCAAATGAACTTTTTAAATTTTCTAAATTAAAACTGAGCAACTAGCCTCCATTGTCTTAACTTTTCCTTTAACTTTAAATTTAGTCTGACTACTTAAGTGACTGACAATCATTTATATAAAAACATATTTTGACCTTATAAAACCAAGGTTTATGGCCAATACTTTTTTCCTTTGGGACTGGGCAACCCCTAAAAATATTGAATTATGATGTTATTGAATTTACACTCGATTTTCATATACAGCAATGAGAGTTTGGGTGTATTAAAACAGGTTCCCATATATCTTAAGCAAGATATTTTGATTTCAATGTTTTTATTTTTCTGTTTTGATTCTTATATTTAATAAAAACTGACAATGTCATTTCAATTACTAGACCACTACATCAATAAATTAATATTTAAAAGTTTTCCTTCCATTAGCACTTAACTTAAACTATTTTTTAAGGACAATATAGTAATGCAAACACTTATAAAAGTAAAATTTTAGTGTGGCTTTTTAAATAGTGATAGTTAGAAAAAGAACAACTGATCTAACTGAAAAACTTACATACTCTATGAAAAATAAATGATTATCAACCAACTATCTATTAAAAGCAATAAAAATTATGCAAAAAATTTTGTTTAAAGTCTAGTTTTACAAAATCTTAAAAAAGATTTCTCTTAAGTCAAATAAAGCGTTGTAACTAATAACGTATTTTTATTTTAAATAAAAATTTCACAAGACTCTTACTCATATCTTTGTTAAAATTAATGTTAGATTTTACTGAAGTACAATAAGGTTGGTTTAGAGCCATATTAGAACATCTAATATACTTTTTTGAAGCCCATAATGTAACTAGTATATTAAAACTGTCTTGTCAGGGACAATAATTCTAAATATATAACTAGTAAGTTTAAACTTTATTATCAGGGACCAAAAAATTCAAACGGAGATATTATAATTTTTCTTTATAGTCACAAAATTTTATTCCACCACTTTGGAAAACAAATACTTAGCCAAAGTAAATTGGGCCGAGTTTATTGCTCATAATTTTTATTTTAATCCCTGCTTTACACGAAAATTCTGAAAACAGCCATTTTAGTTTTTAAACCAAAACAAAACTGCATAAAATTATAAGTAAATTAATATTACACATAAAAAGTATTTTTCAATGTTATCAAAAACCCTAATTAAAACCTAATTAATAATAAACTCTTATACTATAATTTTTATCTAAAATTTCCAATTTTTATCTTAAATTAAAACTTTAATGTGATTTTACAATTTTCAAAAAAATGGATGTAAAGCAAAAGTCAGTTATTTTAATAGAAATAATATAAAATAGTTTTTTATAGAGCATTGTAACAAAGTTTTTTAAACATAAATTATTTTATTCATATATAAAAAACTGTGAATCCAAAAAAATATTATTAATTAATTAAAACTGATGTTTAAACATACCAACTGCTACATACTGTATGTAGGTATCTCAACAAATCAAACAATAAATAATTGTGCATGGAAAACAACTTAATATTAACTAATGTCTACCTATTTCTGATTTCATTATATTTTTTTTGTACTGTAAAGTTTACATTTTTACTTTATTGTGGAACTCATTTTATTTGTCTTATTTAAGTGCATTAACTCTTTTTAAACATTAAACATCAAATATTTGCAGTTTTAAGGTGAAACATTTATGACTTATGAAGATTTAAATCAGGTAAATTATTGTATTTAGTATTTCACTAGTTTGGTTTAAAGTTTTGTGTAAAACTCACCAGTTCTTAAGTGACTTACAATCATTTATATAAAAACATATTTTGACCTTATAAAACCAAGGTTTATGGCCAAGACTTTTTTTCCTTTGGGACTGGGCAACCCCTAAAAATATTGAATTATGATGTTATTGAATTTACACTCGATTTTCATATACAGCAATGAGAGTTTGGTTGAATTAAAACAGGTTCCCATATATCTTAAGCAAGATATTTAGATTTCAATGTTTTTATTTTTCTGTTTTGATTCTTATATTTAATAAAAACTGGCAATATAATTTTAATTTTATTTTATTGAAAAGTTTTCCTTCCATAAGCACTTAATTTAAACTATTTTTTAAGGACAATATAATAATGCAAACACTTATACAAGTAAAATTTTTAGTGTAGCTTTTTAAATTATGATAGTTAGAATAAGAACATCTGATCTAAATGAAGAACTTACATACTGTGTGAAAAATTAATGAATAACAACCAACTATGTATTGAAAGCAATAAAAATTCTGCATAAAATATTTTTTAAAGTCTAGTTTTACAAAATCTTTAAAAAAAATCTTCTCTATTCTAAAAAATTTCAAATTAAAACGTTAAAATTTATAAAAGTGTTTTATATAAAATAAAAACTTTACAAAACTCTTACTCATATCTTTATTAAAAACTGTTGTTAGATTCTACTGAAGTACAATGAAGTTGGTTTAGAGCCATATTAGAACACGAGCATAAAGTTATTGTTATAAGAAAATTTATTAATTTTTCAAAAAACATAAAACTTTAATGTCAATTATTTTCCTTATCTTAAAAGCTATCTAAAATTTTTTTTTTTTATTTTAGAGAACGCACCTTTGCCTTTAATTTAAAAAAAAAATATTTAATTTGGGGTTGGAATTATTTCATGGGGTCCCTCCAAAAATAAAGGTTTTTTTTCGTTTTTTTTCATTGGTATTAAATTCAAATGGTATTAGAACCAAAAATAAATATTTTTTTTAAATTTTTTTTTTTTTGATTTCCCTTAGTTTGCATGTTATAAAAACTCGTAAATAGTTATTTTATAAATAATGTTAATATCTTTTACGATTTGGCCCAAAATCAAAATGTACTATATTACACTATCATTTGCCTTGGCCATTTCCTAGATAAAAAATTGATAAAAGGAAAAAAAAAGTTAATAAGAATGTGAATATACAACAAATTTAATTAAATTATTTTATTTTAGTTTAGTTTGATGTAATTCACATTCTTATTAACTTTTTTTTTCCTTTTATCAATTTTTTATCTAGGAAATGGCCAAGGCAAATGATAGTGTAATATACTACATTTTGATTTTGGGCCAAATCGTAAAAGATATTAACATTATTTATAAAATAACTATTTACGAGTTTTTATAACATGCAAACTAAGGGAAATCAAAAAAAAAATTGAAAAAAAATATTTATTTTTGGTTCTAACACCATTTGATGAAAAAAAACGAAAAAAAACCTTTATTTTTGGAGGGACCCCATGAAATAATTCCAACCCCAAATTAAATAATTTTTTTTTTTAAATTAAAGGCAAAGGTGCGTTCTCTAAAATAAAAAAAAAAATTTTAGATAGCTTTTAAGATAAGGAAAATAATTGACATTAAAGTTTTATGTTTTTTGAAAAATTAATAAATTTTCCTATAACAATAACTTTATGCTCGTTATTAGAACATCTTATATACTTTTTCTGATGCCCATAATGTAACTAGTATATTAAAACTGTCTTGCCAGGGACAATGATTTTAAATATATAATTAGGAATTTAAACTATATCATCAGGGACCAAAAAGTTCAAATGGAGATGTTATAATTTTTCTTTTTAGTCACAAAATTTTATTCCACCATTTTGGAAAACAAATACTTAACAAAAATAAATTGGGCCGAGTTTATTGCTTTTAATTGTTATTTTAATCCCTGCTTTACATAAAAATTCTGAAAACATCCATTTTAGTTTTTAAACCAAAATTTCATGCTTGAATATATATATTTCAAACTTCTAATATAATACAACCATAGATTTTCAGAAAATTTCAAATTCTCATTTCTTTTAAATTTAGCCTCTTTTTCTCACGGCATAACTTTCTAATTATTAATTTTAAAACAATTTTTTTCATGTTTAGTAAAACGTTTTAAAATAAGCCTAAAAAACTTTTTTACTTTGTTTAAAAGTCAAAGTCAAAATGTTTTTGTGCTTATTTTTGATGCAAAGGCCCATTAAAATAATAATCATTTTAGCTTTATTTTGTCTTTGTCAAAAAAATACCAAAAAAAAAACAAAAAAAAAATTTAATTTTTTTAATTAAAGATATTTATTTTATCTCCATGTCATAGTTTTTATTTTGCAATTTCAACTTCAAATTAAAGATTATTTGCAGCACATATGGCAAAACTATTTATTTGCTAAATTGTGACTTAAATATCAAAGATTTTCTTTTTTTTTTTATTCTTACTAATTAAGGTTTAATATTAAAGTTAATGTTTTTATTATTTTTAACTTGATATAGTTTGTTAAATATGACCTCTAAAACTTTGCCTTTTTTTAACTATTAAAACTTTAAGTGTTGGTGGCGGTAAAAGATTTATTCGAAATTTAGTCTTATATTTTACATAGTTATTAAAGCTACAAGTTACTTTTTACCTTATAAAAGTTTAAAGTTACTTATGGGATATAGGCGGTCAAAGTCAGGGACTTCTACAGGTTCTCTATGAGAATCGCAAACTAAAAAGGCTGCTTTGTATGATAATATTTGTTTAACTGATTTACAAAAAGAAATGGTTTTTGTTAGGTTATTTAGAGTAAATTTTATCAAAGCTTGAACTTATTTAATGTTATTTATTTGAAAATTGTGTACATACAAAATGTTGTTGTTCTATTTGAAACTTTTTTGTTAACTTTAAGGTCATAGAAAATATACATAAAAACTCACTATAAAATATTACTGTGCTTTTTAAATGTAAATAAATAATTTAAAAACTGATATATAATGATATAAAATTGCTTATAATTGCTATAACTCCTATAAAGATTTACTAATTTCTTAACATTTAAACTTTTCAACCTTTTTATTGTTTTATACGGATTTTAGTTTTAGAACTTTAAAGCATAGTAAAATGAAAATTATTTTAAGAAGTGTTTTAGAAATACTACATTAGATAAAATACAAAGTTTGTTTTAATTATAAGTTTAAAAAACAATCTCTTATATAGTAATAATATAAAGTAATATTTCTACGTATACAAAACTAAAGTAGAAACTCTCTGTAAATTAATGTTAGCTAAAATACTATGAACTGTTTTTGTATTTTTTACTTTTAATGAAACGAAAATTAGACTTAATTGTAACTATCCTTAAAAATACTTTTATGCACATAAGTTGTACAAGAGCTAACTTATTTTATAAATGATTTAAAACAGAATAAGTTTTCAACACATGATTAAAAACAGTTATACTTTTATGTAGCATAAAATTTTTTGGATATATAATTCTTAAACATAATAAAAGATAGAAATTAAAACTATTCATATTTTGTTTAGATAATTAAAAAAATACAACAAATTTTTAATCAAACTGCTAACGGCTTAGTTTATAAAAGCTATTGTATTCAATAACCTCTAGTTAATTATAGCCCTGAACTAAAACTTTATCTCAACTTAAACATTATAACAACTTTGTTAAATTAAAAAACATTTCTACTTCATAAAACATTCATACAACACTTCAAACTAATTTAAGTAAAAAAGTGTGTATTACTTTGATTTTTTTGTGGAAACTAGCAAAACGTTTAAACGAACTGTGTTGAATCATCAATAGATAGTTATTTTAATAATTAATCATGTAACTAAATGCAATTTGCCTACATAGATCTGTTGAGGAGCTTATATTGAGTATGAGTGATCGGTTTAGTAAATATTCTTAAACAAGTTCTATGCCCTAAACATTTGCAAGATGTTCCATTTTAAACAAAGCAGTAAAACGATTAAGTATTGTATTTAAAACCACATTATTTACCAAAAAATAAATGTAATGATGTTACTTTCATTTCGTTATGTTTAGCTGTAAACTCCTTTTTGTCGCAAAAACAACTCAACAAATTTTATTTGTTCCTTACAGTTACTAGATAAGTATAAATCTTTAGAATTATTTTTACAGAATAACAATAAACTGTTTAAAATTTTGGTAGCTTAGTGATGTTCAATAACTACAATATCAAAATCGTAAATAATAGTTTATTAAACGACAAAAAATGCACTAAAAATATTTTGTTCTAGGACCTGGTGCACAAAATAACCCTTCAATTATCGAGTCTCACACCACGTATACCTTTTAAAGTCTTGTCCAGGACAAATATCTAAAATATATATACACAATAACAAAAATGCCAGATTTTTTTTAAGCAACACAAGTAATAAAAAGAACTTGTAGAATAATCTTTGTTAAACAAACGAAAATGACGTATTTTTAAAACATTTATTATTTAAATTTGTATGTCTTTATATGCATAAGAACTTAGTTGTAATTTTAACGAAACAATAATTGTTAAAACAAGGTATTTTAATATAATGTTTATTGAACGACAACAAAGAGCGCTCAAAATATTTGGTCGTAACACCTGGTGCACAAAAAAAAACTTTCGGTGTTCGAATCGTACACCACTTGGATACCTTTCAACGTCTTGTCCAGGACAAAATTAATTTGTCAATTAGGTAAAAATAATTCTAAGATAAGATTAGATCTAATGCTAAATAAAACTATTTAGCTTTGTTATAAATCGAAAAGAATTTAAAAATTTACTAATTTTAAATCTATTTCAAAATTTTATAAATATTTTAAGTATTAATTAAAATCAAGAACTTTAATTGAGATATTTCGCGTATAAAAACTTGAGTTTTCAAAATGTATCCGGATCTGATAGTAGCAGTTGCTTCATCATTTAAATTTATACTTTACTTAAACTGTTTAATTGTGTTGTAAATAGCGTCCTAATTGATCTGTCTTAAGCGTTAACTCTAGCTCTGGCAAAATATTTGTTTTAATCGAGATTTTTATGTATTCCCTCTAAGTAACTCTTAGATTCAGTCGGTGAAATTTGAATTTTTTGATGGTGAGCCGTGTTTAATGATTTTACCTCACGATATCGACATGACTGTCGAAAATTATGTTGCTCAACAATTCCCTTCTATTGCCTATTGATTATCATCACCCTAAATAGTGAATAGATTAAATATGAAGGTGTTGCGCTGGCCAACATTTGCCTGTCAAGCACAAATATGCGATCCTTGATGTACTTATAAACTTACAACGTACTTTTTAAGAAGACTTACTGTGTTTATAGTAATAATTAACAGTTGGACTCTTAATTTGGTTATTTGTTATTACTATTGCTTTGTTATTGTTTATTTTATCAAGTAATTGGTTTGAAATAACATTTATACACAGTCTGTATATAAATTATACAGTTATTATAATTAATTGCGGCTTGCAATAGGTTATTTTCTTAAAATGCGGCCCATAAGCAGCTTCTAGCGACTTTCAAATAATAAATAATTTAAATTAATATTTTAAGCTATAAACACAATAAAATTACTAATTATATCTGTTACCGTCTAACGTTAGGAAAGATTAAGGAAAAACTATGTTGTTTCTGTCCTCTTAAGAAACATGTGGATCTTGATGACTCAGCATTAAAATATTTAGTTCGCTAGCTGAGGCAAAAGTGTTTCCCATATCAAACATATTTTTGCAGACCGGCAGATAACTTAGAGCGTTTCTGCTATGAGTCTGCAGTAGAGAAATCCCTACATCTTAATTATAATAACTATAATTATTTATTAATACACCATACACCAATACTCAGTGGTTGATTTATGATAAAAAATACTGTCTATTGTAAAGAACAGGTAAAACAAAAATGTTTTCAAAGCCAAGTTTTAGTTATAAGAATTATGTTTTAAATTATGTTTTGACTTAAACAAGAAAATCTAAAAACAAATTTAGTTTAAGTGAAATATAGTTTTAAAACTTTATAAACTGAAATACTTGAGCCTACACAAATTAGAATTAAAACAACTAGACAAAGTCATAAACAAATAGACAATTTTTAAAAACGAAAACAGGTCAAGTTTTATCACTGGAGCTGCATAAAAACTGCAAACAAATAGTTTCACTATTACAATACTCTTTAATTTATCCTTTCTAAAAGATTACTAATAAAAGTAGTTTTATAGGGTAAATTCAATAAATTTAAATAATAATAAATAACTATAAGTTTTGTCATAAAGATTTCACAAAAAAATACTTGGGTAGCATGCGATAACGTTACGATGAATTGGGAACAATTTCTGTTTCAAGTTTTGTAAACATTTTTTATTATTTTTAACTAACTGATTTACTCTGATTGAGACCTAATTAATTTAAAAAAAGCTTTATTATATATTAAACAAATATCTACATGCTTGAAATGTATTACACGCACTGCAGAAAAAAAAAAGTTTATACAGTTTTAAGAAAAAATACTTTTTTAATTATTTTCTACAACCGTAAAAATTCATTTTTGAAACCATTAACATAACTTAAGAAATTTTTTAAAGTTTACTATTACTTGGTATTATAAAATTAAAGTAATATTTAATCATAAAACTTAATATTGTTGTACCAAGTATATATTTCTAAATTTTATAGACTTATCTGACAAAAAGATAATAATCAATAGCTAAATAATATTTTATACTTTTGTCAAACAAAAATTAAGCAAAAGATTAATAGTTTTTTAAACTTGCAATTACATGTAATTACTATTAGAAAAAAAAACAACTACACCTTACCTTAGTTAAAAAAATTAGGTGAAAATTGTATCATTACTGATAAATTAATACCTAGTTAGGATAAAATGTAAAACTTTATTATCAAAAATAGCTTAAACTAAGTAAGATTACTTATATTTTTAAACCCAATAAACCTATAATTTAAGCTTTTTATTTTTTTAATGTCTTTTCAATCTTTTTTTGTTATAAATTAAAAAAAAACCTAGTGATATGAACAATTTACTATTTTATTTCACGTAAGAAAAAAGTTAAAGAAACAGTTTAGCATCTCATAAATTTTCATGAAAAAAAAAGGCAACTTAAACAACAACAAATAGATTCAACAGCTTTTTGTTTGAATAGCATAAAAGATAAACAATGTTTTATTTGAACACTTTTACCTATTTTATAGTCATATATAACAATAAGTATTTCACTTACTATAATCTTTAAAAAGTAATTTTTTTATTAAAACCCAGAAAATGAACACATAGTTTTATTAAATTGACTCAAAAAAAAAGTAATGTCAAAAATGAGGTTTATTAAATTGCACTTTTAAACTTTTAAATTCATGCAGATTTTTTTTCTAAAAAAGAAATCAAACAGAAAAATATACAGAAACATATTAACTAAATCAAATATAGTAAAAACATAAATTCTGTTAAATAATGTTTAAAACAAAAAAAATTAAATTAATAATCTCATAGTAAAAAAATGTGGTTTTTAGTGTAGAATGTAGATTTTTGTTAAGTAATCTAATTATTACGAAAGCATACTTTTTATAGACTGTAAAAACAGTATTAATTTTGAAACAAAAAACGTTTATCTGTAAAAGCCTTTACTCATAGCATTAACTATTTTTGAAATTAAACTCAGCATAAGATATTATCTAAAAAAATAACTTAAGCTATTATAGGGTCCGCGCAAAACCAAAAGTCAAAATAAATCAGTCAAATAATCTTCATGCTGTAGGTAGATATATAATTAACTTGCAACAAAGTTAAGTTAAATTGAAAGTATACTTAATCAAATCTTTAAAAGTGAATAACATTAAGGTTATTAATATATTTTTTAAATGACGTTTTAAGTTTGCAATCTTATCTCTAAAATAACCTTTTTCAAAAATATACAATGTTAAAGATCAATTCAATTACTTTGACTAATAACTTTTAGATTGGAAAGTTACAATTCGTAAAATATTACGCATATTAATAAGTACTAAAAAAGCACAATTTAAACTCCGTACCGAAAAATTTAAAGTTTAACTTTAACAAGGTAATTGGGAAACTAAAAAATCATCTCGAATTCAAAAATGTTTATAAACAGAACATTTTTCGCAATATATATTGTTGCAAGAACAAATTTCAAACAACTTAAGCTCACAAAAACGTTGTCATAGTAGCTGGAAAAAATCAAAAAGAAATTAATGAAAACTAAAATCCAGCTTAGGTTCAAAAAGCTTTCAAAAAGAAAATTTTTCGCTACAAAAAAAAAAAGACAAAATGAAGTCAAACGTCCAACCTGAGCATAGTAACAGTATTATTTCAATAAAAAAAAGATTAATCGAGTCAAAAATAAAAATTACCTTGAATCAAAAATGCTTTAAAAAGAACATTCTTCGCTACATAAGAAAAGCAAATAAGACTCGAAGAACGCAATCAACCTCATATTAACTTAAATTTTTGAAAAAAAAATCAAAATCAGCTTGTATTCAAAAAACTTCCGAAAAGAACACTTTTTGGAAAAGCTCTCAAGCCTGACAAATTGAAGTAAAACGCCTAATCGGAGCATAGTAACAGTATTATTTCAATAAAAGTTATCAATCTAATCAAAAATAAAAATCAGCTTGGGTTCAAAAAGCTTCCGAAAAGAACATAACTGACAAAAGAAACTATGCCTGTCAAATCACAGTCAAAAATAAATAAAAATTAGCTTGAACAAAAAACGATTTAAAAAGAACATTTTTCGCTACAAAAGAAAACCAACTCATAGTAAGTCTTTTTTTTTATTATAATCAGCTTGGATCAATAAACTTCAAAAAAGAACATTTTTCGCAAATCTAACTAAAACTGACAAATTTAAGTCAAACGTCCAACCTGAGCATAATAACAGTATTACTACAATTAAAAAAATCAATCTAGTCAAAAATAAAAACCAGCTTGGGTTCAAAAGAAAACCAACTCATAGTAAGTTAATTCTTTTTTTTAATCATAACCAGCTTGGTAAAAAAAGCTTCCAAAAAACTGAGCCTGTCAAACCACATTTAAACGCCCAAGCGGAGCATGGTGACGGGCTGGTACCTGTCGAGCGACTGCGTGGCGTCGTGCAGGCACTCCACCTTCTTCAGCTTCAGCATCGCCACCGACCTCACCGTCACCTTCTGGCAGTCAGAAACGTCCACCGACCTCAGTTCCTTGCAGTACTCGCACAGCTTTCTGTTTGGTGGGAAAATATTTTAGTTATTCTAGCAAACATAGTTAATTTTTTATAAAGATTAAAGTCTGAGTATTGCAATACTCAGACAGTTTTCTGTTTGGTGGGAAATATTTTAGTCAAGATTTTAGCAAATATAGTTAATTTTTTCATAAAGATTAAAGTCTGAATCATGCAAAGTTTTAACAGTTTAATGGGAAATTAATTAATCATTTACATTGCTCATTCAAAGGTTATAACAAAAATAAGTGAAAATTTTCACTAAGATTATGGTCTGATCCTTGCAATATTCACACAGTTTTCTGTTTGGTGGGGAAATATTACTAAGTTATTTAAAAATTTAATTATTAAAAAAATATTTTTACTTAATTTAAACTAAGTAAAAAAAATTAGTTGATGATTCAATTAAATATTCTAGCAAACAAAGTTACTTTTTTAATTAAGATTAAAGTCTAAATCTTGAAATGTTTTAACGGTTTAATTGGAAACTAATAAATCATGTACATCATTGCTCATTTTAAAGTTCTAACAAAAATAAGTGAAAACTTTCACTAAGATTATGGTCTGATCCTTACAATATTTCAATAATCTTCTGTTTGAAAACAGATTATTACCTAGTTCTAGTATATGGTTCATTTAAAATTTGTTACAAAAACAAGTTCACTTTTCCCCATGACTCAAGTCTAATTTTTTGAAATGTTCCAACAACTTTTTGTTTGATAGAAAGTATTTAGCTTTCACTTGAGTATTAAACAGTATGGTTAAGTTTCTAAGGAAAAAAAAGTATGATTTTACGAAATTAATTCAAGTTCAATTCTTGCAGTAATGTGTTTTTTTGGTATGATAAGATACATTTTCATTAAAAAAAACGTTTCACAAAAAGATATGTTTGATAGGAAAAGTTCTTGAGTTTTTACAAAGATTTATTCCGAGTTGTATGATTTTTATAGAGCTTTAATTTGATTACTTCTTAACGTTGAGCGAAATTGTATATAAAATTTATGTTACAGTAAGCTGTTTTTCATCTCCTACTTATTTTGCTTTTAAAAGCACAAATTTAAAAAGAACTAAAACTTATTGCAAAAAATATACATAAACTTTAACAATATTTTCTTAAATCAATGTTTTATTGTTTATTTTAAGTTTATTGGAAGTACTATTTGTGTTAGATATTGAAATTATTTAAAATCTTTGATCAATAGAGAGGGACCTGTTTATTTTTAAAGTATTATGAAGTTTCTCTAATTTTTCATACAACTTTTGTTGTTGAATACTGTTGAGGTTAACTTTTTTTTCATTATAAAACTCACTAGTATTCTAAATGTATTGTTTCTAGTAGTACTAACAATTAAAGAAGCACAAAAAATTAAACATTTCCAATACAAATTAACAAAGTCTGAAAACGTTTCATCTATTCTCCATAAGTGTTTTAAAGCATTTGTTTTATTGTTAGTGATGTTTAAGCGCATGATACTGAATTTGCAGTAAAAAGTAACATTCTGAACCGAAAAACAGCATTAACAAAATGAACCACAATGTATATATTAAGGAAACGGACCAAAATTGCACGAAGACAAAATTTTACGAGGTTACTAAATTGCACGAAGATAATTATGCACAAGACAAATTTGCACGAGGGACAAAATTGCACGCAGACAATTTTGCACCAAGGGTCAAATTTGACAGCTACCCATATATTAAATCCATCAAACCTGTAGTAATAAAAAGTAATGTTCTGAACCAAAAATCAAAATTAACAAAAATGGATGACAATGTATATATTAAACCCGTCAAACCTGACAAAAGTGTCGTCTATCCTCCACAGCTTGCACAGGACAATCTTCCTCAACCCCTTGCACCGCATCAGCGGTTCTATTATGCTGCCACCCAGCGAGTAGCACCCGGTCAAGTCCAGCACCCGCACGTTTTCAACGCAACGCAGCACTTGAGGAGTGACGCTGTGATTGCATTGTTTCAGTTCAGCGTGGGTTACGCGCTTGCATTTGGTGAACAGGTTTATCAGCGATTTCTATATATTTTTTCGTTTAAATTTACGTGAATTGTTAAACTGTTTCTGCTTATTTTGTTCAGAGAGAAAAAAATTGGTAGATATTACTTAATGATCTTCAAAATGAACTTTAATAAAAAATTTCAACACATACATCCAAGTAATATAACTTAATAAAAGTTAAAAAAAAGCTCTCAATGTTAAGTTGAGCATTTACTTTTAATTTCAATATTTTATTATATTTATTAAACAAATAAACATTTGAATATTTTTATTTACACTCTCATAAAATTTATTAATCAAGAAAGAAAAGTTGATTGGAAGTCTGTACAAAGAGTAAAGTGTCATATACAAAAGATGATTTTTTTTTAATTATATTTAAACATTTGTGACAAACAGAATATTTTATTGTGTTTTTATGATTTATATGACATACTTTTACGTAAATTATTTACATACAGTTTTTAGCTTAGAAAAACTTTCTTTAACATATATAAAACTTAGTTTGTGTTTTAATACTTTAAAAAACTCAGAAAGTGATTTGTTAAATGTTTAATAGTAATTTAAAAATATAGACTTAAAACACATTTACTACGGTTAATAAAAAAAAATTATCATCATTTATTCTAAAAAAAATACTTTTATCTTTATTTATATACATTTATTTTTCAGTTTTAACTTATACGTTATAAAGAAAAATAAATCATTTTAGGAAAATTATCACCTCAGAGGTCCAACGACAAGTGTTTAGTTTAATTTTCCTCAAGTTAGGACAGTTATCAGCTAGAATGTGCAAAATTTCCTCTTTTAACAACGAACACTCACTCAAATCAACTGCCTCAAGATACGGGTTGTTTTCTATCTGTTTATATACTTTTTTATTCGAACTAGCAACACAAATAGTAAAACATCATTTTTTACAACGTTAAGATCGTAGAACTATATTTATTTATTTTTTTTAATTAATAACTGTTAGGTTTAAAATTATAACAATATTTATAAGTATTCTTCAATGGTTTTTATTGTCATTTTTTATAAAAATGAAAAACTTAACATTAAAAAAGTGGAAGATGTTATTTTTAAAATTAATCACTTCAACTACTCATATACAAATAAAAAACATAACATAAATACGCTATAAAAGTAATACAGTATTAAAATTTAACAAACAAAAGGAACGTTCACCGAAATTAAATAACTTTGCACAAAAACTTGTGAAAGGTAAATAAATTGTCCTAATTTTATTTCAAAAGAATTTTTCTGAAAGCTCTTAACAAGTTCGATGACATTGCATAGCGAGAGCATTGCAAAGGCCACGCGTGGTATTTTAGGGGTAAAGAAAAATTTTAAATTTTAAATAATTCCTCTACCTTAAAATACTTGTATTGAGCTAATCAAGGGTCTTTTTAAGTAGTATAAATATATTTAATTATTTACAAAAAGTTTTTTAACAAATAAAGAAAAATAAATCTACCATAGAAAAAAAATTATTAACTTTTAAACATCAACTTTTATGGGTGCACGAATATTCAAGTTCGGACAATTCAAATTACCTACACTGGCTTTTTTTTCAAATATGTATCATTTTTTAAGTTGTGGCCCATTTTAAAATTTAATTAAGAATTTAATCTTTAAGAATTTTAATTGTCGTGTTACCAACTTTTCTGATTAAATTGACTATGTTTTGTTAAGGTAACAATTATTAGAATTCCCTTTAATACACGACTTAAAGTCTACCAAAAATTATGATTAAAAAAAACCATAGAGACAGAATATTTCGTTTTCGAACTTATACAAAGGCTATTACTGTTTCAACGTAGAAACAACATACTTTTTAGGATTTTTTTTTTTGAATAAGCACAGTTTTATAAAAGTATGGTCAATGTTTTAATATTTCTTTATTCATTTAGATTAGTAATTAACTATGAGTACTATGTAAATTTTAAAGGTACAAGAGATACAATGTAGATTAAAAAGCTTTGTTGCTTAAATATATACATACATAAACACTTACATATAAAGATATTTACAAATAAAAACTTGCAACTTCTAATACACTTTCAACAAATATGTTTTGTTTCGGTAGATTTCGCTTTGAGAGTCATTTGTAAACTTTTGTTATGTCTGTATTAAGCTTAATGTAGGTAATTGAAGACCGAAATTCCCAAGTACGCACTATTGCACTATGTTCAAAGTACGTACCTAAGTAGCAGGTTACTGTACTAAAAATATATTTCTTTTTAAATTCTAAAGCAGTTTGTCTTAAGGATTTTTTTGAAAATGTTTCTTTGTATAAGAAACAATTTCTTGAAAACTTTTTTTTGTTTTTATTGTGAACAAAATTTAAAAAAAAGAGTTAGTTTTTATTTTTATAAAAGCCTTCTTCGAATAAAAAAAGTAACATGTTTCTTAAAAGTTCTTCAAAACTTAATAAAAATTAAATAGAAAAAATTCAAAAATAATTGATCAAAAACAAAAGGAGGAGGTAGATCTTTAGTGAAATAACCTATTTTTGCATATTAATCTCAATAATTACATGGAACTTTAAAAAAGATGGTATAAAACAACTATTAGCTTAGTTCCATTAATTTCCATCCATATTTATTTTGGCAATCATCAACAAAGTTGAGATGTTCGCGCCATCAACAATAAATTTTACATCATATAAAATATTTTCTAAGTACAGTATAACAATTTAGCTTATATTTTGAACAATTTAGTAAACAGTGAATGTACTATTGAGAATGACAGTTGAAAAACAAACAACTTTACTAAAAGGTTAAATGAAAAGTAAAATATTTATAATTTGCTGCTTTACAAAACAGTGGCTAATAGTATTAAGATAAAAAGCATAAATACTTAGCTAAATCAATTCTATAAACATATAAAGTATTAGTAAGTAAAATTCAATAACAAACATGATTTTAATAGGGCATTGTTTTAAAAACATTAGTCCAAAATTAAATATTTTAGTTTTAATAAAAATAAAATTGTTCTTTACTGGAGTATTTTTTAAATGGTGTATGAAAACCTAGTTGTTTTAAATTTTGAAGTAGCATACAATAATTATATATTATATTTTACACTGAAAAATATTCTAAAGTTGTCAATATTATAAAACTAAAACATTTGCAACTGTACAAAATTGCTGACATAGTTTATACTAGAAAATGTTATCTGTGATACTTTTTAGTTTTTATTTATTAGTATAACATTTTTTTAGTAATTTTTTTTCCAAGTCAAGTAAACACTATACTAAGTTAGAAATTTTAAGCAGTTGTACGTTTTTTGTATACCCATAAAAAACTAAAAAAACAAGACAAAGTCATGAAAAATAGTCTATATTGAAAGCAGTAATTAAAACCAAAGTTATTTTTACTGCCATACATATAACAACTAAACAAGGTTTTGTTAATACTAACTAAAAAACAAAACTATATAACTGCAATGCATACAAAATAAGTTAGTTCTTTTAATATTACAATTAGAACAGTTTAATATTTATTAAAACTCAAGGGTTTTCAATGTACTTTTAAGCTTATAAAATTTAACTATCAAAAAACGAACTTAAAAACTTTGTTGCCACCTTGAAGTCAATATATTTGTAATAAAACTAACTAACAACGGGAAGTTTAAATTTCAATTGAAAAAAGTTATAATAAAAGGTCATTTTTCAATTATGAAGTTTAAAGAAAAAGGCTGCTGTTCATAAAAAATAAACCCAGAAACTTTGTAGCAATCTTCAAAGTTGAGCCAGAAAGTAAATTTTGTATAAACAAATAGTCAACCAACTAACGATGGGAGTGAGTTGCTGCATTGTTATCCAGCTTTTAGTGCAGTACTTGTTCAGCTTTTCCATCTCCCTTGTCCTTGCCTTGTTGTCTGTGTTTGACACGACAAGTTTCCTCAGGTGGGTGGCTTCCTTGGTGGCGTGGTTCAGTATGAAGTCCAAGCTGTGAGCCTTTAAATATATGTGTGTTTTGAAGTACTCTTGTTAAAAGTAAATTTATTTAAAGTTAAACTTGGTATTTATTTGTTGGATTTAATATAGTAGTATATATATACAATGAATATTTACACATTTTTTTGATTGAAATATACTAAAACTAAATGAAGGGGTGTACTTCAGTATAATCTATACGCCTTTTAAATTTGTATAGGGTGGTTATAATTTTTCATTATAAAGCTAAAAACTAATTTTAAGGCCTAAGTGAAAACACATAAACAAAGAAAGATATAAAAATTACTTAATATGTAACCTTTATAACAACTTCTAAATATTTAAAATAAATAACTGATCGAAAAACAAAGTATTAAATGTGACAAAATATAATTTTATGATAATAATTTAAAATACAAATAATTACTTTTTTGCTAGCATATTAGATTTAGAAATGTTTAGAGGTTGAATTATTAAGTTACACACATTTGTCGTGCTATCAAACAAGCTATATATATAAAAATTAACAACAAACAAGTAAAACGTGAAGCAAAAAAACAGGATTGCCACTCTTTTAGTCAAAAACACTGTTCATATCTACCTTTTTCCTAATTTATCCAAAGTTTTTTTAAATACTTAAAACAATAAAACCTTCCAAAATCAATACAAATCAAGTTCTTCAACAAAATATGTTATAGAATAATAAAATATTGAAACTAAACTTAATTTAAAATCAATAAAAAAACTGGTCTGAGACTTTAAAATATCTAAAAACTGTTCAGAGTTTTTCATAAAAAAGAAAACTATCCTGAGTCAGCCTGAGTTTAAAAAAAAACCAAAATACACATAGTTACCCTGAGCTATACTCAATCATCCAGAGGTTTTCCAAAATTTCAAACTGTCCTGAGTGTGTGGTAACTCTAAAAAAACCTAATAATGTTTGATATAAAAGTTTATAAAAATAGTTTAGAGCAATAACTTTGATAGTAAAAAGTATATTATAATTAAATTTAAATGGAAATTTTCAATTTCAGACTTTTTATATAGTTAGTTTAAAAACATTTATTAAAAATTTTAAAAACATGATTCATATGTTACAAAAGATTTAAGGGCATAAGGGGGTTAAAACACTTTTTACAAAATTTGATCTTATTTTATATAGTTTTGATACTTAAGCTACAAGATGCTAGGTACAGATTATAAAAATTCAAAATAATTTTTGAGATATAACCGGTCAAAGTCAGAGGCAGCAATAGGATCCTTATGGGAGGTGCAAACTAAAACAGCAAATAACTAGAAATCACTAAAAATCTATCTTCTTCTATGTTTTTTGAGATAACTACCTCAAATTTTCAGAAAATGTACCTTGCAATATTTAGAAAATTCTGTTGGAACAAAACTTTATTTTTTTTTATTTTTTATATTAATTTTTTTTTTTTTTGCTACAGAATCTTCTAAGTATATCAAGGAACACTTCCTGAAATTTTGAGGTAGTTATCTCAAAAAACATAGAAGAAGATACATTTTCAGTGAAATAGTTGTTTTTTGCCGTTTTAGTTTGCGTTTTGCATAAGGATCCTATTGCCGCCTCCAACTTTGACCGGCTATATCTCAAAAATTATTTTGAGTTTTAATAATCTGTAAAAAGCATCTTGTAGCTTAGTAAAAACTATATAAAAGAAGATCAAATTTCGAAAAAAGTGTTTTACCCAACCCCATATGCCCTTAAAAGAGTATCTTAATTTTAAGAAACTGTGAAGAAATAACTATTTATTTTAAAACTTTACTACAACAAGTATTTCCTAAAACATAAAAAAACTTTAAAAGTTTTTAAGTATCAACAAAACTAAAACTACTTTGTAAAAAACAAAAAAATATTTCAAACATATTCAACTATTTATAAACACAACTTACTTATACCATTAAATTGTCATATGAAATGTATAACTAACTCACTATTGAAAAATCCAAGGACCTAGCAAATGGAAAGTATTGATCCACGAGATCTTTGCAACAAGTAGAAACACACCTCAAACACATCAGGTCTTTCAAATTGAGGTGGGAGAAGATCAGGGGGTATGTGACATCATAACTAGGAATCAAAGATACATCCATTGTAATTATAACATAAGCTAAATTCAAATGTTGAAGTTGTAGTCTTACATTTGAGGTTGCATGTTTTTAAACATGATATTAAATAAAACTGTATTGTTGTTTTTTAAAAATTATGACTTTAACATAAATAGGTTTTATAATAACTATTTATGTGTTATGCCATTCCTAAACTTAAAACTTTTGCTGTAAGCATTGTTTCTAATAAAAAAAAGATTTATTTTAAACTAAAAACAAGTTACCATTATATTTCAAGTGTATTTTAAAAATTTGACAACTTTTTAAATGTGTTTTATTACAAATAAAACTATAAATATGCAAAAACATGATTATATATAACCCTTGCTTTTTATATAAATATCATTATTTTATTTCTTTAATTATAAATATGTCCTGGACAAGACATTAGCAAGTATCCGTGGTGTACACTCAATAACCGAGATTCTTCTTGCACCAAGTAAGACCAAATATTTTGAGTATAACTTTTTGTCGTTCAATAAACTAAATAGCTGTACAAAGTTGTAAGGTTTGCCGTGGTTGTTGTTTAAATTTTCATACTTTTTTTTCAAGTATCAAACTTTTTTTTTTTGCTTAATTTTAAAATGTCAGGCTTTTTTAATAGAATAGCCTAGAGTTACAATTTAACATGTAACTAAGCAGGTTTTTTTTAAAGGTCAGGCTCAAATGGCTACAAATTCAAGTTACATTCGCTAACCTAATAACATAACTTGTTTCAAAATTTGTATTAACTGAGTTTCATTGCAAAACAGGTTTCAAACTGTGCTTCTTATTAAAAAATATTCTGTTTCAATCGAATAATAATCACAGTTTAGGATCTGTTTTGCTGTATCAGTATACATAAATTTTGAGAAAAAATTTATTTTAAAACAAGTAAACGTTCAATTTGTTATGAATTGACTCCTGTGTTAAACCTGTTGTAAACAAGTATTTAATTATACATTTGTTAATACCTTAAAAAGTAGTTTCTACAGAATTCAAAATTGAAAATTTTGTTTGCAAAGTTTTAGTTGTCTATATAAAGAATATTTTGTATAAAAGTCACAACCACAGTGGCCTACAAAAAGACTAGGAGATTCAATTAGTTATTTTATGTTTAAAATAGTGTTAATAGTTGAAATGACATCCTCTGTTTTTAAGAAATATACAAAAACAAAAATAATATATTGTTAGAAGTATACAAAACTTATACCAAAACAACAAATCATGGATATATATTTTGTGGAAATCTGCTTTAATGTGATTCAGAGTTTAACCACACTATGACATTTTTAAATTTGATATTTTAACATAGTGATTATTTGCTAAATGAGGTAACACTAAGTTTTTTTATTTTTGAAAATAAATAGTTAATAAGAATAGTTAATATAGTCAGTGATAATAGTTAAAAATAATACTTATTGAACAAGTTTTGATTCTTCATTTTATTTTAAATCATTGTGTGTTGGTCATTTATATAGAGTTAAAATTTAAAAGATGAAAATTGCTGCTTGACTTAAGCTTAACGTTGTTCAATTGCATTTTTAATAGTTTTTCTTATAAAAAGAGCAACAACAAAAATGTGAACAAACATTATTGTAAAAATTTAAATCTAAGGGGAGGAGACGGTGTGGTGCCCATGGTAGACTATGGGTACCATAGTCAATATTGGCAGAAATGGGTATAAAAAATAGTGCACACCAATATTTTTTTCAAAAATAATTTTGTTTTAATAATTTTAAATAATAATACTTTATTATTTAAAATTAAATTAAAAATTATTAAAAATAATTTAATTAATATTGATTTTTTATTGATCTAAAGTTTCTTTTTTATTGTATTAATTAAAACTGCTCAAAAAATGTTTTAGAATGTATTGTTTGAGGCCAAAAGGTCTTTCTCCACACCAATCCATTGACCATAGTTGTGAGCGTTAACCTTTTTCTTTCTTCCTATTAATTTGTAGTTTTAAATAACTTATAGTATTTTTTACATCCATGCATGATTTTATTATTGTGTGAAACAATTAGGCTCAAAAGTGGGAAAACTCCCTTTAAAGTCAAATAATAATTAACTAATAAAATGTGTCAGTATAAAGTTTTTGTTTTAGGTAGTGAATCACACTTATGCTTTTATTTAACTTGCGTATAAAGAGAATATAACCTGAAAAAGATACATCTATGCCACTAAATAAAAATGAAGCATAGCAAATATAGCAAGTAGTTTGTAGAATAAGTGTACTGTTGTAAAACTTACAATTTGTCTGGACTCACTTTTTTGTCTAGTTTTAGTTAGCTACTTTGCTACACATATTTTGTAAACTTGTTTTAATGAAAGTTTCGTTAAAGTAAAATTTTTAACTTAAAATATCGTATAAACTATCAACAATCAGTTTTTAAATATTTTGACAGTTGTGTATAAAAAAAAACAAGCTTAACAATATTTGAAAAAATTCAGAACCAGTCAAACCTATAAAAAGCCAGTTATAACTAAGTAGAATATATTTGATAAACTTCAAAATTTGATTAAAGATATAATCCAAAATTTTACTTTGAAAATATTTTGATTTATTATATTAGACAATTTTGCTCATTTATTTTATTAACAATTTAAGGAACTTATTTTTTTATATTTACAAATAACAAAATTATTACTTATTAGTTTAATTATCCTTAAAAGCTTTAAAATACTTGTTAACAAAATAGTAGATCATTTTCGAGCTTAAACTTTTTATAAAATGTTTTTTTTTCTTTTACATTTACACAAGTAAATTTGAAGTACATGAATTTATATGATAACTTAAATAGTTTTTGACTAAATATGACAATAAACAAAACTATTTTAAGTATAACTTAAAAGCAATGTTTTTTTATAACAACTTGCGTGGAACGAACTAGATTGTGATTACACTATAATTTAATTTTACAGTATAAATTAAAAGTGTATAATAAATAGTGTGCTATTTCAATGATTGATACAGCTGTGTGACTTAACAAGGTTTAGTTTCGTTTCAAGTTTAGAAAAGCATGCTAGCACGCGATAGTTTTGCACATAAAACACAGTTCCTAACGGGACACGTTCAAAATCCACCCAGTCAAATTCGAGAACCGCTTACCGATCGAGGGTAAGGGTTAGGGGTAACAGTGACAGTGAAAAATAAATAAAAAATGCAAAAAATGAATGAATAAAATTAATAAATAAAGAAAATATTTTTTTCTAATCGGGTAGATTTTGAACGCGGGTGGATTTTGATAGTATACAGTTCCTAACAAAGTACATAGTAAATTTTCTTATTAGTTAAAACTTGCTTCAATGAGCTTTTTGTTGCTGTAATAATCATCGACTTAATATTAAAACTAGTGTAGTGGAAAATAATTGTGTAAGTGATATAAACATTTTTTTTTAAGTTTTAAAATATTTGGAAGTTTTTTTGCTGTAAAAATTAGAATGATGTTGTAATTTTGATCGTTTTTATTTATGAAATACTTTATTTTACAGTTTTTTAAAGCTAGTAGAAGTTTACACTTTTGTTATTTTTATCGTTTCCAATAAATAAATGCGTTTTTTTTTTTACTTTCTAACTAATCTTATGATTTTAAAGTAAATAATTGTGTAAGTTACACAGTTTATCAGTACAACTGTATATAAGCGAACTTCAGTAGTATAAAAAACAAAATTTATAAAATTATTACCAAGCTACCGTAAGTACACTTTAAGAAAAGTC
Source organism: Thalia democratica (assembly GCF_965202585.1). Classification (NCBI taxonomy): domain Eukaryota; kingdom Metazoa; phylum Chordata; class Thaliacea; order Salpida; family Salpidae; genus Thalia; species Thalia democratica. The sequence goes on from NC_139165.1 coordinate 88,142,053, forward strand.
ACAACTCATAGACATTAATGTGTTTACAAAAAATAATTCGTAAAGGAATATGTTGACTGTAATGCAAACAAATGATAAAAAATTTACAAACTTGAATACTTAACTTGTTTTAATTAAATCAACTACAAATCACTGTAATAGAAAACAACAGTTAAGTATTCAAAAAATTGATAAACGATTTAAAAAAGCATCTAACTTTTATCCAGATTGTTTTAAGCTCAACTTGTATGATTTTATTGCAAAGTTGAAATTGTATACAATATTTGGTTAAACTTAAAGCAATAAATTAATTTTGCCATATAATATCTTAAAAAATTAATACATTGTTGTTAAACTTAAAAATTTTATAGAGTCATTAATAAATTTTTTAAATGCAAATAAATTTGGCTAAATAAAACTTTTGTTGTAAGTTATATAAAAGTTTATGTTTGTCTAAGCAAAACCTTATGGCTTATGATAAAGTTTAAAACTTGTTATTGATTTGTAAATCGTGTAAATTGTCGTAAAACTTAACAATAAGTTCTATTAATTTTTATAATACTTGTAATTCAGCTGAAAAAGTTACAAAACTGTAAATTAGATGTTACCGTTGAATGGTTAAACAGTATTATATTCTTCAAATTTTTACTCATCTGTATAATTTATAACAAACTGTTACAAATCTTTTTACAATTGCAGTGAATTTTTTGTTTTATAATAAAGTTCAGTTTGTTAACTTATGTTTGGTAACTAACTTGTAAAATTATTGAATAAAAACACAGTTTTCGATAAACCGAATATATATCGACAAAGTTATTGTTTAAACTAAGTTTAAATTATTTCTGGTAAGAACTTGATTAAGTATGGTGTTAAATATAAACTTTAATATTGAAATCCTTTGGTGTAGGTAACTACTTACAAAAAAAAACATATTATTATAAAAGAAAGAGATATAGTTGAAAAATATTCATTTAAACGAATAACTAAAATATACAAATTACTTATGAATTTGGAATATTTTAATTCATATGTTAAGCTTGTTGTACAGACTTGTTTAATTTTCTTAATAGTAGTAAGTATTTTTCTTAATAGTAGTAAGACTATAAAAACAGATCTATAATGAACTATAGTTTGGTAATGCACTTTTGGCAAAGTTTCTTATTATTATGTTCAGCTATAACCATTTTTTATTAATTTCTACAAAGCATGCAACTTTGTTACAAAATTTTCCCATTTTGACTAGCTCCCAGCCTTGATAAATCAGCTAAACAAATTAAATACAACTTAAAACTTGCTTAATCTTTAGTAAATCACATTAATGATAAACTGATGAACATGTACGAAGATGGTTTGATTAAATTGAAAAAATAATGATAACTAAAATGAAAAAAAAACTTATAACTATATCATAATTGATAACAATACTTCTATACTACATAAAAAGCAAAGTAGCTATTTTTATTTTGTAACAACTATTAATAGCCTAAGACTAGGTTTTTTAATAAGAGAGTCTATTTGGATGAAAGCTAATTTTTAGTTAGCCTTCAACAAGCCTTTATTTGCATATTTAAGTAGATAACTTTTGTTTCAAAACTTTTTGAATAAAACATACAACATGAACATATCATTTTTTGGAAAGCATCAGTTATTTTCAAAAAGTGGTAATGATCCAATATTTTCACTAAATAAAACAACCATTTTTCAATTTTTGTTTTGTTTATTATAAATAGGCCAGTACCAATAGAAATTGACTTTGTCATAGAAAATTATTGAAATAACAGTAGTATAAACACTTTGATAAATTAAAGTATCTGCTTAATTTTACAAATCATTCATCATAAATTGTAATGCGTTTTCTTGGTTAAGTTTGTTCTTTTTACGGCACTGAAAATAAAAACAGATTTAAATAAATTTAAAATCTAACTTTTTATTTAAAAACTTGAAAACAAATAAAATTTTTAGTTATAATTTTTGACATAAGAAGTATTTACATATACTTTAACTTAGTTTCGTTAATACAGAATTTTTTTTTTTAAATAAGTGTATGTAACATAAAAGTTATACTGAAACATAAAAACAAACTTAAACAAGTAACAAGCAAGTAAAAAAGAAATACGCTGAGATTAAAAACATCTTTAGCTAGTAATGTTAATATTAGTAAAATGTTTTCCATAATTTAGTTTTATTTTATTGCAATAAAAATTAGTTAAAAACAATTGGATACTAAATAAAACTTAATATCCATTTATAAAAAATGTAGCTTTTTTTTCTAGTTTTTAAAAATTTTTGCTGATTTTTATAAAAAAGTAAACACAAAATTTTCATAAAACAACAATTCTCTAAAATTTAACCTTTTTTAAACAAAAAAAATCAAGATAATTATCAGTCAATATTTCACAAAAATCCTATGTACGGAAAAACTTATTATTTGAAAAAAGTAACTTGTTTACTTAACAAACAAATTCATTAAAATATTTTTTTTATTTTATTTATTATTTAAACTTATATTTGTACAAAAATAACTTTATTATAAATCTTTAATACTTTAAAAATCTAAACAACGAAATAATAGCTAGAAAAAGACAAAGAAGTTTATCCAAAAATTAGAATAAGAATGTTAAAAATAATTCTAAAAAAAACTTTTAATTAAACCAACAAAACTCACGTTTAATATGTAATTCTTTTTCTGAAAAATATTATTAAGTTAATGGTGCTAAACATACTAGTAAGAGTTATGTTATAAATTTTTTTAAAAACATTTTAAGATTTATGCACCACATAAAAGTAAATTGTTTTTTAGGAGTTTAATTAAATGTTGTTTTTTATTCATAAGTTTATAAGTATTATACAATATTTGTTAGCTAAATGTATTTATGGTTTTTATAAGAAAATACAAACGAGCTTCGTAATTATAAAAATAAATAAAATATCAATGTTTTAAGTAACAAACTTTACAAGTATAAAGCAAAACTAAGTCTTATACTAAAATTAAACTAATGTTTTACTTGTAAAACGTTTAGTTTTAAAAACAGATAAAATTTCATTTGTTGCCTATTAACGGTTATAGATTTTGAAATCTATAAAACTTATCTATCACACTTTAATATTACACATTATTCTTCAACTAATAAGAACTAATGTCGTTTCACACTGAAAACTATGTATTTAAGTAGATATGCTTACTAAAGTTTATGAAAAAATAAAAACCTGCAGAACCTGTGGCAGAAGCATTTAATGTTTGTGTTAATATTTTTAAATTAGGAAAATATTTATATCAAAACAAAAATTTTGGTGTTACACATGTCTTAGTTAAAAATAAACTTTGGTACAAAAAAGAAACACAAATACAGTCATTTTCCTCTTTAGTACGCATTTAAAAGTTATGTGTTGAAATGCATTTTATACTTAGACTTCTTATTCTTAAGTACGCACTATGCACTTCTTTTTAGTACACACTTTTAAGCTGTGTTCAAAGTGCTTAATCAAGAGGAAGATCACTTTTGTGTAAGCACATTAAGTTTTAATAAAAACTAAAAAATTTAGAACTAAAAAAATTTTATACAATATACTTAACACTTACGGCGCAAGACTTTGCGTGTCTTCGGTTTGGAGATTGTTTTGACCCAAGTTTAATTCTGGAGCTTCAAATGCCTGAAAATGTTATATATTTAAACTATAAAGTTGTTTTATATTAAAAATCTGCTAATAAAATTTGAATAAAATTTTTTAATTACATTCAACAATGATAACAGTTTTATCAGTTTAAAAATAAATAAATAGCAAAAAAAATATTTTTATATTTTCTAAAACCTATTAGACTTTTAAATTTTTAATCTATCTTCACTGTTAAAGAGTTGTAACTATAACAAAAAAAGTATTAATTATTACGTTTTAAAGGTGTATTTTTTTATATTGTTCAACCTTTATAAACTTTTAATGCACACTCAAGTTTATGTTATTTGATAGAAAAATAAATTGAATATTCTATCTATAAATAATTAAAAATCTTATTAATTTAATTATCATTCTTTTAAATCAGTCAATCTTTATGAGTTTACTTAACTTAACTATGACAATACCAGGACAATTTAAATAAAATTTAAAACCTAAGTTTTTATATAAAGGGCAAAATTACCATTATTTTACTTAAAAAAGTAAAATTTATTTCTTTTTTCAGACTTACCAAGCTTTCAAAGTTAGTGGATTGTCTGTTAGTGTTACTGGCGGGAATTGCTGTGAAATTTTTCAGTTGAGTTTCAAGGCTCTCAAACAGCATATGACCCTTTGCGCTGTGGATATTGTTGTTTGTGTTTAACAAAAGTGGAAAAAAAATACTTTAGATATAATAAATTGTGTCCTACTGTTTAAGAAAACAAAAATTTTAAAAGATACTTAGATGTTTTTTTTTGTTTTTGAAGTATAAATGTTTGTCAATTTATATAAATGAAAACAAGACTTGTATTGTTTTGAACCTTTGAAAAAAAGTTAATATACTCATAATCTATCATATATTTTAATCACAATTGGTCACAATTCAAACTTTTACATATACATAACTTTGCACACACTGTATTAAAAATAAAAATATTTTTGAACATAATAACAATTACTTATAACATTAAAAATTTAGTTTGTTAACTACTAAAATTACAAGTAATTAAAGACAAATTAAAATCACCAATAATATAGTTTTTGTTTAAAATGTTACTAAAATAAAATAAAAGCATAACAAAACTTCAAGTTTGTCTAAAATATTAGAGTTAAGTTAGTAGCTTTAGATTTCTATAAAGTTGCATTTATGAGTTGTGTATGTTAGAAATGGGTATTTGTTCTTAATTAAACGTAAGATATTATAGTCTACAGTTTAAAACACAACTAAAATAAGTAAAAGTAGCACTTTTTTTCGAAATTACCCGGTAGTGTTAATAGCGGTATTTCTGGGAGATACAGGGGCAGGGGTCGGATCCACGCAAGGGTTGTATGACGTCATAGCGTTTTTCTTCTCATTCATCGTTCGCACCATTTCCTCCAAATACTCCAGCTCCATTTGCGTTTCTATTTTTTACTTGCATGTGTATGTTTTCGTACTTAAGCAATAAGTTTATAATTTTGATGTTAACTAACTGTTAACAAAACATATTTTAAACTTTTTTTTAAACGGCACTTAGGTAAAGATTAAAAGAAAAAACTAAAAACTTTCATTATATTCTACAAAATGAAAATTTATGAATTTAGAAACATATTTTGAATAGGTTTTGAGAGGCTTTGAGGTTTACATCACCCATTTTTAGGTGATGTCCCTTAATTTCACCCTTAATTTAATTATATAAACAGTTTGTGCAATGAACAGTTTAACTTTTATTTCAAAAATATTTATCAAATTCAAAAAACTTGATTTACACAAAATCAAACTACTACGACTCTGCAACTTTTTGAAATATTTTAATTTCCAACAACTAACGGTTGACTTCCTCCTCACTGGAGTCGATCTTGCTCTTGAGGTCGACGTTCGTCCTCCTCAAATTCTCGTTCTGCCCCAGCAACGCGTCACGCTCCCGTTGGCACGACGTCAGCGCCTCCTGACGTGACTGCATCTCGTACTCCAGCTCCGAAGTCCTCCGCTTCATGTTGGCCATCTGTTAGGGAGAAAAATAAATAAATAAAAGTCTACGAACAGAAGATATAAATATTTGGAAACTCTAATAAAAAAGGTATAACAACCCGGCATTTTATGTTATGTTTCTATATTTATTTTTGATAATAAATCTTAAGTCGTTTAGATTGAACTTATAAGCTGGTTGTGATTAAAAAGCTACCATATGAAAAACAGCAATAAATTTATAAAGTACAAACAACCTGCTAGTTAGAATAGATTTTTGCATCAATAACAAATTGTAAAGCAAAGTAAACAAGTTCTGTAAAATTAAAGATAGTAATAAAATAATACGTTCCTTGTATTTATATTTTGGTTTTATATACTTTTAAACCTATTGAGCTGCATAAAATTAGCTGCTTTAACAAACTTAGCTATTAACACTGTATTGTTTTTTTTTTTTTTTTTAGTTAAACCTACTGATCAAAAAGAAGCCGTATGGTTCTAAATAAGTAAAACGGCTTATAAACATTATAAAAAAAAACTTTATTTTTCCAGTACAAATTTTCCCTCTAAACTTTAACTTTTGTTTTTTCAAATCTTCCCTTTTAGTTGCATCAACGTCAGTAAACTATCACTTGGTATATTCTTTAAAAATGCTACTAACTAGTCAAAAGTAGCAGTATAGTTACACAAATTATTGAAAAGTTTTATAAGCATTGTTGTATCTTAATTTCAAATTTCAAACCTGCCCCTCCAGCTGCATCAAAGTGGACTTGTTCTGCTCGAGGTGGTCGATCCTCTCGCTGAGCTTGTTGATGGTCACCTTCTGCTCCAGGCACTCCCTCCTCACCTGCCCCAGCTCCTGCTCCAGCTCCTCCTTCTCCCGCTGCTTCTGGAAGATGATCTCGTGCAGGCTCTGCTCGTTCTTGCACCTCCGTCTGAGTGGGAGAAAAATGTTTTTCTTAATAAGTATCAGAGAGAATGAAGTTTTATTGGAAAGTACTGAAACTGCTTCTGAAAAGTTGCTTGGAATTTCAATTTTTCAACGAAAAATATAAAAGAAGTTTGAGAAAATGTAAAAAATTAAAGAACAAAAACGTATGTTAATTTTTGATTACGTTTGTGTAGTTGCTGATCTAAAGTACTTAAAAGATTTAAAACTACTTTGATCTAAATCCTTCTTGCGTTTGCTGTAATATTTTAAATACACAAAAACACTTGTGATGCCTTCACTAGAAGTTTAGATAAAGTCTGAGGAAAGACTAATGTGTTATTTAAACAACGGAAAACACCATAAAAATAAGCTAAAAAGAAAGTTTGGTTGAATAAGTTTTCTATGTACTTTTTTTTTATTCTACTCTCAGTACAAGCAATTGAAGACTACTCAAATTAAGACTTTGAAACAAAGTTAGAGGTTAGCTTCTTTAAGAATAATGTACCCATTTTTGTAGTCTTTGTGTATCTGTTATTCATGAAAATGATCGTAGAGCATATAAAAACTTTTGCTTTGAGGTTTAATGACAGAGTGTAGATAAAATTCTGACTTTACCTACAATAACAAGGTTATAAAATTTTTAAAATTGTAAAATCAAAGTACAAAACAAAGATTAAAAATGCAGCTCTGGTAACAAATAGCTGCATTTTCAAGACTTTATTATATTACAGAGCACCTGTGAAAACAATATTAGTTTGTCAAATTTTTAAAACACGTAAGTGCAGATGGTCTGTGTCAGCATATTTCAACTACTAATTACCAAAAGTCAGACTTTCGGACTAAAATTTAACTTAAATATCAACAAAGACGAACATGATTGACTTTAAAAAAAAGTTTCCACTAAGCAACTCAAATCGGCGCTTAATTGACGTATAACTTTATACAACGTACAACTGCTCAGAGTAAGTTTATTATTAAGTGTTTCAATCTATTTACTTTCTTTACTTTCAAATGCTCTAAATTAGTCTTTCGCAGAGTGTATAGTAGTGTGTGTGGATTTTGTTTTTAGTTAAGAAAAAGTTTAAATGAAGATGATAAATGTTCAAACTTATATATAATCAAGTAAACTTATTATTAGTTATTAAAAAGTTTAAGTACAATTTTTACTGAATGTTGCTAATAAATCAAAAAAGTAATCAATGATTACAATAAAGTATTTATTTATGATTAACTGGCTTATCGATAATATTTTAATACGCGCAGTTTTTAAAATGTTTGAGAACAACTGATTTAGATTGTTGTTTTAAACTGAGGACCTGCTAAGTAATAATCTCTTTGCTAAGTTAACTGTAAATAAAACGTGTTAAAAGCCAACAAGACTTAAAAAAGCATGCAAATTTAACAAAAACTTTTAAAGCATAAACTATGAATAGAAATAATTTGATATTTGCATAAAAGTAAACAAATAAAAAAGATTTAAATAATATAATGCGATGTTTGAACGTATAAAAAAACTGCTTTAGTACAATTGAAGCTGTTTTTTATTTTTTAGCTATTTCTTTAGATTTTACAACTATATTATTTTTAACTATAGCTCGTAAAGTCCCAGATGATAAGTTAATATAAAAAAAAAGCTAATTAATTGATTAGACAAACAAATAATAGTGTTTGTATTAATAATAGTCAGTAAATTTTTGAAAATCTGCTATATTTGAGTCTTTTAAAAGTCAAAAGTTTATGAAACTACACAATAGCTATCTATGTATAAGATTTTTTCTGATTTAAAAACCGAAAATAATTTAGTTGAGCATTAAAATCTTTTATATGCCTTTTTTTCAGGAAAACTGGTTTAAAGCATGAAGTCCTTGAAAAGTGTATGCTTATTTAAAGAAACTAAACGTTTTTTTGTTTGCATAAACAGTTTCAATACAATAATGTAATTCACTTACAACTTTATATGTACTTGTGAAAGTTTGTTTTTACTATTCTTTCTACTTATTTTTAACTTTGTTGTAAACTTTATATTACATAATGGCTGACAAAACATGAAATACAAGTTATACTAAACATTTTTTAGAGACCTGAAAACTAAGACGATTTGTTTGCCTCAAATAAACTATCAGTAATATTTTTAAGCTTTTGTTTAAAAATATAACTCAGTAAATACAACAAACTTTTCTATGATAAAGAACAGAAGCTAAAAATTAAGCTTTTTTGACAAAATCTTACACTTTTCTGAAGTTTTAAAATGTTAAAAACTTTTATTTTTTGCTAACTAACTCTGTGTATTATAAATATCAAATACAGTCTAATAAAGTTTGTATTTAAAATCAATAATCGTATGTAGTTTTTTTTTATAATTTCTAGATTTACTCAGTCAGCTAAAAACTTCGGCCTTAAGACTTACTTATTTATTGTTGTCTTAAGTTATCGCTTTAATAAATAATTCATAATAAAAAAACAGAATTTTTGACCAAGTATTTTTATTATCGATAAACTAAGACATTTTCAAAGTTTTTATAAGTACATTTTTTCACGCCATAAAAGCAAACTTACAAAAGCAACAAATACTTTACAAACTTTTAAAGTAACTTATTTGTAGTTTCTTAAAAACTAATTATAACCACTCACTAAAATATAAAATTTTATTTACCAGAATATTCAATTTCTTATGTTTAAAATTTCATAAACAGCTTACTTAATTTCTTCATCGGCCGACGACTTGAAGTCCTTCCATTCGGTCAACAGACTCTCAATTCTCTTGGACGTCTCCCCTCGCACACACTTGGCCCGGTCCGACAGCCGCTGAGCCCTGGCAGATGAGTCCCTGCTGACTCCTTGGTTCAGTATGGACATCCTTTGGGGCGACCCGCCGCCGTACGAGGACCTGCCAGAGGCAGACGGTGCCATTAGCTTCTGTGACAGCAAACTCCTGGAAAAGTAAAAAAAAAACGTTAAAAAAAAATATAAAATTTTATTATGTTTTGTAAAATAATAGATAATTCAAAAAAGAAGTTTTTGTCTCTAGCTGATAAATTATTTTTTGAGTTATAAAGAAACAAACGTTTTTTTGTTTACAATATTAAATATTTAGGTTATTTGAGAACATTTTTCTCTAGCTGATAAAGTTCTCAAATAACATAATTATTTAATAATGTAAATAAAAAATGCTTGTTTCTTTATAACTTTGTTTAATTTTGTTTACATATTTGTTTACTTATATGTTTACTGATGAAAATTTGTTGAAATATGTATGTGTTTTAGTTAAAGACCTTGTCTGTTTTTTAACCAAGTACAATAGCAGATTAACATTCAAAAAACTACAGTTAAAACAGCATAAATTTGTTTATTAAAAAACAATTTTAACAACTAAAGTCTGTAAAAAAATGTTCAAAACTATTACTTTTTTTTAGCGAGGTTAACAAATTTAAAAAAACTAGCGTACAGTAATATATATTTTTTTTAAGTTATAAAAAAGGAATTTTTAGTAGATATATCAAACATTTGTTTTATTAAGAACAATTAATTGAAAATTAGTTTAAACTACAAAACGAGATAGAGTAAGCTTACGGTAGTTTTAAAAGTTAAAGTAACTTAAATTTTATCACAACTAAGTACAACTTTCAAATTTGTTTAATAAGAACTGATAAAAAATTTCTAAGTGTTTTGTTTCTATACATAATAAAAGCGTTATCTAATTTTTATAGGAATGTAATTTTTAACTTAATATAAAAACATACTGCTACTACACAAAACTTTTGTGCAAGTTAACTAAAACTATATATCTTAACTATTAATTTAAACTGCATTTTATATCTTATATTATGATTTTTATTTGTACAGTTGTTATAGAACAGATAAAGTATTTAACAACTAACCCTGTTCTAAAGGATTCGGATGTACACATAGAATTTGGAGTAAAATTTGATCCTGTAGAAGAAGTTGTGAGAGATTTTGAAGGAATAAATTGTTGAGCTTCCGAACATACTTTTCTGGTTTCGTTCCTTAGCTTTCCAAGTTTTTCTTTAAGTTCACGATTCTTTTCCTTTAGTTCTGATAACATTGCGTTATGTTTGTTGTTTCTTGTTAGATTAGTAAAATACAGTTATTATTTGGCAAACTTAAAGTAATGCAATGTGTTTTGCAAAATGTTTGTGCTTTTCAATAGTTTAACTTGGTAAGACCACACCTAATTATGACGTAACTTTTGAGAGTTTATTAAGCAAAAAACTTGTTTTTTAAATCAACACAATTTCGTACATTTATCTCAAGTTTTCTATAACATTGTAATTTGCATTATATTAAACAATTGAAAGTTCTAAACTTAAGTAGCTTTAAGGAGATCATTGATAATATATTTTTACAGTTTTTTAAAAACAAAACAATGTTTCACTCGTATATTAAGATAACTTGTTAAAATAATTCTGAAAAAAAAAAGTTTTTGGAACAAGTAAATGGCAAGTATATAAAAAATTAAGTAGAACAAAGTAAAAAAAAACAAAGTTTTGAAAAGCTTATGGTTTATTAAACTTATGTTTAAATTAAAACTTGTTACTATTACTGTCTTAATTTTATAGTGAAATATGAAACGTTATAAAATTAAAAACAGTTTAAAATTCTTAAAAATATAATTTAAGTATCAATAAAAACAAAAATCTAAGACATGAACATACTGATTTTTATTTCATTTATTTTTTTACTTGTATACACTTTTTAATTCTTACTTAAGTTTAGTATTACAAAGTTTTATATTACCTACTACAGCACTAACATTTCATACCAAAAAAGTTAATGCAGTAATAGTAACAAATTTTAGTTTTAAACATAAGTTTATTAAACCATAAATTTTTCATTACTTTGTTTTTTTTACTCATTTTTTATATACCTTCCATTTATTTGTTCAAAAACTTTTTTTTTCAGAATTATTTTAACAACGGATGACCTCTTAAATTATCAGTTATCTCTTATATCTTAATATAAAAGTGAAATGTTGTTTTGTTTATAATAAACTGTGAAAAAAAAAATATTTCTATTTAAAGCAAAACAATACTTTCCAACGTGTGTAACATCACGGTAAAACAATAATTTCGTGTACATTTTTTTTTCCAATATCACAACACTAATTATGTCCTAATGATCTTTTTTTAATTATATAAAGTTTTCTACTGAAAAACAGATCTTTGTTAAGAAATATAAAAAAAATTAAAGTTTAATTAAAAGACAAAATAGTCTAAAATTATTTCTGAAAAATTCTGAAAATTCTGAAAGTATATGAACAAACTTCTTAATAAGTAATTATTCATAATAAATTTATTATTTTTTGCTAGTACTTATGTTTGCTTAACCCAATTTGAAGTCTAAAACCAGTAAACTTTTTAGCAAAATCTGACAATATACTAGTCTATCTTTTTAAACCTAGCAATTTCTTTATTATAAGATCTTCTTTAAATAATTTAGTAATTGAGGTACTTCAAAAACAAATTAGTCATAGTTAAACTATGTTAATAGCTATTTAATAAATATATAGAGAAATAAATGTTTTTGAAGTGAGTTAATTCAAATAAGCTTATTAAATTCTCGATATTTTAGTTTAATTAAATCTGAGCTTAGAGTAAAAAAAACAAAACTTGCTTTTTATAAGGCTTTTAAAAATAGAAGCGTTTAATTACTATGCATTGGAATTAGAGATATAAACTGGTCTTGATTTTCTCGCAAGCTCACAACATTATTATTATAATACTTCTGATATTTAGTTTTTATAACGCTTGATAAATTAACTTGTACTGATGCTCTTCGAGCTACTTGCGTCTCTAGATTTATGTGAAACCACCTCTGTAACAGATTCGGCAGTCTCGACAGGAGCTAGATTTGCAGTAGTTTCGGGCAATCTTGATTCTCAGTTGATCCCGTGCGAGTTGGCTTGGAAGTTAACGTTGTGAATATTTTGAAAAGCAATACCCTTTTTAATATTTAGTTTAAAAACAGTTTATTACAATTTTCTTTTGTTAAATTTATATACCTGTTATTCTACTTATTAAGTGTATTGGTATGTTTTAAGAATTAAATTTTAACAATTAGATAAAATATTAAATGCGTATGTTTTAAGTTAAGCTCAAAAGTTTTTAAAAGCAATAAAAACAATTAGTAGTGAATACACATGACAAAATGTATTTCTTTTTTCAGAGATTTGAAATAAGTATACATAAATAAACTTTTATTTGTGATTTATTTTGTAGATGTCATCAAGTTTTAGTTTGAATTTAAAATTGCAAGCTGACACTTATTGCTTAATCGTAGTCTTTTTCTCTAAACCAGAGTTTCCAAACCTAATTTTCATAATTGCCCACTTGGCAGATTTTAAAAAGTTATTGCTCCCTTTTAATAAATATCGCCTATTTGCTGTTATTTTCGTTAATTACCCATTTACTTTTTTGAACCCTCAATAACTATTGCTGCCTTTGAAAAACCCTGCTCTAAGCAAATAAATAAAAGATGGTAGGTTTTTTATCTATACCTCAATAAAATAAATCTCAATAAACATTATTTGCTGTGTTACTGCTAGTATTTATGCTTACAAAATATATAGCTTATTTTTATTTTATTGTAGAGTTAATAAGAGATAATGCAAATAATTTAACTTTAGTAACTTTTGTATGGAAAAAAAGTATACTTGATAAAAGTATTTTTAAATGAACTATATTAGAATTAGCCGTACTTAGTTCTATTTATTAGTAGTACTGCAAAAGTGTTAAATTTAGCAATAAGACTTTGCTATTGAATTTGGTTATCGTAATTAGCAGTTTATAAATTAATCTTTAACTTACATGTATTTCAGATTTACCTAATTTTCTTGAAAAAATGAATACAAACTAGCTTGAATACTAAAACATTACTATTTTTTCTCATTAATAACGGTTTTTTAATAAAATTGTATACTTTTTATGATACTACAAATGTATTTACATTTATAAAACAGTATTACTTTTGCACTATTAAATTACATAATATAAGTTGTTTAACATACAAAAATTAAGCTACACCCTTTATAAAACTTCAATTAAAAAAGGTACATGATAAAAACTTAAAAAGAGTATGATTAGGTATATAAAGAAATTGAAAATCAAATTGCTTAATGACTAAAGAAAAAATACCAAATATACATAAAAAGTTAAAAAATACGAATTCAAATCACATAGGTGGAATTGACAACTTTTTTCCAACTGAGTTCTGTAAAAATGTGTTTGTTTACTTGATTATTAATATGTTTTTTTTAGTACAAAAATAAAATTGAAATTTGTTAAAAGAGAATTAAAAATGGGTGACTAAAATTCGTGGTAAAGTTTCCATTTCGACGCAATTTTTTTTCTGTATTGTTAGTGATTATCAAAAAGAATAAAATTATTTGTTTTATCAAGTTTCACTTTTGTAAAAATGTCACAATAAAATACTTTTTTAGGTATTCTTACAGTTTTGACAAGAAATACTTAAATATTTTACATATAAACCAATAACCCGCTTTAAACTTAACTATAACTGTCCTGTATAAGACGTTAAACTGTTCAAAAACGTAAGCGACTCAATAACAGTAAGGTTTTTTGTACACCAGGTCCTTGGGTCAAACATTTTGAGCGTATTTTTGTCGTTCAACAAACAATATGTACAAAATTTAAAAAGTAGACAAAAAAATATGTAAATAAAGTTAAATATAAACGTACAAAACTAATGTAAATTTCATAATTCTGAAAGTTTGAGCTTTTAAGCGACATTTTAACCAAATCGAAAAAACTATAATATTAAATTTTCTCTCAAAGTTTTACATTTAAACAATATAACAGTTTATTAACTAACATGAAATAATAAAATATGTTACACAAACAAACCATGTGGGCGACGACGTTCTTATGGTAGGGAATGCCCCCGATTTCCGCGCACTTTTTCATGTGAATGCGTTCCGGGTCGCCGGCCACCAGCACCGGTCGTTCCGCATCACTGGGCACGAGGTTCCTCACCATCCGCATGAGGTCGTCCATGCGCGGTTGGAAGCCGGGAGCGAACATTTCAGGGTTGATCGCTATGAAGCACTGACCCTGTGGGTGAAAAAAAATTATTGTGGTGAAAAAATGGAAAAAGTTGGAAAAAAATAGTTTGAAGGTTTTTTTATGACAGAAAGTATAAAATTTTTATAGTGGGAGAAGTTAACAGTAATAACATAAGGAATTGATTTTTATGACTTTTGACAACAAGTATATTGCGATTTAAAAAAATATATAGTTCTGACTGTCAGATAGCTTTTTTATTTGTGTAGAGTACAAAAGCAATTACAAAACTATTATAAACACTCATTAGAGGAGCGTAATAAAATATTTAAAATTTACCTAACTTTTCTTTTATTTGTATTAATTGAACAAAATTTAAAAAGTTTTAGTTTATTTAGTTTTATAAAAGCTGACAAAAGAAATAATACAACAGCTCAGTCTTAAAATTCTGACCGAACAAAGTTATAAACTATCCAAAAAGTAAGATATAACGTTAGTAATACAATGTATGTATGATGTTAAAGTCTTTCAGACCAATCTCCATTTTTTAAAGTAGAAAACTGGTTAAGCCGGTTAGATCCTGGTTTTGAAGTAAAGACTAAGTACCATTGTCAAGAGTGGTTACTAATGGAGTCATAGACTATATCTAAGAAAATACTGATTGAATCAGAATGACCGAGTTAGAAATGATCGTGTTAGATCGGGTCAGAAATGATTGGGTTAGATATGATCGATTTAGACATGATCGGGTAAGAAATGATCAGTTGAAATTATTGGGTTAAAAATGATCAGGTAAGAAATAATAAGCTTAGAAATGATCGGGTTAATCATGTCAGATAATTTTAATTTCTAAGACATTGTTTCAATAAACTAAATTTAAATCTTTGCCAAATAAATAAAACAACAATACAAGCATATAGTGGAAGAAAAAAAGTTTTTTATATTTTTTTTTTATTACATATATTAATCAGAAACTTTAGACATGATTCATTGAAAAACATTTTTATTTAAACATATTTTAAATAAAAATGTTTTTGAATAAATCATGTCTGAAATTTCTGTTTAAAGTATTTCAAAAACCTACTTTACAAAACATTTTTCAAAATTTTCAAAAAAGATAAAGAAAAATTGATTGAAAAATTTAAAAAAAAAGCAAACCAGATCAGCAATTCTATCAGTAGATCCCCACTTTCTGACATTCTTTCCGTAAGTGGCTCCCGAAAGAGACGCGCACAATATTTCAACCATCATCGCTAACCCGTATCCTGTAGGAAGTATTTTATTTTTTTAAATTGAACAAATTTTGTTATTAAAATTGCGTAATATTGAGCACTACGTTACTTTAAAAGTATAGATCATTCATAACACTTAAGCTGTCTACTTTTTTTTTGTTTTAAAGCGTTTGTGATACCATACTTTTTTACTATAGTTACAATAATTAATAATAAAATATTCTATGTCTATAGTTACAAAATAAATTAAGGATAACTTTATTGGTACCTTACAAGTATATTATATTATTAAAACTATATTTACTGAAACAATCTTTGAACTTGAATAATTTCAAATCTAGTTGCTTACTTTTACTAGCTGAAATAAAAATTAGAGAAAAAAAAACCTTTATACCCTCCGCATTCTTCAGCCCCGCCAAGTGGTAGCAGCCCTCCCCCCTCTAAAACTTCACCGGGTTCGTCGGTCTCGTTGCCATGACGATCGGCTCCCCAACCCCTCGGCATCTTGTCCCCTTTTCTGTGAAAATTTTACAATTTTTTATGATAGTGTTTCAAATAACTTAAATGTATATGGTTAACAAACATAACTACAACTACAAGTAATTTGAGTTAAACAAAAATTACTTTATAAACAACAGCGTGTAGTAAAAATTATAAATACATATAAACGATTTCTTGTTATTTGTTTTTATTTTATTAAATGTTAGAGTAAACCCTCTGTATATGGCTTATACTTACATTTGTTTTAAAAATATTATTTAAAATGACGTGCGTTATGAACTAATAAAAGTAGTTTTTACTTTCAATCATTCGATGATAATATATTAGTACCTCTAAATATTTTAAAACAGTATTTTGTAAAAAAAAAACAAATTTGTACATAGTTTTATTAATTCATTTATATTCAATTAAAACAATAACCGTAGTTAAACAAAATTACAAAAGTAATAAAATCTGTCATAAAAAAATACTTGTAAAAGTTTAACTGAGATTTTTTTTCTTGTTTAGTTTTTTGCATAATAAGTTTTTAACAGCAAGCATAAGGCTGCATTAAACTTTAAAATTTACTAAGAATAAAAATATTGTTTGCTATGAACAAACATTTACCAACAAATAAATTTTATGAGGATGCTGTAGCATAAAAGCAAGTAAACAAACAAGTTCAAAAAAACTGTATTTTAGTATATTTTGAACAAAAATGTAAAGTTTCTATTAAGATTACTTTTTTAAATGCAAAATTATAACTAAGACTCAAAATTGAACATATGGCCTATATTTAAGACATTATTTTCTCTATTTAAGACAAATAAAACAAAAAAACATGCTTAACTAAAATTCTATTTATAACTTATATAAATTCAATTTGTTTTTAAGTTTAACTTTACTGTAAGGGATTTTGACTATTCTATATAAAAACAGAGATATTTTACGGTATAAACTTAAGATTGTTTTAAACTTTGTCAACATTAACTGTACTCTATAGTTTTTGTTATTCAACTGTAAAAAATATTAAATAAATATACATGAATGTATTTTAATACAAAAAAACCTTAAAATTTAATTAAAACAATTTTTTTGCTTAAAAAATTTCGTACAGCTGTTTAAAAAAAACCCTAAAATTTAATTCTATTTAATAAAAGTCATTTTATTCATTAAAATATAAAACCTCTTTTAGTTTACAAATAAAAACTCATAATTTAATTAAACTATTGTTACAAAGTAGCAACTTAATCTTAAGAACTCCCATTTTATACTAACAAATGTACTTTAATAAACAAACTTCAATGTTATTTTCTGAATATAACCTTAAGCTGGCAAAAAAAAAACTCTAAAAGATTTAAACTACTTGACCTTAACCTCTCCAATCACAAAATTAAAAGAACTAAAGCGCTTGAAGTCTAGAAAATTCCCCAACCTGTTAGCAACCTCGATCTTTCCCCTAGCAACGGTGCTGGTCGCCATGTCCAAGACGAACCTGTTTTCGCGGGGTCCCGTCGTCCCGAAAGCGATGGGGTTGGTCCCCATTATTTGCTCCCTGCTGCGTGGGTTGTTCACGTTGGGCGTGGCGTTTGTGTGGGAAATTCCCTGAATTGTGACGTCATATCTTAAATTTTAACACTTCAAAAAAGACTAAATTGCAACTAGCAAAACTACTAAATTAAGTAGACTATTTAAAACATGATGATAAACTAAAATTGCTAACAAAAAGCGCTACTGTTTAAATGATTGCTCTAGAAATTAAAACCTAAAAACAAAACCATGCAGCTAGAAAAAAACACTTTGTTATGTAAAAAGCAATTACTATAATTAAAAAATTCAAACGCTTCAAACTAAAAAAACCAACAAAACTAAAGTTTTGAAATCAACAAAACAAAAGTTAATTATAGCTGCATTTGTAACAACTAAAACTAAAATAACCTTTTTTAATACTGGTCGAAAATAGTAACATTATTCTATATATTTTGTTACTTTAAGCTAAAAAGAGTTCAACAAAGACTTATATACTATTCTAGTTTAGAATGTCTTTTTATTAACATTACTGTTAATAGTCTATCAGATAGCTATACATATAAATATATATAATAGAAATAAGTTAACTGATTTAGTTTTTACTGAGCCAAGTTAAAGGGCTTTAACAACTTATTGCAAAATGTGACATTAATTTAACTGAATATGATAGCAATAAGCTATATGAAACAATTGCTTGTGCAACAAATTATACATTCTTTGAAGTATGTGTTTTTAAAATAATACTCAAAGTTAAGTTTTTGATACCTATGTCATTATTACTAAATTAATACCTTTTAATATTATTATTATTAAAGCTTTTAATAATAACTTGTTACGGTCAAAACTAATGCGTTAAGTGTATAGCATATACATGACAATTATATATTTTTAAACTGAGTTTATTAGTAAACACACAAGAATTTTAAAGTTAATTGTGAAAAGTTATTAATTAACTTATTGGTTTAAACATACTATCTTAACAATTAATATTCCTACTGTTTTTATGTTCTCATTGTTACCACGGCTCGTTATAAAGTCTTTGCATAAAGTGTAAAGTAAAAGCCCATAGAAATAAGTGTTCGGTTTCAAAAAGTTATAAGACAGCTAAAAAAAAATTAAGTTATAACATTATTATAAATAAAATAAACTTAAATAAAATAAAACTGTTATAAAACTTTTTATTTATTAACTGTTACATACACTTAGAACTATCTGTCATCTTTTTAATCCAAACCCACCTCTTTTGAAGTTCAATTTTTCCCACTGCGACGGTCGAAGTTGCCATATCAAGGGTGAAGTTGTCATGGTTACTGCAGGGGCTGGTGAAAGCGATCGGGTTGGTCCCATATGTACACTCCCTAGCTCTCGTTGGCACCACTAGTGGCGACGTGTTGGTGAACGACATCCCCTTTGTTAAAAGTGTAAAAAATATACATGACGTCACAATTAACTCTTCATGGACCATAACACGCATGCACTTTAGTCATTTTTAAAAATTAGTTGTGCTTATTTAGTTTATGCGTTTGTAAGCGTTATGTCCTTAAGTAAACTACGGATGTTATAGTGACGTTATAGTGTATGTTTTTGAAGTTCATAAAACAAGCCACCGTTTTACAACCATTTATTAAACGATTTAAGTTAAAAATAAACACATTGATACAAATTTAATAACAAAAATATTATCAGAGGAAGTCAGTCAGCAGAATTAATTCAGACTGGGGCGACATTCTGTTCATCACGTAATATTTATGTGCAGACAGCCGGGTTCGAACCCGAATATACTCGTTTTGTGTTTTGAGAGCAAGCGCTACCGTTGAGCCATCAAGGCCATGTAGAAATGCTGTTATACGCATTTATATAGCAACGATTGTTACTTGAACAAATTTTAACTTTTTTCAAGAATGCAATGCTTTCAAAATTACGTTTTACTGAAACTTATGTTTAAAGTCTAGTAAGTAGATGTAATTACTTGATAACTTTTACTATGTAACTTTTATTTTTTGAATGTTGATATGAATTTTTAAAGCTCTTTTAAAACACACACAAAAAAAGTTCAACATTGTTTATAAAAATAAGACCTCGTAAAGTTTTCTCACACTTTTAATTTTAAATGATATTAAAATATTACATGCTGGATATTTTGGTATTTATTTATATATTTTGTTTTAGTTTAACTAACTTCTGTTAACATAATTTATATTATGTTGAATACTTTCCTTTGGTTAAATTTTATTTTGAAAGTGTTTATTAACTATAGATATTAAATTAATTTGTTTCCTCAAAATAAATTATTTACATAATCAGTTTTAGTACTTTTAACTACGCTTTTATATGCTAAAATATTATAAAAAGCGTTAATAAGCTAAATATAAAAACCTTATAACAAGTTAGTTAAAACCCTCTATCTAAGGAATTGAAATTAAAAAATATTAGGTAAGTTTTTAACTAAATAAACTTTTGAAAAAAAGTGCATTTGTTTAAAGATAATCGACTGCGTAGTTTTGATATTGGCTGTAAAAATTAAATTAAGTTTATAATAATAGTTAGTACAGCAAGCCTTATAGTTTTTATGTGCAATTTAGACTATGTTTAGAACCTAATATGTGGTCAATTTTTTTTTTCACTACAAACCGATATATAGTAAAACTATTGAATTTTAAACTCCTAAGAAACTTCTAAGAAGCTTGAATCACATCAAAACTTGCAAATTAAAACAAATCAATAAAATACACTCTAATTAAAAACTATTTGATTCCAAATAAATCGTAAAAATTACTTCAGTTCATCGCTACTTAAATTAAGAATTTAATTAACAACAAATCTTCAGTACATAACTTAATATTTACAAAAACTTTACAGTACTTATAACACTATAATTTAAATATACTATTTATGAAAATTCAATACTTCAGTCTATTAAAAACTTTTGACCTATCATACTTACAAAACAAAAGCTTAAAGAAAGCTTTTACTGCGAAAAGTCGTTTAACTTTTTGTTTTGCACGATTTTAAGAGTTAATTTATCATACCAATATTTTTATTACAAACTAACAATAAGTCCCTCATCCCCAGCCATGAGTGAATAGTAACCAGCGATTCCGTAATGATTAGACTTGTGGCAAGTAACCATGCCTATGCCCGTCTCTTTTGCTTTCTAGAAACATTATTAAGTAATGAGAATTGAAACCTTAGCCAGTCTGTTTAGCTTTGAAAAATATATAGAATAAAAACTTAGAACTCATACATATGTCTGTCTCTGTTGCTTTTTTAGGTTTAATTTTTTTAATTCGGTAGTATTTTAAACAAAAACCTGAGAAATTGATATTTAAATACTTTATTTTAATATTTAAATACCTTTAACTTTTTTTTTTGGAAAATATATTAATTGTTTTTAATTTTTAAGTACAGGTTTTTTTGAGGAAAAGCTTATAAAAATATTGATAAGTTGTAAACTTAAAATTAGAAAGTTTATAATGTAAAAGCTAACATAATATAGTAATCTAGTTGTTAATTTCTAAAAAACAGCATATCCAAAGCGATTAGTATTTATAATTATATAAAATATTTTAAAAAATATTTCTTAAAAGTATATAGGCTTTAAAATCAACAAAAGTTTTGATAAAACCAAAAACACTACAAAAACCATAAAATCAAGAAAATAAAAGAAAATAGTTGTGAAAATCTAAGAAACATATTCAAAAGACTACGGAGTTTTTATGTAAAAAATACTAAAGGTTTATGTCTTTTCACGCTTTTTTAGCTAATATATTTATGCTAACTTATTGGAAACATACGAACTTCCAAATTTCAGTTTTTACCGTTTAAAATCGACGATGGACTTAAATAAACTAACAAGTTTAGAAAGCAACCTTAAATTTACATTTAAACTTAAATATAACGTGCATTACTTTTAAGAAAAACTACATTAACAAAAAGAAATTCTTTATCATATTTTGAAAAACTTTGTTTTTATTTTTTATTTTTATTTTACTAGGAAAGAATTGTAAACTAAGTAGTTAAAGATGTAAATAAGTAATTTTACTTATACTTAATGTATAAACTAATTATATATTAAATTAATTTAAACAATAAGATATTTCATGAGAGTTTTAAAACTTGAAAAACTTTTTTCAAACACCAAAAACTTTAAGCAGTTTAGGTTAAAAAAGATCATTTTAATCAAACTGACACTTTTATTAAAAGCAAATAAGTTTTTTTCACACAAATACAAATTGATTAACTTTATTTTGTAGCCAACTGTTCTTGATAATTTAAATTAAAAACTACTTTTAATAAAAAAAAGTTTTAAGTTATATAGTATTTAAGATGCTAAAAGAATAATGAAAAATAAATAATAATTTCTATAAGAACACAAAAACTGAACAAAACAATATAAGTCGAGATAATCAAAATTTTTAAGTACGTTTCAAAATGAAAATAGCCGATAGAAAATCCAAAGTGCACAAACTTAAAAACAAAATACCTTGATAGCGAGCCGCATGCAGAACTTTCCAATAGCGGGTCCAAGTAAGTTGTTGCCGTTCACCAGCGCTGTTGATACTGACTCCTTCTCAATAGTGGGTTCACCCTCCTTATCCATTATCCCACTCACTAGATCGTTCACGTATATCTCTGTTAGTGAAAACATGTGTCTCTGTAGATCTTTCTTGAGTAAAAAGATAAATTATTTGTTTTTTTACTTTAAGATTTACGCTTGTTACGTCTGGCATACTTAGGCGTTCAAAATTAGGAAGGAATTTGCTAAGTTTTTTTTAGCAGTATATAAGTAAATAGCAGTGGAAAAATAACGAGAAAAGTTTGTAGGAAAGGTTTTTACTTAAATTTAAACAATATTTTTAAAACCGAGTTAAAATTGTCCCTTAATCTTTTTTTATAAACAACGTGTGAATAGCTGTTTAACAAATTTTCAAAATAACAAAACATAAAACCACTAAAACAAATAAGTATATTTTGGCCCCGAGAATTTTGATTGTTTGGAATATATTAGTTATAAACAAAAAATCAAACACAAAACAAACTAACGTAGCTAGTTAACTTAACAGCTAAAATAATTAACAAAACTACTAAACAAGTTTTCTTACTTTTGGCAGCTTTTATATTTATTTGGTAAGCATACATAAACGTACTTAGAAAATAAATCAATAAAGTAGGTTGTAAATATTTTCAACTATATTAAATAATCAAACGAACGTACCGAGCCTGTTGAGTCCATGGCTGAAGTGTCCCCTGTGGTCTGCGGTGGTCAGCAGGTCGGCCAGGTCCGAACCGTGGCTCTCCTTGGCACCCGCCTTCACCACGCAATCCTTCACAAACTTGTGCACCTTGTCCTTCGGTACTATTGTGACGTCACTGTTTGTAAAATGTTAAGTATCATGACGTCATTGTTTGTTTAAAAATGAGTAAGTTGCAATGTAATGTTACTGAACTTTGTTTAAGCAGGTTAATTTAAAGGTTATGAATAATAGAGTGCAACATTTAAATTTACATGAACTTTTTGTGTTCTGCATTTAATCTGTTCAGTGGTAAACAATAATGAATAGTTTACAAACTGATTAACATTAAACAAAATATTTTTTTATTTAAAAAAAGGAAATAAAAAATTTACAGCAATTTTGACTAAGTTTTTATATAAATAGTAAAACCTTTTGCTGTGGTAAAGCTTTGCAATAACGTGGTTTTTTGTGATAAAGCGAATTAAACGTAGGTCGTTTAATGTGTGGGTTGTTATAAGGTTCATTATTTGTATTTATTACTGATTTTCTAAGTGTATTAAAACCAATTTGAAATATTGTTATAAAATAAGCTTATTAAAATTATCGTAAATAAAAAAATACTTTTGTAAACTTATTAAAAAAAGTCAGAAAGTTTTCACTTTTCTAAAATTTCAAATCATGTGTAGCTTCTTGTTTAAGGTTACATAATCAAATTATATCACTTTTACATTAAAAATGTTAAGATTTTTGTGATATAAAAATATTCAACTTAACTCGAAACCTCATGTTGATTAGTATTAAGCCTAAGTCTTTTTGATGAATAATTTTGACTAAAGTTTTTGTTTTATGTTTTTATTTATAATTAATTTTTGTAAAAAATCCATAACTCTCTGTTATATTGTTTATATAAACTAAAAATGACAAAAAATTAAATAGAAAAAAATTCGTTCAGCAAACCTACTAAAAAAAGTTATATAATTTTTCAAATAAACATATGTTTTTTTTTATTTTAGGTTTTTAAAAATGCTTTAACTTAACAGTTTTGGTTAAAATGTAAAAAAAGTTAAAATAAGTATATAATGTTGCTTTAAAGTAAAACTTTTTTAGTAAAATTTTAATTTTAAGTAGTTTTTAAAGTAAAACTTTACTCTAAAAGAAAATATTTCAAAAAGTAACGATTATCAACTTAATTTAGTGCAAAAAAAAATATCATTTTGTTTATATGATGTATTAGAAGTATATAAATTATAGCTGGTTTTATGTAAAAATAAATTCACTATACCAGTACAAAAAAAACTAATCTTAAACGACATGAGTTTATTAGTTTTCGAAAAAAAATAAGATACTTTCTTTTAAGTATTAACAATTCATATTTGACTGTAAACTAAATTTATTTAAATTCTAAATCAAGTTTAGCTATGTTTGTTAAGCTTTTAATGTATTTAACTAACACTTTGTTTTTGTAAAACAAAACAAGTACTAAAGTGGATATAATTTGCAAAAGTTTGAAAATAAAACTTTGAAATACCTCTACAGCAAAAACTCAGTAATAAACTATTAAAAAAAATTAAACTGAAAATAGCTAAGTAGTAAAAATTAAAGTTAAGCAAAAAATTAATGTAAATTTACCTTTCACTAGCCATCATGAACAAATCTACTAGCAAGCAAACAAATGCAGCAATGTGGAATGTTTGTTCAAAACAATGTGATATGCAGAGAGCTCAATTGCTTTAAGTGAAGTAAACATATGTTATTCTCCTCTGCTGATGTATGTTGCAAGCGGATAAAAATTTATAGAAAACATGATCTCAAATGCTTATTTGAACGTGAAACGCTTATAATTGTGGCTGGAAAACAGTATAATAACATGAAAGTGTTATTTTTGTTTTATTTCCTAACTAGTAAAGCAAGTAATTGAGAGACTATATAGTTTTTATTGTTTTAGTTTGTATTTCTACATTACTATTTTTATAACTGAAAGTAAGGTGGATATTTTTTAAATTTTATGCGACTGAGGCTTTAGTTACCGGTTGAAACTGTCATAACCTAATGAGTATCTTAATTTAAGTCTTTCAGTAAAAGTTTAACTCAAGTTTTAAATAATTTTTTCAAACAAACTTTTATAAAATAAAAATGTAAAGTTTATTTATTATATATAAATTTATTGGAAAATACTGCAAACATAAGAAAACCGGTATAAAATTTTAATTATATAAACTCTAAGTGTTTCTTAAACTGCTACCTTTATTTTAGTGAAACAAAGTATGTCTATGTTTATTGAAAGACAAAAACGCTCAGAATAGTTGGTTTTAGGTCTCTAGGACCTGGTGTACGAAAGAAATTCTTTATTTATTATACCAACAATCTGTTTTTTATAATCAATCTTCGCTTGGGTATGCTTTTAATTTCTTTCGGGTAGTTTTACACTTTTGTTAACAAAACTAATTTTCTAATAAATGGTAAAAACGGCTTAAACTTACAACAAAAAAAACTGTGTTGTAGCTTGTTATCTTTATTTCTCTATAAGAATTGCTTTGCTATGTTTATAGTTACTACGTAACAAACACGATAAAAAATTAAATGTATTAAAACTATGTGTATAACTCGGCGGTTTATATAAGAGCTTATATACTTTGAATATGTATATAATATATATAAAAAATATAGTATGATATAAAGAAAGCATATATAGTTTAGAAATCGTATTTTTATTACTTTTAGTTATCAAACAAAAATCTCTTTCTTATCTGTTTTCTGTTAATTTATGGCAACTTTAGAAAAAGTTTAGTTGTTTTGAAACACTAATATATATTATAAGTTTATAAACACAGTGAAAAAAATTTAAAGCTTTCAAAGCTGAACTAGGTAATTTTTCTAATTGATAGGTCAGATTTATCAGAAAAAATTATTAGCTAGGCGGATTTGTTAAAAAGAGTTTTCACGTAATTTTATAAGTTTATATGTACAAAACATATTTTAAAATTTTTTTTTTAAAAACTTAGTTTGATTTTAAGATAAAAATAAGTAAAAATCATGTTTTGTATATTTTTCTTCATTTCGGAAGACAAAAAGAACATAAGTTGAACACAATTTACAACATGTAGTTGTTTTTTTATAAATCTATAAATATCTCTTACCTAATAAACAACGAAACATTTTTGTTGTATTTTTCTTATAAAACTGTCTTTATGTATTTATAAAAGTGTTAAAGTTCGTCTAGTTACTAGAATTTAAACAATTTTCACTTGCTATATAGCATAAAAATTATTAGTAGATACTAGACTCTAATATTTACTAGAAATTTTTATGTTATATAGCAAGTAAATATTGTTAAAATACATTGCTCTTTGTCTATAGTAGTTGAAGCTTTTTTGTACTCTTTAAACAAAAATAAATAAATAAATCTAGTAAAGTTCATTTAATACTATTTTACTAAAATGTTCAAAAAGCAGCATAAACTTGATTGTTTGCAATTTTTTAGCTTATTTTAACAAAATTTACTATGTTAAAAAACAACACAAAAGTTTAAATCATAACTTTAATCTGTTTAACATAAACTTATGTTGATATTATAATGCGCTATTTAAATGTGTTAAAAATATCAATGCTTTGCGTTTTTGCTTTTATTTGTATATCTTTTATATAAACGAAGCAGGTTTTAACTTGGTAGTACAGCCAGTAAGATTTATTCAAAAGTAAAATAGTTTAAAGTTAGATAATTAAAGTCTTGAATTTTCTGTTATATGCTAAGTTTACAGTCAAAATCTTAATCATCAATTTTTTTGTTTTAAACATAATAAATAACTAGCATAAGTTAAGAATGTTATTGCTCGATGTTTTGATAGTTTATTTGAAAAATAAAACTTAAACATAATTATTGAACATTCAAACTTTTTACATATATGAGCACAAATCGATTTTGATAGTTTTTTCTACAAAGTAATAAATTTGACTAAAGCTAACTAGTTAATTGGGTTATTTTCGTTTTTTTATTGAAAATGTTTCATATTTTTATTAGTAAAAAATTAAGAAAATTTGAAAACTACTTCCCATATTTGTAAAATAGGAACATGGTTTTTGTTTCTTTGGCTTTTATAACTAAACTTTTACATTTAAAAATATTTACAGAACTTTTATGGAGGTTGAACATAAAATATACCCATTTAGAGTTTCATATCAATTTTTAAATACAAAAAAAATCAATTTAAACAAAAAAATTACTACTCTACATTAGTAATTATATTTATAAAAAAGTGTCTTAAATACTATTAAAGCACTTTTACTAGTTTTTAACAAACCAGGTACTATACTATTTAAAAAATTTAAAATATAATAACCTTATGTTTAGATTTTATTGTTTTCAGTAAATTTTTAAATATTTATCTAAAGCAAAAATACGTATAACTTTTTTTTATGAGTATTTATGTAATTTTGACTTAGTAAATTTTTGATAAAAAAAGAGTATTAAAATTAATAACTCAATTTTAGAATTTAAAACCTGACAAAATAAATGTATACAAAGATTTGTGCACTGATATTTTTTTCTTGCATTTTACTTACCGGTAAAACTTCAACTTTTTTACTTCTTATTATAAAAATAGTAATATTGGTTTTATGATTAAAAACTATTAGCTTTTTCCCTTACGATAAGCTATTATGTAAGCCGTTTAACAAAGTTTTGTAAGTTGATATTACCTTATAAACTTTTGCTTAATATTTTTTTTTGTAGAGTTTTAAACGTTTAATATAAAGTATTAATATTTTATTTTTTATACAAAGTCATAGCATTTTCAATTTAAGTTTATGATTTTATACAGATTGCTACCCGAAGATAAACGGTAAAAAAACTGGTCTAAACTCAAACCAACAATATCAGTGTGATTTCCTTACTAAACCGCGGAAAAATGAAAGAAAAAATATCGATTGGTTTGTTGATGGTGTTAAAATCAACAAAACCGAAAATCATAGCTTGGATGACAGAATCGGACTTGGTTATTACAACGAAACAGGTGAAACATTTTATTTTAAAATGTCTTAAAAATATTTATTTAAGTTTAGAAACACGTTGTGAAATTTTAAAAATTTTGCACAAAATTACTGTTGTGTAAAAAAAACAAGTTTAAGTACTTTATATTTATATTTTGAAAGTTATGGTGACTTCGACTATATGTAGTCAAAAATCAAACACGAATAACTATTTAGCAGCTTAAAGACAACTGCTTTCAGAAAAGTTTAAATATCTAAATTTAGCTCGTCAATTAAGAAGCTTTACATATTTAACTCATAAAAGTTGAGTTTTTTACTTAGTTTAATATAACAACCTTAAGACAAAAATGTTTCACAAAACTGATACAACACTTCACTGCAAATAAACAATCAAATAAAACAAACAACAGTCTCCCACGTTACAAGCTACTTGTACTTTATAAAACCGATGAACATACGTAATGGTGTTGTGAGACTTGTAAACAATTCCAAACCGGAAGTCGATTGCAGACCGGAAGTCGATTGCAGCTTGCAAATTGAATGCAGTATGTCTGGTGTTTCTTACGTGTTCACTACAAGGCGTTAGTTTGTTTTAAATAAAAATGGAAAAAGTTTTGAAAAAAAAGTAAGTTTATTTTTTTGCAACCCTTTTAACCAATCTTTTTTCCATTGTTTTTTTTACTTGGTTAATCTGACTAGGACTTTTTTTACAAAATTATATTTTTGCTATTTAAATTTCATAACACAAAAACATTTTATGATACTAAAAAATAAATGCTAACAATGCATTTACAACACATGATTCAAATTATCTCTTTTCGTGTTATTAGATAATCTAGTTTGCTTAATGAAAATTATTTCTTTTTAATAATTTAAAAACAAACTAACAAACTTTTTTACAGCCTTGCCTCGTCCTAAACAAACTCTGCAAAACAGAGAATTTACCTTCACTGAACCAGCTGTTGTGAAAGTTAGTGATTCTGATATCGAAGCTATTCAGTATTTCGCAGGTAAAAATAGTTCTA
The DNA here is from genome assembly GCF_965202585.1 of Thalia democratica. Lineage (NCBI taxonomy): Eukaryota > Metazoa > Chordata > Thaliacea > Salpida > Salpidae > Thalia > Thalia democratica. The sequence continues at coordinate 88,171,085 of NC_139165.1, forward strand.
CAATACTTAAAGAAAATTGTAAGCATTTTTTAAGTTAGAAGAATTTTTAAATCAAATATTATTTAGTTACTTAATCCATAAATAGTTTTTTTATACATAAAACTACAAATTAAACCGATATTTGCAGACCTGTTACATAAATATTGACCACATAAAATCTTTTCAATACAGTACTTAGTAAACTACTTTTGAAAATATCACTTAATAAATATCTTGTATAACTAGTGAATTTAGTTAACAAAAATAAAAAAGTATATTGTGGTACGAATAACGCTTCAACTCTTTAATCATGTTTTGTGTAGAAAACAGACCTTTAGTTTAAAAACAAATATGTATAAAAAACTAAAAACTGATTTTGTAGTCATAAATTTAAACGTGCACTTTTTAACTATAGCGTTTATGTGCGCTTACACAAACAAAAGACTCTATTTTCTTAAACTATAAACATTTTGCTTTTTTACTAACACCCAGGTAAGAGAAACTTAAGAGTGTCTTCAACAACCTCACTGAACCTGTTGATCGAATGGGACTGCTACAAACAGGCTGAAGTTTCTTACCAGGTTGCAGTGTACGATCTGCAGAACGAAAACGAACCCCTGCTCGACATTAGAGTATCGCAAAATTGCTCACTAACAGTCGGTTTGTTCCCTCAACAAATGTTCAAAGTTTACCTGAGAGGCGTAGATGGACGGATGAACGAGGTTTTTGAGTACTCGGCAACTTACTTTAGAAAATACGCCAAGCGTTAGTTTAATATTAGGTGTTCCTTTTTAACCAGCATGATAGTTTTGGTTTTCTTTAGGCTTTAGATGAAGCGAATACAAAGGAAAAGCATGTTTAGTATACAAAAAAATATAGTAGAAAATTAAATTAATTTCATATCTAATCTTTTATCTGAAACTTTGAAGCAAAGGGAGTTAAAATTAGTATATTATTAAAAAGTAAATAGCCGTGTTAAAAAAACTTGTTCTTTCAGACTCCTACTTTCAACCTTTGCTAACAAAAATGATAACCAAAAACGAATTAACGTTCTGCTGGGAAATATTGCAACCTGAAGATTTACTCAGTTACAAACTATCTGTTTACAAGCACCACGACCCGGAAACACCGGTGATTGAAACCAGCGTGGTTGTAGTGAATGGGAGTAAAGTTTGTTACACAGCAGCTAATCTTGAGGCGAATATTCTGTATAGGGCTTTTGTCAGGGTGGTTGACCCGCTGAATTCCACTGCGTTTGTACTGACTGCACTGCAACGTACACGTTAGTTGACCATTATTTTGTTTTTATATGACAGCCTACACATGTTATTACTTGATTTATTTTAACTAAACAAGTTGTTTTTACCTAAAACAAATGCTTAAACTAAATTCGTGACTTGAATTATCATTTTTGTATTTCAAATCCATTTTTACAGCATTCATCTATTTTTAATTCATTAAAAAAAAAATTTATATAACCAAGATACTAAAAGTCTTTTAAATAAAGCCTTGTTTAATTTTACATTCAGAAAAGTATAAAAAAAACAGGACCACCCGGTGCAGAAATAATCCACCACATTTCGAACCCCCACCAAATCGCCGTCGTGTTAGGGGATTTACCCGGCAGCGAGAAGTTCGAGGTGGCGTACAGGATGGAGGGCGGTGAGAATTTTACTTACGTCACAGTACCCGATGACGTAACGGTTCCGGAAGAAGGGAGCCAGAACCAGTTCAGATTCAATCACGTGGCCAGGTTTTTGTTTAACCGTGAATCAAAACAATGTGTTGTTGATAAATTAACAAAAGTTTAAATTTTGTATAAAAAATGTTTGCACTTTTAAAATCTTCTGCGTCAACAAAAATTTTAAGCAAACTCACTATGTTTAGTTTTTAGAACAATTTTCATGTTATATTGACATGAAAAATCGCATGGGTTTTTTAAATGTTGTTTAAACAACTAATATTATGAATTTGTTTAAAAATTTTCTTTTTATTCTAGCATTTGATTGCACCCAATATTGAAACAAATGCTGAAGCTTAATTTTTTTTTCATGTGTTCGTACATTGGTAACGACAATTTGTTTGTTATTGAAAAAAATTCAAGAGATACTTCTATACGTTATCAAAAACATTTTATGGCCTTTCATTTTCATGTCAAAAATTGTTCGAATTTGAAAATGTCAACTACATTTATAAATTTTAAAGGCGTCAATCTTACATATACTTTCTACTATTAAAGTATTTTAGACTATATTAACAATAAGAATCGACTGCAACACAGATTTTCTGGGTTACGGAGCAACACCAAGTATGAGTTCAAGGCGAGAGTGGTGAAACTTCTGAAAAGCAATAAATCTTTGTCGCTCGAAGAATCAGAATTCGGACCAAGTGTCACCGCTCAAACTGGTTAGAGATAACTTTTTGATGACAGTTTATATAGTTTTTGTGACTGTTTAGTAGAGTTTGCAAAGTTGAAAAAATAAATAGACTGATGCTAATGATGTTAACTTAATCTTTGTAAAAGCTGGATTTTGTATATGCTTTAAAAGAGGTTAATTTAGTTGTTGGTTTTCTAAAGCGTCTTAAACAATTAGACGTACGTTTAATATGTTATAAAATTCAAAATACTTTAACCTTTTTAAAGATTAGACTTTGAATTAAATTTTAAGCACTTTATTCTAAGCATATATTTTTAAGTTTGATATTGTGCTTATATAAAACTTCGAAATAACTTTTTTTGCTCAATATTACCTCAAATTTATAGAAAGAGTTTCCATTTTCGCCACGAGCTTTTTGGACGTCGACTTTGAGAAGAACGAGCGCATAATTTACCCGAGGCACTTCAAAAGGAGCTCAGAAACCACTACTCGTCGCACGCTCGAGTGCACAAAATCAAAATGCTGCAGGAGTTGGAAAAAAGCAAGAAAGGGCGGGTCGTTTGCTACTACGAGATACTGCTGAACGACACGCTGTTTGGCATGCCTAATTTGGACGATTTCGAAAATTCAACGAAAACGACCGAGGATCTGATTTTGCATACGAAGTTCAACCAAGCCAACTGTTAGATATTTTTAAAATTTTTCTAAATGTTTACTTAGAACATATAAAAACCCTATAAATATTGTAGTAAACATTTTAAGCAACTATACATAAAAAGCAAGGTGTTTTGTTAAACAGTAATAAAAAAAATAACTTAAAATATAAATTTAAATTCTTAAAAAAAAAATTAACTTATTAACTCTAACTTATTATTTTAAATGAGATCAAAATTTCTACAGACGTCATAAACAAAAACCACTCTGCCATCAACTTCCTGTACCGCCACCAGAGGAACTATGACGTCATAGCGAGGCAGAGAAGCACGGCTCAGCTGTTCCCCATTGCCGGCACAACGAGGTACCACAAACGCGCCAAGTCCCATCAGGTGCGCGGGAAGCGCATACACAAGCTGGACGTGGACGCCACGTACCAGGTGGTGCCCAGGGGTCAGGGCGGCAAGAACGAAGTCAACTTCAGCACGTATTACCTCTTCCTGAACAAGATCGACATGGTGTTTTATGACGACAGTTAGTTCGCTTTGAGTACTTGAACGTTTTAGTTTTTATTGGCAAATGATGCAAGTTATCTAATATGTTGGAAAGAGCTTTCAAAATACTTTTGTATCATTTTTTGAGACTTATTTTTATAGGAACTTTGAAAAGAATCGTCAAAGTATTTGTTCAGCTATATATTTTTTATGAATAAACTTAAAATCTTTAATAAAGCTAAATTTATTAAAACTAAAGGTGAGGGTTTGCGTGACGGTTCGTTTTATAAAGATATTAACAATTTTTAATTTATTGCTTTATATTTAAATCTCAACGCTTTCTTTATCATAAAGTTCAGCAAACTAAATATACTTTTTAGAGACAACACCTATAATAATAATAATTATTATTAACCATAATACTTTTCAAAGACTTTTAGGAGTATTAATTCTAAATATTTTAACAATTTAGTGGCAATTTTATAACTCAGTTTTAGCTAAGATAGCTTTTTAATATCCTTTTACTTTAACCAAAACTTACTTTCATACATTAGTAGCCAAAATTGATATGAAATATTGAAAACAGGATTTCAGTTCATAAACAAAAGCAAAGGTTACAGTGTAATAGACGAGCTGCAGTTTCAAGTGGGTGAAATTCACCTGATAAAGCAGAACTTTCTGTACAAGTATGGAGATGAGAAAATAACCAGGTAAGCACCTCAGTTTTAAATTAAATATAAAACGCCATGCAGTTATACAAACTTTAGTTAATTTTTACATGAAAGATTTTATCAAGAGATTGATTTTGAAAAATTGAACATAAAAAAGTGAAAAGATAGACATTATAGTGTGCAGACAAGTGAGGAAGTTTGTCCAACTACAACTTTTCGATGTTGTTTGGAATAAACCAGGGGTCGGCAAACTGCGGCCCGCGGGCCAATTGCGGCCCGCAAAGGGTAAATCTGCGGCCCGCGAGCACGTTATTTTTTTGAATGGAATGCGGCCCGCGAAAGAAAATTTTGTGGCCCGCGAGCATGTAAAAGTGGCCCGCTGAGCAAAAATATATTTCAAGTAAATTTTTTTCGGTAATTCGATTTAATTTGTTTAGTTTGGTTTTAAGTCTCTGTATAACATTTGAAAATAAATAGAAAAAGTTATTACTTTAATTTAAAAATGTGAAAAAGACAGATTAGCATTCTAACAGGATACTTTTCTGAGTTTCATAATAACTTCTATTTTACAACAGCAAGTAATTATCTGAAAAAAGAGTGCTTGAATTTAATAAGTTAGTTATATTATACCTATTTATGAAATAAACTAAATGCAACTGTTTTCCATTTTGTACAAAAGTAATGCACAGTAATTAAGTAAAGTGTCATTTCTTTATAGCTTAGATATTCTTTCCAATATTTTTTATACCTAAGTTTCTTTTATATATTTTTTATTTGTAAATGTTATGTTTTTGTGTAAAAACATTTAAAATAACATAGTAATAAAAAAAAAAGGTATATTTAAGTTTTGTTTTGACACATTTTAATTTTTTAGAAGTTTTCTTTGCACTTGAACTAATTTATATGCACACCAACTTTAAAAAATGCTCATACTTTAAACCACTTTTTATAAAATAATTTAGTTAGTTTAAGTTTAGTTTATGCATAGTTTTCTAAGTTTGTTTTTTCTACATGTAATATTTCTAAATTTGTACAGACACAATTAAAACAATATATATGACATAAACTAATATAGTTTTTGTTAGGTATACATTTTCATTTTTCAAACATTGATTTTGTCAAACTAAGTTAACTTTTATGCTTTGCATATCAATACACACATTTGCTGTTTTTTGGAGCTATCTATTTAATATAAACTAGACTTAGGGATAGTTAATAAACATTGACACACACTCAGACTATCACTATTTGAAGACTTCAAATCTCAGGCTAATTAAGTCATTTTATAAGTTTTTGGCTAGAATTGTTTTTTTTATACAAAAATATCAAGAATGTTTTTGTTAATTCAGGCTGGCTTTTTTGCTTAAAAGAGTGGCAAATTAAACTTATGATGTAAGTTTTGCTCAACCCAAAGTGTTAGTTTCAATTATAATATATGTTATAATATATCAAGTTCAAGCTTTGAACTTGAAATTTATGCTTAAAAATTTTGGAAAAAAACTTGAATTTGAGAATTTTTGAAAAAGCCTGGAGTTTCAAACAATTTTTACAAGTAAAGTAGTGAAATTTCGATTTGACACAAAAAATTTAGCAAATAAACATTTCTTTATTAAAAAATATACTAAAGTAGCTTAACAGTGTTTTTTAATATTGATATGCTTTATAAGACACTTTTCAAACTTTAATTAAACTTTATACTAAAAATAAAAGAAGGAATTGTACTTCTAAAAACTTTTGGTGCATTGCACCTTTACTTGTAAAATTTCACCGATTGTTGTGCTTCGTGTTTGAACTAAACCAAGATATTATACTAAAATGTCGAAGTTAAAAAAACATCTCTAATAAAAATTCTCAGATGAGCAATAGTTTTTCTATCAGTGCTCTTATCTTAACATATTGATTAAAGTCATAATTTGATTTATGCGACTTTATACCCTTAATGCATTTCCTAAATAGGACTTTTTGTTGTCATTGAAGAAATAAAAAAAAGTTTTTCATTACTGCCAACAAAAATTCTTTAAAAAAGTTTTCAATTATAAACGGTATCTCATTATAAATAATAAATTTTGCTACTTTATAACTTGCCTTAACAACTTTTTTCTGATAATTCTGTAGTTACTGAAGATAATCATGTGCTTTGTTGGAACTGACTTTGGTGATTTGTTTTTTTATCGTTTCTCGCTATAACTCCTAACTAACGTTTTTTTTTGTTGCTCGTCTTTTATTTTACAACTAATATTTTTAAATTCTTATTGCAGATAAAGAATTGCTGTAATGCTTAATAAAAAAGAGTTTTTCTCTTCGCTAATGACTCAATTAAGTTTTATATTTTTGTTGAAAATGTTTTAGAAAGTTAATTGTCCATTCCAGCTGACTTATATTTTTTTGGCATGTAATTTGTTTACTGTTAATAAGTTTCGTTATTTCTTTATGTGTGAACTTTGTTTTAACTGGGTTTCTACACAAACAGGCTATTTTAAAAGCTTGAAAACTCAGATGTGTGTGAAACTTTTATTTCATACACTTTAAATAAATCTTAGAACTCCCAGAATAGTTTTTATGACTGTAGTGTAGTTTACTAATTGTAGTTTTTTCTTGTTTTTTTACACTTTGTGTACTTTTTAATGATGATGATGATATTTTTACTAGGTACTTGAGCTTGATTTACAACGATTTACTAGCTTTTTAAACTTTTAATGAACTTAGGCTGGTTTGATACAACTCAGACATTTTTGCTTTTTAAGTGACAACCATGTAAAAGACTAGTTACTAATAAGATATTTTATTGAAGTATTCGAGAATTAATTATGTTAAAGAAATTGTTCTAGCTTTCTATAATACAAACAGTTATTAATTTTATTAAATTAACTAATTACTAATTTTTTTAATGAATGTATACTATTTAACACGCAAAAACTTTTTTTAAAGTTAATATTCTTAGAAATATGAAAAAAGGGGTTGATAATATAACAAATATATAAAAGTAACTAATAAATTGTCTTTCAATTTTGGTTTTTATAGAGAGTTAAATTGTATGTAAAATTACAAAAGTATTAAATTTAACTTAGTAAGTGCTTATGAAAGTACATAGTTAAGTATTTAGTCAATGTAAATTTTATTCTAATTTTATTTTATTTAATTTAAAGAGTCATTCTATGTATAGCTAAAAGTTATTTAAAATGATAAGGTGAATAAAAGTAAAACTTTTCTCTAGTGTGACTAAAACTAAAAATAAAATATTATTCAAATGTCGCTAAAACTAAAACTGCGGCCCGCGAAGACTTTGTAAACTTGAAATTTGGCCCGCGACCACCAACTGCCTGCCGACCCCTGGTATAAACTAAACAAAAATATTTCAAAAATGAACTTAATACTTCAAAATAAGAATTACCTTTTGTTTTTACTAGTTTATATTTGATCCCAAACTTGTAAAAACAATAAAATGCGTTGCAAGAGAAATAAAAGAAAGTTTAAAAGTTCTTGCAACTTTAATAAGTTTGTTTTGAAGTATTTACTACGTAATAAAATTTAAAGCCTTGTAAGAGTTTTTTACACGTTTAAATTTATAACACGTTTTATCAGATACGGCAGAACGTACAATACTGTTGATGTTCCTTATTTTTCCCAGTATGGAAGCAATCTAATCATGGCCTACATGAGTTTGTGTTTGTTTTACCTACAAATGAAAATATTATCAATATAAGTTGTGTCATTCTCACGAACAGATGACAGTTGTACCAATTTTTGAAATAGTTCTAAATATATTTTTCAATGAATATTGTTATATCAATTGTTTTAAAATTATGTTCAAAATACTTGACGATATTTAGAAAAAAAAACAGTTAAAATTTCTGATGAGTTTGTTTATTTAGTAAAACTACTTTTTTTTTAATTTTGAGTACTTTTTCTTATGCATTTATGCAACTAAACATTTTAAACTTTGAATAATAAATAAAAGTTTTATCTAATTTCAAGTTATAAAAAACAAAACAAAAGTTTGATAATAAAAAACTAACAAAACAGAGTATTTTACTTTATTCGATTGCTCTCCCTAAGTTTTCAATACTTAATCAGTTATGAATATAACACTAAATTCAGAAGATTTCTTTAACTACATATAAAAAATATAGTTGTTAAACGTAATCATAGGTTCTTATGGAAACTTACCGTTCAACCATGTAGTGATAAAATTAAATGGAAATTACATCATCGAGTTTAAAAGAGAACTGAAACGAGTTTTGTCCTACTCATTTACCTACAACAATCAAACGACTGTTTTGGAAGGAGATCAAGTTGATTCATCTGACAATTACAGGGTTAAGTATAAATATTCTTTTTTATTTGATAAAAACTAATTTAAATGATAATAAAATATTCTAACTTTAGTAGGAAGTTAGCTAAAATTTTTTTTGCTTTGACTATGTTTTTATACCAGTTTTTCAAGTTGAACTGATAAGAAAACGTGCAACAAAATTTCATTTATCAAAGCTCTCTTATATTTAGAATTTTAGCTTAATTTTTGTTTGACAATAAGCATTAAAAAATAAACACATATCGATCTCAACTGCTTAAAACAGTTTTTAAAATAACTTATAAAACAAAAGATTTTTGTAATTAAAATTTTTGTTAAGGGTTAGTTGTAGATGTTGTTTTGGTAATAAAGCTGAAAAAACAAGACAAATTAAAAATAAAGGTCGCTTTCAAAGCAAATTTGGATGTACAAAATATCCATGTTAAAGTAAAAGTACAAGATGTTAACCCTGGAAAAGTTTTTACTTATAAAGAAGAAATAGTTATAGGTAAGCAATTTTCTTTAACATTTGCCAAATGGAAACATTATTAGCAACATAATGCTTATTCATTTAATTTTTTAATCGGAGTAATATTTAATTTGATTACTTTAGTTAAATGTTTCATAAGAGTACACGTATTGCATGGTACAATTTATATTTATTATTAAAGTACTAAAAATAATTTCTATTTATACATTTGTTTCAAAAAATGTATAAACTTTAATAATTGAACTAGAACGTAGGTAAGTTTTAACAATATGATAAGAGTTGTTAATATTTTTTTAATAAACTACTTATTTAGATTAATAAAATACATTAAAAATTGTCAAAATACTATTTTTAGACACTCCTAAAAGTCCCATACTTAATGAGGAAGAAACTAGAGCAAAATAATTCAATGTTATATTGATCAAAACTAACACAAAAGCATATATATATTTTTATAATTCAACTACATACTAGTATATAATCTGTAACAATACTCTAAACTTTTTTTGTTTTAAATTGGAATACTTTACGTTTTTTTATATTAACTTGTTACACATGATTTTTTCGTTTATTTTTCTTAATTCAAGTTTATGTAATTACAATAAAAGTTAAACAAGATTAAACCAGATAAGTTCTTACATTTTAATTCAAGTTTATAACAATAATGATAATTTATTTTCAAGAAGCAACAGTTCTTATTCAGTATTGTTCTTTTTAATATTCTATTAAAAACTATTTTAACTGTATGTTTACAATATTACAGTAGACGCAAAAGAGTTTTTATTTTTTACAATACATACTATAAAAATTTTTTTATGATACCTAAATACTTACATATTGCTGCTGACCCTTGGAATTCACGCTTTAGCAAATTCAAAATTTGAAATAAGATTATCTTTAGCGATTCTCATTATGATTTTCCAAAACACTTTTGCTTATACGCGTATGAGGAAGGGTATAAATTTTAATTTTATTAATTACAGCTGACTCGTTCACTTTAGAGTTAACTAAATTTATGTAATTTCTTTTTCCATTTAATGTTTAATCTTTTCACATACATCTTTGTGTAATGAAGATTAAATTCCAAGCGTAATTAATTATTAAATTTAATTTAATAACTCAACCCAAATATTAAATTAGAAGACCAATTTAAAAGACCTTATTAATTTAAACCTACTTTTATATTTTATTCAATTGTCAGTACAAGTATTTTTATTGTCGTTGTAGTTTTATGAGAACTTTGAACGATATTTAATGCACTTAAAATGGTTAAGTTGAGGTTTATTTTCTTTTTCAGCTTCATATCGAGCAGCTTTATATATATGCAACAACTACACACTTAGAAAAAAACAAAACACATAAATAAATTAACTGTGTTCTTTGCTCAAAACTTTAAAACTACATGTCAGTATGCCGGTTAATCATAATTGAAAAAAATAAGATTTTCAGAACTTGAATTCTAAAAGATAAATGATACTTTGTGGTGTTTAAACCTCAGGTTGTTTTGATTTTGATAACATAATTCGGTAATACCAGCAAAATACCTCGATCGTATAACTACAACATGATCCAAGAGCATACAAGAGCAGGAAGTTAGTTACTATACAACATAATAAAGTACAAAGATTTCAGTAGTTCAAGAAAAATACTTTGTATTACAAATATTAGCTAAATAAAGAAGTTAATAATGTAAATATTTTGACAGCTGTGTTAATGAACCTTAAACTTTTTTCAGCCAGTATTTGCATGCCCTTACATTCCTAAAAGAACCACTTAAACTTTAAAAATTTGTTTTTTTTATTTTCTTTGAAACAGAGCCGACGTTTTTTAATATAAAAAGAGTTGTAGCATACTTAAGCTCACAAATAAAGTCAAAATTAGCTTAGTATTATGCTTAAAATTATTTAGTTTTTACCATGGTTTGTATAAAGTTTAGCTGTATTCGTGTAAATAAACGAATTTCTATGTGTATCAAAAAAAAAACATTCTAACCCTAATGAAGTTTGTTTAAAAATAGATAGCTGTGTTGTTTCATGTTAGATAAAAGTTATTCGAGTGTAAAATTATTCAATAGTTAGTTTAGTTGTAATTATTTTGTGTTTTAAATAAAAAGTACAAACCCTTTATACGTCAGCTGAATAAATAGCTCAAGCATCAAGTAAATTTATTCATCAAAAATATCTCCTTTTTTCTCAGTTTTGTTAATATCTAACTGCGTTACGACAAAATACTGGAAGACTACAATACTCGAAAGCTGTTAATATTTTTTGTGCGGTAATTTTTATATAAAGCTAGTCGAAACTTTTGTGGAGTTTAGCAAAACAATGAACAATGAATGAATGAATAAACAAACGTTGAACAGTTTTTATTATTTTGAAATATAGGTATTTAATTATTAAAACAACGCATACAATACGACCAGTAAGACACTATAAACTAAAAGGGGTGTTATAAGAAGCTGTAATATTTCATAAATTTTGACCAAACTTTGATCAAATTCTTTTCGGTTCAAATTAGTTGTTACAACAACAATTAGCTTTATTCGTTACAACAACTCACAGAAAATATGACCAGTTTTGAAATGTTGGTATGTTAATTCATAAAGTATGCAAAGCCTTTATAAACAGATTAAATAACCACCATTCAAAAAGATATATTTCACTACTAGGTATACTTAATAATTTGTTTAAAATTTGAAACAGTTGCATAGCTAACAAGTGTTTTAGACATGTTATTAGCTGAATGGTTAAAAAAATTTGAAAACTATACTAGGTATACTGGGGTTTGAAATTTAGAGTAAGAAAGGTCCTAGGTACATTTACGGGAAATTTAAAACTTTATTATCACTTTGGATCTTTTATAAAGAAATTACAACTGCGGGCCACGAAAATTTTCATCTACAAAATTGACCCGAAATCTACAAACGCCTGTCGACCCCTGTTTTTAATTTAAACGAGCTTTCTTTTTAATTAAAAATGATTTTAAAAAACATTGAAATTAGCTTTTAATATTTTTAACAATAAACTCAGTTATATATTCATTTACCATTATTCGTTTAAACTATATGCTGATCTTATGTTTATCATTAAAAAGAATTATTTATTAACTGTTTTCATTTATAAAAGCTTTTTTACTGATTTTAAACTTTGTTCAAAAATTTACCCTGTTATGGTAATTTTTAAACATGAACTTATTGATAATGTAGTCAAATTTTTGTAAGTGTTTTTGGAAACACGTGGCCCTCGGGCCGCATGCGGCCTGCAAGCATTTTTTTGTTTTTAACGGGATGCGGCTCGCAAAAGTTATTCTGTGGCCCGCGAGCATGTTGATCTGGCACACTAAAAATTTAACAATAAGTTGATTTTTTTGATTTAAGTTCTGTTTTTTTAATTATTCCATATTTGTCCCTTATACAAAATACTCATCTATTTTTACCGCTTAAACTTAAAAAGTTAAAATGACAGATTGTACGTTTATGATTTTTTCTTCACAGTAGAAACATTAGGGTCTGTCTTGCTTCTATAGATCTAAAGTTTCTGTTAAAATACTTTTCATTTTGCTTGGGCTATTCTTGGAATTTGTAAGTTATTAAATTAGTACTTATTAGATAATTTTTATTGATGCACATTTCAACAGTTTTCAATGTAATCTTAACAATTGCACAGTATTTAAATAAAAAGGTACTTCTTTAATCACACTAAGTTTTTATTGAACAATTTATTTATTTGTAGCTTTTCGTCAAATAACTTTTTCATTGCATTTAATAATTTATTTTAGGAAACATTAAAAACATCATTATAGATAGTAATATGAAATCAAATATTTTACTTTTTTAAAGTTTAAAAAGTGTAAAAAAATGGATTATTAATTGTCATGAATATTTAGGCCATAGGAGGGAAGCACTTTTTTACATGTTGACCTTACTTTACAGATCTTTAACTTAGATAACAGTTATTTTTACCGTTTTTTAAAATTCAAATTAGTTTTTGAGATATCAGGGTACAAAGTCGGGGAGCTCAACAAGTTCCTTATAGAAAGACCAAACTAAAAAGGTAAAAAAGACTATTTTACTAAATCTATCTTCTTATACAGTTTACAAACAGTTTATTCTAAAAATTTTTTAGTATATACTTAACTTAATAAAAAACAGTCCTATTGTAGGAAATTGTAAAGTTTTGAACAAAACTATATTTTTTTTTGTTAATTAAAAACTTTGGTTATGGTTAACTTTAGGTGAGCACTAATATCACGCTAAAATTATAATACATTTGATGTCTTATTTAATCATAATTTTAGGCTAAAATTATATCTTTTATAAATACATGAATAAAATTAAACTTAAATATTATAAACTAACAAACTTAAATATTTAATTGCTTTTATTTTACAATACAAAGTGATTATATCAATACAATAATTTATGTTGATTATGATATTGTAAAATAAAATTGATTAAACATTTTAGTTTATTATATATTAATTTAGTTCTTTCTATGTATTAATATGGCTTGTTTCAAACAAAGTATTGTCTTTTTTAGCCTAAAACTATGTTTAAATAAGACATCGAATGTATTATATTTTCAGCTTAATATTGGTGCTCACCTAAAGTTAACCATAACCAATTTTTTTTCAATTTTTCTAATAGTTTTTTTTTTTTTAACTAATGCAAGGAACATTTCTTAGAAACTTGAGGTTAATTGAACAATGAATGAAGGAGAAAATAGATTTTTAGCTGATTTTTAAAAATTCTGACAAAATAGTTTAAAAAAACTTTTTCCTCTATACGTTTGTATAAGAAACTACTTACACAACTGACTGTATCTAAAAGATTAATTAATATTTTTTTATTATATGATATGTATATATTTGCTTTCATATAAGGCCTTATGTAACTTTTTATAAAAAAGTTAGACACCCTATGGCCTTGAAAGATTCAGTTGTTTAAAGTTATTATGTTTAGTTCTATCTGTACTTCAGATGGTTGTAAAATATTTATGTTAGGGTTGTTAAAACTTTAATTAACTTTTTTTTTGCTTTTCTTGTACTTTTATTAGCTATTAGTTTTTTTTTTTATTAGTTTATTTTTATAGCTTATTTAAAAGTAATAATTAAATTTATTTTAATTTATTGGAAGTAATCTATTATACATTTTCATTCTTAAAAATTAAACTAATATATTATTAGTAAAATTTATTTATTATTAGTTTCATTAAACTTTTTTTGTACTAGTTCTATCTATACTTCAATATATCTATATTTAATATGGTTGTCAAATATTTGTATTAGTATTGTTAAAGCCTTAAATATATTTTTTGATTTTCTTGTACTTGTATTAGCTATTATTTTTTTATTAGTTTGTAATTTGTTAGTTAGTTTTATTTTTATTTTAATTCTGTAAAGTTTAATTGATTCATTTGTATTAAACTTTATTTGTTGTTTGTTGTATTATATTATTGCATTTTGTACTAGTTTTATACTACATTTGGTTGTCAAAAGTTTAGGATAGTTTAACATTTACAAGCAGCTAGTATACTTTAACCTATTTTTTTTTTTGAAAACCTTTCCAGCTTAAAAATTTTATATTGCAGATCTGAAGCTAGTTTAGATAATAATAGCCACAAATTTAACAAAGTTTAAAAATTTCAAAATCTTATAGCCAAGTAGTTAAGTACTTATGTAATCACAATAATAGTAATGGTAATATTAAATATTAGTATTATTCATTTTAATTAGTCTTTATGAATTTTAATTTTAAAGTTAGATTTCTTAGGTTAAGTTCCTTGTCTCAAAATGTGGCCCTGTTTGAAAATTAAACAGCTTTTTGACAAGTTATAACATTAGTTGTTGAAGTTAACCTATTTCTTTTATTTTTCAACTGAAATTTAAAAGTTTTATCAACTAAGTAAAAGTATATTTAAGTTAGAAAAAGAGATTGATGAGAACAGTTAAAAAAAAATGACCTAAAATTACAATCCAAGCTCGTTTGTTTCGTGCTAGTAGGTTATACTTCAGTAGTTAAATTACTAATTGTGAAATTGATAGGTAATTAGACAGAAAGTAGGTTGATTATGACAAAATTACAATTTTATCTTTTAATAATAAGCCCTATATGCATACATAACTTAGACTCAAGTATTAGACTGATTAAATCTGAATAATTTTAAATGTCTGACTAAAACTAAAACTGCGGCCCCCAAACGTGTTTTAAATTCGAAAATTGACCCCCGAGTACCTCCAGTCTGCCGACCCTGAAAAAATACCCTGAAAAAATTATTTTTATGACATATACACTTTATCTATTTGTATTAACCTGGTTATTTGCTTCAATTTTAAAGTATATCAGGTAGTTTTAGTTCAATAATTAACTTATAGTACTGCTTTAATTTAGTTAAAAAAATATATACTCTTAGTATTTATTATAACAATGAAGTTGTTACATCGAGCTTTTTGATCTTAACCTAGGTTAGCTTGAATAAAAATTTGTTTTAAAACTTAAGCTAACAAATAAAAAAAAAGTATGCTTTGAAAGTTTTTTTTATGTTGAGTTTGTACAGGTATACTGGAGATATTGAAATTAAATGCATGATTTTTTTCATTTAGATTACCTTTATGAAATACACACTTACTTTATTTTCATAACTGCATTTAATAGTTATAAAGTTTAAATTAAGTTCAAAAGTTTTAGTTTAAACAAAATAAGGTTGGTTTAGGGTTATTTAAATTTAATCAGAATTCCTTAAAACAGATATTTTGAATCAAAGTTGCTCTTAATTCCAACCAAAATGCTTGAAGCTTTCGGAACAAAATGTAGCGCTGCTATATTTGATATTGTTGGCATATTTGTGAAAATATCTGTTGTTGCAACCCTGTACATAGGCCATGATGTTTTTCTTCACTCCTTGTTGTTGAAACTTCCTTTCTTTCGAAGCAATCCTTACATTCGATACTTGATGATTGAGCTGGTTACCTTGTTATTAATGCATCTTTTGATAAATTGGTTCTGCCCGGTGTTTACTAGCAACTTGCAACCCTACGTTTCTCGCAGCTGTTATGAGCTTTTTATTCAACTTTTTGTCGTTTGGAATATTGTATGTTTCATCATAATGAATTTAGATTTAATATTGAATTTTTCCACTAACTGCTGTTATCTCTGTACTATGTTAGTTCTGATTATCATACTTGTCTTTTATTTATCATTTTGTATTACATGTGCAACACTTGATGTAATTATGGGTAAGCTTCAAGAACTCCAGCAATTTTACTAACTATGTTAGTATTGCTTTACAATTAATTATTTTTGAACGCTACAATCAAACTAAGTTTTTGTATTATTATTATTTCCTTTTATTAGAATTTTTTATAGCCATTACTGTTGTGTTAGTTTTTGCAAAACGAATAAACTAAGTTTAAATGAACGTCTACTATGATTCTATTATGTAAATCCTACTTAAATTTATATTTAGTTAGTTGGTTAGTAGTTCACTAAGTTTTTAAAAAGTATTTCAACCTTTTACAAACTCTTATACGATTATTCTAAAAAGTGCAAAGAATCTCTTGATAGTTAGAACTTCAGAAATAAATTTTTATTGAAAACTAATAATCTAAGTTAGGTTGATAAGTTTCACTATCAGGATTAAACTAAAACCGTAATTAACACCTTATTACCTAATTATTAGTACCTAATTTAATCATAGAGTAAAAAATACATACCTTAAATGAACTACTTTAAAATTAAAAACTACAAGTGTTACTTAGACCGAGTTACTAATGTGAAAATTTCAAAGCATTAACACTTATGGTGATCAATAGAAACAGTATTATTTTTCAGCTTAAGTACGACAATGATGTATTGCTAGAAGCAGATCTACAATTACAAATATATAATAAGTAATAGATAATATTACTAATACAGCAAGAGAACATTAATCATTTTTACTAAATTTTTTATTACTAAGTAACCGAATTGAGAAAACCTAAAAAAAAACTATTAGTTTTTAAAGTTTTAACGATACAGATAATTTTCTATTTTATTAATTAAAACAACGTTCAACTATTTATTATTGTCCTTTTATACTATATAACTTCACTTCTTTTTGTTTTTTATACGTTATAAAACCTAAAAATAACTGTAAATACAAAAATATTTTCAGCTTTAAGAAGTTTTAATAGTTGTTATGAATCACAAAATAATCAAATTATTTTTTAAAATAGGGATATTGAGAACATATCTGACAAAAATACATGTGAATTTTTTTTTTGTTTTCCGAGGGAATAAATACAGGTAAGGGTAATTTATAAGTTTAACTGTTTTTATTATCTTAAAGTTTCATTTACGTCTGTGTTTTTTAATAACTTAATCTTTTTAATACTTTTTTGTATACTAAAAAAAGGTTAAACACAACCATATTTTTAAGTTTTACAAAAATAACGAAGTAATATTTTTATGTAGCTATTTAATATGGTCAGGTGTCAAATATGTAGGATGGGTTTTTTTTTCCAATTTTTGATATTTTTGCACCGGTTTAAACTTTTTTTTATTTGTTTTACTTTCACTGCTACTCCTAACCCTTTACCGGTATTTTTTCTTCTTGATTTTTATTTTTTACTATTTAATAAATGAACTTCTTCAACTACTCAGACCAAATATACAATTTGTGGTCCAATAAGCAGTGAATTTAAATACAAATTAGTCATAAATGAACTGTTTCAGCTACTAAGAGCCAAATATTCTAATATGTAGTCCAATAAGCACTGAACTTGACTTCAAAAAAGTTGTAAAATTATTTGTTTCAACTAAAGTTACATCAGCACCAATTAATTTTATATTTGATTACAAGTGACTTGCAATTAATAAGTTTGTAGATTTGTGATTAAACGTTTAGTTCCATTTTGATATTCGTGAAACTATGTATTGTAAATTACTCTTGACATTATTGGGTTTGAAACTATGAGTAAAAAAGCTCCTAGGTACAATTGGAGGAATTTTCAAACCTTACTATTACTTTGGATCTTTTGATGAAAAACTACAACTGCGGTCCGCGAATATTTTCGTCTACCAAGTTCGTCCTGAGATCTACAAGTGCATGTAGACCCCTGTTTTAATTAAAACGAGCTTTCTTTTTAATAAAAATAATCTGAGAAAATATTGAAATTTGTTTTTGATGTGTTTAACATTAGACTCAGTTTTATATTCACTTATATTTACTTACCATTGTTTGTTTAAACAGTATGCTGATTTTTCTTATTAATGTTATTATAAAAAGAACTTTTACTAATTGGTTTCATTTATAAAAACTTTTTTAATTATTTCAAACTTTGTTCAAAAGTTTACCCTGCTATGGTAATTTTTAGACATTAACTTATTGATAATGTAATAAAATTTTTGTAAGTGTTTTTGATTTCTAAATTAGACTCTTTATCTTAAATAGCTGATTTGTTTGATATAAACACTTCATCTATTTGTCTTAACCTGGTTATATGCTTCAATTTCAAAGTATATCAGGTAGTTTTAGTTTAATACAAAACTTACAGTACTGCTTTAATTTATTTTTTTTTTAATTACTTTTCTGAGTATTTATTATAACAGTTAAATTATTAAATATGTACTTTATTTTGATTGTTACCATAGGTTAGCTTGAATAAAAAACTGTCTTAAGAGAAAAGCTAACAAACAATAAATGTATGTTTTGAAACATACTTTTTTATGTTGATTTTGTACAGGTATACTAGAGGAATTGAAATAAAATGCATGTATTTTTTTTTTTTTTTTAGATTACTTTTACATAATAAACAGTTACTTTACTTTTATAACTGCAATATTAGTAATAAGAATTTAATAACATTCTTATCTTTTAGTCTTATTAAAACAGGTTGGTTTAGGTTTATTTATCTCTAATCAACATTCCTTGAGACAGATATTTTGAATAAAAGTTGCTGTTAATTCCAACCAAAATGCCTGAAGATATCGGAATAAACTCTTTCGCTGCTACATTTGAGATTGTTGGCAAGTTTTTGGGATTTTCTATTGCTGCATCCGTGTACATAGCCCATGAATTGTTTTATTCTCACGCCTTGATGTTGAAAATTCCTTGTTTTCGACGCAAAAATGCTTCGAATGCTTCATGACTGTGGTGATTAACTTGTTGTTAATGCATCTTTTGATAAATTGGTTGTGCCCAGTGTTTACTAGCAACTTGCAACCCTACGTTCCTCGCAGCTGTTATGAGCTATTTATTCAACTTTTTATTGTTGCGAGTATTGTACGTTTAATCTCAATGAATATAGAGTCATTATTGAACTTTTCCACTAACTGCTTTTATCTCTGTACTATGCCAATTCTTGTTTTCATAATTGGCTTTTATTTACAGTTTTGTAGTAGATGTGCAGTTCTTAATGTAATCATTGGTATGTTTAAAGAACTACAGCAACTATACTAACTGTGTTGGTATTACTTTAGAAGTTTTCCTTTTTTCACTTAACTATCAAGCTAAGTTTTCGTATTATAAATATTATTTCCTTTTGTTGGAATTTTTTATAGCCATTACTGTTTTGTTAGTTTTTGCAAAATGAATAAACTAAGTTCACTAGAACGTCTACTATCATTATATTATGTAAATTCTACTTAAATTTATATTTGGTTAGTTAGTATATTGATTAGTAGTTCATGATGTTGTTCAAAAGTATTTCAATCTTTTTCAAACTCTTATGATTATTCCAAAAAGTGCAACGAATCTCTAAGTAATTAGAACTTCTAAAATCAATGTTTATTAAGATTAATAAACTATTTTAAGTCAATAATTTTATCCATTAATTAATAAGTTACAACATTTTTTATAACATACTTAAAACAAAGCTAGTTGTACACTTAAATTTATCATGTATTGTAAAGCGACAAAAGTTTAATCATTTTAGCTCTTATTTGATTTGATAACAGCCATCACTTATTATAAAACGAATTAAATAGGTTCTTTATAATAATTTTTGTAATTTGTGATTGCAAACAGTAATGAACATGTATTGTATTATGTATCTTTTCTAAGTTTCCAAAATAAACTGCTTCTAATTAATAAATAAAAATAAAATACATAGAAATAGATATTTTGAATAAGTTGCAGATTTCTGCTAAACCTCGACAAGCACTAGCTTAATTAGAACAATTTATAAAATAATTTCAATAATTGCTACACAGTATTATGAAAAAAATGGTAGAAAATGGTCTAAAGCAGGGTTTCCCAAAGTGGGCCAAGTGGCCCCCTAGGGGGCCATGAGCAGTAAAGGAGCCACAGGGGGGGCCATGAGGCCATAACTTGAAACTTACACTAGATATTTTTGAATTGCAGATGAAAAGCAAAAAAACAAAGGGTCTTATGTGTATTTTACGGTAGTTTAGAAACTTACACTAGATATTCTTGAGTTGCAGATGAAGAGAAAAAAAAAAGTCTTATGTGTATTTTACCGTAGTTTATGAGTAACCTATATGTTGAATGGGGCCATTGCTTTTTCAAACTCTTTAAAGGGGGCCATTTGCAAAAAAGTTTGGGAAACCCTGGACTAAAGGTAAAAATAGCAGAATTAACTTTTAAATTAAATCATAACAAATATTTTATTTAAGACAAATTTAAAAGTAATAATACAGAAAAAAAACTATCACTGTAAGTTACGACAATAATCTAGTCGTAGCTTTCCGTTGATTATACAAACATAGCTTTGATAATAGAAATGCTGCTTAAAATGTTTTTATTTTATGAATATAGTTGATTCAACGAAAAAAAAAATGCTCAATTTAAATGGTCTTTGGACCTAGTGCACGAAAAAACATTTCGGTTATTGAGTCGCACACCAAGGATACCTTTTAACGTCTTGTGTCCAGGACCTTGTTTTAATATCAAATATTCTTGTCTTATGATCAATTATTTATTTGTTATATTATCAGTTAAAGTTTAAAACGTCAAACAGTACCTTCAAAAGTGAGCCCACCATTTCACTTTCAGGATTAACATAACTAACACCTTAAAGGGCAGTGCTTAGAGTTTGACCTAATTTAATCATAAAGTAAAAAACACGAACCTTAAAAGAATTACTTACAATACAAAAAAAACTGTACAAATAAAAATACAAGCGTTACTTGATTGAGTTACTTACTGGAAAAATTTTAAAGTATTAACACTTATGGTGAGCAACAACAGTATTAATATTCAACTTAAGTACGACAACAGTTTGCTGCTAGAAGCAGATCTACAATTACAAAATAACATAAGCAGTTTGCGATTAGTAATAGACAAAGCAAAAATGTATTACAAGTAAATGGTAGTAAATAATTAAGTACAAGGCATTTCTTTAGTTTATAAGTTAAAAACAGTTTTTTAGGGGCTTAAGGCTTGTCTTTTAAATATATAAATATACTTTGATACCTAAAATGTATAAATAATATACAATAAAAAATTAAATATCAACAGTAAACCAATTTATTATTACTAAATAAATTAAGGGAGAAATTTATTAATTCTTGTAATTATAATGATACAGACAATTTTTTTTATTAATGAAAACAATGTTAAACTATTTATTATTGTCCTTCCTTACTTTATAACTTTACTTCTTTTTGTTTTTATACATGTTAAAAACTAGAAATAACTGTAATAAATTCAAAAAAATCACTTTTAACTAGTATTAATAATTGTTATGAATCAAATAATGCTAAAAAATATTTTTTTAAATAGGGATATCTACAAAATATCTGACAAAAATACGTTTATAAATGTTGTTCGTTTTCCGAGGAATAAAAAAACAGGTTAGGGTAGTTTATAAGTTTCAAGTGTTTTTATTACCTTAAAGTTTCATTTACGTCTGGGTTTTAATAACTTAATCTTTTTAATAACTATTTAGTATACTAAAAACAGCTTAAACACCGCCAGTATATTTAAGTTTAAAAAAAAAACAAAGTATTTTTTTTTGAACTTATTTAAAATGGTCATGTTTTAAATATGCAGGAAGGGTTTTTTTTTCCACGTAGTTATATTTTTGCAACGGTGTAAACTTTTTTAATTTATTTTTATATAACTTTCACTATTACCCCCAACCCTTAGTCGGTATTTTTTCTTTTTGATTTTTATTTTTTACTTTTTACTATTTAATAAATAAACTTTTTCAACTATTCATAGCCAAATATGCAATTTGTTGTCCAATAAGCACTAAACTTGACTTCAAACCAGTTATAAAACTATTTGTTTCACTGAAGTTAACTCAGTAACAATTAATTTAATCGGCAATTAAAAATTTTATTGATTAGTTATTGGACCTTAAGTTTCATTTTGGTATTCATGAAGCTACTTATTATCAAGGATTGCATTACAAGGTAAAATGTGACATGCGAGCGTGCGAATTTGGCCAAGAAAATAAAACTTTGCCAATTAAACTAGATATGCTGGGTTAAGAAACTATGAGTAAAGAATATTATTCATTTACCATTATTTGTTTAAACTATGTGCTGATCTTTCTCAGTTATTTTATTGAACGACAAAAAATACGGTCAAAATATTTGGTTCTAGGACCTTGTGCACGAAGAACCTTTCGGTTATCGAGTCGTACACCACAGATACTTTTTATCGTCTTGTCCAGGACAAGACGTTAAAATACTTAGGCTAATCATAAAAAAATTATTGTTAACTGTTTTCATTTATAAAAGCTTTTTTTATTTATTTCAAACTATGTTTAAAAATTTACCCTGTTAAGGTAATTTTATAACATGAACTTATTTATATTGTAATAAATTTCTGCAAGTACTTTTGATTACTAAACTATATTCTATAGCTTAAATACTTGAAAGTTAGTTTTTTCATGTTGATTTTATACATGTATAGTAGAGGAATTAAAATAAAATGCATGATTTTTTTCATTTGGATTACTTTTATAAAATACACACTTACTTTACTTTAATAACTGTATTTATTGATCGTAAAAATTAGATAATATTCTTAAGTTTTGGTCTTAATAAAATAAGGTTGGTTTAGGTTTGTTTAACACTAAAAATTATTTTTTAACATTTATTTTGTTAATTCCAACAAAAATGCCTGAAGATACCGGAACAAGTTCTTTCGCTGCTACATTTGAGATTGTTGGCAAATTTATGATGATATCTGTTATTGCATCCGTGTACATGGCTTTAAAATATAAATTATTGTATGCCTCGTTGTTGAAAATTCCTTGTTTTCGACGCAAAAATCCTTACATTCGATACTTCATGACTGCGGTGATTACCTTATTTATGTTGCATCTTTTGATAAATTGGTTCTGCCCGGTGTTTACTAGCAACTTGCAACCCTACGTTTCTCGCAGATGTTATGAGCTACTTATTCAACTTTTTGTCGTTTGGAATATTGTATGTTTCATCATAATGAATTTAGATTTAATATTGAATTTTTCCACTAACTGCTGTTATCTCTGTACTATGTTAGTTCTGATTATCATACTTGTCTTTTATTTATCATTTTGTATTACATGTGCAACACTTGATGTAATTATGAGTAAGCTTCAAGAACTCCAGCAATTTTACTAACTATGTTAGTATTGCTTTACAATTAATTATTTTTGAACGCTACAATCAAACTAAGTTTTTGTATTATTATTATTTCCTTTTATTAGAATTTTTTATAGCCATTACTGTTGTGTTAGTTTTTGCAAAACGAATAAACTAAGTTTAAATGAACGTCTACTATGATTCTATTATGTAAATCCTACTTAAATTTATATTTAGTTAGTTGGTTAGTAGTTCACTAAGTTTTTAAAAAGTATTTCAACCTTTTACAAACTCTTATACGATTATTCTAAAAAGTGCAAAGAATCTCTTGATAGTTAGAACTTCTGAAATAAATTTTTATTGAAAACTAATAATCTAAGTTAGGTTGATAAGTTTCACTATCAGGATTAAACTAAAACCGTAATTAACACCTTATTACCTAATTATTAGTACCTAATTTAATCATAGAGTAAAAAATACAAACCTTAAATGAACTACTTTAAAATTAAAAACTACAAGTGTTACTTAGACCGAGTTACTAATGTGAAAATTTCAAAGCATTAACACTTATGGTGATCAATAGAAACAGTATTATTTTTCAGCTTAAGTACGACAATGATGTATTGCTAGAAGCAGATCTACAATTACAAATATATAATAAGTAATAGATAATATTACTAATACAGCAATAGAACATTAATCATTTTTACTAAATTTTTTATTACTAAGTAACCGAATTGAGAAAACCTAAAAAAAAACTATTAGTTTTTAAAGTTTTAACGATACAGATAATTTTCTATTTTATTAATTAAAACAACGTTCAACTATTTATTATTGTCCTTTTATACTATATAACTTCACTTCTTTTTGTTTTTTATACGTTATAAAACCTAAAAATAACTGTAAATACAAAAATATTTTCAGCTTTAAGAAGTTTTAATAGTTGTTATGAATCACAAAATAATCAAATTATTTTTTAAAATAGGGATATTGAGAACATATCTGACAAAAATACATGTGAATTTTTTTTTTGTTTTCCGAGGGAATAAATACAGGTAAGGGTAATTTATAAGGTTAACTGTTTTTATTATCTTAAAGTTTCATTTACGTCTGTGTTTTTTAATAACTTAATCTTTTTAATACTTTTTTGTATACTAAAAAAAGGTTAAACACAACCATATTTTTAAGTTTTACAAAAAATAACGAAGTAATATTTTTATGTAGCTATTTAATATGGTCAGGTGTCAAATATGTAGGATGGGTTTTTTTTTCCAATTTTTGATATTTTTGCACCGGTTTAAACTTTTTTTTATTTGTTTTACTTTCACTGCTACTCCTAACCCTTTACCGGTATTTTTTCTTCTTGATTTTTATTTTTTACTATTTAATAAATGAACTTCTTCAACTACTCAGACCAAATATACAATTTGTGGTCCAATAAGCAGTGAATTTAAATACAAATTAGTCATAAATGAACTGTTTCAGCTACTAAGAGCCAAATATTCTAATATGTAGTCCAATAAGCACTGAACTTGACTTCAAAAAAGTTGTAAAATTATTTGTTTCAACTAAAGTTACATCAGCACCAATTAATTTTATATTTGATTACAAGTGACTTGCAATTAATAAGTTTGTTGATTTGTGATTAAACGTTTAGTTTCATTTTGATATTCGTGAAACTATGTATTGTAAATTACTCTTGACATTATTGGGTTTGAAACTATGAGTAAAAAAGCTCCTAGGTACAATTGGAGGAATTTTCAAACCTTACTATTACTTTGGGTCTTTTGATGAAAAACTACAACTGCGGTCCGCGAATATTTTCGTCTACCAAGTTCGTCCTGAGATCTACAAGTGCATGTAGACCCCTGTTTTAATTAAAACGAGCTTTCTTTTTAATAAAAATAATCTAAGAAAATATTGAAATTTGTTTTTGTTGTGTTTAACATTAGACTCAGTTTTATATTCACTTATATTTACTTACCATTGTTTGTTTAAACAGTATGCTGATTTTTCTTATTAATGTTATTATAAAAAGAACTTTTACTAATTGGTTTCATTTATAAAAACTTTTTTAATTATTTCAAA
Source organism: Thalia democratica (assembly GCF_965202585.1). NCBI lineage: Eukaryota > Metazoa > Chordata > Thaliacea > Salpida > Salpidae > Thalia > Thalia democratica. Next base: position 88,196,645 of record NC_139165.1, read on the forward strand.
CTTTGTTCAAAAGTTTACCCTGCTATGGTAATTTTTAGACATTAACTTATTGATAATGTAATCAAATTTTTGTAAGTGTTTTTGATTTCTAAATTAGACTCTTTATCTTAAATAGCTGATTTGTTTGATATAAAAACTTCATCTATTTGTCTTAACCTGGTTATTTGCCTCAATTTCAAAGTATATCAGGTAGTTTTAGTTTAATACAAAACTTACAGTACTGCTTTAATTTATTTTTTTTTTAATTACTTTTCTGAGTATTTATTATAACAGTTAAATTATTAAATATGTACTTTATTTTGATTGTTACCATAGGTTAGCTTGAATAAAAAACTGTCTTAAGAGAAAAGCTAACAAACAATAAATGTATGTTTTGAAACATACTTTTTTATGTTGATTTTGTACACGTATACTAGAGGAATTGAAATTAAATGCATGTATTTTTTTTTTATTTAGATTACTTTTATATAATAAACAGTTACTTTACTTTTATAACTGCATTTATTAGTAATAAGAATTTAATAACATTCTTAACTTTTAGTCTTATTAAAACAGGTTGGTTTAGGTTTATTTAACTCTAATCAGCATTCCTTAAAACAGATGTTTCGAATCAAAGTTGCTGTTAATTCCAACCAAAATGTCTGAAGATATCGGAACAAATTCTTTCGCTGCTACATTTGAGATTGTTGGCAAACTTTTGGGATTTTCTATTGCTGCATCCGTGTACATAGCCCATGAATTGTTTTATTCTCATTCCTTAATGTTGAAAATTCCTTGTTTTCGACGCAAAAATGCTTACCTTCGATGCTTCGTGACTGCGGTGATTACCTTATTTATAATGCACTTTTTGATAAATTGGTTCTGCCCGGTGTTTACTAAAAACTTGCAACCCTACGTTCCTCGCAGCTGTTACGAGCTATTAATTCATCTTTTTATTGTTGCGAGTATTGTATGTTTAATCACAATGAATTTAGAGTCATTATTGAACTTTTCCACTAATTGCTTTTATCTCTGTACTATGCCAATTCTTGTTTTCATACTTGGCTTTTATTTACAGTTTTGTAGTAGATGTGCAATTCTTAATGTAATCATTGGTATGTTTAAAGAACTACAGCAACTATACTAACTGTGCTGGTATTACTTTAGAAGCATTTCGTTTTTCACTTAACTATCAAGCTAAGTTTTTGTATAATAAATATTATTTCCTTTTGTTAGATTTTTTTATAGCCATTACTGTTTTGTTAGTTTTTGCAAAACGAATAAACTAAGTTCACTAGAACGTCTACTATCATTATATTATGTAAATTCTACTTAAATTTATATTTGGTTAGTTAGTCTATTGATTAGTAGTTAACGATATTGTTCAAAAATATTTCAATCTTTTTCAAACTCTTATGATTATTCCAAAAAGTGCAACGAATCTCTTAGTAATTAGAACTTTTAAAATCATTGTTTATTAAGATTAATAAACTATTTTAAGTCAATAAGTTTATCCAAAACTCAAGTTTTTACAACATTTTTTATAACATACTTAAAACAAAGCTAGTTGTACACTTTAATTTATCATGTATTGTAAAGCGACAAAAGTTTAATCATTTTAGCTCTTATTTGATTTGATAAGACCCACCACTTATTATAAAACGAATTAAATAGGTTGTTAATAATAATTTTTGTAATTTGTGATTGCAAATAGTAATGAACATGTATTGTATTATGTATCTTTTCAAAATTTCCAAAATAAATTGCTTCTAATTAATAAATAAAAGTAAAATACATATGAATAGATATTTTGAATAAGGTGCAAATTTCTGCTAAACCTCGACAAGCACTAGCTTAATAAGTACAATTTATAAAATAATTTCAATAATTGCTACACAGTATTATGAAAAATTGGTAGAAAATGGTCTAAATAAAGGTAAAAATAGCAGAATTAGCTTTTAAATTAAATCATAACAAATATTTTACTCAAGACAAATTTAAAAGTAATAATCCAGAAAAAAAAACTATCACTGTAAGATACGACAATAATCTAGTCGTAGCTTTCCGTTGATTATACAAACATAGCTTTGATAATAGAAATACTGCTTAAAATGTTTTTATTTTATGAATATAGTTGATTCAACGAAAAAAAACATGCTCAATTTAAATGGTCTTTGGACCTAGTGCACGAAAAAACCATTCGGTTATTGAGTCGCACACCAAGGATACCTTTTAACGTCTAGTGTCCAGGACCTTGTTTTAATATCAAATATTCTTGTCTTATGATCAATTATTTATTTGTCTTATTATCAGTTTAAGTTTAAAACGTCAAACAGTACCTTCAAAAGTGAGCCCACCATTTCACTTTCAGGATTAAACTAAAACCATAATTAACACCTTTAGGGCAGTGCACAGAGTTTAACCTAATTTTATCATAAAGTAAAAAATACAGTCCTTAAATGAATTACTTACAATACAAAAAAAACTGTACAAATAAAAATACAAGCGTTACTTAATTGAGTTACTTACTGGAAAAATTTTAAAGTATTAACACTTATGGTGAGCAACAACAGTATTAATATTCAACTTAAGTACGACAATAGTTAGCTGCTGAAGCAGATCTACAATTACATATATATAATAAGCATTTTCGATTAGTAATAGACAGAGCAAAAAAGTAAATGGTAGTTAATAATTAGATACAAGTACTTTAAAATTTAATTTTAATTTGAAAATAGTTTTTCAAGGGTTAAAGCTTGTTTTTTTCTGTTGATACCTCAAATGTATTACTAATATACTAATAAAAACTAAATAAACAATAGTAAACCAATTTATTATTACCAAATAACCGAAGTGAAAAATTTATTTTTGAAATTGTAATGATACATGTAACTTTCTTTTTTATTATTTAAAACAACGTTGAACTATTTATTATTGTCCTTTCATACTATATAACTTTTCTTCTTTTTGTTTTTATACATATTAAAAACTAAAAATAACTGTAATAAATACAAAAATATAATTTTTATAAAGTGTTAATAGTAGTTATGAATCAAAAGATGCTTGAAATTATTTTAAAAAACAACAAATAGGGATATTGTGAAATATCTGGCAAAAATACATGTGAAAACATTTTGTTTTCCGAGGGAATAAAAATAGGTAAGGGTTGTTTGTAAGATTCAAATGTTTTTATTACCTCACAGTTTTTATTAACGTCTGGGTTTTTATAACTTTTTTTTTTTGATAGTTTTTGTATAGTAAAAAAAGCTTAAACACCACCATTCTATTTAAACTTAACAAAAAAACAAAGTAATATTTTTTTTGAACCTGTTTAATATGGTCAGGTGTCAATTATGCAGGAAGGGTTTTTTTTGCACTTGTTGATATTTTTGCACCAGTGTAAACTTGTTTTGTTTGTTTATATTTTACTTTCACTGTTACTCCCAACCATTTGTCAGAATTTGTTCTTCTTGATTTTTATTTTTTACTACTTAATAAATGAACTGTTTCAACTACTCAGAGCCGAGTATACAGCTTGTGGTCAAATAATTGATGAATTTAAATACAAATTTGTTATAAATGAACTTTTTCAGCTACTAAGAGCCACATATACAATATGTAGTCCAATAAGCACTTAACTTGACTGCAAACCAGTTATAAAATTATTTGTTTCAACTTAAGTTACATCAGTAACAATTGATTTTAAACTGGATTACAATTGACTTGCAATTAACAAGTTTGTTGATTTGTGATAGGACGTTTAATTTCATTTTGATATTCATGAAACTACTTATCATCAAGGATGCATTGCCAATGCATTACAAGGTAAAATGCGACAAGCGAGCGTGCAAATTTGGCCAAGAAAATAAAATCTTGTAAACTAAACTAGATATTCTGCGGTATAAACTATAAGTAAAAAAGATTTTAGGTACACTTACAAGAAAAATTTAAATTTTATTTTTGTTTTGTGTCTTTATGAAAAAACTACAACTGCGATCCGCGAATATTTTCATCTACGAAGTTCGACCCGAGATCTACATATACCTTTAGACTGTTTTAAACTAAAACAAGCTTTCTTTTTAATTAATAATTTAAGAAAACATTGAAATTATTTTTTAGTTTTTTTAACATTAAACTCATTTTTATATTCATTTACCATTATTCGTTTATACTATATGCTGGTCTTTTTTAGTGATGTTAATATAAAAAGAATTTTTACCAATTGGTGTTATTTATAAAAGTTTTTTTATTAAATTAAAACTTTGTTCAAAAATTGACTCTTTTATGATACTTTTTTAACATGAACTTATTGAAAATGTTATCAAATTAGTGCAAGTGTTTTTGACTACTAAATTAGATTCTTTATTTTAAATAGCTGATTTGTTTGATATAAGCACTTCATCTATTTGTCTTAACCTGGTTATTTGCTTCAATTTCAAAGTATGTCAGGTAGTTTTAGTTCAATACAAAACTTACAGTACTGCTTTAATTAAGTTAGAAAAAATTATTTTTCTGAGTATTTATTATAACAGTTAAATTATTAAGTACATCATTTTGATTGTTACTATAGTTTAACTTGAATAAAAAATTGTCTTAAAAGTTGAGCTAATATACAATAAATGTGTGTTTTAAATTTACTTTTTTATGTTGATTTTGTACAGCTATACTTGAGGAATTGAAATTAAATGCGTGTATTTTTTTAATTTGGATTACTTTTATAAAATACACAGTTACTTTACTTTTATGACTGCATTTATTAGTAATAAGAATTAAATTAAATTCTTAACTTTAATCTTATCAAAATAGTTTGGTTAAGGTTTATTTATCTCTAATCAGCATTCCTTAAAACAGATATTTTGAATCAAAGTTGCTGTTAATTCCAACCAAAATGCCTGAAGATATCGGAACAAACTCACTCGCTGCTACATTTGATATTGTTAGCACAATTTTGAAAATATATATTATTGGATCCGTGTACATGGCTTTAAAATATAATTTAGTGTATGCCTCGTTGTTGAAATTTCCTTGTTTTCGACGCAAAAATGCTTACATTCGATGCTTCATGACTGCAGTGATTAACATGTTAATAATGCATCTTTTTATAAATTGGTTCTGCCCGGTGTTTACTAGCAACTTGCAACCCTACGTTCCTCGCAGCTGTTACGAGCTATTTATTCATCTTTTTGTCGTTGCGAGTGCTATATCTTTCATCAAGACGATTTTTGCATCGACATTGAATTTTTCCATCAATCGCTGTTATCGCTGTACTATGACAGTTCTGTTTATCATACTTGGATTTTATTCACAGTTTTGTAGTTCGTGTGCGATTCTTAATGTAATTATGGGTACGCTTAAAGAACTAAAGCAACTTTAATAACTATGTTGGTACTGCATTTTTTTTCACGTTTCTATCAAGCTTAGTTTTCGTATTACAAATGTTATTCCTTTTTTTTATAACTTTTTACAGCCATTACTGTTTTTTAGTATTTGCAAATGAATAAACTTTGTTAAATTTACGTATGTTTTTGTTGCTTACAAGTAAATAAATTAGTTTACTATTTGAATTCATCTAAAATTTATTTTTGGTTAGTTATTAGTTTACTAAATTTAGTTATTTAGATCTTTTATAATTGATAGTTCGTATATGATTGTTCCACTTCTGGAATAAATGTATTTTGAAGACTAATAAGCTTATCCAAAACTCTTAAGTTTACAGCATATTTTATAACTACATTAAATTATCTGAAGAAAAAGTGAGTTTTATTTTAATTTATCATTAATTGTAAAGCAACAAAAGTTTTATCGATTTAGCTTATGACTAAATCATAACATTCAACACTTATTGTAAAACAAGTCCTCTTAATGCTTGTGTAAGCGTTAAAATAATGAAACATATTGTATTTTGTGTAATTGATCTTAAAAATATCTAATAAGCAAGAATAAAATACATACGAATATACATTTAGAATAAGTTGAAAATGATCGATAAATTTTGTCAATGATAATGTCATTGAATAATAAATTTTGTCAATGCTTAATTAGTACAACTTATATATTAGTTTAAATTATTGCTGAAACGAGTTAAGAAAAAAAGTTGAGAAATATTTTAAATGCAAGAAATATAAACAAACCCAAGCTTTTAAATAAAACCATAACAAATATTTACTTATAATAAATTTAAAAGTAATTTTACAGAAAAAAAACTGCAACTGCAAATCACATCCACAAATCTATTAGCTTTCCTTGAGTTATAAAACCTTAGCTATAATAATTCAAATGTTTAACAATTTATAATAAAAAAACGTTTTTTTTAACTACTACTCAAAGTTAAGAACGCCAAACAGTTTAGCTGTACCTTTAAAATATGCATATTTTAATTTTACGATCCAATTAAGAACATGACTAATACGTTTAAGGACAAAGAAAAGATCTAATTTTTTCTAGCATAAGTTTAAACCCAAGATGATATACCTACAAGCTTTATTTTGACTTAATAACTTACTGGCTAATTTTAAAGTACAGTAACCTCTCGCTTATTTACGCACATTGTGTCCACAGAAAAAGTGCGTAAAGATATGAGAGATCGTAAAGAAACGAGAGGTACCAAATATACTCACTAAAATGGCTGTTTTTTAATATTGCTTCTAGTTATAAGCAGACTGGGCACTTTCCAACTTTTAACAATTTGTTTACTTTATTTATAAATATGAAAAAAAGAGATAAAACTATACATATATTAAAAAAAAGATTTGAATTTCTATAAAATAATAATACGAGTAGAAATAATTTTACTATTTTAATAATAAGTAGAAATTATCTTTATCTTTATTTATATGTGACATTTATATTCTATTCTACTTAGCAAATTCAATTTATAATTAAGCATTTCTTTACAATTATAAAATGTTGTTTATTAATATATAATGCAAGACTGCTGTATTATTTCTTTGTGTTTTAAATTCCCATTATTTCATTATACTTTCATTATTAAAAACAGTCATGTTTATTTCAGAATTTCGATTTAATCTCTTATTGTTTACAAAATTTCTGGTATACTGAGGTATAACTAAATGTTTATCAATTAGTCAAGGGACGTAAATTTACAAAGTCTAAAGATATAGAGAGGTGTGTTAGCGTTCAAAAACATATTTTAATTTAAAAATATACATTAAACCTAATTTGTGCAATATAAAAAAAAAAAAAATTATTTTCTGAATTTTATAGAATTCAGAAATGCGTAACTAAACGAGAGTGCGTAAAGATCCGAGAGGTTACTGTACTTAAACTTATGAGCAATAACACAGTATTAATATTTGGATAAGTTTATTTTAGTACAACGATTTACGACAATTACAAATAAAGTATCAGGACTTTTGATTATTAATAAGTAAGGCAAAAAGTATTATTGGTATGGTGGAAGTTTATACTTAATTGAAAAGTTCGTTTTAGTTTAAACTATTTTTTGAAAATAGTTTATTTGAGGTTTACTGCATCTAATTTCAAAAATACAAAAATATACTTTTAAATGTACAATTGATATACAAATAAATGTTTATAATCAGTAGTAAACCAAGTTATTATTACAAACTAATCGGAAGCAAGAAGTTTCTCAATTCTTGAAATTGTAACGATGGGGATAATTTTCTTTTTTATAACCAAGTTGAACAACTTGTTTTTTAATGTCCTTTCTTACAATTTTTTATTTCTATACTTATTTAAAACTAAAAATAATCGTAGTAAACTTAATATTTTTTAACACGTATTAATAGTTCTATTTACTTGAAAGATCCTTAAAATTAACTGAAAAAAAAGGCATAGGAAACATTCAGAACACATCTGATATAAATATAATAACTTTTTGTTTTCTGAACGGAAGTGAAAACATAAAATTGTCGTTTATAGGTATAGTAATATATTACTTGAAGTTTTACATGTCTAGGTTGTGGTAACTAAATATTTTATATAAGTTTTTGTGTTGTAAAAACAGCTTAAGACCAGCATATTCAATTTAAACCAATGGATTTTTGGTGTAGCTATTTGGAATGAGTATACAAACTGGTGTTAAAGTTCAAACTATAAATTACAAGTGAAAAACTTGTCTCAAAGATAGTACTCTATATGTGTATACTCATTCCAAATTTTACTCTTTGGATTATCAACTGCCGAGATAAGTATCAATCAACCTATTGTATCACTACATCAGCTTTTTCAACCTCTTAGATCGTTAGAAACGCAACGTCTTAACCATGGGTTCTTATTTTAAAAATATTTGCTTTTAATGTCATAAAACTGCTTCTTTTTTATTTAAATAACCTAGGCAGGCTTATTGAACAAGATTAGTTAAGGATTGAAGCATTTCAATCCCCATAAAATTACAATCTTACATGTTCTTATTAAAAGTAATACTCAAGTTAACTAGAAAAGTAAACATTGCTAACAAATTAAATGCTTAATTTAAGTTTATTATCACTAAAACATGGACATGAGTTTTATTTAAAATGGTTTAATATTTTGGTAGAAGTTATCAAAACAAACTTGTTACGTCAAACTGCAAAGATGTTGTTAGTGCCTATATCTTTATCGCGATTATAAATGTAAAACATAGATTTAAAAATGTATAAATAGTGTTCAGCTCAGTTATGGCAACCGTGCTTATATAACACTTATTTATAAACAGCAAGACTCTTCAAAAACAATATAGTAGCTAAAGTAACATATAAACTAAGAAGGTATAGACACTTAATTATTTTATTCTGTTTTTAGGGTTCGACCAGCGTCAGGCTTATAAATCAACTTAATAACAAGTTTTAGCTGCAATCAAAATTTAGATTTAGTACTGGGCATTTATACTGTAGATCTTTATAACTGACAATTAAACCCTTAAGTAAATTCTCATGAAAATATCACGCAACATATTTTTCAATTCCCTATCCAAACATCTCTACATTTAACTGATTGTCCGACCACTAGTAAGTAATATACAAACGAATAAGAAATGTAAAAAGATTTATTGAGGCGAAAGAAGCACAATAAATATTTAAATAAAAGATCAGATGCCTCCTCAGCATCGCAGTTACTTGCGGGTCACCTTCCTGGCGCTGCATGATCTACAAAATAACTGTGGTGAGTATTTTGAACTTAAAATATATTTATTAGAAAAATCATCTGATACAATCATAATGGAAACTTTCAACAAAATGTTATTCTGAACCCAGTGCATCCATAATAGTAATCATTTGTAATTTGTTTTATGCTTATAATTAAAGTAATGATTATTTTTACCTTGCATAAGAACCAATTTGTAGAAGCAGTGCCACGCAAGGTAGAAACTGATTGGATGATATCTAAACAAATAAAAATTATTGAAAACAAATGTTTGGGCAATATTTTAGTTACACAATGATGAATTATTTACTCATAGACTCTAGTCACCATCATAAATGATCAGTTTAGCTTGATAAGGTATAATCATCGCAAATAAACAATAAGTAAAATATACAACATTAGTATTTACCTGGACAGTATATAGAAACATTGTAGGCAACTTGAGAGCAGATGTTTCTTCGCTTCATTTACTGTTATTAAATTATAGTTATTTGATTGGTAAAAGTAGGTAAATTCTTTAAAATTACAATTATTTATAATAATCAGTTCTCCAAGGTAATTTTCATTTAGTATGTTCAAAAACCCGAAGAGGTTTTCATCAGATAGATTAACTAATCAAAAAAAAAAGAATTATATATATATCAAACCTTATGAAAAGCAGGCCTGCAGAAATTCCTCGCAATTGCAACTAAATCTGAAACAATATAAATTTATTATTTTTCAAAAATATTTAAAAAACAAAAAAAAATTTTAATTAATTATTAGCTCAGGATGAAGACTAAGTTTATCATCATTGATTTTATTGACGGGGAAAAAATTGACATCATAGCTTTGGTAAATTATATTTAATAAACAATTAACTTCTTAAACTCACTGTTAAGGGTTAGAAGTTTGGGTTACATGATAAAAACAGGACTTTATTTTGAAGAGTAGGTCAACATTCCATTCTAGAACAATAACTATCTTCGCCTGTTATTAATAATTGCTGTTCAATTCAGTTCGTCAGAAGAGTTTAGTTAGATGTACTTTATTATTTAATCTCAGAGAGTAAGCCGCAATTTTTAATCATTAGCAAAACTTTATACGGTAATTCCTGTTATCATCATTGAATAAAAATGAAAGTAGAATTCAAGTTTGATTAAAATAAATCAACTAACATTATAATTCATGAATCTGTGTTCTGTTCGGATGTACGTAAGAGTTGAACAGGAAACTGTAAGGAAATAATTGTTAGTAACACACCATATTAACAGATTGAATATTATTTTACTTTCGTTAGCTATCAGATAGGGGCGAAATCTAGTAATCATTTGTTAGTAATAAAGACTAATCCAATCAGCATTTAGTTTAATTAGTGAAATAATATTGTACTTGAATATATCAAATAAATTAATTACCTATCCATCTCGCTTCATTGTTACTCATAAAAACTTCATTTGTTAATCCAAGGCGTATTTTCCTAAAAGGATGTTACTAAGGTTATTTATAATTTAACTCAATTAAACTTCAAAACTATAATTAATTTATAACCTCAGAAAAAATCTTATCATCATATTTTAATAAGATAGAACAATGTATAAAAATAGATCATCACAGGTTATTCAAGTTATCAAACTGTTTAATTATGTTTAAAGTTTATATAATTAGATATTTACCTATAATGTACTGTTTATATTTTTGCTGTTGGACATCACCTTTTCTTTTTCCTAAAAATAAATACCATTTCAGTAAACATAAATGATATGTTTCATTTACTCATTACTCCATAACAATATCAAATATTAAATTTTAGTAAACTTCAGAAAAAGCCTCTTGTCAAATCATCATATTGATATATAGATAGAACAATGATATCAGACATAAGATCATCATAAGTTTACTATTAGCATGCATTTAAACCAACTACCAACTTATTCCAGTTTTTCAATGGACAAAATAAATAATTTTAATATTAATAGTTCACCTTTCTGGCTGATTTCAACGTGATCCATTCACCTCCTATTCTTTTTGTAATTCCTAAAATTATTAACTTTTAGAACAACAATATACAATTGTTTACATAACTTAATTTTAGTATTATTAAAACCTCAGAAAGAAAATTTATCATCATCTTTATCAAAAATAGAACAATGTATTTAGATCATCACAGGTTTATTATGTTAAGTTTCAAAGATTATTTATTTATTTTTATGTTTATTTTAAAATTAACACAGTAACCCACCTTTCCATATCTAACTCAACATGATCCATTCAAAATTCTTTTCGTTTTTTCTGTTAAAGTTATTAGTTTAATTTCAAGTCTTATAATAAAACTAGTCATTTTAAATAATGAGTATAATCTCAGAGAGTAAGCCGCAATTTTTAATCATTAGTAAAACTTTATACGGTAATTCCTGTTATCATCATTGAATAGTTAAAACAATAGTAGAATATAGGTTTAATTAATTATTAATTTTTACCAACCATGTAAGTTGTCTCAGTCAACTGCAGTAGATTATTTGTGACTGTTGAGAGTTAATTTGGTACACAAAACTGTTGCCACTTACTTCAAACTTCTTTAGACAACCAATCTACAAAATATGGAACAAATAAAACCATTGGAAAAAAAATTTACATTGTAGAACTACTTATTTATACAATCATAATGGAAATTTTCAACAATATTTTTATTCTGAACCCAGTGCATCCATAGTAGTAATCATTAGTAAATTTTGTTTTAATTTGTTACTATTTATTAAATTTATGTTACAAATTAACCTCTCTGAAGTAATTGCAAGTTTAAAATATCACATCCGTTACTTTGTATTTGTTGCACTTGATGAAAATGTAGCTGGACATCTAAATATTGTAAATAACTAGTTTATTAAGTAAATCAAAGGTTTTCAAATATTTTATAGATTACTTCAACCATCAGATGGTGATACATATGTTCACATGTAAATATTCAAACAATATTTTCTGTGGATAAGTATTACATCATCACATGGTTTTAATTTAAAATTTAGATTTAAACAAACTACAAACCAAGTATGTTGGTGGCTGCAGTTTTGTGGCTTAAGAGCGAATTGGTGGATTCTGAAGTCAAATTGTGACCTGAAACAAAATATTAGTTAAACAACCTAAATTGGAGATTTTTTTAGGTTATTATTGAATATTAGCTCAGGATGAAGACTAAGTTTTTCATCATTGGTTTTATTGACGGGGAAAAAATTGACATCATTGCTAGGAAGATTTGTTTATAGGTATTTTTATATAATTTAACCAACCTTAAGCTCAATAGAGGCCTGTTGTATTCATATTCTTCAGGTTAAATTCTGTAAAAAGTTTATAATTAAACTTTCTGAGGTAGTTAGAACTATATTTATTTAATTTTAAATACTTTATCAGTAGTAGAAGAAAATCAACAAAATTTTTCTGATCTGTTGAGCTTTATGTGATCATCACAAAAATATTCAGCCATTTAAAACAAACTAATAATCTAAACATCAAACAAGTTACTTTTATCTGCAAACTGGCAAAACTGTTCTTTTTCTTTTAGACATCATATTTGTTGCTTTCTATAAAAAATGTTTTATGAATTCATATGTATTGTGTTTCAATACTACTTATTTCAGGTATAAACCAATTAACTTGATCATCATAAGTTAAAAAACTTCAAACACGGCCAAGTATGTCAACATGAATTGCTTTATTTCAGAATTAATATTGTTTTATAAACTACAATTAAACACTTACCATGAACACAAACAACAACTTGGAAGAAGACTTCATCTCTCAGCTTCAAACCTATTTGTAAACGATTTTTTTTAAATAATGAAAATGTATTACTTTTAATTCAATTTACTTATTTTTATCAGTTCTCCAAGGTTAATTTTCATTTAATACAATCAAACACAGCGAAGAATTTTCATCATTTAAATTACTTATCTAGTTTTAATATATCAAACTAAATAAACCTGACAGTTTCCATGGATTGATTTGAAATTTGAGCTGGTAATACTGTAGTGAAGGAATCCCTGTAAAATATTTGGTTTACTAAAATAATTGTAATTATTGTCTGTATTGTTTAATTACTTAACATTTGAATCAGAAACACTTTTCTGTCATTACTTCTCAGTACAGGTCTGTGTGTAATCATCATTTTTAAATTAATATACAATTCTAATGAATAATAAAAATAACTAACTGGTTATTGTCTGGTTCGTGATACTGATCTAGTTTTGAAGAATTTCACAACGACTCAGATGCGCATCTAATACAATTTTTAACAATTTATAACAAATTATTTCCTACAACTATGCATACTACAAATAGACATTAATATTAATTTTTTAATCTCAGAGAGTAAGCCGCAATTTTTAATCATTAGTAAAACTTTATACGGTAATTCCTGTTTTCATCATAGATTGGTTTATTATTTAAAGAAAAAAATATTTTTAAGAAACTAACTTTTTTATCACCAGTTTGTAACATGTGAAATTCCACAGGTGGATTTAAGTGACTTTAAACGTGGATGGCAGAAGTTATTACTCTTAATATTCACGATCAGAAGGCAAACCTTAAAATTGATTAGGGTAAGTATACAAATAACAACTAAAATATAGCTAGGAACTATATATTATGTTATTATCATAATGGAAATTTTCAACAAAATTTTAATTCTGAACCCAGTGCATCCATAATAGTAATCATTAGTAACATAATTAGTAGTTTAAAAATCTTAATAAATAAAAGTCAATTCTTACTGACCATGAGCTTTTTATTGTTAATTCACTGGTTGATACATCTTTGGTGCACACATCAACGAATATCTGCTTTATTTGTCCATGAAGTGGCAATAAGCATCAATATCTGTTTTAAATGTGATTAACATTATTAACAAGTCAAATGTACTTTAATATTTAAATATATTATGTTTGTTACTTGTTTGCTCATAGACTCTAGTCACCATCATAAATGATCAGTTTAGCTTGATTATGTATAATCATCACAAACACATAACAAAAAAATAAAAAATTATGTAATTTAAAACTACCTGTAACACATAGGCTGAACGACTTATTTGTGTAGTGGTTTGCGTTGTATAAGTAGTGGACTTGATCAAATTCACCCACTGGACATCTAGAAAGAGTTCAATTTAATTTAAGTTGTGCAAAAACAATTAATTTTTTTATTCAATTTGTATTAACCATCAGATGGTGATACATATGTTCACATGTTAATATTCAAACGATAGTTGATAAGTATTATATCATCATATGGCTTACTTAAATTATCTTGTAACAAACTATAACTAACCAAATTGTCTGTTGTTTGATGGAAGTGAAGTGAAACCATTGTCGCCTTTTGCACATTAAACAGGACCTAAAAACAAACTATGTTCTTGTTTTTTACTTCTAACCCAAAAAATTATTTCAAAAACTAGTTTTAGCTCAGGAAGAAGACAAAGTTTTTCATCATTAATTTTATTGACGGGGAAAAAATTGACATCATTGCAAAAAATCATTTAGTTTTTTTTTTTTATGAATCCCAACCAACCTCAAACTCAGAAGTCTTCAAACGTGCAAGTCCACGAATATTCTGTAAAATTTTTAACATATTTATATTTTAGTCAACAGAAAAACCATTAAATTACTTATAATTATTTTATCAGTAGTAGAAGAAAATCAACAAAATTTTTCTGATCTGTTGAGCTTTATGTGATCATCACAGAAAATATATTGCTTAAAAGCAACAAAATATACAATTATTTACCTTAACCTATTCTCTGATATATGATGAAATATCTGTTCTGCTGTTGGAAATCACATGCTTTGTCTCCTAAAAATATATTTATTTTTAGTATATGGATTGATTTGATTCAATTATAGTTAGCTTTTGGCTTTAAAAGTGTCAAACTTCAAACACAGCCAAGTATATGTCAACATGAACACTTTTATTTTTTAATATGGCATGTTATAATTTAGAACAAGCACTAACCACAATCAACAATTTGGTAAACAAAACTTCTTTCCCACCTTGTTACTCAACCTGTTTATGTTTTGACATGACAAAAATGTTACTTTTTCATGATTTAGTTCAATGACTTATTTTTATCAGTTCTCCAAGGTTAATTTTCATTTAGCATTAATCAAACACAGCGAAGAATTTTCATCATTTATAAAAAAAACTTATATATATAATATTTATTAAAAAATTTACTAACCTTGAGAGAATATGGCTCTGATGGTAGAATATGGAATTAGTGACTCTGAAAAAATTATTAATTTAGTATTTAAAACTAATTAAAACAATAAAATTACTTAAAATATTAGTTTCAGGGATCTCAACTAAAATCAGCATTATTTACTAAGTGGCCTGGACACAAATTTTCATCATTAACTACAAAACATTTAACTGAAAATTTAATTTGAATAAAACTTTTACTTACCTACAAACCATTGAAGCTTTGGTTTACAGCTGAACAATAGAGTGAAACATGTCTGTAAAAAATATATATATAGAATTTTTTTTAAATACTGCTTGTGTTTAACAAAAGATTTTTTATTAAATCAGAAACACTTTTCTTTCATTATTACTCAGTACAGGTCTGTGTGTAATCATCATTTTTAGATACTCAATGTTAAATTTGTCAATCAATCAACTTACTTTTTTTTTGTGCTGTGTAGTTACAACATAGTTGTAAAAAAATAGAAGAACTGGAAGACAGCTTCACACTGCAGAAAATAATTTTTTAAAGTTAAAGTACATAAATATAATATTTAAATTATTTTACAATTTATATTAACCATCAGATGGTGATACATATGTTCACATGTTAATATTCAAACAATATTTTCTGTGGATAAGTATTATATCATCATATGGCTTATTTTTCGAAAAGAATGAAAATTACAAATTATAACATAAAAAAAATAACAACCTTTTGTAGCTTCACTAAGGTGTATTTGATGGAAATAATGTACACAGCTTCAAAGTAATACCTATTAAAAAAAATTACTTTTAGTTGAAATAATTAACTCCTTAATTAAGAATTATAAATTAGATTTAAAATCATAATGGAAATTTTCAACAAAAATTTTATTCTGAACCCAGTGCATCCATGATGGTAATCATTTGTAACTGAGATTATCATTATATAATTTAATGGAAATCTAACCTTTTAGATATTCTAGTCATATATTCCACTCCAACAGACATATTCTGGCATTTTGTTAACTGAAAAAATCACATCTATTATTTATTGTAAAATATAACTATAACAAAATATTGGTTTTATTTGCTCAGGATGAAGACAAGTTTTTCATCATTGATTATATTGACGGGGAAAAAATTAACATCATTGCACAAAATTTTAAAAAGAAAGAGTCTAAGAAACTGCATACCTGAATAAGGTGAAATCAGCACATGGTTGACTTTGAAGAAGAAGCAAGTAGCTCAGACATCTGTTTCAATTTAAATTTCATTAATTTTTTACTTTATGAAAAATATTTAACTGCATAAAATTATTAATTTTTTTGCTCATAGACTCTAGTCACCATCATAAATGATCAGTTTAGCTTGATAAGTTATAATCATCACAAAGGCATTATAATATGCATTACTTGTAATAACTAAAAATCTAATAACCTGAAATATTTACTGAACCAAGCAACATTGTCATAGCAGTGGACTTTTGACAAGATACAGTATGATGATGACCTGTATATAATTAAATAAATTTAATTATTTTGTAATAAAATCAAATTTAGACACATTTTATACTTAAACCATCAGATGGTGATACATATGTTCACATGTTAATATTCAAACTATATTTTCTGTGGATAAGTATTATATCATCATAAGGCTTTCATATTAGTATATATAGTTTATAGTATCAATAGCTTTCATAGTAATTATATAAATATAAAAAGTTTAAATGTTTTAACTTAAATTTAATAATAATAATAATAGCTCAAATGGTGGGTATAAGGGTTGATCTTAGAGGCTTTTTAATTTTATCAATTAATTATTAAATTTATCAATTAAATACATTTAACTCCATTAGAAATCAAAATGAACTTCTACTTATATAATGCATTTACTAACCTTAAAAAATGAAGCTGATGATCACTCCACAGCTGTTCCTGTTTTATTATACACTTTAAAAACTGATAAAAACTAATACAAGTTTGTTTGAATTTTGTTAAGTTCTCAGATCTCATAATCTTTGAATCATTGAGTTACCAGTCAAATTCACGTGAAATATTATGATATTAAATCTTAAAATATATTTATACTAAGGAAAAAATTTAACTATCAATAAAAATTTTTGTAAATTATTTTTAACTTAAATGTTATCAAAATATGTCACATAAAAATGGTGGCGTTTAACTCTCACTAGGCAATGTTTTAATCATTGAACTTATAAACATTTAAATTAAAAACTAGTAAAATCAAATGCTACAACATGTAAGAGACTAACTTTTTAAGGATACATCATGGGATTATGTACTGAAGAACTTTAATGGAAACTGAAGCTCAGCTCTGTAAAAAGTATTATTTGAGAATAGCTCAGGTGGTAGGTATAGCGGTTGATCATAGAGGCTTTTCAACTTAATCAAATAATTATCTAACTTATTAATTTAAATACATTTAACTACATTACAAATCAAAATGAACTTCTACTTTAGGTAATAAATTTACTAACCTTAAAAAATGAAGCTGATGATCACTCCACAGCCGTTCCTGTTTTATTATTCACTTTAAAGCTGGTAAAAACTAATAAAAGTTTGTTTGAATTTTGTTAAGTTCTCAGATCTCATAATCTTTGGCTCATTGAGTTACCAGTCAAATTCACATGAAATATTGTGATAGAAATTATTTTAAATCTTATAATCAATTTTTATTTTAAAAACATGTTAATCTAATAAAATTTCTTTAAAAATATTTAAAATTTAAATAAATCTTATCAAAATCAAATATCAAAATATGTCACATAAAAATGCTGGCTTGATCACTAGGCAATGTTTTAATCATTAAACTTGCAAATATTTAAATTAAAGAGATGTAAAATCAAATGTTACAACTGAAAAGAGACAAACTTTCAAGAATACATCATGAGATTATGAACTGAAGAACTTTAATGGAAACTGAAGCTCAGCTCTGTAAAAAGTATTATTTGATAAATTTGAGTAATTTATAAACTTAAAATAATTCATATTTAAATTTGAATCAGGTTGTCATATAAATAACATCATGTAATATTAAGACATATGCTTGTCAAAATTCATCATTACAAACTTCACCATAAATTAATACTTACTCAGAAATTACTTACTTTTGATTTTTTCTGCTTCTTTATTGAAGCAGTCATTATAAAAACACACATCAAGAAATAATTGACTCAGCTTCTTAGACACCTGTTTGTTTTAAATATTTTAAATCATTTTATTTCAATGTTGTTGTATGGATATAATGAAATAAAAATCTAAACTATCAGATAGGGGCGAAATCCAGTAATCATTTGTTGGTAATAAAGACTAATCCAATCAGCATTTAGTTTAATTATTAAATTAATTTAGTTAAGAAAACAATTTACCTTTTGAATATCTGTTTGGCATCTTCTGTTTCTGTTTTTGAAAAAAAAAACATCTTCAACACTTTTTCTAGCATTTTTTGCACCTGTTGTGTTTAAATTTAAGTTGAATTATGTGAAAACTAAGTGGCTCAGTGTGAATTTAATAAGTTATTTTTTTTTTTAAGTTTTTCTTTTATTTATTTAGTATATCAAAATTTTGTTTCTATGGTCACATTTTTTGATAATTTTTTTCTTTGAATTGTAAGAAAACTTTTTGAACCTAATACTTTAAAATTTCAAAGAGGTATTTTTCATTTAGTATTATAAATGCAAGAAAAAAGGTGAAGAATTCTTTAGTGTACACTCATATCAAAAACTTTTTAACAGAATTTGTTAAATCCCTTAAGTAATTTGGTTATTTTAAATGCTAAGAGAATCTAATTATACATATTTTAATTAAATCCCAATGACAAATTTATTAAATAAATGTAGGAAACCCTCTTATGACTTTATATTAAACTTTAAGTTTTTATTTTATTAGGAATATTTTCAAATAGATCTTTTTTTTTGTTGTATGTTTACTAGAAACTGACATTAACATCCACCTATTATTTTTTATCAGCTGTGACAATTCAACTTTTTCTCAAACTTTTTTTATACATTATTTTAAGTTATTATAACTATAAAAAATACTGTCATATCTAGGAGAAAAACTAACTAAAAATGTCTTCAATATTTATCATTTTAGTGAGATGTATATAGAATTTCAATGATAGTTTATAATATTTGTCATTAAAATTAAAATATTGTATAAAATTTTGTTACCTTGGTCAATGAGAAAATTTTTAACACTTTGTTTAAATTACACGAATTTATCACTATATAGTCAACTATAGTAGCTAAACTATCAATATTGATTAATTTTGTAAATATATGGTCAAATTATAAATGAGTTGTAAGTACCTTTTATTAAACCATTCAACAAAAATCCAATTATTTACAAAATTAATTCAACATTCATTCACCCTTATATTCTTATTAATTTATAAACATGTAAGTAATTAATCCAGAGTCTTGAATTTTTGACAAAAACATAAAATTCTTAACCTTTTCATTTTCCCCAGTGCTTAGAGAAAAGTGATCATAGAATAAACATGTTTAAAATTTAGACTAAATATTTGTAATAATTAATCCATATAGGACCATATATTAGGGTTTCCTTAATACTATAATATTCTATCTTTACTCTTTTTGAGTATGACCTATCTAAACTCATTTTATTTAAAAAAAAATTTTTGATAGATACTATATACATTTATAGATTGCTTAAAAATCATAGCCTCAGCAAAATTTATAAAATAAAAAGCATTTTTAGCTACAATAATTATATGTATACATATGTTTCTTAATAAAAATTTTAGTTACAATATATATGTATATACATGTATCTTAAAATAAGTTTTGGTTGTTAGTTTGAAACACATAAAATTTTATAAATTAACTAAATATCTCACCTGAGAGTGTTGATTTCCAGTGCTTAGTGATTAGAAATTTAAATGGTTTACCCAAGGAGTTTCAGCCAAATCTTACAAATACATATAACATTGTGAATTTAAAAAATATTTTGGCTTTTTTGTCAATAGACTTATTTTACTCAGAACTCAGTTTTTTTAACAGTCAGTACAGTAAAATCAGTCCTTACATATAACGTTTCATAATATAACTTAACCAGATGTGTTTTGAAAACTTACTTTGATAAAATTTACTTGTCTTTTATTCTTTGCAGAAGACCTATAAATACTAAAACTTTAGTTACAAAAGAAACATTATAAAGAATGTATTATTTAACAAATTTTGTTTACCATAGTTGCCAGAATTTTAGTATTACTTAAATCTAGCTGTTGTTTCTTAAACTTAGTAAGTATATAAAATCAGGTTTCCAATTTGGATTTCAGGATACTAAAAAAAGTCCTTGTTTTAATTTAAAATGTAATACTCAATTAATTTCGTGGCAATTTGCTCATATAAATTTCGCAACTCTGCTGTTACAAAGTCAATCTTTATTCAACATAAAAAAGAAGTTTAGTTTTAATGGATATTAATTAATAACAAGTCTGCTTTAAAAAACTGTTAGAATTAATCCCAGGCCGAACTATAATAACTCGTTTTAGCAAGTATGGTTTCTATTACTACAAATAACAGTTAAACTTGAGCTGTTAAAGAATATCTTTTGTAAAAAATCAAAACAACAAACTTTTAACTAAAAAATAATTAAACACTCTCTGTGCTTTTCTTTTCCAAACTAACAAAAAATATTTTTTTTTTTCTTTATTCTATAACTAAAAAAAAACTTAAAACAGTTTAATAACTTAAATAGATAACAATTTAACAAAGTTTTATATAAGAGACAGCTCCTCATCGGACATTTAAATTATAAGCACTATAATTAAACTCTTTAAGTTTTAAAGTTTTAATATTTATTTTTTTATGCAAAAGTTAATTAAGTAAAAAAAAAACATTGAAGTTTGATTAATTTTCATAATTAATTTAAAGTTTTAACTGTCAATAAATTTATAAATTAAAAAATTCCTTTTTCACTTATCTTCTATAGCAAAACCAAACAGAAAGCATTTTAATTAAAACAATTTTGGTTATAGATCTACTATGATCGTTCTAAATTTAAGATATAGTAAAATTTCAAAGCCTAACTTAAATAACTTATAACGAGCTCCTGATTTTATACTTCTTGCATTAAGCTTTAACCACTGATAAATATTGCGTTTAGAAGTCTACATCAACAATTTCAGTATATATTTTATAAAAAATCTTAATTAATATAAATGTTGTAACAAAACGACGGAAGCCCTGACTTAAAGTGGTTATTTGTTTTTTTTTTTTCTATTTAGCACTCAGTTATGAAGTTTTACAAGCATTTGCTACAAAATTTTTATAAAATACAAACTTGCTGAAGTTTTGTTATTTAGAATATGTTTTTGACCCAGTTTTTATGGCTCTGAATAGTCGAAAGGGTTGTTTAATATTACTATTACTATCATTTTTTTATTTTTGTTATTATTATTCAGTCAAGAATTAATAAACTAAACAAAACTTACGATCCTGACTTTGACTCAGATTTTAATGATTAAAAAAAAAGTTTTGGATTTTCGTTTCTTTTTTAAATTTCGAGTCACTTAAACAAAAATTTACAATGGCAGCCTTGTTAGTTGTACTTAGCACTCTATGAGGTGCTATTTGGTTATTTAATATTACAACTGATGCTCAAAATTAGTAAAACTAACCGCTATGAATAGATGTTAGAACTTCCCCACCACATCATTTATAATACTGAAAAATAAGTTGTTAAATTCTAACCAGTTTATTTTCAGCCACATTAATCTTTACTCCGTATTCTATAAATAAGCTTTTTAAAAAAATATACTAGCCCTAAAATAAAGTACATATAAAAGAAAAATCGCCATTTGATTGGTAAGAAAGAAAAATGTTTTTATTTTGATATAACTTTATTTTTATAAGTAAGAGTGTTTTTAATGCTACCTATTTGTGTTTCTTACAATTATCCGTGTTACTTTTGTATTAACTGTTTTTTTTTGGAAAGTTTGTACTTTTACAAATAAAGTTAGTCATATGTATTTAATAATATAATACTGCTTTGTCCTAAACTATTAGTTATGTACGAGACCTATGCATATTAACTTAAAAAACACTAGTTTTTATCAAGAGCGTAATACAAAACTATAATTATTTAATTTTTTCATATTTTTTTTTAATTTTGGCTGCTTGTAAAGGTTTCTCTAACTAATATTATCTGTCCTTTAAAAAGATGTCAATTACTAAAAAGAATTTAACTCTTTGGTTTTGTAATTTTTTTTAAGCTACTGAAAATTCGGGGGCTGAGCATTGGCCATCCTGACATTAAAGTATATATAACAGTCAAGTTTGTACTTCAAGGTTTTAATACAACTTTTATACGGTATACTCGCATAAAAATAATATTTAGAGTTTAATTTTACAAATTTGTATTTACTGTATTATTGACACCTAAAAATATTTTATGCTTTACTTGTAAATTGTTTCATTTTAAAATTTAATCTTAATTCCTTTAAGTATTTAGTTTAAAAAGAGTTTTGATTTTAAACTTTTAAAACTGTACTTTTAAGAGGTAATAGTTTAAACACAAGTATGCGGTGATCATAACAATTCTAATTAAAACTATATTTAAATATATAATTTTTTTTTTAAGCTAATTGTTAGTAGTTTTTAAATAAGAAAAACTAGTTTATCAAGACAAACGATGTTCATATATGTTTAACTTATTCAGCTGATGATTCAGTTGAAGTAAATAACGTTGTTTTAAGACATAAGGTATTTAAACCGTTTCAAATTATATTGACTGTTTATTAAAAGCAGTATTACCTTACACTAAACTTTTAAAACTTACAGGTTTTTAAAGCTGGATAGCTTTTGAAAGAAAATAAATGAAGTTCTCAAAAAATTGGAACAAAATGTCTGGATACCTAGTTGTAAAATAAAAGTATACGGTTGTAAAAACTTTACGAGACAGAATGAATTTATTTGAAAAATTTAAAACCATAACCAATTGTAAACGTTCAAACTTCAATTTAATTCTCGAGCATTGTAAAAACAAATAGTAGTAAGTGCTGTTTTAGCTAACCATAAAAACGGATATGTTTTACGTTTCCGCTGTATAACATCTATTAGTAACTTAACTATAACTATCCCTTTACTTTAATTTAAACTTTTATTAGTATAATTTATTAAAGCTCTAAAAAAGTAAAAATTAATTAAAATTTTTATTTAAGTCTAAACAGAGAAATTTTAAACTGTTAAATGCAATAAGTACATGATATTTTAACTAAATAAACAACTTTCATATGTTTTAAAGTGCCACTTAGCATTTAAACAAACTTATGTTTATTCAGACATGACTTTTTATATAAAAATGTAAAAAATAAAAAATTCTATGTGAATATGTTTAAATAAGTTTTTTCAAAAACATAATTTTAAGCTTAAAATATAGTTTTTCATACAGAAATTGTATTGTAAATACGTTAATTATTTAAGCTTTAAAACATGTTCAAGTTTAGTATGTATCTATAAGTAAGCTACTTTTTTTTTTTTTTTATTATAAATTGGTAACAAGTTAAGTTAGGTTTGAATTTAGCCCTAGCCGAACCTTAACTCTAAAAGTTGATGATTTAGAGTTGGTTGGGTTTAGGGGTAGCTTCAAGCCTATACAAAAGTGATACCTATTTATATTATTTAACACAGTTTTCTACAAAAATGACTGCTTTTTAACTTAGTTTAGTTTTGTTTTTGTATTTAGTAAAAGAAAATTCAATACATACGATAACAGTCTGTAACTTCTCCTGTACTCTTTCATGAAACTTTACTCTGATTTTCTGTTCTTTGAAATAAAATAAAAAAGTTGTAGAGACTTTAGCTTTAAGTACGATATTGTTGCTTTATTAGTACAAACTACAATACAAAATCTTTTAGAAATTTATTTTTTGATTAACTACATTTTTTCTTAATTTGATAACTAAACCCTTTCAGCTGAATTTTAGAATTAAATTACTTGAGTTTATTTATTGAACGATCAAAAGGCTTGGTCTAAGGACTGGTGTACGAACATTTTAAAACTGTTCTTTATTGCTCTATATTACGAATTAGGTTGTAATTAAAGGTATATGTTTAAAAAATAACTTGCTTAACTTTGTTTTTAGAGTATCGAGAAGTAAGAAAACAACTTTAAATAGGTCGGTACACAACCCACTGAAATCCGTAAATGAAATATAGATTTGCATTTGTACTATTTATCTAAATACTTTATTATAAAAACTCTACTAACTTTTTTGTGAAGTATTTTCTTAAATACTGTTTAATTTTAAAACATTACACAAGATAAAACTGACATAAAGTTATTATTAAGTTCGAAAAAAATACAGTTTTTAAGCAAAATATTTACCTCAACTACTTAAATTCTATGCAAAGTCAAAATAGATTAATTTTATTAATTATATCAACAGCAGAAATTAAACCGAAAAATGGAGTAGCTAAAACTTAAATATACTTGTTACCTTTTGTTAAGTAGATTATTTTAACTATTAATCAAAAATACAGATAATTTAAATTGAAAAAAAAAACGAAAAAAAATATGAAAAAGTTTTTGCTCTTACAATGCAGCCAAAAAATTCAACATGTGATACAGAAAATCCCCCGATTCAAAACTCGGTTCGTGAAGACCTGGGCTGTTTGGGAATGAACCACTCGAACATTTCCCTTTCAGCTTCGGCCAGCCACTCCAAAGTTCCCTCGTACCACTTTTTGTCTTGAGCGCGGGTATTTCCCTCTTTTAAGAACGAATTCGCCTCTTCAGCGCCGATCAGCACGTCTGTGTTTGGAATAATAAGATTCTAATAAACGAACAAAAATTTCAAGATGACAATATTTTTGATCAATTTTTTTTTTGATTTAAAAAACGTAATAAAAAGCTATTAATTGTTTAAAATTTCATCAAACGCACTTGCATTGTCTATGATGATTAAAAACAAAAATTTAAAAAATGTTCTAAAAGTAATACAATCTTGATAAACTAAAGTGTACATTAGTTTAACTTGAATATTTAATTTGAAATAACTTGGTAAAAACTACTAATTAAACATCATAAAATAAAGAGTGTGCTAATAAATGCATTCTTTTTGTTTAACAATAAAACAAACTTTTAAAGTAAAGCACAAAAACTTATAGGGATCTTGTGTAAAATATCTATATGTTGTACAATGATACTTTACCTAAAATATAATAATTTGTTGCAATGCTAAAGTTTATTGATTTTATTAATGTATAGTTGTTAAACCAACAAAAAAATGTTTCTCAAACTTTAAAAAGAAGCGTCGATTAAAAATTAATTAAATATATTTTAAATGAAAAACCATCAAAGTTTATTTTTAAGATTATACAAATCAATTTCATCCAAACATATGAAATTTTTGAATTTTATATAAATATATTAACTAAAACTAACCTTCATTTTCTTCATCACATTTGGAAATATAAAGAAGTGCAAAAACTAAAAACAAGCAAAAGTAAAACTTCATTTTTATAGAAATTTAAAATATATGTAAGCTGTTACAACAGTGTCTAGATAAGTACTGATACTTTAGTAGCTGTAATAATATTTTTTCAACTACTTATAAATACTTTCCTAAAAATTAAAACCTAAAAAAAATATATACGTGCTACTATCACAGATTATTTTTTTAAATAAACAAGAAATTTTTGCAATATTTTAACTGCTATGAAACAATATGCGTAGGCAACTGCTATACGTATAAATCACTACACATCTTTTTCTCATTTTCTGTTTCCGCCTTAGTCGAATGACTCATGCTTTACTTATGATTTACGTTGACAAAAATTAGAATATGAAATTAAATAAAGCATTTAAAAATAAATCGACTCAAGATTTTGGAGTAGAAAATTTTCAAATGGACATAAACGGTTGTTTTCGGAAACATGACTTGCATTGAACTATATTAAGAAATAATAAAAAATAAAACTAAACAATTAGAAGCACGACATTTTGAACTGCTTTTCATTGTAATAAATAAATTTCAAAAGCTTGCAAAGAAGTACAAATATTGTTATGTATTACTAAACAAATTAATTTTTATTACTTAAGTGAGTTAAAGTCGATTAAATAAAATTAATATTGCACAAGCGTGTTTTATAGGTTTACAATTTATTTGTTTATTGAGTATTTTTTTCTGAAGAAACATCTAAAAAAAAACTATTGTATACAAAATTATAAAGATGAAAGTTTTATTGCTCAAAACATGCAGTTAGTTACTTTATTTTTTCTAAAAATGCGAACTATTTAAACAGTTCAAAATTTTGTATAATTTGACAATAAAACCAGACATAAGTTTTAAACATGTCACATAAAGGATCAAGACATTTGAAACTATTTCAAACAAAAACTACTACAGTGTCATGATCAATTTTTTTGTTAACTTGAGCTTGTCTCATGGTTTACGTTAGTTCGGCTTTGGTCTGGTATTTTTTCGCCGATGTGTTCTTTGATTATATTTATATATTTCTAATATAGGACAAATTATATGTGTAATAAATATTTAAAAACAAAATTCTAGTTTAAGTTTAAAGTCAATAGTTTTTAACTTGTTTGCAATCAATTGTTCTAACTGATTTCAACATTTTAACCCTGGTAATTGTTATTTTAAAATATTCCGTATAACTCTTAGTTTATTATTAAGTATAAAGAACAAAACAAAAATCGATATCTAATTTTCTTGCGAAACTAAAATACTTAATTGTTATCAATGTTTTATTTGTTTGATATATATTCCACACAAAAGTTTTTAAAATTGCTGTCAAACGTAACAAGGTTGTTAATTAAAATAAAATCTTTAAATTCTGTTGTATGTCTTGTTATTTTATCAAATTAAAAACAATATATTACAAAGTTTTGTGAAATACTTAAATGAGTTGTTTTATTTATGATTTTAAACTTTCAAGTCATTTATAGTTTCTAATACAGTTTTCATATTCATTTAAGTAAAGATTTTTAATTTTTTTAACCTAATCACATGCTAAACTACAGCATCTTAGGTTTATTTATGTCAAAAAAAGGAAAATAAATAGTCCTATTAACTATATTAATCTTACTGAAAACTTAAGTCAAGTTTTTTTCAGTCAAGTAAGTATTGTCTTAAACTTGAACTTATGTTGAAAATTTATGTAAATAAATAGCTCTTCAAACCAACTTTATAAAAAAGTTGTATTAGTAGTTATATTATTTAATAATGACTTTTTGTAGTTTTTTAGACACGAATTTAATAAATATTTTAAAATTTGACAAGAATAAATGTGCTAAAAAAGAAGTCTGATTAAAAAAAAAAAAACTGCACCTGAAACATTTTTTCATTTTCTTACGAAAAGTTCAAACTATGACCTCTAAGGATTTTTTAACTTGGTTTAACGAAACTGTCATTAACAATTTCAAATTTCTCAAACATCTCTTTTTTCTTTAACACGGGGGTAATTAAAACCACAATGAGTTTACCATTTAAGTATTAACTGAATATAAATTAACGACCTACCGTTTACTATTTTAAGCCTCCTAGTGGCTAGATTCATGCATCTGACAAAACAGTCAGCGACTTATTTAAGTTTTTATTACCGTCATTTAGTTTTACTTTATATAACAATATTGATAATCATAACAAACAACCCTTAATTACGCAAAAAAAATCTAAAAATTTACCAATTTACTAATGATCACAGTTCATTAATTGAAAAATATTAACATTAAAACGACCAAACAAACAGTAAGTAAATGAAGCAACTCAGCAATCAAGTTCTTTGAGCCAACAATGGGTAAGTATTCTAATTAAATAGCACATACTCTCCATTTTAGTTAGTTAGTCCAAAATGTTTTAACAAACTTTAGTTATTTTAAGTCTGTCCAAATCAAAATAAACCACAAATTATTGATAGTTCATTGAGTAATTATAAATGGACGATCTTTTTACTGCATACATAATTTTTACACGTTTCTTTTTTTTTTTAGACGGCCTCAGAAACTAATCTACACAAGTAGGTATATGTGCCTTGACCCTTAAAGTGTCTTTTGTTAAACCAATAAAGCTATTTTCACAATAGCTAATTAAATAGGATATAACAATGCTTTTATCAAATATGGACTAACTCATAAAAGAAGTTAAGCCAGTGATTTAAACTCACTCGACCTACAGTGAAATATTTTAACTCTAAAAAAACTTTATTTAAGTCTGTAGAGTATAGATAGATGCTAGATGTAATTTTTTTTGCTGAAAATTAAACATAAAAATGACTTTTGTACTTGAAAAAAATAATTTAGAAATAAATGTCAAATTTATAAAAGTTTGAATTAAAAAAAAATCGAAAAACTCTATTTCTACCAATTTTTGTACAAAAAAAAAGATTTTATTAACACTGGTCTAGCTTCAATTAACTGTAGTCTATTTTGTAAAAACAAGTTTTGTTTTGTTGCTATGTTCAAAATTTTATTTCAAAATTAAAGTAGTTTAACACACATGTTGCTTTTAGGGTTTCTGTTTTCAAGTATTAGTTTAAAGTAAATAAAAATGTTTTATATTAAAAGATTAAAAGTTTGCTTAAAGAAGATAATTGCTCAAAGTTTTATAAAAATAAAGTTATTTATGTAAACCTTTTATAACTAATTAAATTTGTACACAAAAAAAGAATTATTCCTTTTAATATAAAATTACTGCACAACTTAAAAAATAAATAGATCACAGAGCAATTTTAACTGTAAACTTATTTAAACAATTTTTTTTATTTTTTGCCACTGACTGTTGTTAAAATTATTTTTATATTTATTTTTTTATCACTTCTTCTTAAATTATAATTGGTTTGAGAAAAAACAAAAAACTAATTGAAAAATTCTTTACATATACTATAAACAGTTTTAAAAAGTGTTATCAAATTAAACTGCCATCTTCTATACTCTAGAGACTCCAATCTGAGTTTCACCAATCTATCTTTGTATGAGGTATTTGAAATGTTGCATCTATTACAAAAAAACATCTATTACAAATTATAATGTCTCTGCACAAACTCAATCCTAATAATGCCTTTTTTAAATATAGGGACCACATCGGGGTATTGTACTCGAGTTTAGGGCGAACGTAAGGTTTAAATAATTTAGTAAGAATACTAGCAGGACTGGTCTTAAAACTTTTAAGTATTTGATAAGATGAATTTTAAACAATTTTATATAAATAATTTACATGTTCGTTCCATTTTAGATTTTCAGATATATATATTCCAAAGTCTTTAAAATATTAGACTGCTGGTATTTTAAAAAGGTTAATAGGGAATGGTTTATTTTTATTTATGGTTAGAACTTAACATTTTGTTGATTTAAATTAAGTTTTCCTGTTTTTAGCCATTTTTGAATATTATCTAGTGCTAATTGTAAAGAAGTTTCTTATTTGCTAAATACTTTTGCGTCATCTGCAAATAGACTTATTTCGCTTTGAACGTGAGTATTTAAAGTAATGTTGTTGATGTAAAATAAAAAAAGAATAGGACCAATGACTCCACCTTGTGGTAATCCACTGTGAATTTCAGAGGATCTGATAATGTGTTGTTTATGAGTACACTTTGTGACTTATTTCTTAAAAATTCGTTTCACCAATTCACTAAGTTATCATCAAAACAATACTGAGTCATAATTTTTAATAATCTAATGTGTGACACAGATTCAAAAGCTCTTTTGATGTCAGTGTAGACCACTGTGACTGATTCATTGTTCTAGTAAGTTATTAAAGAAGTATGTAAACAATTGGAATTGGAATTAAATTCCTGATGATCGGTGGGGAAAAAAGCCAAATTGTTTTGGTGTTAATTCTTTTAAGATTAACTTATACTGGGAATATAAGTTGTTATTGATTACTATATTTAGGTTTTGATGAAACTTATCTAGTTTCAATTGTAAAAACTGTATATTATACTTTTGCTACTTGTTACGTTAGAAGTAAATTCATTAATTCAATATTCAGAAAATAGAAATGTCAAAGTTTTTTGTTTTTTACGTAAAATAAAAATGCTGTTGTTTAAAATGCTAAGTTTTATTGTCTTTTAATTGTGTTTTGGTTTCCAAAATTAAATTTTAAATGTTAATTTTCCTTTACAGCATTAAACAATTTAAGTAAAAGTGTTGTGCAACCCAAATATCGAGAGGTCTTGTTATTGGGTAGCTTTCTAAATTGCAGAAGCTTACATAATTGCACGTGAGGATAAAATTGCACGAAGATAAAAATGCACGAAGATACTTTTGCACGAAGGGTCACTTTTGCGCGAAGACATTTTTGCACGAGCAGTAGGTTTCGCACGGAGACATTTTTGCACAGTTTAATTTTTTATTTTATTTTTAATTATTTTAATTCAGTTTTTTTTCTATCACAGTTACCCTTAACCCTTACCCTCGGTCGGTAAGTTAAAAATTTTTTTTTTTTTTGATATTTTAAATTTTTAATATAAATTTTTTATATTGCTGTTACCTCTAACCCTTACCCTCTGTCAGTAGCTTTTTATTATTAATTTTTATTATTGTTATTATTTTTTTATTGGTTGTTTATTTTATTTATTTTTACTATCGCTGTTACCCCTAACCCTTACCCTCGGTCAGTAACTTTTTTTCTTTTTTTTTTATTAAATGTTTTTATAGTATTTTTTTTCTGTTTATTATTTTTTTCTTTATTCTTTACTCACGTGAAAAATCTATCTCGTGCAAAATTTACCCTTGTTGCAAAATCGTCTTCGTGCAATTTTGTGCCCTCGTGAAATTTTGGCTTTGTGCAAATTTGGCTTCGTACAGTTTTGCGCACTCGTGCAATTTAGACCCATTCCCCTTGTTATTATATTTACTTTCGTCGACCCATGTTCTGTGATCAACTAAATTATGTTTAGTGAAAAGTTTTAGTGAATAATTTATATATATTTTATACACATTTTCAATTGGCTTTTAAAATACAAATTGAAAGATGGAAGATTAATTTTGTAAACGTTGAAACATCTTGATGTGTTTATTTTCATTGCAAACTAAACATTGTATTTATTTTCTGGTTACGTCACTATAAGCATTTATTTGAAACGTGCACTTTTGCAAAGCAGTTTGAAATTAAAAAATGAATAACTAGAATTAACTCTAAAGAATTTTCGGCAACTTTGTGACTAACTCACTTCTATATCAACTTATGATTTATTTTATCCAAGTTAGCTTCATTCAAGACCAATTTCTTTTGTTTAATAAACATCAACCTGATATATCAATCATGACTATTAGAAATGTTTCTACACATTGGTAAAATCGATTTTTTTAAATCTAGATTGCTTTTCTAAGGCATAATCAATACAGTTGAAAATGTACAATTTTAGAGTTTAGGTACAGTAAATTGTAAAAAACATCAAATACTTGATAAATTGACTAACAACAAAAACAAAAAAAAAAAAAACAAACAATTTAGATTTTGTTATAATATTGGACATTATATAGATTATATAACTATGTTATTAAATCTTGAAAAAATCAAAACGAACAAACATTTCATAAGCTGCATAATATAAGTTTTACTTATAATAAAATTAATTTAAACACTATTGTTTGAGGACTTTATAATTTTGTTTATATAATTTTTTTCTTACCTAAGACTATTAATTTGATTGGAGAATTGGGAAAAATAGACTAAATACTTAATATCTAACAACAACTTAGGGTGGATACAAACCTGTACTATATAGTTATAACTCTTATCAGTTGATAATTCGTTTTTCTTTATAGTTTATCTATGAGTGTTATTTTATTTGGTTAGAAAAGTAATTATCTGCTACGACCGTTGTGCTTTGCTAAAAGCCACTACTTTTCTCTATTTTATAGTCAACATTTGCTCATAGTATTGGTACTATATAAAAGTTTATTGTAAGATTCTATTTTCCTGGCGTATTAGGACTTTTTTAAAACATATAAAATATTTTAACACAACTTTGTTGCTCTATAACAGGGGTCGGCAGGCAGTTGGTGGTCGCGGGCCAAATTTCAAGTTTACAAAGTCTTCGCGGGCCGCAGTTTTAGTTTTAGTGACATTTGAAAAAATTTTTGGTTTTAGTTTTAGTCACACTAGAGAAAAGTTTTACTTTTATTCACCTTATCATTATAAATAACTTTTAGCTATACATAGAATGACTATTTAAATTAAATAAAATTTACATTGACTAATATACTTAAGTGTTAATAAACTATGTACTTTCATAAGCACTTATAAAGTTAAATTTAATACTTTTGTAATTTTACATACAATTTAACTCTCTACAAAAACCAAACTTGAAAGACAATTTATTAGTTACTTTTATATATTTGTTATATTATCAACCCCTTTTTTCATATTTCTAAGAATATTAACTTCAAAAAAAAGTTTTTGCGTCTTAAATAGTTTATATTCATTAAAAAATTTAGTAATTAGTTAAATTAATAAAAATAATACCTGTTTGTATTATAGAAAGCTAGAATAAGTTCTTTAACATAATTAATTCACAAATACTTAAATAAAATATCTTATTAGTAACTAGTATTTTACATGGTTGTCACTTAAAAAGTAAAAATGTCTGAGTTGTATCAAACCAGCCTAAGTTCATTAAAAGTTTAAAAAGCTAGTAAATCGTTGTAAATCAAGCTCAAGTACCTAGTAAAAATATCATCATCATTAAAAAGTACACAAAGTGTAAAAAAAACAAGAAAAAACTACAATTAGTGAACTACACTACAGTCATAAAAACTATTCTGGGAATTCTAATATTTATATAAAGTGTTTGAAATAAAAGTTTCACACACATCTGAGTTTACAAGCTTTAAAAATAGCCTGTTTGTGTAGCAACCCAGTTAAAACAAAGTTCACAACATAAAGAAATAACAAAACTTATTAACAGTAAACAAATTACATGCCAAAAAATATAAGTCAGCTGGAATGGACAATTAACTTTCTTAAACATTTTTAACCAAAGTATAAAACTTAATTGAGTCATTAGCGAAGAGTAAAACCTCTTTTTTATTAAGTATTACAGCAATTCTTTATCTGCAACAAGAATTTAAAAATATTAGTTGTAAAATAAAAGACGAGCAACAAAAAAAAAACGTTAGTTAGGAGTTAGTGCGAGAAACGATAAAAAAACAAATCACCAAAGTCAGTTCCAACAAAACACATGATTATCTTCAGTAACTACAGAATTATCAGAAAAAAGTTGTTAGGGCAAGTTTTAAAGTAGCAAAATTTAATATTGATATACCGTTTATAATTGAAGACTTTTTTAAAGAATTTTTGTTGGCAGTAATGAAAAACTTTTGTTTATTTCTCCAATGACAACAAAAAGTCCTATTTAGGAAATGCTTTAAGGTTATAAAGTCGCATAAATCAAATTATGAATTTAATTAATATGTTAAGATGAGAGCACTGATAGAAAAACTATTGCTCATCTGAGAATTTTTATTAGAGATGATTTTTTAATTTTGACACTTTAGTATAATTTCTTGGTTTAGTTCAAACACGAAGCACAACAATCGGTGAAATTTTACAAGTAAAGGTGCAATGCACCAAAAGTTTTTAGAAGTACAATTCCTTCTTTTAATTTTAGTATAAAGTTTAATTAAAGTTTAATAAGTGTCTTATAAAGTATATCAATATTAAAAAACACTGTTAAGCTACTTTAGTATATTTTTTGATAAAGAAATGTTTATTTGCTAAATTTTTTGTGTCAAATCGAAATTTCACTACTTTACATGTAAAAATTGTTTGAAACTCCAGGCTTTTTCAAAAATTTTCAAATTCAAGTTTTTTTCCAAAATTTTTAAGCATAAATTTTCAAGTTCAAAGCTTGAACTTGATATATTATAACATATATTATAACTGAAACTAACACTTTGGTTGGGCAAAACCTACATCAAAAGTTTAATTTGCCACTCTTTTAAGCAAAAAAGCCAGCCTGAATTAACAAAAGCATTCCTGATATTTTTGTATACAAAAAGCAATTCTAGCCAAAAACTTATAAAATGACTTAGTTGGTCTGAGATTTGAAGTCTTCAAATAGTGATAGTCTGAGTGTGTGTCAATGTTTATTAACTATCCCTAAGTCTAGTTTATATTAAATAGGTAGCTCCAAAAAACAGCAAATGTATGTTTTGATATGCAAAGCATAAAAGTTAACTTAGTTTGACAAAATCAATGTTTGAAAAATGAAAATGTAAACCTAACAAAAACTATATTAGTTTATGTCATATATATTGTTTTAGTTGTGTCTGTACAAATTTAGATATTACATGTAGAAAAAACAAACTTAGAAAGTTATGCATAAACTAAACTTAAACTAACTAAAGTATTTAATAAAAAGTGGTTTATAAAATGAGCATTTTTTTAAGTTGGTGTGCATATAGATTAGTTTAAGTGCAAAGAAAACTTCTAAAAAATTAAAATATGTCAAAACAAAACTTAAATAAACCTTTTTTTCTTATTACTATGCTATTTTAAATGTTTTTACACTAAAACATAACATTTACAAATAAAAAATATATAAAAGAAACTTAGGTATAAAAAATATTGGAAAGAATATCTAAGCTATAAAGAAATGACACTTTAGTTAATTACTGTGCATTACTTTTGTACAAAACGGAAAACATTTGCATTTAGTTTTTTTGATAAATAGGTATAATATAAATAATTTATTAAATTCAAGCACTCTTTTTTCGGATAATTACTTGCTGTTGTAAAATAGAAGTTATTATGAAACTCAGAAAAGTATCCTGTTAGAATGCTAATCTGTCTTTTTCACATTTTTAAATTAAAGTAGCAACTTCTTCTAATTATTTTTAAATTTTATACAGAGACTTAAAACCAAACTAAACAAATTAAATCGATTTACCGAAAAAATTTTACTTGAAATATATTTTTGCTCAGCGGGCCACTTTTACATGCTCGCGGGCCACAAAATTTTTTTTCGCGGGCCGCATTCCATTTAAATAAATAACGTGCTCGCGGGCCGCAGATTTACCCTTCGCGGGCCGCAATTGGCCCGCGGGCCGCAGTTTGCCGACCCCTGCTCTATAACATTACACAGACACTTATTCAAAAAAATACACTTTTTTTGAACAAGGTTTAATGCTTGTATCAAAAAATATAAAATTAATGATTTTATTTTTGGTTTGCATGTGTTCTAATAAGACCATATGGGTCTGAAATACTTTTTAATAACTTAAAGCTTTACACTTTACAAAAAATTGCCTATTTCAAAGTTTTTGAATATTCACAACGTACAGCAAAGTTTATAAAAGTATGCGTACATGTGACTTTACCTTTGAATAATTTTTGTGTTACTAATAATAACGTTTTAATATTTGTATACGAACTTATATTTTAATTTTTTGGGTAACCTAAAAATTTTAAACCTTATTCCAATAAAAAACTTTAGTTAGCTTCATGTTTATATTTTATTTTGTGTAATATACAACATCAGAATCTCATTTAGACATAACATTGTCCATTTTCTCGGAACTTTGTTCAAAATATTCTATTATAGATTAAACAAAACCAAAAAAAATTTGAGAAGGAGTGCTTTTCAAATTTTAAAGCATTGTTAAGTTATTTAAAGTAACTCGAACATCTAAATTGTCTACTTCTTTTAAGAACCTAAATATTAGCACAAGCAAATTACAAAAAACTAAAGCAAATATTTTTCCAGTAAAAATTACATTGACTTAACAATAGTGGTGAATTGTCTTTCAAATGCTAGATTTCGTAAACTAATCATTTTGCAACATGTACTTAAAATAACCATCATGTACATGTAAATATAAATTTGATTAATACTAAAATTGTAATAAAGTTCTTAATTTTATAAGAAGCAATAATTACGAAAACAACTTAAGCACATATTTAAAGCAGCTGTTAAGAAATAGCTCATATTTTGTTTCGCATAAGTTTTCTTCAAAATGAAAAAAAAACGTTGAGGACTAGAGACTTATGCTTAACGAGCATGACCCGACTCACATACCCACACTAAAATTAAAATTCAACAAACAAAAGTTGGTAGACCATTCAAAAATTTCTAACTTCGAAGTGAAGTTAAATAAACTCATGTAATAGAACCAATTTGAATAGTTGTTTTTACAAAAGCTTTTACTTAAAATTTGGTGCGTTAATTTTGTTCGTTGTTTATTTGTTCCTTTAAAAATTTTCATTAGGTTTTAACTATAAACTTATAAAAGTTATTTTAAGGGTAAAGGACTTTTTTTTCATTTATGTTGTCTGCCAAAGATATTTTATAGTTAAATCGTCACGTTCCACATGATAAAAGGTTGCTTGCCCTTACTTAAGAAGTAAAATTTTTATTTAAACTAACAGTTTTTAAGACAAATTAGAGACAAAATATTTAATTTTTAAGTGAACAAAAAAAAATATTATTTAAAATTTGTTTTTGTAAAATATTAAAAACACGTAATTCTTCAAAAAAATTAGTTAACTAGCATCAGTTCAGCGTTTTTACAATTGAATATTTAGAAAATCAACTAATTTTATTTTGTTTTTGTGGATATCAGATAATATTCGCATCAGTAGATCGTATGCTTTTTTATTTTCATATAGTCACATAATCTAAACAATACAAAAAAATTACTCTTGCATAAGGTATTGCTTACAAAGGCATTACTTTACATAATAAGTTTAGATATAGATATAGACTTAACCCCTAACCCTTTTTACTGAAAGAGCTTAAAAATGAAAAAATTTTAAGTAATTGAAAAGAATTCAAACTAATATAAAAAAAAACTTTTGTGCACTTTGGTAATACGAAGACGAGCTGATTCCAAATACAACTTCAAATAGTTTTAATTAGATTTAATACAGTACAAAAATTAGTATATATTTATTAAATTGACCAAGACTTTTAAATTCTTCTATTGGCTTTTTACTTAATTTACAAACAGCTAAACTATGACTTTTAACTAAAAAGGGATAAAGTGTTTAAGTTGTGTATTTTTAAAATTTCCAAAAATCTAAGCCTAGTAGACAATTTAAATACTTATTTAGGTAATAATTTATGGTAAATACACTACTTTGTTCTCTGTCATAAAAACTTTACTCGGGAAATAAGATAAACCACTTAAAATATTTATGTTTATACTCAACTGTTAAGTTTAGACACTATAAATATATATTAAAAAAGAAGTATACAGCAAGTATTTTAGTATATAATAGCCGATTTAAACAAAAGCATTGACTAGTTTATTGACATCCTAATAACACAAAAACACTAAAAAGTACTCTACACCTCCAAGACCTTGTATGCGACTTCCGCAGCCAACTCAGCCATTTCTTCTAAGGCAATCGACTCGGCATCGTTAGTATTAGGGGGAGAAGCGCTGGGTTTTTTGCGCATGCTCAAATCTAAAGGCACGTCCGAAATTTGAAGCTTGTCCTCATTTTGAACCTTGCCCACATTTTGAGGCATGTCCACACTTTGAGGCATGCCAATTTTTCTTGCAAGCTTAATCATCTGGCCGATCTGAGGGTGATCCTTCCAATACTGATCCATAATGTCCAGCTGCGCTGTAATTTTAATTGTGTATTATTGATTTAATTGTAAAAAACACGTTATTTATAACTCTATTTGAATATTTTTATACTTATTTTGTAATTTGATGAGCACTTTGAGCTAAACTTTGTTTGTGAATAAGAACACATACTTATACTTAATAATATAATAATACTTTGTTACATTTGTTTATCAACCATAGTTTTGTTAGAATAAACTATGATAGAGGAATTATTATATCTAAACATATTTTAATCATTTTACTTTAAAATACTTTTGATACATAATATTCTTAACTCTTGTAAGAAGTTGCTAAACTTATAAAGTAATATTGTTTATTGAACAAAAAAAGAGCTCAAATTTTTGGTCTAAGGACCTGGTGTACCAAAAAACCTTTCAGTTATTGTGTCATACACTAGGATACAGTTTAAAGTCATATCTAGGACAAATATTAATAATAATAATCATGCTGTTTATTAGTATTTAAAATGTTTTTTTTTTTCGAGAATAAACTATCTAAAAAGTTGATTCTTTGCTGACAAGTATATATATATAAATACTTTGACCAAGAATATTTTGAATTTAGTTTTTTTATGTTAAAAATTTGAAATAGATTATTAGTGAATATTTTTATATTCAGGATAGTTATTTGAAATACTAAGAAAAGACTATGATATAGTCCATATAAAGTTTAAGACTTTTAATATAAAATTTATTTATTCACACTAAGGCAACAATGTTTCACCCCTAAGGGATCTTTAGGCCTTCAAAATAAAATAAAAATAAGACGATGGATAACTAAAAATATATGATAATGCAAAAAATTATAATTAAATTCAAGTTAAATAAAAAAAGTCATAATATCAATATAGTGTTATTACTAGATAATTAATTAACAAAATTAAAAAACAATAATAATGAAAAAAAATAATGAATTTTAAATAGTATTTATACTTACAATAGCTGATTTGTTCTACACAGATTTAGATTCAGCTTATAGTCCTTGCATATACATACATAAAGTTTAAGACAACAAAAATGTAAACATTAAACTAAAATACTTATTTATTTATTTTCTATTATTTCATATAGTTCAATGTGATTAAACAAAAATAAACACTGACCAATTTTTAGATAAGTATAGCTACAAAATGTCAAAGAAGATAACTAAAAGCTTTTAAACAAGTAAAAATTTTTATATATTTTATTATATTTTATTCTAGACTTTAACTATTAATTTTTCATTGTATGCATATATTGAAGACTTTTTATAATCAATTAAATTAAATACATGTAAAATTTCTATAAAACAATTATAAAAACCAACTGATTAATTGTTTATAAGATAGTTCCTCAACATTTTTTTCCTTCCTGTTAAAAATTAAATAGAAAATAAAGTACTTTTTTAAAAAGTGAAGCATTTAAAAATTTTCATTTTATTTTAATTCATAAATTTGGTCAGTAGTTAACATAAAAATAATACTATTTCCTGTCTCTACATACAATTGGTTTTGATCAACTAACACTTAACTAAGAATATCTGTCACATTTTTGATAGAAACTACAAAAAAAACTAATATCATCATAAAACATCTAACTTTTTTGTCAAACAGTCCTTAATAAGCTTCTTATAACATATTTTTTCCAATGTTTGTTTGAAGTTGCTCATACTCTGAAAACATAAAATGGTTAAATAAGAAAGTATAAAGTTGATAAAAACTTTAAATTTTATAAATTATGTTTAACACTGTTTTGTATATTAATTTAAAAATTTAAATTAAATTTTACGTTAATGGATCACTTTAAAATTATAAAAAAAAAAAGGCAAATGAAGATTCATAAAGTTTTTTTTTTAGCTTTTTTAAATGAAAATCATGCATAGGTCTTTATTATTCCTATCAAAAAAAAGGTTTAGTTTGTAATAGTCTCTAATCCTGAATATTAAAAAGTTTAAAAAATTGTTTTTATTGTTTAACAACAAAAACAATACAGATACAACTCTATAACTTAAAAAAGGATCATGATTTTTGTTATCATATTATAAAGTAATATACTACAAAATGACTTACATTTTTCTTTGGCATACTGAAATTTTATATTTCGCATTTTTTATTTATACTTTCTGCTATCTATCTCTTTTTTTTTGATTTCTTTCCAGCTGTACAACTTAATTCTCTTGTTTGTAGTTACACACACTCTGTTTAGTTACAAACAACATGGTTCAATAAACAATAAAGCTTAAAGTATTAAATATCATCTGGACAACGAACTTTGATGATTTTAATAATAACACTATATTAGACTTACAATTTTTTTTTCATAAAGTTTTTGTTTTATGAAACTTTTAAAAAGAAGAGTTTCAAAAAAAAAAAAAAAAGATGTCTGGTGTAAAACTAATCAGATGTTAGACTAATTATTCTAATCTGATAATCTGATTGTAACAATTTTATTTGCTTGAAAATTTAATCAAAAAGCACGTGTGTTTAGTCAGTTCAATACTTTTTGTGACAAGCTATGGTGGAGTTATTTAAAATGAGATTATAAATAGCTAAGAGAATTCAAAACAATATACAACAAAAAACAAGTCTTCCTTCTATGGTTCGAAAAATATTTAGTAAATAAACCTAACAAATAACACTTCAAGAAATTTTTCTGCTTGATCAGTAGAGCATGTAGAACAAAATATCATAAGAACAGTTCATTTACGCTTTGTTTGTTTTTAATAAAGTTTAAAAGAAGTTCGATTTTCTTGACCTACTGCCGCAATCAAGCAAAAATTAGAAGAAAAAATTTAAAGGCTGAACAAACCTTTGCTTACAAAGGTAATTTCCAAAAAAAAGTTTATCAACACAACTAAGTGTTAGAGTTAAAAAACAGGTTTCTTTAAATAATTACAAGTTAGTCTGTTAGTTTTCACATTTTCATTATTTCTCTTTTCTTCCAATAAATATTAAATTTGGCCTTATAACATAAAAATTAAATTAAACTTTTAATCCTGGATTTTATTAGAAATAATTTTATTAAAATCCTAATGGCACTTAAATATTATTAGTAAGTTATGTATGAAAAATAAATGTTAGAAGTCTTTACACATTCAAAGTTATTGCCAACTATTGCTTATAAACTTCAATATATAGAGAAAGATTAAGTTTTAATTGTATATGTACTTTTAACTATATGTAACTAACAAAAGGATTAAACAATTTAGGTTAAATGTATAAATAATTTTAAATATACATTTTTGACTCTTAGATACTAAAGGGTCTATCAGCAACAAAGTGCTACGTTTTGAAAAACTCTTGTGAAATAAACAGGAAAAAAGAAGACTTAAAATTTCAAGTGAATTCTTAACCTTTTCAAAATAATATTGCATATATAA
Organism: Thalia democratica; assembly: GCF_965202585.1. NCBI lineage: Eukaryota > Metazoa > Chordata > Thaliacea > Salpida > Salpidae > Thalia > Thalia democratica. Next base: position 88,237,870 of record NC_139165.1, read on the forward strand.
AAATTTATTTGTTTTGTGAAATATCTTGTGAATGCTTACTAAACGACGTGTCATTATGGTTTGTCATTAAAGATATAGGATACATTTTTTGTTTACGTTAGTTAAAAAAAAAGTTTGTCAAATGATTTTATTTTATTTTGTTTGATAAAAAGGTAATTAAATTAAATATAGTGATGAGTTCAGAACTCCCTTGCTGATCTTAAGAAAACGTTTATCGGTTGCAGCGGGAAGAGTGAGTTCAGATTTTTCACCTTGAAAAAAAAAAATAAAACTTGTTAAAATACAGTATATCTTATTTTTACTACGTAGTACACTATCAAAGAAATTATGTACAAATCTTAATCGTTCTATTTCAAATTATTTCTAGATAAATCCTTGCAAGGGGCGCGAGAACAAATTAAAATATTTTAGAGGTACGGGGAATCAAAACGGTTGGGAACCACTGCTTTAGAACATGTGGAAAAATTTTTAAAACTTTCAAAGTTTCCGATTTTGAAAAAAACACAAGTTTAACAACTAAAAATATACATTGTGTACTTACAAAAAATATTTGACTATTAATTAAAACTATTTAACAACATATAACTTATCCGTAAACTTAGATCTTAATATAACAAATAAACTGCTAGTTTTTATACATAAGTTTTAATATATAATTAATTATATATATATCATGTATGTCAAAAAAAGACTTAGTCTAACTTGTTTAAAATATATTAAAAATCACTTTACGAAAAATTTTAGAGCCCAAGGACTATCATGAGCTTTCATGAAATTCTAAAAACTTACTTTAAATATTCATTTTTGTTCTTAGATTTTTTTTGTCAAACAGCAAGGCAAAAATATTAGGTTTGTTTTACTGTTTATACCAGAAACGGTAGCTTGTGATAAAAACAATTTACTGTTTGTAAACTATGAACTACAAGTTTTTTTTTGCAAAAGAATGACAAATATTTCTCGTTTAAAAAACTTAAATTTAAATAGTTCTTATATTAGATATTTTTTAAAAGCAAGTTTTTAGCATTGTTTTACATCACAAGAAAGTCTATGATTTGGTTCAAGTACTTATTTTGATTTATAAACTTACAAATAAAAAAAATAGTAAAAAAAACTTATGGTTGCTTTTAAGTAATAATAAAATAAAGAAATGTCTAATTTCGCATACAGTTCGTAGTTAAAAAACAGTTTGTAGTTTGAATGTATATGTTTATAAAAATATACACAGATATATATGTATTTAAATAAAGTTGCACAGAAATAAACTTCTCTTGGAACAGTTGTTTCTGCACACGCGTCCTCAGTATTTTATTCATTAAACTTAAACTTCTAGGTACAGTAACAAAGCTAAAAAATTAGATAGTACCTAATAATAGAATAATTAATTAGTGCATTTTGAACATTATTAATAGCACAGTTTTCATATAAATTGTTTTTGGTAATGTCAGCAACAGTTTGCAATTCATTTCTTTTGTTTAGAGATTCTTATTTTTAATGTTTAAATTTTATTTTTCTCATAGCTGCATAATTTACATGCATTTTTAAAACTGTAATTGTTTTTTTTTGTTTTTGTTAATATTTCCCAGTAAAATTTATTACATACATTTGCTACATCTTTGAAGAGTTTTAAAAGAAAAACTCAACTTCAAGGTTTTCTTTTGATTAGAAATAAATGCAATAGGTGTGTGGAATGTTCATAAGGATCAATAAAACTTTAGTTCTTCAAAGACCAACAAGAACTTAGCAACTTAAACTTATGTACTCATATGTAGTATTATCGAACTTAAAAAAAAGGTTTAATAAATATTTAAGCAAATTCTCTTTATTCTAAAATTTTTGTTTTGTGAGTTAGCCATATAATTATTAAATATTAAGTCATATAACTGTGTAAGTATTAAGTTTTTTGTCTAATTATTATTGGTAAACTTACTACTTACATATATAAAACTTTAAAACTATTTAATTTACTACATCCAATGACTATCAACTTGTTCAAATAAGTTTAACTTAAAGATTAAACATTTATTTAAAGATTAAAAAATAAGTACAAACAAAAACCAAATAGATTTATTACAAATGAGTGGTGTTGTGTAGCATTTTTTAAGAGGTATGCGGAGAATTAAAAAAAAGCCCTAAACCTAAAAATTTTGTTCATTTTAAAATTTTTTGAGACCTTTTAATATTACAACTACACCTATTTATAAATTTAACAAAGTATTTGTTTGCCAGAAAAGTAAAGTACATTAAAAAAATCTTGATGCAAAACTAAAAATTTTGATTTTAGCTCGAGTTCATTTTGTTACTACCTTTCTTATTTTTATCACGTTTTAGTGAGCTTTCAACACTCGTTAAAATCTAAGCACTTACCTTTAATATTAGCTCTAAATCAGGGGTCGGCAAACTGCGGCCCTCGAAGGGTAAACCTGCGGCCCGCGAGCCGTTAGTTTTTTGAATGGAATTGGGCCCGCGAATGAAAATTTTGCGGCCCGCGAGCATGTAAAAGTTGCCCGCTGAGCAAAAATGTATTTTAAGTTAAATTGTTTGATAAATTTTGTTTATAGTTTCTGTATAACATTTTAAAATTATTAAAAGACCTTACTGATTTAGCTTAAAAATGTGAAAAAGACAGGTTAGCGTTCCACAAGGGTTTTTTTCTCAATTTCATAATAATATTCTTCTAATAACAGCAAATTTTTTCTGAAAAAAGAGTGTAAAAAGTGCTTTGAATTAGTAAGATAGTTATATAATACCCATTTGGTAAAAACTAAATGCAAATGTTTTCCATTTTGTACAAAAGTTATGCACAGTGATTAACTAAAATATCATTACTTTACAGTTTAGTTTTTCGTACACGTTTTTTATACCTAAGTTGCTATTACAGATGTTTTTTTTACTAAATTTTGTATTCTAGCTGCACAAAAATATTTAATATAACAATAATTATAAGAAATAACGTTAATTTTGTTTTGGTTTTGACACCTTTGATTATTTAAAAGTTTCCTTTGCATTTTAAATTAATTCCTATGCACCAAGATGCTCACATTTCAAACCAATTTTTATTTAATACTAAATGTGATAAAATTTAGTTTATGCATAGTTTTATAACATTATTTTTTCTATATGCAATATCAAAGTGTGTACAAACACATTCAAAACAATATATATAATGACACAAGTAAAAAAAGTTTTTGTTAGGTACACTTTTTGATTTTTCAAACAATGTTTTTTGGCAAAATAAGTTAATTTTTGTGCGTTGCATACTAATGTAAACAGTTTTTTTTGGAACTACCTATTTAAAACAAACTAGATTAAGAAATGGTAGTTTATTAAGTTTGTACATTTTTAATCAAAATAGTTCGAATTCGATCAAATAAGCAAATAAAAGTTGCCACACACTCAGAGTATGACTATTTGAAGGCTTCAAACCTCAGGCCAATTTAGTCATTTTTAAGTTTTTGGCTTGAATTGCTTTTTGTATGCTAAAATATCAGGCTAGTTTTGGTCACTCGGACTGACTTTTTTGCTTTAAAGAGTGGTAAATTGAATTTATGATGTATGTTTTGTTCAATGCAAAGTGTTGGTTTGAATAAAAATATATTTAAGATTTTAAGTCTTGCAGCTGATATAATTTAAGTTATTATTTATATCAATTTAATATATTTGATTGCGCCATCCCGGAAAAGCTTGGAATTTGACAATTTATTCTTAAAATATCTGTAAAAGCCTTGAATTTGAGAATTATCGAAAAAACCTTGAATTTTTAACAATTTTTACATGTAAAGTAATGAAATTTCGGTTTGACTCAAAAAATCTACCTTATAAACATTTTTTATTAAAAAACACATTTAAAGTAGCTTACCAGTATCTTTTAAATTTTCCTATATTATTTAAGACAGTTTTTTACTTTTGATTTAATTATATACTAAAAATAGAAGCAAAAGTTGTACTTTTAAAAACTTTATATTTGTGCATTGCACTTTTGCTTATAAAATGTCTTTACCTATTGTTGTGCTTTGTATTGAAACTAAACCTAGAAATTCTTCTAAAATGTCAAAATTAGTAAAACCACGTGTAATAAAAGTTCTGAAATAAGCAATATCTGTTGTATCAGTTCACACATCTTAACAAGTTGATGTCCTAATTCGGCTTAGCTGCTTTATAGTCTTCAGAAATTTCCTAAACACGACTTCTTGTTGATATTGAAGAAATAAACAAAAATATTTTACTAACCCCAACGCAAATTATTTATATAAGTTTTCAACTCTAAATGGTATCTTTTTTTAGTAATTACTTTTTCTACTTTATACCTTGCCTTAACAGTTTTTTTCTGATCAGTCTATAGATCAGACTATAGATCAGCAATTTATTTATTTTTCGTTTATTGCAATAACTCCAAACTAATGTATTATAGTTCTAATAGCTCGTCTTATTATCCACATTTGCTCTTTTTAAATGCAATATTGTTATTGCAGATAAAGCATTGCTATAATGGTTAATAAAAAATAAGTTTTTCTTATTCATTAATACCTTAATACATTTTTATACATTTGTTAAAAATGATTAAAAACTTAAGTGTCCATTCAATATGAATAATAATTTTTTCAATTTATAAAATTAATTCATTGTTAATAAACTTCGGTGTTTCTTTATTTTGTGAACTTTATTCTAAACAGGGTTGCCAAACAAACAAGCTAGTTTAATTTTTTTTTATATTCAGATTTGGTTAAACCTACTGAAGAATTTTTTATAAAACTCAGATGTATCTGAAACTTTTATTTCAAATACTTTGAATAAATCTTCGAATTTTCAGAATAGTTTTTATGACTGTAGTGTATTCTATTTTAATTAATTCTATTTTTTTCGTCTATTTACATATTGTGCTTTTTTATAATAATGATATTTTAGTTATGTATTTAAGCTTGATTAACAGAAAGTTCTTAGCTAATTTAACTTTTAGTTAACTATAATTCAGACATTTTTGCTTTTAAAGTGGCAACCGTGTAAAAGACTAATTAATTACTAATTAGGTATTTTATTAAAGTATTCCAGCATAAATTATATTAAAAAATTTGATTTAGCTTTTCTACATTATAAATAGGTATTAATTTTATTTTACTAACTAATTACTGAACTTTTTAAAGAATGCAAACTATTTAAGACGCAAATAATATTTTCAAAAGTTAACATTTCTTTAAATATGAAAAGGTGTTTCATAATATAAAAAAACGTATAAAAGTGACCCATAAATGTTTTTCAAGCTCGGTTTTTATAGAGAGTTAGGTTGTAAGTAAAATAATAAAAATATTCTATTAAGTTTAAGTTATTAAGTGTTTAAGAATGTACATATTTTATTAAGACTTAAGTATATTAAACAGGGTAAATTCTTTTCCAATAGATATTTAAATACTTAATAGGAATTCTATGTGTAGCTAAAAGTCACCCAAAGTAATAAAGTGATTAAAAGTAAAACTATATCTGGTGTGACCAAAACTAACTCCAAAAGGTTATTCAAATATCACTGAAACTAAAACTGTGGCCCGCGAAAATTTTTAAAACTTGAAATTTGACCCGCGAGCACCAACTGCCTGCCGACCCCTGCGCTAGAACAGCGGTCAACTTGTATATCATAAGACAACTTTATAAGTAAAACAAAATGTTGAGAGTTAATACATTTTCTGATGCAACGTTGGTCTTTTAATGTTTAATATTTGTAAGTAGTAGTTTTAACTATACTTAAAGTATTGACAGTTTATCCGACTGTAATGATATTCATTTTTTTATTTTAAAGCGCGTTGTAAAGTGTTTTTCACTGTTTTCATAACGTGCTTCCAGTATTAAAAAACAAACAGTTTTTTTATTAAAAACAAACATTTTTTTAAGGAGTTAATATTCATTTCAATGCGTATATATTTGCGTTTGTCTTTCAAATACGCGTTAGTCGCTTAGTTGGTGAATTAGTTATACCACGCTTTAAGTTACGACTAAATTCAACGTTTATTTCTAGTTTCGAGAATCAAGAAAACGTCTACATCGCGGAGTTGATGTTAGTATTTTATATAACTTCAAGATTGTTGATACTTTTTATAGATTTTATTTGTGTCGTGATTTGATAGTTTCTTTCTTCAGAACTAAGAATTACTATTGAAAATAAAATTAATTGCATTTATTCAAAGTGAGATTTATTCATAACTTAGGAATAAGTTTGTAACTATATTAAGCTACTTGTAAGTAAATATCCTATTTGGTTAAAATGGAAACCACGCAGTGTCGATTAAGAACCTTGAATCTTCTGATTAGGAATTTTTAAGCAGTCAACAGAATAAATGCACACAAACAATAATGACGATATCAATCTTAATAATTATCATCAAGCAGAGATGTTGAAAGATAATGCTGAATTTTTTCCGTCAAACGGCATTCAACAACAATTTAGAAAATCAAGCGAAGTTAAGCAGCTAACAAATGAAGAAGAGTTAAGAATTTTGCAAAAGCATTACGAACGTGCGATGCTAGAAAAACGCGAATCTTTTTACGATGATTACGAAAAAAGTAATCAAAATAATTTTAATAACTTTAGCAATACATTTAAGGCGCAAAGACTAAGTAAAAAGTTTAAAAGGTTAGACTTTGTAAGAAACCCTCGTGACACTTTAAGATATTTTGAGGAGGAAATATTTAATGAAGGTATTTCTAGTAATACAAAAAAGTATAAGTTTTTAATAGGGTTTTGGCTAAGAGAAGAGTTGTCAGATTATTATAAGATAACAGAACGAGGTGAAAGAAATTACAGTTTTAAAAAAAATTTTTTATCAATAAGGACAATTAGTTAGCTTAAATTTTAGATCAAGTTCCAGTTTGGAATGAGCGTAAAAATTTTAATAAAATATTTTCCACAGCCGTGAATTGGGCCAAATGTCCAGAGCAGGACAGAATTAAATTTTTTCTTGGATACTTGATGCCCTTTTCGATTAAAGATAAGATTACGGAACATTTTGATGAAAGCTTAGAAGTTTTTAGAAGAAAAGGACAAGCCATATGGAATGCTTATAAAGAAAAGCATTGATACATAAGCAAGTTAATTACGATAAACTACAACAGTATGAGCAAAATCATTATAAGTCTAAAATAGATTACCATAAGCAAGTTCGTCCAAATAATCAACAAAACTTTCATTTAAGAGATAATGGTATTAATCATAATTACAATTATCGTCAACATAATCAAGATAGAGATAATTTTAAACCAAGAAAATCATACAATGGGAATAGTAGTAATAATGTAAACAAAGCACAGTGTTTGTCATGTCATCAACTATTAACTACAAAAACATCTAATACAACCAAAGAGTTTTAAACAGCCAAAGAAAAAGCTTAGGTAACCAAAAAACTATAGCATTTAGAGTAACTGATCAAGTAGTATGGTTTAATGTTCGCAAGGGTTACGGTTTTATTCATCGTGATGGTCGGAACATCGATATTTTTGTTCATTATACAGCTATCGTCAAAAACAACCCAAACAAATTCTTAAGGTCTCTTGCACAAGGAGAAAAAGTCCAGTTTGATTATGTTGTAGGTAAAAATAACATGTTAGAAGCCGCAAACGTGACAGGTCCTAATGGTAAAACAGTTCAAGGGTCAAAGTATGCTGTAGATAAGAATTAAACTACAACCAAAAGTTTCAACAAAAAGATTAAACGGAAACTATTATTCAAGTAATCCCCAACAGCGGAAAAGAAAAGCTAGTAGAGCATATAAGCAAGCTTTTGCTTTTACAGCAAAACAAGGTAAACTTAGCAAAGGAAAACATCAGAAACAACAGCAAAAAAAAAGCAGTTACAGTAAAAATATGAACCAAAACATCAGGTGCCAACAGTGCAGTTTAAAAGTTATAAACAAGATTCAGGCTATTACAATTCTTCAAAAACAAAATCAGTAACTAGTGTCAAAATCAAGCAACATATTAGCTAAAGAGAAGAACAATTCGGTAGTATTTGATTCCTTTAACAAAAAAGAAGTTATAACACAGAATAGAAAAGAGTCAGAATTACTAATAGCAGGTCTAAAACTTTTAACACTTATCATAAAGCCCTTTTGAAAATAAAATATAAATATTTTTACAAAACTAACTAAACAGACTTTAATAAAGGTAAAAAATTGTAACTTTTTATTAACATGAAAATCTATTTAAATATTTTTAAACTCAGGTAATGTTTTTAAGAAGTTAATCTGAAAGAAACTATTAAGTGTGATTGTTTTGTATTCTTTTCTGATAAAATTTCTGAATTGTAAAATTTTATAGCTTTTTACTTTTAATGATGTGTTATAAAGTTTATTTTATTATAAATTACAGTTTAGTATTTGAACTATTAATTAAAAGCTATGACATAAAAACTATACAATAGAAAAATTTCATATGCCTATTTTTTATATTTAAGTTTTAGTAACTTCATTTTTCTCTAATTTTAAAACAAAACTAAATTACCAAATTTTTTTGCTTGTAAAATAATCAAGTTTAAGTTTAAAGCTTTCAAATTCGACTCATGATAAATTTTTCCTATAAATTTTGAATTTAAAAGTACTTGTAACTCCCGTTTAGTTCTGACTGTTAACGATCGAAAAAAGCGCTCGCTAAAATTTTTAACTTTATAAATTTCGATTAAGTTTGTGTCGCTTTAAAAATAATTATTTATACCTGAATCCTATTAAAGTTATTGCATGAATATACTACTAATTTTTTTGTAAAACATTTTAAAGAAAACGTTATCTATTTTGTTTATCAAAGTTTGAATTTTAAATATTGAGAAATTATGGCTTTTTAGGTTGAAAACAAAATTAAAATGTCTCATGTGTTTTAAACTATTAATTCTTTATTCAATGCATCTTTAAATGCTTATTTTTTTTTTGTTTTGTATAAAATAATGAGTTGAAAAGTAAATACTGATATTTTCATAACATAAAAGTAAACATAGTAGCTTTTACTGAACTTTCTTAAAAGTATATCTCAAATTTTTTTTGAGCCGCTTATTTTTGTACAATGAATTAATACTACAATGATGGACAATGAAAAGATATTTTTTTTTAAGTCAACAAGTGACTTCGATGAATTTTTGAATTTGAAGTTTAGAGAAGAACAAGCGAATTAAAACAATTCGTTCCTGCTAAATAAACCACCATTAAAGAAGCAGCCTGAGGACAAAATTTTATTTTTGTCGTGATTCAGTAGTTTTTATCTTTAAAAATAAGAATTATTATTGAAAAAAAAGAAAATTGCATTTATTAAAAGTGAATTTTATTCATAATTTAGGAAATAGTTTTGTAACTTATAATTGTAGCTACTTGTAACTAAAGCTATCAGTTAGAAAGTTACTGGAGACCACGTAGTTCAGACGTAAACATAAACATCATTAAAATAGTCTATTTAGTTAAACGACAAATAGTTAGTTTTTAAATTTTTTTTTTACTTTTTAACAAATTATCATATTCAGGAATATTAGTTAGTATAAAGTATAAAATATTAATGCGTCTTTCGGCAGGTTTTAAAACATAAATGTTGATCTTTTTTTATCAACATCGGTTTTGATACTTAATAAACTCTTTGTTTTGTTTCAAACATAATAGGTTTTTTTTTTCTGAATTCATTATTTGTATTAATTTATATTTGATATATTCTATAACTTTTTTGATAAAAATAGTTTAATATACTGATGATAGAATTTTATTAAAAACTTAAAAATCATAATTTAAGCTCTAAAAAAATAAAAACTCAGAATATAAAATTGTAAAAAATTAAAAATAAAAAAAGCTAAACTAAGTGTGACAACTAATTTTTTCAAAAATCTATACGAGTAAAACAGTTTCAACTAAAAACTAATACTTAAATTTTGATAATTCTACATGAACCAGCTAAATTATAGTTAGCAAACTATGTGCTAAATTATTTGATTTAATTAACTTAATGGATTATTTTTTATTATAGCTTAAAACGTGTGACATAAATGTTAAAAACTTTTACGTCAAATAATACTTTTGTTTGATTTAGTTTAAAATAATTTTGTTTACTTTTAAATTGTATCACTTTTAATTTTATAATGTGCAGCCTTATTTACTTGAAAAGTTTTATAAATAAACGAAAGTACTTGTGACAGAAAGCATGTTTTGTTTGAAGACAGTTGAATCGTAGTTATAGTTCTAACAATTTGTTCTGTACTAAAATCTTTAAAATTTATCTCTTAAAACGGTAGAAAATTTTATTTATTGTAGTTAACTAATAAATAAATGTTTTATATAAAGTTGGAAACTACTTTTTATTTATTTAATATGCTATAAGTTTACTTAGTACCGTATAACAGGAGTTTATAAAGTTATTTGGGTATAAAATAAAAGTATAAAACTTTTTAACAAGTTAAAATAGTAATAGTTTGAAAAGTAAACTGAATGGTAACAACAGTGACCACACAAAACTTCAAATTATAGTATTTATTAAAAGATATAGTTTTATTTAGTTAGTCGCTTAAGTTTGTCGTAACGTTTTATCAAAATATTTTTTAAAGTTCAGTGGATAAATACTAACAAGAAAAAACTTAAATCATCATTATCAAAATTATACTGTTATATATAAAACTCTTGCGAAGAAAAGTAATAACTTTTTCTTGTTACAATTTTTTCACATTAAATCAAAACCGGTTTTACTTTTTTTTTGAGTCAGTCGTAATAATGTAAAAAGTTAAGATGTAAAGTGAAAGAACACTAAATAAATAATCTTTTATAGAACTAAATATCAAAAACATGTGGATATTGAGCCTGCGGTCGGGTTTTAACGTTTTTTCTCTGTTTTTGTAACTTTTTGTAATTAGGCTAAGCTGCCACTCAACTACAACGTTATATTGTTGTATTTAACTCTGAAGAAATAGGATCTCAATAATACAACGTAGTTTACTTTGACTTTTTAAAGTTATACTAGTATAAGTTAGTTAAACTAAAAATATAAGTAACTGACAAGTTAATATTAATAAATATATTCTAAATGTATGAAGACTTTAAAAAAACTAGATCGTAGTGCTAGTCAGATAATTTTATCAAGACCGAGTTTATGCATCACAAGAACTTAATGAACTTGGTGTTATGTTAACAACAAAAATACAACGATGATTTCTATTTTGTTTTAAACTATATAATGACAGTATAAAGAACTTGATTCTGGTTATGTTTTTAAGAATTTAAAATTTAACAAAGATTTTTGAAAAGCTAAATTATTTTCTTGTGTTTAGATATTTTATAAGAAAATACTAATAAAAGTCGATCATATAAATGGGTAAGTGTTTTAACTAAAATGCATATATTCTGTTATAATTAGTCCAAAATGTTTTAACAAACTTAGTTATTTTAAGTCTATCCAAATCAAAATATTCCACACATTATTGATAGTTCATTGAGTATTCATCTATGAACGATCTTTTTACCGCATTCATAATTTTCAAAGATTTATTTTCTATTTCTTTTTCAGATGGCCTCAGAAACTAAACTACACAAGTAGGTATATGTTCCTTGAGCTTTAAACCGTCTTTTGTTATACCGATAAAACTAGTTTCATAATACCTATTAAATAGTTTTTAACCATACTTTTATCAATTTTGGATATCTGATCTTTGCCTTTGGGCGTCAACTAAGAAAAAGGTAAATTTGGAGTTCGGAGGTAAAAAATGTAGTACCTACATAGCTGTTTAATATTTTTTTAACAAGCGGATCTTTTGTTTGTATATGGTATTTTCATGTTAACTATAGACTTTATGGTTTATCTATCTTGTATTATTTTCTTTAAGTATGATTAAAGTTTCAAAAATTCAATTATATAAAAAATTAAAATATAAAATAAGTTAAGCCAGTGATTGAACTCACGCGAAACTACAGTGAAGTATTGTAGCTCTAATAAAACTTTTTCTTAAGTCTATAGATGCTAGATGTAAAGCTTTTACTGAAACTTAAACGTAAAAATTTTCTTTTAATCTTGAAAAAAATAAAATAAACATCAAATTTATAAAAGTTAAATTTATAGAAAAGTTGTAAATTTCTGTTTTTTACTAATTTTTGTACAAAAAACAAGAGTTTTTATTACACTGGTCTAACTTCGATTAATATAGTCTATTTTGTAAAAACAAGTTTTGTTTTGTTGCTATGTTCAAAATTTTATTTCAAAATTAAAGTAGTTTAACACTCATGTTGCCTTTAGAATTAAAATTTTTAAGTATTAGTTTAAAGTGAATAGAAATAATATTATATTAAAAGATTAAAAGTTTAATTAACGAAGGTAATTTTTTTAAGTTTTATAAAAATAAAGTTATCTTAAGTAAATATTTATTGATTAATTTGCTTTGTCCACAAAAAGTGGTTATTTCTCTTCATAAAAAATTGTAGCATAAGTTAAAGAACAAATAATTTACACAGAAACAAAAATTTTAAATTTATTTTATTTATATTTTTTTAGCAAATTTGTGATGATTGATTTAACAGTTACTAACCTAAATAATTCAAAGTATGAAGCAAAAATAAGCTTTGGCTGTAAAATAACAAATAACTTTTTTATACCAAGAATATTTGCATTTATTGAGTGATTTTTATCATCTTTTTAAAAATCTGAGTAAACCAAAGCAAGTATATTCGTATAAAGGAAAAAAAAACATAAAACCTACGTTATTAAAATAACTAAATTTAGAATTTTTCTTAATAAATCGTTTGATAATTTTTATATTATTTCTTTTATTAAATTTGAATGTATAAGTTAAATAATAATCTAGATTCACACCAGGGTAGTACTTAAGTAGATATCAAATGTATCCTAAAATTGGATAGATTACTGTGTCCTATTTATTTGTTCTAAACTCTGTAGTTAAAGATATCAAATGTAGTTTAGTTTAATAAACTTATATACATTCTGCCAAAAAGTATGATTTTTTTTGCAATAAAATTGGGTAAAAAACGTATTAAAACTAATGAGTAGTAAGATGATTTGGTAGGTGATGTGCAACAGCATTCAGTATTTTAGTAACAATTTTTAATGGCGTAAGGTTTTGGGCTAAATATTTTTTCTTCACTTTGATTTTTTCGTTGGGTTTTAACTAAGGTACAAGTTTTTTTTACTGATTATTGAAATTCAAATTAAGTTATTAGGTACAACCGGTGAAAGTCAGAGATTATAGTAGGTTTCTTATGAAAGTCCTAAACTAAAAAACAGAAGAAAAAGACTGTTTCACTAAAAATGTGTCTCATCCTACGGTTTTTGAGATAATTACTTCAAATTTTCGAGAAATGTCCCTTGCAATTTTTAGAATATTATATTAAAAATAAAAATTGAAAAAAAAAATTCAAAATGTTGTTGCCTCAAATATTTCTGAATGTTGTAATAATCATTTCATAACACTTTTAGGTAATAATTAAAAAACATATATGAAAAGGCAAACTTTAAATGAAACAGTCTTTTTTTTTGCTTATTTAGTTTTCGCCTCCCATAAGAAACCTATTATGTTCTCTGACTTTCAACGGCTAAACTGTTAAAACTGTTTTGAGTTAGAATAAAAAGTAACTTGTAGCCTAATTAAAACTCAACAAAATCAAATCAAATTGTATATAAGTGATTTACTAATCTCACCTAGAAGAAGAATATTTTTAGTATAACAACAACTATATGAAGTTTAAAGTTTAAACCAAAATTTTTAAATAATTTTTTAGTAAATTTTATTTTAAAATACATTTGCTTATCTCGTAGTCCATCTTCGAAGGTTCCAGGTTAAAACTGGAGTATGTTTATTTAAAAGTTAGTTAAACTATAAAATATAAAAAGTTAGCTTGGAAGTCTTAATTTTTATCTTGTAAAAAAATTCTTATGACTAATTTATATTGGGAATACAAGTCATTATTGATTTCAATACTTAGGTTCAGATAAAACTTATCTAGTTTCAATTGTAAAAACTCTAATTTATACTTTTGCTACATGTAACGTTATAAGTAAAATTATTAATTTAATATTCAGATAATAGAGATGCCAAAGTTTTTGTTTTTTACGCAGACTTTTACCTAAAATATAAATGTTCTTGTTTATCATGTAAAGTTTAGTTGTATTTTGCTTTCCAAATTTATATCTTAAATGTTTAATTTATTTTATAGCATTAAAGAGTTTAAGTAAAAGTGGTGTGTAACCCGATTATCGAGTGGTCTTGTTATTATACCTATTTCGTCGATTCATGCTCTGTGATCAACTAAATTATTATAATGTTTAGTAAAAAGTTTTGATGAAGAATTAGATAATATCATAGCCACATTTACAGTTGGCTTTTAAAAGTCAGAACTCTACGGTGATAGTCGAGTCACGTAAAACATTGACATATCTTGAGGTATTTATACTAATTGCAAACTAAAGATGTCTTTATTTTCATGTTACGTCACTAAAAGCATTTGAAGCATATACTTTTGCAGACTTGTTCGAAAGTAGAAAATGAATAAAGAAAACTAAGTTTTAAAAATCTTTTTCATTATTATTTGATAATAAACAATGAACTTTACCGCAAGATCAACAACAACAGCATCCGAGACAATCCTACGACCGGTTTCGTCCTCATTAGGACTCATCAGGCAGGAATAGTCGCGAGAAACCGCTATTGTGATCTTAAACAAGCGGGCTTAAGCACAATGTACTGAAGCGACCGTTTGTGAGTAAAGTTGAAAAAATGACACAGCTTAATCATTCACAGCTCAACGTCTCAGACATTGTCAGCTTGTTGTGAGATTATAGTCTGCGCTCGTTTGATCAGTTTTAGCCAGTATTTATTTCGGCCATCATCAACAAGTTGAGATGTTTTATGCCATCGATAATAAACAATGAACTTAACCGCAAGATCAACAACAACAGCATCCGAGACAATCCTATGACCGGTTTCGTCCTCATTAGGACTCATCAGGCAGGAATAGTCGCGAGAAACCGCTATTGTGATCTTAAACAAGCGGGCTTAAGTACAATGTACATTATTATTTGGAAACTAACAAATTTAAAACAATGAGCTGAATGTTAGAGCTTAAAGTTTTATGACTTTTTCAAGACTTATTCTTTATTTTATAATTTACCATTTTTAGTTAAATTTGTTTTTAAGTTACAACAATTCGATTTGTTTTCAAATTTCGTAGATATTTTTAACTTATTTTATATTTAAACAATGATGCTAGCTTTTAAAACTATTAATAAAGCACTTTTTGTTTTTAAACGTGTAAAAAGAATAGTTTTGCTTAAGAAGTGTATTTATTATAGCAAGTTTATTGTAAATACGGTGGACCCAGGCATCAAAACCTAGGCCACTTAAACTAAAAGACACATAAAATGAAAATTAAAAACAAAACAAGTACATGCTGTTTAATACAAAAATAAAAAATAATTTTATTTTACTTTAAATTCTTGGATTAAAATAAAAATTAAAGTTTCAAAGACACAAACTTATACTTATTAATTTATTGATATTATACGCTTTGATGAAGAAGGAATTATCCTCCTTAAATGCATTTCATGATCCTTTAAATCCAACAAGAGCAAAAAGAGTCGCACAGTTCGCCACTCCAACACCAACTTCCAGTATTTCATCAATAGAAAACCTTATTTGCAAAATTCAGGTAATACATACTGGGACGCTCAAGTGAGTCATTTCACTGATTTTGTTGCAAAATTCGGCAACTTAGTGAATCACTAACTTCTATATCAACATATGATCACTTTTATCCCAGTCAGCTAAAACACACTATAATTTCAAAATACAAAACAGCAACAAGAAATTTAAGACCAATTTCCCTTCTTTAATAAACATCAACCCGATATACCAATCATGACTATCAGAACTTGGTTCTACACATTAGTCAAACTGATTTTAATCTAGATTGCTTTGCTAAGGCATAATCAATTCAGTTGAAAACGTACAATTTTAGAATTTAAGTACTGTAAAATAAATAAAAAAACATCAAATACTTAAATGCATTGACTAACAACAAAAACAAATTTATATTTACTATTATAGGAAAGTTTTGTAAACTATTACACAAAGCTTTTCAAAACTGTACGAGTTTCATTGTCAAGTGATAGATTTAAATGAAATTAAAAAAAAAATTGGTATGTGAACAGCTTAAAAAATAACTTTAAATTATGACGTATGAATAAATTAAAATAAATAAAAAACTTAGAGATTTAGAGGTAAAACTAAAGTAAAGATATGTTTATTAATAGATTTTTAATAATTTTGTTTTTCCATTTAATGCTATTTGCGTGTTTAATAATATAGTATTTGTAATAAAATATAAAACAAAATTTTTAATTTATTTATATTAAGTTGCAAATGGTATATAAATTTATATATGTCATACCATTTAGATTATATTATAGTATTAGATATTATTTGGATTAAATAATTATGTTGTTAAATGTTAAAAAAATCTAAACGTAAAAAAATTTCATAAGCTGCTTACTATAAGTTATACTTATAACTGAAGTAATTTAAACACTATTGTTTGATGGTTTTATGATTTTGTTAATATAAATATAAATAGAGGTTTGCAAATTAAATACTTCATTTACGATTCTGTTTCGGTGACAGAAAAATTCCGACTTCTTTAAGTAAAATAAAATTTCATTTGCACACCTTTGTTTAAATAAGCTCTTTACATTCCAGTAAACTAAACAATATATTTTAGTTAAGACAAATAACTATATAATTTTTTTTCTTACCTAAAACTACTAGTTTAATTGGATAATTGTTTTGACTGTTTTCCTATTTCCTGTGAACCCCTTGAAAAAAAAAGAAAAACAGATTCTTAGAATATTACTAAAAACGTTGTTTATTGACTTTGTTTTGGATATTTGATAAACTTTGAATAGTAAATGTTGAATTTATAACACTGAAAGATTATAAAAGTTTCCTTAACAAAAAATACTCGTTTTTACCCAACTGAAATAGATGTCAAATAAAATTTTAAATGTGACGTGATAATAAGTAAAAGTTTTAAAGTTGCACTTTTTTTCTAGGAAACTTTTTACTAAGATGCTCTTAGTTCCCATTTTGAACTGTTACTTAGAGTAAATAACTTTTGATTAATTATTGTTTTTCAACTAGTAAGTACAATTTTACTTAAAAAATGTCAAATATAATCACTAAACTTTTATTTTATTTAGTTGATTAATAATGTTGTGTGAAGTTTTAAAACCTTGTAAAGTTCAATTCAGAGAGTTTTAAAATCATCTTTAGACCACTACACCAACTGAAAATTTATTCTTTTATCATTTAATGGTATTTCAATATCATTATTTAAGTTATTTTATTTTTGTATATCTGTGGGCAACAAAGGTGATTCTTGATTTTTAGAAACATTCAAAATGTATTTTTATAACAGTGTCCGGTATAATTTAATACTAAATAAAAAATAAAAATTTATAAATAAAAAAGTGTATAATAACAACAAACTTAATCAAAATAGTGGGAAGTTTTAATTTATAGTGTTTTAAAATATGATTTAATATAAAATAACAATTTTTTTTAAAAGTTAGTGGTTTAAGTCAAGGTGTTATCCATTTGGCTTATCAAGTTTAACAAAAAGAATTTTAAATTATCTATAAAAATAATTTATTTTAAACTAAAGTTATGTTAATGTAACTGTCATGATTTATACTAAAACTTTTAAATAAGTGTCTAGAACATCTCAGAGAAATATATATAAAATAGAATATAAGACTATTTATTAATAGAATTTTTCTCTGATATAAATAACTTATATATATAGTTTGCACAGTTAGATAGGATCTAACTTCTGGTAATGTAACAACTTTAGAATAAAATATTCAGTTAAATCAGAAACAAAATTTTTAAATATAAAATTGAATAAATTAACCTAGTAAAAAAAACATAAGGTAAAAAATTTCAACAACAGTTGGTATGACAGAAAATGCTGGTTGACAGCTTGCCCTATCAGAAAAATACTTTTATGCTTCCATGTCTTCTGTTTAAAGGTCAAAGTATTTGGTAAAAAAATGGGTCAGCTGGTTTTATTGCTGAGGTTTTAACTCTTAAAGTAGGTATTTTTTTTAGTTTTGAAATAAGCAACTTACTATATGAAAACAACTAGGTTTATCTAATAAGTTTAAAAGTAAGGTTTTTTGTTTGAGGTTTTTATATTTTTACAGATAATATAGCGTATTAAAAATTATGTAGTTTAACTAAAACAAACTTTATAAAAATAATTACTTTCAGAAAAAAATAGGATATTCTAAAGATTATGTTTATTTACTATTTCTTTGTGTAAATTAAAGAATATACTCATTTTACAACTACAACTAACTTTTTATGTAAATTAGATTTGAATTTCTTTCCAAGTTAATGTAATATAATTTTTAAAATAACTGATTTGAATTTTGATATACAATTTGTAAGTTCATAACTTTTTTCTGTTTCTTTTAGTTTTAATTTATCTAATTTTAATACTGTATAACAAAAAAAATTTCTATTGCTACTTATATGTTTTTTTATTTATTTTTTAGCAGAAAAAAAAATTTTAAACACAAAGTTTTTTTTTGCGTAGTACGCACAATGAGTACTTAACTGGCAGTGCATACCTAATAAATGCGTACTTAAGCGGCAAATAAAGAAAAAATATAATATATAGTTATATATATATAGTTATTATTATAAACTTTTATAAGTCGATAGTTCGTTTGTATTTAAAGTTTATGTTTTAAAGTGTTATTTTTATTTGTTTAGAAAAGTAATTATCTGCTACGACCGTTGTGCTTTGTGAAAAACCAGTATTTTTTCTCTATTTTATAACCAACATTTGCTCATAGCATTGGTATTATCTAAAACTTTATTGTAAGTTTTTATTTTCCTGGTGTATTAGGATTTTTTAAAAATGTGAACTATTTTAACACAACTTTTTTGCTTTATAACATTACATAGACATATATTCAAAGTAATACTCTTTATTTAACTAGTTTTAAAGGTTACATCTTAAACTATAAAAGCAATGATTTTAGTTTTGTTTTGCATGTGTTCTAATAAGATCATATAGGTGTGAAATACATTTTAATAACTAAAAGCTTTATACTTGACAAAACATTGCCCATTTCAAAAATTTTAAATATTAACAACCTATAGCAAATTTTACAAAAATATACGTGTATGTAAATTAACACTTTAATGATTTTTGTGTTTTTAATAGTAATATGTCAATATTTGTTAAACATACTTAAATTATAATTTTTTGTTGCAACCTTAAAGTGTTAAACCTAATTCTAATGGAAAAATTTGATTAGCTACAGGTTTATATTTTATTTTGTGTAAATAACAACGTCACAGTCTCATTTAGACATAAGATTGTCTGTTTTCTCGGAAATTACAATAATATTTTATCATATTAAAACGATAAAAATCTGAAAAGGTGTACTTTCTAAAAAATAGTGTTAAGTTGTTTCAAGTTTTTCTTATTTCTAAATTATCTGCTAATTGTATTTTAAGAAAACAAATAATAGCATTTGTAAATTAAAAAATATTAAATCAGGTATTTATCTAGTAAGTGAGTGCTTTGGCTTAAGAAAAGTGGAGGAAAACGTTTTTAATCTGTAAAAATCTTTCAAATGCATGAATTAAAAAAAAACATTTTGGACATGTAACCAATTAAAACCATCGCGTAAAAATTAAAAAAGCTGACCAAAACCAAAAACTGTAATTAAACTTTGATTTAATAAGTTAGGTAAAATTAAGAGCAAATCAAAAGTAGTTGTTTACTTGTAGCTCAGTTTACTTTTTTTTGAAGGACAAGGTTTTTAAACTCATTTTCATAAGACCCTTTTGAAGAATAAAAAGTAATGGGCCTTTCCAAAAAAGATCTCTCAAATAGGTTCCTTAAAATCTATACTCTTTTTGCTTTTCATCATCAGTTCCGGAATAGTTAGTATAAATTTAAAATAATGACCTTATGGCCCCCATATTACCCCTTTCCTATTACCATGGAGGCCACGTACTCACTTTGGGAATGTTGGAGAAGCAAGTTCAAGCATTTGGTACTTAAGTTTGCAAGTATTTTATTTTTTGTTTGTAGGTAAACTTTGATGCGTAATTTTTTGTGCTTTATGTTATATATTTGTTCTTATACCAGTAAATATATTGTTTACTGAACGACCAAAAAAAAAACACTCAAAATAATTGGTTCAAAGGCCTGGTGCACGAAAAAACCTTCCGGTTATCGAGTCGCTCACCACGGATACCTCTTGTCACAGTTATTTTTAGTTTTAAAATAAAAGTTTTAAAAAGCCCATTAGAATTTTTATTCATTACTACTTCACGTAAAAGACTTTTTAGTAAATTTGGCATGTTTATCGCAATAGGAGGTTGCTTGCCCCTACTTTAGTAAAAAATTTCTAAGATTTATGTAAAGTTATTTAATTAAATTATAGCCAGAATACTTACATTTTAAATGCTTATTAATTTATATAACTTAGAAATATTTTTTGTTAAACTTCTAGAACAAGTAATCCTTTTACAAAATGATTTAACTGGTATGAGTTTAACGCATTTTACATTTTTTTTAATTAAACCTACTTATTATATTTTTACCTAAACTGATATCTGGTAATATTTACATCATTAAAAAGTTATCTTCTTTCTTTTTAACATAGTCAAATGATATATCTAATACAAAAAACGTTTTAATTTTAAATAAAGTATTACTTACAGAGGTATTGTTTTACTTAAGTTTAGATACAGACTATAAATTATTACTTATTTACTAAAATAATTCAAAAAATAAAATTTAGAAAAAAAAGTATTTGAAAAATAAAGGATATGTGCCACTTAAAAAATCTTTTTTGTGTTTTGTTGTTTTACACAGACGAGCCGATTCCTTATACATTTAAAAACAACCTCAAGGTAGATTTAATAAGACTTAATAAAGTCTAAAATTTGTTAAAAGTTTTTAAAACTTATTGAGAATTTTAAGATCCTCTATTAGTTCCAAATTAAATTTATAAACAAGTACAACTATGCCTTTCAATTGTAAAGGGATAAAGTGCATAATTTAAGCGTCTTTAAAAATTCTAAAAATCTTAACCTAGTAGGCAAACTGAACGCTAGTTTTAACAATAATGTCAAATAAATACGCTAATTTATTCTCTGCTTTAAAAACCTTTATTTCGAAAATAACATGAGTCGATTTAAAATATGTTTTTAGTAAAATTCTGAATTTAGAAAACATAATTATATAGTTAAAACAGAAGTATACAACAAGTATTTTAGTACAATAGAGCCGATTTAAGCATAAGCATTGACTAGTTTATTGACATCCTAATAAAATAAAAACACCAAAAAAGTTTTTTACACCTCCAAGACTTTGAATGCGACTTCCGCAGCCAACTCAGCCATTTCTTCCAAGGCAATCAACTCGGCATCGTTAGTATCAGGAGTAGAAACGCTGGGTTTTTTGCGCATGCTTAAATCTAACGGCTCGTCCAAAATTTGAGGCGTGTCCTCATTTTGAACCTTGCCCACAGTTTGAGACGTGTCTGCATTTTGAAGCATGTCAATGTTCCTTACAAGTTTTATCATCTGGCCGATCTGAGGGTGATCCTTCCAATACTGGTCCATAATGTCCAGCTGCGCTGTAATTTTAATTGTGTATTATTGATTTAATTGTATAAAAAAACATTTATTTGGTAATTCTATTTGAATATTCATACTTATTTTATGTTTTGATGAGCATTTTGTGCTAAACTTTGTTTGCGAAAAAGAACACATACTTATACTTGATTATATCCTAATACTTTGATTACTTTTGTTTATCAAACATAGTTTTGTTAGAATAAATTATAATAGAGGAACTATTATAATTAAACATATTTTTGTCATTTCAATTTAAATTACTTTTGATACATAACATTTTTAACTCCTAAATTTCCTAAATCTATAAAGTATTGTTGTTTTTTGAACAAAACAAAAGCGCTCAAATATTTGATCCAATGACCTGATATGATGTACGAAAAAACCTTTCGGTTATCGTGTCACCAGGATACAGTTTAAAGTCATGTCTAGGACAAATATTAATAATAATAATGCTGTTTATTAGTACTTAAATTATTATTTTTCAAAAGTAAACTATCTAAAAAATTGATTCTTTGCTGGCAAGTAAATATAAAATACCTTTGACCAAGAATTTTTTGAGTTTAGGTTAATTATGTTATTAATTTAACAATTATTAATTATTTTATAGATTATTAGTGAATATTTTGATGTACAGGATAGTTATTTGAAATACTGTTAAAAGACTAAAATATAGTACAATATAAAATTTAAGACAACAAAAATGTAAACATTTTATAACAATAAATTTTTATTCTTTTTTTTATTATTTTGTTAAGTTAAATGTGATTAAAACAAAAATAAACACTAATCATTTTTTAAATATGTATAGCTACAAATGTCGAAAAAATAACTAGAAGTTTTTAAACAAGTATAAAATTTTACATACTTTATTTTAGACTTTAACTATTAATATTTCATTGTATGCATATATCGAAGAATTATAATCAATTAAATTCATTACATGTAAAATTTCTATAAAATAATTATAAAAACTAACCTACTAATTGTTTATAAGATAGTTCTTCAACATTCTTTTTCTTCCTGTTAAAAATTTATTAGAAAATAAAGTACTTTTTTAAAAAGTTAAGTATTTAAAAGTTTTTATTCTATATTAAATCATAAATGTGGTAGAAAGTTAACATAAAAATAATACTATTTCCTGTCTCTACATAAAATTGGTTTTGATTAACTAACACTTAACTAAGAATAGCTGTCATATTTTTAATATATTGTACAAAAAAAAAAGTAAATTAAAATTATACAGATATTAATATTATTACGACTAACTTTTTTGTCCAACAATCCTTTATAAACTTCTTATCACAGGTTTTTTCCAATAACTGTTTGAAGTTTCTCATACTCTAAAAATGTTTAATGATTAAATAAGAAATTATTTAGTTGATAAACACTTCATATTTAACAACTCATGTTTAACATTGTTTTGTACATTAGTTTAGCGTTTAAAGGAAATATTACAATATTGTGCACTTTAAATGTATTGAAAAACAAGTACTCAAATAAAGACTAATAAAAAAATGCTTTAGACTTTAAAAAAAAAAAAAATGCTGAGGTTTTTATTATTCTTATCAAAAACATAATTGTAATGAATTTGTAGTCTCTAATCCTAAATGTTTAAGTGTTTTAAAACTTAGTTTTATTGTTTAAGAACAAAAATAATGCAGATACAACTTAAAGAATTAAAAAAGAATCATGATTTTTTTCATCATATTATAAAATAATATACTACAAAATGACTAACATTTTTCTTTGCAAACTGAAAATTTATACTTTGCATATTTTATTTATACTTTCTGCTATCTATCTTCTTTTTTTGATTTCTTTCCAGCTGTACAACTTAATCTTCTTGTTTGTAGTTACACACACTTTCTGTTTAGTTACAAACAACATGCTTCAATAAACAATAAAGCTTAAAGTATTTAATATCATCTGGACACCGAACTTTGATGATTTTAACGATAACACTAAATTAAACTTACAACTTAGTTTTTTTTGAAAGTTTTGTTTTAAGAAACTTTTAAAGCGAATATTTTTACACAAAGTTACAAAATACTACTTTTGATGTAAGACAAGTCAGATGTTAGATAAACTTAAGCTGAGAGTAACAACATAATTTGGTTGACAAACTAATTAAAAAGAACGTGTGTTTAGTCAGTTCAAATTTTTTTGAACAAGCTATGGTAGATTTGTCTAAAATTAGATTGTTAAGAGTTAAGACAATTCAAAATAATACAAAAAAAAACAAGTCATCATTCTATGGCACTGAGTAATTTTTAGTAAGTAAAACGAACAAAATAACACTTCAAGAAATGTTTCTGCTTGATCAGTAGAGAATATAAAACAAAATATCATAAGTAGAATTCTTTTACGCTCCGTTTGTTTTTAATAAAGTTTAAATTAAGTTCGACATGCTTGACCGATTACCGCAAGTCAAGCCAAAACTTACACATTTTTCAAAAAGCTGAGCAAAACTTTGTTTACTAAAGTAATTTCCAAAAATATTTTATCAAGACAATTAAGTTTTAGGGCTAAAAAACAGGTTTCTTTAGATAAATATAAGTTCTTCTTTTAGTTTCCACACTTTCTTTGTTTCTCTTTTATTACATTAAATATATTTATGTTTGAGACGATTACCAAGTTACTTCTTTAATGTGTTTTAAAATTTTTTAAATTAGCTTCATTTTTTCCGATCACCAGCTTTTCTTATTCAAACTCAGACAACTTGCCAACCAGTGTCAATCTTTCAAGAAAACTATAACGCTTTTGTCTTGTTATATATTTTAAAATATGTTGTTTCATGTTCTATCATGTTAATAAAGCCAATTTTTAATTAAAAATAAAAACTTAATTTTTGTAAGTTTTATATTTAGTTTAGCATAAAAAATATAGTTTGAGCTGTTCTACAAAAGTTTTTTATTTGAATGTGCATGTATTGAGAAGCTGAAGTTTTAACATATTTTTGAGTTGATGGTATTTAAATTAAAACAAAATATATAGTTTGTCTTTTTCTGTTTGTTCTAGGTCGTTTAGATTCCTTTTACCATCTGTATATGTTTAAAATATTATATAGACTTTATTTGCTTATTATTTAATGCTTATTTTTTTATAATAACTAATAAACTTATTGAAGTAGCATAAGTGTGTTTAAAATTTGCTATATAAAAATTTGTTGTATACTGTAATACTACTTAAAACGGGGAGGGTAAAATATGAACGAAGGGACAATTTTGCATGAGGACCTTTTAGCACAAATAGTAAATTTGAACTGGAGTGAAAAAAACAATAAATAACAAATAAAAAAAAAATAATATAAATTTACAAAACAAAACAATTGACCAAGGGTAAGGGTTAACATTGAAAGTAAACAAAAAAAAAGGTAAAAAACCGAAAACAATGATAAAAAAAACTTATCGACTAAGGGTATAGTTTAAAGGTAACAGTGATAGTAAAAAAGTATATAAAACAAATTTGAATTATGGAAAAAGGTCTTCCTGCAAAAGTGACCTTTGGTGTAAAAGTTTCTTGGTGAAAAAGTAAACCCTTGTCAAAAGTGATGCCATATAAATGTGCCTTCATGCAAAAGTGTCTTCATACAAAAGTATCCCTGTGTGTATTTTCGACAGCTATCCACTTATAACTGGACTATAATTCTTTTAAAAAATGTTATTTGACTAAATTAAAATTATTATTGAGCTCTTGTCCATACAAAAAAATATCAAACCCATAAAAATGAAAGTCAAAAAACAAAAACTGTTATTATTTTGAGTTTACTTAGCTTTGTTTTAAGTTATGTTTTCGCATTAAGATAGGTTTAAAGTTTCATAAAAGATGATGCTAAGCTTAAAACTATTATTATAAGTAATTTTTAAAGCTAAATAGTCTATTTAAAGGTATAACTTTACAAAAATTTAAATAGTCACAGAAATGCTAGATTTAAAGGACAGTTAATTTTAAATAAATGTACACTAAAACAAATGTACTTTATATTTAGACAGTAATAAGAGAGTGTTAATAGTTAATTGGACTCAACTAAGATACAGTTTTAACTTTACATTATTTAAAATCATCTAAAACATTTAAAATTAATCGACTTAATTTTTATTTTTCTAATAAGAAAAAGTAAGAAAGTTGCTATAGTTTTTTTATTTTATATTGTTCGAACCTTTGTACTAGATTATAACAGACGTATGTGTTAAGAATTGGTTTATATTTTATTTTTAAAATTTAAGTTCGTTTAAAAAAATAATTTAAAGAAATCAAAATTTTTAATAGTGATTTTTAATACATACTCTTAGTTTTTGTTATTAAATTTTGTAGAAATATTTTTATAATGTATTCTATAAATAAATATCTCAGCTAATTAAATGTTCACAAAATTATACTACATAGTTAACTTTTTACTTCTGTTCAGACATTAAATTTGAATAAGTTTGTTAATTGAGTATATAACGTAGACCAGGGTTTCCCAAACTATTTTCTAAATCGCCCCCTTTTCAGAAATTTGAAAAAAAAATCGCCCCCCACTACTTTATAAAGTTCTTTTTTTTTCTTGATTATGCACTTTTGAGCCAAAAATGTTGTACTCGAAATGTAATTAAGTCTAAAACTTCTTAAGAACGCACTTTTGAACTGTGTTCAAAGTAATTTACATGGCTTGAAAAAATAATTTACAGTTATTTTTTTATAAGCCCAGTAAAGTGTATGAAAATACTTAATTATTAAAACGCCTTGTATGATGTGTAATAACTAAGTTTTGTTTATTTTGCACAAGTATTTTTCAAGTTACTTAGCGAATCGAAATTTGACTGGATCTTAACCGTACGTTACCCATCTGAAATCTTAACTTAAACCTGACATTATAATAATTACTAATATAACGAATATCGGACATTTAGAAGTTAATACTAAGTAACTTTTTTAAGCCGCACAAAATACTTAAATTATTTTATTAATAGGCATAATCTAAAATTACTATACCAGAGATTAAAAAACTATAAAAGAATGAACAGTTTATTATACACATAACAAAATAAATATTAAAACATTATTTCTGATCTAGTTTAAGGAAGCTTGACCGACTGGTTCATTATCTCACGTGGAAAGTGGTTTCATCAACAGCTTCAGTTAATGCAGTAAAATTATTAATTTCAATGCTAAGATATATTATAAGCAAGTTAGTTGTAAAGTTAAAAACTTAATTTTAAATTTTTAAACTATATGTTTTGTAGTAGAATACCATTAAATATTATTTGACTTGGAATAACCTTTAGGAAACTAAACCTTAATTTTAACATTTTCTTTTTTCTTAATTTAAATTATAAAAAAAAATTAAAAGTTTTACTGTTAATTCTGTGAACAGAAGGTAATCGATTAAAAAATTCTTGGTTAAAATTTCGTTTGGTAACTGTAGTAGTCTTTTAGATGGCATATTAAATACTGTAGAAAATTTATTTTTTCTCTAATTGTTAGCCTATTATAATTTACCAGAAGAAAATAGTGAAAAACTAAAAGCTAGTGTTGAATTATTAAAATAAACAACACATTCTAATTGCTAATATATCAAAAATTAAGATAAAACAAAAAACAGTTGTATTAATAGTTTAAAATTCCTTAATATATAGATTTTTTAACATTAATAAATCAAGTTAGAAAAAAAAATTGAGTTTAAGAATCTTTTAAATGAAAAACTTGAAGTCATTTCAAATAGAGACCTCAAATCAATAGTCTTTTGAAACCAAAAAAAAAAAATTTAATAAAAACTTTAATGGTTATCAAGATTTTTTTAATTATACAGATTAAACAAGTAATAACAAAAATATTTCAAATAATTTTTTTTCAAACAAATACTTTAATCACTATACTATAAAAACTTTTAGTTTAATGTAAAATGACAACAAAAATTAACCGGATCAAAATAAAACTATTAACAGATTTAAAACATATACCATTTAATAAATACAGTAGACTTCCGCTTGAGTTCGCACTTTGAACAAAAACAAAAAGTGCAAACTCAATATTATTACCATTTTTATTACAAAATGGTAAATATAAAAATGTTATATGCAATAATGTTATGCATAACATGAAATCAACTAAAACATAAAACAAACATTCATTAAAAAATTGATCTTTATCAGCTATTAAATATTATGTATTTTTTGTTTTATTAATACTTCGTTATTAATAGACTTTATTTAAATAAAACTTTAGAAAATATAAATTTGCACTTTTTTTGGGTAAAAAGTGCGAACTCAAGAGGAAGTTTACCATAATTAATATTTATTAGGCAGAATGCAAACCTGTTGTAGAATAAATAGCTTAATAAAATTTTTGTTATAAAAAGACAACTTTAATACAATACAAATCAGTTTAAATAAGATGTATTTTAGAAGATCAAATAAATTAAAAAAACTTCTTAAAATAATGTCTGCTACTGAAGTTTAATATAATGTGATAAATGAGGTTCATGACTGCTTGCAAGTTTTTCTAATCTGATTCTTAACTAGTAAAATAAAGCCTCCTTTACAAATTTCTAGATTAGATCTTTTACTCAAGATGTTGATAATGAACTGAAAGTGTTTTCAACAACATAGCTAGAAGGAAAAAAACTATAAACAACAATCTAAATTCCTTTCAAATGATTGGGAAATTTTGCCTTAGTTTTTGTTGAGTCCAAAAGCTTTCATATCGTTTTTTGAAAAAAATTACTTTAAGTTCAAGGTCAGTTTGTAAGTCTGAGAAGGTTTCCTGTAAGTCATTTACTTCAAAAAAATCTGCCTCGAAGGGATCCATATTTTTATCTATATGATAGCTTTTTTGTGTCAAATCGAAATTTTACTACTTAATATGTTGAAGTTGTTAAAAATTCCAGTTAAAAATTTAGGTTTTTTCTTGCCTAAATTGTCAAATTCCAGGTTTTTTCAAGTTTCTAGGTAAGTTGTCAACCCTGTATAGTTTTGTTTCTTAGTCTAACTTAGTGATTTTTTAAAAAACAATTGGAAATATCATGAGGTGATATAACTATCACCTTATGATATTTCCAATAAAAATAAAAGTATACAGGGTTGCCAGTTTAACTAGAAATTTAATAATATATAACATAGATTTTTAAAAACCATTTATGACCCCAAATAAGATATACGTCAGGTTATAAAATGATGAGAGGGATTCCGATCGTCTATTAACTATGTAATTGTTAAATAAGAAAATATATGAATGAAAATATGTAATTAACTTGAAAGTAGGAGTCATAAGTACTAGATTTTTTTCTCTTTATTTTACATAAACAAAATAATTTTTTTTTTGTTTAAGTTTTACCTCAGGGTCAATCTTTTAATAGCAAGCTAAAATTAGTAAAATAGCAATATAAAAAGTAAAAATTTTTGGACAGTCCAAAATTTTATATCGCCCCCTATTCGCTCCCTTACTAGTTATCGCCCACCCTTTCGCCCCCTTACCAATTATTGCCCCCCTACTTACTAAAATCGCCCCAGGGGGGCGATATCGCCCACTTTGGGAAACCCTGATGTAGACCTTGCAAAGTTCAAAACAAACTAGCAGTTTAGTACATTTAAAAATATTTGATTAGAATTTTGCCGATTGTATGAATGTCTTGTTAAAGCTAGTGCTTTAATTTACATTCTAATACAAACTTATAAAGCTTTATACAGAAGTTTGATAAGTTGATACGCTTTTTAGTGTATATAAGCTGTTTACTTGCTTTTCATTGCTACTAATTTTAAATCATTGCCTAGAACTATATGTAAACCTAGATTTGAAAATAACATACATACACAGTCAACTTTAAGCTTTTATAATCTCATCAACTATAATTATATACTTTTAATACAATTATGCAATTTCTTTTCAACTATTACAACTGCATTTTAATTTAAAGTAATACTAACTAATATATAGTTTATATTATATTCTCTTTAAACATTTTTTTTTCTGATTGGCTTAAATAGTGTTTAAAGACAAACTTGTACTTTACGTCACAAAGATAACGTCAAAAATTCTTGAAACTTATTTACTCGAATAAAATTGAATCTGGTAATCACAGTTACCAAAAGTAGCTTAAACGCTAAAAGTTTGTCTTTCAATATTTTTTCATAAGAATTTTTTTAAAAGGCATAATGTTTTGCTTAAAACAATTCAAGATGTTCGTATATTTTTAAAACTAACTTTCTAAAGTTAAGAAACTGTGATGCTTAAAAAGTTCTTGACTAGCAACTCAAAATTAAATAAACCTTAACATAGTATACTTAGTTTTTTTTTTGCGTCAAAATAGCGAGAGTTCAGCAAACTGTGCTGTCTATAAATCTGTGTCTATAAATCTATACAGCAACTAAACTTAAATAAAGATTAACACAGTATGTTGAGTTTAATTGCCTAGTATAAACGAAAATCATTAAACTTATATGAAAATAAAAGGACCCGTCTGGAATTTGATCCCAGGACCACTTGTTTTCCGCGGTCTCCCGTTCAGTACCAGGTGAGATACCGCTAGAAGAACGGTCCAGTTGTCAATTATAAGATAATTGTATCAATAAAACATAATGTGGTTAATAAATATATTTTAGATGCATCATTGGTCTTTTAATGTTTAATATTTTTAAGCAAAAGTTTAAACTATACTTAAAGTATTGACAGTTTATCCGACAAATACTTAGTTTTTTAGCTTTAAAAAACTTTTATATTTTAGTAAATTATCATATTCTTTTATATAAGTTAGTATAAAGTATAAAATATTAATGCGTCTTTTGGTAGGTTTTAAAACATAAAGGTTGATCGTTTTTTATCAACATCGGTTTTGATACTTAATAAACTTTTTGTTTTGTTTTAAAATAACAGTTTTTTTCTGAATTCATGTTTTGTATTAATTCATATTTGATATATTCTATAATTTTTTCGATTACAACAGTTTAGATTTTAATTATATTAAAAACTTTAAAGATATAATTTAAACTCTAAGAAATTGTAAAAAATTGTAAAAAATAAAAAAATAAAAAAACTAAACTAAGTGCGACAACTAAATTTTTCAAACATCTATATGAGTAAAACAGTTTCAATTAAAAGCTAAACGAAAAATTAAAACTAAATCATGTTAAATTTTGGGTCGGGTTTTAACCTTTTTTCACTAGTTTTATAACTTTTTGTAGTTAGGCTAAGCTGCCACTCAACTACAACATTATATTGTTGTATTTAAACTCTGAAGAAATAGACTCGTAATAATAAAACGTAGTTTACTTTGACTTTTTTAAAGTTATACTAATACAAGCTAGTTAAACTAAAAATATAAGTAACTGACAAGTTAATATTCATAAATATATTCTAAATGTATAAAGACTTTTTAAAAGTTGAACCGTAGTACTAATCAGATAATTTTATCAACATCACGTTCATGCATTACAAGAACTTAATGAACTTGGTGTTATGTTAACAACAAAAATACAACGATGATTTCTATTTTGTTTCAAACTATATAATGACAGTATAAAGAAGTTGATTCTGTTTATATATTTAAGAAGTCAAGATTTAAGAAAGACTTTTGAAAAATTAAACTATTTTGTTGTATTTAGACATTATAGAAGAAAATACTAATAAAAGTCGACCATATAAATTGCTTTCGAGTACTATAAAAATATATTATCATCGTAAAAAAACTTTGTTTGATTTATAGTGCTGTAATTTAGCTTCAAACATTTATATAATAACAACATAACTTGTATCTTATTTATACAGTGTATTCATACATTAATACGTAAAATTATTAGAATTAAAAAAAAAAAACTAACAGTATATCTCAGTTACTGGAATTTATATAAATCAATAAAGTACAGAATATTCACAATCAATAATTAATACCTTGTAAAAAAGGCTTTTTATGCTGAAGCAAGATAACTAAACTTCAAACAGTTGACCCTTAAACTAATAGTGTCCAAAACTATTTACAGTTTTTTTTCAAACAATAATTTTAATAAATTATTTTACATGTTTCTATGTTAATATCTACTTCTTGCATGTTATGTGCAGCTTTTTATTTTCAAAGTTTATTTTCATTAATTCAACTTTAATTAACTTGTAAACTTATACAACTATATAAACTATTAAATGATATTTACAACTAACTCAAAATGTTCATTCATTTTTGGCTACCTCTTGTCTAATGACCACATTGTATAAAACAGTTTGTAAATTTATTGATTAACATTCACAAAATAATAAGAAAAAACAACAAAACAAAGAGCATATGTAAGTTATCTATTTCAAAAAGTTTTAAGTAATGTATACCGAATTTAGAAGGATTTGAATTAAAAAAATAGATCCAGAATTTGCCAGGTTATGATTTCAAAAACATACCCGGTTCTTGATGGATTTACGTGAAATTCCGAAAAGATACGGACTGAATAATTTAACTACAAATTTCTATAAAAACAACATTTAAGTATCAAACTAAATTTGTATCGAAAATTTTCCTGCAAAAGGCATATATATAAACTGAACCACACTGTAAGGACTTTTTGAGATTCTAATTGATGTATACTAAAGGTATACAAGTGTTTATAAGCAATGCAGTAGAACAGGAAGTTGGCAAACTGCGGTCTGCATAGGGAATATGTACGAACAGGTACTAAAAGTTTTAAAAACTTACACTAAAAATTCACGGTTGTTATGCTAATTTCATTTTCTTCTTTTTATAAGAACGTATTTTGAGAACAAACTTAGGTTCCTACATATATTAGCGCGTTATAGCCAATTATAGCCAGGCTCATACTAATATATTACCTTGCTCATATCCTAAGTGATTTTAGAGCTAGTTTAAAATTAAAGTTATGTTTACTGTTATAGAAAGTCAAGCATAAAAAACATTATCACCATAGATACTTTTTGATGAACTTCTGTTTAAACCAGTCATAAAGTCCGGAAATTTTATGAAAAATAGTTAAAGTTTTTTAGTTGGAAAAACAACCAAGTAATTCAAGTTTGGAAGAGATTTGAGTTGTTTATTAAAAATGTTAATTAGTTTTATTGTGTTGAACTTTTATGCTAAAGTCTAGATGACGTGTTTAAATTAAAATCTATTTGTTGCATATGATATCATCGCACTTCAGTGTTGAAGTGTTTTTCAAAATTAATTTTAAAATTTGTACGAACAAGTTTAAACAATAGTTAGTCAACGGAAGACAAAGATCGCGTGTACGGGAAATCGAGGCAGAGAATGTATGAGCAAGACAGAGCGAGTAGTAAGAGTGGGGTTCTCCCATTTAGTTCTGTACTCCTTTGTTTTTCTCACATTTTTAAAATTGTATAATACTTTTAATCAATTTTGTATGTTTTCAACTGATTGAAAAAAATTTAAATCAAATAAAATAATTTTTTAACAACTAATAATTGATTTCAATAAAGGTTTTTAAGGGAGCAAAATGTAATGCTATCTAAATTTTCTCCATTTTGAGAAAACATATTTTGTTACCTTACGCTTGAACTTAGATTTTTTAGTTTTTAATGAATTGCAGTCAGCTATAAGCCATTGATTTTTTTTTGGCGGTTTTTTTGCTGCATTTTAGATTGTAAATGGTTTTAATTTCGTATATGCGAACAATTAGTTTGCTTTAAGTTTGTTACAGGAGTTTAGTTTAAACGAACATTTAGTGTTCAGCTTCTTTGATTCATGTATTTTAGTCTTTTAAATGTATTGATAATTTGATAAATTAGTATTTTTTGTTGTTTAGTATTTTATTATCTTTTCGTTCCGCAATTTAATTGTAAATACATTTAATCACCAAAGACTCGAATTACGTTTAAAAGTAGTATAAGTATTTTATGTATTAAACCTTTAGTAAACAGTAAGTAAGTCATATTAGAGTATTTATCAAATAAAGTTTAAGCGTTAGCTTAGGGATATCTCTTGTATAAGTTGAAGCTAACATTGAGTTATAAACCTCTAACAATTATAAGTAGCACCTCGATAGCGACCGGGTGGAGAGTTAAAATAAGTCTTTAGCATAGTGGACGATAGCTTCCAAACCTAACATTAGATATTCTGAGATCCATTAATATTTAACTTACTGAATATATATCTGACTGGATCATGATTTTAAGAAATAGCTGGAACCGTATTTCTTATTAATACTAAACTAAGCGTTCCATTTTAAATTTTAATAAAACACGACAATGCACTTGGTTTTATTATAAATCTTCTGGTTATAATGTTTTTCCTTAGTGCTTAATTTGTTGAACAATTGTGTTTGTTAATATATATAAAATTTTTACACTAGTAAAATAAGATATAACTACAAAGATATAACACTTATTTTAAAACTTACCACTGAATTTTTTATATTAAGGGCATAGGGGGAGGGGGGGTCAATCACCTTTTTCACAATTTAGTTTCATTTTATTGAGTTGTAACTAAGCTATGAGTTGCTTTTTGCAGATTTTTAAAGCTCAACATATTTTTGATATAAAGCTGATTGAAGTCGGAGACTACAATAGTACAAATCAACACCCCCCAATACCTAAAGTGACTTCTAAAGGGGATTTTTCTTACTTTGAAAAAATGTCAGGCTAAATTGGTCTCTGTCAGGCTAAAAGAAAAAAATTTCGCGCACGAACCCTGTAAACAAATTAGAAATAAATTAAAGCTAACAAAAAAATCTTTAAAATAGAACGTGCTGGATTGAATAGTTGTTTTGAAACAAATATAATATCATAAAAAATTGAAATTTATAATAAAAGGACTTGTATACAACAATTTTACGATTAATCATAAGGGTGCTTACAAATAACGCGACTATAAGGTTTTCAGAATAAACATATAATATTTTATAAAACTTTTCAATGCTCTATGGTAGGGTTGACAATTTTTAGGGATTTTAGTACTGAACTACTATTATACGTCTGTTCGTTTTAGCTTAAAATATAAGGTTGAGTAATTTTTAGCGATAGGAACATCACCACAATAGTAACTATGCTTTATGGCAGAGTTTATGGCAACTCATTTACTTTTCAATAGTAGGTAGATAATCATGACACTGTAAAAAAAAAACAAAAGTTTAGAAACTAACAGTGCAGTAAAAACTCTAAAATACAGGTCATTTAATGTTTGGATACTTTAACTTTAATCGCAGCAACTGTTCAACAAAATTTTCTGCACGACCTTGCATTTTAAATGAAGGTTAGTTTGTTGTTTTTAGAATCCTCATCGACACCCTGTTTCATTCACACGCTTCGAGTGATAACTAATTCACTTTTTTTAGAAAATAACATAAGTGTGTTAATAGCCAAGGCCAGTCAAACTGTTGGCCACTCTAACTATTCTTCTACATCGTGCGAGAAACTAAAAAAATCAAGGTCATTTTAGGTGCATCAGTGAAAATGCAAAAATTTTTGCAACTTGTGAAAGATGTTAAAACAAATTAGAACTAAGCCTACTTTATACTGAAAAGACTAGAAAAATAAAAAAAACAAGTGTCCATAACTACGTAGCTAACAACAAATTTAAACCCGAAAATATTCTTACAGGTGATGAATAGAAATTGTTAACCTCCTTAATGAACTATTCGAGGCTTTTTACATAGTAACGCAGCAATGTAGTAAAAACAACGCATTGCTGTCAAAAGTAATCTCGCATGCAGCAGTACTAAAAAAAATTAACCATAAAGCTACCTATAGTCTACCAGGGCCAAGTAGTTCTACGACCTTCTTTTTCAAACATAATATTTGTATAAAACAATTTTTACTAGTTATTGGTATGATAATAATTAAATTTGAGAAGTTGTTCTCGATTAAAATTATTAATAACTAAAAAAATTAGGATCAGGATCTAGTAAAATCTTAATTTGAAAACAAGATCCGTATCTGGATCCGACCGGATCTAAAATAAGAAAAAAATCCGGATTCAGCTAGATCCTAAAAAGTGGAAATTGTAGATCACTATAAAATGTAAAAAAAAAAACTGCAAACATATTTAACATTTTATTTTTGCGATGATTTGTTATCTTCCTCTTTTATTTATTATCTTCTGTTAACTTCTATTAAAACTCATATTCTTCATCGGTGTCAGTTTCATACTCTGAACTATCAAAATCTTCATCTGCTGTAGCTCCTTCTTTATAAACTATCAATTATCTTGAGATTGTGACACTTGTATCCGCCACAAATTCATCCAATTTACTTTTCCGACTAACCGGACCTTTTCTGTATTTCCTTCCTTCGAAATCTACTCTGTAGTACTATTTACATTAACATATTTGCTAAAGGGATGTGTTAGCTCTCTTTCTGTGTTTTGAAAATCTATATGTTTGAAATAACACGTCTGCAGATTTCCAGATGCTAGAACTTCATTAACAAAAATGAAAAAGCAGTCATTGGACTGCCTTTTAAATTCACCAGCGTAGAATAAGGCCCAACTAGACATATCAGTAAGGTAAACACCTTTTCCAAATAAGCCGTCTTTGGAATTTAAAAAACCTTCATTCAAAATTCCTTCTGCACCTTTTGCGCCAGTCCCGTGAAAAAGCATTAGGTTGTTGCGATTTCTGACTTTTGTTTTTAACGGGCTGTTTTCAGTTACTTTGTAAACAAAAACGTTCTGGTCGTCATATTTTTTTATACTGTCTAGCCTTGTACGATTGAATGTGGATGTGTAAAAATATCCTTTCACAAATTTGTGTTCATCAGAAGTTGCATCCAGTATTTGAAGAATGTATTTAGGGCTTTTGCTAACACATTCCATGATCATTATATTAAATTGTAAGTTATATTTAAAACACTCTTGATTGTTTTGCGAACAATGAAAACCTTATAACGTTATACTAGTCTTAGTTTTAAACTTTTTGCACTTAAAGTTTTATGATTTTTCAAATTAATTTTACTTTTTTCTTTTACGACATTTTTCGAGACTAAGTTTATAAATTCAAACTTTTAATATAATTTTGATTTGTATAAGTTAACAAAAACAGTTTAAGGTTTAATAAAATTGGACAATTTGTAGTAAAAGCCATAAGTTATGAACAATTTTGTAGGAAAATAAATAAGCTTCAAAAATTTACGTAAGACAAGCTATGGAAAAAAACTAAGAGAAAAAAGGTATAAAAAAATTTATAGTCGTAATTTATTTTGAAATGTTTATAAAAAACTATGTAACCAGATTTTGTAAAAAAAACAAACAAGCTTGAGTTTTATTAAAATTTAAAAAGTTATTAAGCGATCTAAAATACCCCACATAAACGTTTCAAATTATTGTTACATGTGTTTAAAGAAAAAAAGTATGCAGGGAAAATGTAATGCATTAGCAATGTACCCTTGACAATAGCAGTAGTTTCATTAATAGAAAAATAAAACTGAACGTCCGATCACTAATCAACAAATATGCTAATTACAAGTCTTTTGTAAACTAAATACAAAAAAAAGTTGATGATGATGTAACTTCAGTTGAATTTTTTTTAATATAACTGATTTGTAGTCAGAATTACTGCTAATTTGACCATAAGTTTGTATTTTTGGTTCTGAGTAGTTGAAACGGTTATTTTGTAACTGATTTTTAGTTAAGCTCACTAGTTTTTTGACCACAAGATGTTTAATTGGCTCTGAAGGTTGATTCGGAATCCAACCAATTGATAACTGTTTTGCAGTCAAGCTCATTGCTTAACTGTCCTGCAGTTTGTTTCCAATTTGAAATAAATATTATTTTTATAACTGCTGTTATTGAAAATTGATAACGGCTTACATTAATTTAAATTATTACATTACTAGTTTATATATTTGATTGAATTGCCAATTTATTTTCTAGGTTTGTATTAATTTGTACTGATCATATAGCTGAAAAAACTCGCTATTGCTTACTTGTCTTGATTTTATTTAAGTAATTAAAGTTATCCTAAACTCAAAGCTAAATCTAGAATAGGGTTTCCCAAGGTGGGAGATATCGCCCCCCTGGGGACGATTTTGGTTAGTTTGGGGAAAAAATTAGTAAAGAGGCGAATGGGAGGGAGATTTTAAAGTTATAGGTAATTTCAGCGCAAAAAAGGGCGAAAAAAAAAGTTCTTAGGTGTGTATATTAGTTATTTTTAAACTTACACTAGATATTCTTGGGTTACAGATAAAGAGCTAAAATAAAGGTCGTAGGTGTTTTAAATGTAGTGTAGTTTTTTGAGAAATCTTGTTGGAGGGGGCAATACTTTTTTAAATTTTTCTAAGGAGGCAGTTTGAAAAAGAAAATTTAAGAAACCCTAATCTGGAACATAGACCCTAAGTATAAACCCCCTCTAGCTTAGATTTAGCTAAGCAACCTACAAGAAAACTTCACCGTGGTTTAAACTACCACTAATGTGACCACCTCTCCGGAGAATCCTATTACAGGAGTCCTTACCAACAAGAAGAGCTGACCTTCGATGACAGTCAAAACGAAGTTAACGGTTCAGATGATCAAAGTTTTATTCAGTCTGGCAAATCTTATCTTGTAGAAAATCTTTATAAAAAAGTGCCAACAAACCAAATGTCTGCAATTAAACAAGAGACTAAATTTAAACAAAGACGTCTTAAGCACTTGATGGAGCAAAAGATTTTATTAGATAATAATAATGAAATCGGTCACATAGAGTTTTGATTGAAGAATAAGTTTTGTAGTAACTTGAATATTAATTCGTCAAAAACTTTAAACTTTGAATGCCCACCAATTTATAGGCAATTTAATTCACAGTAGTGTTACATGAATTAGAAATTTGAGCAATTTGCTGGGCTAAAAAGCAATTTGAAAGTAGACAAAACACATGATCCATGAGATGAGCTTAATTTTTTTGAATAGTCATGTAGTGTGAACAATATTCACAATCCAAACAAAAAAATAAGATATTAACAGTAGTATGACCTGCAGAACATATCAAAAACTATTAGGCTATAACTGAGGAGAAAAACAAATCTTATAAATCCTTAAAAAATTTTGCTAATCAAATATAGCAATTTTTGAAGATTTTTTAGACCAAAACCAGAAGGGACAACAGTAAGTTGCTTAATTTTAGATACTGAAGTAAAAAATGGGATAACGAGCTCTAAAAACGGTAACCTAACTACTTTACCTAAATTAACCTAACTAAGTTTCTACATTTAACACTTATAAGCCCAATGAGAGTTTAAAAACGAAATTATAAGGTAGTTGTGCCTAGATCTTGAATGCTCTAAGACCTCTGTGATGTTAACATGGAAAAGTTGAAGCTAATAATTTTTATCATTTTAGAAGTCCATGCAAGCATTTCAGAGGTATAACAGTTTGTCCAACTCACCAAAAATAAAAAGAGAGGGCTTGTAAGTGTGATTGGCCAAAATAATGTAAAAAGGCCAGAATAAACGACCCTTATGACCAAATAAAAGTTGCCTCCATCTTCAATAATTGAGAGTAGTAGAAGATGTGTGTTTTAAACCTCTTTTGAACAAAAGGTCACAGAAGAACACAGCAAAAATAGTCAATTTTATCACCAGAATAGAAAGTGGTGTGTTTTTCTAGCTACCAAATTCCATCTAAGGAAACTAAAGTTTGTATAAAAGTGTCACAAAAAACACAGCAAAAGTCCCCAGCCCTAAAGAAAACAAGAGCTTAAGGAATGGCTAGTTAAGTGTTTGGTTCAGTATTCATAAAGACTATGGTTTTATTTATTGTGACAATCAGCGGAATGATATTTTTTTTCACCAGTCTGCCAGTATTAGAAGAAAACAAAAACCACCTCTTGAAGTCCATGGCATATAGTATTGTAGTTTATTTTATATAATGTTAGGTGACATGAAACTCCTAGGCGGATGCCCTGGAGATGTGGTCACATTAGTGGTAATGTTAAACTACGGTGAAGGTTTTCTGGTAGGTAGCTTAGCCAAATCTAGGCTAGAGAGGGGTTTACAACTAGGGTTTATGTTCTAGTTTTAACTTAGAATTTAGACAATTTTAGTTACTTAAACTTTATCAAGACAACTAAGCAATAATGAGTTTGTTCAGCTATAAAATCATTATAAATTAATATAAACATAGAAAACTGACAATTTAATCAAAAATAAAAACTTAGCAGTGTAACATTTTAAACTGATATAAAACCTGATCAATTTGCAAACAATAGCAGTTTTTTTTTTGTTTTAGTTCAAACTGGAAACAAACCGCTGGGTAAATAAGCAGTAAGCTTAACTAGAAATCATTTAAAACTGGATTGAATTATAATTCAAGTACTCAGAACCAAATGTACAAACCTGTGGTCAAATAAGCAATGAGCTTAAATACAAATCAGTTATCAATAGGTTGGGCTCCAATTTAACTACTCAGAACAAAATATAAACACTTGTGGTAAAATAATCAGGTGAGCTTAGCTACTAATCAGTTATCAATGGGTTCCAACTCAACTACCCAGAACTAAATATACAAACTTGTGCTCAAATAAGCAGGTGAGCTTAACAACAAATCAGTTATAATTTTTTTTTCAAATAAAGTTACATGGAGCAACTGTTTTTGTACTTAAAATGACTTGAAATTAGCATGTTTGTTGACTAGTGATCGGACATTAAGTTTCATTTTGCTTTTCAAGAAACTTCAGATATTACTAAGGGTGCATTGCAAAGTAATCTAAAATAATCCACATAAAACTTATATCCTACATAAATTAAAAAAAACTTTTTAATTTTTTTAAACTAGTTAACTAGCAAAGCTAAGCAAACTAGTTTAAAAAATTTAGTTCTTTTAAATAAAAGTTTTTTTTAAATATAGTAACATATCAAATCAATATTGTAGTATTTAAAACAAATACTAGTAAATATAGCAACTGAAAGTAGTAGTTTCTTACTCTAACCTTAGCTTCTCATACTACATAGTCATACAACTAATATCTAGTACAGGGTAACCTAATTTTATTTTTCTAAAAGGCAGTATTAAAAAAAAAAGTTATAAAGCTTTGGCCCTTTTCAATAAGATTTCTCAAAAAACTACCATTAAAAAAACCTAAGACCTTCTTATTTTCATGACTACCACTAGAAACATTAAGACCTTTTTTACACTTCATCTTCAAATCCAAAATATCTAGTGTAAGATTCAATTTATGATCTCATGGCCCCCCTGTGGTCCCTCTACTGCTCATGGCCCCTAAACTTTTTTCATGGTCCATTTTGGAAAATCCTGATGTAGGATCATCATTAAATTTTTATTACAAAACTTTTTTATAGTTGAATTATATAAAATTTACCTTAGTTTATTATCCTAAGATTTTACTCCTAACTCTCTTAGCTACAACTCATTTTATAAACTGTCTCCTTTGAAATCAGTTTAATTTACAGGATGTTTCTGAC
Organism: Thalia democratica; assembly: GCF_965202585.1. Taxonomy (NCBI): domain Eukaryota; kingdom Metazoa; phylum Chordata; class Thaliacea; order Salpida; family Salpidae; genus Thalia; species Thalia democratica. The sequence continues at coordinate 88,278,848 of NC_139165.1, forward strand.
TAACTTTTATAACTAGTTTTAATAACAAATAACTAGAATAATTTAATGATAACTGGACAGTTTAAAATGTAATACTTTTCCAAGTTGTTATTTATTTAAAAAAACAGCAATCCTTAAGTTATTTTTTATGATGTAAGTGCAAAAAGAAACAACTTATTCTCAATCAAGTTTTAGACGTAAAAAACTCATTAAAAATATAATTCAAAAAATAAAAGTCATGAAATTGGTATAAGATTTAGAAAAAAACATAGCTTCAAATAAAAACAATTGTACTAAGATATGAAACAAACTACTTAAAAACTTTTAAAAGTCTTATAAGAACTCAAAAGAAAAATTATTTTAAAAAGAAACAACTTGCGCCTGTAACTTTATAAATTATTTTTAATAATTGCTGTCTATTGAACAACTTTTTAGGAGTTTTCTACTTTAGTAGGAACCATACTTAATAAGCATAATTGGCTTTATCTTATTTTCTATACTTTATATCAGTTCTTTTTATTGAAATTTGGAGCTGGTAATAAAACAAAGTAAGTAAATATATTTATTCAAAAAATAAATAAGACCTATTAAAATTTACCAAAAAGCACTTAACATTTTTAATAAAAATAATATTTTGTATATACAAGGTCTGTAACAACTAATATTAAAATCCTGAGTTACATTTTCCATGTAATAAAGAGTAGTTACTTCTAAATTTGTACCATAAATTGTGCTCACTCATGTAAAAACAATATTATAATACTAGTCAGTGACAAAAACTGAAAAATATAAAATAAAAGTAAAAAATTAAGCCCCTAAAAAGTTGACCAAAAAAGAATTTTTAATGAAGTTTAGAAGCACAGTTGTCAAAATGCTAAATAAAAATGCTAAATGGTAATTGTGCACTCAAGCATGATAAAATTAGTTTATTTTAACTAAAATTTAATGCTCGATCAAACAAAGCAATTCGTTTTAACAACCACGTTCAGAATTTTTCTTTCTGAAACCTTGCAGTGTTAAACTTATTCATATATGTTAATATAAAGAGTGATCTTAAAATTTACTGTAATAGTTTATCAAAAAAATATCTGAACACATGGTGAATGATTTTTTTTAGCTTAAACAGTCATGAAAAACTAATTTTTTGCGATAGGCTCACTTTCAAAATAGCAAAACTGTAATTGACGACTCGTAAATAACTTAATTTAATGATCAGCACTGAAAGCTAAAAACTACCTAAGCCTGAATTTTAAAGTGATAAAACAAATATTTGTTTCTGTTTTAGTAATCAAGTTTTTTTTTATTAAAAATATTAACTAGTTTTGCGATAAAAAATCAAAACCATTTATAATAACTGTATTATTGTATAACTGTCCTGGAAATGACATTAAACTTTATCCTGGTGTATGATTGATAACAAAAAGGTTTTTTCGTACACTAGGTCCTTGGACCAAATTTTGAGCTTTTCGTTTCGTTCAATAAACAATATGTATAAGTATACATTCTAATATAAAGAAATAGTTTAACTGTCACACAAATAATAAATCTAATTTTAAATATAAGTTGTACAATACAAGGTATAATTACGCATCACTTTAATTTCAAGAGCTATAAATTATTAGTTTCGTTTACTTTATTTTAAAAAAAGATTTTTTGCAATTTATATATATTTTATTAGTTGCTAGTATAAAAAAGATTTAGTTTTGCAAAATATTAAGTAAAAATAGGTGTGATATGATTTATTTTAAATATTTTTTGATAAGACGTTGCATTTTTCTTGTTATTGTCTGCTAAACTTAATAAATGAAGTATTTACTGAATAAACTACTTTTCAAGTTTTCTTTTATTTTCAAAATATTTAATAAAACAATTCCTAAAAAAACATACTAACTTTGTTAATTACCTAACAAACTGAGCTCTGAAAAGGAAATCACATAAAATAATAATTACAATAAAGAGTACAGACCAGCTCTTGTGTGTTTAAAATTTTATTAGGTCACTTTGAAAAATCAAGTTTGTTTGAATACTGATTATATTTTCTTAGTATCCTATTAACTTTTTCAGTCTTCAAGCTTGATTTAAAATATTAAGTTAACTTTTTAAAACTTAAAATTAACTTCATGTATTAAAAATAAGCAACTGTAACCTTATACAGTAATAAATATTATAAATATTTTAATACTACTTTTAAGAGATACACATAATAATTAATTTTACATAAGCAACACCTAAACATAAATAAAATCACGAAGTTGTTGGACGCTGTTTTATCATAATTTAGGTAACAAAAAAACAGATAGTTCTAATCGTATTCAATTTTCTCATTAAATAACAATTAGATTGAAAATAGAATTAACAACCGCTACAGGCTTTATTTCTAAACACCGACGTTAAAAATCTATTATCTTCTCATGTAAACTGTATAACGAAAAAAGCGAGTTTATTCTTACTTGTTTCTCCATTGTGAAATTTTTTTTTAAGCATTCTATCTAATTTCAGTTTAAACAGAAAAGTTAACTTGGTCAGAACTCTGTGTCACCGAGCACATTAAATTTGTTACCCAGAGTGTTACTGAATGAAATAAATCAGATTAAGCTACTAAAAAGTGAATATTTGGATATATACAAGAGATAGTTACTACAATAATAATAAACTTACATTTGATAAATTGGTTAAAAGAAATACATTAGGAACTAAAAAGTATGTACCTTAGACTTCCATTCATTATAAATGTCTAGAAATATTAGAAAACAAAATAAAACCATTATTAAGGAAACTAGTCACTAGCAAGCAGCAGGTCCTAGGATTGTCTTCACGTAAAAACCACTAATAAAACCAACAAAAAGCTTAACTATATATAACTATCTTCATATTATAGAATAAAACTATAATTAAATTAACCACTTACCAGATTTTTCATATTGGCAAAAAGTGTATTGCCAACATTTAATCGAGTATAACTATTTCGTTAACAACAACTAAACGTTTGTTAAATATTAAAAAAAAGTTCTGGCTAATGAAAGACCTTGCAACCAAGTTATTCAAAGTTCCTAAGGCCCGTAACTAATTTATAGCTTCAATTTAATGTATGAGATTTAGTTTTTTACTTCCTAAAAAAATTTATCAAACATAATAGACTGTTGATGTTAAGTGTAAAGAGTTTACAAGCTCGTAAAAGATAATTTTTTTAAACAGACAAAATCTTAATAATTAAAATTATTAAACTAAGTATAAAAATGTGAAAGTTTTTTACAACTAAACTTAACTAAATTTAATTTACTTGTTAAAACTAATGTTTGAATACTTTGAGAGTAAATTTGTTATATTTTTTACTTCGTTTGAATTTTATGTTTAACTTCTAGCATTTAAAAGCTAGGTATTGTTGTTTAATTAATATAATAATTCTAAACAGCAAATAAAGTAAATTTAAACTAAAGTTTACAAATTAATATTGTATTCTAAACTTTAATGAAAAATTAAAAGGGTTTAAAGCTTTAAAAAAAAATTATTAACTGATCAGCATGGTTAAAAATTTGTTTAGTTTAAATTTACTATCAAAAACAAAATTTTATGTTAAACTCTAAAATTTATTTAATATGAATAAGCAAAAAAAAAAAAACTAAAAGTTCTTAAGTTTGTTTTTAACGTTTTTACTTACTAATTAATACACATATTATTAAGCACTTGTTTATTTAAAAGCATACACTCTGATTAAACGTCTAAAATGGTATAAAGTAAGAGCTTTAATTTTTGGAAAGAACCCATTTAATTACTAAATTATGTGTCGTTCCTCATTTTAAGATAGCGTTTCACCTTATCTTCGTAAAATTGTTGTTTGTTTTCAAATTGCTTTCGATCTCCATCAGACAGTTCTCTCAACTTCAACAAGTCGTTGATAGAGGTTAGCGTTTTAATAGAAACACAAAGAAACTCTTGGTAGTAATCTTTACTTTTGTTTGACGATCCTCCGACTTTGTTTTTTGACTTTTCACTCATCAAGTCTTCCCTCCTCAATCTTTCAAGTGCCCCTATGAACGCTTCACCTCTGAGCTGCATGAGATGATCTCCCATGTGTATCTGATTGAACTTAAGGTTTCTTCTTTTTGATGTTTGCAGCTTTTTTTCAAAATCTACCATTCTATTTTCACAACGTATGAATTCACTAATATGTTCCTTCACTACATTCAGCTTGAGTTGCTGTCCCTGTTAGAGACAATATATAAAGTTATGAAGTTAATACTTTTTTGTTTTTAATTATTATAATTGTCTTATAATCTCGACAATAAAAAAGCATTAATGATCTAACTTAATCAAAGGGTTAGATGACAATTCAAGTTCGGTCAACTCAAATTATTAAAACAATAATTAAGTGGCCACAATCTAAAAGTTGTTTTATGTTAAAAAATCGATTGTTGGTCTAATTAATAAGATTGCAATGATAATTAAAAAATAACAAAAATAGTTTTTAAAATCACTTCATTTTACCATAATGCAAAATTTATTCAACCATTAACTCAAAAAACTTAAAAATTTTTGTAGGTATTCATTAGACCTAAAGCTGCTTTTTTTTACAAATATATAATACTTTTGAAATTTTATCCCTTATAAAATGATATGAATAGTTCAAATTTCAAATTTTGATTCAAAAATTAGTTTAGAGAGTTTTAAGTTGTTAACAACGATAATACTAGTTTATAAGTTAATTGTTAGAAAAGTTTTTCCAAAGAATAAAACAGTTTTTTAAACGGAAACTTTTATTTATACGATACATAAAAACAAAAACTAGAATATTTCACTTACATTTTCTTTTGTCTTGGTTCGATTTTCTACATCGGCTTCTTCAAAATCAGAGTTGTCATCTAAAATTAGTAATCTATCTTAACATAATCAATCTTTTATATGTGACAACATGCTTTTTAAATAGCTTATAAAACAAATTATGTACTATAAACACGAAAGAAAGAGAAATCTATACATATAATATTACGAGACTATAAACTTATCTGATAGTTTTTAATTTTACGCTAACTATAATTTCTTGAATTAAAGGCTGTGTAAATATTAATAAGAAAGATTTATATAAAAAAAGTTTTGTAAGTGTTATACTTATACACTTCATACTTTTTATAGATAAGTTTAAACCTATTAGTAAACTTATAACAATTAAAGTAACACAATATACTTCATTGTTTTGAAAAATAAAACAAAAGCATTAAACTAAAAGCAAGGAAATTAAAACAAATATATATAACTTATTTAGCAACTATTGAAATTATGTTGACGAAAAACTAAGACATGAAATTTGTTTTATTTTAAACTAGTTTTTTTCTCAAATAAAATAAACATCTTTATGTAAAACTTTACTCAAGACTTTTGATTTTTTTAAATAAGTGCTTATTTTATTTTTTTAGCAGTAATTTCATAAAAATTCCTTGGAACAAACTTAAATTAAGTGAAACTAAAATGTTGACAAAATTAAAGTAGTTATTAAAACAGTGTATGTTATAAATTATCTTTTTTAACTTTAGTTCATTCCCCGAATTTTTAATGAGTATTTTATCTAAACTGTAAATTTTGTTTTGGTAACGTCTACATATGCATTTAAATTTACTGATTTTTTATGAACTGCACATAAACAATCTTATAAATGTGATAACATGTTTTTAAATAGCTCTTTAAGCCAATCATATTTTTAACAGTTTGTTTATATTCACATTTGCTAATTTTTATTAAGTAATAAAACTATAACTTTGTTGACATGGCAATACGGTAGTGTAATTAAAAACAGTTTTTTAGAACGAATGATAAAAGAAAACACTTTTCAGGAATATTTTTAAATAAGGTAAATGTTTAACATATTTTACTTTAAAACAATCTTTTTTTTTTATCTTATACAGTTATAGTATTAATTTAAGTTAACTTTGTTTCTATAACTAACATATTTTAGTACATTAATTTTTAAAGTTTTCCACGATTTTTTTGACTAAGTAGTTCATTTGATTTAAATTTTATTTAGCCAAAAATTTATTATCAAAAAGAAAAACATAATGAGAATAAAATTTTGAATTTTGTTTATTTATATATTTATTAAACCTCTTATAAACTACCAGAGTAGCGGGACTTAGTTTATTTAAACATTAATATAGTTTACAATCTTTTTATTTTTGGTAAAAATTTAAACATGGTATTACTTACTAAATATATAAACTATATTTTTTTTATAAAAATTATAAGTTAAAAAGTCTAAAAATTAAAACATAAGTATAGCATCTTGGTTCTTACTAGTTTTTTAGTGAATTTAAAAAATGTTTTGGTAATAGTATCAGCAAATTTAACCTTAAAATTTTTTTTTAGTACTTAGTTTTAGTAATTTACTTAACAAGAAAGTTACTTTATTGATTTTATCAATTGTTAAACACATCTAAAAAGTAGTATATAATTTATTTACTAAGTTCTAAAAAACACTTACGGCTTGTTCAACCAGAAAAGAAAGCGTTAAAACTCTTTTTATGTTTGTATGCCTAAATTTGAATTATTGCAGTATAAGAAATTATAATTTTTAGTTATTCACTCCGTAAAAAAGTTGTTTAAGAACATTTTGAAGTTTACACTTAAATTTAAGAAAAGAAAAATCTTATTGATGTTTTTGTCATTTTAAAATTAAACTTTATTCATAAAAATAAACTTTTTTTCGCTATTTTTAGGTCTGTTAAAGTTTTATAACTTTAGTTTAATATAAAAAGTAGGTTTTACTTAATGAGTTTAACTTAATTAAGTTTAATTAAAAGTTAAACAGCTAACTAGTTATAAAATAAAAATATGTTATTACTTTTTTATGTCTACTCAAAATTTATCGTTTTGATAATTCAATAAATTTTTTCATGGCCATAAAATGGGCGAGTATAAAGTTACTATTAAGTTAAATGGATTTTTAAATAATAAACAAAACAAATTAAAACTTAAGTTTTTTTATAATAGTTTTTGTTTCATTTAAAAAATTAAATGACATTATCCTTACTATAATTAAGTTTTATTTAAGTTAAATGTCTGTATTTATAAGGTTTTTATACATAAGATAGCTTATCTTCAAACAATTCATGAAGAAAAAAAAAATATTTCTTTATATCAATAAGTAAAAAATTTATATTTTTTACTTTTATTTGAGCTTGTTATAACTACCTTTAAAATTGAAAACATTTTTAGAATGTGAAAAACAAAAATAAGTAATAAATATTTAAACTTAATTAGGTGTTATAATAAAAATCAATAACACTTTTTTATCTATATTACGGTCAATTTAAGCTTAAATGATTGTTTTTCTAGATGAAACCTAATTATTAAAAAATTTCTTATAGTTCTAAGTTTTTATTAAGTTTTAAAACCTGAAAAAAATAGTCTAAATAATTTGAAAGTAATCAAATACCTATATCATCTGCTTCTAATCCCGGGTTCTGTATTCCTTCCTTGTTCGTTCTATTTTCTTCTGCAACAACATTTGTTTGTTTAAACTAACGATTTTTTGAATAAGTATAGATGAGTATTACTGAAAGATATTTCAAGGGTAGAAATCAAAAATAAACTGTATTTAAGTTGTTATATGTTGTATTAGACTCAAAACTTAGCATAGTAGTTTTATATATCATTAAGAGTTTAGTTTGTTTTAAAATTTTCTTTAAGTTTATAAATGTTGTCATAAGCTTATTTTGACTTTTAAAATACACTGTAAAGTTTTTCGAGATTATTTTCTACAAAATAACTTTCGTTAGTAAATATTTAATTAAAATTGGGTTTATTATACATCTAAAACATTAACTAGCAGCAAATAAGTTAGCACGATATTTCAAATATAACTATAAAACTCATAATGTCTATTGCACAAAAATAAAAATAAAATACCTTCATTCGTAAAACATTTGCAAGTAAGAAAGTCGCAAATTAGTTTACTCATTTTTACTTAAAAGATTTACACAATGTTTATATTGTAAATACTGTAGTATGTTTCAATTAAGGTAAGTATTACAAAGCTTTGGTATTATATCATTGCGAATAATTCCTTTTCTGATTTTGCAACTTATCATAAACATGTTAACACGTTGTGTATGTACATATATAAAACTGCATAAAAACTTTGATGTAATTAGAATAGTCTCTAAAAAGTGTTAGTTAACGTTTTCTTTAAAAACTTTAGCTGTTTAACAGAAGACTGATAACTTTAACAGTTAATGTCTTTTTAAAATTGTTTTGTTTAACTTTTAGTGTTTTATAAGTTATAAAACTTTTAAACAATTAAAAAAAGTTTTTCTAATTTACATGTTACTTTTTTTTAAACAAAAAATAAAACGAAGTTTTAACAAAACATATTTACTAAAAATTTGTTTTAATAAGATTACAGAAAACTTTTAAAACACTTATAGACTAAAAAGAATCATTTTATTAAACTAAGTTACAAAAGATAACAAATAAAACTTTTATAACAACATTCAAATCTGTTCTAAACTAATACTAATTAATTAAATTGACTACAAGCTTAGTATTTATATTAACAAAATAAATAAAAAATTGTTACAAACTGTATTTTTTCACTGATATAGTAATATAAAATTAGTTTTGCTAAAATTAATGTATTAATAAAAACACTTAGTTGAAAACTTGTTTTTGAACTTTGAACCAAACATAACATACAACAATGTTTTTTTCACGTGACCTTGTAACTGTTTACGTATTAAAACAATTGTATATATTCACTATTACGAACTTTTCGTTTTGTTTTTGATCATAGACTTAACTAAATCACAAAAGCTTAAAATTTAAATAAAAAAAAACCAAAAAGTTACGTTTACAAAAACATTAAGCAGTTTTATTAAACATGAAAGTTAAAATTAAAAATTACAAAAGTTTGATACGTGCTTAAAAAGTTATACAAAAATGGTTTCCGATAAAATGATTTATAATCTTGTTCTATTTTATATACAAATGTCATGCTGTAAAACTTACAATTCAGTAAGCATAATTTTTTTTTAAATATTCCCTACTTTATATATTAAAGACGATTATTTCAAATAACGTCATAGTTAAAATTAATAATAAAGCATTGTCGCAAAGTCTAGGTTTATTTTTGTTTTTGAAAGCTTAAAACTTTACATAATGTTTCAGTTTAGTTAAGTAAAATATTAATTTGTTAATAAACTTTGATCTTGGTGGTTTTTTTAAAGAAAGTTAATACATTTTAAAGCTTTTAGTTCTTAGAGCAAATGACTTAAAAAATAGTAATAAGAGCTGTATAAAAAAAAAACCTAAACAAAAAAAATTGAATAGTTTAGTATATAAATTGAGGAAAAATTAAAAATAAAATTTCAGTTTTTATTATATCAATCAAGTATTGAAAAGTTAAAATAAATTTTAGAGAAGGTTTTCAAAATACACTTTATTTATTTACAATTAGCTTAAATTTAATGCTTTTAAAACGTAAAACAGCCGGTACTTTTTTATTCCATTAAAAATTTAAACTGAAAAGTTCTAGTTTAGATGCCGTACAAAAATAACAGTATTTCGTTAGAAACAAAACAAAGTTTTTAAACATTTGTTTTTTATTCTAAAGTCTTGTTATACAGTTCAAAGTTTAAAAGTGTAAACAAATTAGCTATTATTACTTAATTATACCTGTAAAAAAGACGCTAAACAGTTACATATATAGTTGTATATATGTTTAAGTCTTTTTTGTCTTTTTGATGTTTTTAAAATATTTACCTATATATAATAAACTTTGAAGTTATTAGTTTTATTACATACTACGAATATTTGTTTGTGTAATGAAGTCGAACCAGAAAGTTATACATACATTTATAATTTAGAATATGTTTTTTTTTCCAAATTCGTTTATCATAAGCAAATGTTTTTAAAAAGCATATTTTTTGCGGAAAATAACCTAACTAAATTTATATTAAATTTAATAAAAATTAACGACCACTAACTTTTTCTACTTAGGAAACCGTGCTTTATTAGATCAGTACTTACTCCCCAATCAGCAATAATAGCTGTCAGAAGAAATATGAAATAATAGATAAAACTACTTAATAAAAAAATTATAATTTTATATAATAATTTAACAATTTAATTAAATGAAAAAAGAAGTTTTAAAAGGTTACCGTAAAAACCCTAACAGTTTAATCTTTAAAAAATCGTGTTTAATTGAGTTTACTACGGGTCATACTAAGGCTAGTTTAATTTCTTTTATATACTCAAGTTTGTTTTATTTATTTATACTAATTATTTAACGACAAATAAAAACGCTAAAAATGTTTCATCCGAAGACCTGGTGCACGAAAAAACCTTTCGGTTTTCGGGCACACAGAACGGATACCTTTCAACATCTTGTCCACGACAAGACTCAGTAAACTCAGGCTGGAAAGTTATTATAAAGAGGGTTATTTTAATAAAATATGAAATAAATTAGCATTAAATTATCATTAAAAAATTATTGATTGAGAGCTAAGATCCTTAAGTCCTTAGCTTTTTGCCTGTGTTGAAAGTTCACTACAAGGAGAAGAAAATAAGGAATGTAACAAACTGAACTAGGGCAGGGGCAACTCAAGCAGGAGCAGCATAGTTTTTATTTATTGAAAAGTAGTTTTATTTACTTTGAAATGCTATCTTTTGCATTTTTTAAAAATCTTCGCACACTTTTTAAAAAGCGATGCAGTGGTTTGTAATAAGTCTAATTGGTTTTTATTTGTACAGGTTTGTATCCACCCTTAATCGTTGTTAGATACTAAGTTTTTTGTAAGTTTTTCCCAATTTTTCCAATTAAATAAATAGTTCTAGGTAATGATAAAATTATTTAATAAAAATTTATAACCATCAAACAATAGTGTTAAAAATACTTCAATTATAAATATAAGCTATATTAAGCGGCTTATGAAATCTTTGTTCATTTAGAACTTTTAAAGATTATACAATATAACTATACAATATACTTCAGGTTTTCACAAACTGGGCCAAGTGGCCCATTGGTTTGATTCATAAGGTCATAATTTGAAAATTTAACTAGATATATTCTTGAGTTGATGATAGAAAGGAAAAAATGGTCCTATGCGTTTTTCATGGTAGATTTTTAAAAAGACATGTTTGAGGGGACTACAGCTTTTTTTATTTCGTTAAAGGGGGCATTATGAAAAAGTTTATAAAACCCTGATCTAAATTGTTTAACTTATACAAATACATTTCTTACACAAAATATTCTTTTTCTTACGGTTTTAAATAAACATTTTTAGTTCATAGTTTTAAAAGCTATCAACATTGCTTTAACATATAAAAGGTATTAAAAACATTTAAAATATTTAAAAACAAATTGGTTTAGTTGTATCTTGAAAATAAGTTGATCTAAATATGTGAAACATAGTGACCAAAAAAAAAAAACAAGTCTTAAAAAATCATAAAAGTTTAAGCTCTGACATGAATCCATTATTTTAAGTTCAATAGTTTCCAAACAATGATGCGAAAAGCTTTTTAAAATTTAGTTTTATCTATTCATTTTCTATTTTCAAACAAGTCTGCAAAAGCATTTGCTTCAAATGCTTTTAGTGACGTAACATAAAAACAAATACAATGTTTAGTTTGTAATTCGTAAAAACACCTCAAGATGTAACAAAGTTGTACGTGAATAAACCTTTACAGTAGAATTCTGTATTTTAAAAGCCAACTGAAAATGTGGCTAAAATATTTATTAATTATACACTGAAACTTTTTACTAAACATTATAATAGTTTAGTTGATCATAGAGCATGAATCATGGTAAGTAGGTATAATAGCAAGGCCTCTCGACAATCGGGTTGCACAACACTTTTACTTAAACTGTTTAATGCTATAAAAAAAATTTAAATTTAAAATTTAAATTTGGAAAGAAAAACTTTACATGATAAACAAGAACATTTATATTTTAGGTAAAAGTCTGCGTAAAAAACAAAACTTTGGCATTTCTACTATCTGAATATTAAATTAATAATTTTACTTATAACATAACGTATAGCGAAAGTATAAATTACAGTTTTTACAATTGAAATTAGATAAGTTTCATCTGAACTTAAGTATTGAAATCAATAATGACTTGTATTCCCAATATAAATTAGTTATAAGATTTTTTTTACAAGATAAAAACTAAGAGTTCCATGCTAACTTTTTAATTTTATAGTTTAACTAACTTCTTAATAAACTTACCCTAATTTAATCTGGAACCTTTGAAACAAGCAAATGTATCTTGAAAGAAAATTTACTATAAAATTATTAGAAAATTTTGGCCTAAACTTTGAAATTTATATGGTTGTTGTTATACTAAAAATATGTTTCTAAAATACCAAATTAAAGGTGAGGGTAGTAAATCACTTATTTAAATTTTGATTTAGTTTTGTTGAGTTTTAACTAAACTACAAGTTACTTTTCATTCTAACTTAAAACAATATTTACATTTTAGCCGTTGAAGTTCAGAGAACATAATAGGTTTCTTATGCGACTCGAAAACTAAAACAGCAAAAAAGAAAACTATTTTACTAAAAATCTGCCTTTTCCTATGTTTTTTAAATTGATTACCTCAAACTTTTATGAATGATCTTTACGATATTGGAAACAATTTGAGGCAACAATAATATAATGTTTTTTTTTCAGTTTTGTTTTGAATAGAATATTTTAAAAGTTTCAAGGGGCATTTTTCAAAAGTTTGAAGTAATTATCTCAAAAATCGTAGGAAGAGACACACTTTTAGTGGCTTTTTTCTTCTACTTTTTAGTTTGCGTCTCCCATAAGAAACCTACTACCTTCTCTGACTTTCATCGGTTATATCTAAATATTTAATTTGAGTTTCAATTACCATTAAAAAGTAACTTGTACCTTATTTAAAACTCAACAAAATAATGAAAGTGAAGAAAAAATATTTAGCCCAAACCCTTATGCCATTAAAAATTGTTACTAAAATACTGAATACTGTTGCACATCACCTACCAAATCAGTCTACTACTCATTAGTTTCAATACACTTTTTACCCAATTTTATTGCAAAAATCGTTCTTACTTTTTGGAAGAATGTATATAAGTTTACCTAAACTAAATTACATTTGATAAGTACTTAAGTACTACCCTGGTGTGAATCTAGCTTATTTTTAACTTATACATTCAAAAATAATGTTTTGAATATATCAAAATTAAAGTCATCAAACGACTTATTAAAAAAATTGTCTGAATTTAGTTATTTTAATAACATAGGTTTTTTGTTTTTCTTTCGTTTCTAACATTACTCTAGCTCTGGTTTACTCAACCTTTTAAATACATAAATAAAATCACTCAATAAATACAAATATTCTTGATATAAATTGTTAGTTTTTATTTTACAACCAAAGCTTATTTGTGTTTCATACTTTTAATTATTTAGGTTAGCTGTTATTAAATCAGTTATTAGAATTTTACTTTAAATAATAGTTTAAATAAGTTCAAAATTTAAGTTTCTGTGTGAATTATTTGTTTTATAACTAAGGCTACAATTTGATATGGAGAGAAATAATCACTTTTTTGTGAACAAAGCAAATTATTCAAAACATTTATACATTAAATGACAATATTTTATAAAACTTAAAACAATTAGCTTCTTTAATTAAACTTTTAATTTTTTAATGTAATATTATTTCCATTGACTTTAAACTAATACTTGGAAAATCAATTCTAAAGGCAACATGTGTGTTAAACTATTCAAGTTTTGAAATAAAACTGTGAACATAGCAACGAAACAAAACTTGTTTTTACAAAATAGACTACACTTATTTGAAGTTAGACCAGTGTAGTAAAAACTCTTGTTATTTGTACACAAATTTATTAAAACAGAAATTTACAAAATTTTTATATATTTAAACTTTTATAAATTCAATGTTTAGTTTTTGTTATGTTTTCAAGTATCAATATCATTTTTTATTTTAAAGTTTCAGCAAAAGATTTACCTCTAGCATCTATAGACTTAAATAAAGTTTTATTAGATAAATATTTCACTGTATTTTAGCATGAGTTAAAATCAGTGGCTTAACTTCTTGTACGAACTATTTTTTTAATCCTTCTTGAAAATAAATTACTTGATTAATATGCTTTGTGCATAAAAAGTGATTATTTTTTTCCATTTCAAAGCATAAGTCATAAAACAAATAATTCACACAGAAACTTAAATTTTGAACTTATTTAAACTATTTTTTAAAGTAAAATTCTAGTAATTGATTTAATAATTATTAACCTAAACAATTCAAAGTATGAAATACAAACAAGCTTTGGTTGTAAAATAAAAGTAACTTTTTTATATCAAGGTTATTTGAGTTTATTGAGTGATTTTATTTATCTATTTAAATGGTCGAGTAAACCAAAACAAGTGTATTCGTATAAAGAGAGAGAAACAAAAAACCTACGTTATTAAAATAACTAAATTCAGAACTTTTCTTAATAAGTCGTATGATGATTTTTATTTTTATTACTTTTATCATTTTTGAATGTAAAAGTTAAATAAATTCATAAATATATAAATGAGAATGAAAATATTAAAAAATAAGCTAGATTTACAACAAGGTAGGACTTAATTAGTAATTAAATGTAATTTCATTTTTTGCAATAAAATTGGGGTAAAAAGTGTATTAAAACTAATGAGTAGAATAACCTTAAGAAGATATGTCAAGAAAAATGGACGAGATAATTTTTAGTTAACTATAAAATACCTAATTATAAAAAGTCCTCTTATGTTGAGAAAAATATTAAACAGCTAAGTTGGTACTACATTTTTTACCTCCAAACTCCAAATTTACCTTTATCGTAGTTGACGCCCAAAGGCAAAGATCAGAAATCCAAAATTGATAAAAACATTATTATATACTATCTAAATAGGTATTATGAACAAAGTTTTATCGGTAAAACAAAAGACAGTTTAAGGGTCAAGGAGCATATACCTACTTGTGTAAATTAGTTTCTGAGGTCATATGAAAAAGAAAAAGAAAAGAAATCTGTGAAAATCATGAATGCGGTAAAAATCTTGTTTATTGATGAATACTCAATCAACTATCAATTATGTGTGGAATATTTTGATTTGGACAGACTCAAAATAACTAAAGCTTGTTAAAACATTTTGGACTAATTAACTAAAATGGAGAGTATATGCTTTTTAATTAGAATACTTACCCATTGTTGGCTTAAAGAACTTGGTTGTTGAGTTGCTTCATTTACTTAATGTTTGTTTGGTCATTTTAGTGTTAATATTTTTCAATTTATAAACTGTGATCAATAGTATATTGGTTAAATTTTTGAAATAAAAGAAAATTTGCGTAACCAAGGGTTATTTGTTATGATTATAAATATTTTTGTATCAGGTCAGGGTTTCCCAACCAAGAGTTGCTCACTACCACAAAATGTCCAAGATCCCCTTGGGGTGCGAGTCAGCATTCTAAGGGGTGCGAGAAGGCTTTTAATTTTTGTTAGGAGATTTTTCATTGACTTGGGCGACAGTAAGCCTAAATTTCATTTACTAAACAAAACAAAACTATCAGTTTTTAAACCTTATAAGCATTGCTTGTAAAGTTTAAACTTTTACAATTTTATTTTACTTTTAATTTTTTATTTAATTAAAATTAAAGTTTTTGATTTTTACACCAAACTCTATTTGCATAGCTTTCAAACTTAATAATAATTTAGCTGTGGTTTTGATTTCGACTGTTCGTTTACAAAAAAAATATTACTACCATTACCTGAATCTAAAGCTTGATATAGTTGTTATATCTTTTAAAACCATTTTTTTACAAGCTAGAGACTAATGTGAGTGTATAGCTTTTATGTGAAAATATTACTTTGGCTTTACATCAGTGGTTCCCAACCTTTTTGATGCCCCGCACCCCTAAAGTCTCTTAATTTGGTCTCGCACCCCTAACACTATATGCTATAATTATCTATTAATAGTTTGATTACAATATCATTTATTTCATTAATTAACAATTTTTGTTTTAATATATACCATAGTGTACTATATTAACAAAAATAAAATTTAAAAACATAAAAAACTATATTCGAACAAGTTTAATCTATTTTTTATAAGGTAGAAAACATCTCTAGAACTCACTCTTCCCTCTGCAACGATAAACGTTTTCTGAAGTCAAGCAAGTGAGTTTAGAGCTCATCACTTGTAATTGTACCTGCTCATTTTTAAACTAACTAAAAAAATAATTACTTTTCAATTAAACGAAAAAACAACAAATCTATCTTTCAAAAAAACATTTTTTTTTCAATTAACATTAAGAAAAAACTAAACTAATCTTATATATTTTATAAAAATAATCCTAAATGGCAGGTCGTTATACTCACAAGGTATTTAACAGATTATTAAAATTCTATTCATGCAATATTATTTTGAAAAGATTAAGAACTTAATTTTAAATCTACTCTAAAGTTAATGACTTTTTTGTTTGTATTTATTGCACAAAACATTCTTAAAACGTGGTATTGTGTTGCTGATTGCAATTCGTATGTGCATTCAAGCGGTTTTTTGGTTTAGTTTTTATTGACAAAAGATTACTAAATTCAGACTCACACAAGTAAGTCGTTGCGAATGGAATAAGAGTACTTAGTGCTTTTTCACCAAATTTTGGAAACATATTCATTGAACAACACTAGTATTGTTTAAGAGTTTTGCTTTTAAACTGCATTTTGAGAAAACGGTTCATGCATAATTCAATAAGTTTATCTTTAAACGATTCATCGTTGGACATGTGATTCAAACTAAAAGAATATGGATTTATTATCCATTCTTCAGAAATTTCCAGTTCTCTTTTTTTAAAATATCCGTCAAATGACTTGGATAGTATTTCCAAATGGTTCATAATTTCTGCACGCACACTTGGTACTAAACACTCATCTTCATCAGTCACTTCTTCGAGTAATGGAAAGTTTGATAAATTGCCTCTTTCAACTCGTCAACACCAGAGATTTAACTTTTTTTAAATAAAATTAATTTATTCAGAAAATTAGCGCCAACTTCTTTTTATAACAAACTGTACTTTTTAATTTTATAAACTTTATCAGAGAGTGAAAATCTCCTTATTTATCATACAAAAATGAAAAGCCATCTCGCACCCCTTTACATAATACGTTAATTTCATAATTTTTTACTACCTAGTTCATATAAAATTTATAAAATATTTTAGTTTCAAGTGTTAACTTCATTTTCATTTACTTTTTGGTCTTCCTTTTCCACACTTATCATATTATTATTCAGATATCAAAAAACAAACTGACGAGGTCATAGACCGAAGCATTGTTTTTGTTAAATAAATCTAAAAAAAATAAGTGTTTTGATAATTAACTTTTTAATACTTCTTTAGAATACAATTTTCAATTAGTACTTAGTCGTTAATTATATTAAAGAATTAATTATGTTCAGAAAACGTTGATAGTTGCAAAGGGAAGAGTGAGTTCTGATGTTTTCTATCTTAGAAAAATAAACAAAACTTTTTTTAATACAGCATTTTGTATTTTCAAGTTTACATATACATATTTTTTTTAAAAACAGTTTAATATCAAAAAAATGATACACAAACCTTCATCGTTCTATTTCATATTATTCTTAAACAAATCATTGCATGTATTGCAAGGGGTGCGAGAACAAATAAATTTTTTTAGGGGTGCGGGACATCAAAAAGGTTGGGAACCACTGAATTAGGTAAAACTAAACAACTAAGACTAAAAACTTAATAAGTTGCTGAGCGTTCTGTCAGATGCATGTAATCTGGCCAATAGGAGGCTTAAAATAGTAAACAGTATGGTCGTTGGTTTGTACTCAGTTAAAAGTTAAGTTATAAACCCATTGTGCTTTTAATTACCCCCGTATAAGTGTAAAAGAAAAAAGAGATGTTAGAGAAATTTAAATGTGTTAAAGACAGTTTAATTAAACCAAGTTAAAAAATCCCTAAAGGTCATAGTTTGAACTTTTCGTAACAGAATCAAAAAATGTTTTACGTGTAATTCGTTTTAATCGGATTTTTTTAGCACATTTATACTTTTTAAGTTTTGAAATATTTTTCAATTTTTGTCTGAAAAACTACAAAAAGTCATTATTGAATAATACAACTACTACCTCAACTTTTTATAAACTTGAGTTAAATAGCTATTTATTTACATAGATTATCAACATAAGTTTAAGTTTAAGACAATACTTACTTGACTAAAAAAAACTTGACGGTTTTCAGTAAGATTAATATAGTTAACAGAACTATTTATTTACTTTTATTTGATATAAATAAACCTAAGATGCTGTAGTTTAGCATGTGATTAGCTTTAAAAAGTTGTAAAATCTTTAGTTAAATGAATATGAAAACTGTATAGAAAACTATAAATGACTTGAAAGTTTAAAATCATAAATCAAACTACTCATTTAAGTATTTCACAAAACTTTGTAATATATTTTTTTAAATTTAATAGAATAACAAAACATACCACAGAATCTAAAGATTTGATTTTAATTAACAACCTTGTTACATTTGACAGCAATTGTAAAAACTTTTGTGTGGTATATATATCAAGTAAATAAAACATTGATTAAAATTAAGTTTTTTAAATTTGCAAGAAAATTTGATATCAATTTTTGGTTTCTTCTTTAAAGTTAATAATAAACTAAGAAGTATATGGAATATTTAAAAACAACAATAACCAGGGTTAAAGTGTTGAAATCAGTTAGAACGGCCTATTGCAAACAAGTTAAAATTCTTAAGCTTAAAATTAATCTAAAAATTTTTTGTAAGTATTTAAAGCACATATAGTTTGTCCCATATTACAAATATATAAATACAATCAAGAACACATTTGCGAAAATATATCAGACCAAGGCCGAACTAACGTACACCATGAGAAAAGCTCAAGTTGACAAAAAAATTGATCATGACACTGTAGTAGTTTTGTTTGAAATAGTTTCAAATGCGCGGATTCTTTGTGTGAAATATTCAACACTTATGTCTGGTTTTTATTGTCAAAATACATAAAATTTTGAGCTGTTTAAATAATTCGCATTTTTAGAAAAATTAAAGTAGCTAACTGCATGATTTTAGCATTAAAGTTTTACTTTTTATTATTTTTTTTACAACAGTTTGTTTTTATATTTTTCTTCAGAAAACATACTCAATAACTAAATAAATTGTAAACCTATAAAGTACGCTTGTGCAATAATAATTTTTTTAATCGACATTAACTCACTTAAATAATGTCTTGTTTACCTAAGCACTAATAAAAATGAGTTAGTTCAGTATTCCATAATAATATTTGTACTTCTTTGCAAGCTTTTAATAGTTATTAATTACAATTGAAAGCAGTTACAAAATGTCAAGCTTGTATCTTTTTAGCCTTATTGTTGATTTTTTGTTAGTATAGTTCAATGCAACTCATGTTTCCGAAAACAATTATTTCTGTCCCTTTGAAAATTTTCGCATTCCAATCTCAAGTTGGTTTATTTGTGAATGCTGTATTTTATTTCATATTTTTAAATTTTGTCAACGTAAATCATAAGTAAAGCATGAGTCATTCGACTATAACGTAAATAGAAAATAAGAAAAAGATGTGTAGTGATTAATACGTATTGCAGTTGCCTACCATATTGTTTCATAACAGTTAAAATATTACAAAAATTTCTCGTTTATTTTTAAAATAATCTGTGATAGTACCAAGTATAATTTTTAGATTTAAGAAAAGTATTTATCAATAGTTAAAAAAATATTACCACAGCTACTAAAGTATCAATACTTATCTAGACACTGTTGTAACAGTTTACATATGTTTAAAATTTCTATAAAAATGAAGTTTTACTTTGCTTGTTTTTAGTTTTTTCACTTCTTTATATTGCCATATGTGATGAAGAAAATGAAGGTTAGTTTTAGTTAATATATTTATATAAAATAAAAAAAATTCATAAGTTTGGATGGAATTGATTTGTATAATCTTAATAATCAACTTTGGTGATTTTTCATTTAAAATATATTTAATTAATTTTTAATCGACGCTTCTTTTTAAAGTTTGAAAAATATTTTTTTTGTTTAATAACTATACATTAATAAAATCAATAAACTTAAGTATTGCAACAAACTATTATATTTTAGGCAAAGTATCATTTTATAACATACAGATGTTTTACACAAGATGCCTATAAGTTTCTGTGCATTATTTTAAGAATTATGTTGTCAAACAAAAAGAATGCATTTAATAGCACACTATTTATTTTATGACGTTTAATTAATGGTTTTCACCAAGTTCTATCAAATTAAATATTCAAGTTAAGCTAATGTTCACTTTAGTTTATCAACACGGTAAAATTTTTAGAACACTTTTTAAATTTTTGTTTTTAATTATCATAGACAATACAAGTGCGTTTGATGAAATAATATACAATTAATAACTTTTCATTACGCTTTTTAAACTCAAAAAAAAAATGTGGTGAAAAATATTGTCATGTTTAAATGTTAGTTTGTTTATTATAATCTTATTATTCCAAACACAGACGTGCTGATTAACGCTCAAGAGGCGAATTCGTTCTTAGAAGAGGGAAATACCCGTGCTTAAGATAAAAAGTGGTACTAGGGAACTTTGGAGTGGCTGGCCGAAGCTGAAAGGGAAATGTTCGAGTGGTTCATTCCCAAACAGCCCAGGTCTTCACGAACCGAGTTTTGAATCGGGGGATTTTCTATATCACGTGTTGTATTTTTTGGCTGCATTGTAAGAGCAAAAACTTTTTCATAATTTTTTACGTTTTTTTTTCGTAATAAATTATCTGTGCTTTTGATTAATCGTTAAAATATCTACTTAACAAAGTTAAAAA
This sequence comes from Thalia democratica, assembly GCF_965202585.1. Classification (NCBI taxonomy): domain Eukaryota; kingdom Metazoa; phylum Chordata; class Thaliacea; order Salpida; family Salpidae; genus Thalia; species Thalia democratica. The sequence goes on from NC_139165.1 coordinate 88,299,680, forward strand.
TTGTATTCAGGTTTAAGCTACTACTTTTATATTAATCAAACACCTTACTGTATAAAACAATATATTTGTTGATTAAATTGGTAAAACAAGTTATAAATGGTGCTAATTAGTACTACATATAGAAACATACGACGTATTATATTAGAGTAGGTAATATAATTGAACTTTAATGGTATACTACTCAAAAAGAAACTTATAAATAAAATTCGCTTATACTAGAACGTAACGCATTTTGCAGTATGTAAGCATACTTATGATTGTTTTACTTTGATCCTATATTAAGCTAAAAAATAGCAATATTCTAAGGTATTTTTCATTTACATTCAAGCATACTGTTGTTATCTTGTTACTTAATGCATTTAAATGTTAGTTATCACATACATACATGCTATACTAAAGCTTGTTGAAAGTTAAAAGAACAATGCATTGATTATGCGAAAAAGTATTTTACTGCTTTAAAGTTATTTGTTCATTGACTCTACAAATTGTAATGTTATAACACTTCAACGTATATAACAATTGTAATAGTATTAAAGCTTAATTATTTTTAGAATACATCTATATTGTTTTCACTTTAAAAAAATTCTTTTGAGCTTAAAAATCTAAAGCTGTTAGTTAATTGTTCTAAATTTATTAAAAACTAAGTACTTTTAGGCAGTTTTACTTTTTAACATAGTTTATTTTAAAAAATAACACAATGATTTAATAATGAAATTAGTTATTTTTAAAAGCAACAAACACGTATAAAGCAGTATTTTAAAACTCATTTAATTTTTTTAAATAAATTAAACTTTGACACATGGTCATGAAAACAGAATTTTACAAAGGAACTATTGTGATTTAAATAAAAAATTCATAAATTTCCATATTTCTATTGCTAAATAGTACTAAACTTTAAAGTTAAATGAAAAATAAACAAATTAAAGCAGACAACTAAGTACTTTAAATCAGTATAACACTCCAAAAATAAATTTAAAAAACAAGTAAACATATTGGTGTAAAAATGAAAATAGTCAATTACAAAAGCAATGAACAGTTAAAAAACTATTTTTTTAAACTTGAATATTTTGTTCAAACAAATTTCATGCTGACTGAATAGTCAGAAAAATAAGAATTTTTAGAAAAACTGAAGTACATTAAAAAAAATATAACTTTAAAATTAGAGGTTTTTGAATAATTAATGAAAACAGATTTTATTCATTTTTAGAAAAAAAATTCATACGAAAAGATAACTACTAAAAATGGAATTAAGGCTAGGGTTGCCTTAAGCGAGCCAAAAACATGGCCTAAAATGATGCCAATTAATACAAAAATGCAAATTACTGAAGTAAGAATTGTAAATTTATATTTATAAATTTTTAAACATTTGTCTTTATTAAAGTAGAACAATACAGCAATAACTACCAATTCCGGACATAACTTAATAAATTTAACAAATAAGTTAACAGTATCTCTATCAAAATAATTTTTTATTTTATTTTTAATTTCATTTAGAAAACCTGATAATAGTTCATACTTTAGACAATTACTGAAAAACTTTTCTGCTTCTAGTCGAGATGTCATAGATTTCATCAGACTTTGAAGCTTCTTTTGAGTTGTCTCACTTCCAACAACTTTTGCTGCTTCTTCTAGTAAAATTAGAAAACTGTTACAACAAGTTAATTTGTAAACATAACTTTACCTTTTGGAAAACACAATAGCTTACTTTTAATAGCTATTTTAACAGGAATGTTATTACTTTTAAATTAAAACATATTTTAGGTTAAAACAAACTATTTTACTTTTGTTGTATTTATAAACAAAGTTATTGTTACTGTTTTTACAACTACATACAAAATTTGAAGTTCAAAAGTTAATAATAAGTACAAAACTGAAAGCTTATAACTGTAAAGGTATTCAATTTTTCTTAATGAAAAAAAAATCAAAACACAATTAAGACAAACCACAAGTTATTTTTAAGCATTTAAAACATTATACTCAATGTAATGATCTGTTCAATTTTATACTTGATTATGCTAACCTGAATTGAGTTGTTGTTTTTCAAATTTACTAACAAATTCAAATGCTGGACTTTTGAAATTGGTCGTTTTCATCAGCTTCTTGAGACTGTTTTGATTTTGACCAACTTTCATCATCTTTGTTACTTCATCTAGAAAAGTTTCAAAAAAATTACAAATCAATTTCTAGTTAAAAACAACTGCTTAAAATTAGAACTTGTTTGTTCAATGGGATAATTTGACTTGTTTATTTGAAGTTTAAACAACTACATTATTTTAAAATCATAACAAATAATTTAGAGTAATATACTAAATAATTAATACATATATATTTTATAATAAAACCATTAATTTTTTAGCTCATTAGTTACATAAGCATTTTGAAAGCAAACTTACATGAGCTTCTTAGAAGTCTAGATTTTCTAATTAGTGTTAACATTTCAAATTTACAAACTTTATAATGAAAGCTTTCAAAATTGCATAATATGTGCAACTGAAATCAGTGAAGCGGAAAAGGTTCTATTAACACTATTTACTATAGACTTTTGATCAAACTTACTTGTTAAGCTGCATCAAAGTTATTCATTCGAAAGGCTGGTGTAAACTAATAGCTCAACTTTCTAGCGTGTGATTTTCAGTTTTGTTCTAAGCAATGTTTTAACTATTTTCCTAGTTTTTTTTCTTTGTTGAACCTAGTAACGTGCTTTATAGCTTGTGGTCTAAAATAATAAGACTAGAAAAGAAATTTGAATGAGTAATGTTGTAAATTGAACAGACCTACTATTCTTTCGAATTATAGTTTCTACATCACACTAACTGAAGGAAAAATTACAAAAAAGTATACTTAAAAAGAAAATGTTTCAAAAAACTACATGTTTAGTTTTAGCTTGATATAAAAGCTCTAACTTATAAAGCTTAAGGTCGTTGACGTGATATAATATATTTTATTTTGACTTTAGAAATGTACACAATAAAAGTTGTAACATGCATTAATTACTTATTTAGGATAGTTTTTTGCTTTTTAATAATACATAACAACAAAAGTTTCAAAACGTATTCCACAATAAATATTATTTATGTATCGTTTACATATGCCTTTGTACTTATTTATATTAACAAATTTTGAAGTTTTTACTCGTTTTTTATTGTTATGACATAACTAACTTGAAAAGCTGCAAAAAATAAACTATCTAACTTATTACAGGAAGCTTTAACACATTTAAATTTTGTCGTAAACTAAAATTATAGACCGGAGTCGACAGCCTTTTGTAAGTCGCTGACGAATTCTACTACAAATAGTTGCTCGCAGACCGTACTGTATGTAGAAAAACTTTTTGCAGTCCGCAGTTCTTTAAGATAGTTGTAGAATCAATGTCTAAGTTCTTTTAAAAATCAAAACTATTTTGTAAAAAACAGTAACAAAGCAATATAAATAAGCAATTAACAATCAAAAGCCTAATTGCATTTTTTACCTAAAAATTGTATATTTTTAGAATTTGTAAAAGTATGTATTATACTAAAATTAAAGGGTAGCTGTCAAATTTGCAAGAGGGGACAAATTTGCACGAGTGCACAAAATTACACTAAGATACTTTTGAACGAAAAAATTTTTACGAGGGGATAAAATTGCACGAAAATAAAATTGCACGAAGGTATTTTTGAACGAGCAGACAAGTTAGTCCCCTCGTGAAATTTTATAACTTCGTGCAATTTTGTCTTCGTGCAATTTAGACCCGTTCCCGAAATTTAGCATCGCGGACCACTGATCTTTGCTTGAAGGCCGAACTTTGTTATAATAAAAACACTATGAAGGATTTAATGGCTGTAACTAATGTGGGAACGGGTCACTTTTGCACGAAGACACTTTTGCACGAGGGGACACTTTTGCACGAGGGTCACTTTTGCACGAAGGGTCACTTTTGCACTAGGGAACACTTTTGCACGGCGACTCTTTTGCACGAGCGTCACTTTAGCACGAGGGGACACTTTTGCACGGCGTCACTTTTGCACGCTGGGTCACTTTTGCACGAGGGGACACTTTTGCACGGCGACTCTTTTGCACGAGCGTCACTTTTGCACGTGGGACACTTTTGCACGGCGAAACTTTTGCACGGAGGGTTACTTTTGCACGAGGGGACACTTTTGCACGGCGACTCTTTTGCACGGAGGGTCACTTTTGCACGAGGTGACACTTTTGCACGAGGAGACACTTTTACACGGCGACATTTTTTTAAAACTATTTTTTTTTTAACTTAAATAATATTCGTTTTCAACGCAAGTTGTTTTGAATAAATAAAATGTGGTAGTTTTTTAATGAAATTTTAATGTAAAGTTTTTATTTGAAGTTTTACTTAGAACAGTATAATAAAATAAGTTACCACAATTATTATTATTATTGTTATTAAATTAATTTAAATAAACTAGTTGAATAGACATTTTTAATTAAAAAAAAAAAAATTGAATACATTAAATGAAAATAATCTGAATTTTGTTACTTTTTAAACAGAAAGATAAACTTAATTTAGTATGGCTTTAAAACACGAATTTTGAGTATAATTTTTACTTATTTTCTCTCGATGTTATAATTAGCACTATATAGCTATTAAAAAAATGTTTTAATTTTTTTTTATTTCAAACAATTATTAAATTATAATAAAGATTTACTTAGTATATGAAGTGCAAAGGTATTTCAGATTTTACCTGATGTTTTTTTTTATTTTTTAATGTAGCGTGAGAATAAAAAAAGCAATAAAGTAGCGCATTTTTCATGATTTAAACTTAGATTATTTCATTACAATAATGTTGCATGATCATGATAAGCCAATGAGAGAGTAACATTTGGAAGTTTGAACTTATGTTCATCAAAAGTATCAAGAGATCCTTACACCAGCATTCCATGATCATGAAATAAGCCAATGAGAGCCTAACGTTAATGTCCTTGGAGCATTAGGTTTTTATTTTTGTTGTTAGTCAATGCATTTAAATATTTGATGTTGTTCGTTCTACATCAAAGCGTAAATAGATATAAGTTTGTGGTTAAAATTTTGCTTTTTAAGTTAACCTATAAATTTTATATCAAATTATGTTTTTATCTTTGTTATAATAAATAAATTTTATGTGTTATTTTATTTTTTCTTTAAGTGTCTTCCAGTTTAAGTGGTCTAGGTATTAATGCCTAGGTTCATCATATGAACAATAAATTGTAACCGTATAGTAAAATATATAAAAAGGCATAGTTGTTGATTAATGTATCAAAATTCAAAATAAAGTAGAACAACTTACTTACACTTTAAGCGTTTTTTATCCTAGTTTCTAAATAAATTAACTTTTTTGTCCCTGATATGAATCTTTAAAAAATAATTTTATTTTTTCTTTTCGTTAGTTTGTTTCTAACATTAACTTTTACTGTTTAGATCTTTAATTTTTTGCCTTTAATATAAGTATAATATAAAGTTTTAGTTTTCAGTTTCTTTTTATGTTACAAACTTGGTAGTTGTTAAAAAACTTAAAATCAGCCTGCATGCAAAATTGATTTTCCGTGGGAAGAGTCATCGTGCCAAAATGTCGCTGTGCAAAAATTTCATCGTAAAAATGTGACGTTGTGCAACGATGCTGTTGTAAAAAATTGTCATTGTAAAAAAATGTCGCCGTGCAAAAGTGTCTCCTCGTGCAAAAGTGACGCCGTGCAAAATTTTCACCTCGTGTAAAAGTGACCCTCCGTGCAAAAGTGTCGCCGTGCAAAAGTGTCCCCTCGTGCAAAAGTGACGCTCGTGCAAAAGAGTCGCCGTGCAAAAGTGTCCCCTCGTGCAAAAGGGACCCTGCGTGCAAAAGTGACGCCGTGCAAAAGTGTCCCCTCGTGCTAAAGTGACGCTCGTGCAAAATAGTCGCCGTGCAAAAGTGTCCCCTCGTGCAAAAGTGACCCTTCGTGCAAAAGTGACCCTCGTGCAAAAGTGACCCTTGCTGCAAAAGTGACGCCGTGCAAAAGTGTCCCCTCGTGCAAAAGTGACCCTTCGTGCAAAAGTGACCCTCGTGCAAAAGTGTCCCCTCGTGCAAAAGTGACGCTCGTGCAAAAGTGACACCTACCCAACTAATGTACTTACTTTAAGTTAGACATTGAAAATTTGAGCAGTTTATCTTTAGTTTTATATGCAATCGATAATAAACAATGAACTTTACCGCAAGATCAACAACAACAGCATCCGAGACAATCCTACGACCGGTTTCGTCCTTATTAAGACTCATCAGGCAGGAATAGTCGCGAGAAACCGCTATTGTGATCTTGAACAAGCGGGCTTAAGTACGAAGTACTGAAGCGATCGTTGATGATGGCCGAAATAAATACTGGCTAGTTTTATATGCACATGTTTTTTTTGTTGAATTTTTTTTCTAAATCTTATTCCGTGAGTTGATCGTTTTTAAGCGTGTAATCAAATAAAAAAAAAGTTAAAATATAAAAAAAAACTTTACTACAATATTACAATATCAAAAAAAAAAGAGTAGAAGTTTCCGATTTTTCTTGAAGTGATTAATGACTTAAAGTTGTTTAATGAACTTGACATTTAACAACTGTGCTTGTTAAATACTATAAGAAAAAAATATGTGTTCACAAAATGTTATTTTGTTTTAAAACACCTACTACATTTATTGTTCAGTTTTAGTTGCTTCTGATAAATATATGGAATACAAACAAAAAAATATAAAACACAAACTTTAAGATTTAAAACTTGACATACATTTCTTTATTAAAATAAAAAACTTTCAGCATACTGGTTACAATTAATGTCTGGCACAACTCTAAATATCATTTTTTATTACATATAAATAAATATTACATCTAAATTTAAGCCTAAAACATATTTTTTCAGCATTTTATATTACAAAATTTAAAGTTTTAAGTAGAGACCTTATAGAAATAATCTTTAAACAAAAACTTCAGTTGGTAAGAAAGTTAAAACTAAGAAAGCAAGTTAAAGTACCTCAAGTAAAACTTTAAATCAATTGCTTTAAAAAAAAGTATCAAGAGGTTACCGAGAAAAAAATTAAACGTGCCCCAAATGCAAAGCAGCAAGTAGAAAAGCATGGACGCCATCCCCGGCTTTCTGGGCAAAAGAAACAGGAAAGCCGGGAAAGACATCAGAGTCTGGCTCACGAACCACTCGTCGTCCGGCAAATCTTGCCAATAGCGGATCAGGGGAATCACCGCGCGGTCCCTGATCCACGCCGCCGCTCTCTCGTTCAGCGTCAGGGGCTCCTGGGACTTGACTCTGTAGGCGAGCTTGTGGGGAAGGCAGATGAACGGGAACTCGGAAGGAAACGGCCACTCCACGACGGGGACGATCTGCCACTCGTACTCTCTCTTTTGAAAGAGGCTGAACGACAGCAGGGACGGTGCTGCGCGCTTGAACCTTTTGGCTGCTGCTTTTGAGAAAAGCTTGGGACTTTTTGGAGCGTTTGCAGCCCTTTGTAGCAGTCTGGCTGGTAATTTACTAAACATCTTCTCTGAAACAAAAAAAAATAATACTTAGTTAGTTTTGTTAAATGCTTTTATGTTGTAAGTTCGAGTTAACTTTGAAACGTTTGTTCTACGTGTTATATACGAAAGGGTTACATGGTAATTCAAATTTGGACAACTCAAATTCCGACAATTTAAATTGAAAAAAATAAAAAACACTATATCTCAATACGCAATATAAGTTTGAAATAAATAAAAAATACATATGTAGATCATATTAATATCTACAAGCCACTTTTTTTCTTTTTTACGAAACCTTAAAGTTTCTTAATATATTTTAAAAATACTAAAAATGACTATGTTTTTTACTATATTTAAGGCGTATCCCAAAAAACATTTAATGTTTTGCAAAAAAAAAAAATGGCTTGTTGATACTAAAATGACCTACATACTTATTTTTTAAATTTGACAAGTATACATTACTTTTTTACTTGTGGCCCTTTATTTTTTTTTCTAGAAATTTGAAAAGTCGTGCACCCATAAGAAAGTGGTGTTTGCTAATATTACAGGTAGATATACTAAACCTAAATATTTTTAGCAATAATTGTTTTTAATGAGCCTACATAGTAGTGGTTATGGTTGATGCTTTTTTAAACATTGTTTTTGATAAACTTCAAACATTTTTTTTTATAAGAGTCCTGGATAAAACGTTAAAAGGTATCCAAGTTATTTACGAATTGATACCCAGAAGGTTTTTTTGTACATCGGGTCCTAGAAACAAAAATTTTGAGCAATTTTTTGTGGTTCAACAAACAATAAATAATACACACATATAAAAATTATAAACAATGTTTTTATAACTATAGTCATTAAATAAATATTTGTAGTTAACTAAATCAAAAGGTTCTGTTGCTTTTTAGACGTTAAAAATTTAGAGTAATTGCTGGCAGATGTTAATTAAGAATACTGTTAAAATCGAAATCGAAAACATTTATAAGATTATAGATTTTTTTTAATTAGGATATAAGTATAAACTTTTTAAACTTTAAGTGGAAAAACAAACAATATAATACTAAAAAGTAATTTCCAGTATAAATTAAGCTGCACGCTTAGTATTTCTGCCGCACAAACTCACCTGTCCTTTAATTTAAAATTTTAAACTGCAAACTTTTCCAGTCTAGATTTAACTAAACTTTGCTACAGGATTCTCATTTCTTTTTAATCTGAGACTATGTTGAGATCACCTAAGCAACCCTAACTTTTCTTTGAAATATCAGAATACCAAAGTAAATAAATTTAATAAAAATGATCAAATTAGTTAAAGTTGACCTCAAGAACTACCGAACTATTAAAATAATTGAAACATTGTATCTGGTCCTTTTATAATAAAAAATATATCTTATTTACAATTAAAGATTAAGTTAAAACAGACCTCTACTGTAATCCATATAGAATGTGTGGGTAACTTAAATATTAAACTTATTTGGCTATAGTGTACCTTGCACCAACATACTTAATTTTATACATTACTTAGAGCTAAATGGTACTTAAAAGTAATATATACTATACAGATGTCCAGGACAAGACGTTAGGTATCCATGGTGTGCGACTCAATAACCAAAAGGTTTTTTCGTGCCAAGGACCAAGTATTTTCAGCGTATTTTTTGTCGTTCTATAAACTTTGTAAATACATAAAAAACTAGGCATGACTTTTGATAGTTATATTTTATGTTAAAGAACATATCAAACACTAAAAAAAAGAACATTAATTTTATTAAATACATAATGTTGTGGTCAAAACTTTTACACAAGAATTAATTCTTCTAGGAATATACTATAACAATGTATAACTAAATTAAGAATTATCTACTCGAAATGGAAATTAAGAAATCAACTGAAATTATATAAAATAGAAAGTATTAATTAATATTTCAAAAAGAACTTTACTATAAACATAACAAATGATAACAAATAAACTCATTCTGGAACTACATCTGAAAGGTCTTGACCAAAATATCACTGTAATCTGTATACAATCAAAATCCACCCGCGTTCAAAATCTACCCGATCATAATCCACCCGCATTCAAAATCCACCCATTTTTTAAAAATTGTTTTTATTTACTAATTTATTTTATATATCTTTTAAATTTTTCTTTTTTTTTGGACTATCACTGTTACCCCTAACCCTTACCCTCGTTCGGTAAGTGTTTCTCGGATTTGACTTGGATTTTGAACGTGTCCCCTGTAATCACAATGAGATAGGTTTATGTAGCTCTATCTTAAAAGTATAAACTTGCTTCAGATCAACTTGCTTTCTGGTTGACTGATTTTATAGCATTTGATGTTCAACTAAATGAAACAGCAGTGAATCTGGTACTTTAATACACAAAAAACTTTTAAGCATTATAATTTATTTTCAATCATGTATTTTAATTATCCTATAATATAACCTTAAGCTTCTACCTTAATACTTTCACTATAAACTGATCTCGTAATTTCAAAAAATAATATTTTGTCTATATCAGTAAATAATGTCAAGTTTAAAAGCTAAGTAAAAATAAAAATAAAGAAAAATCTAATTTTATTCTATAACTTGTAATTCATTTCAGGTAAAATTTTGTTTAAACTTAATTGAAACTGTTTCATTTATTACAGATAATTTAATCTACATTCAATTATAAATATATCTTGACTAAAGAGCTATATTCTAACTATTTTACCATAGTGTTACTTTTGTTTTAAAGATAAAAATAACAACTATTTTCAGTTAAGATTAAAATTTTCAAGTTAAGTTTTAAATTTTTTTAAAGAGGAACTGTAAAAGATAAAAAATTATAGTTAAAAAGAATCAGTTAGTGCAAAGTAAAAATGTTTCTAAATAAAAGTATAATGCTTAAAACAGGGTTGCCACTCGTTTTTTTCCAAAATTTTTCCAGTTGTTCCAAATTTCTTCCAGGTTTTTAAAATTACACATTTTTTGGTCTATTTTTGGCTTAAATTTAAGTTTAAGGTAAGAGACTGTGTTAATAATATAAAAACTTTATAAGATACTTTAAAGCTACTTGAAATATATTTTTTACTAAAAAAAATTTTGATGATAAAAAAACTTTTTTGTTTATATGATAGAATTTTAGAGTCAAATCAAAATGTTACTGCTAAACATGTGATAATTGTTAAAGTTTTTCCTGGTTTTTTGTCTAAATTGTCAAGTTACAGGTTTTTCAAGGTTTTTCCAGGTTTCCAGGTAAAGTATCAACCATGTAAAAGGATGTAAGAATCTACTTCAATATTACTTTACTTTTGTATAACTATATAAAGCAGGGTTGCCACAAATCAAGCTGAAAAAAATTTCCTGATATTTCCTGACTTTTTTAAATCAAACTCTTAATTTAAGCTTATTCTAAAATACATGGTCTAACACTTAAAACTATGTAAAGATTTCAATCTAATCTAAATACAGGAACTTTTACAATTAAAACCCTAAATTAATAATGAACTTTCACAACTAAAACCTTAAAAAAATAACGAACTTTGACAATTAAAACCTTAAAAGAATAAAGAACTTAATCAAACACTGTTTTTTTATCAAATGTACTAAAATTTATTTTCTCTTATTCTTTATGAGCACTTCAACCTATGGTTTCCTTCATCTGGTCTGCATCCCGTTTCATTTTCTTGGCAATTAAAACCATTTACCTCATTTCTTTAAATTATTCTTATCAGGTACCCCTACACTTGTCGAAGAGAATCTTTTCTCTAAATCTATCAATTGTTTAACTAAAAAAAACATTTTGATTCTAAAATTATGCTATATAAACTTTTTAGTAGATATTATAGTTTTACTATAGAAGTGTCCTTGCTTCAGCTCATCAATACTAAAAAGCTTACAAAAACGGGTAGCTGTCAAATTTGCAGAAGCGTACAAAATTGCACACGGCGACAAAATTGCACGAAGATACTTTTGCACATAGACACTTTTGCAGGAGGGGATAAAGTTGCACGTAAACACTTTTGCACAAGCAGACAATTTTGCACGGAGACATTTTTGCTCGGGTTAAACTTTACAAAAAAAAAATTAATTAAAATTTTTATTTTTTATTTTTTTTATTTTACTATCACTGTTACCCCTAACTCTTACCCTCTGTCGGTTAGTAATTTTTTATTTTTAGTTGGTTTTTTATTATTTCAATTTTTTTTTGTTTATTTATTTTTTTTACTATCTCTGTTACCACTAACCTTTACCATCCGTCGGTAGCTTTTTTTAATGTTTTTATTTATTTTATTTTTTATAATAATTTTTTATAATAATTTTTGTTGGTTATTTTTTTTTTTTTTTAACAATCACTGACACCCCTCGGACTGTAACTTTTTTTTTTAATTAAATTATTTTTTAGTTTTATTTTCTGTATATCATTATTCTCGTGCAAAAATGTAACTCATGAAAAATTAACTCTTGGTGCAAAATCATCTTCGTGCAGTTTTGTTCCCTCGTGCAGTATTGTGCCCTCGTGAAAATTTGGCTTTGTGCAAATTTAGCTTTGTGCACTTGTGCAATTTTTCTTCGTGCAATTTAGACCCGTTTCGTACAAAAAATACCTGTTTAAGTAGGGTAGTTGTTCAATATGTTAATAGAAAAAAAATTCAGTCTTATAAAGGATATTTTATTAATTACTACCGGATAAATGCATTGCAAATTAAATAGCATTGTAAATAAAATTTTGAAATTTCTGTCTGACTTTAAAAGATTTATAATTATTTTTTTTACCTTTTGAAGGATTTGGAAAATAAGGAATGTTGTAAATTTATACTGACAAAATCTGAGTTTTGTTAAAAATTTTGTCAAATTTCCTGACTTTTTTCAAAAACGTCCATTTTTTCCTGATTTTTCCTGACTTTTATCAATTTTTTATTTTTTCCTGACTTTTCCTGACTTTTCCTGACCGTGTGGTATCTCTGCTAAAGATTCTTATTTCTAATCAAAGATTTCTTTTTCAATAAAACACTTTGTAGAATAATATACATTTATCTTTTCTAATGAGATAATCAATCAATAAAGACTAGTATATATGTATATATATATAAACTGACCAAAATTCTGTTAGATTTTATTAAGCTGTATTTTATATAAAAATTGAGTTCCTTTCAAGTAAAAGTCCACACAGTTTTAATTTTTACAGGTATAAAATTGAAAACTTTATGTTGTCGGAAATAAATAAAACAATTTACTAATATTTGAAATAAATAACATTAATTTATTTGTTATACTAATAGAAAAAAATAAATCACTATTTGACTACAACTGACATAAAAACAGTTCTTTTAAATCTAGTAGTTAGTAAATAAAGATGTTACATTTGATGTCTTTAACAAAAGCTCAACATTCAAACTAACAAAAGAGTTTGAAAAGCATAAGTACTTTTAAATTCATAGTTTATATCCAATCGCTATTTTATTTTGTTTTTGATTGACTCGATAAAGCTACATTTTTAAGGAAACGTAGTATTTGATATTGATAATTTATTTGGTATTATTAATAAACTAAATATTTCTTTTATTGTAACTTTTTAAAGTTTTAAGTCTGTTTCTAAACTGTAAGTTTATGATTATTGTTTTCGGTTTGCAAAAACAATGCATGTCCAAAGATAACTAAAAAATTCTTTTCAATGAGTTTTTAAAAACATTTTTACGGGATGCTTATTTTCATACGAGCTGTTGAATTGTTTTTTTTATTGATATAAGCTCGTATACTATGGCACATTGTTAAGTGAATTGTAAACGAGTCATAAACGCGAGAAATCGCTCAAAAATCACTCAAGCATAAGGTAGTTAATATTTTCAGTTGGCGGCCAGATATGAAAAAATTTAGTCCTTGGTTGGAAGAGGTTTTAAATTTTATTTGATTCACATGAGTTACTCAATTGTCCATTTCGCTTCGACAAAACACTAACTACATATGACATTTTTATGCATTATAGGTTTATTTTCTTTTTATATCTAAGACTTTTTAAAGGGTTTTTGATTAAAGTTTTATTAAATCTAGTGTTCAAGTGTTAAAAAAATATTGGTAGGCCAGATTTGTAGGCTCGCATGCCGCTGTTTTACCTTTTGAGGGCTGCATTCCACTCAAACTTTAAAATTATTGGCAGGCCGTACATTACCAATTCCAACTCTAGCACGATATTTAAGTTAATCCTAACAAACGTATATTTAACGTTCGAAATTTAGTATTTTTTGTACGACCTAAGTTCAGTTTTTGAGTGATCATGATTAAGGAGCACTTTAATTTGTTGATCACCCATTGATTATGAGTACATTTATAAGATTATAACTTCAAACAAAATTTAATTATTTTTAAGTAAAAACAAAATAATTATTGCTTGTAATTATGCTGTTTTAATTTATTTGGTTTGCTACTCAAAAAGATTATTATCTCTTCATAGCTCTAACATTCTATGAATCGTTTTTTTTTTGGTTACTTTAAAAACGTTTTTTAATGTTTTATATATTATATGTTTTTAAATTTTATCGCAACTTTTGTTAAACACTTCAACACAAAAAAACTAACAATAGTTTGGTATTAACAAAAAAAAAACGAAAAAACTAAACATAAATAGTTTGGTCCTTATAATTAATAAGGACCAATCTAATATAATAATAAATAAAAAATAATTCCTTATAAGAAAAGCTGTTGAAAACAGAAAATATATTTTTAATCCAACATTTTTGGTTATAAGTGAATACTTAAAAGGAAAGTAAATGTAATAACATTTTAGTTTGATTTTTCTACACGTTTTCTATTTTCAACACACTTTAAAAAAATACTTTTGTATACAACCGTTTCAAATAGGCTTATAATTTGTATGTATATAACTCTCTGTCAAATGTATAAACTCACTGATTTCCGTATGCATATGCAAGAGAAATACATATAAACAGATAAAGAAGTTTGTAAATACTTTAAATTTAGTTTTAAAATCGTAATCTTGATATTTAATCAAAAGAATAGAAAGATAAAAAACACTGCAATTTAGACTAAACCACAAAATAAACAAATCAGTTTTTGAACTAAAGTTTTCAGTATTAGATAACAATTATTTTTTACTCCCAAAACATGAGTAAAAAACAAGTATCAATAATCACTTATGAACTTGATAATCACTTTTTAATAACATTTTAAACAACTTTTATAACCTAATGGTAGTGCAGTCTATAATTTACTACTTTGGTAAGCTAGCAATTTGTTACAACTCTTTTGTTGAATCTAGGAAGAAAAAGTTTATTTATGAATACCCTGATGATAATAATTGACACTATCAAAATAATCAATTAAGTTAGCCGGTAACAAATTATTGTTAAATTTTAACAAAAAAAGACTTAAAATCATATGTATACATACTTAAAACTTTTTTTTTTATATCTATTATTATCATATATTGCTTGTATTGTATGCATCTAAGTGCTCTGTTTATGAAAACAACGATACCAACCATAAACTTTTTATTTTTATGCCATACAAAACCAACCACATCTAGCATTGCTCTTAACAACAGAATTAAAAATTAAATATAATAATTTTTTTATTTATGAAATGCTTTGTTTCACATTATACACCAATAGCTTTTTTTATTTTCATTTATAATTACTATGTGTTCTGACCGTTTTTAATTTCTGTCTGCAATTATTCCTAAATGTTTATAATTATAGGTTTTTTTATAATTGATTTACCTATTTTTACATTAAGATCTTTTTTTTTCAAAAATTGTTTTTTGACTGATGTAGAATTATATTTCTGGTTTTATGAATATTTATTTTGAGTTTGTTTACCATAAGCAATCAGATGCTTAGTTGCAACCATAAGCAATTTTAGTTCTCTAAAGAAATTTCAAATGTTTTTAAGCATTTGCCTTTTTTGAATGTATTGTATAAAATTGTATCATATGCAAAGTTTAAGACGCTAAGAGTAGTATTATTCTATAATTTAATATGTGTATTAGTATTTTATATATATTAGGAAAACACGATGAAAAATACAGTTACAAAGTTAAGAATAATCTAACTGTAAGTTCCAAAAAATGTTTTTTTTAATTTCTTTTATTTTATGCTTATTTTAAATTATAGTACTCAAACTGGTTTTATGATTCGTAATAGGCAAAAGTTTTAAGTTGTATACCATGACAACGTTACCACTACAGGCTTCTTAGAACAACTCAGGTTCTTAGATATTTTAAAAATTTCAGTCTTGTTTAAATTATTTTAACTTTTAGACAATGTGAGATATTTTTTATTACTCAAGGCTAGTTTATTTGGGTTATATATAAATATTTAAAAAATAACTTTATAATTATTTCGTCTACTATATAACTTTTATTTTTAGATACTTAAGCTTTGTTAGCAGTATTTATTATTTTTTTCCATGATACCATTAACTTTAAGTTTTTATCGAAACAAAGCCTTAAGTAATTTAAGTTATTAAGTTATTAGCCCGTTAAACAATAATTTTCAAATAAATACCATTAAAAACACTTAAGACCTTTTTTTTTTTGCTCTCCATCAATAACTCCGAAGAACATTCAGCGTAAGTTTAAAAATATGGTTTTGTTGCTTCCCGTTTAACAGCTTATGGTTGCCCCTTATGGTTGTAAGTTTCTAAGTTTTTCCAAAAAATTTAATTTATATTTAAAACCTACCAAAAAAAATCCCAAGATCATTTTTCTCTTTATTAACTCTAGAATATCTAGTGTAAGTTTCAAATTATAACCTTGTGGCTCCCCTATTTCCCCTTTTCTGCTCATGGTTAATTGAATCCCACAAGGTGACCACTTGGGTAACTGCAGACGTTGATCACAAAATTAAGTAAGTTTGCATTATATAAACTGAAGTTTCGAAGTTATTAAAGTGTTTCATGTTTGAACTACACCACTGTACTGTACCTACACTTTATATTCAGATGTAAACTGGTTTTTGCTTAACAATAAAGCGTAATACATTTCAATCACCACAGTAGCATAATAAATAAGAATATTACTTTAAGAATTTGTTATTTTATGTAGATAACAATTATTATAAATAATTATAAATCTAATACTTGTCTTTTTATCCTAAAAGTTATAGAAAAAATTTCTTGTAGTAGATAAACGATGTCTTTCACTGAAAAAGAGCTCAACGAATTTTTAAAAGATAATTCCGAACACGGCTATTTGCTTGATTTTTATAAGGAAGAACTTAAAAAGAAAATTAAGCATATCCAAACAATTAAAGAATGTTTTGCTGAAGATATAAATACTGCAGCGGAGCAAATAATGAATTTCTTGAAAAGCAGCAACTTAAACTTGTCTAGCCCTAGTTACTCTCTCAGAAACTTTAAGTTTAAGATTGAAGTTTTGAAAGAAGATGATGAAGACTATGAGCTTTTGAACAACGCACTAAAAAATGAAACAGATAAAAGGAAAAAGTTCGGTGCGGGAGAAGCATGCCAAAAGAAGATTTTCAGAATCGTGCCAGCAAAAAAGCGAAAGATGGAAGACAGTGAACCCTCAAATTTACTTTTACTTCATGGTACACCTGCAGTGAACGTGAAGGGCATTTTAAAAGAAGGTTTCATACCGTCTAAAAAGGGCAAGCACGGGCCGGGAGTGTACCACACAAACAGTCATAAGCATGCTTCATCATACAGTGAAAATTACATCATTGAAAACTTAACCATTAAGAGAGTGAGTTACTTGTTTGTTAACATGGTGAAACAAACCGAGGCGCCGAAAAAACCAAGGAAGCTTTCCGGTGAAAATGTTTACCATGAGTATCTGAAACAAAAGCCTGTTATGCAGGTTTTTAATGAAAAGACAGGCAACGTAGTGAAAATTGATAAAAAAACGCAATTCACGACTGATAAAGCCAACAACAAGCTAATAGGTAACACGTTTGATCTTACTTCTAGTAAAACAAACATTTTTCTAGCTCATCACGATTTGGTGGTCCCTGCTTATCTTATCGAAATTAAAAAGGAAGCAGACATACAAAGTTTTGTCTCTGTCATGCTTTGCAATTTATTAGATATAAAGCAATTCAAATCTACGAAACTTGCATACGAAGTCAAAACATTTACTATAAAGTATCTAAAAGAATACATAGAAAAAGAAATGGTAGCAAACCACAACGAAGAGTTAAGGTTAGTAGAACTAAAGTTTAACTACAAGATGAGATCTACTTTGCAGCAAATAAAATTCAAACTAACTGAAATTTCTGACATACAGAAAGACAAAAGCAACAAGTTCACAATCAAAAAACTTACACTTAGGAACGAAGACTATAAGTTCGTGATGAGTTCAATTTCAATAAAAAGAGATGGGTTTGTTCCTAACGTCCTTCACATGTACAAAATCGATTCAAAGACAAAGAGTGAGGAGATTAGAGGCAGCAGGTTGTACGTTCACGGGGTAAAAACAGACAAAGTTCAAAAGATTTTAATATCTGGATACGATTGCCAGTCGTGGAGTTCAAAGTGTTTAGAGGAGTGCGTTGCCTGCAAAGAAGCCTCCTGCGCCAGCTACTCCTCTTCAAGCTTCATGGTAGAGGTAGAAAAAAGCAACAACAAGCATTTGAATAAGAATGTCAACATGAAAATCCAAAGGCTTGTGAACAAAAACTTGGCTTACGTGTTTTTAGTTGCCGGGAAAGAAAAGAGCTTTGATAAAAACGTTGTTACTGACAGCAGAGATTGCTATATTAAAGACGGAACGCTGATGCCCGATTACAACTTAGGAGTCAAATACACGCCCGTGGTTGAAACGATCCCAACATACCTACTCGTTGTGGATTGTTCCAACATTGATTGGGGTTTGACTATGGACTGCTGAAAACACAATTTTTTGAAAGCAGTGGTATAACCTTGTGTTTAGTAAACAGTTTTAACTTAGTTAAAATACCTTAAATTAAAGGTGTTTAGTTTTAACTTCATAAAATATTGACTTTAGATGAATTACTCATATATGTTTATCTAAAAACAAATTACATAAATATACTAGTTTTTTTTATTGAAAATTGTGAATATTCCTTTATATTGTAAAAAATGTTCTAAAACTGTTTTTATATACTTATAAAAATATTGATAGCTGTTTTAATTAAAGTTTTGACAATTTTTCATTAGTTTTTCAAACTTTAAGCTATTTAAAACTTCTTTTTATTTAGTTAAATAAATAAAATTAAATGAGTTTTCATTTTCTTAGCGTTGTTGACAGTTTAAATTTTTTATAATGAATAAATCAAAATTCTAGTTGTTTTGTTTTAAATTGTCATACATTATTCTACATAGTATATAAATAATATTTGTTTTTATAGATAAAAAATTTAAAACTGTTTAATAAGTAGAAGAAAATAAATTAGAAACTGTACTTAAAACTATTTCTTGAAAAACAAAATCTCAAACTCATGTTTCCTCCAGAACTTGAAAAATATATACCGAAGAGTAAATAAAATAGTTTGAAATATAGTAAAAGAAGTTAGTTCATTTTCTTTAATGAATTGTAAAAACAAAATAAAAAATGAAACATCATGTATCATACTAATTAATATCCAGAAAAAATTAATGTAAATATGATAAAATGAAATATTTTTGATATAAAATGAAGTTTCTTTTAGTTATCATTTTAGTTTCTACTAGTTTTTCACATTTTTATTCATTCTAGACAACCTTTTCTACTAAAATGCAAAATTTTTAACCAAACTAGATTAAATAGATAGATTATTAAATTTTTTCTCATGGTTATTGCTTTAAACATACCAAAGACATATTATCTTAAAATTAGTTTTTTTTACGTTTGTTGTCGATAAATTAGTAGGTAAAGTATTTCCACTTGTAGTTATTAAAACATTAAAATCACTACAAGCGAATCTAATGTAATTATATATTAGCATATGTTTTGCTTTATTTTAATTTATCAGAAAAAAGCAGATTATTTTTAATAATACAAGTTACTAAAGAAGTAATATTAAAAAAAACACTGTTTTTAGTTGGAATTATTGACTTAAGATTATATAAGATTGATAAGTTTACATCTATTACTAATAAATGTACAGTTAGATATATCTTATTGAAATTAAGCTACCAAAAAAATGGAATTAATTAAAGTATTTAAAGACATAACAGATTTTTAAAGTATCTACGATAAACAAGTTAGATTAACGTTGAGCACGTTTTTTATTGTTTTACTTTTCAAATAGTAGTATAATTTCTAAAAAAGAAAAAAGTTATTGTTCTATAAAACACATATACATTTTCTAAGCCTAAACAAATAAAACTTTAAAGGCTTGAGTTGATATTTTTTAGTCTACGTGAAACGCTTTTTAATTATATTCATATTTTAAGTTACACAGGTTATAAACAAAAGTAAGCTGGTTAAAAACCTACTAATACTTATACACTAATATTGATAAAAAAACAATCAGAGTTCTTACAAACTTTAAATGTCTATATTTTTTATCGTAGATCCTGCAAAAATAAACTAAAAACTATGTTTGATCTAATTTATAGCGAATATACAACAGTTTTTATTTACTCATTGATAATGAACTTCATTTTTTATGTTATTTAGTTTTTATGTTTATTAATGTTTTTAACAAATGGACAATAATATTTTTTTAAGTTTTCCTTTCAAGGCGTTTAAATTTTTTATGTTGATTAACCCCTATCATTTCTTTTAGTTTATATATTTTACGTTTATTTATTATATAAATCTAAAATATAAGATCAAGCCAATACATTATTGATGACTAATGTAGGATATACCTACTAATACATTTTGTGTGCAGCTTTAAGGCTTAAAAATATTAATGAATAATTTTTTTTATTATTTTTCAAAACAAGGTAGTATAAAATTAAGTACCTTAATATAAATAACTTTAAAAATTTTTGCAAAGAAAAAACATCTTAATTTTCCATAATAAATTTTTTTGCAGAAACTTATTAGTAGTATATTTAGCTCGCCAAAGGTTTATCTGGTAAATATTGTACATCCAATAGAATAGTTATAACTATTCTTTTAGTTATTAAATGTAATGATGTAATGATAACGCATAACAACGTTAAAACATTATAACTTTAATTAAAAATCCTAAATAACTTGATGTAGATCCGACTACTAACAACTTGCAATTCATATTAAAAAATCCAAAACCAAACAAGAATCATGGTAATAAAGTTTATAGATAGCTACTTACATTAAAAATTAAAAGTAGTCACTTATTTTCTTGAATTTCGAAATCGTAAACAGTTAGCGTTGAAATTCGTAAATTGAAACTTTAATATTACATCACTTGTATCTACATATAAAGCTTGAATACCAAAAATAGTACTAAATATTTAGTTAGTTAGACTAAAAAAAATATTTTCTTATGTATGTCAGCTTAATATAGCCTTATCAAACTGTCGACAACACTTGCATTAGTGGTATCTCAGTATACTACTAAGTATTCACTATTTTTTGTTTTGTTTTAAATTATTTAAAACTTTTGGATTATGTTTTGGTATATAAAAAATATAAGAAAAGTATATTATTAAAAGCTTGTTAATAACTTTTTACTAAAAATTACATTTTATTTCTACAAGGAATATAATACAAATTATTTGTTTAGTACGGAGAAAATTGTTTGCTCAAGCTCGCTACGAATGAGTCTTTGTAAGTAAAAACTGTTTTGAGTTTAAAAAATAACTAACAAGTGACTAAAAAGAAACGAGATTTAAGTTCAAAAATTTTAACTACCCTGCTAATGTTTAACTTAAAGGTAAGAGTTATAACTATCAAGAATATCTTAGTACTTTTAAGACAATAATTTTAAACAATTGTGCAAGTTTTCTAAAAGACCATATGCTTTATTTCAATTAATATTTTCACATGTTACTTAAAACAAAAAAACATAACTACATTCAAAGCTAAAAGGTTTATATCATCCGAAAAACATCTTAAACAAAAACAAAAAACAACCGATTATGAGGCTTAAATTTATTTATAAAATAGGCAGAAAATTTATAAAAACTATAACTTCTTTAAAATCCTTTTTTCTTAAAAAAAGCTAAAAGATAAAGTAGTTGTTTAAAGCTAATAAAATTAATACATGATACATAACAAAAAAAAACCACACAATATATCTGTAACTCAAAAGTTTTTTATCTTTAAAACTGTCAAAACTTAACTTATTTGAGTTGAATAAGCAATTTTTAAATATTCTAGGTGGTAACGTGTAAATAACTATTGTTTATCACTTAATGGAAATCATTATCTATAGCGTTTCAGATAACGTTTGGTCCCTAGAAATTCCACCGTAGAACTTTTAAAACATATCATGAGACTTGACTAAACATTCAAAACATCTGCACTAGGCACCTTAAGAATATAATAAAATATTTACAGTTTAAAACAAAAACTTATTATTAAAATATATGGGTATGTTAATTCTAAAAACTCAGCGAAACCACCGAATTAATTTTGACCAAATAGTTGTTTTAAAACAAATAAAAATTCTGTACTATGTTTATATTTTTACATTGATTAAAAACAATAATGTAAAGATAATTACTTTATTACACTTTATATAGCTTTTAGATATAGTATATTAAAACCTAGTTGTTCATAAATTTTACAGGACTTTTAGTTGAAGACTTTATTAAAATATCAAAATGCTTAAAAATATAATTTATTTAGTATTTCAAATGAAATGTTATTTTGTTTGACAATGTAAAGTTTAAAGTAAACAAAAGCGAAAATAAACAGAATAACATATTAAGTAGTGACATTGTAAATATGCTAGTTGTAATAACAAACCAAAAAAAATAAATATACGCCTTAAATGTTTAAAATACAGTTAACGTGTCAAATGCAATTAAGGTAAATTTAGTTATCTATGTTATCTGTACACATACACGTTACATTCGGTTATGCTTTTAGAAACTAATAAAAACAAACTATTTATTTATTGAAAATAAGTATATGAAAAATAGTTTTAACAACAGTCAGTGGCAGTTTCATTTTTTCAAAGAGCAGAGACTATGTGGAATGAATTGAAACAGCATGTGCATTGCAAAATTGATTCTAATGGAAGCTGTAGCTTCAAAAATAAAAATCATACATTTATGTTACAAAAATTTGCATAATTTGTTGTTACTATTGACTACGTTAAATGTTTGATTTTGATTACAATATAAATGTTTTTGAGTTAAATTGTGATTTTTTTATACTTTTTTTTTATGAATGTTTTCTGGGTTTACACAAGTGGTATGACATAAAGAGTCATAGGGGGTGTGGAGCAAAATAAATTGCCTTGTATACAGTTTTTCCATTTTTGATGTATTAACATAACTGCATATTTTCTGATTAAATTCAATAACATTAGAGGTAGTTTAAATTGCTGTGTTGTTGCAATACGTTTAGTTTCTTGTGTTTGTTCTATTTTGCATTTATCTATTCTTAGTTTTCTTTTCTTTAGAGTTTAAATTTTGTCTACGAAGTTTGTTAATAAAGTGGTAATCATCATAACTTTATAGTGTTGCTTTAAAAAAAATATAAATTAAATAATGCTTTTAAAAATATTGAACTCAGAAAAGTTAAAATTGTTATGTTAAAAAAGTTAAAAAGTAACATTAAGTATTAAAGATTGACGTTGATAATGAGATGTAAATGTTTTTGTTTTAAAAATCTGCTAAAAGACGCATTAACATGTAATAATTTAAACTGGTTTATTTTATAGTAAACAAAAATTTACTACAGTTTAAAAAGTCTATTTAGTTAGAAAAAGTATTTGTCGGATAATCTGTTAATATAAATTGTTTTTTGTTTAATCAAATATAAAACCACTAAAAACCCAACAACTCGTCATAAATCATATTAAACACAATGTTGTGTTTTACTAATAAAATTACCTTATAATTGACAAGTGGCTTGTTGTTCTAGCGGTATGATACCTGGTATTGAACGTGAGACCGAGTAATACAGATAGTCCTTGGCTCGAATCCCGGACGGGTCCTGTTATTTTTATAAAAGTTTAATGATTTTTGTTTATTATCAGAAATAATACTAAGTATACTGTGTTAATCTCTATACACACTTAGTTGCTGTGTAAGAGATTTATAGACAAAGCGGTTTGTTACCCCAAACAGTTAGGTATATTATAAATTATATATGTTATATTATAGTTTATTCATGCTTGCGTTGCTAATCAACAATTTTATATGCATAACATTTTGTCATGGTTAGAAAGTCAGATTTAAGAAGTATACCAAAATCTTAAGTAGTTTTAAAACTTTTCCCCATAAATAAAGATTTCAAGAAAAGTTTTTAGTGTAAAAGCTATTTTTGTTAACTATGATTATTAGATTTAATTTTATCCAGGTGAATAAGTATCAAATAATTTTTGATCAAATAATTATGTGGTACAAAATACATATTTATCATTTAACTGTACTTAAGCTAATCAGAATAAAAAATACTAACATAACTTTAATTATAACTACATGTTATGATGGTAACACTTTAATTTGAAAATGCGGTTATAATGATGTACTCCGAACTACTGAGGTTTCTAGCTGTATGCGAAACCGCCTCTGTAACAGGTTCAGCAGTTTCGACAGGAACCAGATTAGCAGTAGCTTCGGGCCATCTTTATCTTTAGTTGCTACTTCGGTCTGCGACCGAGTGCAAGAGAGTATAAGAGCTAATAACCTATTTATTTTACTTTTAATTTAAGTTTAAATATAGACTAAAAAGTATCTATATGCTATATTATAAGATACAATCAAATACACGATAAGAAAGGTTATTACTTTCTTGCAGTTTACAATTTTAGTTGGGCTGTAACAAATGGTTGCTTATACAGTTTACTGGTTCAGAAAGTAGGGACTTATACTTCCTCGTTAACACTGGATGTAGAGCACGCTAGGTAAAATGATAAAGTATTTTAATAAAGAAAATGAAAGATAAGAGTAATAAGTTTATGCCACTAAATGTGTGGACTTATGGGTCGAGTTCAATGTTCAAATTGATCCAAAGTGGAAGTTGTTGCTGCTTGTCAGCTACAGTATGCGTAGGCTTATGAGTATGGCATATTAACAACTCAAATCAAGTTGTACGCCCAGTTGACGTTGCTAAAGTAGATTTATAGAACATATGTATACAGAATAAGATATAAAAACTACGAAGTTATTAAGTTAAGTACAAAGTAAATGTTTCAGACAAACAAACAAATACTTGAATAAGAATGTTTTTACAGAGATCATCTAGGTTTTCCAAGATGGCGAGTTATACTCTGATCGCCAAGAGAAGGTTTTCCGTGAGATCAGCTAGCTTTTCCAAGATGGTGGCTTACGCTTCGGACTGGAAACTGGCGTAGTGATGCTTCTTGCTAACGTCAAAATCCAAATGATCAGCCTTCTCGTTTGCTCGGCTGTTTATATACGTCTTTCTTACATAACAATCGCCAAGATATGGTTGCATGATGTAACATGCTGATTAAAGCATGAAACCCGGCGTGATTGGTAATTAATTCTGCGTGGAAAAAATGCGTCAACTAGCGGTTGTTATTATCTTTTCGAAACAATGTTTTTAATAACTAAAGTGTTTTTATCATTTTAAGAATCATTAGTAAAAGTAAAGTTATTAGTAAATATAACTACTTATAAACTCGACTTTTGGACTATCGAAGCGAAAATAATGAAATTTTCACGTCAATGTCAAACAATAATAATAACCTTTTAATATATGTTGTTAAATGATTTTTTGTTCTAAAATTAAATTATTAGCTTCATATAACAAATTTACCGGAATGGTGTATATAAAGTAAATGTAGCGTGAGTATGTATAATTTCTTAAGATTAGTCCATCAAATATCTAGACTCTAAACCAGGGTTGTCTAACATTTTTCATAAGCCCCCCCCCCTTTAAAGAAATTAAAAAAGATATGGCCTACTCCAACAAGATTACTCAAAAAACTACCGTTAAAAAGCCTATGACTTTTTTTTTACTTTTCATTCTCAACTCAAGAATAAAAGTTATGGCATTTAGGCTCCCTCTTTTACCGTTTGTGACTCCCATAAATCCTAAAATTTTCCATTGTATCTAGTATAAGTTTAAAAACTACCAGCAAAAACACCTAAAACCTTATTTTGCCCACCGCGCTCTAGACTTATTAAAAAAAAGTAAAATAAGTTCAACTTATAGAACCAGTAAATTTAATTTAACTTCATTTAAAATAGCTGTTTATCCCTCATCTAAAGTAAATAAACGTATACTTTTATATAAAAAAACTGTTATAAAAAAACTTTTTATTCATAATAATAAAACTGCATATTTTAAAGATAACCAAGTTTATAAAACGTCTCTTACCTAATAGTTTAGACATTACAATAAATGTGGTAACAACAATATATATTTAAACTCAGCAACTTTGTACCTTTGTAACTTTGTACAAACATGGCAACAAACATGGCAATTTTCTAATGTTATTACAAACATGGCAATTTTCTAAGAAGACGCATAAAGTATTAAAAAAAAGTGAAAAAAATAGACATTACCTCTGTGCACATTTCAAAAAAAACATTAATTAAAAAACTGCATTCTACACAAAGGACAGCTAGGATTTTCAAGCCATTTTCTAATGCACTCACCGTAATAAAAATGGTTGCAACCCAATCTGATCATCGGCTTGTTTATTTCAACACCATCAATGCAAATCGCACACCCGTCGTCCACTGTTTTCTGATCAGCGTTGAAAGTGGCGAATTTGTCGATTCAAAGTGAGCCCTCGTTGAATCGCTGCTCTTCTCCTAAATGTTCTCATAGGAAATAGTTCAAAAAAAGTAAAATAATTCGAATCATTAAATTATTCATCTTGAGGAGACAAAACACTTTCCGAATACATTTCTTCACTGTCGGCTTGTAAACTTACATCCCGATTAAATGCTCCGGTTTCTACTTCATTAAAATTTACTTGGTCATCTGCTTGAGCTGATCCTGACTTTTAATAGTTTTTCAAACTTAAGAGGCCTAAAAATTATTAATTAGTAGTATAATGAATTATGGTAACTTTAACAATAAAGTAAAGTCTATTTTAAAAGTTTTTTTTAGTAACAAATTTTGGATTTTTGTTGTTTTATTATATTGACTACAAAAAAACATTATGTTTAGTATTTAAAAAAGAAAATTGAATATATTACAAGTAGTTATTAATTTAACTACGTTTGTATATATTTCTTAAAAGCTACATTAGTGTTAAAACTTAGGTCAAAGTATACTTTATTTGTATTTAACTTTATTCTAACATGCCAGTTTTAAAATTATATAATTAAAATTGATTAAAAATTGACTCCATTTTAAATTAATCAACTTTAAAGAATATTTCATTTTAGTAAAAGTTTCTAGTATCTATCTTTTATCAATATTATAAAACTGTGTTAGAATATAAAATATAAAAAGTACAAAGAAATTAAACATATAAAAGTTTTTATGAAACTCCTACAAACTTGTCAAAGTTATAAAAAAATTAAACTTTATTGTGGAGTAGTTATATTGAAAAAATCTAGAGTTGTTTATGAAGTTGAACTAGCTTTAATTGGTGTGCATCAAAACTTTTATAGTTACCATGTAGTTTCAAAAGCAATAAACATGTAAAAGAAGCAATGATTTTTTCATTTTCAAAATTAATTCGTAAATGTTTTGTTATAACTTCGCTTACTGAACTGCGAAATATCGTTAAAAAAGTTAAAAAAAACGTAAATAAATGCATAAAATTTTAAAACTAGTTAAAATCATCAAAATTATTTTATCTTTACAAAGGTGTAAACTAATCAAATAATTCTTATTTTAGAAAAATAAGTCTGAACGAACTTTAAACAAGGCTATTTCAAAAATCATTGAATTTTATATACAACCGTAAACACTTTATATTTTGCAACGAACGACTTATTAGGTCTACGATAAAATATGTTAATATTTTCAATTTACACAAACTACTTTGTTATGACTAGTAATAACTAACTTATATAGACTTTTAACTTTGAACTGTATAACAAGATTGTTTTTAATAAACAAATTGTTTAAAAACGTTGTTTTAATCGTAACAAAATACTCATTTTATGCATTACATTTTAATTAAGATTTTTTATTTTTATTTTTGATGAAAAAAAAAAAAACGTTTTTTTAAACAACTTTTATGTGTTTAAACTTTAAAATTAGGTTATTTTTTATTAGATAAAATAGACCTTGTTTAGTATTTATTTTTATTTCAACTATACTTGATTAGCATACTAACTAAAACAAAATCTAAAAGGTTTTTTTAATTTTCCTCAATTTATTTATTAAAATATACATCATTTTTATCTAAGTTTGATTTTATAAACAGCTCTTATTAATTTTTAAATTTTTGTGCTTAATAACTAAAAGCTTTAAAACAAACTAGTTTTTTTTATTATAAACAATCACTTAGATAAAAATTAATTTAAAAGAATTATATTTTATTTTAATAGGAATGTATGACAGCGCTTTATCTTAAGTTTAAGTTATGAAGTTATTTAAAGTTATCGTTTTATATTTATAAATTATAAACTATCATGAAAAATTTGAAATAGAACAAGATCTTTAGTTATAAATCTAAATAGTTTTGTAAAAAATTTCAATTAGTTTCAAAATACACTTTTCATATCTTTAATTTAAACTTTCATACTTAATAAAACTGCTTATTGTATTTTTGTGCTATTTTTCGATGAACTACTTTCTTAGTTTTTATAAATGTTGTCTGCTTAGGTTAATTACAGGATTAAAAGCAAAATAAAAAGTTCACAATAATGAAACGATAGAAATATTTTAACGCTCAAACAGGTTATAAGGTCACGTATTTTTTTGTTGTTGTACATTATGTTTGGTTCAAAGCTCAAAAAACAAGTTTTTAACTAAGTTTTTCATTAATACATTAATTTTAAAATAACTACTTTTGTATTTCTGTTATCAGTGAGAAACATTTGGCTTATAAGAACTTTTTTTTACTTTGTTTCTAAGCAATACCTGTAAGCTCTTAGACACTTTAATGAGTTAAGATTTGTTTAAAAGTAATTTATAATTTTTTTTATGAAGCTTTACTTTGTTATATTTTGTAGTTTTGTTATTTTTATCCTAACAGTTTTTTAACAGTTTTTACTTTATTTTTATAATATCAAACTTATAATAAATCTGTTTTGCTAATTTTTTATTTATTTTTTACTAAGAAACAATAAGTAAAATAACTTTAAACATATCTTTAAAAAAAGATTAATCTAGTTCAAAAGTTCTTTAACAGTATAATATAACAGCTTTTTATAAAACGTAAACTGTTAAGATTAACTGTGGTTTGTTGAGATTAGTAGCTATAGTTTTCAAAGTAGACATTAACTAACATTTTTTACAGAGTATTCTAAATATACTATAAGTTTTATACAATTTTATATATATATACACAAAGTTTAAACAAGCTTATGTTTATTTTTAAGTTTAAATAGAACAATAAAACTAATTTAGTCATACTTAGCCTTACTTACTTAATTGGATTTAAAAAACTTACAATACCTTATTTGTAAATATGGAGTAATTTTATATTCATTTGCAATAATGTAATATCGAATAAATGTAATATTTATTTCAACTAAAATATTTTACAGCTTTTAAATAAATACACTGGTCATTAAAATGAGTAAAATTATTTGCGACTTTCTTACTTGCAATTGTTTAAAAAACGAAGGTATTTTGTTTTTATTTTCGTAATAGTTAAAATTTTATGATTAGACTGAACATTTCATGCCAAACTATTTCAATATTAAGTTAAAAAACAGTTTAAAATCACTTTTTATAAAAAAGCTGCTAGTTAACTTTTAGATGGAAATTAAACTTGGTTATAATTGACTATTTACCAACAATAATTATTACTTATGTTTTTTGGTTTACAAACTATCTTGAAATTTTTTTAGTGTTTTTTTAAAGGCAAAATAAAATTATGAGAACAATAAAATAAAATTAAAACAAAAAAAAATCTTATTGACTTATAACACTAGTTTGTTAGCTTTTGAAATTTATATAAAACATTAACAACTAACAGCAGTATATTTATATCTAACTTTACTGCAGAAGTAACACGAATCAAATTTTTTTTATTCCATTATATTATATCAATTTTCGTCAGGAAAAGTCGAATTGAAACAATAAACTAAGATAGAACACAAACAATATGTTATTATAAAAGTATACTAAAAGTTAATCAACTAACTAAGTTCAAGCGTAACCAATATAAGTAAAACTGAAAATGAAACAAAATGGTATATAACTAAATAAGGCTAAAGTGTAATGAAATTATTTCTTTATACATACATTAGGTGGGAACGGGTCTAAATTGCGCGAAGACAAAAGTGCGCGAGGTTACTAAATTGCACGCGGGGACTAAATTGCACGAGAACAAAATTGCACGAGTGTACAAAATTGCACGAAGATACTTTTGCACGAAGACTAATTTGCACGCGGGCACAAAATTGCACGAGGGGACAAAATTGCACGAAGACTATTTTGCACGGTAGGTCGAATTTGCACGAGTTACAATTTTGCACGGAAGGTCAATTTTGCACGACAGACAGTTTTGCACGGAGGGTCAATTTTGCACAAAAAATATCAACTTAAAATAACTAAATAAAAAATATAATAAAACCTTTATGTTTTATAAAAAAAAATAATAAGCATGTGCTAGTGTAGTTCATTCTAATTTAACCAGGTTTAAATTAATTTTATTTAATTTTTTTTCAATATGTAAAACCTTTTTTTTATTTAAACTAAATTAATGTATTTAAAAACTATTATTAATTAAAATTTTATTTTAATAAAAATAAAACTAGAATTTTATCATACTTAAAATAATCCTTATTTAAAAATAGACATGTATTGATGTAAACATAAATTATATTATAATTATACTAAATTTAAATATGAAATAAAACAAGATTAAAAAAAATATAATAAATAAAATTTTACATGGGTAGGTGTTAAAATTGCGCGAGTGTACAAAATTGCACAAGGGGACAAAATTGCACGAAGATACTTTTGTACAGAAAAAACGAGCATGCGAAATAGTGAAACAATTAAATAAATTTAGAAAAGATAAAATCCGTCTTTTGAAATTTTTATTATGCATTGTACAAAAAGTTCTGTTACGGCTTTGTAATTCCATAAATTATACTTAAAATTGTACTTTTTTTGTTTTATATAAAAGTTTTAAACCTAATTTATATATCATTATTTTATATTTTTCTAAACTTTATCTTAGTTGCATCAGTATTTGCACGCGTTTTAGTCTAATTAGCTCTTAAGTTTCTCCTGCTCTGTATTTTCTCTTTATCTAACCAAGACTTGCGAAAAAGCACTGTCAGAAGCAATTTTATTTTTACATTTTTAGAAGAAAAAGGAAATATAAGCTTTAGAATTAAATGAAATAAACAAAATAATACAACAGCTACAATTAGTTATTTTCTATTTTTAACAAAAAAAAAAGTTTAAACAAAACTCTTTTTTTGGTAATTGTATTTTAATAACGGTTAGAATCTAATTTTATAATCTAGTTTTTATTTTTATTTATATAATTTTTTTTGATAGACTTTTGTTTAACATTTAAATTGTTCATTTTGACTTTTATATTTATTACTATTTCTTTTAAATTTATTTAGTTATTTATTTCATTTAATTTGACTTTTTATATTAATCTTATTAACTTTTGTTTTGGACTTTTATTTAATGTATTTATTATTTAATTTTAAATTTTTGTAAATCTTAAATGTTTTTTGATTTTTTAAAACTTATTTATTATTAAGTTAGTTAATTTTTTATATTCTAACTTTTTTTATTATTTATAAGAATCTAATTAACATTTAATTTTTTTTACTGGAAAATATTTTTTTTACTTAAAAGTACTATATATATTTTTTATTCACTTAAATTTTTCACTATTTTATTTTTTATTTTTTACTTAATATTTTTTTCTTAATTTTTCTTTATTTAGTTATTAAATTTTATAATTCAGATTTTTTTATTTTTTTGAATAATATGTAATTTTGTTTCGTATTTTTTATTATTAAGTTATAAAATTTTTAACTCTGTTTTTTTTTTAATTTTTTAATTTTTCGTTAT
Organism: Thalia democratica; assembly: GCF_965202585.1. NCBI lineage: Eukaryota > Metazoa > Chordata > Thaliacea > Salpida > Salpidae > Thalia > Thalia democratica. The sequence continues at coordinate 88,331,301 of NC_139165.1, forward strand.
TTAGTTGTTAAATTTAATAACTCCGATTTTTTTATTTTTTTGAACAATATATAATTTTGTTTTGTATTTTTTATTATTAAGTTATAACTTTTTTAACTCTGATTTTTATTTTTCGTTATTTAGTTATTAAATATTATAATTCAGATTTTTTTTTTAATATTATATAGTTTTGTTTTGTATTTTTTATTATTAAGTTATAAATTTTTTAATTCTTATTTTTTTATTTTTTAAATATTATTAAAAAATTTCGTGCAAAATAGTCTTCTCGTGCAATTTTGTCCCCTCGTGCAAAAATGTCTACGCGCAATTTTGACCCATCCCTGGGAAGGAAACAAAACCCGTGCAAAATTGACCCTCCGTGCTAAATTGTCACTCGTGCAACAATGACCCTTCGTGCAAAATTGTCTGCTCGTGCAAAAATATACCCTCGTGCAAAAGTGTCTTCGTGCAAAAGTGAGCCTTCGTGCAATTTTGTCTGCGTGCAATTTTATCTTCGTGCAATTTTATGCTCTCGTGCAAATTAGTCATCGTGCAAAAGTATCTTCGTGCAATTTTGTGTTTTCGTGCAATTTTGTCCCCTAGTGCAATTTTGTACGCTCGCGCAATTTAGACACCTACCCACATTAGGTCTATTTTAATGTATTAGAATGGCTTCTAGTAATTTCTAAAAATTCCAAAGTATTTAAATATTGTCTCTTAATAACAAACTTTGAAGTATCAAAATTGTTTCCACAACAAGCACAGTTTACTAAATGTTCAGCTACAGCTGATATTTTCATCTCATTTTTGACTGCTACGCTCTTTTTATCTTTTTTGTCACTAATGTGCGAGATGATAAATTTTTGAACATAATTTTTTTTATTTATGTGACGGGAAGTTTGTCCAATGTGACTACTATCACAGTAGCATTTAAACTAGTATATTTTTTATCTCTATCAACATTTTTGTAAATTAAAACTCACCAGTATTTGTTTGAAAAATAATAGTGTAAATTAACAAAAATTGTTGCAGATGAAAATAGAACGAACAAAGAAGGAATACAGAACCCGGGATTAGAAGCAGATGATATAGGTAATTGATTGATTTTAAATTATTTAGATCGATTTTTTTCTGGTTTTAAAACTTAATAAAAATTACAAGTATAAGTTTAAAAAATAATATTATTATAAATAATTAAAAATTTCCTTAAATAATTACGTTTACAGTAGAAAAACAAACATTTATGCTTAAGTTTTAAGTTTATAAAACATATAATGCCGCTATTAATTGTAATAAAATATCTGATTTAAAAAAAACATTTAGTTAAACAATACTAAAGTTTTATTTTTTTGGTTTCTAAAAACTATTAGTTAATAAGCATATACTCTATAAATTTATACATACTTATGTGTTGATTGTACTAATAATGTCTATAATTACTAATATTAATTGAGCTAATCGTAACTTTTTTTATATAAAAAAAAATTAAACTCTTTTATAGAGTTTCTTAAGACTAAATTAAATTAACAAAGTTATCTTGTTGCTCAGTAAACTATTAAAACTAAAAACTTGAAATATTTTATGACTAAAGTTACTGATAATAACATTAACACTTTTTAATATTTATTGTTTGTACTATTTGTTGTAACGAATTATTTAGTCAATAAAAAGATGCTTAAATTTTTACCGAACCTAAAAATTTAAACTTGGTTAATATTTAAATAAACTAAGTTCCGCTACTTTAGGGGTTTCTAAGAGTTTTTATACATCTTTTAAAATAACAAAGGTTCTACTTTATACTCTCACTAAACTTTATATTTTATTTTTTAGATGTTTTTCGTTTGATTAAAATTTATTTATTAATCAAAAAAAAATCATGGAAAAATTCTAAACTAATAAATTAAAATGTAATAGTTTTAGAATAATAAAGTCAATTACATTTGAAGTTTTGACTGCATATAATAAAAATAACTCATTATAGTATAAAATATCTAAGTAGACTTATAGTCTTTATTTATAAAATTACCAGAAAAGCGCTTTTTTTTATTAGTTTATTATAAAAATTATTATTAATTGCAGTTAGTTTTTGAGTTAATGAAATACATAACTATATTACCTAATAAAAAGTAGCAAACATAAAAAAAAATTATTAAGAAACATTATTGCTTTAATTGTTTTTTTAAAGTGCAAGCTATTGCTATGAGCTAAAATATTTTTTGTGTAGTGCACAAAAACTCATTATTTTCCAATGTTTTTGTATACTTTAACTTTTAAAACTTACTTTCAGATAAAACAACTATAATAACTTCGTGAATGAAATAAATTTTAGAATCACAGTATATAAGTATACAGTTGCAACAGTTTTGTTCACTATTATAATCGTTTTAAAACTTTTGCGTCACATTTTAAGGTTTATTTTAAACTGTTTTTAAATAACTACTAATCAAAAAAAAACATAAAGTAGAACTTATTCTAAAACAAATCAAAAGTCTTAAACAAAGAATTTTAACAAGAAATATAAGTCATTTGCAAAAAATAAATTAAAAAAACATAAATATGTCTAAGTTTTTCAACAGCAAAGTTCCATAGTTACAAAATAAAATATAGCTTTTAAGTTTTAATGTACTCCTTTTTTTTATAAAGAAACATGATTTATTTTCTTAAGACTAAATTTTAAGACTAAATTTCGTATAGATTATAAATGCATCTACATAAAGTATAAAAGTATATCATAAAATTATTAACATTTTAAATAAATCTTAAGTATTAATGTCTACACACCCTTGTATTAAAGTAATTGTATTAGCCTAAAGCTAAAAACTGCCAATTAATATGCTCTATAAATCTATACATACATATGTGTTATTTGTGCTTATACTATTTATAAATATTTATATTAGATGACAACTCTGACTTTGAAAAAGCCAATGTAGAAAATCAATCCAAGTCAAAAGAAAGTGTAAGTGAATTTTTTTAATAAATAAGTGCTTACATTTCATAGACATGTGTAATATTTTATATCAAATATTTCAAACAATTTTATTCACCGCATGCCTAATAATACTACCGTGGTTAACTATTTTAAACCCCTTAAACTATTTTTAAAGTCTAAATTATAAATTTGGACAAATCATATTCTGCTATAAGGCAATAAAAAAAAAACTTAAAAAATATTACACTCAAAAATTAGTAGCGGCTGTAGGTCTAATTAAAACCAAAAAACACATTTTTTTATGTAAAGTCTTTAACAGTTTCTGAGATATTGCTTAAATAGGTTTTATAAAATGCCAAACTCTAATTCTTTTAAAAATTCTCTATATTAATTCGTTTTAATGATCATCACAGTCTTAATACTTAAACGGAAAATCAAAATTTTATTAAAAATGTATAATCTTTTGAGTTATGGCCGTTTATCCAGTGTTTTTATAATTTAAATTGGTCGAACTTGAATTGTCATGTAACTATCTTATCAAGTTTAATCAAAAATAGTCTTATTAATTAATTATTTAGATTCTTAGACTAGTCTCGTAACTAAAAACAACTATGTTAAAACTTCTTAACTCTTTATATTGCATTAAACAGGAACAGCGAATCAACTTGAATCCCGTGGAAAATCAAAAGCGTGAGTTCATACGTTGTGAAAGAGAAATGGTAGCTTTTGAATCAAAGCTGCAAAAATCAAAAAGAAGAAACCGCAAGTTCAACCGGTTTCACATGGGATACCATCTCATGCAGCTCAGAGGTGAAGCGTTCATAGAGGCACTTGAAAGATTGAGGAGGGAGGACTTGACAACTGAAATGTCAAACAAAGAAGACTTCAAAGCCAGAGGTTCTATTCTCATGGTTGAGGATCTCTACCAAGAATTTCTTTTTGTATCTGTTGAAATGCTGCGCTCCATCGACGACCTGCTGAAGTTGGAAGAGCTGCCCGATGGAGACCGTTTGGAATTTGAAACCGCACAGAGGTTTTACGAGGACACGGTGAAGCGTTATCTTGTAATGAGGAACGACTCATAAATTCAACGTATTTTCATTGTCTTAAATGTGCATTTTTTAGAATTAAAAGTTTTTATATTTTGTGATTATGTTTGTTTGATAAACCAGTAAAATCAATAAATAAAAGAACAAAACTGTTTTTAAATGGTTGTAAACAGCGAACAAAAAAAAACATACGTTTTAGCCGGTAGGTATACGTTTAAATAAACAAATGTTTAACAAACTAGTTTTGCATTTATTTTTTTGATATAAGTTTAAGTATATAGTTACTTGAAATGTATATAACTAATTTAATTTTTTTAACCTCATTAATTTTCGACTTCAAAAATAATAAGTTGAGATTTAGCTTTTATTATTAATTCTTATCTTAAATAAATGTTTTCAATCATGCTGTTTAGTTTGGAAATTTCTACTACAACTTTAAAATTTTTTAATTGTCTATAAGTTTTGCATTTTTAAGCTCTTGTTCTTAAATAATCTATTTTTGGTTTAAAATTGTTTAGTTATATATACAACAATAACTAGCATGTAAATTTTAAATTTTAAAACGAATATTACAAATAAAATCAACAAAATAAATAATGAAGTATATCAGTTTTAATGTTAAATAGCTATAGTTTAGTTTGAAATATTTTTTTTAATTAATTATAAAACGTTTGTTAATAAGTTTTTAGTTGTGTAGTTTGCATTAGTAATATTTATTTATTTTTACAAGCATTATCCTTTTGCTTGTAAATTTCTTAGACATAACGTCAATAGTTTAAGAATTAGTTTATTTATAAAAAAAAAACTTAGTTGTATGGAGCAAAAAAAAAATTACATTAGTAATAAAATAGTAAATTGCTACTTACCTTACAGTAAATTGCTGTTACTGACCTTACGAAGTTTGTCCAATTTAGTTGCAAGGTTTTCAATTAGCCAGAAAATATAACTTTTTTTAAATAAGAAATATATAGTTATCTTACCTGAAATTTCTATACTTGAATAATTGTTGGCTTATCTTGGAAACTCTGGTTAATGCTTTTTCATAGTTTATTTTTATTATTAGTATCGAATTTGAAGAAAGTTTCATATATTTTACATTAAAGTAATATTATGATGCTTAAAGAGTTATAGAATAAAGTTTTTTAGTATAAGTTTAACCAACATTACTATTTTCCTATATACAGTAAACTTTACTTTTTTCAAAGTTTAAATATGATGAAATTATTATTTTTAAACCACAACAAATTTTATTTTATTAACTTGTTTTAGTAACTAAAACATCAATTTTCTGCATCAATTTTTCCAGCAACTACACTTGTGTGGCGTTGATTTTGGTAAAAAATCTTTTAATTTGATTGTTTCCATTGCATCAGCATATGTAGAAAATTTTGGTTCAATTCTTTCAAATTTGAAAGAAAACTCTGCTTTAACCTCCAAAAAACTTCTTTCTAACTCTGTGATCTTTTCTTCTAACGAAATATTTTATTTATACTTAGTAGGCCACTTATTTCAGTAAGGCCACTGTAATGAATTTTTAATTTATATTTTGTTATTTCAACTTGTAAAATGAACATGTTTCTTTACGTCATAAATTTTTTTTTATCTTAGTTTTCATAATTGATCTTTTGAAATATTCAAATGATATTACTATCAAAATTGACTTGAAAACTCAGCATAGAACATTTCCTTAATTCATTGTTCATCCAATGTAGCTATATATCACCCGTAGCCTATATTAACTGGTATACTATCAAAATCCACCCGCGTTCAAAATCCACCTGATCAAAATCCACCCGCGTTCAAAATCCACCCGATCAAAATCCACCCGGTTCAAAATCCACCCGATCAAAATCCACCCGGGTCAAAATCCACCCGATCAAAATCCACCCGAGTAAAAATCCACCCGATCAAAATCAACCCGAGTCAAAATCCACCCGATCAAAATCAACCCGGTTCAAAATCCATCCGATCAAAATCCACCCGATCAAAATCCACCCGAATAAAATCCACACGATTAAAATCCACCCGGTTCAAAATCTACCCGATCAAAATCAACCCGACTCTAAATCCACCCGTTTCAAAATCCACCCGATCAAAATCCACCCGAGTCAAAATCCACCCGAGTCAAAATCCACCCGCTTCAAAATCCACCCGATCAAAATCAACCCGACTCTAAATCCACCCGTTTCAAAATCCACCCGATCAAAATCCACCCGGTTTAAAATCCACCCGATCGAAATCCACCCGAGTCAAAATCCACCCGAGTCAAAATTCATCCGAGTTAAAAACAACTTGAGTCAAAATCCTACCGACACAAAATCAACCAAAGTCAAAATCCAACCGAATCGAAACAAGCACCTTGTTTATTTATTTCTTTTTAAATCAAGTATCATTTAAACAAATCTCACCACTCTAAAGTACCAATCTTAAACAAGTTTTATTTAAAAAACACTTATAAAATCTTGTATTTTTGTACTTTATAAAATGACCTAAGAATATAAAAACTGTACTACAGATTGAACTTATTTTGTGAGGTTTTTGAGTTGTTATTTGGTATTTTTGCTTATTATAAGGAATTTTTTGACAAAAATATTTTTGTTTTTTTGATTACTGAATATAACTTTGAATAGCTACAGCCGGCAAGCAGCTTTTAAAGGAACTGTTGTTTTTGATATAAGTATAACTATAAGAGCTAATAAAAGTTAAACAACGTCAGGATAAATAAATTAAAGTTTTACTATACAAATATGACTATGTTAAAACTTTTAGAAAACTAAAGGATGTGCCAGAAAAAATAATTTTGTATTATCTCAATCACAATTACACGACAATCAATTATAATTTACTGTTTATAGGTATAAAATTTTATAATTTAGAACTTTTAAGTAATTTTTAAACAAATACGTCACACTATATAATTTTTATAAAAACTGAGTATTACAAGTGAAAGCTACCATTTATACTACAAATTAATCCATTTAATTTAGGGGTCAGCAAACTGCGGCCCTCGAAGTGTAAATATGTGGCCCTCGAGCATGTAAATTTGGTCCGCTAAACAAAACAAAATTTAAATTGAAATTTTCAAAAAAAGAAAAAGAAATTATAATAGTTTGTTTTTAAGTTCCTGAATATCGTTTAAAAACCATTTATTATGCTTAAGCCTTAGATGTGAAAAAAGACATATAGTAAATCTAGAAAGTTTTATTTAAAGTTTAGACTTTACTTTTCCTTTTAAACAACAAAAGTTTACATACTTGGATAAATTACTTATATAATATTGCAAAGTTTTTTAATTGGCAATTTTACATGTTTTTAATTTTTAAAAACACGGTGACTGGGTTGAAGTAACTGTTGTACTTTTTTTGTTTCAAAAAGTTGTAACCCGAAAAACTTTAGATAGATTATTAAGGTATTTAAAGGTTTTAAAAGAAAAACTTACACTGTTTAAAATGAAAGTATTAATATTTGTTTATATTTTAACTAGTTTAACAAAATCACTAAAATTTTAAATACGTGATATGCTGTGCATTAAATAAAAAAAGATTTTTTTTAACTACTAAAAAGAAAATACAAATAAAATAATAGAAATTGATTATAAAAAGTGTACATAATGATCTACACCTGTTTTTTAAGCTTAGTTTTTTTCAGATGTCACTGAGAGTTGCTTGTAAATGACAACCTGAAATGGCTATCAACAAAATGCAAAAGACTGAAAGAAAGATAAAAAACAACACTTTATGAAACCGAACCAGAAGAGGAAATGGATATCAAATTTTATTAATTGTATTATTGCATCACTGTGTTGTTGTGTACCGTGTTGTTTCTAAAACACAAAACGTTTCATAGATTGCTTTCTTAATTATTAAACAGATAAGTGGTCATGAAAATTAATAATTTGTTATTTAATTTAAATAACCTTGTAAATAATGATATAAATAATAATATGACACAAGTTTTTAAAAAAAATAGTTTTTGACTTTAGAAAAAAATATACATTTTAAATATGCCAGGCCTGATCCCTATAAGTAGATAAACGTGACTAAAACAGATTAAAAACAAAAATTGAATAAAACAACGGCTCGCGGAAATAATTGAAACTCGAAATTTGGCCCGAGATAAACAATTGTCTGCCGACTCTGATTAAATCCAACTGCATCTTCGTTACTTTTAATTACAAAAAAGTAAAAGGCAAACGTTTAAAATTCTTTTAGTTTGTGTTTTTTTAATATAGTTTTTTTATGTGAAAGGTCGTAACAAGATATTTATCTATAAAAAGTTGTCTTTGTTAAGAAAAGGTCACTAATTTACTTTAGATAGTTACCTTTACTGTATTGCCATTTAAAGATTTTTTAATATTAACTTTAAATTAAATATTTATTAATTTTCGGTTTTATTTGTTAGACAAAATTTTCACGCTTTTAAAGTTAATTTGTCTACTAAACAATTTGTTATAACAATAGTTTTCTTTACCGTTTAAATTCGTTATAACCAATATAAAATTTTGTTTAATTTTAATATTGTTTCATTTTTAATTAAATTACTTAAAATTTCTTAAGTTTTAACAAATGGACTTTTTTTATATGAAGATTATATTTAAAAAAAATAGTGGTAAATAATAACATTTCCATTTCTATGAATTAAAAAATATCAATTAACAATATAATATTAAACAGTAAATAATAGTTTATCTTACTTAATAACAATTTCTATGCAACTTTATATTCTTAAAAAAACATAAAACGTTTACAACTAATTAATTAAAAACATGCAGTTATAGCTTTTAACTTAAATTGTCGGAAATTAATTCAAGAAAATTTATCGCATGTAAATTAAAAGTTTTAGATTAGTAAATTTTAAATTTAAAATTTAAACGTTAACCAAAAGAGATTAAATTTTATAAAACCACTCAATTAATCAGTTTCAAAACTGGCCTTAACCTATTAATAAAATTAATAATACGATTGTTTAAGTTGATACAGTCTGGTACAAAAATTCATAAAAATAACTTATACTTGAATTTAAACTCTCTTGTCTGAAACACATACTTTTTTTAATGAACATATGTAAAAATAGAACATTTTAATAATAAATTAAAAATGTTATAAGTTTTTTTTTCGTAATATTTGTTATAAATATAGTGTCATTTCTAAAAAACTCAACTTATTTGTTTACTACTACAATTCTAAAGTATATAATTTCCCTAGCTCAAGTCTAACTACTAACTTTTTTAGTTGCAATTTATAAGCTGTTTGAGCAAACTCAATGAATTGTAAAGTCGATATTTGTTTTATGTAAAGGACTTTAGAATTCATAGAAAAATGTTTAGCTTTTTAATTTGTACTATTAGTTAAAAACTAGCAAATTAAGTTGTTATCTAATTAAAAATAACTTATAACTTTAGTTACCTTAGACGAAACAATTTTTAGTTTTTTCAAAAATAGATGGTTTATAAAAAAAACATTTAATAAAATAAAATTCAAATAACTTAAACACTTTGAAAAAAAGATAATAGCAGCTTAAATTATTGTATAAATTACAAAAAATAACTAAAAAATATTTGTAACAAAAATTAGATAGAAAACAATAAAATTGTTTTAAAACAGTTATTGAATTTTTACATATTCCTCATTTATATTTTTAGTAAATTAGTTTTCGTATTTTTATAATAAAATTTATGTTTTGTTTTTAAAAATTACTAATAAAAGAAACGTCAATAAATTGTTTACTAAACGACAAATAAAAGCGCTCAAAATATTTGGTCCTAAGTCCTCTTGCACGAACATACCTTAAAGTTATCGAGTCGCACACCAAAAATATCTTTTAACATCTTTCTACGTCGAAAACAATAATGTTTAAAATATAATTAATAGGTGATAGTTTTTCCAAATTTAACAAAGGATTTTTTTTTATTATTACGTAGCAATTTTATATAATTCTTTATCTATATTTTATTTTTTATAAACACTGTTAGTTGAAATTTTTTATATAATAAAATATTGTATTAATTCTATTTTGAAATTTAAGTAAAGCACAAAACACAAAACTTTTTACATCAAAAAAAAAAGCTCAAAAATTTTAGATTAATATTTTAATTTTCTTTTTGTAACATTTTATTAACATTTTCATAAATTTACATTATTTGGTATTTGATTTTTGTAATTTTCTTTAGTTTAATAAATGTTATTAAAGATTCTTCTAGTTTATAAACTTCTATATTTTTGATATTTTAATTTACTATGAGTTATCCTTAGTAAATATTTTTATTTAATTATGATTGACTTTGGGAAATTAAATTAGAAGGAAGTTTAAATGGATTAAAACTGAGCGTAATTCTTTTTTCATTTTTTTAACTTCTTTTTTTAAAAGTAACACCAACACTACTAACATTTATAAATTATAAACATTATAAATACCTGAAAGCTACTATGAATATTTTTTTTAATGCTGTTTAATTATATTGTTTAACTTGTTTTTTTTAATTATTTTATTATATAAATTAAAATTTCTTTCTTTATAAATACTTACTCTTTTTTATACCAATAGTTGTTTAAACATATAACTTTATTCAATATTACAAAATTCTATTAGAAATTAATTCTTATTTCGAAAAAAAATGAACTCGGGTTGATTTTGATCGGGTGGATTTTGAACCGGGTGGATTTTGAACCGGGTGGATTTTGACTCGGGTGGATTTTGACTCGGGTTGATTTTGATCGGGTTGATTTTAATCGGGTGGATTTTGAACCGGGTTGATTTTGATCGGGTGGATTTTGAACCGGGTTTATTTTGAACGGGTGGATTTTGACTCGGGTGGATTTTGACCCGGGTGGATTTTGATCGGGTGGATTTTGACCCGGGTGGATTTTGATCGGGTGGATTTTGAACCGGGTAGATTTTGATCGGGTGGATTTTGACCCGGGTGGATTTTGATCGGGTGGATTTTGATGGGGTGGATTTTGATCGCGGGTGGATTTTGATTGCGGGTGGATTTTGAACGTGTCCCATATTAACTATATGACAGTTTTTTTTTTTTTTGCACCTATATTTTAGATAACAAAAACAAATTGTTATTAAGATTTATATATTGTTACTTTACGATGATCACCAATAAAAAGATGTTAAATTTACGGGAGATTAATCATTTTCATATGTTTATTTTTGCACCACGTTCCTTTTTTATCGAAATAAGGACATTGTATAACTTGTTTCTTGATTTTGTTGTAAAATTTTACACAACCTGACATCAAATAGTTCAAATATAATAAGATGCTTTTTCACCTTTTTTTAGAATTTATTGTGTTTGTAATACAACAAAGCTAATTTAATGAAAAAAGAATTTAAAAAATTTTCTTTTTTAATTTAAAAGAATATTAACATTAAACATTATTTTTGATGAGAACCAGTATCATGATTAAAACACATAACGATAATTTTAAAGTAAATTAAGAAAATAAACCTAAATTAGTATTTTTAATTATGTTAGTTTTCGAAACTAACATCTGTTATTAGACTATTAGATTAAATAACTTTGTTTTGTATAAGCAACCAACAAAATTTAACTTTAGTAAACTGCTGTATACCCAGTAAGTTGTTTTCACTGTCTTTGTTAAAAACTAGGTAAAAAAAATATATAAAGATTTTGATTTTGTTATGAAAGTTAAAATTAAAAATAATATTTACTTTAAAAGTTAAAGCACATTTTCAGGGTTTAACTCAAGTTTCATAAACTTTACCAAGTTTTTACCAAGTTATTAAATGAGTCAGAACTTTATTTTTTCAAACAAGTTATAAAACTTTAGTTTGTAAATTTTTTATTGAGTATAAGCAGTAAAATTTAAAGTAGAAAAAAAAAACATTATGAACAAGTTTTTTTTGGTAAAAAACTTCTAAAACATTAATTCACGAATAGAAAAAATTGAACACATGCTTGCCTAAATTTTTTAGTTTGGTTTTTTATGAATATATTTAAGACGACAAGTTTTACTGGTTGTCTTTAATCTCAAAAACTGTATATATACATATATAACTTTAATAAAATGTTGCTTTTTAAACAAATGTTGTTAACTGAAACAATTAATTCAATGGCTATCAAAAGCATATTAGAACTTTATGCAGTTCGTTAACAAAATCTATTCTAGAACGTTTACAGGTTAAAAAATAGTATGTTCAAACATTTATACACAACCGCGTAAAACTTATTTAAAGTGTATAATTTTAAGTTATTTTATTTAGATTACACAGTTTTGCTTCAACAATACTACAAAAAAAAATATTGTTTACAGAATTAAAAAGTTTGTTCAGGGTTACTACCATTATAAAATAAACAAATTTAACATAAGAAGTAATGTATAGATAACCAGCTAAGTTTTTATCAGAACCAATTATCCTTACAGATATTTTTATATTGATAAGCAAAAAAAAAAATCAGCTACGAAATTAATTATTCAATAAATAAATCAATAAACAAAATTTCATTTATTTTGTCGAGCACTTAAGTTTTTTCTTTACAATATTTTAAAACATAATAATAAAAAACCACACTAAAAATTACTCTTGTTTGACAGTTCACTTTCTCCACAAATATAAATACTAGTTTATTTGATAAAGTTTTCTTTTAAACATGTATATATTTGTTTTTATAAGTTTTATAATATATTTATTAAAATACATACCGTTTTCCATACTATGTGTTATAAAAGCGATAAAAATTAATTGATAACAGTGGAATAAAAGTAAAAGATAGTAGTCTCAAATTTAGCATTTGTCAATAAAGTCAATAACTTTGCTAAATAAATAAAGCTTAAAATTTTCTTATGCAATTATAGTTTCTAAAATTATTTTGTAAAATAAATTTTATTTAATAGTAATATTTTTTAACGACACAAAATAAAGCACTCAAAGAAATTGATCCAATAAGGTGAACGAAAAAACCTTACGGTTATTGAGTCGTATATCATCTTGTGACAGTTTTTGCAACAGTTTTATTTCTTGTCAAGGACACAAAGAAAAAGTTTTTAGTGTTAGTTAGTAATCTTAAACGTTTTTAAAGCTAACTACTAATATTAAGAAAAATAAGTATGGCAAGACTTAACCTTTGTGTTAGCTTCAGATTTTAACAATCTACCTATTATAGGCAAAAATATCAAGATGAGTTTTAAAAATCATACTTAAAATTGTTATTAATGTTTTTAAGTTTATTTTAAGCTTATAAGTATAGCATAAGCTTCCTACAACTTTTTTGTAAATTAGTATTTATTAAAAAAAGATTAAATTAAAAACTGCTTAGACTAACAAAAAAAAAAATTAAGGTCATTGTAAATTATATAAATTCAACAATTAAAAAAAAAGCATTTATCTATATGTTTTTATAAATATAATGTTTTTTTTTGAAACTATAAAACAATTCAATTTTCGCTATCTTTCACAACTTATAAAACAATCCTGAAAAATGTTAATTGCTTATTTAATAAAGCCATAGTTTTAACATTATAGAGGGAAATTTAAATTTTGCTTTATCAAAAGAGCTGAACTTTTAAAAAATGACGTAACTAAAGTTCAGCCACAAATTCTAGTTGTTGGCTAAACTGACGCGTATAAATACAAGCATTGTGTCTATAGTTATCAGAGAGTTGGTAGTCATTGCGCAAGGCATAATTGCATAATGAGTGCTGAGCTCTCTCTTTTTTATTATTATATTATGACGTATATTAAACTCGGGGTTGTGTCCAATATAAGCACAAAAATGCATTTATAAAGACTTGTTATGTATATGGATTGAATATACTTAGGTCTTACAACTTGTGGTCTTCAAACACTTAAGCTAAAATACTTTTCTTAATTACTAGTAGCTTAAAATGCTACTAGTTATAAATGTTGGTCTTACTCAGTGATGTACCGGACCCGGATCCGGACTTTTTTTTCAAATTAGAATCCGGCCAGAACCGGATTCCGACTTTTTTTTCAAATTAGAATCCAGCCGGATCCGGATATCAGACAAAAACGGCAATATCCGGCCGGACCCGGATAGTGAGTCCGGTACATCACTAGTATAGACTAGCCTGAGTCAGAATGAGGTTTTTAATAACTGAAAAAAAAACTTTAATCGAATAATAAGTAGAACAGCTAGCCACAATGTTTACAAACTTTTGTGTTATTTACAATTAAAAATCTGAAATAAAGTTCTTGAACAAAATTAACTAGAAAATTACAAAATATTGAAAACTGGATCAGCTCAAACTCATTCAAAATCTAAAAGAAAACTAGCCTGAGCTTTTATAAAAAACTAAACTAGCCTGAGGCAGTCCAAGATTTTCTAAAATTCCCAAAAATTTTCAAACTAGCAGGGCTGCCACTGTTTAAATCAATAAAACTAGCTAGAATGAGTTGGAACGGGTCACATTTGCACGAGCGTCACTTTTGCACGAGAGTCACTTTTGCACGAGGGGACAGTTTTGCACGAGGGTCACTTTAGCACGAGGGGACACCTTAGCACGAGCGTCACTTTTGCACGCAGGGTCACTTTTACACGAGGGCAAACTTTTGCACGGCGACACTTTAGACGGAGGGTCACTTTTGCACAAGAAGACACTTTTGCACGGCGACATTTTTACAAAGCGTCACTTTTGCACGGCGTTATATTTTCACGGATATACTTATAAACTGCGAAAATTTCAAACAATCAGCCAATTTTGAACGGAGCTTCACTTTTGCACGCTTCTAATTTTTATTTTCTCAAATAAAAATTTAAATAATTTTTTTTAGTCAACTTAAATAATATTTGCTTTTTTAAGCAAGTTGGTTTGAATAAATAAAGTGTTGTAGTTTTAAATAATGAAGTTTTAATGTAAAGTTTTTATTTGAAGTTTTACGTAGAACATTATTATAACATACCACAATTCACGAATTTATACTTATTATCTTAACTTACACAAACTAGATGAATACACAACTTTAAATAAAAACAATTTTGAATACATTAAATGAAAAAATCTGAATTTTGTTACTTTTTAAACAGAAAGATAAACTTAATTTAGTAAGGCTTTTATAAACGAATTATTGTTTACTTATGTTTTTGTCCCTGGTATGAATCTTTTATAATTAATTTTATTTTATCTTTTAGTTTGTTTCTAACATTTACGTTAGCTATTTAAAATTTAAGATCTTTTATTTTTTGCCTTTAATAGTAAATATAATAATAGTTATATTAAAAAATTTTAGTGTGCAGTTTCTTTTTGTGTTACAGATTTGGTAGTAGATAAAAAACTTTTAATCGGCCGACATGCAAAATTGATTTTCCGTGCAAAAAAAAACATAGTAGCAAAATGTCGCTGTGCAAAAATTTCATCGTTAAAATGTGACGTTGTGCAACAGTACTGCCGTAAAAAATTGTCATTGTGAAAAAATGTCTCCGTGCAAAAGTGTCTCCTCGTGCAAAAGTGACGCCGTGAAAAAGTGTCCCCTCGTGCAAAAGTGACCCTGCGTGCAAAAGTGTCGCCGTGCAAAAGTGTCGCCGTGCAAAAGTGTCCCCTCGTGCAAAAGTGTCCTCTCGTGCAAAAGAGTAGCCATGCAAAAGTGTCCCCTCGTGCTAAAGTGACTCTCGTGCAAAAGAGTCGCCGTGCAAAAGTGTCCCCTCGTGCAAAAGTGAACCTTCGTGCCAAAATGACCCTCGTGCAAAAGTGTCCCCTCGTACAAAAGTGACGCTCGTGCAAAAGTTTCCCCTCGTGAAAAAGTGACGCTCGTGCAAAAGTGACACCCACCCAGAATGAGTATAAACAAGCCTGAGTCAGAATGAGGTTTTTAAAAACTGAAAAAATTACTTTAAACTAATAATCAGTAGAACAGCTAGCAAAGGTTGACAATTTGGTAGTAAAGTTGTGGACTGATTGTGGTACAATTAACTTATTAGTACTAACCATCATAATTAAATCCTACCTTATTTAAATAATATCTAACAAAAACTAAATTCTAACTGAGACTACTTTCTATAATCAGACACGACAGTTTTGAGAGATTAATCTTTTATATAAAACACAACAAAATATTAGCATATACAAAATTACTAATTACTTTGGTAACACTTTAAAAACTGGAAGCTATTTAAATCTATATCAAAAGACTTAAAACAATAAACTAAAAATTAAATAGAACTTTTAGTAAACAAGAAACTGTAAAGTTTTTAATGAACTATTAAACTATAATCCTGGCTTAAATATTTAAGCAATTAAACACCAGTTGAAATATTCACTTTTAAAACAAAACACTACTTACTATAAGCATTCACAAAAAAGTTCAAGATATTTTTTTGCTTCAAGCAGCACACCAAACTAACTAACTGCTTACATATAAACTGCCTGTCATGTTCTGATGTTTTGTTGCATCAGTATTTAGTTTGAAACATTTCGTCATCATTGGCTCGTACATTCAACCGTATTAACTCTAAATATTCTCTGAGCTCAACTTTAAACAATAAATAATGCAAGTATTCATTCTAAAGTTTTCAATTTTAAAACATATGTAAAGAGTTGCATTTCTGAAATGTTTATTTCATAGTTTAAATGTAAACAAATGTAAATTATCACGTGTACAAAATGAGCCAATCACGGTAGGTGTTTAATTTTAACTGACGAAAATGACTCTTTTTAATTTACACAGCGTTTGTCTTTGAAAAAATACTTTTCAGTATGCTCTTTTTTAATAACTAGATCCAGGTCCGACCGGATCTCTGTTAGGATTCGGCCGGACCCGGATCCGGACTTTTTTTTCAAATTCGAATCCGGCCAGAACCGGATCCGGACTATTTTTTTAAATTAGAATTCGGCCGGAACCGGATCCGGACTTTTTGTTCTAATTAAAATCCGGCCGGATCCGGATATCAGACAAAAATAGCAATATCCGGCCGGACCCGGATAGTGAGTCCGGTACATAACTAGTCTTACTTGAAGTAACTTATTCTCAAGTTATAAATAATAACAAACTTTATAATCAATTTAAAATACTTCTTATTAATGTATCAATTACAACAAGTGTGAAAATTTTTTTATAAAATACTAACAGTTTAGATGAATTGTGCACGATATTTGATATTCTTGATGATCGCAACTAGATGCTTGATATTAGATGCTCGTTATTCTTGACTTGATTGTTGTTAACTCGGTAAGCTACTTCTTTTGAATTTCATCTAATGATCTTAAACCCGAAAAGAAATGTATCTAACGCATATTTTAAAAGAAAAGGCAGATATTTACGCATTGTAAAGAAATTAACTCTTTCAAATAAACAATGTTGTTTTGGAATTTGTGAAATTTTTCATGAGATTGCTTAGAACTATTTATTATTTTTACATCTGTTCAATACTCTAAAATAAAATTTTACTCAAATTTATAAAACAATGCATGCCTTTGGCTCAATATAACTTTTTGCTTTTAGGTGCTCTAAGCTTTAGTCATAAAAAATTATTAATTTGCTTCTATATAGATAAAATTGTATAAACTTAAAAGTAATTAAGCTAATAAAAATTGTCAACTCTACATTTCCTTGATAATTTTAGTGATATTATATTATTTAAAATCTAAATGAAAAAATTGAGCGAGAGTTTTATAAGTATTTCATAGTCTTATTGCATTAAAAAGCATTTGTTATAGCTATAAATACAAAGTAGTTGAATAAGGCTACCAAAATAAGAAAAACTAAATACTAAATGAAAAATTATAATATAATTATAAGTTTCAGAAAATTGTGTGCTAGTAGCAGCAAGATGCTATGTAGATAATACAAATCAAACTTTAAGTGTTCAGATTAAGTTTTTTTTTTTCGAAATTTTATTATACTTTGAAGAACAAAACAATATTTATTTGTTTTGGTTTTTTCTATCAATTTCCACTGTAGAGCCGTTAAAAGTGAAGATCTATTAGTTCCAATTAAAAAAAAATCATCTAATCTTGCCATTCAATCCTGAAAATCTTTTAAATTCGAGTAGCCAACTAGAGCAACTGTATCTTGCGCTTGAGTTGAACAATTTTTTTTGTAAAAAAAAAAAACAATATAGTAGTAAGTCCAGAAGGAGTCGGGAAAAAATAAAGTCCAGAAAAAATAATTTTAGTTTATTGTATGCAGTTCTGGCGGAATAAAACCCATAGAGTCTCAGTAAGTGCGCCGCTCAGCAGCAAGCCTTGCTTGCTTAATTTTTGTGGTTAACAAAAAAAATTTGCTTATTTTTAGATTACTTATTAACATTAAGTTTTTAATTTACTAAAAGGTTTACATAAAAAACTATTGTTTTTTTTAGTTTGTAATACTTAAGTAATTAATTAAACGACAAATAGCGCTAAAAGTATTCAATCTAAGAACTTGGTGTACTTTGAGTTATTGAGTCATACACCATTAATATAGTTTAATGTCTTATCCAGGACTTGCAGTTAATTATCTATTTGTTTATTAATTTGTTTATTAAAACAGACAACAACTTTAAGCTTGTTAAAAGAAAGTATGTACATCGTTTACACCAAATGTGAAAAAATGTTTGTTTTTTGTTGTAGAAAATATTTATTTTTCCTAATCTCACAAATATAGGAACTTTAATACAATGAACTCTTCAAAATTTTATTTTTTTTAAATCAACATACAGTGGTTTTTGAGTTTATAAGCATATAATGTCAAAAAGGTAGACTTTTTTGTTTACTTACTATATGGAATACTGCTATTGTTATAACAATTCCCATCCGAATAATTTTCCGACCGCTCAATTCCCAATAAATTATCATATTTAAATTAATTTACTGTTGAACGAGTCAAGAATTTTGATACGAATAGAACTCAAATTAAATTAAACCTTCAACGATTCAAAAGTTTCAATAATAAAAGACCACACATTAAAACTGAAGTTTTTATTCTGATAATAACAGTTAAAGAATAAATTTAGTGATGTAAATCATAATTTTGTTAAATAAAAGTTTTAGAAAATAAAATTGTTACTATTATAGTTTTATTGTGTTTTTAGCCTAATGTAGGTTTTCTTTGTTTACTATCATTTATAACTCGCTATCATTTCTAACCCGATCACTTCTAACCCGATCATTTCTAACCCGATCATTTCTAACCCGATTATTTCTAACCCGATCACTTCTAACCCGATCATTTTTAGCCCGATCACTTCTAACTCGATCACTTCTAACCCGATCACTTTTAACCCGATCACTTCTAATCCGATAGTTTCTAACCTGATCACTTCTAACCCGATCACTTCTGACCCGATCACTTCTAACCCGATCACTTTAACACGATCATTTCAAACCCGATCATTTCAAACTTGATCATTTCTAACCCGATCACTTCTAACACGATCATTTCTAACCCGATCACTTCTAACCCGATCACTTCTAACCCGATTTAACCTTATCATTTCTAACCCGATCATTTCTAACCCAATCATATCTAGCCCGATCATTTCTAACTTGATCGTTTACAACCCGACTATTATTAATTCGATCTGTATTAGTATGTTTTTGTACTATTGTAATATATAAAGATTTGTTTTAAATCCAAAATAACCTCAACAGAGTTGTTTTTTAACAAATTTTATTTTATTTTGTTTAAAGTAAAACGTAATGTTTAGATAGCTTTAATAAAGTTCGATTTTTGATGTTTATTCTTATTGGAATTTTTTTTTCCTACGCTAGATGCACACATAAAAATCTGGGCAGCATAAACTAAATACCACATAACAAAGAGACAAAAATTTATACATCTTAAAATCATAAACTACAGTTTTATCTATTTTTTTTAGATTAACAGCAAAAAAAAAAATCAACACTTAGTATAAGACTAATTAACTTATTTATGATTCGAAGGAGAAAATTTTTAACAAACTTAGTTTTAATTTTATAATAAGCAACTTAAATATCAACTCAGAATTCAAACAAACTAAAAAAACTTATGAATAAAACTTCTTCTTGTTTATACATCTACCAGATTTTCACACCCTAACTTTTAGAATTAGGTTCCGCACATTTGTGCAACCGTTTGGTATTTCATTGTTTTTTATCATTTTTTTTGTAGCTTTGACAAAGCATAATTGAAAAATTTAAATACATTGACTAACCACTAAGTTTAAAACCTTAAGTTCAAAGCACATTATTAATACAGGTCAAATAAACATTTATCGGAAACATTAGAAAATGATTTATTATTTACATAGGAAAAGCAATTATAATAAAATCAAACTATAGAATAAAAAAAATCCTACATATTAAATCAATGGTTCATAATTATAAAATTTGTTAAATTCCTGATAGTTTTTAATATAAATTATCTTATTTTATACAAGTAAGCTTTAACCAAATTTTTTCAACTTTATGTAAAGATTAGTTTTGTTTAAAAGCGAACTCCACATTTAAATTGAAAAGATATTTATGACTGCATGCTTTTTGATTTATTTTTGTGGTAATTAATTAAATAGGGTTCAAATATTGATTATAAATTGACTGTAGTTTTTAGGTTTAAAAGCATTAGGAAAAGTATAAGTCTTCTGAATTCTAAAGTATAAATATTAAGTTTTGATAGTTGTCAATGTAAGAAATATAATGAGCATTGCAGCGGTTAAAGACTAATTTTTACTTTTTTATGAAGAGATTCTATATGGTTAGTATAAATTTTAAGTATGGAGACCAAATTGGCAAGTTGCATTCAAGTTTAGGGCAAATTCAAACGAAGTACCATTTTTTAAGAGTATTAGTATGAGTATATATGTAACTTAAAATAATACAGTAAATAAAATTTAGAAATAGTAATTAGTATGGTAATTTAATTTAAAATTATCATCGTTAAATTCTAAGTTCTTAAAACGAAAGTGTATACTGTTTAACACAAAGTAAAAAGTAGAGGTAAACGTATATATTTTTTACGTTTATAGACCCTATCATTTACTAGAACTTAAATTAGATTTTTTTTTCTTTTAGCAAATAGTAAACTATACTTATAGATTAAATAAGGAATATTATATAATAAACTTAAATATAAAAGTTAAGTGTCGAAAACTTACTATTTTGATTTTTTCATATTGGTTTAAAAATATGATGTAAATAGAGCAAAATAAAATTAAATTTTTTATAAAAATTGAAATGTTTTTAAAATTTAAACCTGCCAAAATAATTTTACACGATTAATAGTAAAAACTTCTTTAATATTTTTGTTAATATCTTTTAAAATTTATTATTTTACAGACTTCCAAAACACAAAAACTTTAGATTATTTAGCGATCATTATATATTAATTATAAATATAAGTTAATAGATTCGTTTATACAACTCAAAAAATGAGGTAAACAAAGTAAATTAATATTATGTAAGTTAATACTAAAATAAAAAATTATACAAAAAACATTTTTTAAGTAACACATTAAATCATTATGTTTAAAAAAAAAAAAATGATTTTTTTTTAATTAGTTTAATTACTTTATTAAGATTTGTTGATTTTTACAACATTGATAATTTGATCTATAAATAAGTTAAATAAATATAAATAAGTTGATATTTTAATCTATAAAACAAATAGATGTAAATAAACAACTAAAATAGGTTAGAAACGATCGGACTAGAAACGATCAGACTAGAAGTGATCAGGTTAGAAGTAATTGGGTTAAAAGTTATCGGGTTAGAAATGATCGGGTTAGAAATGATCGGGCTAAACTGGGTTAGAAATAATCGGGTTAGAAGTGATCTTGTTAGAAATGATCGAGTTAGAAATGATCGGGTTAGAAATGATCGGGTTAGAAATGATCGTGTTAGAAGTGATCGGGTTAGAAATGATCAAGTTTGAAATGATCGGGTTAGAAAAGATCGTGTTAGAAGTGATCGGGTTAGAAATGATCAAGTTTGAAATGATCGGGTTTGAAATGATCGTGTTAGAAGTGATCGGGTTAGAAGTGATCGGGTTGGAAATTATCGGGTTAGAATTGATCGTGTTAGAAATGACCGGGTTAGAAGTGATTGTGTTAGAAGTAATCGGGTTAGAAGTGATCGGGTTAGAAGTGATCAGGTTAGAAATGATCGGGTTAGAAATAATCGGGTTAGAAATGATCAGCTCCCGGTTTTCTTTATTGATTAACACGGTAATTTTAACTAGTTACAGTTCGCAGGCAGCAGAAAGTTTTTCTGTTACTTGTAAAAGGCTTTTATGGCTAGTAAACTTAAATTTAGACTTCAAATAAAGCACATTTTAGTTTTTTACTATCGGAACTATTTTTCATAATGTCAATTGATTTATGTCCAATTGAATCTACTTTTGTACGAGTTGGAACAACTGACTTATAAAAGCCACTAAATTTTAAAAGTTGTAAAATTACTGAAGTGAAATCCTACAAAACAAAAACTTTCATCATAAAAACAAGACATATTTGCTGTAAATTTATAAGAAGTCTTAAGTATTTATTTAGTATACGTATTTATACTCATACAAAACCCATTAATTTTGTTAATCTATCTTATATTTTCTTAAGCGTTAAAATTTTGTACCAATTATTATTCTATTGTTTTAATCAAGAGGTGTGTAAATTTAAATTGCACCGTTTGTTATTTTCGTTTAATAAACTGTAATATTTTTTTAAAAATATACTATTTGATATAAGTTTGTGAGTTTATAACTTTTTATCTGATTCATTAAGTTTTAACTTATTTAATTTTTATACAGTATAATTTTTTTGAAATATAATGCTTTTGTATTACTACTTTTTTTTAAAACAATCATAATGAACATAGCATTTTTAGGCTAAAAAGTGCATACCAAACTGGCAGTTTGTACCTTGGAAGTTACTTGTATATGGAACTTGACTATAAATTAAAACCAATCTTTTATTATAAATTTTACATGAACAAAAAATTAACAGATTAGAATTAATGCGGAAACTATTGATTAAACTAAACGGATAACATAAAAATGTTGAAAATGAATTGATTCGGTATTGATTCGGGTGGGAATTGAACAGGGAAAATAAATCTGGTGGGAATTGGTTTGAAATTAACGCTTCCCAATGTTTAAGATATTAATGTTTGAGCAAAACTGAAAAAAATCTATGTAAAAGTAATAAAAAAGTTGTGAATGATTTTTTTTGTCGTCAATAAATCTAATCCTTTAGGTATCTAATTGCGTATTTTCTTTTATAGCATTACTTAGTTTTTTTCTTAAAAAGGTATTCAAACATTTGAATTAAACATACATTTGATACTTTTATTAACTTATTTACAAAATAGTGTTTTGCCATATAAGGTTTTCTATAGTTATAACTATGTTTTTGTTTAAATAAAAAAGATAGATATTTTTTGATATAATTATTTTATTTATTTTTTGAACTTTAACTGTTGCTCTTAAAATAGATTTGAAACACACTAAACAAAATGTTCTAATAAACAACTATTTCTAAATACCATACAAACTTTTAAAGATTTAATTTCATTTAACATTACTATATTTCACAATACAGTACTAAATAATACAAAAATGTTGCATTGTTTTATCATGTTTGAACGTTTTCAAAGACTTAAACACAGTAAAACAAAACTTTCCCTAGTGTATAATACATAATAGTTTAGTTAAGTTAATCTTTTGGCGTAAGCTTAAATCGGCAATAGCTGAGTAAAAAACATTTTAATAGTTAATCTGTTTGTTGAAGTTTATTCCACAAAGGATATTTTATTAATTAAAATCCTCTTTGTTCACAAAAACTTGTTTTTATAGATTCAGAATTAGTACACATTCAGGATAACTTAGACTGGTTTAAAATTTTTGTGAAGATTAAGTGACTGAGAAAATTTAAGCACGATTAGTTTGAACTTTTTTCGAAAAATTCAAGCTGACTCAAAAACCTTTTGTTTTGCGAGACTGAGACTAGCGTGGATTTTTCCGAAGTACCAGACTAGTCTTTAGTTTAAATTTTGCTTAAAATTTCGTTTATTGAACCGGTTTTTTGTTATTTTGAAATTCAAAACTACTATGCTTTGTCACTTTTTATTTTGTAAACGTTTTGTTAAGTAGTTATTAGTTTTTTTTTCATAAACTCTGACTAGCTTGATGTAGCTCAGATAATTTTAACTAAAAACCATTAAAATTTTTTACCATCAATGTTATAGATTAAAAATTTATCTCTTACTAATCAAAAGTAAGGATAATTTGGCTCAAAACTTGATATTAAAACAAAAAATTAAAACTGTAATTTTTTATAGGTTAGTTTAAAAAAATGCGACTAAATTTGTTTGTAGGTTTATTTTATTAATAAAAGCAGCTTTAGTATATTTAACACCTAACTAAAACTTTTAAGTTGCTGCAATTAACTTACTAGTAATTTTTTTTCATCATAAGAAAGTTTATAACTACTTTATATATGTAATTCTAGGGCCCTATATATTCATAAGCATTTTTAAGAAATAGTTTTTAAACGATTAGAAATGTTATTTTGTTTTTAATTCAAGTAAAACAGCGGCTAAGCTGTATTTTTATGTATTAAATCTTGCAGGATTAATTGTATGCAGTTTTTTTTAAATTTCAAGACTATAATACAATCAACTATTTGAAATATTGAACTAAAAGGATTTTTTGTTTTGTAGGTTTCTAAGATTAAATAAAAATAGTTAAAGTTGAACTTTTATTTTTTTTTAACATTTTGAATTAACTATTTATTAGATAAAATCACTTAGACGATGTTATAAAGCTTTATCATAATCCAATGTATTTTACTGCATAAAAAATAATATCATTTGAAAAAAAGGTATATTTTATTACTTAATCTTACATAAAAACTTTTAGTAATTTTATTTTTTCATTTAAAACTATTGTACTAAGATTTAAGTAACTCTACGATGTATACAAGCATAGATGACAGATTAAGCATAACTAATGTAGCAGTTTCTTAGGTAATGTATCAAGTTATTTTTAATATAAAGGTATAATAAGTTTAATTTAAAAAAATGCATGCAGTGCCTTGCTGCGATTAAAAGAAATACGTTGAATATACATTCGTTTACACAGAAGCCATTATTAGGTAATGTATTAGGTATTTTTTAGTGGGAAGGTGTGATAAGTTTAATTTAAATAAATGCATTTAGTGCTTTATTGCGATTTAAAAAAAACTTTTACTTTGAATATAAAATCGTTTACACAAGAGTTGTTTTAACCTAACTTAACTTAAATTTCTGTTGAAATTGTAGTTAAAACTTTGATAAAATAACTTTAAATACCATATTAACGATAGTTGTATCTAAAAAATCTTTTCGTTAACAGTAATTTCGTAAGTATTAAACAACTGATAGTTGTTCTTAATAAATTAATAACAATTTTTTACGAAAGAAATGAAATTATTTTCTACACTTTTTTTGAAACAGGTTTACTCTTTGTAAAGAAACGTTCAGTTTAATAAAAATTACATATATAATAAGAGTACATCAAATTGTCTTTGAAATATTTTTAATATCCAATTATTTTCAGAATAAAAAACTAATAAATCATTATAAACACTAATAAAGTAATTAATAATAACTTATAAAGTAATAAGGTACTTTTAACTATGTAAACTAACAAACAAAAAAACTTTTTACTTTGCAAAGCAACTTTTAAAGCGTTTATTTTGCAGGAACTTATTTAGAAAATTAATTATTAGGTACCATTTATGCGTTCATTATTCTAAAACAAAATAAAATAGTAGCTTTTATACGATACTTAAAAAAATTCAAGATGGTAAGTTTTAAACTGTTAATTAATTGTTTTAACATAGAACAATACTTTAATCAAATAAGTATTTGAAAAAAAATAATCTGACTGATAACAAAAAAATGATATTTTAATTAAGAGGAGAATTACATAAGTTATATTTAAATTTTATAAAATTATGAAAAAGTACCAAGTTATCTATTGGAGCAGTTTAGCACTTAAAATTTAAAATTAGAAGATTTAAACAATGGAACTTAATTAAGTAAAACTAATTCTTATTACACTTCAAGCAACTTTAAACTTAAAGAAATGGAATAATCTTTCTCTAAATCGTAATTGTAAAGTCGTAAACAGTTTCTTTGCTATTTGTTAATCCCCCAAATCACAAAAAAACTGAGATTGATCTAAATTTGGTGGTGACGAATAAGATTACTTTTGGTTACCATATTGCTTACGATCGACTAACATAGAAAAATTAAGAATAGCTAAACTTCTCCGGCTGAGTGAAACATCTACTTGAAATTTCTAAAGCAGTATTTTGTAAGCTTTACTGACTTTTCGTATTTTCTTTCTCATGCCATCATACCAAGTTTTCACTTGAGTGAAAGTGTGCTTGGACTTGTGTGCAATCCACACTACCATCTTCCTCGAAGGGTACGGATCGTTGTAGAAAAAATCTTTCAAAAACTCCACGTCAGCCGTGGTCAACGTGTTGCTCGTTCTGTCGGGAAAGCTCCTGGTCTTGACGTCATTTTCCCCCAACGAAAACCCCGCTTCTATTTCTTGCACTGCGATTTCGTAATAGTTTGTCTTTTTGTTTTCATTTGAGTTCCTGGACAACCTGTTTTCGTTTTTCCTGAACCACTCTACAATTTTGTTAACTTCACATTCTAGTAACCTTGCAATGTTTCTTTTAACTTTTTCGCTCGGTGCTGGATTACGACGATAAAAAGCTTCCAGTATGTCATTATCTTTTTCAGAAGGAAAAACACTTCCTCGGTTAAAACTAACTCTGATCGTTGGTTGGACTTTTGTTAGTTCGAGCACTTCTCTTCTCACGTTTTCAGAAATACCGACATGCCTCCTGATTTCTAACCAATTTTTCAATATTTTAACGTTGACCCCACTGCAAGTGCTCTCAAGCATTAAATCTTCAGCGCAGGGATTCGGACATCTCTCGTGAAACGCGTTTATATTTGTCACAATCCCGTCGTGCCAATACTTCACCTCGTCAAAGCTCAGTCCAAATTTGTTGATCATCTCTGCAATTCTTTCGGCAGTAAAGACAGTGCTTTTGTTGAAATATTTTAAAATTTGCAATTTACCCACTTGTGATACATGATGATTATTGTTTTGCACATGCCTTTCGCGTTGCAAGTCTCTGTCATCAGCTCTTAAATTGAAGTAGTTTACGTCGTTCGAAGAACTAGAAGTGGGTTTAGTTAAATTTGGCGTTTGATTATTCGACTGTTTGTGTGAACGACTACTTGACGGCTGATTATCATCGTCATCAGATATAACAATCACTTCATCGTCTGATATGACAATCACTTCGTCTAAAATGGCGTTTTGCAAAAAACGGGCATTGCTCTGTCTTGATGACGGCAGCAATGAAGAATTTTTCCTAATTTTCTTCAAACTTTTTCGACTTCTTCTTGAGCTACTTTGACCTAAAACGTGAGCAACATTTTTAGATAGCCAACGTAAAACGTACGTTTGCTATTTTTATAAAACCTTACCATGACTTACATCTAAAAGAATTACATTAAGTAAATTAGGATTAAGTAAAAATAGAAAGTTGGTGTTTCAAAATATATACCCGTTTAATTTTTTTAATTTTTTGAATTGAATGCATTTTGATTTGATACTACTTAATATTTTCTTTTAATAAAACTGGATTAACAATCTTTTGTTTCATTATCAACTTATAATAGAAAATAATATCAAGCTACCTGTAATAGCAGATTCACCTTGAGAAACCTTTGTGTTTTCTATGTTAGCTGTAGAGTTAGTTTATATTAAGTTTTTTGTTTGAATTACACACACAAAACTCTAAGTTTAAATTTTTATTAGTTTATTAAACACTCATAACTTCTTAAGTCTTTTATTTTATCGTATAAACTAGATTACAGCTTATATATTATTTAACTAAAAAAGCTGTCAAAACATAAATTAATAGTCTCTAAACCAGGGGTTCCCAACCAGGGGTGCTCGCACCCCTTGGGGGTGTGAGGCAGCATTCCAGGGGGTGCGAGATGGCTTTTATTTTTTGTTTGACAAATAAGGAGATTTTCACTCTCTGATAAAGTTTATAAAGTTAAAAAGTACATTTTGTTATAAAATAAGTTGGCGCTAATTTTCTGAATAAATTCATTTTATTAATACGCCATACAGCAAAAGGGAATTTCTAGAAGTAAATTATTTTAACTAAGTTCATTTAATAGCTGTTAGTTTAGAATTAAAATTTCAGTAAAGCTTTCTTAGAGTTTTACACCTTTAATTTTAATCATCTATTCTTTAAACATTTTATTTTCTTAACTGGCCATTAATTGTTTAAAACAGTTAATGAGCTAGCATCTATTTTAATTGAAATACTTAAATAATAATTAGTATATTCAGCAGGTTTTTTATTAGCTTATTAAGAACAGGTTCTTTTAAGTCTATTACATTTATAATTTAATCTTTTATAAAGCTTAGTTGTGCAGAAAGTGGTGCTTAAAGATTTAACATCAGTTAATTGTAAAGTTCACAGCAACTACTGTATGTTATACCGTTTAAGAAAACTTGTTTTTAGCTTTAGTGAAACCAATTTTTATAGATTTGTAAAAGTATTCAATGCATCAACTTTATTTCTATTCATACCTTTTTTGAACTAAAACCGTTTACCTTTTTCAATCCACTTTTTTTTCTATTTATGTTGTAAGCAAACAAACTTTTTTTGTATTGGCTTACATATCTTTTGACAATTTAAGACTCAATATCTTGTAACTTTTTAAAATCTTAACTCAAACCTTTATTCTTTTGAAACCTCCTAGCAGTTTTGAAAATAAAACATTACATTACATAAGCTTAACTTAGAACAGCTGATTTTTATGTTTTAAGAAGTACATATATTCATAACAAAATGTATAAAAAGTTTAGTTTTAAGTTTAAGCCTGATATTTATGACTTTTCTAGTCCTTTTTCCTCACTTCTAATATTTTTTAAAATCTTTAAAAACTAAATGACGAAGTCGTAGGCTGAAGCATTGTTTTAGTATAAATTTTATGAAAAATAGTCTTAGTAATTAACTTTTTATTTTTTTTACAATACAGTATATTTAATTAGTACTCAATCATGTCAAAGATATATCTCTTTTTAAGTCCTTGTGTCAAGATTATGGTAGTGAACATTCAGTTTTACTTTTTCATACGAAGGTCCGCTGGCTATCACGTGGAAGAGCTTTAACGCGCTTTTTTGAATTGAGGAAAGAAGTAAAAGCTTTTCTTAAGGAACGTGACTATGACCATTTCAAAGAAATAGAGTCAAAAGAATTAATTCAAATACTAGCTTACTTAAGTGACATTTTCAGCCGCTTAAATGACATGAGTGTTTCCATGCAAGGGAGAAATGTAAATATTTTAAAATGTCTTGAAATAAAAAATGCTTTTAAAAAAAAGTTAAATCTCTAGTGTCGACGAGTTGAAAGAGGCATCTATCAAACTTTCCATTACTCGAAGAAGTGACTGATGAAGATGAGTGTTTCGTTCCAAGTGTGCGTGAAGAAATTATGAACCATTTGGAAATACTATCCAAGTCTTTTGACGGATATTTTAAAATAGGAGAACTGGAAATTTCTGAGTAATGAATAATAAATCCATACTCTTTTAATTTGAATCACATGTTTGATGATGTATTGTTTAAAGATGAAATTATTGAATTATGCATGAAACGTTTTATCAAAATGCAGTTTGAAAGCAAAACTCTTGTGCAATATTGGTGTTGTTCAATGAATATGTTTCCAAAATTTGGTGAAAAAGCACTAAGCACTCTCATTCCATTCGCGACGACTTACTTGTGTGAGTCTGGACTCAGTAATCTTTTGTCTATAAAAAATAAATCAAGAAACCGCTTGAATGCACAGGCAGACATGCGAATTGCCATCAGCAACAAAATGCCACGTTTTCAGAAAGTTTTGTACAATAAACAGGAGCAAAAAAGTCATTAACTTTAGAGTAAATATATAAAATTAAGTTCTTAATCTTTTCAAAATAATATTGCATGAATAGTATTTTATTATTTTGTTAAATACCTTGTAAGTATAACAAGGTGTCATTTAGGAATTTTTTATAAAATATCTAAGATTAGTTTAGTTTTTTGTTAATGTTTAAAAAAAAAATGTTTTTCATAAAGATAGATTAGTTTGTTTTCGTTTAATTAAAAATTAATTATTTTTTTTAGTTTGTTTAAAAATGAGCAGGTAGAATTACAAGTGATGAGCTCCAAACTCACTTAATTGACCTTCATAAAACGTTTATCGTTGCGAAGGGAAGAGTGAGTTCTGGTGTTTTCTACCTTATAAATATAGATAAAACTTTTTCGAATATAGTTTGTTATGTTTTTAAATTTCCAAGTGTTTTATTTTTGTTAATATAGTACACTATCATAAAAATTAAAATACAAATTATTAATTAATGAAATCAATGATTTCAAAATAAAATTATTAATAAGTAATAAAGCATACAGTGTTAGGGGTGCGAGATCAAATTAAAAGATTTTAGGGGTGCGGGGCATCAAAAAGGTTGGGAACCACTGCTCTAAACTATTTGTAGTAACATTTTCATAAAGCTCATTTTATATCATTATCACTTGTGATAAAAACTGTACTCAAAAACTTATATAAAAACTTAATAAATTTAAACTTTGACTAAAAAAATACTATCTAATATTTGGTTTTGTACAAGCTCATAAAGTTGTTAACTTAAACAGGTTTAAAAATAAGTATAAAAAAACTAACCATTTTTTTCTCTAATGAAATTAGCATGAGATTTTGATTTCACGTCATACAAGCTGAAATCATTTAGTTGTTCAGTCAGTTCACAAATGATACTTTTGTGTTTAGATAAATCTTTTTCTAGCTTTAAGATTACCTTGTCTATTTTCTTCATTTTATAAAAACACTGTTCTAAAAAACTTAAGTAAATGTTTGAACATCAAAAAACAGTAATCTTAAATCTTTTCTACCTAAAATTATAATAAAAAAACAAAGTTTATAAGCTTAATTTCTTGCTTATATATAATTATTAATATCCCTTACAAGTTTAAATTATTCTTATGATTAAACAGTTTCTTTTACATGTTGTTATAAAACTATTAATGTATAAAAATGCGATATAAACCAATAAACCTATCAACTTAACTTATTTCAACATATTCCTGCTTTACACCATACTTTAACAGCCGCTCTTTTTGTACTACAAAGTGTAACATAGTTATATAATTATATATAGTTCAACGCGAAAATTCAAATCTAAAACGAATAGTACATATCTTTCATAAAAACAATAAAACTGTTTTAAGTCATCCGGTGTAGTTCAAATTCAGTTGCCCTTTTCTAAACACTGATACAAAAGTTATAGAAAAAAAAAAACAATGTGACGTAATTATAAAGTTTTTCAAAGGAAAAAAACTAAACTCTTCTTTTAATGAACGATCACAATTCATAAAACTAAATACAACTGTATACATATAGAAGTCATTTGATTTACGTAATAAATTAAATTTTTCAACACAGAGCCCACCTTAAGGGCTTTTTCAATAAAAAAGCTTATTACAACATCTAAAAACTGGCATAACTCAAGTTTCGTGCCTACGCACTCCTCAACTGCGAAAGAACTTCAAAATCAAGCACAAAACAAAACACTCAAATGAAAGTTTAAAATTTAAGCATAAATACATTATGAAATAATTTTAAAGCTGTTAAAAATCATGCAAAACAGCTTGTGCAAAAATTAACTTCCCAATCGACAATAAACTGGCAAAAATTCATAAAACCTCATTATGTGACTACAAGTTTGAACAAAAAATTGTTGAAATAAATTTCTTTTTATCTTATTCAATTATCTTATTCAATCTTCATTCAATTATCTTATTCTTTTTATACAATATCTAGATTATCTTTCTTTAGTTCTGCTAGCTTTTACATCTTGTAATAAACTTTTATATATACATATATATTTCTAAAACGGTTATTGCAATAGCAGCTTTATGTTATGTCACATACTTTTTCAATTCAACACTCATTCTGAATGTAGGTTCATTGTTATTGTATACTATGTAAAACTATAGGAAAAAGCGGCTTAAAACAAAAGTGCTATTCATATTAAAAAAATTAACTTTCTTAAACATTATTCCAACAAAAGTCTAAACAAATAATTAAAGTTTATATTAGGTAGAAAAAGTTTAAGCTAGTAGAAATAAACGATAAAACTTGAACAAAAAAGTGTTTTGTTCTCTGAGTTATTTTATCTGTAATGATAAAATTTGTGCTTTGTATATATAAATACAACTTTAATTGGTTTTAATTTGAAAATTTGTTTTGTAAAACAATAGTTCAAAATTTAAACTGTTTATTACTAAAGTAATTAATTAATTACAGTAAAAGAATAAATTATTCTTATCTTTTAAAAGTAGTTAAATCCGTTGATAGTTTTAAATTTTATTAGATTTTTATTAACTAAAGTTTTAAACTGTTTTATATATATTGTAAACACTTATAATACAATAAGTAATCTGCTAAATATAAATCAGAAAATAATAAAAACAAATTAATTTTAATTTGTTACAACACTCAAGTTTAAAAGATTTTAAAAAACTTTTTAAAACACACTTTAAAGTTAGTTAAAAATTTTCGTATTAGTTTTTCTTAACCTTATAATACAAACACTTGTTTATAAAGTATATAAAAATTGAAGAAAAGTTACTTATTCGTTTTCAAATTTTCAGAAAAGTTAAATTAATTTACTGTATTTTTTCAAAACCTTTCGATACAAAATTCAAACACTTACCAAATAATAATTAAAATTATTTTTTTTATAAAGATATCATGACGTATATACCTATAAACAACTTGTATGTATATGATCGCATTCAAGAATTATAATAAAATATATTGTTTTATAAATATTCAAAAGTGTTTTTTTTTATTTCAAGCTATTTAAGAGCTTAGTTTTGGTATTTAATTTTCGATTATCACTTATTCAAAACTTTAAAGATACACTCATCGGTATTAAACTGCAACGTTGCTAATACTATCCGAGTTTTATTAAGGTACTAAATAGAAAATTGATTAAATTTTTGTTTTTTAATATTAAGGAAATTTTATTTAAATTGCAAAATGCAAACTATTATCAATTGTCCACAAAAATTTTTTTGATTTGTAACTCTTTAATATATACAAGTACATTTAATGAACATTGGTATGTAAAGTAGTTTATAAAACATTCAACTAAAGCAATTAAGTTAAATTTTAAGTTGTGCTTAAATTACACTTTTTGTGTCAATCTAGCTTCATAATCATAATCAAGGAATTAAAAGGAATTATGGTTTTGTTAAATTTTTGCATAGAGTTAAGTTTTAAATAAGCATAAACAAATAATAATGAAAGTTCATGTTGTAATAAGTTAAAAAAAAAATTTTAAGAGCAATTTTTAATAGGAGTGAGTCAAAATAGCACGGCGACACTTCAGCACGGTGCGTCACTTTGACATGGTGCGTAATTGTTGCACAGCGTCACTTTGGCACGATGTAATTTTAGCACAATGCATAGTTTTAGCACGATGAGTCTACTTTGCACGGTCGATCACCTTTGCAAGGAGCGTCTTTTTAGCACGGCGGGTTACTTTTGCACTGCGTCATTTATGCACCAGTTTTTTCTCTTTTTTTTTGTTTAAAGCTTTTTTTTAATATTTTTTTCGGACTAAGCGTTAATTTGCACAAATCAAACCTTTTTAAACCTTTATTTGACAATTTCACAATAAAATACTTTTTATTTTAAAAGTTTAGAACACGTAATAAATAAAACACGTATTTAAAAACGAAATTAAATAATCAAAAGTAATCACGCATTAGATTCGTAAAAATTCAATCTTAGTTTGAAATTTTACTTTTGAATTGTTTTTATAATTTTTTAAAATATAGTACTAAGTTGTTTTAAAACGGTGTCAAAGTATATGTAAAAAGTTTAATAAACAAACATAACTAAATAAATTAAGCAAAGTAACATAGTAATTTGAAAAGCTTCGTAATATGAGCTTATAAAAACTTTGTTATAATTAGATCAATAACTTTAAATAATTTAAAAATAATTTTAAACTATCTTTTTTTTACATTCGAAGTGCAGATATAATATAATTTTATTTTAATTAACCTCATTTATCTTAATAGTTTAGATGTCACACAATAGGCGATCTAGCTGTAAAAACAGTAAACTTTCCAACAGGTAACAATTTGTTCGTTTGTAAGCTTTTTTTTAAACTTCCAAGCTTTGATTTTATAGTTAACAAGTAAAATATTTTCAGCAGGACATCATAACGGACAAAGCAACGCAGTTCAGCCGTTAAAACAGTAAACCATTTAGCAAACCCTATTGAAGAATTAAGGACGTAGTTGTCGAAAACACTAGGTCCAATGCATGTTAGTCTTTACTGTTTTTATCGGCTCTTAAGTTACAATTACTGTTATATATGTGTAACACTATCAAACTATATTACTTTTTGTTGGTTTATTTTTTGGGGCACTAGGTCTTACGACAAAATATTTATTTTATTATTTTTTGAGCGTATCATTTGTCGTTTGATAAATATATATAACTCTTTGACTTTTAGTTTCCTGTTAGCTGCAAATATAAGGTGCTTCTAATTAGCCAACATATATTTTTTTTATCTCCTCTTTGAACAGAAATTTTAATGAATTATTTTTTCTTAAGTGATTTTTTTTATTCGAGGGGTCAGTTTTGATAATTAATTTTGGTAAAACTAGTAAGGGGTAGAGGTTTAATTACTATTAAATAATCAATTTACTATTGCTTTATTGTTTCACCTTTTTTGCATAAAGTTATAAAAGAAAAAAAAAAACTTTATAACTGCAGCTGACCTCTTTATTTTCAATTACAAAAAGTTTAAAACGTAAGTGTTACTCATTCAAAATAGGAATGTCTACTTTTACTAGTCTAGTCAGTCACTGCGGTTTAACAAATCTGGTAAACATAAAAAATTTATAAAAAGTAATTGTGTTTTTTTAACTTATATGGGTAATTTTCATTTTGAATATCTATGTGCGCACTGCGTAAAATAAATAATTCTTATAGTTTATTTTGACTACTTATTTTTTAGTTTTATAAATTTATGTATAAGATTTTAACAAAAGTAAATTTTGAGCATTGTATTAACAAGTATAATATTAGACAAAAAGAATAAGCCTTCAAAAATTTTGCTAAAAGGATGTATAAATAAAAATAAATTTCGCATCATAAACAAGGATACAGTTTGATTTATAGTCTAGGATTTTTAGTCATTTAATAAACAATATTTGGTGCCATTCATTAGCATTCTGGCAACTCTGCTAAGGTATAAATTATAAGGTAAATTAAAAAAAATCCCCAAGTATAGAACTTAGTAAATAATGTGTGTGGCTATCCAGCAACACATTATGTTATGAAAAATATTCAGTCATAACAATAAAACAGTTTAACCATTTAAGAATGATTAATTATATGTTTTTGGTTTTTCAGATGCTCTTAAACATTAAGCTTTCAAAAGTTTTCACTGATTGATTCCCAGATCTTTCAATTGAAATTTTTTTTTTGAGCAAATAAAATGACACAAGAATTAATTATAGTTTATCTTAAAAATCTACCAAACTATTCTATATAAAGTTGCAAGATGTAAAACAAAAAATAAAAAAAAAAGTTAACAATCTTTTGTAAAGAGTTTGTTTGGGGGCAAGCATTAAAACTATTGGCTAAAAATATCAACCAGCAGTAACATTTCAAGAAAATTTGCAATATTAAATAAGATCCTGAAATATTATGAAATGATAAAGCACTCAAAAAATTTTGACCAAGGACTTGGAGTACAAAAAACCTTCCGGTTATCAAGTCATACACCAAGGATACAGTTTAATGTCATGTCTAGGACAATGAAAGTCATGGATTTAGGCAAAATAGAAATAAAAGTTCATGGAATACTATTTATTAAAAAGAAAGTTTAACCAAAAATCATGCTTGCTTGAACAATAGCATATGATTTTGTTTATTTTATTTGCAAAGTTTTTTTTATTTTTTATTTTTATTTTTTTTTTTTTTATGGTAAAAAAACATCAGTCTCAAACTCTACCCCTTGCAACGATAAACGTTTTCTGGGGAAAAGTGAGTGTGTTACATCATATGTAATTTTACCTGCCCCATTAATATTTAACTTTAACTATCCAAAAATAAAATAAACAAAAAACTATCTTTTAAACAAATAAAAAGCCCTTGGTGACACGCCATTTGGAGAACACTCACAAGGCTAAAATCTCAACGCTACAACAAAAAAATCACACCAACATTCCAATCATGTGATCACCGCCACCAAAGTGAACTCACAATCAGCTGTTGAGCAAATGCATAAAACTAGTATTATAATGAATACATTAGCATTAAATAACTATCTTAAAGCTTGATAATTAACTAATTTACTGAAATGGTACTCAGAAAAAAAAAAATCTAAAAATTAAGCTAAATTAGAAAAAATAAGAAAATAAAAATAAATAAATAAAAATTAAACAAAAACTATTAAGAAAAATGTAGTTTCTGAAACTTGTATTGGTGGAATTAATTTTAGTCTAATAAAAGTAAGAAAAAAAATTATATTTATGCAATAATAATTAATATATACAGCTAACAAATAAATATAACAAAAATATAATAAAAACTGGATAGTAGCAAAAAAAAAAAACAATCACGCACAACCATACAATACCCATCAACAGACCAAAACCAGCCAATCATGATCAGAGTAGACACAATCAAAATTGACCATACATATAATAAAAGAAACAGATAAAAATAACAAACAAAAGCAATTAATCAAAATCTGCATGCAACACAAAATATTCAACCACAGCACTCTAAACCTACTCAGTATACTGGCTCAACAAGAATTTTTTGTAACTATATTTAAACTGATCTTTTTTTAAGTTTTTAAAAATTTCTGGAACACTAGACCACAACTTAGGACCCAAATACTTGAAGGAGTTTAGGCCAAGTTGTGTTCTAGGTCTTTCAATAACAAAATTATTATTTTTTGAATGTCTTGTATAGTGTGTATGAACCATACTTACTGGAGTAAAACAACTGAGTTGTTGCCAAACAACCTGAAAAAAGGTGAATTTTACA
Organism: Thalia democratica; assembly: GCF_965202585.1. Lineage (NCBI taxonomy): Eukaryota > Metazoa > Chordata > Thaliacea > Salpida > Salpidae > Thalia > Thalia democratica. Next base: position 88,368,367 of record NC_139165.1, read on the forward strand.
AATTAGGCAAAAAAATAAAAAGAATTTGAACAAAAAAAATCTAAAAGACATATAAAAACCTAAAAATTTACACTATTTAAACACTATATTTTTACACTTTGTAAAGAGTTTGTTTGGGGGCAAGCATTAAAATTATTGCCTAAAAATATCAACCAGCAGCAACATTTCAAGCAAACTTGCAACATTAAATTAGGATCCTGAATATTATCAAAGTCATGGAATTAAAAAAAAAAAGAAATTAAAGTTCATGGAATACTATTTATTAAAAATTAAAGTTTAACCAAAAATCATGCTTGTTTAACAATAGCAAGGTTGCCAAAAACCTAAAAAAAGGTGAATTTTACAAATTAGGCAAAAAAAAAATTGGAATTTAAAAAAATAAAAATAAAATAAAAGATATTTAAAAACATAAAAAAATACACTATTAAAACAAGTGGCTTTAAATAATTTATTAAGATAACAAATATTAATAAAAAAATCAATAATTGCCTAGGATAATGTAGCACCAATACTAAGCTGAAATTAGACAATACTTGATATCTTCTTAACCATAATTTAAAACTAAAAGTTTGTATTTTATAAATACATAAATAAAATTAGAATTATTTATCATAAAAAACTAATAAATTTAAATGTTTAATTGCTTTTTTTTACAAAACATTCATTTACATAATCAGGGTTCGTGCGCGTCAGGCTAAATCAGGCTAAGTCAGGCTAAATCAGTTTTTTTGAAAAAAGTTGAAAAACGTCAGGCTAAATGAGTTTTTTTATTCAAAAATTTGAGAATCTCAGTTTTTCTCAACTCAAATGCTTTAAAATTTTTGATAAACAAAATTGAGAAATCTTTTTAAGATTAAATTGAGATGTGAATTTATTTCTAAATAAATATTTAGTTATTAAAGGCAAAATCAGTCAGTATTTGTAAATATAAATGCTTAAAACTTTTGTTGAATCTCTAAAAAAGTTTAAAAAAAATTCATAATTTTGTTTTGAGTAGATGTACTGTTTTAATCTCTAGTTTAAAGGTTTTATACCAACTACTTATTAGATTAAAATTCTAAGCAGTTTATTCATATATTTTAGTGTTTGTTTAAAGTTATTAGAGATATTCACAACACTAAAACTTAGCTTTAAGATATAAATGCTAAGTTTTGTGGGAGTACAAATTTTAGATACAATTCATTTTTCCTTGCAAGAACAAAATATTAAAGTTTTTTTTTAAATTTAAGTGTAAGCTTTACAAATCTGATACAACATCAACAATCAATGTATTTATTTAGAGATTAGAATACAGATTTATTTAGAGTTTAGGATTTATAACTATGTATCATTTTTAAGTGTTCGTCAAAACATTATATTAAACTTTTCTTACTAATTTATATTATATGTAAGTGTTTCATTTTAAATTTTAATAACCATGTGGTTTTATTATATGTCTTATAGTTATAATGTTTTTACTTAGTGCTTAATTATATTGAACAATTTTGTTTAGTAATATAAATAAAAGTTTTACACTATTTATAGGTTAGATACAACACTTATTTTAAAACTTATCACTGAGTTTGTTATTTTAAGGGCATAGGGGGGGGTCAATCACCTTTTTTACAATTTAGTCTTATTTTATTTAGTTTTAACTAAGCTATGAGTTGCTTTTTGCAGATTTTTAAAGTTCAAAATATTTTTGAGATAAAGCTGGTTGATCAGAGACTACAATAATACTAGTAAAGACCCCCATATACCTAAAATGACTTCTAAAGGGTACTTTCCTTATTTTGAAAAAATGTCAGGCTAAATTGGTCTTAGTCAGGCTAAATGAAAAAAATTTCGCGCACGAACCCTGATAATACAATAATTTATATTGATTACAATATTGTAAAATAAAATTAATTAAATATTTTACTTAAAAAAAACAAAATTCTTACTATGTATTTATATATTTTGTTTAAAACAAAGTATCTTTTTAGATTAAACTTAGTAGTTTTTTAGTTTCATTTTTTTAAAGCTTTTTTTTTTTAGCCTAAAATCATGGTTAAAAACACATCAAATACAATATAATTTCAGCTTGATATGAATGCAACAACATCCTAGATAACTACCCAAAAATCAAACGATTTTGTTATTATTAAAAGTATTTTCATTTAAAATTACATTTAAAGGTACTTTACAGTCTCCTTTTATTGTTATTATTCTTTTGAAGATAGTTTTTTTAATATAAGTTTAATTCATACTAAAAATGGACCAAAAATATTGTTATTCAAAAACCTGGAGGAATTTCAAAAAACCTGAAAGAAACTTACAAAAAAACCTTGGTAACCATATATACATATGTATAAATAACATGTTTTGTTAGTTCAAATGTTTGACACATATGGTTTCATTAAAATTTTGATAGTTTTTTAGTTATTTTTATTTGAGTACTTGGTCTTATAAAACTTCAAAAAAGTTGAGGCACTAATGATAAAATGTCAGAATTTTCTGTTAAAATGCTCAAACATTTCCTATTTTCTATCTAAAATATGTTCAAGAATCTATTTGATTTACAAAAATAAGATAATTTCTAAGTTGAAAATTTCTACCTTAAAATGAATAAAGGTTTTTTATCTTTTCTATAACTAAACTTTAACAAGGTGACTATTTACCTGAATTGATTGAGTTTTAAAATTATGACAAAAAATAATTATTTTCAAAATGATGAGCTTTAGCTTAGATAGGAAATTACTAATATATAAAACAAAAGTTTCAATATTGTTCTAAGTTTTATTAATTTTGATAACATTCAAAGTAGCATTGCATGGTCTTTCTAGTATTTCAAAAAGTAACTTTTTTTTCTTTTAAACTTAGTTTACTAGTAAAAAGAAACAAGAAAGCTTCTGACTAAAAAACCTGCTGGAAGACAATTGTAACCTTGATTTAAAGAAAAATATCTTTCAGGCTTATTTAATATTATGTAATGCAAGTTTGCAGCATACTTTTGTTATCTTCATGTAGGCAAAACACAAGAAAAAGTTGTTTTGAATAGTTATTAAAGTGTTTTTAAAACACAATCCTTGGAACTTAGTTTTTTGACCTGAGTTTAACAGAAAAATAAGTTCTCATCTTTTCTACTAAGACATAATTTCTTCTAAACACCCTGTAAATTCTTGTTTATATTTATGCATTTGCTTTTTTGCTAACCAACACAAGTATATCCAACCTACTAGTTGTTTAGTAGTATAAAAACAAAACTATGTTACTTGGGTAGCTTTCAAATCTTCTCTTAAGCAAAGATAATTTTGCTCGAAGACAATTTTGAACCAAGGGATAAAATTGCACAAAGACAATTTTGCACAGAGAAATTTTTACATTAAGTTTTTTACTACTTTTATTTTATAATTTTTATTAACTTTAGTTTTATTATAGTTTTAATTTTTTATTTTAGTTTTTTTTTTTGCTGTCACTGTTACCCCTAATCTTTGGTCGTAACGTATTTTTTAAATTAATTATTTTTATTTTTTAATTATTTTTTACAATCACTGTTACCCCTAACTTTTACCCTTGGTTGGTAGCTTTTTTTTTATTTATTTATATTTATTCATTTTTTCATGATAATAATTTTGTTGGTTATTATTTATTTTTATTTTATCTATCACTTATACCCCTAATCCTTACCCTTGGTTAGTAATTTTTTTTTTAATTATCTTATTTTATTTTTATTTTGGTTTATATATATATATATATATATATAATATGCATACAATATAATATATATATAATTTATTGAAATGACGATTTTAAAAATCCTGGAGCATTTAATATTACAGCATTATTATATTATTATTATTATACTATACATTATTATGTTTCAGCATTTTTAAAATCGTCATTTCAACAAATTATTTAAAAGCCCTTCAAGTGGGCTCAGTAGAAGGTGTTCAAGTTTGAATATTAACCTTATTTTATGTATATATATATATGTTTATATATGTTTCTTTTCTGTTTTTTTACTCTCGTGCAAAAATTTCCCTCCTAGCAAAATTGAACCTTGTTGCTAAATTGTCCTTGTGCAATTTAGACCCGTTCCCGTATTACTTATAGTTGTAGTTTGCATTTTTATTTGTAGTTGAATGTTTGCACACAACTGTATTGTTTTGCACCCTTTGCAATTTTATACATCTTAAAAGTTTTTGTTGTAGATTGACCAAGTCAATTGAGATTGATTTTTTAAAAAGCTCTTGTTTATCTATATTTTTTTTATACTTAAATTTATATATACATTATATATACATGATGTTGCATATTAAACATCAAAAAAACTATTAAGATATTACAAAAAATTGTTTATTATTTTTTTTATTTAACACATTGAAAGTATTACTATAGTAACTTTTCAATATTTTATACCAATTATGACCTTAAATTAAATTTGTACTTCAAATTTACTAAAAAACTTGTAGTTTCATAAACCTGGTAGAAATTTAGAAATCTGGAAAAAATATTTATAAAAATGTTTAGCAACCGTAATTCATTAAACATAATTTCTTTATCTTGCTGTATATTTAAAAGTTAAAACAATTTATAGTTAAGTAAAACTATTCGATATCATGGATCCAATACTATTAGCTTGTGTTGCAGTACTAATTGGAGTTATTATCTACTTTGTCAATCAAGGAAAAGAAATTAAAGGTAATGTCTTTAACTGTAGATTTGAAATTTGAATTATAAGTTAATGTATGCTTTTAGAATAAAGTTTAATTTTTTTGTAGTATAACATGGTATTACAACAAGTAGTTAAGTATATTTGCTGTTTTAGTCAAAAAATTAATGGCTATTTGTTTTTTAAAGCAAATTTATCTGTGTTCTCAACCTTTAAAAGTGTTTCTCACTTACTAAAAACTCAAAAATTAACTCAGAAAAACAGTTTATTATTTATTGCCTAAATTTAGAAAAATCCATTTAGACTTAGTAACAGTAATTGTCAGAAAATAGTTTCTTAAAAAAACAATTAGTAGGGTATGAATTTTTGAAAATTATAATGTTGTAAAACATTTGTCTCCCGGTAGGTTAATAAGTTTCGAAATACTAATTGATCCTATGAATATTACTAAGTCAGCATCTCTTAAAATCTTAGTTTTTCAAATTTTCTTGAAGTTTTAACTATTTAGGTTAAGGTTGGCCCACCTTGTTTTTAAAGTTAACTTGACTTTTTAAATTTCAATGTTAGCTTTAAGATTCTTTTATTTTATTGGTTAAAAAGTAGTAACTGTTAAATATAAGAGATCAAAACTAGGTGAGGTTTCATATGGTAGCCACAAGCTAAATAAGCAAAATACTTTTTCATTTAAACCTATGTTTTTCTTCAGTTTTTCATCAAGTTTTTCACAATTTTCAACTTTTTTTTTTAAATCAAAATGCTCCTTATATAATGGCTTAATAAAAAATATAATATACTTTTCACAGAATAAAAAAACAAATTAAATTTTTGATATAGGCAGCTATGTAAAAAGCTTCCAAATTAAATATATGGATGAGAAAATTTTCATTGCCAATATTCATGAAAATTTAAAAGATCTACAAATAGTCTAACTTTTACATCATTTTAAATTAATTAACCTCAAAATTTTAGGAAATATTCCTTGTATTAATTGTTTGAGGATATATTTTATAACAGTTATAAGAAAAAAAAGCAATTTTATGACCAAAATAAAATAAATGATAAACTGTTTTCAAGAAAAAAAATCAAACTAAAATAAACTGTATAAAAGAATTGTTTATTATTAAGCTAGTTTGCAACTAAAAAATTTCTGAACGATTGCTAAAAAACTGTAGAAGAAGATATATTTTTAATTAAATAGTCTATTTGCCTTTGTCCTACCATTAAGAGACCATTAAACGTTTAAACTTTGTTCCCTAATATCTCAAAAACTAATTTGAAATTTACAAAACAGTAAATAGCGACTGCAAGTATAGTCAAATACATTTAAGACAAGATGAAAATTTAAAAAAAATGTCTTAGCCCAAATGACCTTAAAAATTTGTGTCTTTTTCCTTTTACTTTATACATTTTTAGTTATTGTTAAAAAACATGTTGGCAACTTTTTTAAAAAGCTTACTTGCAAAAATAACTTGAGCAATATTTTCATCACTTATACAGATTGACTTAAGTAAGCTACTTTATTGACTTCTAAAACATTACATTTTGTTTGCTGCCAATTCCATTCCATTGAAACATAAACATATAAGTGATGTAGCTGCTTGTAACCTACTTTTTTGAATCTTAAGTAAAAATGCAGGTGTTCATTATAAATTGGTAATTGCTTGTTTCTGTTAAACAGAACGTCGTGTGCGTCAGAGGCCGGTTCAAGTGGCAAATGATGGTCCGGTTGGAAGGAGGAGAAGAAGGCAGGGAATAAGAGACAGAATGCAGCAGCAACAGTTTGTTTGTTTTAATCAATAATTTTTGTAAGGTGTTTAAAATGATTATAAAAGATAGAATGCATAAAAACGTTGTTCGTTTTCTTTTATGATTAGGCTTTTACTTCAAGAGTTAAACTTGTTTTATAAGAATTTAAAATTTTTCTTAATTTAATACAAATTAAAGGTGATATTATGAAACAACAAAAGCTTGTTTATTTGTACATTACATAATAATTCAAGTTCTTTGAAATATGTTTAACGAGCCACAACTCGAAATATAATAAATAACTGACAAAGATAAAAATTGCCTATCTAAGTCTAATTGATACCTACCAACATTTTTTTATGCAAAAAAAATATTAAATGAGAATCTTTAAGATAACTAAAAATAACTATATTTTAAAATGCATATATCAAGTTATGTTAAAATTTTGCACCTAAAATGCGTTAATAGGAGTTAGTTAGACCTACATATGTTTTTTGTATTTTTTCAAACATATCTAAATTTTTGAGTTTTGGCCCTTTAATAATTTTTTAAAGAACTTGAGTTGTTCGAATTTGAATAGTTTTGCGCCCTTGTATATTTTTAATTCTTACTCTGTAACTTATTGTTTTAATGTTATAGAATATTATTTTTAAATGATACACACAACATTTTTATCATAAATATATTGATATTCAACAAAACTTTGATCACTAATAACAAGGCATGCCACTCTTGAGTTAGATTTAAAAAAATGTACATTAAAAATTTTATACTTTGGTTTTTAAAGGTTTATGATTGTTCTAAAATATCTTTGAACATCATTATTTATTTAATATACTATTAAATTCAATTTTTTCCATTTAATTATTGTTTTTAGGAAAAGTATCAATATCTTTTTGACAGCTGTATTTTTGTTATTTTATACTTAAATACTTGCAGTCATATACTTTATAACTAATTATTGAACGAATACATTAAGTTGTGAAAGCAGTGAAATTTTCTCTTGTTAAATAATGTTTTTATATAAGTTGGAATTCATATTACTTAGCTTATAATATTTATAACTAAACTAAACTTAATTTAAATGACATATTTTAAACTTATATTTTTGTCAATTATTATGTTAACAATACTTATTTCTGATACGAAAGTAAAATTTAGAAAATTATTTTGAAAATATCAAACACAAAGTTGTTTGTTTTTCGTAATTGCTGTTGTATTAAGTTTTTTGTTTAATAGTAACTAACAGTTAAGACCATAGGGGGGTAAACACTTTTTTTTTTACAAAAACTAACTTTGGCTTTTATATGAAAGCTTTAAGTACAAATTACAAGCCTGTTTTTAATAAATTCAAAAATATCGTTTAACTTTTAGGATATTTTATTTTTTATAAAAAGTTTCCTATACAACCGTATGGACCGCAAGTTTTTTGGGGTCAACTTTCTTGGAAATTTAAAAAATCACTAAAAATATATCTCCTTCTTCATTTTGCAAGCAATCTTCTTCAAATTTTTAGGAAATCTTTCTTATATTCAGGGTTGCCACTTTACCTGGAAACCTGGAAAAACCTGGAATTTGACAATTTAGACAAAAATAACCTGGAAAAACCTGGAATTTTTAATAATTTTAACATATTTAGTACTAAAATTTCAAGTTGACACAAAAATTCTATCATATAAATAAGAAAATTTTTTTTTATTCCAAAACACATTTAAAGTAACTTTACAGCATCTTTCAAATGTTTTTGTACTATTTAACACAGTTTCTTTTATAGAAATTAACTTAAAACTAAACATAGACCCAAAAATGTTAACCTGGAAGAAATTTGGAAAACCTGGAAAAATTTTTCAAAAAGTGAATGGCAACCCTGTATATTATAAAAAAAATGTAACTTATCAATTTTAATAAAAAAATAAATTATCACAAAAACAAAAATAAAAAGTAATTTTACTTAAAACTTTTTAAAGTTCAAAGTAACATTTTTTTTTAATTTATAAAGGTTAGACTGTGAAAGTTTGAAGAAGATTGCTTTAAAAATGGTTGTAGGAGGAGATAGATTTTAAATAAAATAGTCTTTTTTCGCTGTTTTAGTTTTCCCTTCCCATAGGAGACCTATTATGTGGTCTGACTTTGACTTGTCATATCTTGAACAGTATTTCGAATTTTTTAAAACGGCAAAAAGCAGCTTGAAGCTTAGTAAAAACCCTATAAAATGAAATCAACTTGTAAAAAACATGGCTCACCCCCCTATGGCCTTAATTTTTAACTGTTAAGGATTTATTGTTTTTAAGGTAAGGGATTAAGGTTTAAGGATTTATGTAAAAAAAATAAAACAATTTTGAGAGATTTAGACTAAAACTCAAATCTAGCTACTAATAAAACAGGGTGCACGACTATTCAAATTCGGACAATTCAAATTTGGACAATTCAAATTTGGACAATTCAAATTCTTTAAAAAAATTGAAACTTCCATAAATAAAAATTAATGTATATTTGTTAAATATAAAAAATATATATGTTGGTCATATTAATATCTACAAGCCATTTTTTTTCTTTTTGTAAAACATTAAGTATTTTTTGACATATGGCTTTAATAAAGTAAACAACATAGTTATTTTTAGTAGTTTTTAATTACCTTGAGAAGTATTGTAGATTTTGAAAAAAGAAAGAAAGTGGCTTGTAGATATTAATAAGATCTACATATATATCTTTTATTTTTTTTAAATCTATAATACTTATTGCGATATTGTCTTTTAAATATTTTTTCAAGAATTTGAATTGTCGGAGTTTGAATTGTCCTAATTCGAATAGTCATGTAACCAATAAAACGACAGCTAGATTGTAACATTTGTCTGTAAAAAAGTTCATAAAAATACACAAGAAGACCTATTAGGCTTTACAAGTTTAAGATGTGAAATTTTGAGGTGATGAGGTACAAATACTGAAACCAAAAGTTAATGATATAACAGTGTATGTTTGTGCAAAACTAATACTATAAAACATTTAGTATAACATTATAATACAATTATTTGTCTTACCTAAGAAAGACTGCTCTATTTACTGAAATGTGAAGACTTTATTTAAATAGAGATGTGCAATTTAAATATTTTAATTATAACCAGGTTTCGGTGACAAAAAATTGCGACCTCTTTAAGTAAAATGAAACATTACTTTACTGTTTTATTTTACTTGAAGAGGTCGCAATTTTTTGTCACCGAAACCTGGTTATAATTAAAATATTTAATTTGCACATCTCTATGTATAAAACTATAACAAACATCTGTTCTAAGGTAACCTTTCAAATAAAAACCACCAGAGCCGAAGAAGAAGCGGAAAACTCGGACGAGGAAAACGACGAGGTTCAAGCGAAGAAGCAGGGCAAGATCGGCGCGAAGAAATTGAGGAAGATGCAGGAGAAGGAAGAGAAGAGAATTGCGAGAGAGCGGGAAATGCGAGAGAGGGAAGAGAGGAAGAAGGAGCAGGAGGAGAGAGACGAGAGAAGCAGGAAGGTGAGAGAGCTGGAAGAAGAAGAGGAAAAGAGACAGGTCTGGCTGATTGTTTCATGAAAATGTATTTTACTTTAAAGACTTATTTGAAAATAAATTATAAAACAAATATAAAGTAGTGTAAAAAATAAAATATACTTTTTATAAAAAATTATGACATTAATATCATCAAGATGTAAACACACTTAGGCTAGTTTAGATTTTTTCCTAACATCTCAGCTTAGGTTTATAGCTTAAAAATAAATATTTGTTTTAACGATTGTTTTAATCTTTTTGTAAAGTTTTTAAAATAAAAATCTGAATATGTTATAAAAAAATCTTTTCTAAGAAAGAATTATATACTATATTATAGTGAAATATAAAATATTTTGAACCTAAGATTAATTGGTATTCATATCGAAATTGTTTATAAAAAGTTTCTTTTTTTTAGTTTAGTAAAAATTACTATAAGAGTCTTTGTTTAATAATCCTATTGTTGAAAAAATGTAATTATCACAAAATTTCACAAATAATTTTTCTTCACAGGAAATGGAAGAGGAGAGGCTCCGCAAGCTGAAGGAACAGAAAGAAGAGGAGGAGTATCAGAAGTTGATGAAGGATTTCGTCGTTGACGAGGAGGGAGTTGAGGAGATCGATGAGGACGAAGAAGAAAATTTACTGGGAGAATTCATTGACTATATTAAGGTATTTGCAATTTATTAATTATATTAAGGTATTTGAATTCATCGATTATATTAAGGTATTTGAATTCATTGATTATATTAAGGTATTTGAATTCATTGATTATATTAAGGTAGTTGGAATCTAATAAGTGTATTAAAGTATTTTGAATTTCGATTATAGGCATTATTTCGATTAAGGTAGTTTAATTATTATATTAAAGTTACAAAAAATATATTTTAAAAGTATTTAGAAAAATATAACCTTTGATTATATTAACGTATTTTGAATTTTTTGATTATATTAAGGTATTTGGAGTTTACTTGGGCGATTTATTGATTATGATAAGGTATTATTAGTTTATTAATTGTATTAAGGTAGTTTGAATTTGCGTGGGAGAATTTATTGAGTATATTAAGGTAGTTTAATTTTTATGGGAGAGTTTAATGGTTATTTTAATGTTAGTAAAAATTAGTTTCAAAAATATTTTAAAGATATAACCAAGAATCAAAAAAAATCATTCGACTTCAACTAACTATATCAACTGACGAAATTTTTTTTACTAAAAATAACATTGGATTTTATATGAAAGCTTAAAGTACAAACTACAAGCCAGTTTTTATAGAATTAAAAAATACTGTTTAACTTTTGATATATTGTAATTTTTATAAAAGTTTCCGATACAAACGTATGCACAAAAACATCATTTTGAAAATCTAAATCTTCGGGGCCAATTTTCTCGGAAATTTAAAAAATCACTGTTTTTTAAATACAGTTCCTACATTTTTTGAGCTAGAGACGTCAAATTTTCAGGAAAAGTTCCTTTTATAGTTTGAAAGACTTTGAATGTTGGAATTTTAAAAATATTAAAAAACAAAAATTTTAGATAAAAAAAACAAAAAAAAATAGGTGGTTTTTTTTTTGGTAAAAATTTTATTTTACAAAATTTAGAAAGTTTCTGCATTTAATCTTTTTTAAATTTAATAATACTTTTTCTGTGAAAATTTGAAAAAGATTGCTTTAAAAATGAAGGAGGAGATAGATTTTTAGTGAAATGGTCTTTTTTTGCGTTTTTAGTTTGCGCCTACCATTAGGAACCTTTTGAGGTCACCGACTTTGATCGCTCATATCTCAAAACAATACTTTGAATTTTTTCAAGCGGTTAAAAATGTCTGATAGCTCAGATAAAACTCTATAAAAAAGATCAACTTGTAAAAATCAAGGTGGACCCCCCCTCCATGCCCTTAACTATTTTATTTGATACTAGTTCAAAAAATAGTAAACTTAAATAATCTTCTCTAGCTTTATTTATAATTTTTACGATGTTTTATATATTTAAAAAAAACTAATTATTACCAAACAGACCACAAAAGTGATATTTATAGAAGAACTAGCTTCACATTTCGGATTGAAAGTGCAAGATACAATTGACAGGGTTCAAACTTTATTGGGTGATGGCACCATTACTGGTTTGTTTTATTTGTATATATTAGTTAGTTAGTAGATAGTTTATTTATAAATAAAACTTTTTGAAAGTCTATAAAGTTATTTTTTTTATAAAACTGTACATGTAGCTTGTAGTGTTGCATTACTACCATTCTGTTAATAAGTCGTTTTTAAAAGTTTTATCATTAAGTTGATATGTTTTCATTTTTTGTACAACTTTAAGTCTCTGTTTTATAAAAATATCTGTATAAGGTTACAAAACGTAATTTGGTTTCAAATTTTATTACTTTAAATTGTTCACCTTATCAGTTAATTTTTATGTTTGAGTTTGTATTCAAACAAAATCTTTAAATCACTTATAAGAAAGTAAGATAGTTGTCACTTATTGGATGTTTTAATAGATTATTAAGGTTATTGTTTTCTATTTTTAATACTAACAGGGTTGCCACACACTCAGGGAACACTCAGGAAACTGAGGGAATTTCGATTCTTTTTTTCTAACTCAGGGAAGCTCAGGGCAGTTTTGGTATTAAAAAAAAATCGGGGAAATTTTAAGATTTTTTAAAAAATCTCTGGGAAATCTTTTCTAGATCTAGAATGATATTTAGTAAGTCCAGTTTCAATATTTTGTTCAAAAACATAAATTTTATTTATTTTTAAGTGCTTATTTAGAATTTTTTTAACCTTGCGGCTAGTTCTTCAATATTCTTTGAACTAGCATTGTAGTTTTTAAACAATCAATAAATTTTTCAAAGATTTAATAAAAACTTAGGGAAACTCAGGGATGTTTCTGGTCACTCAGGAAAGATTTTTGTTTAAAAAAGTGGCAACCCTGTACTAAAGAATAACTCTTTGATCTGATAAGCTAGGTTTTATTACAAACAATTTACAATGTGTAAACAATTAGAAAAAAAATTTCAAAACGCTTACATGAAAATTAAATACTGGCAATTCAAATTCCGAAAATTCAAACTGTTAAAAAAATGTTAAAGGCGCCATTGCTAAAAATTTAATTTATATTTGATAAAAAAATCTCAAGTTGATTTAAATTGTAAAATTATGACTGAATAAATCTAGATAAGTAAACATTCAAAATCAGAAAATTTACAATCACTATAAATTATTATAATTGAGTAAGTTTTAAAATGTTTTTAGCCATATCAAAAACTTAGTTTAAGTTTTTAGAAAATAAAATATGCAATTAAATTAATATTCAAAATTAACAAAGTATTATTTAAATATTTGTTAAGAATTTTATTAAAAGAAATAATAAACAAATTCTCATAACTATTAATTTTTTTGTAAGAACTTGCATTGCAGTAAATTGCGTTTTTATTTTTGTTTAGTTTCAGTTCTAGTAATTATTTATGAAATTAAATACTAATGATTTCTTGAGTTTTTGTTATAATCTGTTTTGAAGAAGTTTTTAAAAATAACTCATAAAAAGGTAGTAATTACTTTTTTTTTTATACAAAGTTTTTTTAAAAATATTTAACTTCACTATATAAAGTATTTTTTAGTTTTTTACTTCACATATATCTGTTTATTTTTTTTTTAGAAAACAACTGTTTCAGTTTAAGATGAAAATGTTTTGTGTTAATAACCAAATAAAAAGAAAAATAATAATTAAATATTTACTGTTGTTGTTTATTCAACTTTTATCAGTTTATTTAGTTGTTGAGTTATGTATAACATTTACTTAAAATATAAGGTTAATAAATACAAATTTTTTTGTTATTCATAAAGATATTAGCTGCAATATAATGCTATTATTGTAAAAAATAAATTTTAAAATACATAAAACTTAATCTAAAAATGTTTATGAATTTGTTTACCAGTCTTAGCTTTATCTATCTTTTTACTATCAACTACTGTAAAACTTGAAAAAAAAGTCAGTTACATAAGTTTACTTAAAACTTAGTTTTCGAATTTCTAAGTTATAATACAATTACATACAGCTATGGAAATCTAAAAATAATTGTCTTAATGATATAAACTTTTCAAAATGTTCAAGTCATAGAAAGTTTCACCATATCTTACAAATTGATTTTTTTTGATAATATTTTACACCAGCCATATTAGTTTGTGTCATGCAAATATTTTTCACATAGTATGTTTTAGTTGATACGTTAACCTGTTATTGCTCTCTAAAAAGCAGTAATTGATTATACTTTTATTTTATTTTTATTGCATTTGAAATCATGTAGTTTATTTATATTTGTCTATTTATATCTTTATATTTCGTACATAAAATTTGATTTATTCTTGTTTTTAATACTTGTTTAAATATGAAAAGAATTTTGCAATAAAAGAATATTTATTCTAACAGAAGTAACAGTATGATAAAAAAAATATTAGTACATGTTAATATTTACATTATACATTTTATGCAGTTGTTTTTTTTAAGCAACCATTAATTTGTTTCTCAATATTAAACAGGTTCTTGTAAATCCAATATTGTTTTTTACTTATTTTTTTTAAACTGTTAATAATCAAACTATTTTGCTTTTCTATATGCAATTCCGTGTAAATAATTTATTTTCAAATTTTAAAAATAAACTCATTTGATTTACAAAACCTTGTGGTAAAAAACTTTTTCTCTCACAGGAGTGATAGACGACAGAGGCAAACTGATCTACATATCAATGGAGGAACTGCAGTCGGTAGCCGATTTCATCAACAGGAAAGGCAGAATCAGCATAAGTGATCTTGCTAAAGCTGCCAACAACCTCATCAACTTACAGAAAGATGAAACTGTTGTTAATTAGAAAGTTGTTAGGTGTTATTATTCTTTGAAAACTTAGAACTTAATTTATAAAAAAAAACTATATAAATATGAGTTTGTAACACTCGGAAAATAGTTAAGTATTTTTTGATGCCAACTTTATTTTTAGAACCGTTTTCCCTCTAAAAATATATGAATAATTAGATATTGTATAATATGTTTGTATCCATTGAAACTTTGTACGCAAAATTTTTTGAACTAAAAAATAAATTATTAACTTTGTAATAATTTGAAAAAAAATATAGTCTATATATTTTTGTTATTAAAAAATTCTAATTATTTTTATATAATCTATGAATTTTTTTTTCTCAACAGGAGTATATTTTCGGGTGTTTTCTTTTTGTGTTATAAGCAGTTTGTGTTTTCTATAATTTTTTAAATAGGTTGTTAAGATGAATTTCTAAACAAGTTTTAAGTTAACTTTTTTTTTCTTTTCTTCTTTTTTAATTATTATGAATGAAAAATAAAACTTGAATTTATTTTTTACAGTATCAATTTTATTAGGTAGTTTTATTTTCGTATAAGCTGTTTATGTAAAAACTAACTGTAATTTTTAGAAAAGTTATTTATTTAAACTTTTATTTAAAAGTTTATAACAGTTTTTATGTGAAAACTTATAATATTTTTTTTCAAAGAGATTTTACTGAAATTAAATTAGAAAATCTAGGTCTTAACTTAAAAATATTGTACTGTTATAAATGTTAATTAAAAAAGAAAACTTTTTATAACATTATATTTTGTGTTTATTGAAACAATGCAATATTATTTGTGTGATTTTTTATAATTTATTAAAGACTATTTACTATTAACGTTAAAATATAGCTATATAGTAGATTAAATACAGTTTTTTTATGATAATTTAATTAATATTTTTTCTGTAATCCATTAAAATTTTAAAAATACAATTTTTATAAAAAATACATACCTGAAAAGTTTGAGGTAAATTTAATTTTTTTATTAGTTTGATTTTTTATTATTATCAAAACTAATTGTTTTGCAGTTTTATAAACTTATACCTTTCAAACGGTCAAGGTCTTAAATGGGGAAGTTTATTTTCAACAAGTATGTAGTGTACACTTAATTATTTTATTGTCTAAATTAAAAGATCTTTGTTATTTCCAATACAAAACGTTTTTTATTTTGCGATTTGGTTAATGTTGTCTTGTCATATTACTGAATAATTATTAACAATAACTCTTTCGCGCATGTTGAGATTGTTTAAGTCATTTAATCACTTTTGTTTAAGTAATTAGTATTGTTTATATAACTGTTAAAAATATAAATTTAAGCGTTTGTTAACAAAAGATCCTAGCGAAACAAGTTTAGTGGAATGTAAAATAATAACAAACTATCCTTCTTTTATTACACTAACACATGTTTCTGTGTGTTGAACGAGTTAACAAACTTCAACGGAGCTCTATAAAAAATAAATACTGTAAGGAAGAATAGAAGCTGAAGTAGGTAATAAAAAATAACTACTATATATTTTTATAGATTATTGGTTAATAATAGATAAAATATTTAATACTAAATCCGACCGTTATAAACATATATAATATTGTAATTATTAGGTATAAAATAAATAAATTAAAGTTAAAATACAAAATAAAATAACGAATTATTAAATAAAATACATGAAAATGAAGGAAGTACCAATTCTAGATACTTACTGGTGACTCATCATCGAAAAAATATATCTGATAATTACGTCACAACGTCACAATATATGTGAACATTAGAACTAGCTAGTTTATTTATACTACAAAATTAGATAATTTATTCCTTGTTTGGAAAAAGCAGTAATTTAATATGTAATTGCGAATAACGAGTAAAACAACAAACATTAATTATTGAATTAATAAATTAAACAACAGTCAAGACAATAAAAGCCACAGAAGCTTGGTATAATACATATTTTGTTTATTGAATTTTTATAATGTTTAAATCTTAATTATAACAAAATTAAAGTTAGACACAATTAGAAAGCAGATTGAATATAAATTTAAAAGTAAAGTACAAAAATCAAACTTGTTATTAAGCTTTCAAAGCCCTGACCAATAATTAAGTTACAGCGCCCTACATAAAACCACCATGACTTGAACTACATATAGGTTTTAGAAAGGAGCAGTTTGGTATCTAAATAAAAGATTTTATACATATTTTTTAAGTATTTAATAATTAAACTATGTTATAAATTACGATTTTTTTAAATAAAAGTTAAAATGTAAAACATAAAACAATAAGGTGGTTTACATGCTAAGTATAAACCTGCAGTAAAAAGACATCTTTCCGTTCTATTGGGCGTGGTAGGTAAAAAAGTACGGTTTGTCAGTGATTTGAATACAGGTTTCCAATTAATATTGAAACTTAACACATAAAAACTATGAAGAATTATAGTCGAAGAATAAAATGATTATATAAAATGTCGGAGAATAGAAAAAGAAATGTGCGAAATAAGACCTACTTAAGCTTCTTTTCTTTCCTTCCAATAATTTTTTTAGAGCTCCGTTTAAGTGTGGTAACTCGTTTAACATGCAGAAACATATGTCAGTGTTATAAAAGAAGGATACCGTATAATTTGTTATTATTATTGTTTATATAACAATTAATACTAAGTTTTTTTTGTTTTTTTCTATCTCTTTTTTCGTTTTTTAAAAAGGTTATTTTTTAGAAAATACTTTAGATATTTTATTATCTATAACATTTTTTACTTATCCGTAAAAAAACCTAAACAAATATTTAACGTTTAGAAATTTAAATTCACTAATGTTTTTTAATTATGTTTTAAAGTCGTCATTTAATATTTACTATCCATATTTAGGAACTTAAGCTTTTTATAGTTAATATTGTCAAAAGCGTACAATTATTGACAAAGCAAATAAACTATTTAGCATTCGTTTTTTGTCACATTACTTTTTTCAAACTTACGTAATAGTCTTTTTTTAAAATTTCTAATAAATTTAAGAAAGATATAAGTCCAGCCGATTAAATAAAGTACTTTCTTATTTTTAAAAATTTGTGTAAATTTTAAGAAAAATTACTTATCTAAAGTTTAATTAGGTTTTATGTTTGTTTCTTAAGTATTTCTTAATATAGTCTTATGTATTTTAAAGGATTATTAAAAACATGTATTCTTATTTAAAACAGCTCTTATTTGATAAACAGAGTATGCTGTTGCATAATACTACAACTGAAGCCGTTATAAATATGTGTGAAAAGTTAAAGAAGTTTTGCATGATGAATGTAAAAGAAAGTTTAAACTATCACGACACAGCTTTGACACCTTATTACAAGGAGAACAAGTACCCCAGTCCGTCTCAAATTCAGAAAATGTCTTTTGACACGAAAATTTCTCCTAAAGCGATAAATGACTGGTACCTTAAACAAAGAAGAAATGATTGGGAAACTAAAGACCCCGTTGGCATTAAGAATGTGCGGGTAAAAAATGCTGAGTACAAATTATTAAAATGTTTCAACAAAAATCATACTTCGACGTTTGTATTATAGCAGGTTTGATTATTGAAACTGGACTGCAGTTTGATGACATTGAGAGTTGGTACAAATCAATAGTGGGGAAAGTTGACAATTTTTCAGTAAAAAACAAAACCGTAGCATGAAAGAGATAGTTTATCAAAGCGGCGTAATTGATGTTAAAGTCAACATTTTGAAAAACTTGTTGGACATTAAAACTAATATATCAGCTTATTCTCTGAAAACCAAAAAAGATGAAGTGCTGAAAATAGTTGAAGCCATTAGAAACGAAAAATCTAAACCTAATCACTTAACGGAGAATGTTACAGCAGCACAAGAAGAACTGCTGATAGCTTTTTATCTTCGTAGCCAAATACCAAGTTTGAAAGTAAAAATGTCGTTGTAATTACGACAAAATTGACAAATGGTATTTGGGTATGAGAACAGCTAAGAAATTTGTTGAGGCTAATAGTTACGGCGGAACGAATTGGTACGAAGTTGCAAAACAGGATATAGAGGATGGGTTTAAAATGAACAAAACCGAGCTAAGTTGTTGTAATAGAAACAAAAGCATATATTTCAATGATAATGAAGCAGAAGTGTTAAACGACATCTTCTATAACGATCCTTATCCGTCAATGATAATGATCATTTGGTTAAGTTACAGGTTAAACCGTAACTACAATAAAGTTAACAGCTGGTTTAATAGAAAGAGAAGCACGTTCAGAGTATAAAACAGTATATGTCTTATTGTTGACAACGCTTTTGATGCTTATGTAGGACAAAACTGCTCAAATGACAATCTTACAAGTTCTTTAGTAAACCAAGAAGCTAACACGTCTTTCCAACGAAATTAATTAAATAAGAAAAATACCTTCAAAAGAGAGAAAAATTAAAGCTTTTGCCAATCAAATTTCAAATCTTGAAACTATTTTTGTGCAATTAACGAATGCAATAATTACTTCTATAAAAAGAAAACGAGTTAATTATCTAGTTAGAAAATTTATCGACAAACAACTTCATCGAGTACAGAGATTGATTTGGAATTCAGATGTAGCTTTTTTAATAGTTTTGCTATTCAAAATAGTGTTGAAGGTTTAGAAACAATTTCTGCAAATACCAAGGGTTTCAACTATTTTTGCAATGAAAATAAAACTTTCGTCCTTTAAAGCAAACATGTAAAAATAAAATCAGAAAAAATGGAAAGAAATGGTAACTTACCTGATAATACTATTATTTAAAAAAGGTATTAACTTGTACCTATTTTAACTGCAATGAGCTATGAAGTATTTAGTTGTTTGTTAATTTATCTTAAAAGTTAGTTCACTTCTTAACAGAAAATATATTAAAAATTTTATAAAAAAACTTCAAATAAATTATTTTTTATTTACATGCTTACACATGTTTTTATATTTCGTCAGCTAATTTTGATTTTTTAGTTTTACTTTATCAATAAAAAAGCTATATACACTTTTAATTTGATTTTTACTTTTATTGAAAACTCATAAAAGTAACTTATTTTATATTTTATTAAAGTGTACAAAATGTTTAGTTTTTAATACTATATGTATTACTATTTTGCAAAAAACAAGGTATTATAATTATGACATTTTAATTACTGTAGTGATGACATAAAATTAGAAAGTGATTTTAAAAGTGTTTTCAATAGTGGATAATGCAAATAAAGCTCTTTACATTTATATATATAGTAACTTAGTCCTAAAAAGGTTCCTAATCTTTGAAAGGCTAGGTATTAAGATCAAAATTTTAAACTATTTTTATCAATACAATAACCTGAAAGTGTTTTTGAGAACATGTTTTCTTTCCTGTAAAGCAATATGGAATTATTCATTGAGAATCTATTTTTGTAGTAGAAAATAGGGGCTTGTCTAGATTTTTTTTGTTAGCACAGTTATGGGTATTTTTCTTAGTACGCTTAAAATATTTGGTCCTAGGGCCTGGTGCACAAAAAAAATAACCTTTCGGTTAACGGGTCGCACACCACTTGGATACATTTTAACGTCTTGTCCAGAAAAGTAGCTTTTAACAGTTCACAAAACTGCATAACTGTCTAAAATATTCTCAAGTAATTATACTATTTTTAATTTTAAACAATTTGAAAATACCAGTAAAACAAAAATCTTAAATCAAAATATAAACAGTAATCCAGTTCTTTAATTTTTAATGATTAATAAAAACATAAACCTCAGTCCTTTTACTGTTGATAAAGTGAAAATTTTGCCTTAAATTGTGTAGCTATGATGTTTATCATAGCCTTTAATAATTAAGAAGCTAAAAATTAAGTACTAATCAAAAATAGTTATTAACTTGTTTTAAAAACAGACAAACATACTTAATGATATGAGATTAAGTAAAATAGTCAAACTATTTTAGTTAGAACAGTGTAGCTTATAACTAAATTTAAATCAAAATAAATAACTTTTTGCAAAAAAACTAGAAGCAGACGTGAACAATATTTTACAAATTGAAAAAAATTATAGTAAAACTAAATTTTTTCTAATGTTGCAAAATGAAAAAAATACACCAGTGTTTGAAAGAATTCCTAAGCAAAAAGGACACCCTTGTAGGTTTAAAAAATTGAAATTATTCAAAATAAATTTTTAAATACACTCTTTATTGGCTAAATATAAATTAAATGTTTCTTTTCTCAAATAAGCTCGCTTTAATGAATATAACTTACTTTATATAGTTTTTTTTTCCTACGAATTAACTTATAAAACTACGTAATACAAATTTAGTTTTAATTAAGAGTAAATAAAAAAGTACAATCATATTTTAATTCTTATTTTTTTTTGTGAATAAAGCTAGGGGTTTTTGAGAAAGGAATTTTATTGTTTTATTTAAATTTTTTCTGTAAAATTTTTACAGAAAATTTAATACAATTTACTTTTACTCAGCTACTGATTTTATCTTGGGAAAATGAAAACTTTCGTCTATAATAAATTTAATTTGTCTACACCGGGGCGAGTTTTTTCATTAGGGTACCTATGGTAGCACATTGATTTTCTTTCATTAGTAAAGCTAACATTGTAATAGCTTTTAATGATCAATTTAGAAAATCACAAAAAGTCTTAAGTTTTCTCAGGTACAAAAACAAGTTTAAAATTTAGAAATTTGAAAATGTTTATAAAACATAATGCAAAATCTTAATAAGTGATCGGAGTCATAAATTTTAGATAAAATGATTAAGATATAAACCTAAGTATAGTTATATTTAACAATAAAATAAATTTGACTTAGATTGTTAAGATAAAATGTGTACCAAAATAATTTATACATAACAAACTAAAAACAAATAACTAAGAAAAGTTTATAATTAATTCGTCTTAATAAAAGAAAAAAATATGAAGTGTATGTAAATCACTTAGTCATACAGTTCTGGTTAAAATAATTAAGCCTAAAATGCAGTATAATAAAAAAGAATTTATATTTTTGGAAACAAACTAGCAGAAGACAAGAACAGCTTTTTCACAACTTAATGAATAAACACAAGTTGTAAAACTATAGTTTTTATAAATACTTTATAAAACAAATATTTATACAACTAAGTAATTTCAAAGAAAAGAAGTTATAAGATAACGCCTAAATTACTGTTAAAAAAATACATTTCTTCTAAATATTAAACTGTTTTAAGACCATCTAAGTTAAAGAAGTATTTTACATAAAGCTTAGGTTTTACAATAAACTGTCACAATGGTGTGAAAAAGATTGCATTAAAAAATAATTATTGCTAACAGTCTATTTATATCTCTTTTTAATTACAGAGAAGGGAAATTTTTATTTGTTACTTTTAGCAGTTAAAAAAAGCACAAATTAACTTTTTATTCGAAATAATAGTAGAGTTAGATATGTTACAATGTCTTTTAAAGTTTTTAGGTTCATAAAGTTCAAGGAAGAAAGTTTTTTTGATACAGAAAAATTTGACCCATAACTCTTTCAGAAATAGTTTTCAAACATTCAATACTATTTTGGTTAGCACAATTTTCTAAAAACCTTTCTCGGGATTCTAAATCAATCTCTATACTTTCAAAGATGTTTGTCGAAGAAATTTTAATTTGAATCATTTAACTCGTTTTCGTGTTAAAGAAGCAATTTTCATTTATTATGAAAATAATTATTTTAGATTTAAACTGTGATTTGGCAGACTTTAACTATACTCTCTTTTAAGTATATATTTGTCTTTAATTAAATGTGTGCTAGCTACTTGATTTACTAAAGAACTCGTAATACTACTATTTGAGCTGTTTTGACCAGCAAAAGCATTGAAATCGTTGTATGCAGACACAAAATCAGAATTTTTTACTCTGAACTCGTTTATCTTTTCATCAAACCACAGTTTAACTTTATCATAGTCACGTTCTAACCTGAAACATATCAATTTGATCATTGTCTTCGACGGAAAAGGGTCGTTATAAAAAATGTTATCTAGAATTTCTACCTCATTCGCATTGAAAACCTTACTTCTATTGTGCTTATAACGTTTCAATTCTTTTTTATTCATCCTAAATCCATTTTCTATGTCCTGCATTGCAATTTCGTACCAACTTGTTCCATCATAACCATTAGCTCCTGCAAGTCTGTTAACTGTTCTTATTTTTGCATACCATTCGTTAACTTTACCAAGATCACAGTTTAAAAATTTAGAAATAGACTTCTTAACTTTTAAACTTGGTCTTTGATTACAATAGAAAAAAGCTTTCAATCGTTCGTTTTGTAGTCCAGTGAGATCTTCAGTCAGTTGATTATATTTAAGTTTCATATTCCTTACGGTTTTGACCTTTTTCAATACTTCATCTTTTTTGTACTTCAGGGTACAAGCTACAACATCAGTTTTAATGTCCTTCCAGTTTTTCAAAATGTTAATTTCAATATCAATCTCCCAGCTTTTACACTTTATATCTTCCGCACTGGGATGTGAGTTTTTGCCGTAGAAATAGTTGATTTTATTAACTTTATTTTTGTACCAACTTTCAATGTCATCAAACTGCAGTCCAGTTTCAATGATCAGACCTGCTATAGTTTTAACGTCAAAGTATGGATTTTTGTTAAAACACTTCAACAGTTGAGATTCAACGTTTGTGACTCGCACAGTCTTCATGCGAACGGGGTCTTTAGTTTCCCAATCACTTCTTCTCTGCTCCAAATACCAGTCATTTATTGCTTTCGGAGGGATTTTTGTGTCTAAAGAAATTTTCTGCACTTGAGGCGGACTGGGGTATTTATTCTGATTGTAGTAAGGCGACAAAAGTGTGTCGTGATAATTTGAACTTTCTTGTACATTCATCATTCGAATACCAAAGATTTGCCACACATATTTATAATGGTTTTCGCCATAATATTACACAACACTACAATATTACATAATATTACACAACATTCCGGTATTACATAATATTACAGTCAAATTTTTAAGTGGCAAACACATGTGTGTAAATCTGTAAAAAAACTTATGCTTATTTTTGAGTCTTTTAAAACAATAATCAGTTTATACAGTTGTTAACTTAATAAAAACTTATTTAAACATACAGCTTAAAACCATCAATGTATGGTTGATACTAATAATGCTTAAGAAAGCGTATATTTTTATGCTTGTACAAATCTTAGTAAAGTAAAAAGTACTTTTTTTTTCTTATTTAATCTAAGTAGTTCAGGTTAAGTATGGTTAAATTAATTAAATATTTATTAGACATACAGAATATTAAAAGAAACACAAATTTTAATGTAATAGAAGTTACAACAAGACATAAAACTAATCTGGGTTATCTACTTATGTGATAACCTTACAAATTTCGGTATACATTACCAACGACAATTACTAAAAAAATGTTTTAAATGAGATAATAAAACTTTGAGTTTTAGTTCGGACCTACTTAGCAACTCTAAAAGTTTATTTACCTGTTATTTTAAATAACTTTGAACTTTAACGGAATTTTAGCGTATCTAATTTTAACAACTGATTAAAAAAAAGTGTTTTATATTTGTATATTTAATCTTTTAAATAGAGATTATAAAAACATGTAAATTCATCGAACACAAAGTTTTATAACTTAATTTTTTTTAAGTACTTAAGTATATATATTCTTTTAATATATTTTAAATAATAAGTACTGAACTGTGTAATTTTTCAAATTAATTGCGTTTGACTATTTAAATAGCTTTCATTATTTATCTTTTTTTTTATAGCGTTTAAACTGTAAAAAGTATAAGAAATCTAGGTTTGTTCTGTTTTATTTTAATATTAATATTGATTCTTATTTTATTACCGTTGTTTCATTTATTACAAAATATGTAATTTCATATACAAAAAAAAATTAAAATAATTATTTGTTTTATCTATTGAGGTTGATTTTTAAAATTAAAAAACATTTATTAACCAGATCACATTAAAACCTGTAAGAGTTTTGTACTCGAAAACTCCAAAATTTAAAGACGTTGGTTTCCACGAAGTCAAACCACTAGCTACTCTAAACAGCCGCTTGTAAATTGATAACTAAAACGTTAATAGAAGCATTTGTCCATGATAACATAAATAACATTCATTGACCAAAGTTATACCAGTTCTAAAGCAAAATAAAAAATATTATTAAACTAGGGGTGCTTTTTGAATTTTTTCCTGTTATCTGTGCAATCCTAAAAAACTGGGGCAGAATTTAAAAAATCGGTCGAATTGCGTTTTAATTTTGAAGTATGCTAAAGATTCGTATCTGTCGCTTAACTTATTGCTTTCTTCTATTTTTTTTATCAGAAATGACGTAGTATTATTTTTTTTTTCTTAAAAAAAAAACTATACAAAAGTTTTATTATTACGAAAGTGAGCATATGTGAACAAGTGAATTTTTGAACTAAAAATAAGTAAACAAAAGTTTATTAAAACGTTTTAAAGCAATTTTACTCCTCCGAAGATTTCCTTTCTAAATAGGATATCTTTGATAAATTTATAAATTGCTCTTATTTCTACAACATTTGAAAGACCGTATTTTTACAATTAATATCTTTTCATCAAGATCAACGGTTGCTATTTAAAAAAGAAACCCTTGGATATATAAAATCATTAAAATAAAATATTTTTTAACAACTTTAATTAACTATTTTTATAAAAAGTTTCCTTGTTTAAATGTGCTCACTTTCGTAAATATTTTTTTTTTACTTTTTATTTTGTACAATTTACTTGATTGCACTTAGTGAACAAATAAATATAGATTTCTTGTAAAATTTTTTGTATATAAATATACTAGAGTGATATCTTATTACGTTTGATCCAGTGTTTTTTAGAAGTCGCACAGGTAACCAGTAAAAACACGCTTCTAGCCTACCAAATAACGAACTTGTTTTTTTTTTCCTTTAGAACTTGTAAAACTTTGAATGTTAAGTAATGTTTTGGTCATTCAAAATAGTACTTATATTAACAAACTTAGTCATCTTTAAACAAGTGGCCCGTTGTTCTAGTGGTGTGACTTCCTGAAAACCAAAGTCTTTGAGTTCGAGTGGTTACGGGTTCGAAGCCCGTACTGGTCATACTTTTTGAATTTCTTTTTTTGTATACGCAGTTAAACTGTATTCTGGTTAATTATTATTTTTTTTATTTTAAAACAGCTACCTCATTTTTTAAAACAAGGTGAAGGTTGTTTTTAGTGTATTTTGTTGTATATAGAAACTGTTATTTTAAAAATAAATAAAAACCAATAATGAAATGATAATGAATGTTATAATGTTATAAAATAAAAACTATAAGATATATTGTATTTGATGCGTAATAAAAAATTAACAAAATTTTGCAAAAAGAAATTAACTTTCCTACAGAACTAATTGGAAAGCGTGCGTAACTTAGTAATAACTGTTTAAAAACTTAGTATTATGTGATTTTAGGGAGACTTAGCTCGAATTTTTGAAACCAACCGAAATTTAAACTGTAATAATACAAGGTTATATTAAGTAAACACATAAGCATATAAACTTTAATGTTAATTAATATAGCTGCTTAAAGATAAAAAAAACATTAGCTTTTTTTATACTACGAAGTTGTGTAACACATTAAAAACTTGTTGTGCAATGCTAAACCTAAAGCCGTTTTAAATATGTGTGTCAAATCTTTGCTTTTTGCATGATGAATGCGGAAGAAAGTTTAAAAATTCACAATATAGTTTTGACCCCTCACTACAAATAGACCAAGTTTTAAGACGCTATTAATGCTTTATTGATCAAAGTAGCTTAGATAATAATAAACTCACTTCGTCAGTAAATCAAGGAGCTAGCACGTCAACTGAAAAAAGTTAACTAAAGACATGATTTTGCAAAACATTAAACTACTAGGTTGATTAACTGTAGACTAATTCTGAATTTAATTTTCATAGATTATCGAAAAGTTCTCAACATTATTTGATCAATGAAAATAGTTTAGACAATTAAAAAAAAAATTGACAAAATTGTTCTAAAATAATTAATATGTAGTTTTACGTAACCTCTGCTGGTCTAAGTAACTTTGTAAGTTTTTTTTAATTATCTATAAGCGCAGTATTTCTACAACAAAAAAATATAAACACTTCTTCATTTATATAACACAGGAACTTAGTATGTTTTTTTTTCAAAATAAAACTGTGCAAAATTAGAGATACAAAAAAATTAAACCGGGAAGCAAAGCTAAAAATTTTATAATTCTACTATTATTCTCACACCATTTAAAAACTTTACTGTTTTTATTAAAGCTACAAATTTGTACATACGTTCAAACTTCTACAAAAGAACAAAACTTTAATTCTTAAACACTTACATCAATATTTTAGAATTGGTTGTAAATACAACAAACTTTTTTTCAAATAAAAAAGATAATAGAGATAAAAACTTACAAACTAGAATCAAAAAATTAATTTTTAATAGTGTAGTTCTAAACAAGTTTTTTAGTTTTAACTGCAAACTATTCACACAACAATGCTTGATGCTTCAATTAAACGGGCATTTTTTAATGTTTTAAACACTTTGAAGCCAAATACGAAAAAAAACGATCTATTTTGTTTATTTAAAATTTATCCATCGTATTATTGTCGTAAAATTTGTTTTTTGTTGAAACAACAACACTTAAAGCTTGTCCTTTACTTTCGTATATATATATATATATATATTTATACATTAAAGGCATCATTTAGATCTCGTGTTTTTTTTTCGGAATTGTTCTGCTTCCATGTCTTGTATTAAGTAGTAGTTACTGTTGCAAAAATGTGCGTTTAAAGAACACATCAAACTTCTGTTTTAATATGTAAAGCTTAATAAATCAGTATTCTTTTACGTTAAACATTTTTGTTTAAAGTTTTTGCTTTTATAGTTAGAATTATTATATGCTTTAATAAAAAGTTACATCAGTGTAATATAGGTTTGAATTTATTTTAAATAGTTATAACTGTAACTACGAAAAAGCAGAATAAAACTCAGGAAGTTGTGCCGAAAAATTTTCAAATAGAATTTTTAATTTTAACCAACTGTATTTTTTATTGAACAATTTAGTTGGATTCCGGATTTTTCTTTACTTCAAGTTTAATTTTCTAAATAAGTTAATAACTTCGAGTCCGTTACCAGTTGAAGTAATCCTATAATTAAAAGTAAAATAAAATAATGCTTTACAGATTATCTCTTAACAACTGCACGAAACTCATACAGGGGTGCACAGAACTAGTGTTTTTACACCACGTAGTATTTAATTTGAATAAAAAAGGGTAGTTTTGAGCTTAGATTTGGATTTCATTAAATTTAGCGCATATTACGATTACCATGAGAACTATAGAAATACTTGCATAATATGAAAATAATTAACGTTTTCAGTTTAGTAATAAAAAAGTAAGCAGAGCAAAGAGCTTAACTTTAAATACTTCCGGAGATATAAAAAATTATTTCCAACCAGAATTTTAATTCAAAATGAGAACATTTCTATTTTTAGGGGCAAAAAGTATAAACCAAGAACTGATGCTTATTTTTAGAGAATAAAAAGTAAGCTTGTTTGTATTTTGTTATCTGTTCTCAGCGGTTTCAAAATTTAAATGCTAATAAAATAACTTTTAAAAACTAAGTTTAGTTTCTAATGTAGAACAAATTTTTGATATATACGGTTTAAAATTAAACAAAATTAGACTTATAAGGTAATTAATCTATAACATGATTATATTTTTTATAATACATTTAGATCTTTAATTTAAACAGTATACTATGTTTAAACAATAACCGAGCCTATTTAAAAAGGTTTTTTTATTTGTGTTTGGCTATAAATGTCAGGCTTTTAAAACTTTTTTCATTGTTTAATCTTACAAAAGTTTATTAGATGTTATTATCATAACATTATGTTGTTTATGGTATAAATAAATTTAATAACTTATTTTTATTACAAAAGTATAAAAATAACTTCAGCTAATATTAATTTTTTTTATCTCTTGCACTAACTTTATGTAAAGACTTTAATTAACTTTAAAGCTAAATAAACTAAATAATGACTAAATAGTAAGTAATACCGAACCAGAAATTATTTGAAAAATAAAGTTGTTTAAAACCTAGCTAGTTATATATCTAGTAATTATTTATTAACATTTAGTATTTAACTTTATTTGAAGACTTTTTTTTTCACCAACCAGAATAATTATTTTGTTCTAGATACCTTTGTTGTATTCAAATACTTTATTTTCATTTTTCGAAATTAAGATAACTTATACTAAATTGGTAAACAATACAAGTACGACTTTTTTTTTGTTCAAGCAACTAAAATCAATTTAAAAAATAAAATCAACTATCTTAATCTAAGGTTTATTAATATTTGAACAAAATTAATAATATTTATCAGCAATGTCGAAAAAAACTTAAAACCACAACATTAGACAAATAATATTATTATCGGTTTCTTTAAAACAACAAAGTATTTTTATCTTTGAGGGTAAAAATTTGTTAAAATTTATAATGTCAGTTTGAAATCATATAATTGAATTAAAGGTAAATGTAAGTGCAATTTTTTATTAATAAGAATATAACAATCTATATCACTGAAAAATTGAACACATTATTTGCTTCTTAAATCTTTAAACCATAAACAGTTTTAAGATTAGTGTTGAAGTTTACCATAAACATCTGCTGGCATCTACCCGGTTGTAATGCGAGGTACTAGCTCCTAGATTTGCTGTAGAAGTTGTTCCAACATTGCTGGCGGAAGATGGAGCTTCTGAAGAGCCGTTTCCAGGCGCATCACCCGATCTTGCCGAACTTTGCTCCTCCTTGAGCGCACTCTTGATTTTGTTCCACATGTTCATAAACCATTTATTCACTTTCTTGTAGTCACGCTCCAATATGTTGCAGATCCAAATTATCATGATCTTGTTGGGATACGGATCGTTGAAAAAGAAATCTTCCAAAAATTTTACTTGTGGCCTCGTAAATCTCTTGTTGCTGACATAACCCGCAACATCTTCTTCCTCAAGTGAAAAAGTTCCCGCTTCTATTTCTCGTTTTGCGATTTCAAACCGACTCACGTTTCCGCTGTCTACGTCGCTCGCACGCGTCTCTCTATTTTTCGAAAACCACTCTTCAACAGTTGGCAAACAGCTGTTTACCAGCTTGGCAATCGACTTCATGACTTTCACGCTCGGTTTCGGGTTTCGAAGTTGGAACGCTTCTAACACTTCACATTGCGTTGCAGCTAGCGTTTCAGTGAACGGCAAAGAAAAAACTCTTTTTTTAGTCAAATACTCAGTTTTTTTCAACACTTGCCCTCTCGTGAACTCCAAAATGCTAACCATCCCGCGCTTCTTGATTTCAAGCCAGTCTCTTATTATACTCGGTCTAACGCCAGTTTCTCTGCTCTCACGCAAATTTTCTTCAGCGTTGGGAAAAGGACGCGTTCTGTAAAAGTTGTCCATTCTCGCCACAACGCCCGCATGCCACCTGTTTATTTCGTGAAAGTCCAGCCCCGTTTCGACGACCAGGTCCACGAACTTTCTGACTGTGAAGCAAATTTGCTCGTTGAAGCGTGACAACAGCCGTTGCTCGGCAACTTTCCACAGCTGCTTTCTTTGCTCGTCGTACCAATCGTTGATGACTTGCATTGGTATTCCCGTTTCCGAGCTGATCTTCTGTTTTCTGACACCATCAGGATACTTGTTTCGGTAGAAATACGGAGTCAACAGCTGATCGAGGCGGCTAGCATCGAGCACCTTTTTATCTGCCGTTCTCAAATCTAAAGGCATGTCAAAAGCTATATCATCTGAAATGTTTTCCGACGGGTTTTCTGAACAGCCAGATGACGGCTGAGTTTCGTCATCGTCAGATATAGTGATTACGTCATCTATGAACGCGTTTGCGAAGAAGCTGTTGTTGTCGTACCTTGACGATTGGGGCAACGACGTGTTGATTTGGTTTTTCTTCGGGTTTAATCTTTTACGTCTGCTAGCGTTGCCTGTGAAATTAAGAACATTAAATATTTTTTAATATTTTTTCTATGTACAAAAAAAAATCTAAGATTTAATCTTCTTAAAACCGAAATGAATAAAAGTAATAGCGACTAATTATTTAAAAGTTTTAAGTTTACTTTTGAACATTTTGTTGTCTCAATTAAGTTGTATTTAATTAAAATATAGTTAATTTTGAAAAGCATATTGTTTATTGTCTTTCTAAATATATTAGATTACTTTTTAAAAATACCTGTACTTGGAGATAGACCTTGAGAAACTTTTGTGTTTTCTACGATGGCTGTAAAAAGATTAGTTTAAGTAATTTTTATAAAAATATTGTTCTATTGCACAAATGTTCTAATGTAACTATCTTTTAAAAAGTTCTAATTAATGAACTATTTTTCTACTTAAAAAAAATTTCCTAAGCTTTGTATCTATGAAAAAAACTTTTAGTTTTGAATAAAAGTATTACTTAAAATTGATTAAAAAAATGAGAAATTGTTTTATTACAAAACTTAAAACAACTAACACTAATGAAATATTTAAAAAATCATATACTTAAACTAAAAAGTAATATATAGCTAAAACCAGGTATTAAAAAAAACAAACCATTTTTTTCTGTGATAAAATCATCATGAAGTTTTGACTTAACATCAAATAAGTTGAACTCATTCAATTGTTCTGACAGTTCATTGATAAATTTTTTTTGCTTGACTAAATCATTCTCAAGATTAATGATTACTTTGTCTATTTCCTTCATTTTAAACAAAGATCTGCTTAAAAATAATATTAAGTAACATTTAAAAAAAAAACAACTGTACATAGTTAAAAAAACTAATCAAGTCTATGCATATAAATAGTTTTTAAAGTGTTATAAAAAATTAATAATACGGTAAAAATGTGATCTGTTAAAATTAGGTATAAAAATCTGTAGACGTAGAACTGTAGCAAAATATATAAAAACAGATTATTTTACTTTAACTAAATTTATCTCAATGATATAAAGCGAAGTCCCGTTCAGCATATATCTCTTATATAGCACTATTTTTACCTTAAAATAATAAAAAGTATTTCTTAGAATAAAACTAAAAGCTTTTTTATCGAATACTTTTAGTTTAAATTACAATTTAGTTACCCTTATAAACCATTAACAAAACTAAAATGCACATTACAAAGTTTATCAACTAGTCCGGTCATCGGAAAATACTTTTAGGTAAATCTATCTCGAAAATAACTTTAAGTATATGTAAACAGCTAGGTTAGTTTCAGATAGATAACGGTCTATTAAAAAATAAAAGTATCACATCTTATAACTTAAAACTATTAGTAAGAAAAAGAAAAAATAAATACAAAAATAAAACTTATGGTTTATATTTTTACATCTAAAAGAAATTGTTGTTATTCATAGATAAATAAAACTGTCTTAAGTATAAACATAAATACTTAAGCTTCGTATCAAGCTGCGTCCTAAGTAAAAAGTAAGCCTATTATTACGTTACTTAGCTTGTACTTTTGAGATCATTAAATGTAAAACTTTTACCTTAAGCTCTAGTTTAATATACCAACTATCATAGTTTCCATGATTAAAAGCTTTTTATTTTTGGGAACTAGCATGTAATTTGCTAAAAAACTCTAAATTATGTCAACTCTGCCTGATTTCCATGTAAAACAAAATAAAAAGTTTTAAATTTAATACCTTAAATATGATTTTAGTAAACATAACTGGTTGTAAACTGAAAAATTAAAAAAGTTAAACAAACTGGCTACTAAAAATAAATAAATCTTAAACGTAGTGTAAAAACTTAACAACTTTCAGTAGTTCCACCTTACTTTTACAAAATTTTTCAAAATAATTAAATTAAAATCTATTTTGCTGATAAGACGTTGTCAAGCCTTTTATATATGTATAAAGTTTTCTAAAAAAACAAAACATTTTAGTTATATTTAAATACTTAAGTGATTCTAAGACTAATCTTTATGTTACTAAGACAAACCACAAATAATTTTCTATGTTACTGTACCAAGGATTAAAACATTCAGGATTATGGTTTTGATGGCTTGTTAAGTAGTTTTGCATTATTCTTAGACACTGAGTAATTAAAAAATTAAACATGTGTGTTTAACAATGTTTGTCTTTTAAACGATCTTAAAACCTAAACGCTTTTATTAAATGTTAATGTAAATTGTTTTTAAGTAGTTGACATTAGTTTTTAATTATAATGAGTTAATTTGATTACTGAGTTTTATTGAAATTAACTAAAAGCACAATAACTATTTAAAAAATTTTAACAACTTACTTAGCTTTATAAGTTTTAAAAGAAAAAAAAAGTACAAATAATAACATAAAATATCAGACAACCAAATATAAAAAATAAACAAATTCTTAAAATTCTGTTTCAATTCAACTTAAAATATTTTAGTTTAATAGCACACCAATAATACGATATTTTGATTAATATCAAAGTAAAGTTTTGATGTTTAAAATACTATATACTTGTAAACGAGTTTAAATAGAAAATTAATAAATATTGTGCAATGTAAAAGGTTCATACTTTTTCACTTAGAATAGCTCAAATAAGTTCAGGAGCGCTTGATTAAGTATTAACAGTTAATTTATTTTTTGATTTATTTAAAAACGTTTTGTACGTATTTTCTAATCCGGTTCTTAGCAATAAAAGACCGGTAGATCACTACTTTCTAATATATGTTATATAGCTGCTTTTACATAAAAAATTTAAAGCTTAACTTTGTTTTAGAACTTTAAATAATAATAACATGCTCATAAAAACCTTTCATTAAAGAGATTAAAATAGCACAGAGGAAACAAATTGGTATATCACGAAAGAGGCAAAACGACTCTGTAATATTCAATAACCATTTTATTATTAATACAATTGAAAAACTTTTTTTTTGATCCAATTAAGATTGTCATGAGATTTTTAGGTATTGTGTAAATTTATGTTTAGATATATTTAACCAATGAGCAACTTTATGACCAAATACAGTGCAGCTATTAATTAGCCAACATTTACAGTGCAGGTGAATTATTTTCGTGTAAGTCTGTAGTAGTGTTGGTTTGCTTTATTTCTTAAGTGCTGTGTACATTTGTCTATTTATCACACTTGAAAAGGTCGTAATTTTTTGCCACTGAAACCTGGTAGTTGTTAAATTACCACCACTTCCATTACAAAAAATGCACCTTTTTGTTTCAGTGCTACGTGTGTGTTTTTATAAATGTAGTGTGAATTTATTTTGATTACTTTTTAAACTCTAAACCGATTGTAGAAAGAATAAAATAAATGGTTTTCATTTAAACTGTTTACATCCAGATCTTTTTTTATACCAAAATCCAGCTAGATCCAATAGATCCTTAGTTTTTAGTCAAATTCTTAATAAAAAATTATAGAAATTTAAATAATAGACTACTTTATTATTCCTAGTAGAATAAAACTAATTTGAATTGTAATCGTTCGAACAATAAATTTTTATACATACCTATTTTAAAATGTAATTAGAATAAAACATTTTCTTCCATTTATAGAAAAAAACAAAAATATATATTTGTCTTAAAAACTTGTCTTAGCATTGCAATCGTTGTATGCAGACACAAAACCAGAATTTTCTACTCTGAACTCGTTTATCTTTTCATCAAACCACAAATTAACTTTATCATAGTCACGTTCTAACCTGAAACATATCAACTTGATCATTGTCTTTGACGGAAAGGGGTCGTTATAAAAAATGTTATCTAGAATTTCTACCTCATTCACATTAAAAACCTTACTTTTATTGTGCTTATAACGATTCAATTCTTTTTTCTTAATCCTAAATCCATTTTCTAGGTCCTTTGTTGCAATTTCGTACCAGTTTGTTCCATCATAACCATTAGCTCCTGCAAGTCTGTAAGCTATTCTCGTTTATGCATACCATTCGTTAACTTTACCAAGATCACAGTTTAGAACTGTAGAAATAGACTTCTTGACTTTTAAACTTGGTCTTTGATTACAATAGAAAAAATCTTTTAGCCGTTCGTTTTGCAATCCAGCGAGATCTTCATTCAGTTGATTATATTCGAGTTTGACATTTCTTACGGTTTCAACCTTTTTCAATACTTTATATTTTTTGTATTTCAGGGTACAAGCTCCAACATCAGTTTTAATGTCCTTCCAGTTTTTCAAAATATTAATTTCAACATCAATCTCCCAGCTTTTACACTTTATATCTTCCACACTTGGACGTGAGTTTTTGCCGTAGAAATAGTTGATTTTATTTACTTTATTTTTGTACCAACTTTCGATGTCATCAAACTGCAGTCCAGTTTCAATGATCAAAACTGCTATAGTTTTAACGTCAAAGTATGGATTTTTGTTGAAAGATTTCAGCATTTGAGATTCAACGTTTGTTACTCGCACACTCTTAATGCGAACGGGGTCTTTAGTTTCCCAATCATTTCTTCTCTGCTCCAAATACCAGTCATTTACTGCTTTTGAAGGAATTTTCGTGTCTAAAGAAATTTTCTGCACTTGGGACGGACTGGGGTATTTATTCTGATAGTAGTAAGGCGACAAAAATGTGTCGTGATAATTTGAAGCTTCTTTGGCATTCATCATGCAAAAACTAAAGACTTGCTATACATATTTATAATGGTTTTAGCAAAACATTACGCAACACTACAATATTACATAATATTAAGCAATATTATGGTATTACATAATCATACAGTTCATTTTCTGTGTGGCAGACACGTGTGTGTAAATCGGTAAAAAAAAAAATGTGTATTTTAAGCAGCTGTCTTTAAGAATATTAAACAGTTTTTGTAGTTGTTAGCTTAACAAAAGCTTATTTTAGTATACAGCTTAAAACCATACAGTGTATGGTTGATAATAATAATGCTTAAACAGCGTATATTTTTATGCTTGTACAATTCTGTGTAAAGTATGAAGTACGCTTACTTAATCTAAGCAGTTCAGGTTGGGTATGGTTAAAGTAAGTAAATATATATTAGATATACAGAGCTATCAAATTAAATACAAGTATTTATGAAATATAAGTTACAACAAGACATAAAACTAATTTGGATTATATATTTATGTGATAACTTTACAAACTTCGATATACATTAAGAACTAAAATAAATTTTTAAATGAGATAATAAAACTTAGAGTTTAAATAAAAGAAATAAAATATTAAAATACAAATTATAAACAAAACTTAAAAACTAAAACCAAATCTAGCCTTAAAAAACGAAAAGAGCTATTTAGTAACTCTAAACATTTTATCTACCACTTATGTTAAATAATTTTAGACGTTATTTGAATTTTAACGTGCCTGATTAAAAAAGAGTGTTTTATATTTGTATATTTAATCTTTAAAGTAAAGAATGTTAAAACATGAAAATTCAAAGAACACAAAAGTTTTAAACTTAATAGTTTTCAAGTAATAAACTATAAAAATCAACTTGGTATATTTCAAATAATAAGTACTAAACGGTGTAAGTTTTCAAACTAATTACGTTTGACTATTTAAAAAGCTTTCATTATTTAACTTTTTTTTACTGCGTTTAAACTGTAAAAAGTAATAAGAAATCTAGGTTTGTTTTATTTTACAATAATATTAATATTGATTCTTATTTTATTACCGTTTTTTTCATTTATTATTAAGATATGTAATTTCATAAACAAAAAAGTAAATTAAAATAATTATTTGTTTTATCTATTGAGGTTGGTTTTTAAAATTAAAAAACATTTATTAACCACATCATATTAAAACCCCCAATGGTTTTTTACCCGGAAAATTCCCAATTTTGTAGACGTTGGTTTCCAGGAAGTCAAACAACTAGCTTCTTTAAACAGCCGCTTATAAATTGGTAACTAAAATGTTTATATAAGCAATTGTACATGATAACATAAATAACATTTATTGACCAAAGTTATACCAGTTCTAAACAAAAATATTAAGTAGACTAGGAGTGCTTTTTGAATTGTTTTCTGTTACCTGTGCGACCCCTAAAAAAATTGGAGCAGAATTAAAAAAAAATCGGTTGAAAAGCATTTTAACTTAAAAGTATGCTGAAAGTTCAGATCTGTCGGTTAAATTATTGTTTTTTTTAATATATTTATTTTTTCATAAGTTACCTATTATCATAAGTTTTTTTGTCATTTAAAAAAAAACTATACAAAAGTTTAAATATTACGAAAGTGAGCACGTGTGAACAAGTAAATTTTTGAACTGAAGTTAGGTAAACTAAATATAAAAAAAATTAAATTATTTTTACTCCTCCAAAGATTTCCTTTCTGAATAGGATATCTTTGACGAAATTGTAAATTGCTTTTATTTCTACAACATTTGAAAGACCGTTGTTTTACAATTAGTATATTTTTATCAAGATAAACGGTTACCTATTTAAAAAAGAAACCTTTTGATATATAAAATATTTTTAAAAGTGTTTTTTTACCAATTTTAATTATCTGTTTCTTATAAAACGTTTCCTTGTTCAGATGTGCTTGATTATTCGTATAAAATTAATCTATCGTACTATTGTTCTGAAAATTGTTTTTGTAGAAACAACAACACTTAAAGCTTGTCATTTAGTGTTGTATATACATACAACAGAAATGATAAATCGAAAGATCTTACACACACAAGACAAAGAGAGGCGAATATGTGACTGCAAAAAACAAGAATGCCCGGTAAATGGAAGTTGCCTAATGGAGAATTTTATATACAAAGCGACAGTCATAACTGAAAACCAGACCAAGTTTTATGTTGGCTCTACTGGAGTATCGTTCAAGAATCGCTACACAAAGCACAACTACAGCTGCAAACACGAAAAACATAGAAATACGTAGTACACTTTATAGCAGTACTTATAGAAACTAAAAAAATCATTATTCTTGCACTATATATAAATTTTACTGTTGTTTATTAGAGCTACAAATTTTTACATACTTTTAAACTTCTACGAAAGTACAAAACTTTAACTTTTAAACACTTACATAAATATTTTAGAGTTGGTTCTAAATACAACAAACTTTTTTTCAAGTATAAAGGATAATAGAGATAAAAACTTTCATACTAGAATTAAGTATATATAGAATACAATAGTTAATACTGTAGTTCTAAACAAGTTTTTTTTAGTTTTAACTGCAAGCTTTTCACACAACAGTGAATTAGCAGTTGTTTGTTTTAGTAATCAGATATGTATGAGTTTTTTCAAAATCACCAATGCTTTAATTAAACGGTTTTTTTTATCTTTTAGGGTTTATAAAACTTTGTAGGCAAATATTAAAAAAAAGGATAAAATTTGTTTATATAAAACTAATCCATTGTATTATTGATCTAAATATTTTTTGTATATACAATAGCAATTAAAGCTTGTCATTTAGTTTCGTAAACATATATATATATATTTATATTTTAGGCATCATTTAAATCTTGTTTTTTTTTTGAAGAATACTGCTTCCATGAACTTAATTAAGTAGTGGTTACTGTTGCAAAAATGTGTGTTAAAATAAAATAGAGTTTTAATATGTAAAGCTTAATAAATCAGTAATTTTTACGTTAAAAAAAACATTTTTGTTCATAGTTTTTCCTTTCACTCTTAAAATTACTATATGCTTTAAAAAAAGTTACATCAGTGTAATATAGGTTTAAATAGTTATAACTGTAACTACGAAAAAGCAGAATAAAACTCAGGAAGTTGTGCCAATAAAATTTCAAATAAGATTTTTAATGCTAATCAGTTGTATTTTCTTTACGTCAAGTTTAATTTTTTAATATAGTAAACAACTTCAAGTCTGTTACCAGTTGAAGTAATCCTTAAACTGAAAATTAAAATAATGTTTTTTAGATAGTTCCTTAACAATGTGCACGAAACTCATAGAGGGGTGCACATAATTAGCTTTTATACACCACACAATATTTGATTTGAAACAAACAAAAAATGGGTAGTTTTTAGCTTAGAGTAGGCAGGATTTCATTGAATATAACGCAGATTACAACTACTATGAGAACCATTTAAATAAGGATTTTAATAATATTAAAATACTTAAAGTTTTTAATTTAGTAATAAAAAAGTAAGCATAGCAAAGAGCTTAACTTCAAATGTTTCAAGAGAAATACAACATATTTTTCAATCAATTTTTTTTTCAAAATGACAAAACTCCTATTTTTAGTGGCAAACAGTATAAACTAATAAGTGATGCTTATTTTTAGGAGAAAAAAAAAAGAACTTTTGTATTTTTTTATCTGTTCTAAACAGTTTTAAAATTGAAAAAAATAGAACAAGTTTTAGAAAACTAAGTTAAGCTTCACATGTTGACAAATTTTTGGTATTGGGGTTTGAAATTAAACAAATTTTTTTTTAAAAAGTAATT
This sequence comes from Thalia democratica, assembly GCF_965202585.1. Lineage (NCBI taxonomy): Eukaryota > Metazoa > Chordata > Thaliacea > Salpida > Salpidae > Thalia > Thalia democratica. The sequence goes on from NC_139165.1 coordinate 88,407,423, forward strand.
AATCTATAACACGATTTATTTTTTTAACAATACATTTAGATCTTTAATTCAAACAGTTTGCTATATTTAAACAATAACCAATCCTTTTTAAAAACGTTTTTTATGATTGTTTAGTTATATATGTCAGGCTTTTAAAATGTTTTTTTTTTCATTGTTCATATGTCCAAAAGTGTGGTAGATTTTATTATCATAATATAGTGCTTACTAATGTTTATAGTGTAGTTAAATTTAGAATATCTTATTTTATTTAAAAATTATAAAAATAATTTAAGCTAATATCAAAATATTCTTTTTGTATTACCTTAATCTAAAGACTTAAAACAACATTAAAACTCAATAAACTAAATAATGACTAAATAGTGACAAGAAATTAAAAAAAAAGCTGCTTAAAACCTAGTTAGTTATGTTAATACTTATTACTTATTAACACTTAGTATCTGAATTTATTTAAAAACAATCTTTTGAAAAATTAGAACAATTATTTCATTCCAAATACTTTTATTATATTTATATTTTTTTTCGAAATAGATATGACTAATATTAAATTGATATAAGCAACTCAGGTTTAGCTTTTTATTAGAATTTAATGTTAATACAACTAAACACGATTTTCTAAATTTTAATTAACTTTCTAATTGTAAGGTTTAATAACACTTCAACAAAATTACTAATAATTATCAATAATGTCCAAAAAACTTAAAATCACAACATTAAATAATAATTACCTAATCTAAGTAAATTCAATAAAACTATTATATTTTTTGTGAAACATAGATCTGAAATTAGAGAGAAAAAATTATTCTTTAAAATAACAAAGTATTTTTATCTTTTACGGTGAAATTTTGTTTAACTTTATTATATAAGTTTAAAATCATATAAATGAATTAGAGGTAAACATAAGTGCAAATTTTAATTAATAGAAATAAAACAATCTGCCCCATTGGAAAAATAAACACATACTTAGCTTCTTTAACCTTTAAACAATGAACGAGTTTAAGATTAGTATGGAAGTTTACTATAGAAAACTGCTGGAATCTACCCAGTTTCGATGCAAGGTACTTGCTCCTAGGTTCGCCGAAGAAGTCGTTCCAACATTGCTGGCGGAAGATGGGGCTTCTGAAGAGCCGTTTCCAGGCGCATCACCCGCACTTGCCGAACTTTGCTCCTCCTTGAGCGCACTCTTGATTTTTTTCCTCATGTGCGGAAACCAGTTATTCACTTTCCTGTAGTTACGCTCCAACTTGTCGCTGATCCAAATTATCATGATCTTGTTGGGACACGGATCGTTAAAGAAGAAATCTTCCAAAAATTTTACTTCTGGCCTTGTAAAATTCCTGTTACCGACATAACCCGAAACATCTTCTTCCCTAAGTGAAAACGTTCCCGCTTCTATTTCCCGTTTCGCGATTTCAAATAGATTCACGTTTCCGCTGTCTGCGTCGCTTCTACGCGTCTCTCTGTTTTTCTGAAACCACTCTTCGACGGTTGGCAAACAGCTGTTTACCAGCTCGGCAATCGACTTCATAACTTTCACGCTCGGTTTCGGGTTTCGACGTTGGAACGCTTCTAACACTTCGCATTGCGTTGCAGCTAGCGTTTCAGTGAACGGCAAAGAAAAAACTCTTTTTTTAGTCAAATACTCAGTTTTTTTCAACACTTGCCCCCTCGTGAATTCCGAAACGCTCACCATTCCGCGCTTCTTGATTTCAAGCCAGTCTCTTATTATACTCGGTCGAACGCCGGTTTCTCTGCTCTCCCGCAAAATTTCCTCAGCGTTGGGAAAAGGACGCGTTCTGTAAAAGTCGTCCATTCTCGCCACAACGCCCGCGTGCCAGCTGTTTATTTCGTGAAAGTCCAGCCCCGTTTCCACGACCAGGTCCACGAACTTTCTGACGGTGAAGCAAATTTGCTCGTTGAAGCGTGACAACAGCCGTTGCTCGGCAACTTTCCACAGCTGCTTTCTTTGCTTGTCGTACCAATCGTTGATGAGTTGCATTGGTATTCTCGTTTCTGAGCTGATCTGCTGTTTTCTGAAACCATCAGGATACTTGTTTCGGTAGAAATACGGAGTCAACAACTGATCGAGGCGGCTAGCATCGAGCATCTTTTTATCTGCCGTTCTCAAATCTAAAGGCATGTCAAAAGCTATATCATCTGAAATGTTTTCCGACGGGTTTTCTGAACAGCCAGATGACGGCTGAGGTTCATCGTCGTCAGATATGGTGATTACGTCATCTATGAACGCGTTTGCAAAGAAGTTGTTGTTGTCGTACCTTGACGATTGGGGCAATGACGTGTTAATCTGGATTTTCTTCGGGTTTAACATTTTACGTCTGCTAGTGTTGCCTGTGAAATTAAGAACATTAAATATTTTTTAAGTAATTTTTAACGTACCAAAATAATAATCTAAGGTTCAAACTTTTTAAAACCGAAATGAATAAAAATTTGAGATATAAGATATTTAAAAGTTATAAGTTAAATTTAAAACATTTTGTTATCTTAGTTAAGTTTTAACTATTTAAAAAATAACTAGTTTAAAAAATCATGTTGTTTATTGTTTTTCTAATTATATTAGATGAGTCATTGAAAATACCTGTACTTGGAGATAGACCTTGAGAAACTTTTGTGTTTTCTACGATGGCTGTAAAAAGAATATTTTAAATTATTATTATAAAAATGTGCACAAATGCCTAACTATCTTTTAAAAAGTTCTTGATTGTTTTACATGAGGTATACAAAACAAAGTTAAAAAAATCGTAAAGTTTTAAGTTATATGTAAGTTATATAATTAATGAAATTATGTTTCTACTAAATGAAAAAAGTTTCAAGCTTTGTACTCATGAAAAAAATATGTATTGCTAAAACAAGTATGAAATAAAAACCGTTTTTCTCTGTAATAAAATCATCATGAAGTTTTGACTTAATATCAAGCAAGTTGAATTCATTCAATTGTTCTGCCAGTTCATTGATAATATTTTTTTGTTTGGCTAAATCATTCTCAAGATTGTTGATTACTTTGTCTATTTCCTTCATTTTAAATAAAGATCTGCTTTAAAGTAATATTATGTAATATTTCAAATTAAACAAGCGTATAAAATTATATAAAAAAAGCAAGTCCAATATCTAAAAAGTAGAGTAGTAGTAAACTATCTTTTATCTCATATGCAAAGGTTCCATTACATATAAATAGTTCTAAAAGTGTTAAAAAAATTAAACTGACCTTATTGTAGACTGTTATCTATTTGAGTTTGGTATAAAAAATTTTAACGTAAAACTTCAACGTAACAAAACAGATAAAATCAGACTATGTTAGTTAACTTTAAGTTATATTAATGTTCCTAATTGAATTACCTCAAGCATATATTCCTAATGAAGTTTTATATTTTACCCTGAAAACACTTGTAAAATGTATTTTTTGTATCAAAACTAAAAGTTTTTATAACGGATAGTTTCAAAATAAACTTTATTTTCAGTACATGGTAATGTATATTAAATGACGATCACTTTACTAAAACTAAGTTACCATTATATACACCATAATAAAAACTAAGTTGCCTGCTAGAATTTATCTTAACTAGCCGGCAATCAAAAAAATTTTTCCAGTAAATCTATCTCGCCAGTTACTTAAAGTATATGTTAACAACTAGGTTAGTTTCAAAGTTATAACGGTCTACTAAAAATAAAAGAATTAAATATTCTAAATATAAAACTAATAGTAAAAAACAGGGATTTTAACATGAATTTCATTGTTTATATTTTTATCTTAAAAAGAAGGTTTTGTTAGTTAAAGATAACTTAATTTGTTGTAACCTGTGAATATAGGTATCTTTAAAAATAAACTTAATCTATACTAAATAATGATACTCAATAATACTTATGACTACTCTATATAAAACTAGGCATGGCAATGAATGAACATGTTGTATTATAGAACAATTGCGAACACTAATAAAGATATAAATAACAACATACTTTAGAAACTACTTTAAATGTAGTCAAAACTTTACATACAAATCAAGCTAACAGGAACATACTTTAAGAATGTATAAAACAAAATAAGATTTAACTACTTAAAATGTTAATAAGAAATACTTATAAAAAGTAAATTACTAAAAAAATATTTTAAATAACACAAGAAAACAATATAAGTGTATATTTAACATGAATAACGTCTTTACTGTAGCAGGCTGTGGCTAGGATCCCCTACTACTTATTGTGGCTGGTTTATATAGCAGCGTGCTTAAATCTTTGCAACATTACATCTGTAATTACTTGTCTGCATTTTATTTTTTCATTTTGTTTACTGTATTAAACTTGCATCAGTATGAAACTTGACCTTGCGAGCTTTCTCTTAAACGCTTGAGTGAACAATGATTTTAGCTAAAACTTCCAATCAAATATAAACAGTTACCAAGTGCAACTTAATATTCTGTTACACTGTCTTGAGGAAAAACATAAACATTTTTTAACTGTTGCAGTTTCGTATTAAGCTACGTCCCAAGTAAAAAGTAAGCTTATTATTACGTTACTAAACTTGCAATTTTGAGCTCTTTGAATGTAAAACTTTTACCTTAAATTCTAGTTTAATATACCAGCCATAATAGTTTCCATGATTAAAAGCTTTTTATTTTTGGGAATTAGCATGTAACTTGCTAAAAAACTCTAAATTATGTCAGCTCTGCCTGGTTTCTATGTAAACCAAAATAAAAAGTTTTTAATTTAATACCTTAAGCATGATTTTAGTAAACATAACTGGTTGTAAACTGACAAATTTAAAAAGTTAAACCAACTGGCTATTAAAAATAAATAAATCTTAAACGTAGTGTAAAAACTTAACAACTTTCAGTAGTTCCACCTTAAAACAGTACAACAAACTTTATCAAAATAATTAAATTAAAATCTATTTTGCTGATAAGACGTTGTCAAGCCTTTTATATATGTATAAAGTTTTCTAAATAAACAAAAAAATTTAGTTATATTTAAATACTTAAGTGATTCTAAGACTAATCTTTATGTTACTAAGACAAACCACAGATAATTTTCTATGTTACTGTACCAAGGATTAAAACATTTAGGATTATGGTTTTGATGGCTTGTTAAGTAGTTTTGCATTATTCTTAGACACTGAGTAATTAAAAAAAATAAACATGTGTGTCTAACAGTGTGTTCTGCACTGTGTTTGTCTTTTAAACAATCTTAAAACCTAAACGCTTTTATTAAAGGTCAATGTAAATTGTTTTTAAGTAAATGGCATTAGTTTTCAATAATAATGAGTTAATTTGATTACTGAGTTTTATTGAAATTAACTAGAAGTACAATAACTATTGAAGTTTTTTAAATAATAACTTACTTAGGTTTATAAGTTTTTAATTCAAAAAAAAAAAACAGTACAAACAATAAAATAAAATTTTAGACAATCAAATATAAAAAATAAAAAAATTCTAAACTTTCCGTTTCATTTCAACTTGAAACATTTTAGTTTGATAGTACACCAGCAATACGATTTTTGAATAATATCTAAGTACAGTTTTGATGTAAATTTTTAAAATACTATATACTTGAAAACGAATTTAAATAGAAAATAAATAAATGTTATGCAAAGTAAAAAAGTTCATACTTTTTCACTTTGAATAGCTCAAATAAGTTCATGAACGCTTGTTTAAGTATTAACAGTTAATTTATTTTTTGATTATTTAATAAATGTTTCGTTGGTAATTTTTTTTAACCGGTTTTTAGCAATAAAAGGCCGGTAGATCATTGCTTTCTAAAATATGTTACATACCTGTTTTTACTTAAAAAATTTAAGGCTTAACTTTGTTTTAGAACATTAAATAACAATAACATGCTCATAAAAACCTTTCATTAAAGAGATTAAAATAGCACAGAGGAAACAAATTGGTATATCACGGAAGAAGCAAAACGACCCTGTAATATTCAATAACCATTTTTTTATTAACACAATCGAAAAAAATCTTTTTTTTGATCCAATTTAAAAAGTCATGTGATTTTTAGGTGTAGTGTAAACTTACGTTTATATATTTTTAACCAATGAGCAACTTCATGACCAAATACAGTGCAGCTATTAGCCAACCTTTACAGTATGGGTGAATTATTTTCGTGTAAGTATGTAGTAGTGTTGATTTGCTTGATTTTGATATTTTCTTAAGTGTTGTGTGCATTTGTCTATTTTATCACACTTTAAAGGTCGTAATTTTATTTTGCCACCGAAACCTGGTAGTTATTAAAACACCACTTCCATTACAAAAATGCACCTTTTTGTTTTAGTGCTATGTGCGTGTTTTTATAAATGTAGTGTGAATTTATTTTGATTACTTTTTAAACTCTAAAACGATTGTAGAAAGAATAAAACAAATGGTTTTATTTAAACTATTTACATCTAGATATTTTTTCATACCAAAAACCAGCTAGATCAAATAGAGCCTTAATTTTTAGTCAAATTCTTAATGAAAAAGTTTGCAAATTAAAAGGATAGACTATTTTATCATGTCTAAAAGAATAGAATTAGTATGAAATGTAATCGTTCACACAATAAATTTTTATACATACCTATTTTAAAATGTAATTAGAAGAACACATTTTCTTCCATTTATAGAAAAAAAAATATACATGTTTGTCTTAAAAAAATGTATCAGTGATTGTTCAGCTTAAACTTGATATAATAATAAAGTAACAGACAACTCCTATTTTTTCAAAAATAATTGTTTAATTTTGTTATTTTTGTATAAAATGTTTTAAAAAGCTTCAAATTCTAGGTCTTGAACGTTCAAAGTTCAACAGGTTATGACTTTAAGGAATTTATACGATGATAGAGGCCTGATGATTGTTCTGAATACAAATTATGCTACTAAATTTATACTATCAAATGTATACTTAACGATTTAATAATATTTGTTAATGTATATTGAACGGTTAAGTTTAATTGAAAATAACTTTTTTCATTCTAATTAAACTTCTCTTCATAATAAATTTGAAATAAAAAGTTATAAAAGATTTCGGGCGTCAAATTATTATTATTTTTTTTTTTGCATGTTGATGTTTTAGAACATGAGTACATAAAATGTATTTAACCTCACAATAAAATAAAAGCATCAGTGAACAAAAATGTATTTGCATATAATTGTTCAAAATTATTGTATTTTTAAAAGCGAGTCGCAACACAACTACTTAAGCAAAAAGTTTAAAGTATAAAAATGTTTATTTTTGTTAAAAATTGTTTGTTTTCAGAATTCTTAAAACTCTTTTCATTTAGCAAAACAATTAGATAGTCAAAAACGCTGTATAGCTCAGAAATAAACTGCCTAATGAAGTACCAATCAAACTATTTACTCACAAAACTTTCATCATTTATCGATATTATCAATAAAATTTAATAAATCATTCAATTAATTTTTATTGATAAAGACGTTTGTATTACTTTACATTGATAATTTAAATAACTTATGAAAGCTTTGAGAGTAAGTATTTTTGGTAAATATTTTGTTAGGCAGATTATTTCTGAGCTGTATAGATTTGCTTATTGAATAAAATTGTTTAACTATGTGATTTAATAGAAAACTAGAATTTGTTCTGACCCCAGATTTACAGCTTACTTGAATTTCTACATTATAAGAAAAATCTAACATTTTATTTTAAACTACAACAACTGAATCTTAAATGCGTGTGTTGAAAAGAATATTTCAGCTAAATAAATGTTCAGTTTTTTAAGTGATAACAATACAAATCCTACTGCCAGGAATTTTTCAACATTAAAAACAGTGATTTTTACTAAGTTTGACTTTTTGAAACTAATTTGTTAATCTACAAATAAGTTTTAACATTGAAGATAGTGATTTTTATCAAGTTTGACTGTACCTTACTTGTTAAAACTAATTTGTTAATTTACAAATAATTTGTTTGATTCTTGATTTTTAAAAAATGTTCGTTTAAACCAGGGGTCGGCAAACTGCGGCCCGTGAAGGGTAAATCTGCGGCCCGCGAGCACGTTATTTTTTTGAATGGAATGCGGCCCGCAAAAGAAAATTTTGTGGCCCGCGAGCATGTAAAAGTGGCCCGCTGAGCAAAAATATATATCAAATAATTTTTTTTTTCGGTAATTCGATTAAATTTGCTTAGTTTGGTTTTAAGTCTCTGTATAACATTTAAAAATAATTAGAAGAAGTTACTACTTTAATTAAAAAATGTGAAAAAGACAGATTAGCATTCTAACAGAATATTTTTTTTTGAGTTTCATAATAACTTCTATTTACAACAGCAAGTTATTATCTGAAAAAAGAGTGCTTGAATTTAATAAGTTAGTTATATTATACCTATTTATCAAATAAACTAAATGCAAATGTTTTCCATTTTGTACAAAAGTGATGCACAGTAATTAACTAAAGTGTCATTTCTTTATAGCTTAGATATTCTTTCCAATTTTTTTATACCTAAGTTTCTTTTATATTTTTTTTATTTGTAAATGTTATGTTTTAGTGTAAAAACATTTAAAATAACATAGTAATAAGAAAAAAAGGTTTATTTAAGTTTTATTTTGACACATTTTAATTTTTTAGAAGTTTTCTTTGCACTTAAACTAATTTATATGCACACTATTTTAAAAAATGCTCATATTTTAAACCACTTTTTGTAAATACTTTAGTTAGTTTAAGTTTAGTTTATGCATAATTTTCTAAGTATGTTTTTTCTACATGTAATATCTAAATTTTTACAAACACAATTAAAACAATATATATGACATAAACTAATATAGTTTTTGTTAAGTATACATTTTCATTTTTCAAACATTGATTTTGTCAAACTAAGTTAACTTTTATGCTTTGTATATCAATAAACACACTTGCTGTTTTTTGGAGCTACCTATTTAATATAAACTAGACTTAGGAATAGTTTATAAACATTGACACACACTCAGACTATCACTATTTGAAGACTTCAAATCTCAGGCCAACTAAGTCATTTTATAAGTTTTTGGCTAGAATTGTTTTTTGTATACAAAAATATCAGGAATGTTTTTGTTAATTCAGGCTGGCTTTTTTGCTTAAAAGAGTGGCAAATTAAACTTATGATGTAAGTTTTGCTCAACCCAAAGTGTTAGTTTCAGTTATAATATATGTTATAATATATTAAGTTCAAGCTTTGAAATTGAAAATTTATGTTTAAAAATTTTCGAAAAAAACTTGAATTTGAGAACTTTTGAAAAAGCCTGGAGTTTCAAACAATTTTACATGTAAAGTAGTGAAATTTCGATTTGACACAAAAAATTTAGCAAATAAACATTTCTTTATTAAAAAATATACTAAAGTAGCTTAACAGTGTTTTTTGATATTGATATACTTTATAAGACACTTTTTAAACTTTAATTAAACTTTATACTCAAAATAAAAGAAAGAATTGTACTTCTAAAAACTTTTGGTGCATTGCACTTTTACTTGTAAATTTTCACCGATTGTTGTGCTTCGTGTTTGAACTAAACCAAGAAGTTATACTAAAGTGTCAAAGTTAAAAAAATATCTCTAATAAAAATTATCAAATGAGCAATAGTTTTTCTATCAGTGCTCTCATCTTAACATATTGATTAAAGTCATAATTTGATTTATGCGACTTTATAACATTAATGCATTTCCTAAATAGGACTTTTTGTTGTCATTGAAAAAATAAACAAAAGTTTTTCATTACTGCCAACAAAAATTCTTTAAAAAAGTTTTCAATTATAAACTGTATCTCATTATTAATAATAAACTCTGTTACTTTATAACTTGCCTTAACAACTTTTTTCTGATAATTCTGTAGTTACTGAAGGTAATCATGTGCTTTGTTGGAACTTACTGGTGATTTGTTTTTTTATCATTTCTCGCAATAACTCCTAACTAATGTTTTTTTTTTTGTTGCTCGTCTTTTATTTTACAACTAATATTTTTAAATTCTTATTGCAGATAAAGAATTGCTGTAATGCTTAATAAAAAAGAGGTTTTTCTCTTCGCTAATGACTCAATTAAGTTTTATACTTTTGTTAAAAATGTTTAAGAAAGTTAATTGTCAATTCCAATTGACTTATATTTTTTTGGCATGTAATTTGTTTACTGTTAATAACTTTCTTTATTTCTTTATGTTGTGAACTTTGTTTTAACTGGGTTGCTACACAAACAGGCTATTTAAAAGCTTGAAAACTTAGATGTGTGTGAAACTTTTCTTTCAAACACTTTAAATAAATCTTAGAATTCCCAGAATAATTTTTATGACTGTAGTGTAGTTTACTAATTGTAGTTTTTTCTTGTTTTTTTACACTTTTTGTACTTTTTAATGATGATGATATTGTTACTAGGTACTTAAGCTTGATTTACAACGATTTATTACCTTTTTCAACTTTTAATTAACTTAGGCTGGTTTGATGCAACTCAGACATTGTTGCTTCTTAAGAGACAACCATGTAAAAGACTAGCTACTAATAAGATATTTTATTTAAGTATTCGAGAATTAATTATGTTAAAGAATTTGTTCTAGCTTTCTATAATACAAACGGGTATTAATTTTATTAAGTTAACTAATTACTAAATATTTTAATGAATGTAAACTATTTAACACGCAAAAACTTTTTTTTGAAGTTAGTATTTTTAGAAATATGAAAAAAGAAGTTGATAATATAACAAAAATATAAAAGTAACTAATAAATTGTCTTTTAAGTTTGGTTTTTATAGAGAGTTAAATTGTATGTAAAATTACAAAAGTATTAAATTTGACTTAGTAAGTGCTTATGAAAGTACATAGTTTATTAACACTTAAGTATATTAGTCGATGTAAATTTTATTCTAATTTAATTTAATTTAACTTAAATAGTCATTCTATGTATAGCTAAAAGTTATTTAAAATGATAAGGTGAATAAAAGTAAAACTTTTTTCTTGTGTGACTAAAACTAAAACCAAAAGATTATTAAAATGTCACTAAAACTAAAACTACGGCCCGCGAAGACTTTGTAAACTTGAAATTTGGCCCGCGACCACCAATTGCCTGCCGACCCCTGGTTTAAACCTATGATAAATACTTACCGTTTAGTTGGCACAGCAACAGTAGCATTCTGGCAGTACTGCTCCGGCATAGTTGTTTAAATAAATTGCATTAACTATTAAAGCCTTAAACTTTGATTTATTAGAAACAAAAATTTGTTACGCATCAGTGCTCAATAAAAATTTAGACAACTTTAACCAGCTGTAAGTAACACTTATTAACATTAGTTTAATTAGTAATGGACAAATAGCTTAAAGCATATTAGCTTATATAGTATGAAAGTTGAAAGAAAAATGAAATTGAGTATATATTTTTTAATTATTTCAAAGCAATCTGCATAAAATTTCAAGTAAAAAAGTATTTTATTTAAAAATGTAGGAAATATTTGTCTACAAAAAAACTACAGCTCTAGACTAGTTTCCTAAAGCTTATTCTAATCCTCAAAAATTAGAAAAAAATAATATATATTTTTTTAAGAGTTTAGACCGTAAACTGATTTTTTTTTCATTAGAAGTTTTAGTAATGATAGTAAGGAAGTTCTCTGTTACTAATACCTAAATGTTGAATGTTGAACTTACAAGCTCTTTTGAAAATGCTAATTACAGATTATATCAGTGCAAATAACAGCTGAGTAGTTGTAAAAATTTTTTAAAAGCTTTAAACTAGTAAGTGTAAGGTTAAGATAAAGTTAAACACATCGGAAGCTTTTTTTTTAAAGATAGCCTGCATGGTTTAAAAAAAAATTGTTTTTTGAGTTAAGTTATATAAATTAACAAGTTGAAATAATATTTGTTTAACAAATTTTACCTATTATTTTTTCAGTACTCTTCTATTGATATAAAGTTACACTTATTCAATCATATAAAATGAAGTTATTTAGGTATACTATCACTTAAGAACAGGTAATATTAAATAAGAATCCCTCAGGGGTTTTAGTTTTTTTTTTTTGATAGTTTTTTTATTTTATTCTAAATTTTTAACTCTTTTCATTAGTTATTAAAATCAATGTTGGCTTATCGCATAAAGATACTTTAGTTCTAAAAATTTAGAATTAACTTTTAATAATAAAATTACCAAACAAACTTAAAGTGAAAAAAAATTTATTAAAGTGAAATAAATCAATATAAAAAATATCGGGAGTAAAATTAAAAATGTTTTTTTTTTGCATCTTGACGTTTTAGCACAAAAGTACATAAAATGTAATTAACCTCAAAATATAATAAAAGCATTAGCGAATAAAAACGTGTTTGCACATAGTTGTTCGAAGTTATTGTATTTCTAAAGGCGAGTCGCAACACAACTACTCAAGCATAAAGTTTAAACTTTAAGAAAGTTTATTTTGTTAAAAATTGGTTGCTTTCAGAAATATTGGAACTCTGTCAGTTGAAAAAACTATTGGAAAGTCAAAAAAGCTGTATAGCTGAGAAATAAACTGGCTAATGAATTACCAACCAAACTATTTGCTCACAAAGCTTTCATCATTTGTTGACATTATCAATTTAGATGAATACTAACGTCTTTATCAAAAAGATTAAATAATTTATTTAATTCAATCTTGTTAGTAAAGATGTTTGTACTACTCTACATTGATAATTTGAATAAATTATGAAAGCTTTGAGAGTAAGAATTGTGGTTGATATTTTGTTAGGCAGATTATTTCTGAGCTGTAAGATTTGCTTATTGGATAAAATTGTTTAACTGTCAGAAATAATAGAAAACTAGAATTTGTTCTGACCCACGATTTACAGCTTACTTGAATTTCTACATTATAAGAAAATTCTAATGCTTATTTTAAAATACAACAACTGAATCTTAAATGCGTGTGTTGGAAAGAGTATTTCAACTAAATAAATGTTCAGTTTTTTATGTGATAACAATACAAATGCTACTGCAAGGAATTTTTTTTACATTAAAGACAGTGATTTTTACCAAGTTTAACTGTACCTTACTTTTTGAAACTAATATGTTAATTTACGAATAAGTTTCAACATTAAATACAGTGATTTTTACCAAATTTGACTGTAACTTACTTGTTAAAACTAATTTGTTAATCTACAAACAAGTTTTAACATTAAAAATAGTGATTTTTACCAAGTTTGACTGTACCCTACTTTTCGAAACTAATTTGTTAATCTACAAATGAGTTTAAACATTTAAGATAGTGATTTTTACCAAGTTCTGCTGTACCTTAGGTTTTGAAACTAATTCGTTAATTAACAAATAAGTTTTAACATTAAAGACAGTGATTTTTATCAAATTTAACTGTACCTTACTTTTTGAAACTAATTTGTTAATTTACAAACTACTTGTTTGATTCTTGATTTTAAAAAAATGATCGTTTAAACCTATGATAAATACTTACCGTTTAGTTGGCACAGCAACAGTAGCATTCTGGCAGTACTGCTCTGGCATAATTGTTGAAATAAATTGCATTAACTATTAAAGCCTTAAACTTTGATTTATTAGGAACAAAATTTGTTACGCATCAGTGCTCAATAAAAATTTAGTCAACTTTAACCAAGCTGTAAGTAACACTTATTAACATTAATTTAATTAGTAATGAAGAAATAGCTTAAAGCATATTAGCTTATATATTATGAAAGTTGACAGAAAAATGAAATTGAGTATATATTTTTTAATTATTTCAAAGCAATCTGCATAAAATTTCAAGTAAAAAAGTATTTTATTTAAAAATGTAGGAAATATTTGTCTACAGAAAAACTACAGTTTTCTAAAGATTAAATTAATCCTAAAAATGAGAAAAGAAAGTAATATATATTTTTTTTAGAGTTTAGACCATAAATTGATTTTATTTTTATTAGAAGTTTTAGTAAAGATAGCAAAGAAGTTCTCTGTTACTAATACCTAAATGTTGAATATTGAACTTATAAGCTTCTTTGAAAATGCTAACTATAGGTTGCATCAGTGCAAATAACAGCTGACTAGTTGTAAAAAATGTTTAAAAGCTTTAAACTCTTTGTAAGTGTAAGGTTACTGTAAGTTTAAACTTAATAGAACCTTTTTTTAAAGATAGCCTAAAGGATTTTTCTGAAATTTTAAGTAAGTAGATATCCTAAAGTAGTATAAAATAACAAACTGAGATAATGCTTTATTTTAAAACTTGTAAAATAAATTTTACTTAATATTTGTTCAGTACACTTCTATTATTGATATAAAGTTACACTTATGTTATTATATATGAAGAATTTATTAAGGTAAACTATCAGTTGAAAATTAGGTAATGTTAAGTAAGAATCTCTTAGGACTTTTAGTATGTTTTTTTATTGAAATTTTCTATTTTATTTTAAAGTTTTAACTCTTATCATTAGTTATATTTATTGAAATTAACTTTTAATAATATAATTATCAAGTAAACTTAAAGTGAAAATAATTTCATAAGCTAAGCATAGCTTAGTAGGACAAAAGTTAAAATTCCAAGTATGATTAAAAGTTGAAGTGTTTTTATAATATTGTCTACAAGTATAATCTACTCATACAAAAAAAAAAGATATAACTAGTTTACAGTTAACTGTAAAAAAAAGAACTTTTAGTTAAATAAAAATCTTAATGATAAATGATATTGATGTTTTTTAAAAATTATAAACTTTGTACAATAAATGTTAATTACAAAACATGGTGGCCACACTATCATACTACTCAAATTAAAACTCAAACCAGTTTTGATATAATTGAATATTCTCAGATTTTCCTTTTTAACTTAATTTTTTTTTAAGTATTCTTGACGAGATGTTTTGTTTAATTTTTTTTTTTTAGTAATTTAACATTATTAACAATAATTGTCAAATGTATTAATTTAAATGCTTAGTTTTCTATAAATTCATGTCAGTTCAAGCTAGATTTGCTTGCTCATGCTGTTTTTTTTGTCTCAAAGATGTCCACCCTGACTTAAAATGTTTTTATAAAATGTTGTTTCTGTTCTTTTAATTAATTAACAAAAGATAAAAACAAAACTTTTTCTATCTGTGCACACTTTTACTTTTTTACAATTGAAGCAAAAATAATTTCATTAACTGAGCATATTTTTTATAAAATAAATTTAAATCCCAAGTCTAAATAATAGTAGAAATGTCACTTTGTTTATGTCTATAAACTATTAAATAACAAGAATCAATTTATCTATAAAATTAAGAAATATAGGTTAAAAGAAACAATTAAAAAATATTTAATAAACATTGATAATTAAGGTTTCACTTTATACAAGAAAAGTTGCCACCAAAGCATGGTAAACACAATATCAGACTACTTATAAATTGGACTAGTTTGAAATTTTTTAACTCAAACTAATTTTGATATACTTTAATACGCTAAAAATTGCTTTTCTTCAACTTTTTAAGCCTATTATTTTGATGTAGTTTTAGTATTTTAGGTATATAACATTTTTATTTTTTTATAATAGTTTTATATTCAGTCTTTTATAAATTTATGTCAACTCAGGCTAGCTTGGTTCAACACAAGCTGAATTTGCTTACTAAGCTGTTTTTTCTCAAAGAATGCCAACCTAAACTAATTATACTTTTATAAATTCTTCTTAATGTTTATATATAATAAAAAAAAAAAAAACACTAATTAAAAAATTATCTTCTTTACAATCTAATTTGAAAAATTTTGAAGACATCCCTGCAATTAAATCAGATAATGTGGTTCATTAGAAATGTTTAATATTTTTATAACTAGCTAGAAAAAAATTTCAGTTAAAAAATTTATCAGAACTTTTGTTTTCTAATATAGCTTCAAAAAATCAGTTAAATTGGATAAAAGATACTTTTATCATTTACTCTTATTTTCCAGTTCAATTTTTTTCGTTTAGAAAATCTTAGTTTTTTAATTTATTAAATCTAATAATTTTTTTTACTTACTCTTCTATTAGTATAAATATGAATTTTATAGTTCTTAATTATTAAGTGTGAAACATCATTGCTTGTATATAGACAGAAGTTCTAAACCTTTTTATCAAAAGGCCACCTTTAAAGGAATTAAAAAACCTATGACTCCCTTTCAAAAGCATTACTAAAAAAATACCATCAAAAACGCCTAACAATTATTTTTTACTATTTTTATTTTTTTACCTCATCAACTCCAGAATATATAGTGTAAGTTTTAAATTATGTCCTTGTTGCCGCCTGTGGCTCCCAAGGATACCACTTGGCCCATTTTGGGTTGCCCTGATATAGACCTTTTTAAAATTAACAGCTTTAATGAGTATACATTAATGAGTTGTGAGAAATTTAAATAAGTAGGAATGAAAATGTTTTTTTCAGATCATAAAATCACAAAGGTCATTTTAATCTATTAAAACTTGGAGTTAAAGTCACTTAGTTTAAACCATAATTAATCTGATTAAGTTTATAAAAAAAAGGTTCTTTAACTAGATGTTATGTTTGTCAGTTTGTAGTTAATAAGTCCTTTTTTAAAACAAGTTAAGTCTAACAAAAATTTATAGTTTAAACATTGTAGTTGATAAATGCTGCTACTGTACACCTAACAAATGCTTTTGTATCTATTATATTCAAAAAATAATTTTAAGTGAAATAAATTATACTTAATAAATATCATGTCTCGGCCGAGATCACAAAGCCTTGCCTGCTTTGGTGACTGTAAGGTTACCACGAAAACTTATAGGAAAAGTAAAGGAAGTAAGCGCCGGAAGAGCCAGCCACAAAATACAGGTACTTCATTAAAGCCGAACTCATCTCTAGTGCCTATTAGTAGTGCTTTGGTAAATGCAGGTAAATTTTATATTTTTTTTTGTTGTTTTACCTATTTTTTAAAAGCTTCTAGAAAAACAGTATAAAAACTTTTGTGTGTTTTTTATCATCTAGCTCGTTTTCATAACTTTTTTTTAAAATTAAATTGACTTTTTAGGACGCTTTGTTAAAAAGTAATCACTCACTCAAAATGTTTAATATGTTAAAAATTTTAAAATAAGTGAAATAAATAACAATAGAAAACTGTATGTATATTTTTTAAACAATAAATATTGAGTGTAAGTGGTTTCTAATAATTCTATTTTTTATCGTAGCTTTTTACCTGTCAGTTAAACTTTTGTGCATAAATCGTATAAGCTTAGACAAACTTTCTTGGCTGTCTTAAAGTAATCATCTATTTCAATTGAATGTCAGTAAAAAATTATAAATTGCTTAAACATGCTTTACTTTTTAAATTTGTTTGTATAACTTTAAATTAAAAGTATTTATATATTTAATGTCAACCTCTCTAAAAGATTATATTTGCCATAACTTTTTTTAATTATTACAGTGCTTAAAAAGAGATGATATTATCTAATTGATTTAAAAATTTAAGCCTTTTTTTTTTAAATTAAGATTTATTTTGTTTTATCTCTATTACACAGTCTTACTTAGTTGTCTCCACATCACCTATTTTATTGAGAAAGTTAATTAGCACATTATTACTTTGAGTAAATATAATAATACACAGACTAATTTTAAGTTCATCTAATTAATTTTTCATTATTGTGTTTCTACTATTGTAAAAACAATAACTCTTATAAATAAACTCTATAGTTTTAGTAACTAAATATTCTCAATAAAAATAACTATTAGATTATACATGACTGTGTTTAAGTACAACAATGTATTCACAACTTTTTAATAAATACTAAGCATGCTTTGCATTGTTACTTAATGATGACCTTTTCATAATAACATCTGTATTTGAATTGTTAACCAAGAGCTTTTTATGAAATATTAAGTGTTTCACTCAAGAATTTAAGGACATAAAAGTTCTAGAATATATAAAGTTTTTGATAAAAAAATATTCTTATAATCTGTTTTATTCAGCAAATATTGAATGTAAAAGGTATCTAACAGTTTAATTGTATATCTTAGTTTTTGGTCCTAATGACAAACTGCTAAACATTCTTTCATTAACAAATTTGTGCAAAGTTCGCAGTTAGGACAACACATTAAACTGTATCCTGGTGTATGACTTGATAACCAAAATGTTTCTCCGTGCACCAGTTCCTAGAACCAAATTTTCCTAGCGCTTATTTTCTCTGTCATTTTTAATTTTATAATTTGTAACAATAAGTAAATGGTATCTTGATAATACATTGTGTTTTAATATATCATTTTGGTAGAACTAGAACTTGTTTTATTCTAATCTTTATAATTACTTATATTTCTAAATAACAAAAATACAGACTTGAAAATCTTAAAGTAATCATTTACATTTAAATATAGAAGTGTAGATATAAGTTCACACTTAAATATATGCTCTATATAAGAAAAAAAAAACTGCGTGCACATTTACATAGAAAAGCTAATTATATAATTACTTATTTTATAATTACTTATATTTCTAAATAACAAAAATATAGTCTTGAAAGTCTTAAACTAATCATTTACACTTAAATTAATTTCATTAATTAAATTAAAAATTAGATAATTTCATTAATTAAAATTTTCATTAAATTTAAATCATTACTAAAGCTCTAATTTGCTACAAAATTGCTTTGCGAGTTCAGAAATCACTGCGCATTAACGCAAAACTCAAACACAAGTTCATTAACAAGTCCTCATTTTTCAACTGACTCCCACGATTAACAGCGTTCACCATATCATTAAATTTTCATGGGAGTTAGCTGCATACAAAGCAACAAATAAATTGCAGACGTGGGTAAGAAGCTGGGCGAAGTTACTATCCATCTGATTTTAAAACCACTCTGTAAAAACACAAAATTTCAATGCAGATTTATAAATGAGTCATCTTGCTTTATCAGTTTCCTTCAGACTGTTACGTTTCCATACGAGTATAATAACTAAAACAAAAACACAAATTGCAGATGTACGAACGAAGCTGGGGTGGATCATGGAGCTGATGGTGCAGGTGAGGAACCACCAGCGGGTCAATCACTGCGACGACTACAGGGCGTGCGTGGACGGCTTGTTCGTCGAAAACAACCGCCTGGTGGTGAAAATGGTGGGAATCCACGAGATGCCCTACAAGAAGTACAAGGAGAAGCGCCGTCTCGAGGAAGTGGAAGCTTACAAGCGCGCGATGGGCGCGTGGAGCGTCGGAGTGTGCGTTTACTACATCATAGCTTTGCAGTGAGTTTCGGTTTGGTTGTAAGTTTATGTGCTTTTAAAACAGGATATTGTAAAGTTGTACTGCATTGAAATAAACATTTATGCTTTATCAATTAATTCAGTAGGATGTTTTTCAACATGTAGTATGTTTTCGTTGCATAGAATAGTTTTAGCTAAAAAAATACGGCTACTGTTTTTACATTTTTTCTTTTGTTAACTCTAATTAAACTATTATTTCCAAATTAAATTGTTATAATGTTTAAACAAGTTGATAGTAGTATAATAAAATGCATTTGTAAAATTAATTACACATAACAATTGGTTAGTGTAACCTGTGGTTAATATTATTAAATAGAATTTTAATAAGTTATGTAATAAGTAAAATTTTATTAAAAATAGTAGAATCAGTTTCATAACATTTGCACATCATTCTTGTAGAATACAAAAGTCTGGTGTTGGTTTGATTTTTTATTAAATTAAGCTTTTCAACCGCTGAAAGTTTAGTAATTTGAATATTTTTTTAGTTTTGTAATATTGCTTACAATATCACTAATAGTGGTACTACTTTTCAATCAATGCAGGGGTGCCAAAAAACCTGGAATCCTATAAAAAACTTGGAATTCGACAATTTAGGCTAAAAAACCTGATAAAACCTTGATTTTAAGAAATTTTGAAAAAAAATACCTGAAAAAACCTGGAATTAAAAAAAACTGTTTACATTATAAGTAGAAAAAATTGATTTGACACAATAAAATCTATCAAATAGATATTTTTTTTCCATCATCAACCTTTTTTTTTATATTAAAAAACCACATTTAAAGTAGCTTTACGGTATCTTTTCAACGTTTTATACTATTTAACACAGTTTTCTACCTTGAACTTTATTTTTAAATAAAAATAGGCTGATGTTTGTGTGTTTTTAAAAACCTTGAGGAAATTTTAAAAACTTGATAAAATTCTTTGAAATTATTTTGCAACACTGTCAATGGTGTTGCTAACAATCTAAATAACAACTAGTTTGAAACTAATTTTACCTATTAAATACAGTTTATTTTATAATACATTTTATGAAACAAAACAAAAAAAAAAAAAACAAACAATTTTAGGTGTATAAAAAGTTTTGTAAAAGTTTCTGATGCAGATGTACAAAAAATAAATTTTTAAGGCTCATTATTTTTAGATTTCCAAAATTTTTTTTTTTTTACCTTTTTCTTCATTAAAAAAAAATTTGTATAATATGTTTACAAATAGCTTTTTAATAGTACAAAAAACTTGTAGAAAGCAAACAAAAAAAAAAAAAACAGTTTTAAACTTATTTACGAACGTTAAAATCAGTCTTTTTATAAATTTTACTTTAACTATAATTTTGACAATAAACCGAAAACATTTTTCACATGCTGTTTAGAAATTTTTAAAGATTAATTTAAAATGTTTAAAAACTGTTCAAAAAGTGAAGGAGGAAATACTTTTTTTCTTGTATAATACTCTATCTTTACCTTTAAAACTCATAAGTTAAATGACATTTAAAATATATGGATTCAATTTAGTAAGTAATCTAAATTTAAGCTTATAACAACTGTTTTAGTTTTTACTTGATAAATTCATGCAATTACTTAATAAAAACAATGTAACAAAACTTTCAGTTACCCGTGGGAAGACCAAGACGGTAGGAGAGTTGACGACGAGTTCGTCAACTACATAGTTCACAACAACTTTGGCGATTACTTGATCACCAACAAGAAGTTCATGCACGACATTCCACGGCGACTTCAGCGTTTCGTGAGCGCGGCTTTCAACTTTGAAAAGAAATTCGGCATTGACGACTTGATCAGGATTTTCGAGGAAAACTTGAGCGAAGGTTCGAATTAGTAGCTGTTTTATACAGTGTTGCAAATTTTAGTTATGAAAATAAGCTTTTAAATATTAAATAAACATAGACAATCTAAAATGAGTATTGTTTAAATTAAGTTTTAAATTTTTGATTGTAAGGTTGTTTTTTTTATCAGTTTTTAGGCATCTTTTTGCTATTATAGGGCAATAACTAGTAACAGTGTACTTCAGTAGTTAAAAGGCAATATCTATTAAAGAGGAGGCACTACTATTGAAACTCAGTTTATTCAAATTCTAAAATTAATTAAAAAAAAACAAAATTAAAAAAAGTAAAATGAATTTAAAATGTTAAATACGTTTGAAAGTCTAACTTTTTTTTTTTAAATTTTTTTAATACTTTTGAAATATTTTTTAAACTGTCTACTTTAATGA
Source organism: Thalia democratica (assembly GCF_965202585.1). Classification (NCBI taxonomy): domain Eukaryota; kingdom Metazoa; phylum Chordata; class Thaliacea; order Salpida; family Salpidae; genus Thalia; species Thalia democratica. The sequence continues at coordinate 88,428,771 of NC_139165.1, forward strand.
ATATTTTCTTGCAGAATAAAAAAGTTTGATTCAGACCAAAGTAGGAATTTTTATTTTAATTACTTTTCCAGATGTGGCTGCTTAAACAGTTTCATAAGAATTTAAATTGTCTGATTTAGAAATGTAAACATTTTTATAGAGCCACAACAAAAATATGAATTGTTTAATATGATGGACATTATAAAAAAAACATCATTATTAAGACTAATGCATTACATTGTAAGAAAGAACATTTTAAAAAGTACAGTGTGTTCTCAAACTCCCACTTATAAACTTTTATGTAATTTTACTAACATTTACTCAATTAGTGCAAAAATTAACGTTAATATTAGGAAGGATTAATGCTTAAATTTCTAAGCCCAAAACGTCGGTAAAATATTGTCTTTTTGAATGATCTATGAATTTATAAAAATAAAAATTCGTTTTAGTTTTTTCACATATTCTTTGTTAAGTTTTACATTGCTCAATATTTTGCAAATAAAACTGTTCAAAATAAGTTAAAACAAAATATGAATAGTTTTAGTTAGTTTATTAGTGTTAAGTTTAACTTAAGTCTTAAAAAAAGGTTGAAAAAATCTAGTAAAACTTACAAAATCAAAACAAATGTTGTAATCTTATATACTTTAAAAGGCTTTAAAACATAACTATTACTGTCTAAACAACATGTTATTTAGAAAAAAAAAAAAGAATAACAAACATCTTTCATTTCTACTTAAGCAAGTATTAATTTTTTTAAATTTCACAGAAACGGGGAAAACCCTCAAGATAGCAGAGTTCGCCGCTTCCAAAACCAAACCGTGCAAAGCCAACCAGGTCCGGGACACAGAAATTTCGCTCAACGGCGAAATAGACAGGGACGCCGAGTTTCCCACCCTGCAGATGGACGCGCCGAAAAAGCCCGACCTCAAAAGCGAGCGTGTGGACGAAAACAAAACTGAGGGCAATTTTTACTTGCGCAGGTTGGACCTTGTGTACTACGAGGTCAACAAGAAAGAATGCGCAATAAAAATGATGAAAGTCCACCACGTGTTCGCCCTTTTGATGTGCAAAGTGGTTCCGTACGTCAGGGCTTCCATGATGATGCTCGTGCACAAGATGACCGAAGAGCTGAGACACGCCAAGCCGAAAAGCTTCGGCGGCTACGAAGCCGACAGCAGCTGCTTGAAGTCGATGCTGTGTTACGAACCATGTTCGGACGGGGATGAAGAAGCGAGGAGACACATGTGCGAGCTTCAAAAAGACCTGGACGGCTTGTTCAAAAACTTGGATGTGAGCTATGACGGTTGGCATCGCGGCCATAAAACCAAAAAGCACTGGGCCGTCGTTTGGTGCTATTTCTACTACAAGCACTCTTATTACTGTGATAATGTTATGAAGCCTAAAAAGAACGTGATGGAAAAGAAAGGGTGGGAGAGTTTCGTGAAAGTTTTCGCGATCAGGTACAACGTCTTGAACTTTCCCGGGTGGGTCATGAAAGCCATCAAAAACGAGGGCGGGTACGACTTCAGTCAAGTGAAGCAGCTGTGCACGGTTTACTTTCAAGGCGCGAACAGCGAGCACCAGGACGACCTCAACCCCAAAATGGACGCTTTCAGCTACCTGAAGTTCGCCACTTCCTGCAGGGCTGCCGGGGACGCCATTGCGAGAAGCGCGGCGTTCAAGCTGTTCGACATTCGAAACATGCTGTGCCACGACAACTTGAGGAGTTGGATGAACCGCGACGAAAAGTACGATGAGGTCATGGGCGACATGGTGAACTGTATGAAAGAGTGCCGGCCTTTCATGAACGATGCTAAAGCGCTTGAAGCCACTTTGAATGAAATTGAAAGGATCAAAAAGTGCGACAGCATCGATGACGTATGCAAGGTGAACGCCCCGGCCGCCCGCAAACCGAGGAAAGCCGACGGTTTGAACGTGAATTGCAAGTACGAGTTTGTGAACGGGAAACTTGTGAAGAACACCGGATACGAAGCTACCGACAGCAATGTCAGACCTGCTACTGCAAATGTAGAGAAATCGTTCCGCATGGGTGATTACTTTGGCGTCACTCAACCTTTGCACGAGGACACGGAGCTGGAAAACTCGTACCGCAGACTGTTGTGTGGCTTTTGAAGTGTTTCGAGTGTTACAGCAGGAATAGGCAAGTTTAGGATGGATCGATGTGTTATGACGTAAAAAAACTTAAATATTTAAGAAAAAATAGGGAATAGGTTAGGTTTAAAAAAAGTATAAAAACCCTAAATTATGTTTAAAGAATAAAATTATATTAAGTTAAATGAAATTAGATGAAAAAAATAAAAATATGAGTTTAAAAGTTTAAAAATTAAATTATTGAATATTAAGTTTGAAAAAAAAAGTTTGAAAAATGCATTATATGAAGTAAACTTAAATAAAAAATTGCAATTCCTGTATTAGAGTTAGTTGTTAAATAAATTAATTTGAAATTATCGATGGTTTGTTGTATTATTTTAATTTAGTTTAGAGTGCTTTATGATTTAACATTTTATAGAGTAAAATTCTTAAGAAATATTTCAATGAAAGTTTAAGTGTTACAATATTATATTTGTAGTAAAATTTAAAAAAATTGAATTATGACTGCAATTAATTGTTAATTCTAACTAGTTATGACCAAACACTATTTCGTATCTTTAAAATGTTTGCTTTAAAAGTAAATTTTCAAAATTTCAGACGAGCTTAAATTTACTAATATTTATTTCAAAACTGTTCAATTGAATATGAGTATTTTACAGTTGTTTTGTTTGTTTTAATACTTAGCTTTATTGAATATAAATCAACTTGTTTAAATAATTAAAGTTAATTTTACCATCAAAACAGTCACAAAACAACTACTTTCGTTGTATGCAATATTTTTTTTTCTCTACGAATTCCTTTACTAACTATATATTGTAAAGTATTGTTATATAAACTATAAAAGCAAAAAAAAACTATTTTGAATATATTTTTTTAAAACTTTTGAGGAAAACCGTACGATTATTATTTACTAATAACCTAGTTATATGAATTTTTTAGTTAACTTTTTTTATGGTTGTATAAGGTGCAAAAGGTTTTATTTAATACATTTATCTAGATAACTTAATATTTAAGTTTCAAAAATATAAGTTATTTTGAAGTATTTTAATTAATAACCTTCAGTCAAGTTTTAAAAGATTGTTTAGCCTAAAATGATAAAATAAATAAGAAAATGTTTACTTTTTAAATCAGATAATATAGTTAAGAATATAAAAAATAAAGAATGAGTACTTCATATGAATTTTATTAACTATTATTAAAGTATCTGAGCCATTTATGTGTAAACTTTATTAATATAATACTGTAGCTTCATACAGTAACCTACCAACTAGGTACGCACTCTTTAGCCAAATAACCCTGTTTTCAAAATGCATATTTTTTAACTTGAATTTCAAAAAACTAAACTTAAAAGCAGTATCACATAAGTATTAAATTTAAAATAGATTGTACTAAAACAAGTTTAAATCGATCAAATTAAGGAACCATAAAACAAGTAATGAAGTCACAAGTTTTATATCAAACTTAATATTTAAAAGAAACATACTACTGATTAATTTTTTAATGAAAATAGCAAACATTGCAGTTTGAACTCGCATACCCCACGAATAAAACATGGGAATTAAAGATACTTTAAACGTCTTACAAAATTTAGAAAAGCTATAAAAATATAAAAACAAACAGTGCAATTACGTCTACATAGCCAAATATGAGTATGAAATAAAATTTTATAAACAAAAGTAATAAAAAGTGTAATTCATTTTCTTACTCCATGATAGCAACATAAATGTGAAAGCTTATTAAAAAGAAAAAAAAGGCTAATTTTTTGGTAAGCAACGAAGTTTTATAACTATATTAGCTTTTTTGGATAAACACAGTTTAACAAAAACATGGTCAAAATTTTCACTAATCTTTATTTGTTTAAAATTATAAAAAATTAATTGTATTATTCTAATTTTTAGTATACAATAAAATACAAGATAGATTAAAAACCTTTGTGGGTTGAACTCAAATACACATATGTATACATATATTAAAAAATAACTTAAATGTTTTAAGATATATTCAAAAATGTTTTTTGTTTTTATAGTAAAACTTTTTGTTTTGGGGTATTTTAGTCACTTTAAACACATGGTTGTATTACACGTGTAGGTAATTTAAACCAAATTTCCTAGGTAAGCTCTGCCAGTTTGGTACGCACTTTAGCGTTGTGTTAGAAGTGCGGGTTAGTGAAGTTAAACTTTAAAAATTCAAAAAAAAAGTAAGAAGTCTTCAAAATACATAAACATAACTTAGTTTTCTTATTTACTCGGAAATTTGAAAACAAGCCAAACATACTTTTTATTACAAACTTTATTGTTTAATTTAGATTTTTTTTTGATTAGTCTACGTTTTTAGGCTAGATGAACTTCAAATTATTAAATTATTTTATTGACTCATAAATTTCAAGTTTGATCACTTATTTTGGAAACTGAAAATAAGTGATCTCCTTTTGTTGAACATTTTGTTTATAATAGTATAAATTGTAAAAATTATTTATAAGAAAAACTTATAAGTCTTGTGTACTAATAACTATAAGTAAGTCAGAGTTGTTTTAGGCCTTTTATATAAGTATTAATCTCTTAAATCTTCTTAGATTCAATTTTTATGTTATAACGCTTTACTTTAAGTTTTAATTTGTTTATTTAAAAAGGTTAAGAATTATAATTTTAAGTAAGTTTCTGTTAGAAAGTATACAATTAATAGTGGTAATCTGTTAAAAACTATTTTACCTACATAAAACTGTGAGCTTTCATAACTTTTAGTTGAACAAATTAGATAATCGCTCAATTTTATTTTAATGAAAATTTAAGGTATATTTACCACCTAAGAAATATAGTACTAAACCTTAAAAATTTATAAAACAAAATTGCTTTTTTAATTAGTAATAGTTGAAATAATAAACTAGAACGTTTCTAGATAAAACAGTTATAATAATATTATTTAAAGTTATTTAAAAAAAATGGCGAAACAGACTTCAAAAATTAAAATTGCTTAAATAGCGCCCGAAAGTTTAACTAATAGTGCTTAAATTTGGAAGGTCTTATCATCGTCGTATCTTTAAATAGGTGATTTGGTTGAATTAATATTTTAAAAACTTGTTTTTTTACGATAACGTTAACAAAATAGTCAGGGAGATATTTTATTCATAACTCTTACATTCAACAAAGACTCATATTTATCATAATTTAATAATTACCAATAAATATCCATATTAATTTTTCTCTAAGATTGTCATTAATATCTGCGTATTTTTATTGTTAACACATATATTGACATAAAAATATTGCAAATTTCAAAAAAAGTTAAATAATTAATCTACATCAACAAGCTACACGGAAAAATATGTTACTAAAGTTTTATAAATGAAAAATATAAAACAAACTAGTACTAAGAAGTTTAATTGATCAAACTCAAACTTGATTCTAAAAATGTGGATAAACAACTGAGTTAGCCTGAAATAGGAATTTTTTTCAGTGAAACGAATACATAAGAAATACTTATTTACAACAAAAATACTAAATCTGCTCGTTTAACCAAGACCAGGTTTAGAAAAACTACGACTCGCGGACCACTAAAGGGGTAATGTTTTTGTTTTAAATGGGATGCGGTTGTAGAATGGTGTAACTTGCGGCCCGTAAGCATGTAAATATGGTTGGCGAATTAAATAATTTAATACTTACACTAGACGTTTTGAGTCATAGTAAAAAGTCTAGGTAAATTTTACGGGAAATCCAGAACTTACGCCAAATATTCAGAATTATGATGGTTAAGGTAAAAATTGAAACTAGAACTACGGTCCAAGAATATTTATAATATTTTTATTTTGAGCTTTGACATACGACCACCAAAAGACTTAAACCGGTAAAACTAGAGTGTTTAAAATGAGTTGCAAACGGGAACCGTTCAGTTCCAACGCGCGCACTATTCCCACCCGATCGATTCCAACCCAAATCAAATCCCACCCGATCATTTCCGGACCGCACAATTCCCACCTGAATCAAGTCCCACCCGATCAAATCCAACCCGAATCAAATCCCACCCGATCATTTCCCACCCAAATCAAATCGCAATCGATCAAATCCAACCCAAATCAAATCCCACCCAATCGATCAAATCCCACCCGAATAAAATCCAATTCGAGCATTTTCCATCCGAATCAAATCCCACACGATCATTTCCAACCCGCATAATTCCCACCCGAATCAAATCCCACCCGATCAAATCAAACCCGAATCAAATCCCACCAGAATCAAATCCCACCCGATCATTTCCCATCCGAATCAATTCCCACAAAAATCAACTCCCATCCACATAATTCCTACCCGGTCAATTCCCACTATACTATCAAGCCCGATTATATTTATTCTAATACAAATTAAAAATTTTAATACGTTTGGAACTCACATTAAAGTTTTTGTTTTTGTATTTATCAAAAATTAAAAAACTAAAATCATTTGAAATATGAAATTAGTATGGTATAAACGATTTTTTTATTTAAGCTAAAATTGTTACTGTTGCTTATTTTATCATGTTTTTAGTTTAATTTCATTTTTTTGCTAATAACTACGATAAATAAATAATTACGACTTGCGAGCATCAGAAAGTTGGTCTGTTACTTGTAAAATACTATCATTGTTACTAAAGTTTAATCCAGATTAGGTTTAAATAACAACTAAGTTTTTAGTATCGAAAACATTTTCTATCATGGTAACTAGGTTATATCAAATTAATTTTTTTGTACGAGTTGGAGCAATTGACATTGACAAACTAATTATATTTAATTTTTGTAATTAATTAAAACAACAAAATAATATAGTACTGTACAACATAGTTTTCTTTAATAAGAACTTTGGAATTTGAAAATTATATTAATGCTTATTTTATTAAACTCTAGACCTAAATTACTTTTGTTCGTTGATAACTAGATTTTTTATGTAATTACGACCGGCATGGAGAATTGGTCTATCTTTTGTAAAATGCCTTTACGGCTAATACAATTTAGTCCAAATCAGGTTCAAAGCAAAGTCAAGTTTTTTAGTATCCGAACTATTTTTTTAAAACAAAGTAATCTACGGTAACTGATTTATGTCCAATTAAATCTACCTTTGTAACGACTATAAAAATTGATATTGCTCGGCATAATTTTTTTAGGTGCAATTTTAAAAAATACTTTGTTGTATCAAGCTTAATGTTTCATATTTCTTGTTTAAAACAATACTACCTAAGTTTAATTTAAACTTTAAGTATTTGATGCCTGCGGCGCGAATAGCTTATTATAGAAAAATTGGTCTTTTTAAAAAGATATTTGTTGTTCAAAAAAGTTGTTAATCAATTTTTTCTTTAAGTCTTAGCTTTCAAACCAACTAAGTTAATTATGTACTATATCCACGAGATAATTGAAGTTAAATGGCAAATCAAAGAACATGTAGTAATGTCACTATATAGAGGTCGTGTTTGGATAGTTTTGTTAAGTCTAAGGTCTTTTTTAATGTAAAAGAATCAAAACTGGAATAGTAATAAAAATACGCGTTATAGATATAACATGCTAAAGATGTGCTTGAATTAGCACGTATAACTTTAATAAACATGTAGTTAGAAACAAAGTTGCAATAAATAGTTTTAAATAAAGCATAAGTTAATGAAAAGTTTTCTTTACAAACAAAGTTTCAAGAGTTATAAGCCGTTTATGACACAATGAAAAGAAAATAAAGCTTTTTCTTATTAGCGCATATCACAAAAGCAAACCTTTTTTACGATAAAATAAAATTTTTGAATTTTTTTATTGCATTTGGTTGTTAAAGCATTTTTAATGCTCGTTGTTTTAACATTTACAATTTTTAAAAGAAGGCACAAGCGAAACAAGTAAAAGTTTATAAATAAACAGCTTTTTTAGTTAATAAACGAAACTTTCTTTTTTTCTTTTTAGTCTTTTTACATGGTCGCACAGACTCCAGTCTAAAAACGCCCCTGCAGTTAGGTACAGCTTATTGAAAATGAAAACAATAGAAATTTGTTAAATTAATAACTTCTCTCATTTAAAGCTATTATTTTTTTTTTTGATTGTTAAACGTTATTAAAAAAAACTTTTTTGGACGAAATAAATGAGGTGGTATGAAATTTTAAACTTAAAAAGAACGGAACTTGACTGAAACTTATAATTTATCTTTTTTTCCAAAATTTACATGTACAAAAAATAAACGTATTACAATTTATGCATTAAATTATTGATCTGAACTAACCGTATAACATATATAAAGGTTGATAATTATTTAATTTGAAATATTTATGAACTGGATTGAGTCGAATGAGACTTCATTCGAGTGATAATTTACCTGGATGGGAATTGAACGTGAGGGAATTAATTTGGCTGGTATTTAATTTGTGTTGGAATTGTGCGGGTGGGATTTGATTTAAGTGGGATTTGATCGGGTGGGATTTACTCGGGTGAGATTTGATTCAGGTGGGGTTTGATCGGGTTAGAACTGATTCGGGTGGGAATTAATCGGGTGGGAATTAATCGGGTGGGAAATAATTCGGGTGGGAATTGATCGGGTGGGATTTTATTCAGGTGGGAAATGATCGGGTGAAATTTGATTTGGGTGGGAATTGATCCGGGTGGGATTTGATTTGGGTGGGAATTCATCGGGTGGGAGTTGATTTGGGTGGGATTTGATCGGGTTGGAATCGTGTGAGTTGGAATTAAGTGCGGGTTGGAAATGTTAGTATACCGTTGCAAACATACTTAGTACATTAACTAAAACTACATAAACAAATATTTATTTTTCGTGAGTAACACAAAATAAGTAAAATTAGTGTTTTGGTATCTGTTTTGAGTTTGTTTGCATCGAAATTTAAGTTACTACTTTCACATGAACAATATGTTAGAAAAACTGAAATAACTTTTCTTTTAATTTAAACTAAAATTTTTTAATTTTTTTTTTTAATGTGTTTGTTTGTGTTGAAATTTAACTCAAGTACAACAAAAAAAAAAAACTAAAAAGTATACTTTATTAAAAATGGACAAAAAATAGTTCTTCGTAATCAACGATAGCAAAACCATTTAACATTGAAAAAAAATTGTTAGTCATAAACAATTTTAAAGCTTGTATACAAGTTTCGTTTTTATTCAAAAATCAACTAGTTGTTATATAGAACTTTACTTTTTACTACAATTCTCTATGTAAAACTAAAACTAATAAATGAGTATATAATTACATTACAACAGTTTGAGCTTTAAATAAAAGTCTGCGGTACGACTTTTCTAACTCTTCGTCTTCGTGCAGCGGTTGAACAATATAATTTTCACAACTGGGGGTAGAAAGTTCTATATTTGCGGTGGAAGGTGAGACATGGTTGCCAGAGAGGGCGGCCGAGTAGCTTTTTGGAGGTTTTATACTTGAGACCTTGCAAACATCAGTTATCTTTTTTATCTTTTTTATTCTTTCAATCTCCTTAAGGGTGGTTTCAAGCAAGTTGTAGTCTTTGTTGAAAGGACGACACTCGTTCATAAGATTTTTCATCTGTTCCACCTCTTTACTGCACTTTTCATCAGTCCAGTAGCGCAAGCTTTCATGGCACAGCAAATTTCGAATTTCAATCAGTTTTATCGCTGCATCCCTTGTAACAGCGTCTCCAGCAGCCCTGCAAAACTTAGCAAACTTCAGCAAATTTAACGCGTCTGTTTTGACACCTTCACGTTCATTGCTCCTAATGTATACGTTACACAACTCCTTCACTTGGTAAAAGCTATACCTTGAATTTCTTCGCGTAACATCCAAGATCCAGTCGGGAAAGAGGCAGAAGCTAACGTTATCGCTAGCCATAAACTCAAGGTACTCTGCCCAGCCAATTTTCGCCATGCACTCTCTTTTAAAACCATTTTCTTTTTTGAATTTGTACGAATGCTTGTAGTACAGGTAGCACCAGTCATCTACCCAGTGCTTCATCCAGGGCTTTTGATGCTGCAGCTTATAACACTCCCACATATCTTTACCCTCCACAAAAACCCTCTTCATCTCACGCCAGAGACCTTCTTGGTGATCCTCAAGTGATATTTCACCTTCGATCTCCAAACCCCCATAAGAGCTCGGATCAAAATAACTCAGTTCATCAGTTATTTCATGAACAAACATCATCATAGACACTTTGATGTATGGAGCAATTTTGTTCATCAAAATCGCAAAAACGTGGTGCACTTTCATTAGTCTCACAACTCTTTCTTCGTTTTGTTCTTTCTTTACCTCGTAGTTGATAAACTTAAATCTGTTTAAAGGAAAGTTGTTTTTGTTTCTGTACTCATACGCTATCTCGTGGCCATCTCTACCACTGGAATAGTCTTGAAGCACGTCTTTTATTCGCTCATTATCTTGTGGCAGCAGCTGAGTGCAAGGATTGGTGTAGTCGTGATAGATGCTTCCGTTCAGACTACCGTTTGAAATCATGTTAAAAGGTGAGTGCGCCGTAGCGTGCATAAACTGTTCGTACTGCGCTGCTTCATTTTGATTTCTATTCTTAGTATCAGCCGGAAACGGTCCTACTTTTTTACTATTCTGAGCACCTATAAAGTTTTAAGGGGTTGATGTTAAATCTGCCTTAATAAAAATAAATTGATTAATTTATTTTGGTAAAAAAAGATGTTCGGACTAATTTATCAAATTATCATTTTAAGAGTTTTCTAGATAAAAGAAAAACATTTTTTGTCAACTAAACTTAATAAAAAACTTAAAACAGATACTTTGAAGGACACTTTATAAACCGTAAAGCTTATAATTTTATTCGTATTAAAATAAACGATTGATTTCAAATAAATCTTTTTTAGTAATAAAGAAATTTTTGCATATAGTTTGCTACTTTTTTTTACAAATATAAGTATATGTTAAAATTACCAGATCAAAACAGCTTAAAATTAGCAACATATACTACTATAGTATTATTTTTATTTCTTTATATCAGAACACTTTGTCATTTTATTTAGATACGCACCCATTTGTTTGTGCTCTTGATTCGAAGTGCCCTTGCTTGCGCAGACAATATGTCTTAAAAATGAAGAGTTTAGACTTTCCACAGTACCTTTGAAAAAAAATAGAGTTAGTATGAAATTCAAACTGAGTAAAGTAACTTATTACTATTATTTATTAAAAAAAAAAAGTGTTAAATGTTTAGACCTACTGGTTCTTTCGATATTTAAAACTAAAAAATCAAGTTCTTTTAACTATATTTATTCAAAATAATTTTAAGTTAAAACATTAAAAAAATCTTAGCATTTGTGTGTCATAAAAACGCTCACAAAATTACTATGAATCAATCAACAAACTTTTATTTAACTAATAAAAAAACACATGCAAATAAGGTACGATTTTAAAACTATAATTAATTAGTTTCAGACTCGACGGTTTGAGATGCAGATTAGAAAGGAAAAATATTCCCGACCGATTATTAACTGAAAGCTACAAAATTCTTACCAAAATAAAACTAATTTTAGTCAAACAAGTAAGTTAAGAATTTTTTGTACGATATTTTGAAAAAAAAACCTGATCAGACAGATTAGGAATATGCAATAACATTTTTTCATTAGGATAAAAGTTAAATTAACACTATTAGTATTGATCTTTTAAGTAAAAGAGTCTTCCTAACTTCTTCAAACTGCTCTTTCTTGATAATATAAATTTTTTTATCATTCGAAAATTGTTAAAAAATACCATTTTCACTTTATTAAGAGACTATGTATATTTTTTTAACTTATTCGTACAAGTTTACAACTAACATGTTTCTTAAAAAAGATAAATTGCCTATTTTTTAATGCTTAATATGTATAATGAAAAAAAGAAAAGGTACTTAAAAAACAATAAAAACATGTTTTTAAATGTTCTTATTATCCAAAAAAAATTTTTGTGTTCTAATTTTAATTGATTTTTTTTGTTATTATGAGCATCTTTGTTTTAAATCTTTTTAATTGATATAAATCTTTTTTTATATTTTTCCAAGATATATAAAATTAGGAAATCAATTTTGTAAAGCTTTGTTAAGATTTCATAAAGAAATGTTTTATTCATTTTTCAGAGTTTTACTGTTCATTCATTTTCAAATTGAAAATGACATATAAAGTTTTTTTTTTATTTTATTTAAATGATTAAAAGTAGAAAATTAAATGAAAAACTGATAGCAGTTTTTTTTATGTACCTTATACTCATTTAGCCTAAATATTTTTACCTTGATATTTTAAAGTAAAGCTTACTTACTTTCAGAAAGTGTTAGTTGATAAAAAATTAAGAATTATTAATAAGTGCTTAATTATCAAAAACTTCCAATTAAATTACTTAAAGGTTGTTTTATAAATTTTTAATTGATGCTTTAAACAGTTAAGCTTTTGTAAAACTTTTAAGCTAGTTTCATAATGTCGGGTTGTAAGAAAACATTTATTCTGTAGTTTGTACTATCTAAATAAGTAGTTGGGTTAACTTTTTCTCTAAAAATTTAAATTTTAGTCATCTTTACATACTTTACGACTAACGTACGTACTTTATTAGGAAGAACAAAATTAACTGTAAACTGTTTTCTGAAACAAAAAATTTTTACAACTTGTGCATGTGTACTTCAGTGGTAAGAACAACTATAAACTGCGACCTAATAATAATAAATATTTTGCAAAAAAAACCGTCAACCCGTACCTTCGCTCAAGCAGCTTCTGAAAATCCAGATGAGCGATGTCATGTTGGGTGCTGATCCCACCTTTCGCCAGAATGCCGCTTCGAAAAAACTTCTGAAGATTTTAGGAATTTCGCGCTCTAAATCTGGTTCAGTGCACGGGTATCTAGAAAATTGATATTTTTATGCAAAATTTAAGAGTGCACTTTTGCGTTTGTTACAACAACTTTTGTCTTTATTTTGTATATTTAAGCTGCTTGAAATTTAAGTAATATATATTTAATTTCGTAAATTGTAGTTTATTATTCTTTTGAATTTATTTTGTTCAGTTTAAGCGTGAGATATATTTTTATTATTAGAAGTAGACCAGTATATATTTTTTTATTTTAAATAGCTTTTTTTTATCTTTAAATAAAAATAAAGTCAACACTTGTTTAGTTTAATGTTTAAGCAGGATCCTTTTATAAAAAACGTAACATTTTCAGATCTTATGAATGAACCACTAGTTTTGAAAAAAAAGATTACTTTTCAATCCATGGAATTTACTTATCTTCATCATCTGTAGTGTTTATATATTTTTGATTAGATTCTAATTCGGTTTTAAAGTAATTACCTAAACTAGTTTTCTGGTTTTACCGTATGCGTTTGATTACACTATACAAAGAATTGGATTTCGCTTTTACACCTAATATTTCGTTATTAATTTTTTATTTCGTTATCAAAGGCTAATTAAGGATTGTATAACTTTTAACTTTGATTTTAAAATGCGTCGCTTTAAATTTAACCTTTTAAGTGTTTATAAATTATTAACACTCTTAAAAGCACAGAATCGGTTACAAGTAAAACATTACAATTTAAAAATAAAGATATCTAACAGGGGTTCAAATTCTCTTTAAATAAAATATTTTAAACTACTATTTTCTAAAACTTCCTGCTTTAACATTTAGCCCAAAAATATGTTGACTTTATTAATTTTCAAAGAAAAAGATACGTTATTAAAAAAACAATACTGCTCTACTTCTAAAGATAATAAATTATATAATACTGAAGTAAGAAAAAGGAGAAAAATTTACTTTTTCTAAAAATAAATTATCATTTAAGAATTGCTTTTTGATGTTTGCTTTAAATGTAGTTATTTTCAATTTACCTCCAGGTTAAAGTATTATTTAGAATATGAATAAATTTGTTAAGTTTTTTGAATCACAATTTAATCTATTATTTTGATCAACAGGTGTACACTCTTAAAGTTTTTAATATTGATTAATAAATAAAACAACTCTTTTAGTTGCTAAAAATATATAGATAAATTTTGAAAACAAAGATAGTGCATTAATTTATTTATACCTCCTTACTAAAGTTATAAACTTGTAAGTTGTTCTATCTCTAAAAACAATCTCTTGTTCCGCATAACTAATTAAAAAAAGTACTGTAATTCTTCTTTTGGGTACTTACTTCCTGATAGTCACGCATTTTGAGCACAATGCAACAATATTCGCTTGCATTGAAAGTGCGTACGTGAAAGAATGGTTATTGTGAAAGTATTAAAAAAATACTTGGAATAGACTTAAGAGAATTTTTAAATGTTAGAGTGATTCAAAATAGACGGTTAATAACTTTTAGTAAGTGCATGTAACTGATTTAAATCGCCAGCTTTGTTTCATTAAATTATTTATCACTGCAAAAACGCAACTTTGAAAAAAAAAAAACGAACTTCATGGTCACGATGAACCACACGCAGGTTCCCACCGACCACGTCATCATGGCCCGCTTCTCCCTGTGAGTCCCCAAAGGTCGGTTGAAAAACCGCCTGTGACCGCAGTTGCGCATTTGCTCGACCCTCAGCATGTTGACCACCAGTCTCCCGTCTGTTGCGTCGACGCGCAGCCCCTCCAGGGTGACATAGTGATCGTCGTAGCCGTGCGATCCCACGTATTTTTCAACTTGCGTCATCAGGTCTAAGATCCAGTGAAGTTTGTGGGTAACACCTGGGTAAGTTGTTTTAGTTTTATTCAATTTTAATGGCAATGATTTTATTCGATGATGGAATAATATTGAAAAAAAAAATTATGTACAAATTATCAATAAGAAAAACTCCTTGTTCAAAAATAAGTTGGTAATTTAACAGTTTTTTTATATTTTAAATAATTAAAGTATATTAACTAATTACTGTGTTATAGTTAGTTTTAATCAAACTTTCTAACCAAAAACCTAGTGTACGTTTTCATTAAACTTAGCATTTTTTTAAATGCTTAAATTAATTTGGTATTAAAGCGTTTATTTTTACTTAGACTACTTCTTTATCTATTAAAAAAAGATAGATTAAGTTAAATCCACAGTAAATTAACTATAGTAACCCTTTTTTCAGAAATTAAAACTGTTATGCTACATGTGTTATTATTATTTAATTTAAAAAAATAATAGTTTTTAGATTTAGTTTAAAAAAAAACGTGTAAATTAATATAAAAATTTTTCTGAAAAAAATAAGTGTGTGATGAAAAAATTCGATGTTTAAATTACTTTTTGACAGCAAAATATAATGACATATAATGATAAATACAACAACATTCTTTAAATTAAAGCTAACATAGATTTATTAACAAAAAATAAACATTTTAACATCTAAATACAGAAATAATAATTTTAAATGTATGAAAAAAACCTGCATATTTTAATGCGTTCCATATAGGTACGTAAGGCGCATTACAGTTGTCAAACGCTCCTGAATATCGTTGCGATTTTGAAGGACATTGCACTGTCCATGGAAGAAATAGCGAATTTACCTGGTACTCAGCAAAATTTGGATTGATCAAGGGTGAAATGCTTACTTTATTTAGTGACATAACTATACTAATGCAAACCTAACAAATATTACTTAATAGTTTCTAATCATTTATATTAGACTTTAACTTTTTAGTTTCTATTTTTCATACTAATTAACTGTTCGTAAAAAAAAAGTTTCTTACAAAGTTCAAACAAGTAAATTTGTACTGTTTAAACTTTTAAAATAATGTACGATGAAATAAAAACTGTTGTAATTACTTAAAATATAGTTTTACCAGGTATTCTATTTACTTTAGCATGTACACTTTTAAACATATGCAACTAAAGCAAAAACTAATTTCAAAAATTTTTAAAATGTTATAAGTAAACGTTATTACTCAAAATACTTACAACTGAATGTGGTTATAAAAAAAGGTAAAAAAGTGGTAAAAAAAACTAATTTTTATTTTTTAATGATTTTATAGTACTGCTTCTCAAATAAATGTTTTTAAAACTTAAAACTTCTCTTATTTTAATTAATTGTTATAAGTTTTTGATAAAACTTAAAAATCCTAACAATAACAAAACAATACTAATTATTAGTAACTATTAAACAATAAAGCACTTTTACATAACAATACTTAATAAATTAAAAAATTGGTATTTACTGACTTTTAATCAATCTTGCTAATTAGATAATCAGATATCAACTTAACTTTTTTTTAATTTTGTGATGCATGCTAAAGTTTTTGTAAATATTCCAGCAAATACAACGATTTCTACAGTACAATACTTTTAGATAGTGGCATTTCTTTCAAAAGCTTTTTCTACTTATATATCTAATATATTTATAATTAATCTAATTTTTCAAAATGTGCTATGGTATATTAGTTTTAGATTTTCATTAATTGCACAAATTCCATTCATTTAAAATTCAAACTAGATAGTTTTATAATTTTATCAGTTAAAGTTCTTACGTATTTTATATCATGATATAGCAAGTGGTTTTTTCATAAGTGTTTTAACATTTTATTACCAAAACTGTTACTTTAAGCTTTAATGTTCGTCCTAAGCTAGTGTAGGATTAATATTTATGTATCATTATTAAAATGATGTTAATTTTTTTTATTACTTCAAAATGTTTGATAAGCAAATCTGTTTGTTGTACATATGTTATTAATTTTCTATTAAGAGCTTAATTTACTACGCAGTTACTTTTGGACAACTACAAGATATTTATCACAGTAAAATATGCATAAAGCAATACTTTCATATAAAACAACAATACATGTGTTCTAACAAAACACTAACACATCTAATATAAAAATCAATAGAAGCGTTACTAATAAAGATGCTTAAAAAATCTGTTTGCTTTAGCAAAACTAAAACGTTTACTCTAAAATAATGTATAGTTAAGAACTAAATAAAAGATGGAATCTTCTTTGTATAAAAGCAAATAATTTTGATTGAACTAACCTTGCACTATTCAAGTAGGAAAAACTTTGTATATATTGACAGTTTAAAACGCTTATAAATAAAAATATAATAGTATTTGCTATTTGATAATAGTTTATAATTTCATCTAAATAAAGTAAGTGCTTATTACAATAACCTGCTTCTGTATTTTGATTAAACAAAATTATTTTAAGCAAACAGCATTGTTAGAGCGAGTTACTTTTAAAGTTAATTATAACGGTACAGTGTTTTAGGTTTTAGCAATGATGTAATTAATTTTAACACAAGTTTATGAAATTTATGAACAAACAAGTTAATTGATATGTGAGTTGTTTTATGTAATTTTTTGTTATTATTTTTAATACATCATTAAGTAAAAATAAATAGTTCTAATAAAATCTTCTTTCCAAATGTATAAAAAATTAATAACTTTATAAGACACGGATTTCCCTTTACTACAACACTCTTAAGTAAGCTTAAATGGGCAATTTGACTCTTTTATGGTGATTTATTTTGCTACTTTAGTTAGAGTCGATTTATTGATTTTCAATAATTATTTAAGCTTTCCTAATTCACTTGAAAAGACAAACCATTAAAGTAGAGAAACGACTTTTAGCAAACTAGTTTTGTGAAAATGTTGTATTGGCTTAATACTTATAGCAAAATGTTAAGACTGATTGTAAACTTTTTTGATAACTTTTTTCACATAAAGTCAATTCAGATAAGTAAACGGTTTTAAATGAAAAGGTTTAAAACATCTTACTTATATTGTTATTAAAGGTATAAAGTTTTAAGAATAATGATTTAATAAATGATTATTTCTAAACAAAATTTTCTTTATTAATAGAAACTTTTGTTGATATTAATTTGAAAGTTAGCATATAAGTTTAAAAGTAAATAAAATTAATTTATATGATTAATATTTGTACAATAACTTGTTTTAAACTTTAGGTATTTAAATATGGTTTTATCAGTATTGCCTTTCATTTTAGAAAAAAAAAAGAAATTTATCCAACAGTAATAAAATACTTGTTAGATCCCTTATAAAGAAGCTTTTCAAACAATATGTTGGTGGTCCATATTTACGGTAAAAGGTTACATTGTTAATTTGGAAAAGTCTTTTACGGGTGAATAACTTCTTTAAATGATTTATTAAGTGTTTGGCAACAACAAAATATTCAATACCACAAATATAGCAACTTAATTAGCTCATGGGGTGGGTGGTCTTAAAATGATGTAACTATTTTAGAACAAAATTTGAATTATATACTTTTAAAGAATAAGCATATTTAAATTTTAATTTTTTAATCTTTCAAGTTTAATAAAAATCTGTAGTGAAATATTATTTAAAAAAAGCTTTGATTATATTCATTAGTAAACAAAACATAGTAAAATTTAAACTTTTCTAAATAACAATGTAATAAAAAAAATAAAGATAACGAATGTACAACTAAAACATTTGTTATGAAAAAACAACAAAACTGAAATAGTAAAAGTTTATTGTAATTCTTAAACAAACTTTAAAGATTTATTGTGCGATAATTGAAAGAGTAAAGATGAACGAACTTTTTCTCAAACGATTAAATTTCCAAAACCTAAAAGTAAAACATTTTATGTAAATATACGTAGGTGACAATTATCAAGCAAAAAATGAATTTGTAGTTTTTTACTGAAAATACATTTTTGAAACAGATAAAGTTAATTTCAACTTTGTTACCGTGGAATTTAAAAACGTAAACGGTATTTTCCATAAATGAACTCAAATCACTCTGGGTGTGTTAACAAACGGATAAACATCAGTTAATGCTTTTTTCAATTTCTGAAATAAATAATTTCAAGTTAAATTAAAGTTATGTCCTATATCACTTTAAAAACAAGAAATAAAATCTAAGAAAACACAAACTAGTCATTTAGATACAACTGATATTTTTTACAGTTTTACATATATAATATAAGCGCTTTTTTTATATTAAATGTTGACCAGCAATATTTTTTGCATTGATTTCTTTTACTAAAAAATAACATTGAAATTGAATACTGTTAAAAAAAAACGGGATTTTAAGCAGAATGAGTTTTAATGTTATATTTAGACTTTTTTTTCAAATAAAATAATTTAATAAGTAGCACGCATTAAAAAAACTTAAAATTTGATGTTAAATTAAAGTTGATAAATAAGCATAAGTAATCAAAAATTTTTATATGTATATTTTTTGAAGTTATAACAAGATAAAAAGTTTTAATTTAAGAACTGTCATACAATATCTAAAACAAACTAAATTAAAATTTATTATACGTAAAACTAATAACATTTCGTTAAAAATAAACAGTTTTAGACTATTACTTTTGCCAACTCTTCAGGGGTTAGTTATAAATTTATACAAGAATAAATGCTAGGTTAAAAAATAAACACTTAAAATAACTTTTCAGCAAACAAAAGTTAACAAAATAAATAAAAAAAACCAACATACTTGATTGGAAGTTTATAAGATGCAAATTTATTTTATAAATAACTAAATTTGTTTAAGCTTAATGTAAAATTTATGCTAAAACTAACCAATAATCCATTACAATCGATTTTTTATTCTTAAGTAAATAAATCTGGTTTTGAAAAGTTTCTTTGTTAAAAATGTTCGTTTTATTTGCTAATTTAGTATAATTATTTTTGTGTGAAAATAAAAATAATACAACTAAAATAAAATCAATACTAGCAAATAGATATTTAAAAACCGTACAAATGAAAAAAAAAACAGAAGCTTTATAAATGATTTCCATGTTTCTAAAATCTAAAATAGTTAGTAATTCTAATATAGTAAATAAAAAATAAAAAATATGTTCATCATAAAATTTAAAATTATATTGAACGTTCTAAACTTCAAACACCCTTTAAATTTGGTTAAAGAACAACTTATCAAATTTACTAATTTTATTAAAATAAAAATTTACTTTTAGATTGTTTAAAAATCTATATTCAGTCATAGCCAACAAGAATGTTGTGTAAAGAAAGATACAAACTAAATGTTTATCAAAGATTAAAAAATGATTTAAAAATCTGCAAACGCAGAATACAATCTATCATTTCATAAAAACTCAAAACTTACTTATTTAAAACATACTTTAATGTTTGGCTATTCACAAACTTTTTAAGTAAAATAATAACCACAATTTTCATAAAAAGCTGAAAACAACCTAAACAAATTTTGTGCTAACTTATTAATTTATATTAAAGCTTTGCTGGTTTATGATCATGCTTTGATTATTTATTGACTTCTGTATTGATGTTGCAAGTGTAAGCACCTGCTGTTCATACAAGTTTCTGAAAAATGGTCTTAATATTCAAAAACATTATACGAGGGTAACTAATTAGTTCGCATTAAATGTTGAAACAAACAAGCAGATTATAGCTGTCAGTTTATTTTGATTTATCAGTGTTAATGCACTTTGGTGATTTTTATGCACACTAAATATAATAGTACAGATGTTACAATGTAAAAATACTTTTAATAACAATTTTTGTATACTATAAGTGGTATTTTATCAGTGTTTTCGTAAACTAAGCTTTTTCTACTCTGAATAACAAAACTGAAGAAAAAATCAAACTTTTTCTTAGACTTTACTGTTTTATTTTGTAGTTATGTCTATAAAACTAATGCTTAAACTTGATACACAAAACACTAAGATATAAAAACATTAAGTGTTCATTGTTAAGTATAGTTTTAATTTTAAATTATATCCTTTCAATTTTTTTTTGTTTTTATTTAATATTTTATATTTTCAAATGGTTTATTAATTGCAAGAATAACTTTTGTCTTTGAATTAATAGTCGAGTAAATAAAATAATCTAGTAAAATTTTAAGAAAAAAAAAGTACAACTACTCAGACGAAATAACTCTAATTTACATGGTTCTTTTTTATAAACTTTTTAATTAGAACTTTTTTTTTACGTTTTTTTCAATTACAAGTGTTGTTAGTTGTCGGCCAAAAACTACAAGTTTGTCTAGGGTTCGGTTGTAGTTTAAAGGTAATTCCCCTAGTATTTTCTGAGTCATCAAATAAAATAAATTTTTATATTATAATTTTTTACTTTATACCCTTATCCCTAACCCACCTTACCCAAAAATATTTAAAGTTTACCAAAAAATGTAAACTTTTAGTAACTAAAAATAAATAAAAAATTTAAAATATTTTTTTGTATTGTGGTCTCAGGAAATATAAGGGGAACTACCTTTAAATTACAACAGGAGTCGTTTGTCTGACAACAATTACTTTTACTGTGACAGTCACTCTGTCTTTGTGTGTCAAAAGTTTCTTATAAAGTCATTTTACAATAAATTGAAGCATTAAACCTTCAACTTACTTTTTTATCATTAGACTAGGTTAGGTTTTTTTTAGAATATTATCTTTGTAGAAAAATAAGCATCTATTTAAAAAAAGAGTTTATAACTTCTGTAAGGTTTAAGTTAAGCCACTAACTGTATATTTTTACCAGTATAAGAGTGCTTTATACAATAAATTATTAATTAAGTCCCAAATCTTCGTTATTTAACCATTATTTCTTCGAAAGCTGATAACCAAACTCCCTACTATGAATTAAAACAGGGTTAGGTTTTTTTGTGGGTAATTTTTTTACAGGTAATCAAGTTAAAACGAAGGAAAATTCATAAAAAACCTACGAGGCAGTAAAACATATGAAAACTTTGAAATTTAAACAATCGTTTCAAAATAAACAATGTAGTTTAACGGTATAAAACTTATTATGCACCGGGGTAATTTTATTTTTAAAACTTTGAGCACACTTTAAAAGATTATTATTCAAATAGTGTAATGAAATATATGAACAAAATACCCTTAACAGCAAATATCTAAACCTAAATTTTAAAATTTAAACAGTTTTTTTTTTTTGAAAATTTATTATGTTTTATTTTGATACTGCTTGAAAATAAACATAAATTTTTAGATGTAAATAGCCATAGTTCTAAATTATATGTTATAATTAGCTTTATTTCTAATAAATAAAACAAAAAGTTATAAATATAAATTAATGTTGTATTTATTTTTAAATAATACAAGTTCTTATATTTAAAAATGTGATAAAAGAAAAATAGGTAAATTATTATTTAATAAACTTTTGTTACAGAGCTTCTTGAAAAATTGTCAAGACTATATGTAAATTATAAAATTATTTTTTATGCATGTATTGTCTTAAATAATTATTTTAAGATTTACATAGTAGATTTTACTACTAACTTAGAACTAAAAATAAAACAAATATAGTAAAATTAAAATTCATGTCTTTTATAATTACTATCATATCAAGAATTAAACTAAAAGGTAAAACTTAATGCTAAATTTTATCGTTGATTTAAATAATTTAGTACGATTTAAGTTGAAAATTAAGCTCCTGCAATTTTTTGTTATCATAAATGAAAAAACATACTACTTAAATTATTTTACGATAATAAGATTTTTTGTCTTCAATTTAACAAAATTATTAGAGTGAAATACTTTTTTAATAATTTACAATACATCTATCTCTCTGTTATAATTCTATAAGTAAAAAGTACTTTGATTAACTTGGTAGTTTTTGATGTTCTTGAAATATATAATAGTTATTTATTTTAATTATTTGCCTAACAGCTGTATAAAAAAGTAAATTTCGTCTTCTTTTAAAATAAAATATTAAAATCATTATGTCAAAATACTTCTGAAGTGCCGATTTTTGTTTACTGTTACACATTTGGTTTAGTTTTGTAAAAATACGTGCAGCACACTAAAATGTTTTATATTTTCAATATTTGATTAAAATATGAAGCAATTCTAATTATTCTTTACCGTTTGCAAGTAAATAATTCGGGTCTAAATTACACGTAGCAAAATATTGTTACTAAATTGCACGAGGGGACAAAATTGCATGAGAACTAAATTGCACGAGTGCACAATATTGCACGAAGCCAAATTTGCACAAGGGAAGAAAATTGGGACGAAGACGATTTTGCACTAAGGGTCAACTTTGAACGAGTTACATTTTTTCACGAGAGAAAAAAAGTACAAAAAAAAAAGAAGTTAAATAAAAAAAAACACTTACCGAGGGTAAGGGTTAGAGGTAGCACTTATAGTAAAAAACAATAATAACTAATATAAATTATAATTAAATAAATAAAAAAATAGAAAAATTTATAAAAGTTTATTAAAAAAAAGCTACCGACAGAGGGTAAGGGTTAGGGGTAACAGTGACAGTAAGAAAAAAAAAACTTAGAAAAATAAAAACTAACAAAAAATAACATACCGTTCAAGGGAAAGGGTTAAAGATAACAGTGATAGTAAAAAAAATATTCAAAATAAGATTAGTAAAAAAATTAAAAATAAAAATAATAACCCGTGCAAAATTGTCTGCTTGTGGATAAGTATCTTCGTGCAAAAATAACCCATCATGCAAAAGTAACTTCGTGCAATTTTGTGCATTCGTGCAATTTTGTCCCCTCGCGTAATTTTGTACGCTCGTGCAATCTAGACAGCTACCCAAATAATTTATATTTGAAAACAAATTTATGGTTTCATAGTTGCTTATTTGATTTACAGACTTATACGACCTTAAACATCTCTACAATAAAAGTATTTTAGTCTAAACATAGCGTATACGATAAGATAGTTGAATCAATAACTTAAATTTGTTAATAATCTTAAAACTACTATAAAAAACAACTTGCTTCACGAAATGACATTAGCATTTTTATCAAAGCTATTTATTAGTAAAAGTAATTTTGCTCTAAGTTTTTAGTTTGTAACTTTTTTAAAGTTCACATATTATAAGTAAACACAAACTATTCTCTAATTTTTCAATGGTTTACTTCTCGTAAAACGGAAGAACCTTATTTGTGTTTTTTCTGGCCTCTGACTTTAATAAAAAAAAAAGTTTTTATTCTAAAAAATTAGTTGGCTAAACAAAAAAATTTTTGAGAAGTTGTAAAAAAATACTTACTACTATGAACAAAACTGAATGTTAAGGGAAAAATGTAAATTTTTCTTCTATGGCAGTTTAATCGATAAATTGTTTTATAAAATACTTGTATAAGCTCTGAAAACTTATATTTTCGTTACTTAATCTCATTGCTTACTTTTTTATTTAACTTTAAAAACAATTCACCATGAACAAAAATATGTTGTAGTCTTGCTTAATAACTTAGCTATCCTTTGAAGTTTCGCTTTAAATTATCACTATGCAAACAGTTATATTTAAATTTTGCATGATGAAGTAGTTTTTCCTAAATTCTAATTTGCTTACAAATCTTATAAACAAAAATTTGTATAAGCATATATTAAAAAATTTATTAAATATATAATTTGCAAAACTTTAACAGCTTTAGCACAGCTTGAATTCAGATACAAAAAATGATTGGCATCTTTAGTTTTATAAAGTTGTCTATTTAGATTTAATGTTCTAAAGAAACATAAAAAAAAAAACTTAAATTTGTACAAAATTTTGTTTATATACTTATTTTACTAAAATAATTTTTTTATTTATTATCTATTTTAGGTTTGTAATTAATTTGAATTTATACTTCTAAACTTTAATGATTAACATTTTTATTTTATTCTATCTATACCTTGTATTTTTTGTTTACGACCTGTTAACCCTATTTTTATTGAAACTTTCTTATTTTTTAGGAGAAGTTATTAGTTGTCTAAAAACAGTGGAAAATTTACTGATTATTTTCCATTTTTAAAATTAGTGATGACGTAATAACACCTTGATCTGATTAAGTTTGACGTTCAAGTATAAATGACGCTTGAATGAACAAAACAAGTTGAAAAGTAATTCATCCGTTTAAGATTAATTTGAAGTTCTCAATTAGAAAACAAACTTTACCTTTGTTGTTTAAATCTGTCTACACTTCATAATAATAATAAAAGGTCCTCTATCAGCCGGGATCGGTCTATATCGGCAGTGCGTAATTGTGCATAGAGAATAATAAATAATTGTAATATTAAACAAAAATACACAGTCATGTTTATAATAAAACATACAGAAAATAAGTAATAATACAATTTAATAAAAACAAATAAAATCCATTATGCTTCTTATTTCTTCATCTGTTTCGGTTTTATTAAAGTGTTATTTTATCTTTTTTTATAGTTTTTTGTTTACAATAGATCTCCATTTGGTGCGGTAATTTGGAAGCAACTCTAACTCATTAGTTATTATATTTAAACTTTTTAATTATATCTCATAACTCAATGTTAATAAGACTGTCTAATAAAAATAAATTAGAGCGTTGTAATATTAGTAAAACTAACATTTAAAACTCATTTTGTCTATATTTAGATAATAAGTCTGCATTTTATGGGCTAAAAGTTCTTTATATTTCCAATCTTATACATTCTGAAAATATAAGTGTACCATGTTTACTTAATATACGAGTAAAAATGAAAATAAAACTAAACTAATTAGTATTTTAACAAAATCTAAACTTTTTTCTATACAGTAAAAAATGAGATCAAAGGTATTTAAAGTTGTTATCATTGTATAAAGGTTAAAATGAATTTAACACTCAAAAGCTAAATTTTAAAAAGACGTATTTGCAGTATGCATGGATTTAAAATATCAAGTTTACTAACTTTAAAACAACGTATTTAATACCTTGACGGAAGGTAAGTAGAATGTTGTGAGTATGTTCAAAGACGTTGAGTAATTTTCTTTGTAAAAACAAATTTTTAATTTTATTGTTTATGTTCAAATTTTGCGGTCTTGTGTATTTAAGGTACTCTAAACTACACTTTAACTTTAATAATCCTACTTACAATAGCAATTGATTATATAAAATGTGTATTTAGCATATATTTGTGTTAAAATGTATTTATCCTCACATTTTTAGTTTAAATTGCCGTTTGTTGACGCTTTTAATTTTTCTTATAAACAAAAGTATCAATATTCTAATTTAAACGTACTACTTTAAGGATATAAAGTTTTTAGTGGGATTTAGAAATATAGAGATAAACTTCAAAAAATAAAAAAAAACATTTCATTTTTTTTTCTAAACAAACTATTATACTTCTTTTTAATGTTTTTAAAAACTTATCAATAACTTAAGTATAGTTTTGCCAAAGTTTGAAAATACTAAATATAATTAAAATTTTAATAAGTAAAAGTACATTTTTATTCAAACTTAAAACAATGTAAATCTTAACTTATATACTTTATAATTTCATTTTTGTAATTTAATTAAGTTTTCTGTCGTTTTCAATTATGAATATATCATAATACTAACTAGTTTCTCTTTGCAAAGACAAAAGTATTTAAAAAAAAATAATACGAAAAAATAACAAAAGTTAAATTCTATAGGTTACGTATTTTATTAATCTCAAACAATACTAGCCCGCCTAACGTAAAACCGCTTTTGAGTTTACCTAATATTTAAACTGATTGCCACTTTAGAATTATTAAGGGCACTTAACAATGAATTACTCTATAGTCATTTGTCCTACCTACTTGTACTTAAGTGCTTACCGCATTTAAACATTAGTAGCTTTGTCCAAATACTAAAATAATTATGTGGTATATACTACAATTATTTTACTACTTTAATAATTAAGAACATTTTGTATTCAATTAGGTTTTTATTGTTGTTTGTTATATAATTATTTTCTTGCAAGTGTGCTTTATAAATATTTTTTCACTCTTTTAATATGCAGTCCAACATGATTTTATTTCGACAAATCTATACCGCAAAACAAATTTTCAAACATATTAAACTTTTCGACTGGAAAATTTACTCCCTTAAATTAAAAGAAAACTTAAAAAAGAAGAACAAAACGAGATACCTGTATTACTACTTATACCTGTTATAAAAGTTTTCGAATTGCATATATCTCTAGTTGCGGTAGTTTACTTTTCTACTTTTGTTACTTAAATGAATAAATAGAATTATGTTTTGTAATTTTTAAAACAAACTTTATTAGAAAAAAGATTTGAAGTTTACTATGAAAAAAAATTAATTTCAAATTATTTTTACATCGTTGTTATCGTCTTTTTTGTTATTTAAATCATATTGTTTTATAATAGTTTTATTTTACTTGTACACATAGTTAATAAATTTTAAAGCTTTAAATTAGTATAAACCTCTTAACTCTATAGTACTTTTATAATAGAAACATAACTAAACATTAGTATGGAGTCTATGCTAATGCTTAGTTATGTTTCTATAATATAAGCGCCCAATGTTACCAAGTGACTTATTACGTGGCTTTAAAAGCACTGTTGCGCTGTTTTAGTAATTCTATTGAAAACGATTATCGTTATCGTCATTCAAATTGTGTCTTTCAGATAAAATTTTCAGATAAAACTTTACTCAATTCGTAGAAGCCGATGTTAATATTTAAACAATACAAAGTTCTTAGTAAGTTTTTTTTTCCATATACTGGTAAAACATTCTTTGTATTACTCAAAACTAAATATGTAGTTAGCTTACTGTACAAGTTAAAATTCTTACAAATTATTCGCAGAAAATAATTTGAGTGTAAAATATACACTCTACTTTGTGCAAGTTTACTTCACTACTTGTGTTAAACATTAAAAAGAAATGTGAAAAGTAAAACAAATACTTCAGCTTCAAACAGGTTCGTTTGAGTTTAAAATGAATTTTCAAGTCTGTTGGAGTTTACCCTCGTGTTTAAAACCACATACAAATTTTATTTTTAAAATGTTTGCTTTAATATCGAAGCTGCATAAAATGTCTGTGTATAAAAAAGGATGAAAAAATTTAATTTAAATAGATTAAATTCATTTAATCTTTGTCGTTGCTAAAATAAACACTTACTAATGGTAACATAAAAAGTATGAATAAGTGTGTAATTAAAGTAGAAATAAGTGCATTTTCAATTGAGTTTAAATTGAAAGGTATACTTATATTTCTCACTTACCAGTCAAATACCATCTGAATTTTAAACTCCCTATCTCATGTGAACCATTTCTAGCAACTTTAGATACGTCATATTAGTTTTGATTGACAAAAACTTTGCGCGTCATTGAGCACCATATTTAATATTATTTCCGTACGAAGCCTTTGTAAGGAGTAGTGTTAAACTCAAATTAGAACGAAATACGTTAGAATTTACTTAATCGTTTTATTTCCTTTTAAACAAATGTACGTTTTAAGTGGAAGGTAGATACTTTGAGTTGATACTATTATAATCTAAATTGATAAAAGCTGTGTTTATAATGTAAACAATTTCATATTTTCTATTCATAAACGTAACCAAAAGTTGTCTGTGAAATTATCTTTATTAAAAAACAATAAATATTCATAACAATAAAGAACGAATTAATAAAAACTATCAAAAGTATTAGAATACTTATAAGTTTTTGCCAAACAAAATTTAAAAACGAAGAATAAAAGTAACAAGCTGGAATTAAAATCATAAAATGAAATATCAAATGCATGATTTTTTTTATTATCAAAATATCAAATTTAACTAACGATACTTGTTGAACTATCAATCAAAATCTTAAAAAATGTTTACGTTATTGTAAATTGGATGGCTTAAAACTATCAAGTTTACAAATTATAAAAACGTTTATAGATAAGTTGAACAATTTAAACAGAAATGAATATCAACTATATGTCAGTTTGATATTATGTAATTACAAAAAGTAAAGCTTTTGTATCAAACGAAACTAATTAAATATTAGTAAGTAGGAAAGTGGTTTAAACTATAAAAAATGAAAACGTTATAAAACTACGTCTAGTAAAATAAATGCTTTTAAGTAAACTAAAATACTTATTAAACACGAAAATTTTTTAAAATCTGCAAAAACAAAGCTGTTAAAAGATAAAAACATTGTGGTTTAATGTTAGTTTTGACGGGTCTAATCCTTGTGTAAACTTTTTATGTGTCAGCTGCCTTTTAATAATTAAGGAACGTGACTAGTAATACAATAAATTTTACAATATGAATGTTGTTTGATAACACTTAATTTTAATATATTTTTACGGAAGGAAAAAAAATAGACTAGAATTTTTGATCAAACAACGAAATTTTTTGTAACGTCTAATATTAAAAAATGTACATATTTGAATTATACTTAAGAGTATAATTTAAGTTTTCTTCATTCCTTAAAACGGATAGAGTTAATCCAATTTAACCAAATGATCAAAAATTATAGTTAATCAGATCTTAAGAGATATATAAATTTTCTAAGTGTTCAAATTAAGTTATCAACGAATACTTTACTGGGGTATTAAAAACTATTTACAGCATTAAACAAACTACAACGTTGGTCTTTGCGTGTCTTAAAAATGTCTATTTTATGTAATTTTTTGTGAATGTTTGTTATCAAAGCAACAACTAAATTTTTACTTACACATGTAAACGAAATGACTGTCGAGCATTTACTATTAATATTGACAATACCATGTTTCAAAGAAACTTAAAAATAATATGCTTAAAGGTGGTCTACAATTTATTTATGGTAAATTGCTATGTTTATTGTAAATATCGGAAATTGTTTTTATGGCTGGCTTAGTTTATTTGATCGATTATTAATTTTATTTTTAAAACACAAGAAACACTTAACTTTAATAAAAAATGTGTTCAATATGTTAGTTTATTTGTTTAAAACTCTTTTTTTTACTGGTACAATCTTTTTAATGCAGCAAATTAAACTCTATAATTTATAATCGATTAAATTAAGCTTCGTGTTTTGATATGGATTTTTTTTGAACATACCTTTCTGAAAAGGACGTTAAGAATTAAGTTTATAAAATAACGATTAACACGAAAAAAAACAAACTTTAATATTTAATACATGATGCGTTTAGAATATATTTTATTAACTAATTTATTTCTTATTTACGCCTTTCGTTACCAATTTCACAATGTATCAAAATATTCTGTATTTATACATACATAATATAATAGACTACCATAGGTGGTCTGTAACTTATTTATAAAATAAATTTTTAAGGTAAATATCGGAAAGTATTTTTTATGTGTGACTGAGTCAACTTGGTCGTTGGTTGTTTAATTTATGAAAAGCAAAAAAATATAATACTAAAGGTATTTAAGTATTTGATAATATATTTGTCTCAAACAATATGACACTTTTAAAGTACTCCTCTTAAATATTTTAAATATTAACAAAAATAAAACTCAATTATGCAGTTTCTTATGTAAAATTCATACAAAATAAGACAATTGATCAAAATAATTTGAATAATCAATCCAGCCGTTTTATAGCTGTTGACAGCTAATAAATAAATACCTAAAATAGGAGTATATAGTATAAAATATCCTTAAAAGAATTATAATATGACGTATTCAAACATAAAAGAGATACTTTTAGAACTTAAATTCTAATTACTTTACGGCTGGATTAATTTCAAATTGTCAGTTGCTTTACACGAATTTAAAAGTTATATTTATCATACTAGAATACTTATGTTTTTATTTATACATTTACAGTTTTTATTATCTAGGTACATAAAATACTAAAATAATCATTATCATAGAGTTTCAAACTTTTATTATCGTTATTTTCTAGTAAAAATTTTCAATAGAAGCAATTAATAACCAAATCAATAAAATCATTTAAATGCTTATTATAATTACTTAAGAAACGTCTTTCTGCTCTAAGTTTCGACCTAGTATAACTTGAATAATAACCGTAAACAAAATTTATAAATAAAAATGTTGTTACATAAGCCATAAATAGAAAATAAGTTACATTGTTTACAAAACAGTGTTTACCATGTTTTAGACAGAAAATCCAAATTTGCAAACAAAAGTTAAAACAAATCGATACTTGTATCTTCACTTAAACCCAAGTAACATTAACCATTGTTGTTTACAAGCTTTGTTCGCCTAGGTTACTTTTCTTAGAAAAAGAAGTATCAAAATAATTTAAGTAACAAAATGTACTTGAAAACTAAACTAATATTTTTTTATAAGTTATATACCAAAACTTATAACAACTTATGTTTTTTATTACACAAAGTAGTTATTGCAGTTTTGTTTTTATTTTAAAATTGAAGTGTTCAACATGTACACATAAACCGGCCAATATTCGTAAAATAAGAAAAGATAAAATAATTGATTTATCAAAAAGTACTTAAACCCTTTATTAAATTTGTTTATATTGTCCACAAACTAAACATAAACGGCTTATGTTTATATTTTTAAAAATAAAGTATGGTTGCAAACAGTTTTTGGATTTTATTTTGATATTAAATTGAAACTTAGTGCTCAACATATCCGAGGTTAACAACTTATGAACTCTAACACAGTCAAAATAAGAAATGTAAATAAGAAATGTTTGTCAAAACCTATGTTTACAAGCAAACAGAGTCTGAGTTTACTTTAATGTGGTTATCTTTACGCTTGAAGATAAAAAAAACAGGTTTATGTTTACAAAACAAAACAAGTTTCAGTGTTTTTAACGTTTGGAAAATAGTAATTAAGTTAATATGTTGTCTAACCAAGCTTTGCTTACAAATAAAATTTTTTTTTTTTCTAAGATCTAAATAAATTTATACTAGAATAACATATTTAATATCACCAAAATATAAACAGTATAAAATGTTGTTTTTGTTATCTATTTCTAGAAGTTATAAAAGTAGGACTAAATTCTAATTTTAGTTTATAGTTTTATGCTTTACAATGTTGTTCTATGTTTCAAAAATTATAAAGCTATATTTACTCAAATTGATTGACATAAGCTTATTTTAATTTTAAGTCACCAAAGTGTTATAGTAGTCAGTAACTTTAGAAAAGTTAATAACTAGCTCTAAATCAATGATGAAATGAAGAGTAAAGAAAATCAAAACGTGAAATTAAACATAGCAAGCAAACATCCAATTGTAGTGAGGAATATTTTATCCAAATTAAACAAACTGTAACTATGTTTAGTAAAACAACAGGTAAGACTTTCAGTAATTCTTTTCTGTGAAAATAAGATGTTACTAAATATATGTAATAATAAGTTTTCAAATTTGTAACAAAATTTCTCTGTAACAATAACAAGCTTAAATAAAAAATTTCAAGGTTGTTACTTACGTTTGTAAATGTGAAAGTAATACTTCGTAATGAGATTATCATTTTGTTTACAAAAGTATAATTTGATTTACTTCAACGGCTGTAAACTATATATCGTCATTTCGAAGAACATTTGTCCTTTTTTATTAATTTTTTTTATATTGATACATAGCTTCATAACTGATGCTATCATTGAAGATAAAGCTATAAAGTCAGCTAATACAATGCATATTAAAAACACCATTAATGAAGCTTGATTGTTTGGTATAAAGTTAGTTTTATTTTGTTTTTCTTCTACTAAGTAGATTACTACATTTAATGCTGTTGATAAGCCTTTACTAAAATCATTATTGTTAATTAAGCTATACAGTTTCTTAACTTTTTTTACTTAGTTTTATTTAATTACCTTTCTTAGGTACTATTTAGTTTTTTCCCTCTATGTTAGTTAAAAGTGACTTTAAATTAAAACAAAAATTTTTTTATAAAAAACAGTCTTTATTTTATTTATGTTTTTATAAACAAAAATTTTATTTTTAGCTTTTAGCTCTAAGTAAACTGACTATACCTATCTAAGCTGTACGAAGTTTAAAAAATCATTTGATACATGCTTATAAGATTTTAATATCTAATTTAAATGTCTTTTAAAAACTTTGGTTTTAAGTTTATGTTGTTTAAACATTAAATAAACTAAATAGCACATTAGAAAACAAAATATATATTAAAGTACAACAGTTTGAATATTCAATTAAGGTTTTAGCAAATCACAAGTTCACTTTACTTAAAAGTATTAAAATTAAAGCAAATTACATTATATGAATTCTGTGTAAACTCTTTTTAAAGTCAAATAATAAACACTAAAAAAGATCGTTGGCTTAAGTTTGATAGAAAATAACCTTTGTTATATTTTATTTTGCTTTGAAAGTATATAGTCTTTTTAAATAAATTAAATACATTTCCTAGTTAGTTTAATTTACAAAGAAAAACCCATAACAACAAAGAAAATTAAAGTTTACGAAGTCAAAAAAAAAATCGAAAAATAGTTAATACGATTGTTAAGCTAGTACAAAAAATTTCAAGTATTTAACCATATGCAACTATATCAAACAGAAAACTAGTTCTTTTTGATTCCTGATTAACCAAGCAGTAAACTTTATTGACTAAATATGATGTCATAATAACCATCCAAATCGAACTTGTAATAATACTGAAGCGAAACACAATTGAAATTATGCATTGGTTGTTGTCACTTAATTGTTGGTTGATTAACAATAAAACTGAATTATTAATCAGTGCAGTTATTAAACACATATTCGTTATTATAATGGTTAAAGTATTTCTGATTTCGCTGTTAAACAAATATTTTTTAGTGTTTGAATTTTACTTAATTTAATACATATTAAGTTCAGCTAGTAGCTGCTGAAACTTATATAATGTTGTAGTATTAGTAAATAAGATTATTTTTGCTGTTTTTAAAATATTACAACATATAAACGTATTTGTTTAAGTTATAGAAGTTTAAGAGTTTAAAATTTTAGTATGAAATAAATATTAAAAAAAGGTAAAATTAATAAAACTTTTATTTGTAAAACTGTTTACAGTGCACTTATAGACTAGAGATTGAATCTTTTAATGTACTCAAAATAAAAAAGTATTTAATACGTTATTGGCTTTTTTTGAGTTTCAAAAAGATTTAAGTAACAATGTTACTTACCTAAATACAAGATAAGTGATATAAGTAGCAGATAAGAAGAACAAAGAAATAGACAATAGAAAATTGACTGTTATCAATTAGGAGGTTTCAATGGAAAATATATTTATTTCATTTGTAAAACTCTCTTCAGACTGACTGAAATTGAGTTTCAAGAAAAACTTCTGAAGCATCACTTAAATATAATGATACAACATCGAAGTTTAGTTTTTAAAACTTTTCAAATAAGTTACAATCTTCAATACTTTTAATTTTGACCACATTTACTTCTATTTTACCTTGAATAAAATAAAATGTTTATTAGAGTTTTAAATGTATTTTAAGCAAAAATATTATTTTTAATTTAAACTATTTAGATAAACTATTAAGTTTATTCATACAAAAATTTCTAACTGTAATAAAAAAAAATAATACTTAATGAATTAATAAGTATTATGAGAAATATTTTAATGAACTAGAGTTAAAGCAAGTTACATTTTGTATGTAATTATAGCGGTACAGTGTTTCAAGATGCAACTTGTTTTAAAACAAGTATTTGAAATTTGTGAACAAAAAAGTTAGTTTAATGTGAGTTGTGTACATAATATTTTAGAAATAACAAGTTCTCACATAAGCTGCGTATAAAGTGTATAAAAGTTTAAAAACTTTCTGAAATGCGGTTTCCCCTTTTACTTAATTTTTCTTAAGTAGGCATAAGAAGGCGTTTTGACTCTTTTATGATGATTCATTTTGCTACTTAAGTAAGAGTCGATTTATTGATTTATCTAAATTATTTAGTACTTTCTTAAATTGACTTGATAATGTAAACCATTGAAGTGGATAAACGATTTTTAGAAAAATTGTATTGTGCAAATTTTGAAATGGTTAAAAACAAACAGCAAAATGTTAAGACTGATCGTATAAAGATTCTTGCAAAATCGTTTTTACATAAAATTTATTTTAATTGTTAAACAGATTAAAAGATAGAATATAATAACATTAGGTATTTATTATTATTATTTTAAACAAATTTTAAAAATAATAAATTATGTTTTTGCTATATATTTCCAAGAGGTAGTATAAAATACAAAATATTACTTAAAACTTATTGTTACTTAAAACATTAATAAAATTAGCACTATATACTAAAAATAAATAAAGTCAACAAAAATAATTACAATTAAATCTTTTAATGTTTTATATTTTTTTTATTTGAAACTTAATTAATTGAGTTTTGATAATATAAACTTTTATTTTGAAAAAAAAACTTTTGATTAAACTAAACTGTTATTCAGCACTAATAAAATGCATAAAATATGCTTTACAAAGAACGTTTTCAAATGTTATGTTGGTGGTCTATGATTTGTTTATGGTGAAAGGTTACATTGATAATTTGAAAAAGTTATTTTACGGGTGAATAATTTCGCTTATTGATTTATTAAGTGTTTAGCAACAACAAAATATACAATACCACAAGTATAGTAATTAATTAGTTCTATTGCTGAGTGGTCTAAAAATGATGTATTAGTTTTAGGACAAACTTTGAATTATATGATTTTTAAGTTATAACGCACTAAAATTTTGATTTTTGTAACCTTTTAAGTTTTATGAAACTAAAATAACATACATTCTACTACAACCTCTTAAAGAAAACAATATAAGTTAAAGTATTAAGACTTTACAGTTAATCGTAAAAAAAAGTTAAAATTTAATTGTGCGATAGTTAAAGAATTTCAAATACACGAACACTTTCAAAACAATCAATTTTACTAAAACTAAAAAGTAAAAGTTTTTTATGTAATTTTACGTATGTGACAGTTACTGAGTAAAAAGAATAATTTCAAACGGTTAGCTTTGTAGATGTTATACTTTAACATCACATTTAGAATAAAAACAACAATTTATAATTTTTTTTACCGTTGAATCTAAAAACGTAATCGTTTTTTTTGTAAATGAACTCAAATCACTCTGGGTGTTTTGACTCATGGCTTTACATCAGTTGTTTTTTTTTTAACAATTACTGAAATAACAAATCGAAATTATGATAAAATTTTTGTTCCTTTTCCCAAAAAAGAAACAACAAAAAATCTAAACTGCCAAAAGTATTTATTAAGAAATATTTGTTTTTACGTGTTTTTAGCTTGTAATTTTTTTTATTAACTTATACAATTTCTGCGATATATTTATTTATCAGTTATTTTTCTTAAATCTCTACTTTTTTCATAATGATCAGATTCTTTTTTTTACATAATATTGTTTTTTGAATACATAAAATTTAAAAGCTAAAATTCATGTACTGGTTGTGTTTAAATAATAAAAAAAAGTTGTGTTTAAATAATATTCATTAACTTTTTTCAGGATATGGAAGGTAATTATAACAAATAATAAAGTTAAAAATATTTGATTAATTGAAAGGTTAAACTGACAAATTTGTGTTTAGAATAAAAAAAGATTTACCCTAAGCTTAACGTAAAATTCATGCTTAAACTAACCAACAACTCATTACAATCGATTTCTTATCCTCAAATAAATAATTCTAGTTCTTGTAATTTGTAAAAAAACCCATTAACTTTTAACCCAATTATATGCCAAATGCTAAAGGTAAACATTTTTACACGTCAAAAAAGTGCGTCTTACTTTGTTATTTTGTATGTTTTTTTTTTTTTTCTAGAAATAAATTTTGTCTTAAATTCTTAAGTGATGCTAAAAAAATAATTTCAAAAGCATACAAATGACAATGATTAACAGATGTTTTATAAACTTTAGGACGTTTTTACAAAATATAAAAACAATTTGTAAATCTAATTCAACTTCATCAAAACATTTATAAATTAATTCAAACTAACAGTTTGTAATTGTTATCAAACATTATAGACTTTACAGCTTGAAGTTCTTTTTAACTGTATTAAGGAACAACTTATAATTTTTTTTAAGTTATTGAGAAGGTATCTTAATAGTTACTTTTTTGAAGTATATGACCAGAGTTACACAGAAACAACAATAAATTTATTTAAAAATTAAATTTTATCAAAAAAGTAGATACACAAACGAAAAACGAATTGTTTTACAAAATTTCTTTTTAAAATTGTCAATTTTTTTTATTAAACTATACTCTTGACTGTTAACGAGATTTTTCATAACAAACTTGAGGCAAACTATTTACTTAAAAATTACTTCAAAAAATTTTTCTGCCTACTTGTTAATTTATATTAAAGCTTGATAAGTTTGCTTTCATACTTTGATCTTCTATATTGATTTTGCAAGTACAAGTACTATGCCAGCTGTTTATAAAAATTTCTTTCAGAACGTCTTAAATTTCAAAGGTATTACACGAGAGTAATTAATTAATTCACATTAAATGTTTGAAACAAACAAGCAGATTTTACCTGCCAGTTTATTTTGATTTATCGGGGTTAATGCGTTTTGGTGATTTTCATGCACTAAGTAAAGTACATATGTTACAAAGTGAAAATATTTTCAATAACCATTGTTGTATACTATATGTTGTATTTTCTCAGTTTTTTTGTAAACTTAGCTTTTTCTACTCTTTATAACAAAAATAAAATATTTTTTTTTCTAGTTTTTCTGTTTTAATTAAAAGTTATATGTATGAAATTAACTGTTAAACTTGTTATACCAAATACTAATATATTAAAATGTTTAATTGTTTAAGTATAGTTTTTATATTAAACTAAACCATTGTTGTATACTTACACGTGGTATCTTATCAGTTTTTTCGTTTCTTTTTAGTAAATTTAGCATTTTTTCCTCTATATAACAAGATTAAAATTAAGAATTTTGGTTTTTTCTTTAGATTTTTTGCTTTATTTTAAATTATGTTTATAAAACTAAGTCTCAAAATTTTTATATAAAATACTAATAAATAAAAGTTTTTTTTAAGTGCTCAAGTTTAGATCACAAAAAAACAAGAAGTTTTTAAGTTTACAGATAAGTTTATTCGTTTAGGTGAAAGTGTTTTAAAATATTTTAGTTGTTTTGTACTACTAATTTAAAACTCAGCATAAAATAAAAGTCTAAAAATTTTTTTTTTACTAATAGTTACTATCATATCGAAATGTAAAAAATGTATTTTACTTCTTATTAAGTTTTGTCACTGAAAAAAAGTTTTAAAAAGAAGTTAAACTTTTGAATATTACTTTGGTTTTTTTTAAACTTTAGTTTAATTATACTAACTAAGCAGTTTTAATCGACTAAGTTTTGTTTTCTTTTTTATATTTAAAATTAATAACGCAAACATTTTTCAACTACTAGTAGTTTTTATTTATCTCTGTGTTAATAATTTTCAACTACATGCTACAAGAAAAATAACAGCTGGACGAGGAAACGGTTTTTGATTTCTAAAAATGTAAGGTCAGAATGTCAAAACACTTCTTAAAGGCCGACTTCATTTACTGTTAAAAAATTGTTTTGACTTTTCTTAATGCGCTCAGTACTTTATACTAAAATATCTTAAAGTATTAACATTTAACTAAAATGTTTTTTACTTAAAATAATTGTTTTTCAGTTGTTCCATATCATATACACTAAGTTTTTTTTTTTTTGAAACAAATGTTAGTGTTCATAAATGATCAATTACTTAATCTATTTTAAATAACCCTAAAAAAAAGTTTAAAAAAAATATTTCATCTAAATTAGGCTGTAAATTATTAATATTACGTCGTTAAAAATGTTAATTGTGTTTAAAAACAGATAATTTGCAAAATGTAACAGTAATATTCTCATAACAATATTTTATGTAGTAATAAAGTTGCTATACTTGTGTAGCATAAAACTTTTTGAAACTCAATTTATGATGAAAAAACACAGCATTGTTTTCTTACTTTTCAACGGTTTTCTTGTAGATTTCGAAAGTGTTCTATTTACTTTCTTTTTAGGCATGTTTCTTTAATGAATATAGTGACTTTTAGACCAAAAATGCTGTTATCTAAACACTTTAAGACAGATGCAAATTTGTTTATTATTTAAAAATTGACAATATGCTTTAGACAGAACTTTATCTTCAAAACTTTGTTTTATTATATACGATTTAAAAGTATCAATTTGTTTTATTTTTCACAAGTTCTTTAGTTTATACTCAGTATTAAGTACTTGGCCATTTTTATATTTTATATAAGACAAAGTATAAACTAAAATATATTTTAGTGTTGATAAAAATTTAAAACAAATTAATTTAAACTAAAAATATTTTCGTTGAAAAAAAAATCTATCAGAATATCGTTTATAAAACTTAATTAAGTACATTTTTACGACTATATTAATATAAAGGTATTAAAAACTAGTGGGTTTCGATGTGTTAGATAAAAAGTCTCCTAAGCTAACAGTTAAAAACAAATTTATTCACGTTAATAATAGTTAGTTCTATCTTATGTATTGTAGTTAAAAATGAAAAAAATTGAACGATAAAGTTTTGTTTACATAAGAGATGTTTCAGAATATGTTAACCAAAGTGCTTTACAATTAAGTCCTTAACAATATACACATACCACAATTGCCAAAGAAGTGAGGTTTGTACAATTTTTGTAGTTTTACCTAAATTACTTTCGGAGATTACTGAGCTTTAAGTTTTTGTAAAATGAAATAAAACAAATAAAACATACGCTTGATCAAATAACTGTAGTTATACTTTATCAATTCGAACAAGTTTAGATAGAACAGAATTAATTAGCTTCCTTTAAATATTCTTCATTTAATTTTCAAAACACTTTTCGTTCTTAAATCTAAAATTTAATGTCAAATTGTACTTATAAATCAATCTTAAAAACTTATACGTCAAGTAATTTGTTTTAAATACTTTGCAATGACTACAACATAGCTACTTTGTCAAGGTTTAAGAACTTTTTTAAAGGGCTTAGATTTATAACAAAATAAATGCACAAGTTTTAAAATGTTCTAATTTCACTATAACTTATTTAATTTTTATAAACTATTTTAAACTTATTTTAAACTCTAAAAACCACAATTTAAAATCCTCAATTTATTTAATTACTATGACTATTTATACTTCATTTTAGGTACTCGTCTAATTAAGTTTTTTAGTTTAACTTTTATTGATTATCAATTAGTTTTTACCAGTATGTTAAGTTTCTATATTTTATAGCTTATGACTTTTGAAAAGTGTTTTAATTTTTGTTTTTTTCGATTAGGAGAAGTTATCGAGCGTCGGAAAACAGTGTAAAATTGACTGATTATTTTCCATTGTTATAACAGTGATGACGTAATAACACCGTGATCTGATTAAGTTTGACGTTCAAGTCTAAATGAAGTTAAGTATAAATTAAATTGAAAGTTAACTCAAGCGTATAAGATTAATTTGAAATTCTCAAAATTAAAAAAAAACTCTAACTTGTGTTGTTTAAGTCTGTCTATACTTTGTAATTAACTGTTTAAAAGGGCTATCTAATAGAAAATAAGTTAAAGGCAGGCAAAATTACGTTTAAAAATTGAATTTTAGTACAACCTTAAGTTTATGCCACAATTTAAATCAACCAATTGCAACTTTTAATTAAATACTATCTTTCAGTAAAAAATTAAACCAGTTTAAATATAATAAATTCCTAGTTATTGTTTTAATTAAGGTTAGAGGTAAACTTAAATAATATTTAAAAGTTGTATGTTCAAAAATAAAATGAATAAAGCACGATTGAAAAGAAATTAATTGAAATAAGATATTAAGAGATTCACTTTTGATGATAGAAGTAACTAATTTTTTTTAACTCATACATACTAGAAAAGAAAAGGTACCAAGTTTAGTTAAAATAGTAAGAATATAAGTAAATAAATTAAATAATTTAGTTTTTTAACTAAAGTCTAAGGCTTTTGTTTTTGTAAAAGTAAGCATTAAAATTAAAAATACTACAAATTTTTATAATGTATAAATATTAAAATGATTTTAAACTCCAGAGCTAAATTGAAAAAATTCGTAATTGCAGTATGCATGGGTTTAAAATATAAATTTACTAACTTTAAAATAACGTTTTCAACTTTTTGACAGAAGGTAAATAGAAAGTTCTTATAGTCGTTCGTAAAATTATCTACATTTATGATTAAAGTTGTTACTGTAACTTGTTTAGATTCAAAAGTTGTTGGTCTGTGAAGATTAAATACTTCAAACAAAACTTTAATGTCTGTAAACATAGTAAGATTTATAATTGTTTAAATAAAATATGTACTTAGCATTAACTTGTATTTCAATGTTTTTCTTATTCATAAGAAATTTTAACTTAGTTGTTAAACAAATTAAAAATATTTTTTTATATTTAAAATACTAGCCCACCGCTAAAACCGCTTTTAAACTTACTGTAAACATTTAAATTGATTGCCACTTTAGATTTATTAAGGGCACTTAACAAAAATTACTCTATAGGCGATCTTTCTACCTACTTGTACTTAAGTGCTTTAATTAACTAAAATTTAATATTGTTAGCTTGGTACAAATACTAAAATCATTACGTGGTGTAATGTACTGTTAGTTTAATAGTGATATAAACAATTTAATTATTTAAAGCATACTTAAATATGCAACTTTCTAAAAAAGTTTTTCAAGTATTATAGAAAAATTTATTTTACAATATATTTTTGTAAAAAATATTTTACTTCTGAAACTTTCTTAAATAAATTGTCAATATTTATTTCGGCCATCATCAACAATGTTGAGATGTTTTATGCCATCGATAATAAACAATGAACTTTACCGCAAGATCAACAACAACAGCATCCGAGACAATCCTACGACCGGTTTCGTCCTTATTAGGACTCATCAGGCAGGAATAGTCGCGAGAAACCGCTATTGTGATCTTAAACAAGCGGGCTTCAGTACTTAGTACTCAGTACTTAAGCCCGCTTGTTTAAGATCACAATAGCGGTTTCTCGCGACTATTCCTGCCTGATGAGTCCTAATAAGGACGAAACCGGTCGTAGGATTGTCTCGGATGCTGTTGTTGTTGATCTTGCGGTAAAGTTCATTGTTTATTATTTAAATAAATTGTTTGATTTTTAGCACTTTACGATAATTAAAATATTATGAATATTATTTAAACTAAAGATACGAGTTTTTGTTGTTCATATTATTGTTCTGTACTTTAAATAATCATAATAATGATCAATCAGCTCCAAGGTTGCTTATCACACTCATTGTTTATCAAATTATATTATATTTTCGTAGTCTAGTACTACTAGTTTATTGAATTAAATTCTTAAAAGCTTTAAAATTAATTTAAGTTTATTCACTGTATACTAGCACTTTGTTATTTTTATAAAATGTTAGGATTAACTTATAGCAAGCGATTTATTACTCAGTCTTAAAAGCATTGTTATGTTGCTTTACTAACTCCTTTGAGAATGTCTACAAATGTAATGGTTTATTTTGTTTGCATAATAAAACTAAACTCTATTCAAAGAAGTCAATTTTAGCATAAAAAAACACCACAAAATCAATAAAACTGTAAAGTGTTAAAAATATTTTTTTTCTACTGCTAGATAGTTTACTACTAAACACTTTATAAAAAAAAAACCAGTTAGCTTATTTAAGTTTCCAAATTTTGTATTATGAAGTATATGGAGAATATATTTTTTGCTAAATAATCGGTATGCACAAAACTAATGAAAATTAAAATTTTGTTCAAGGACAAAATGAAAACGAAAAATAAAATGAAACATAAAAACAAAACCAACATCCTTAAAAGGTTCCTTGAAGTTTAAAATAAAAAATTCCAAGTTAGTTGGGTTTTTTCGAGGAGATAAATTTTACACTTGAAGCCTGTCTGCTAATCATTTAAAGTGTTAAGTTTGCTGTAAAATTTCAAAATGTAATTAATTTATAACTTTTCTTAGGAACAATTACATCTTTTTCTTGTCGTTGCTGAAAAAAATGTAACAAAATAGAAAATATACGCAAATATAAGGTTATTAAAAAAGATATCAAATAATTTTAAGTTGAAAAGAGTAATTATATTTCACGAGCATAAAGTTATTGTTATAGGAAAACTTATTAATTTTTCAAAAAACATAAAACTTTAATGTCAATTATTTTCCTTATCTTAAAAGCTATCTAAATTTTTTTTTTTTATTTTAGAGAACGCACCTTTGCCTTTAATTTAAAAAAAAAACTATTTAATTTGGGGTTTGAATTATTTAATGGGGTCCCTCCAAAAATAAAGGTTTTTTTTTTCGTTTTTTTTTCATCAAATGGTATTAGAACCAAAAATAAATATTTTTTTTTAATTTTTTTTTTGATTTCTCTTAGTTTGCATGTTATAAAAACTCGTAAATAGTTATTTTATAAATAATATTAATATCTTTTACGATTTGGCCCAAAATCAAAATGTAGTATATTACACTATCATTTGCCTTGGCCATTTCCTAGATAAAAAATTGATAAAAGAAAAAAAAAAGTTAATAAGAATGTGAATATACAACAAATTTAATTGAATTATTTTATTTTAATTTAGTTTGATGTAATTCACATTCTTATTAACTTTTTTTTTTCCTTTTATCAATTTTTTATCTAGGAAATGGCCACGGCAAATGATAGTGTAATATACTACATTTTGATTTTGGGCCAAATCGTAAAAGAAATTAACATTATTTATAAAATAACTATTTACGAGGTTTTATAACATGCAAACTAAGGGAAATCAAAAAAAAAAATTTTTTTTTAAATATTCATTATTGGTTCTAATACCATTTGATGAAAAAAAACGAAAAAAAAACCTTTATTTTTTGAGGGACCCCATGAAATAATTTCAACCCCAAATTAAATAATTTTTTTTTTAATTAAAGGCAAAGGTGCGTTCTCTAAAATAAAAAAAAAAATTT
This sequence comes from Thalia democratica, assembly GCF_965202585.1. Classification (NCBI taxonomy): domain Eukaryota; kingdom Metazoa; phylum Chordata; class Thaliacea; order Salpida; family Salpidae; genus Thalia; species Thalia democratica. The sequence goes on from NC_139165.1 coordinate 88,472,245, forward strand.
AGATAGCTTTTAAGATAAGGAAAATAATTGACATTAAAGTTTTATGTTTTTTGAAAAATTAATAAATTTTCCTATAACAATAACTTTATGCTCGTTTATATTTCTCACGTTCCAGTCAATTACCATTTAAACTTGCAACTCCCAACTTTCATGTCACCAAATTGAAATACGTCAATTTAGTTTTGACATGTTTGGCGCCAAAAAATGTTGCTTGTCTAACATTGAAGCAGCATGGTTAATATTTTTTTGATATGAAGCCTTTGTAAGGAAGGAGAAATGTTGAATATAAATTAAAACAAAAATCGTTAGCATTTAACCAAAACCTTTTTTTAATATTAGTTTAATGTAAGTATGAAGTATAATTACGATAGTTTTAGTTTATATCAAAATAGTTTAAACTAATAAAAGTGTCTTCGTAATGTAAAACTATATACTTTTATAACTTTAAGTTCAATAAAATTAAGTTTAAAAAAAATTAACTCTCATAACAATAAAGAAAAAAAATTGGTAACTTATCAAATTGTCTATAAAAAAATCTATAAGTAAGAATACCAAAATAGAGGCTAGAAAATGAATCTAAAAACGACATATGCAATTCATATACCATTTTTATTATCAAAATATCGAATTTAAGTAACACTATCTTGTCAACTATCAATCAAGTCATAAAAATAAATACGTAATTGAAAATTGCAAGGCTTAAAACTATCAAGTACACCGATTTTAACAACTTTTATAATTATTTTAAACATTTTAGCAGAATAAAGATAAAAAGTTTTATCAATTCGCCTTCAGCTTATTGTTCGAGTATATTTATTTAAAACAAATTTTAAATAAACGAACACAAAAACGATGAAATTTTATTATTTATCAGATATTTGTAAACATCAAACTTAATTTAATTATTTCTTAGTAAAGTTTTTTTATTAAATATTTGAGCTTTTAGGTTTTCTATATAATTGTAAAACACGAATATTTTAAAAACTACAAAAAAAAGTTGTTAAAAGATAAAGACATTGTGGTTTTATGTTAGTTTCGACGGGTCTAATCCTTGTGTAAACTTTTTATGTGTCAACTGTCTTTTAATAATAAAGAAACGTGACTAGTAATACAAGAAATTTTCCAATATGAATGATGTTTAGAAATACTTAGTTTTAATATAATTTTAATTCAGGATACAAAACTTGCTGTAGAACTTTTGAACAAAGGTTTAAAGTTATCTAGACTGTATGCTCCACGTTTAACATTAAGAAATTAAGAAATAGTGTGTTTAGTTAGTATGATTATTAAATCATCACATTATTTCAAAAACAGCATTAACTTTGACTAATAAATTATTAAAACATACGTATTTAACTTCTAATAAAATACATCAACTTTTTACGTCTTCAATTTTAGTTGCTTATATAACATAGTTCTTTAGTAAATATATTCCATTCAAGTTTACATACTTACTTTTTATCTATATACTGAAATTTGATTGTGTAAAGATTATATTTAAAATAACTTAAAGTCAAAGTCTTGTACAGGAATTTTATTGAGACATAAGAACAACAACCTATTTTTTTTTGTTAAACATTAAAGTACTAATAACTAACTGAATTTTTGGTAATCATTACAATAAGAACATTAGAACATATCATGTTGGTACAATAATTAAAAATTAAATGCTCACAGGTGGCAATAGGCCATATTCTCGTGAACTTTGAAAATGAAACAGGTTTTCATGGAAGACTTAGTTTACTTGATCGATGGTTATATTAATCTAAAAATACAAAAATAATAGTACAATTTCTAAAAAGTTGACAAAAAACTACCATTAAATAACCCTTTCTTTTACAGTTTTTCTCCTGACGTATTTATATTTGTTTCTATTGTTTAAATTATCTTTGCTGTAGCTTTACTCGTTAAGAAGTTTATAGGTCGTCAAAATATTCTACATCGATACAAACACCTTATAATAAACTATCATTGGTGGTCTATAATTTATTTGTGGTAAAAGGCTATGTTTATGGTAAGTATCGGAAACTATTTTTATGGGTGATTGAGTTTACTTGATCGATTATTGTTTTAGTCTAAAAATACAAAAAAAAAAGACAAAAAATAAATATCTTAAAATTATTTTTAATTGGCTTTAAATGTTGTTCGTCGTAAACGTTGTTAAATTTTTTAATACTTTTTATCATCCTTTTTATTGCACAAAAAACTAAAAAATTCTATTGTGCAATTTCTTATTTAAAAATGATACAAAATATGTCAATTGAGCAAAGTCATTTAGTTTACTATTTTTACTGGTTTAAAATTACCTGTTAATAGCTTATAAATCAATTTGAAAATAAAAGAGAAAACATAGATCAAAATTATTTTCAAATTTATATCATGACGCACTTAAACATAATATAACTAATTTTAGAACTTAAATTCTAATCGCTTTACGGGTGGCTTAATTTTAAATTAACAGTTGCTTTGCACGAATGTATAAATTACATAAATCACACTAAAATACTTGTTATTTCAATTATACAGTTTAAAGCTTTTATAATCAACGTTATTTTATAGTAGTATTTTCAACAAGTACTAGTTTGTAGGTTTAATGCTAAAATAGTTTAAAACTTGTCTTAACTATTTACTTAAATAACGTTGTTGTTAGGCTTTGAATTGAAACCTATTATAAATTGTAAATTGTAAAAAGTATATGAATAAAATAATAATAAGTAACTTAAATGTAATTCATTTTACAAGACTTGAAAAGATAATAGCTATACTAGTTGCAAAACAGTGTGTTTGACTCAAAAAGTAGCAAAAATCCTAATTTGCAAACAAAAACTCCAACTAATCGATATTTGTATCTTTACTTAAACTCAAGTAACATTTACCATTGTTGTTTCTTTTACAAGCTTTGTTTGTTTAGGTTACTTTTTTGAGAAAAAGAAAAAATAAAATTATGAAACTAAATAATTGTATTTTAAAACTCTTATATACCAAAACTTATACAGCTTATGTTTTTTATTAAACAAAGTAGTGTTGCAAATAGTCCTAGAATTTTATTATAATATCAAACTGAATTTCAGTGTTCAACATGTACACATAAACCAGCCAATGTTCTTGAAATAATAAACATAATAAAATTAGTTTAACAAAAAGTACTTGAAAACTTGACTAAATTTGTTTAAATAAACTGTAAACTAAACATAAACGATTTATATTCACATTTTGTTAAATAAAGTGTAGTTACAAAAAGTTGTAGGAATTTACTTAATTATAAAATTAAATTTTAGTGTTCAACATAAGCCTATAAAAACCTAGACAAATAACTAGTGAACTATTACATAGTAGTGTAAATAAAAAATGTTTGTCAAAGTACTAGCTTTACAAGCACATAGAGTTTACTTTAATGAAGTTATCTTTACGCTTGAATATAAAAACAAACAAGTTTATGTTTACTAAATATTCTGGTTTCAATTCCTTTAATGTTCTTTCATCACTGGTTTATCCAATATCTTGTCAATAATTTTGAAAGTTGTCTGTGAATTATTTTGTAAAACTTTAACAAATTATTTCTGTAGTAAACATTAATGTTCTTTTATGATAAACCTTAAACGTTTAAAAAAACTGTAAAATTTATTGCAAAACCAACTGTTTACGCGGTTATACCTAGAACACTCGTTATGTGTTTGAATAAATGTAAACTTACAAGATAAAATCCAATAAGTTCTAAACTTTACGTTATTCATAATATTATTAGTTAATGTTTTAATTAGATAGTTCTATTAGATAGATATTAGAAAAATAATTAGTTCTATAGTTTAAAAATACTTCAATATTGATACTACCAAAATATGTATAAACTATAAAATTATCAAACTGTAAAATATATGCATACTAAATATAATTTTCTTAGATACCTTATGTAACTGACTTGATTTAAATTCTATCCACATTTTAGGTTTTACATAATAATTGTAAATAAACTTACCTTATAATTTTTGCTGTTATAATGTGTAGAACTAAAACCTCCAAGTATTTCGAAACTTCATTTGGGAGAATTTTTAAATACTTCACATAACTATAAAGCCTTTCTAGTATCCTAGGTTCACCTTTTAAAGTTTTATTAAACTCTAATACAGCGATAACTAAGAAGAATTAAGTTTAGTTAACATATGTTTTTCGAAAAAATTTGAAGTAAATAAGTTTTAAATAATGTTAGAATACGTTCAAAAGCAAAAAAAAGATTTTTTTCATAAATTTTTATTTACTGTAAAACTTAACACAATTAAAAGACACAATTGTTTTTTCTTGATAAATTTAACTTAAATGCTCACAAGAGTTTAGTTGTTGTATCAAATAATCAAAAGACAAGTAACAATCAGTCAAATCTGGTCCATACTTTGACCAAATTGCTGTTTCTGTAGCTTCATCGTAAAAACATGTATTTGAAGCAGCTGAAATTATTTATAACATTTAGTAAGCTGGATTTAATCAATGAATTTTACAAGAGAAAACAAGCTGCTTTAAACTGTCATTATATTTTGATTTATAGAGGTTAATGCGTTTTATGATACACGTCTGTTCAGTAAAAAATAGTGCAGATGTTTAAATCAAGTTATATTCGTAGATTGTGATTTTTTGTTTACATTATGTATTTTTTCACATTGTTTTATAAACCTTATATTATTTAAACTAGCTTTTTTATTTTAATTTGTTATAAACACAAGTTTAGTTTAGCGTTGCATTATGCTTTTGTTAAAACTTTATTTCTTTGTTACTTTACCATAAAACGGTTTATTAAATTTGACAAAAGTATCAAAATAATTTTGCGATTGTTTATTGCATCTAAAATGTTTATTAAATATATTTCTTATTTATATAACAACGTAGCTAATTTATTACTAGTTGCAAAAAACATTTCAGTCATGTTTATATACGCAAAACCATTAACTTGTCTAAACAAAAAAAAGTTTATCACGGTACTAAATCGAATCCAGAACTTATATTCACTGAAATGTATCCATTTGAAACTATCTAAAACTAAGTTTACTTTCGATCAACCTAAGAAATTTTATTGAACTGATGACATTTTATTATACAATTCACAATTTATAAAGTATGTAGTAAATGCCCCTTGTGAACTTTTACTTTGATTTAAAAACATAGTCTGTTCATTAATTTTATCCTGACCACAACTAACATTTATGGTCAGGCCTACTATCATGCCTACTTCAGTTTGAGGCCAAAACAAACCATCTACAGCTTGTTGAGGACAAGTTTTGTAAATATGGTTTACTTTTGGTTTTGTGGTGACACTTTATTTTGAAGTTATTACTTTTGTTTTATCTGTTCGTAAGTTTTAAAATTTATTTTGTTGGCTGAAGCTATTAAACATATTTTTTGATTAAAAATTAATAACAAATTGTAAACTAATAGTAAGGCTAATGTTTTTACACTACTTAAATAAATATTTCAAGTGAGTTTATTGAGCTACTTGCAAGTGTAAGTTTTTTTTCATTTATAAAATTTAATATTTTTATCTAAGGTTTTGGTTTTAGTGATTTTTTAACCTTTATTGAAATCTAAATTTCCAAAGTTCAACAAGTAATAAACAGGTTTGTTGTTTTTCCATCCAAACAAAATTCTATCTCTTGGACTATAAAATGAGTTAGAAGGAAGTTTCAATGACGTTATAATTGATTGTAATGTCATATCGTTGGTATTGTAGGTAATTAAATTGTTTTGTTCTGTCATTACGTATAATACACCACTGACCATAATTCTATTTGTTGATTTTGAGTATTTTCTAGTTTCATAGCGATTCTAATAAAAGATTGATAATTAATTAATTTGTTGTAATCAAACAAAGTCAGAAACTAATTCATGCAACTTACCTAAAAAGTATTAACATAGTAATGAACAAAAAAAATTACACAATATTACATACCAAATCGTTCACTTGTTTGGTTACCAAGTAAAGTTGTTCATTGTTCATTGTTTATTATAATGTACAAACTTTAATTATATGTTGGTTACCAATATGATAATATATCTATGAGTTGTCTTTCATTGGGTCTTTACTCCAACAGTTTATATCAGGGGCGTAGCGTGGGGAGGGACACTGGTGCATGCGTGCCACCCAAAAAAAAATGTAAAAAAAAATGTAATATCTTTATCCTTTAAAGTTTATTTTACTGCTTAATTTGCCTTTTTTCAACTATGTTTATCTAGTATTCAAAAAGTTAAACGAAATTTCGAATACCAATTAGTGACAAGTTAGGAAAGTACATGTTATTACTCAATATACTGATTCGGTGCGTAATTGCAAATGCGCACCGATGTTGATGAAAAACTCCATAAGGAAAATTTTTATAAGTTCATTAACTTCATAAGAATTTAGACTAAAAAAGCACGCTATTAATATAGCGCACCGCTGTAATATAACCTTATAGCAGATTATTTTTCTACAAAAAGTTTACAAAAATACGTCACGCTTAAAGAAAAATTAAACAATTTTACAATTTTTTTTATGCTACATTGTTAAGACTACTGCTAGTTTTCTGAACTTTATTTTTGTAAACATACAAGATAAGCGTGTCGGCCCATGAAAAATAAACTTCGTTGTGATTTTTATTTCAAACAAATACAATCAAATGAATTAAATTTAAAAAGTATACTTTTAACTATTTTACAAAGTTGTAATAAACTATAATAACAGTTATAAAGTTGGTCTATTTTTACTTCTGTGTAACTTTATTAAAATTATGTGCAATGAGGTGTTGTTATCACTGTTGTATTGTATACTAAAGAGATTGATATTTTTTTCGTAAATAAAACAGATACTTTTGTTTTATTGAATATATTAGTTTTTAAAGATATAAAGTTTGCTATACGTAATAAAAACAATTTTTATTTAGTAAGTTTACGTTTTTGCAAGTATAAGTAATTCTAATGAAATTTATACTTTTATTTAATTGTTTAATTTTGTAATATATAAATATTTTTTAAAACAGTTAACGAACTTATTCTGCTTAATAAATTTATTTCAATTATATTACTTATAAAAAGTTTTTTTATAGCTAATTACAAAGGTTTTGATTTAGAGGATTTTTTGAGAAAAAAATTTGCGCACCCCCTGACCAAAATACCACGCTACGCCACTGGTTTATAGTATTAAATATCATATTCATTTCCAAAGATTTAATGTGTTTGATATCAACCAATTTTCCAAGACAATCGAAAACTGAAATTTTCACATGAGAGTTTTTGAAGTAATAACTTTAAAAACTAAACTGTTTGCTGCGAACCAAACTTTGTTTAGAGAAAATAAATACTTTATGTTATTAGTAGATAGCAAAGTTCAATTTCTTCAATTAAATATAACATTAGTGAAAATATACATACAAAAAGTTATAACGTATTAGTAAAGCTTCATATAACACATTTATAATTAAAAAAAAAGTTTTTTATTGAAAAACGCTTTGTTAATGATTGAATTTTAAATAAGTTTTTAAGTACTTCGGTTTTACGTTATATAATAAACATACTCGTAATTAGTTCAACTAGTAATTAGTTCAATTAATTTTAAAAAAAAAAGATACATACTATTGCAATAAATTTTCAAAATTTATAACAAAACTCACTACGATTAACACACTGATAAGTAATTCTTAAAATTATAAATTTCTGGACTCATAATATTCTGGTTATTAATAAAACACGTTACAAAATGAAATGTAGAAAAAAACTTTGATTTGGTTAAATTTAAATGCTTACTAATTTTAAAATTAAGTAGCAATAAATACTGCTGCATGTGCAAATACCTATTTATAATTTTAACTGACACATTAAAACTTTTTTTTTGATACTCAGCCAAAACTATTACAGTAGTAAATGTGTTTCTAAATATATATGATAAACACATTTAACTACAGATTTTCAACGTCAAAAGTTATCTAGGTTACTAAAATTTTTTTAAGTATATATTGTATACTTTAAATGTAAACTTCATTTAACTTTAAAGTTACATATTGAGTCTAATTTTTATAACATTAAGATAAATCACTTTATAAAGCTTATAAGCCGTCGTTCTTCCCATTTTATTTGCTTTAAATAATTTTTAATTAAATAAACATTAAATAAAACACAACGTACAGTCGGTAATAATCAACTGCATCGTTTAATTTACAATTTATATTTGCTGTTTTTCAATTGAATCCGCTGCACAAATATATTTCTTGTCTCTTCCATAAAACACATTTGTTAATTTAATCTTTTTATAAAATGGACATCTTATTTCTGCTTGTAGATCTCCTTCACAATTTTTTTGCTCTGGTTACTTGTTTGCCTGAAAGAATTATTAAGTTATTTACTAAGAATTTAATTCAATTATTTTTTGAGTTATGAAAAACTTTTGACTACGTAATTTAGTTTTATAACTTTAAGACTTTACAATACGACAAGCAAAAAAGTTAAAAACTTGACGTGCAAAAACTTTTTGAATGATGTATTGATCAATATTCGGTCATCCTTTAGTTGCCAAATATAAGAAAGTTGTGTCTGTTTTTTGGGCTCACATGTCAGTCAAATTAAGTTTTGCCGGCCGGTGAAAAATTAACGTGAATTATAGATCAAAACTCATTTGTTAGCTAGGCGGGTATAAACGTTACAATGCCAAAAAGAATGTCAACAAAACATAAAGAGTTTTAAAGCACTACAATAAACATAGAAGCTGCATAACTGCAATAGTTGTAACTTTAACAAATTACTATGATATTTTAACAATTAATACAGTAGAGTATAAGATTAAAAACTTTATTTAACTTACTTCAGTTCATATACTTAATAAATTGAAATAAAATCGCTAAACTTTTAACAAATTTGAAGTTAGCTTGAATACTTTTATTTTTAATGTCCAAATTTTGGATCTAATTATTTTCCTTATCTTAATAGCTAATTAAAAACTTTTTTTTCGTTCTAGAGAACGGTCCTTTGTCTAAAAACTAAAAAAAAACCACTGGATTGGGGTTTTGTTAGAGTGGGGCCCCTTAGAAAAAATTGGGTTATTTTATAATTATTTTTATTTAATGAGTTTGAGTATAAAAATATAATATTTTTTTTAATCTTATAAATAATATGTGTATAAACGGCTATAATTTTTTTTTACTAACTGTCAATATTTTGCACAATTTGGCCTTAATAGAGTTTCTTATGAATTTTTTTATTTTATGAGGTGAGTGTGAAAACCAATGCATGTTTTACTACTAACTGATGCTGTCTACTACTGCTTGAACTTTAGTGCGGGAAAAAATCTTTTTTTCTTTTCTCTCTCTTGTAATACTATATTTTTGTTAAGTATTGCGAACCTTTGATCGTTCTGTGAGTTCTCATTTATTCAAAACCTAATATTTTAAAAAGTTTTAATAGTTTTTCTTCTCAAGACAATAAACTAAAAAAAATAGGGAGACCGCATTAAAACCTATTCCTAAATAAATTTCTTTTTTTTTCATCTTCATAATCACTACTGATACAAGCAAAGAAAATAATATAAATTTAATAAAGAATTCTAATGTCCAGGATGATATTGTTAACTACAAACATATACAACTACAAAAAACTTAAAGCTATTTTTACTCTAAGTGTGTAGATCGATTAAATTTCACAAAGTTTACACGTTCTGAAGTAAACAAGTTTTAAACATTTTGTTATTTCGTTTCGTCTCGAATACATTGCTCTTTTTTCGTCTAACACATTCTCATTTAATATAGAGTTTTTTTTCAAACTTAGTTCATATTAACTTTATAAATAGAGATTTTAGTTAATTTTTAAGGTTAAATGTTTAAATTTTGAACAAGATAAAAATATTTACTAAATAATACAATTATTTAATTTTATTGAAGGAACGAATACCTGCCATTTATTTCACGGATATATTAACTGTCCCGTTTTTATATAAATGCAGTTAAAATTTAAACTTTTTGTTTAAGACTGTACTACCTTTGAAATAGTAATAATTCCCATTTTGTCTGATAGATATATATGCTTATTTAAAACAAATGTTAAATTAGTAACAGCATTTAAGTACTTTAAAATTAGAGCTCTTAGTTTACAACATCTAAATTGATAAATGTACAGATATTTTTTTATTGTTTTTTGAACTTAATTGATTATATAAGCAACGTTAGCTTAAGTTTAATAAGTCATTCATATATATTAGAGTTAGTTTAAATGTGTGGTATTTGACAAAAAAATTATTCTTAATTAACTTAAAAATATTTTTTAACTGTTTTAGCATAAAGTTTATAAGCTTATATAAGCTTTATCTAAAAAGTACAAAAGTTTGACTTCCTGAATAAAGCAAAGTTAACATCTACATTTTTCAACAAATATTTTGTACTTATATAATTTTATGAAAAACCAAGTTTCATTTTGAAACTATATATAAGTATAAAGCATTTTTATATTCTTTTTTAGTTGTTAAATACACTGTTTGTTGATAAATTTTAGTATGGTTTTAACTTAAATAAGCCAACGTTTAATTAAAGATAAGAATAAATTCAAATATCTTACTATTTATAGTTAATAATAAAGTTTTTTAAAACATTTTAACTATGTTGCTAAAAACTCCGGAACGGGTCACTTTTGCACGAGGAACACTTTTACACGGCGACTCTTTTGCACGAGGATCACTTTAGCACTAGGGGTCACATTTGCACGGCGTCACTTTTGTACGCAGGGTCAATTTTGCACGAGGGACACTTTTGCACGCCAGGCTTAATTCCTAAGACAAAGTGCTCTATGATCAGGTCTATGTTTTTGTTAAGTTGCTTTTTAACAAAAAATACTATTGCTTTAAACTAAAGTGAAATTAATCAATTATTACAAAAAAATATCGAAATAACCGGATAACATGTTTGTTTTTGGTTTGGTTTAAAATGTAACATATACTTTATGCAATCGTAATACTTTTTAAAAGTATGTACCTCAAATGAAAAATACTTAAATACTATAAACCAGTCTCAAGATACGTGTTTTAAAGTCCTACTGAATTAAGTTTATATTTATGTTTAGAAGTTAGCGAAATTCAGTTTATTTTTGTCAACGGATTCAAAATTGTTTTAATTTAAGATAATAAAAAAGCTTTACCTATCTAGTTTATTTAAATTAAGATTATAAATATGATTAAAGTGAATTGTAGTACATTATTAAATTGTTCTAGATAAAACTTCAAATAAAAATTTTACAATAAAATTCCATTAAAAACTATCATATTTTATTCATTAAAAATATTTTGCGTTTAAAATCGAATTTTGTTTAATTTGATAAAAATATCTTTTTTTATCTAATTGATTTAAATTCTTATTTAATAAAGTAAAAATTAGAAGCGTGCAAAGATAAAGTTCCGTTCAAAATTATTGGTTGTTTGAAATTTTCACAGTGGATAAATATTTCCGTGAAAATATAATTCCGTGCACAAGTGACGCTTTGCAAAAATATCGTCGTGCAAAAGTAACGCCGTGCAAAAGTGTCCCATCGTGCTAAAGTAACCCTCGTGCAAAAGAGTCGCCGTGCAAGAGTTTCCCTTTGTGCAAATGTGTCACCTCGTACAAAAGTGTCCCCTAGTGCAAAAGTGACACCCACCCAAAATAATTATATACAAGCTTTTAATAAGTTCGCATAAAACAACTATAAATATTTTACAAAGCAACTGAACTAATAAAACTTGAAGTTTTACAAGGCCAAATACTTCTTAAACATCTAATACATAGTAGAACCTAAGGTATAATTAAACTAGCAGCTAAATATTTTATAACAAAAAGAATTTATTATGTGTTTAATAAATGTGTTAGTGTTTTAAATTTGAACTGAATAAATAAAAAGTCGAATACTTATTGATGCATTTCTCAAATAAAGTAAGTAGACTTGAATGTTGAATTGAACAAAAACTAAAATTTTGTTTGGGGGTTTTATTATTATTTTAAAAAGACAACTTTTTTATTTAGTGATATGAACTTAAAAAAGCTTTGTAAACGTTATAGTTGCCAAATTCGCAGCTGTAAACCTAAAAGTATTTTTATTGCAATGAATAAAAGTTCAAAAAGATCAAACTTTCGTTATAGTAAACAATTTTAAAGAGTTTAAAACTATTTCTTATTTTAATTTTACTGGGATAAACAAAAACTTAAAGTTGATTATGCACAAAAGTTAACTTTTTTCTAAGCATCTCGTGACAAAACTTGAGTACAAGTCCTCAAATGTTTACATTTTCTGTTTGAAAAAGTATGGTTTTAAAAATATTTTATTTCAAAACGTAGACTTTTATAGGTTTTTAGATTTTAAATACTTAAAAATACGAATCCTTTTCGCAATGCTTTCTTGGTTATCAGTTTTTGAATTATGATAACTACTAAAGCTTAAAGGTATCCACTTCAAAATAAACTTTATGTTATTAATCTTATTACTTTCTATAGTTAAAATCGCTTTTTAATTTTAGTATAGTAAATTATATTAAAGTTAGAAAAAAGAAAAAGGTTTTTAGAAATAAAATTTGCGACCAAATCTTTTTCAGTGGCTTTAAGTAAATTTCTTCGACTTAAGCTTGAAATAAACTTAGGTTTCACAGCATGAATTTATGAAGTTTTGTCGTATTGTGACATAAATACGTTATAATAAGAGTCTTCAGTGATAACAACTTGTTCACTTTTATTCGCCTTTCAACTAAAGGTCACTACTTCAAGCTAGTTATATTGTATCTATTCTTATGCTGTGTTAAATATTTTTGTCGAGAGACACTACTTTGTTTATTTACATTTTAGGTAAAAAATTAAATTGTTTCTATCTCTTTGGTTACTTTGTTAGTATACATTTAACGATAAAAAGATTAGCAATATGCTAATGTTAAATACAATTTAAAGAGTTAAATAATGGTTTTTTTGAATACTTTCTTAGCCCATAAATTATATTTTTTTAATTGATTTAAAAATATATAAATCAAACTTCAATTAGGCAATATGAACTAAACTAATTGAAAAATGATGTAACTCAAGAAAATATTTATAAACTAAATTTCGCATTTGTTTAGATTCGTTTTTTGCGGATAAACTTTAAAATTAAATCCCTTTATGATGTTTTCACGTTTCTAATTTCATTGTTATGAATGTTCATAATAAATTTTGACAGATTTATTAAAAAAGTGAGTCATACCATACGTCATAATCGCATTAAATTTTATCGCAAGTGAATTTTTAAAAGAAAAATTTAACAGGTGGTTTGGTATGAAATGGTTTTGATTAACAAAAATATTTTTATTTTAGATTAATTCAACCACAACTATTTAATATTTATAGGTTTTAAGGTATCACGAAATCTTGTTCACACTTAAACGATAATACTTATATATTGCATTAACTCACAAGGTTTCAACTTATTATATAGCCTAGATAGAATCCATTTAACATAAGACCTAGTAAGTTAGCATCGTTTTTAATTTTGTAGTATGGTTAAAACGAGACGTTAGTATTTTGCAAACTTATCTATAGTTATCAAATACTCTCATTTTAAACTAGCCAGTATTATTTCGGCCATCGTCAACAAGTTGAGATGTTTTTCGCCATCGAATATAAACAATGAACTTCACCGCACGATCTACAACAACAGCATCCGAGACAATCCTACGACCGGTTTCGTCCTTATTAGGACTCATCAGGCAGGAATAGTCGCGTGAAACCGCTGTTGTGATCTAACCAAGCGGGCTTAAGTACCAAGTACTGAAGCGTCCGTTTGTGGGTAAAGTCCGAAAAATTGACGCAGGCAAATCTTCACAGCTCAACGTCTTAGACATTGTCAGCTTAATGTGCGATTTTACTCTCTACGCTCGTTTTGATCAGTTACTTCTTCTGATCAAAACGAGCGTAGAGAGTAAAATCGCACATTAAGCTGACAATGTCTAAGACGTTGAGCTGTGAAGATTTGCCTGCGTCAATTTTTCGGACTTTACCCACAAACGGACGCTTCAGTACTTGGTACTTAAGCCCGCTTGGTTAGATCACAACAGCGGTTTCACGCGACTATTCCTGCCTGATGAGTCCTAATAAAGACGAAACCGGTCGTAGGATTGTCTCGGATGCTGTTGTTGTAGATCGTGCGGTGAAGTTCATTGTTTATATCATTTTAAACTACAAACATAACTAAAAGCATTTTTCCCTTTAATGTAAAACAAAACAACAACAAAGTTACCAGAAATAATTTCTACTTTATGTTACGTTATGAAAAATTAATATGAGTATAACTTATAATCTAATATAACTCGATATAAAAGTTTTCTATATATTTAAAGCAATTTAGCGGTAGAGTTGAGTTCAAATTAAAATATTTATTAAATATTTATAATCAAACTGAAATGTTCGACAGAAATAATTGATTAATTTAATCGATAAGATTTAAGTGTAAGAATAAAAAGAATAAAACAAAACTAGTTAACACCTTGGTATGGTTGTTAAAAATTGAAAATATTTAACTTAATTTCAATCTTTGTACAACACTATAAATTTGATTCTAAACGTAAAGTTCTCAAAAGTTAATTGCTGTTTTGCTATGAAATCTTTTTTTTCCATTATGAAAATGAAAATTTAAACCAAATGATATCTAACACAAAAACAAACTAGAAACGTTTTATAGCAATAAGCTAATGAAAAAATTAGTTTAGCCATTATAAAAAAGGAACACTATATTTAAAAACATGAACAATTATATTATTAATTCAAACTTAAGTCATACATATTTTTATTATTGATTGAAACAGTATATACAAACTGTTATTTTATTTCTTGATATTAAATAAATTTACTTTAAAAACATTCTTCAATTTTTTTTACAAATAAATTACAGAAAATGTATAACACTATAAATAATAATATGCGAGTTTTGTAACATTTTGACTTTTTTTGTCTCAAATATTTCAACATTAGAGATGCATTTCCCATCTCCAGCTGTGAAGGGTAAATGTAAAATTTGCATTGAAAAAAATACAATATTATTATTTTTTGTCCGTAAGTGATTGTCAAAAATGTGTAGCATAAAGTTGTCGTCAAACACATTAAACCAGCTATTAATTCAAGTCTGAAAACCTTAAAAAAATAAAGCACATTAAGTTTGCTTGTTTACTGGCTTTTCTTTTATTCATTAATCTAAAGGCTTTAAAAGATATTAAAAGGTTACTAACCTTGTATGAGTTATATTTGTATAAATAAATAAATTTTCCAAAAACATTTTACACTACTTATAAATTTGAAAATTAACGAAAACAACATAAAGATATATAACTTTTAAAAGCGTTCTCTATATAATTTAACTGACAAGTTTAGCTGGCCAGAACTTTTTTATTTACTTTAAACCTGTCCGAATAAATTATATCGGTTACAACGTCGGTTAAAAAATGTCAAACATTGGCAAACTTTTGTTTATTTTTTCTTGTCAAACATTTACGAAAACTTAGTTATGAAAGTAAGGTAAGTGTTTTTGATGGTTCTTTGTTCAGAAGGATCTAGAAGTTATCTTTTTTAAATTGCAAACATGATTTAAATTTAAAATAAATCTTCTCATAAAGTTTCCTGTTTTAATAGAGATATATTTCTATCTAACATCTATGTGGTACCATCTTAAAGTAGTAGACAACCAATTCCATTTCATATCATACTTAGTTTTTAAATGTCTTTTCAGTTTGCGTAGATTGATAGGATCTAATTAAATTAAAAACATATCAAAACATTGTTTAATGTGTTTAGTGTGACTGATAAAAAACAAAAAAAATTACGCTTTTTTCGTTTATGGTTAATTTAACAAGTCAAGTATGAAAAACGTTTTAAAGACTAAACGAAATCGAAACAATAAAATTAAAGTTTTTACTTACCTTTAGGGAAGTAAATTTGAAACGGCCGAATTTTTTTTTTGTATTGTTATGTAATGTTATTGTTAAAAAACTATATAATTTTTTTGTTTCTTTTAAATAGTGTTTTTTAAAAAATTTAATAAAATAACTGTTTTTTTAGATTTATTTCTTATTGAATTATTGATTAAAGTTTGTGTAGAGATAAACAAAAAATTTCTAGTTTTACTAAAAACTATAATGTTTATTTAATTAACAGTAATTAAAAGCAAACATTAAAAAACTCAGTTCTGAACTTACAACTTAATGTTGTTTGGAAAAAAAAATTACGCACCACTTTTAATATAATTGAGTTGTAATAAAATGATTACCTTTAATTTAAAAATTTTTCTAATAAGTAAATTAGTTCTGAAAAGATGTAAACCAAATTTAGTTTTTAGTTTAAAAAGTGAAGTGCATTGAAAACAATTTATTAACAACTTTAGTTTTATGATAACTTTAATTGCTCTGTCTAAAAAATAATAAAATTATTAAATCAAATAACGTAAATTTTTTTTTTGTAAAAATACAATAAATTGTTGTTTACCCCTCGACATATACATCAGTTCAATATTAAAACAATTAAAAGAAAATCCCAATATTTTCTTTTCATTAAGTCTGGTTTTACTATGCGTCATTTAGCTTAACTACTACAAGAGTTTTTAAACATTTGAATATAATAAATTTAATTACAGACCTACAGTATAATTATTGTTTGACCTTCTACTAGATAAGTTCAATTCAAAGAGATCATTCAAACAGAGCGTAAGCACCAATTATGTTTATTTAAAACAGTTTTAGTATCTTAAGGTTATCATTATACTTATACGTTGTATTGTTATAATGCTACATAGTGCTTATTTGATTTTCGGAAGGCTTTAAATTAAAATAAAAAATAGAAGGCCATATACATTTTCTGTTATCTTTTAAAAAAAAAATATGTATTCATAAGTATTAATCTTTTTCTCAAACTAACTATCTAATTCGTCAAAATTAACCGACTATTATGCATTTTCTTTTAATTGTTAACTATATTTAAGCTAAAGCAATAAATAATATAATAGTTATAAAATAAACTTGTAAAGTAAAAAATTCAACTTATTTTAAAAATATTTAACTCTAACAATATCTTTATACTTTTTTTAATTTGAAATACATTTAAAGCGTGATGTGTAAATTGATAAAAAAAATTTACTAATATGTACGGAAAATAATTAAACACTTAAAATTAAAAACATAGAAAAAAAAGTTATACATTAATTTAATGAGTATATATGAAGCATTAGAAAAATAACAAATATAAAAAAAAACTTAGTCTACCATTAAAAGAAAAAATATTTTAAGTATTTCATAATTAATCTTGTAGTTTAATTTTGGTCTTAAAAACTATTTTCTATTTGAAAAAAAAAATAGAAAAACATTTCACAGTACAATAAAAGTTCTCAAAAAACTTAAACATATCAAATTTTAAAAAATAAGTTTTTCTAGATTACGTTCAAGGTTATACTGAGTTTAAAATGGCACTAAACACTTTTTTTTTAATTTATAGGAGTTTGATTATATTTTTTAATGGAAATAAAAATTACATATATCTAACCGTAATATTTATAAGAAAAACTCAACTTCAACAACAATCTTCTTACAATTTAGAAAAAGAAAAAAAAATTCACATGAGAAATTGTAGTATTGTAACATCTGCTTTGGTAAAGTATTAGTAACGTAAATCTCTACAGGCCAATAACTCATTAACCCTAATAGATCAAAACATATATCAGAAAAAAGCTTTTTTTTTTAATTTAACAAAATTTAGTTATTATAAGTAAATGTAATTAGTTACATTCAATTAATTTATAGAGAAAACTTAAATCTAAAATTTGCAAACTAGTTTGTTTTAAACATAAAACTGGTTAAGCTATTCGAACTTAAACTTAATATTGTTTATTTTAATGCATGGTAGACAAATTAGATATTTTTCATAGGTACTTTTAGACAAGTACATTTAAAAAGTTTTCATTCTTCAATATACATTGATTAATTATATTTATTTGTATGCTTGATAATTTGTCAGTCGTTTTAGAATAATAAAGCTTACAGTTGATATACTTTTAAAAGTAAAAAAAAGTTTGAAACATTATTCTTTATTATCTAAGCTCTAAAATTAGAAATATATAAAACTTTTGTAGTTTTTAAAATAGTTAGACATTTTAGTTGTAAACTTTTTCCTATAAAACTGATAAATTTGTGTTTTCTCAATTAGAAAAATATTCTAATCGTTAGTTTTAACTTAGCTTTAGTTATGAGATTCTACTGAACAAAACAACATGTTTGCTTTATTTTCCAGATAAATCATCGTAAAAAACAATAAACAAATGCTTAGGATAATCTCTTTAAAACAACATTTCTGTTCATCAAACAAAATCATCGTATAGAAAATATTTTTGTTATGATTGAAAATATTCCTGATAATGCTTTATTTTGTAATTAAACCTAGAACTTATCTAATTATAATATTTTTTTTATCAACTATATGTTGTAAAACAAAAGGTAAACGGTTGTTTTTTAGAAGTATTTTTAAAGTTATCAATGCAATTTAATATATCTATGCAAAATTTGTTTCAAAGATTATATTTTTTGTAGTTCAGGAGTTGTACACATATTGTTTTCTTGATTACATATTTGGTCTATGTAAAAAATATAAAATTTTAAGTTTAGGGAAGTTTCTGTTAGTGAAGTGAACTAAAACATTGAAAAAGTTAGTTTTGTATTGTTTCTCGCAGATGGGTTTCGGGTACAAATCTTAAACGTTTCAACTACTTCTTATATAAGCTTTATTTAAAAACATGCTTTCATTTTACAAATCACAGTGTAATTTGTAAGCCTTAAAAAATAAAACATAATTATTGCAAAATTTCTAACTACTACGATCAAAACAATATTTTAGGTATAAACAAACAATAGCTTAAAGAATTATAGTTTTAAGTTTATGCTTAAAGCTGTTCAATTTCAAAAATTTAAATGTAAAATTACTTCAAAAAATACTTAATTTTCCAAAAACATATGCTATAATAAAAATTTTTGTTTTTGAAATCAAACGACTAGTCTTCAAAAGTCAAAAATTATCATTTTTATTAGTTTATAAACTAACCAATAACCAAAAAATGCGTTACTGAGAAACGTTTAAAGTAAACACTACAAATTTTAAACTTGATCTATAAAAATTTAATCTGATCAAGTTTGAAAGCAACAGGTAAAAACAAATTACATTATTTAATTTAATTTTGATACAACGTTCATTATGACATCATACTTTATTTCCAATTGTGTACAATCAAGTTGACAACTGACTCCAAAAATACATTTTCAAACAATGACTTGTGATAAAAAATTAAAGGCAAGGATAAATAAATCTAATAGTAATATGTTTAGTACTTCAAAGCAAAAAGACAAAAAGTTTCGTTTTTTTTAGGTTTTTAATTTAAACAACATTTAATATATCAGACTGGAAAGCTTACAAAAGATACTTTTTTAAATTAGTTCTTGAATTCGCAAATGTTTTAAACATTAACAATAAAAAGTTCCTAAAAAAACTAAGGATTATAATTTTAATGTAAAAATACTTGACTAAGTAGTTAAACTTGAATAAATTAAAATCATCTTGGAAGCTGTGATACTTTGTACAAATAAACTATAAATTCATTAAAGACTGTGTTTAAATATATGAGTTTAAAAAATTATAAACTAAGTTGAATATTTGTTTTTCAAAGTCGAAATAGACAAAAACCAAAAACTAATCAAATTTATTTTTGTTTTTGAAAACTGTTGAAGTTTATTTTTGAAACTATTATGAAGTTTAAATGCGTATTGAAATTTTATATTTAAGTTTAATAGTATATTTATCAATTTTAATTACAATAACATATTATACTAAAATAAAGACTTAAAAATAAAATTCAAATAATTGCTTGAAGCACAGCTGTGTGCTAATTTTTATTTAGTCAATATTAACACTTTAACCTTTTTTAATAAATTTAGTTTCAGAAATAATACTAACATACAGCTTTAAATTTTGAAACTATCTGTAACTATTTTGTTTTTAGCTACAAATCAGATATATATAAATGATGTTATGTTCTGAAGTTTAATTAATTTATTATAAAAGGTCAAAGATTTTATGAACATTAAGTACTAAACGTTTTATTCTAATATATTTTTCAATGTAAACCTTTTATACTGATTAGTTAGTTTTATGTTTAAAATATTGTTGTCAAATGAACTCAAACTTTGGCAGGTTTATTAAAATTTTGAGTCATATATTGAGTCATAATCGCTTTTAATTATATAGCTGGTTACAACTTGTGAAGTTATGAAAAAATTTAATTGTTTAATGTTTTTTGTTATAAAAGGAATGTTGTTTTTATAATAGATCAGGAAATTTTAATATAAAAATTGTTTTATACTAATAAGTTTTTTGAAAAAGTTAAAGAAAAACTTTACAAAATTGTATAAAATAGAGCTTCCCAAGAAATATGAATAAAAAGTAAGCATAGATTAATATCGCATTATGAATCGGAGAAAAATTTATAGCTTATAAATTTTGCACATAAGTATTCAAAAAAAAAAGACTAAAATGTATCATAACACAATAGAATTGTTACTTACTGAAAATAAACAGATTAAAAAAAATCCAGTTATAAAAACCTTTTTAAACATGTGTAAAATATTATTTAAAATTTATTACGTTTTCTTGTCAGCTTACAAAAACATTAATGTTTACTGAAAATAAGCAAACTATTCTTATAGTGTTACCATAAACTCTAGTCAATTTTCTTATAGTAAACACATTTTTAATTTTAATTTTAAAAATATATAAGTTTTTCTAAACCAAAACGTTAAAATTTTTGTTCACTTTAAATAAAGTTTTAAGTTATAAGTTTGATGATTTGTGTCATCCTATATACTTTTTTAAACGAATTCGTATACAGTTTTTAGAAAGTAAATCAAGTTTTACATATATACATGAGTCACGTCATACAATATAATCTCAGCAAAGGTGTGATAGGTAAAATTTTAAATAAACAATTTTAAATTTAGATAGGTAGACTGAACAGGTACAATGTTTGCACATATTTGAAAATATATTTTAGTAACAAAAAAAAATTACATTATAAATAAGTTTTGATAACTAAATTTGAAACTGATAACTCTAAATGTTGCAAATATAAACTAACTTGGTGATTAAAATTTAATTTTTTGTTAAACCAAGTAATAATAACAACTTTAATTTTAACTATACAAAATATTTTAACAAGCTTCTAAAATAAGTAAAACGCTCGGAGAATAGTTAACTAAAAGTATACTGAGTATTTATAATATAGCTAATTATAAAACAGTTGAGTCACGTTTATAAAACCTTAGCTGTCTTAATAAAGCTGTTTTTAGTTAAATTTTTGATTATAAAATATATATAAATACAAAGTTTCAATATATGGCATTAAACAATCATGAATATTCTCACATATCAACTAAACTAATAATATTTTAAATCTTACAAAGCCAATTTTTTCTTCAGCATCTAACATATAATATAATCTAAGGTATACTAAAAACTAGCAGCTAAATATTTCATAATAAAAGGAATTTTTTGTGTCTAAAGTATATATGTGTAAGCGTTTGTTTTAATTTAAACTAAATAAAAAAAGTCGAATACTTACTAAAGCAGTTTGCAAATAAATTAAAAATACTTAAAAAGGAAATTAAACAAATTTTATTTTTAAGTTTTTTTTTTAAACAACGCTTTTGTTTCGTGATGTGAACTTCAAAAATCTTTGTAATTGATATAATTGCCAACTTAACTGCTGTAAACCTAAAGGTACTTTTATTGCAATGTTAACTTAATAAAAGTTAAAAGAGTTCAAACTTTTGTTAAAAGTCAAAATTTTAAAGGAGTTAAAAATATTTGTTATTTCAATTTTACTAAGATAAATAAATATTTAAAATAGAATATGCATAATAGTTGAATATTTTCTAAACATTTACTGACAAAATTTGAGTATAAGTCTTCAAATATTTACATTTTTTGTCTTAACAACTATAGTTCTAAAAATATTCAATCTAAATATTTTGTAGGTGTTTAGATGTTAAACACTTTTAAATACGAATGCTTTTCGTAATGCTTTCTTGATAATTTTTTTTTAAACTATTATAACTGTTTAAGCTGAAAGGTGTCCACTTCACAGAAAAGTTTAAAAATATTATTTATTTTATTTTCTACAGTTGATTAGCTCTTTAAAACCTTGATATAGTAAACTATAGTAAAGTTATAAACAATTTAAAGTTTTCAGAAGCAAAATTTTATTGTACGAAAGCATTTGTATTTGCTTAAAATAAGTTTCTTAGAGTTAACCTTTAAGTAAACCTAAATTACATTTCACAGCATGAATTATAAATTTTTGTCGTATTGTGATATAAATACGTTATAACAAGAGTCTTCTCTGAATACAATATGTTCATTTTTGTTCGCCTTTGAACTAAAGTTCAACACTTCAAACTAATTATATTGTATCTATTCTTCAACTTAATAATAATTTTGTCGAGAGATAATATTTGTTTGTTTACTTTTTTAGTAAAACAAAATTTGTTTCCATCATTTTTGTTACATTGTTTATCGTAAATTTTTATGATAAAAAGATTAGAAATATGCTGTTGTTAAATAAAATTTAAAGAGTTAAAAGTTGTGTTTTTAAAACTTTTGTAGCCCTACAAAACTTTTAAATGTTTTTAACCAAATACAAACACAGATATAGTTTTTTGTTGTATACTACAATTGTAATTTAAACAGTGTTAAAACTAAACTTGAGCTCCAGAAGTTTAATCTTATTAAGTCTGAAAACGTCTTGTAAAACTAACATCTAATTAATTTGTTATAAACGTTTTGACAAAACGGGAAATACTTTTCCTCTTTATTTGCAAACAATTGAAGCGTAAACTTGACGTTATATAATTTGAACTGTTTACACTATTGTTTTTTTTCGTCAAATAATACTAAATAAAAAAGTCTCGACTCTAAAATAATGTTATATTGAAGATTAACCAACTTTAAAGTTAACACTCCTTGTAAAAGGCGCAAAACTTTTTTTAATTTGTAAAACAACAAAATTACAAATGTTTTACTGTACTAAGTATTAATATAACAATTAATGCTAGTTCGAAATAATTAATATTATATAATAAAACTATACTTTAAAAAATTTAACAATTACATTTAACAAGGTATCTAGATTTTTCTAAACGTATTAAAAGTGTTGTTGATTCTGACTTTCATATGACTTCATGTTGATTAATAACTTGAACTAATTTAGTAAAATATTTCAAAGGAAAAGATTTTTTTGATTTAAAAATATATTTATCAAATTTTAGACAAGCAGTATGAACTAAATTAATTGAAAAACGATGTAACTCAGTAAAATATTTATAAACGAAAATTCACATTTGATTACATTCGTTTTTGTCGGTAAAAACTTTAAAACTTAATCCCTTTATGATATTTTCACGCTCCTAACTTTTTATCACGAACGTTTATAAAAACAATTGACAGATTTATTAAAAACGTGACTCGTATCATACGTCATAATCGCATTAAATTTTATTGCAGGTGACAAACGTAGCACAGGTGAATTGGTCTGAAAAGGTTTTGATAAACAAATAATATTTTTGTAGACCAATTTAAGCTAAATTATTTAATATTAATAGCTTAAAAGGTATCACGAAATCTTGTATACGTTTAAACGATAATATTAATATTTTGCATAAACTCACAAGGTCTTAACTTATTTTATTTCATAGGTAGAATTAATTTAAGATATGACCTAATACATAAGCAATGGTGTATATAAATTTATATATGGTAAAAACAAGATGTTAATATCTTGCCAACTTATATCAACTAATACTCTCATTTTAAACTACAAACATAACTAACCGCTATTGTTCTCTTAAGTGAAAAACAAAAAAAAACAATAAAGTTACAAGTATTAAAGTCTACTTCATGTTACGTTGCGTAAGTTAAGTATGATTTAAATATATAATCTAATATAACTCGATTACTAAAGGCTACTATATATTTAATGCAACCTAAAGGTATAAATGAGTCATATCCTCGATTATAAAACTAAAATGTTCAAGTGAAGTATTTAATTTATTTATTTCTATAGATTTAAGTTTAAGGAACAACATTTTTAAACAAAATTAGCTATTACCTTAGTATGATTATAAAAAGTTAAAATAACTTAATTTTCAGTTTATTTTATGATTAATTTAATGCTATAAAACTAAACTAAAAGTGCTTCGCAATGTAATTCGATCATTTTTTTCTTTTGTTTAATTTTTTTATATTTTAAAGCTTTTAATTTAAATCTTAAAACTTTCAGCAACTTAACAAGACACATAGGCTAAATTTTGTTTATTTACTAAGTTTTTCCTTCATTTATAACATTTAAGGATATATAAGATACTAAAAAATAATTAATCTCATTGAATATTGTTAAATTTTTTAAAATAATAAATTTTCTAGTATAAAGTATATAAACGGTTACAACTTTTATATATGAACTTATTTTGACTGACATATTTAGCCGGCCATAACTTTTTCTTTTTATTTACTTTAAACCTGTCCGAATAAATTTTATCGGTTACAACGTCGGTTAAAAAATGTCAAACACTGGCAAACTTTTGTTAATTTTCTCTACTAAAACCACTTTTAAAGCTAGTGAAATGTATTTACTAGTACTTTGTTTAAGGGATTAATTTTTTTAAACTGCAAATATACCTTCAATTTAAATAAATCTGTTCATAAAGCTTCCTGTTTCAACAGTTTATTTGTATTTGGTACACTTCTTCAAAATCTTGTAATAATTCTTTTAGAAGACTATCAATTTAATGTAATTTCATACTTTGTTTTTAAACTGATTTTATCAACAGAAAACTAAAACAACTTTACCGTTCGTTTGCCAAAAAAATTGTTTGATGAAACATTCTTCTGATTTAAAGATAAACATTTCAGCTTGGTATCATTTTCGATTTGTTTGTTAAAAGATAAGAGTTTTCCAAGGAATTGTTTATTTTAAACTATTTATAGCTATTGAAATCAGAAAACTTTACTTCTTACATAAACATATAAAAGCTAAGTTTTTACATGATTTAAAACTCAAATAGTAACACTTGGATTACTGGTTGAAACAAATAACTACATTCATATAAGACTTTTACTTATCTCATTAACAGATATGTATTATCACTTAAAAACTTATAGTTCTGCATATTTTTTTAGTTTTAAACGTTTCTATACAATTTTTAAAATAGCTTCGTTAAGTTGTAATACTAACGACTCTTGAAACCTATATTTTTAATTACACTAAAAATAGTTGTTTATATGCTTATATTATACACTATAACAATATTATTAAGTAAAAGTTTAAGTTTTCTAATAGCTTTTAATAATTTATGAAATATATATTTTAAATTGACATGTTTTATAAATTCTGCTTACTTTAAAATATGCAGTATAAATTTATTTTAAAATAATCTTTTTATTTAAATAATGTCATAAAACAAAACACCTTTTATGTAAATAAGACAAACATCTGTCATATTTTGTTTCAACTGTTTTGTAAACGAAGCGTAAATTGCTAAAATCAAATTAAATTAAAAAACATTGTAAAAAGTTGTTTGATGTGTTTAGTGTGACTATAAACAATAGAAATATTTGATATTTTTTACTCATATAGATAATTTAACATGTCAAATGTGCAAAATGTTTTTAAAGACTTAAATAAATCAGAAAAAAACTGTTTTTCCTATATTTTTTTTAATTATCTTTATGGCAGTAAAATTGAATTTGCTGATTTTTTTACTATTATGTAATTTTATTGTTATAACATTATGTAATGATTTTTTTATGTAAACAATGTTGCTTTTTTGTGGTGAGTTTTTTTTTAGATTTTATTTTAACTTTGAAAGTATAAATTACTACATATTTAAGTATAGATAATCACAAGTTCTAGCCAAAACTAATTTAAGTTACTCTAAGTTATATTGTCATATACAAAAAACATTAATAATCTTAGGCTCAACGGTATTTTTAACGAGACATTTTACGCTAAATACATTAACAAGTTAATAAATAAAATCGTTACAAGTTTTCATAGACATAACAATCAAAAAATGTTTTTACGAACAATATTTTACAACTTTTTCAAAAAAAAAACTATAAGTACAAAGCGACAAAAAGTTAATTTTTATTAATATATATATCGAAACTTAATTACCCTGTTTACTGTAAAATTGTTGGTTCAAAACAGAAATCGTACTTTTGCTAAAAATTTTGCTGAAAAATTAAAAATTGAAATTATTATAAAGAAGACTTTTTAAGAAAGTATCTTAAAATTTGCTAAATTTATTTTATTTAACTTTTAAAATTTATAAATTTAACAAAATAGCTTAAACTTTGTAAGTACACAGATTTTGAAATGTAAGCACTTTTCAGTAAAATACCATATAAAACTTAAAGTAATTTTCAAAGTGTAAAGTAAAATATTTAAAACGTTGCAAAACACTTTGTATTATTAACTTTAAATGGTTATATATTTGTATTTACTTATTACTTTACTTCAGTGTTGATTTTAAAATATAATAAATTACTAAAAGTTATTTGCAAACAGTACATTCATTAACTATAAAAGAATAGAAACTTATAAAAACTGAAATTTATTACAGTTTTATACTGTTTAAGTACATATAGTATTATTGTAACTTAAAAATGTTTATCTTGCTTCGATTTAGTAGTCTAATAACTAAATTTTAAACAGAATTCAAATGAGCTTTCAAACATTAAGCTTATATAAATAAACAGTTTAAAAGCTTTTAAAGTACCAAAAATATGTCAATAACAACTAAATTAAAATATATTTAATATAAATGAATGACATATTAAACTTACGGTAACCTTGCTAACACAAATAGTCATGGCTAAAAATACAAAAACAAACCATAACAGTTTAGTATTATTCAAAATAAAAGTTTTTATTTTAAAGCTTTTTTTGTAAAATATTTATGTTCTGTTATCAAATGTTTTTGATCTTATAACATGTTTTTGAACTTTTGTAATAGTATAATAAGCAATTATACTAACCAGATAAAACGGTTCTTATCATTACTTCAAAGATAGTATAAACCTTAAACAAAACATATAAGTTTAAACTGTCTCTGTTTAAAAAAAGGCTTAAGTTAATAAAGTACATCAAATAAATTAAACTAAATGACAGGTTTTGTTAATTTTGATACAACTTAATACGTTTGGAATTTTTATTTTACATAAGTGTTTCTCTTAGTTAATAATTCAAACATAAATCTTGCAAAACCGTTAATAAACTTTATTTTAAACATTTTATCTCAATCAAGCTTAGTAGACTATGTGTATAAATAGAGAAAATCCTGGAAGAAAAAAGAATAAAGTTTTCGAGACAATGTAAAAAAGAAAACGTTTGCAATTAGTTTCAGTATCAAACCAGTTTCACTCCAGAACGTTCAAGCTTTCGAAACTTAATTTAAATCAATCTATTGCAATCAAAGACTTTAGAATTTATTTAAGGTTTTCATTACTGTATATTTATATTAATAATAAAAATAATAAATACCAAAAATGCGTAAGTTTTTGTTTGTTCGTTCAGTGTTTGTAAATTAACACTTTTTTGTTGTATAACGCAGTTGATTTATTTTCACAGTTTAATTGTTTTATTTTTGTATCGTGTTTTGAAAAGTAAAATAAGAAAACTCAATTAAAATATAAGATTATGAATAAATGAGAACTCACAGAGCGATCAAAGGTTCGCTATACTCAACAAAAATATAGTATTACTAAGAGAGACAGAGAAGAAAGCAAAGTTTTTCCCGCACTAAAGTTCAAGCATTAGTAGATAGCATCAGTTAATAGTAACACATGCATTGGTTTTCACATGTATGTAGATTAAATATGTGTTGAACTTTGTTTTCAATACAGTTTAGTGGTTTGTTGTGTGATAAATTAGCGTAGAACTTTTTAAATGTTCAATGTAGACATAAAATCATTAAGCAGCTCTGCTAAAAATTATTTGATATTTAAGTAACAGTTAATCTTTCAAAACAAAAGAAAAAAGTACATAATACTGGTTTATAATCGCAGTATGTGTAAAGTGTTTAATGTTTGTTTTTTATATTAAATGAGTTTAAACTTAATATATTTCAAGTTACACACTTATAAGTTTAAAAATGCAAGAATATTAAAGCTTGTGTGATGAAAATCTATTTGTTTTTGTCAGTTTTTTCAACTGAAAACACCTTATCATTCGTTAAAAAAATAAGAAGATTGTACAAAGCACAACTTTATTTAGCAATTTTTTTTTAGTTTTCAGCGGTTAGTTCTTTATTTTTTTAAAGTTTTTCTTGTTAATTTAAACATTTGTAATAAAAAAGGCAGTAATACAAATAAATAAAATTTCGATTACTTAATTGCTAGTCTTTAACCTTATTTTGACTTTTTAAAGTGTTTATTTGTTACTGCTAAAAATAAAGCATACGATTAACTTTTTTAGAATTAGTTAGTTAATTAAAACAAACTAAATTAATTTCAAGTGTTTTCAAAGTACTTTACTGTTTGTTATAAGCTTCTTTTTATTTAACTTCATTTTAAAAATGTGCTTAACTAGTTTATAGTGAAAAACTGTAGGTTTAAATGTTATTATTTAGCAAAAAAAAATATTTGTTTTTGTTTAAGGTTGCAAAAAAAACATTGGTAAAAAATGCATTTCAGCAATTGGAACTTTAAATAGATTTCTTTTTATTAATAATAAAACTTTGATATAACATTTATACAATTTTTTAACTTTAAATTAATTTAAAAAATTTAAAAATTTCTTTGAAAAGCTTTAAAAATTGAGTTGTTTAATAGTTTCGTTTAAAAAAAGATATGATTTATGTTTACATTGTATTAAAACATCTTAAACTTTTACTGCAGTTTTTAAAAAAATATATGATATCATATGATAATAACAAACAAAAATTTACTGAAATAAACAAAAAAGATGACAATAAAACTCATAGTTTTGTACGTTGTGGTTTTCTTTATAACTATATCAACAAGTAAGTTTTTTTATAGTTTTATCTAAACCTTTTTACGCCGAAACCTTACACTAAATTCTAAACGAAGCAGTTTTATCAATGTTAATTTTAATGCATGTTGCTTTCATTCGATCGATTTTTAGATAAAATTCGCAGATAAAAAGCTTTTTTTGTTTTGTCTAACAAAAGCTCTCTAGTTGGCTTGCACCTCATACAAAATGTTTTAAATTTAAGTCAGAAGAAAACGTGTGTGATAAAAACGATTTTATAACAAAAAGTGTCGTTGTCTAAGTTTATAAGTAAATATTTTGAATGGGTATTTTTGTTGCTCTTAGTGTTATTAAACTTCTAGAATGTTATATATATTGTTCAGGTAAACTGTTTTAGTTTATGCTGTAATACAAACTCTACTAAGTAGCTGTTGGTGAAGCACATGACTGTATTATAAATAATAATCATGCTTCATGACGTTTTACAAGGGATTGTACATCTTATTACACATGTTAATACAAAAACATTACTTTCTTATTGTGTAAAGATAACCTACGCAGAATTTTAAGAAAAAATCGTTTATTTTTACTAACAAAAGAAAATAAATCTTTAAAATTAGTTGTAAAGCACTTTTAAATATGAAAATATGATTTACAAACTTGTGTTTCATCAACGTCATAAAGAAAAACATTTTAATTGCATTTTTGTTTAAATAAATATATTTTTGCTTTTTAAGAGCCGCTTAAGTCACAATAAATGTTTTGTGATTTATTTCGTTCTATAAAATGTATGAACCGAAGTAAGTTAAATGAATTTATATGCATATATTCTACTGTATTTATTGTTGAAATATCAAAGTAAATTGTTAAAGTTACAACTATTGCAGTTATAGAGCTTCTATTCTTATTGTACTGCTTTCAAACTCTTTAAGTTCCGTTGACGTATTTTTTTTGGCATTGCAATACCCGCCTAACTAACAAATTATTTTTATGATTCGCGTTAATTTTTCACCGGCCGGCACAAATTAATTTGACTGACATGTGAGTCCAAAAAATAGATACAACTTCTTTTACTTGGCAACTAAAGGTTGACCCAATATTGCTCAACACATCATTTAAAAAGTTTTTGAACGTCAGATTTTTAAGTTATTTGCTTGTCGTATTATAAAGTTATAAATTTAAATTGTGTAGTCAACAATATTTCACAACTCCAAAACTAATTTAAATAAAATGTTAGTAAATAAATCGGTAACTCTTTCAGGCAAACAAATAACCAGAGAAAAAACAATTTGTGAAGGAGATTTACAGGCAGAAATAAGATGTCCATTTAATAAAAAGATTAAATTAACAAATGTGTTTTATGGAAGAGACAACAAATACATTTGTGCTGCAGATTCAATTGAAAAACAAGAAAATACAAATTGTAATCTTAGTAATGCAATTGATTATTACCGACTGTACGTTTTGTTTTGTTTATTGTTTATTTAATTTAAAATAATTTAAAGCAAATAAAATTGAAAAACGACGGCTTATAAGCTTTATAAAGTGATTTATTTTAATGTAATAAAACTTAGGCTCAAGATGTGACTTTAAAACTAAATATAGTTTACATTCAAAATATACAACATACATTTTTAAAGTCTTAAATGACCTAGATAACTTTTGAGGTTGATATTTGTAGTTAAAAGTTGTTTATCATATATATATATATATATAAAGAAAAAAAAAAGTTTGCTACTATAATAGTTTTGGCTGAATACCAAAATAAAAGTTTTATATGTGCTAGTTAAAGTTATAAATAGGTATTTGCACATGCATCAGCATTTATTGCATTTTACTTTTAAAATGAGTAATCATTTAAATTTGACCAAGTGAAATTTCTTTTTATGTTTCATATTGTAACGTGTTTCATTAAATTCAATTTCAAAAAAGCTTATGTTTAAAATATCAAAGTTTTATATAATAATAATAATTCTTAATATTTTTGTTACTCAGAGCAAACAACCAAAGTTCATTTATATTTCAATCTTCTTCAAACTACTTCAATGAAGACCCATGTCCGGAAACTTATAAATATTTGAGAATTACTTATCAGTGTGTCAATCATAGTGAGTTTTGTTATAAAGTTTGATTACTTATTACAATAATATGTATTTTTTTTAAAGTTAAATGAAGTAATTACTAGAAGAACTAATTACGAATATGTTTATTATATGAAGTGAAATCGAAGTACTTAACAACTTATTTAAAATTCAATCAATAAAAAAGCATACTTCAATATAAAACAAATTTTAACTTTTAAATGTATTTTATTAAGCTTTACTTATACGTTATAACTTGTTGTATGTAGAATTTCACTGAAGAATTTCACTTATTAAATGAAAAACTAAAACTTTGCTATCTACTAATATCAAAAAGTATTTATTTTCTATATACAAAGTTTGTTTCACAGCAAATAGTTTAGTTTTTTAAGTTCTTACTTATTCAAATAACACTCTTTTAAAAATTTTAGTTTTCAATTGTCCTGGAAAATTGGTTGATATTAAAAGAATGGAATCGCTGAAAATGAATAATACATTCGGTACTATAAACTGGTGGAGTAAAGACCCAATGAAAGAAAATTCAGATATTTATTATCATATTGACAATCAACATATTGTAAAGGTTTGAACAATATAATAATCAAAATGAGCTGTTTTAACATACCGATGTTCTAAACAGGTACTAAAAATATATGTTTAAAACAATATAAATTTTATATGTTTAAATTGTTTCGACAGAGTTATTCAAATGAAGAATACTTTTTAAAAGATGATTATGACGAAATACACAATTTGAAAACTTCTATTAAATCGCGTCATATTGCTGTCTATAATGGTCACTTATACTATTACAAAGTAAGTTTTTATATATGATTGGTTTTTTATAAATTATTGTTTAAAAGAAAACTTTACAAATCCAAAATTAGCTTGCATTTATAGGTTGATATAAAGTTATACAATTTTAGATGTTTCAATTGTTCCTTTTTTATTTTTGGAACACCTTGCTATATTTTATTATTTCAACAGTCCAAACAAAGAACAATAGCAAAGTACAAGTTGTCGTTTTCACAAGAACTATCAAACAACAAATTTGAAGATAACCAACTAGAGATAGAAGATTTATTGATTCATGTTGATGAAAATGGCTTGTGGATTAGTTATTACTTTGATAAAATCCAAATTATTGTCGTAAAACTTGATGAAAAATTAAATGTAGTGGTGAGTTATGGTATTTTGAAAAGTTGTCTTAAAAATTATATACTGTAATGTCGAAATTGTTGTTAATTGAGTTAATTAAGGAATAACTTTTGATAACCACACAAGTGAATGTATTGATTTGATATGAATTGAAACATTGTGCAGTTTTTTTTTTTCGTTCATTACTATGTTAACATTTTTCAGGTTATTTACATGAATTAGTTTCTGACTACGTTTGATTACTGCTAGTAAAATAATTACCAACTCTTTATTAGAATCGCTATGAAACTAGAATAAACTCCAAATCAACCAATAGAATTATGGTGTGTGGTGTATTATACGTAATGACAGAACAAAACAATTTAATCACCTATAATACAAACGATATGACATTACAATCAATTATGACGTCATTAAAACTTCCTTCTAACTCATTTTATAGTCCAAGAGATAGAATTTTGTTTGGATGGAAAAACAACAAACCTGTGTATTACTTGTTGGATTTTGGAAATTTAGACTTCAACAAAGGTAAAAAAAATCACTAAAACTAAAACTTTAAATAATATAAACTTTTCTTAAATAAAAAAAAACTTGCACCAGCAAGTAGCTGAATAAAAATACTTGAAATATTTTTTAGCTCAATTAAAAACATAAGCATTACTATTAGTTTACAATTAAATGTTTAATGAAACATATGTTTAAGTGCTTTAACCAATAAAACAGTTTTTAAAACTTACAAACAGATAAAACAGAAGTAATAACTTCAAAAGAAAGTGTCACCACAAAACCAAAAATCAACCATATTTACAAGACCTGTCCTCAACAAACTGTAGGTGGTTTATTTTGGCCACAAACTGAAGTAGGCTTGACCAGAACTGTTAATTGTGGTCAGGATAAAAGTAAGCGACATATTCTTTTTTCAAATAACAGTAAAAATTTACTTTAAAACTTGATAAAGCTTTTTAACTACATGATTTATAAAATGTGAATTGTATGATTATCAGTCATGAGTTAGACAATATTTATTAGGTAAATAAAAAGTCTACTAAGTTTTTGATTATGTTAACGAAAACATTTTAAAGTATATAATTTCTGGAATCCACTAAGTATTATGATAACTTGAAACACTTTGTAAATTTGTACAACTTTAATGTATTGCATATAAAAACATAAATATAATGCTTTTTTTCAATTAATAATATATTAGCTATGCTGTTATATAAGTAAGAAATATATTTAATAAACAATTGAGATACAATAACAATCGCAAAAATATTTTAATACTATTGTCAAATTAAATTAAACATTGTATGGTAAAGTAACAAAGAACTAAAGTTTTAAGAAAAGCATTAAGCAACGATAATCTAAACTTATGCTTGTAGCATATTAAAATAACAAAGCTAGTTATAATAAGATAAAGTTTACGAAACAATGTGAAACAATGCACAATGTAAACAAAAAATCACAGCTTACAAGCACTTTACTTTATTTAAACATCTGCAATGCTTTTTACTGAACAGACGTGTATCATAAAACACATTAACCTCTATAAATCAAAATATAATGACAGTTTAAAGCAGCTTGTTTTCTCTTGTAAATTCATTGATTAAATCCTGCTTACTTAATGTTATAAATAATTTCAGCTGCTTCAAATACATGTTTTTACGATGATGCTACAGAAACAGCAATTTGGTCAAAGTATGGACCTGATTTGACTGATTGCTACTTGTCGTTTGATTATTTGATACAACAACTACACTCTGGTGAGTATTTAAGTTAAATTTATTAAGAAAAAAAAATTCTGTCTCCTAATTGTATAAATTTTTACTGTATATAAATAACTTATGAAAAACAAACCCTTTAAACATTATGTAAAACTTATAAACTTAACATTTTAAAGAAAACATATGTTAACTTAACGTGATTATTCTTAGTTATCGCAGTCTTAGAGCTAAATAGAATTTTAAAAGGTGAACCTAGGATACTAGAGAGGCTTTATAGTTATGTGAAATATCAAAAATTGCTCCCAAATGAAGTTTTAAAAATACTTGGAGGTTTTAATTCTACACATTATAAAAACAAAAATTCGAAAGTAAGTTTATTGACGATTTTATTTTAAAACCTAAAATAAGAATAGAGTTTTAATCAAGTCAGTTACATAAAAATATCTAAAAAATGACATTTAGTATGCATAGGTTTTACTTTCTGATAGTTTTGTAGTTTAAACAAATTTTGGTTATATCATTATTGAAATATTTTTAAAATATTGAATTTTTTTGTTTTTTTTCTCTGAAACGTGGTATGTAGTTAAAATGAACAATTAACAAAGAGTCAGCTTCATATAATCACGCTATCTAATTAAAACATTTACTAATAAAAACATAAACAAACTAAAGTTTAAATCTTATTTGATTTTATATTGTAAATTTAAATTTATTTAAACACGTAACGATTGTTCTTCATATAACCGCATAAACAGTTTTTTGCAACAAAAGTTTTTTAAATGTTATTAATTTATCATAAAATAACATGAATGTTCAATATAGAAACAACTTTAATTTAACTTTTAATAAATAATTTACAGACAGCTTTCAAAACTATTGACAAAATATTGGATAAACCAGTGATGAAAGAAATTAGAAATCAGTTAAATATGGATGACAAAATAAACTTGTTTTCTAATGTTATCAACTTTGTGAAAAACGCATTTGAATCGACTTCTGAGTTAAAATGTTTGTGTAAAAAGATAAGATAACAGACTTTTTTTTATATTCATAAATCTGTATGTTGTAAAATAGTCACTACTCATCAGCCTTAATAAACTGAAAATATAGGTTTTGAACTAGTTTTACGAAGCTAGAAAAACATTTAAAACAATAAGAAACTAGTGTAAGAAATCATAACAATTTTAATTTAATAAGTTAAAATAAACTTAGCTTTTTTCAAACTTTAAAAAGTTGCTAAACACTTTTGATAATAAGACAAACTAGCAACTGTTTATCTAAATTTGTTTTATTTGGCAGTAGATTTAAACATCAGTTTACAAAACTTCGACGTAATTCAAACTCCCTACAACAACCGAATTGATTATGACGTAATAATTCCAATTGAGAGTTCAGCTAAAGACCACACAGGCATAGTTCATGTTTATTTACCGAAATCGGATCAACTGAAAAGTTAGTATACTACTGGACTTGTGAACTTCAAACATGAAACTTGATATCTTAAGTGTCTAATTAAGTCTCTAAATTGCCTAACTTATATTACCTTTAATGTTTATCATGAATTCTTTAGGCAGTAATTTTTATTAAGTAGCTTTTTTATTATATTTAACAGTCGTTGTATTTATACACTTAAAATTTTTTTTTAATAAGATCTAGTTATGGTTTGTGAACCCTTTAAGGTTAAAAAGTTTAATTAGCTTATGTATTTATTTTAGGAGAAAAGAAAATAAATGTTGCTAAAATTAGAAAAATTGAAGATTTCAGCTTGGATAACTTGAATGAGAAAATAAAATTAAATTCTGATGTTGTTTCTTTATTTTTTAGTGATACTTCAAATGCTTATCTTGAAAATTCAGTTTCAGTCGTTTTCACACATTTAAATGTGAGTTATGTTTGTGTGTATATCACAATTTATTAATACATATCATGAAAAAAATCAGGTTGTTGTTGAGTATATTAAAAACTTAGATAATGATTTAATAATAATATTTTAGGATATTGAAGATCAGAAACTTAAAGATGAAACATGTGTTACTTGGAACGACGAAAAAAGGTAGTTTTTTAATACTATTTTAACATTTTAGTTTAGATAAGTTTTAATATCTAAATCAGCTTTTTACTGTACTGTAAATCTATCAGTAATAAATTGCAGTTTTTGAAAAAAAATTGAAAAAAAAATATTGCATTTTTTTAACTTGTGTAACGTTTTACAGATTATGGACAAGTAAAGGCAGCGAATTAATAAAATCAAACGCTACCCACACAACTTGTAGTTTTAATAAAATATCTACATACGCATTATTAAATGAAGAAAATACTGAGAACGATGTTAGTATATTTTCAATTGAAACCTCCCAGTTGATAACAGTTAATGTTCTGTTATCTATTTCTTTGTTCTTCTTATCTGCTACTTGCATTACTTATATTGTATTCAGGTAAGTAATATTATTGCTTAAAATAGTTTAGTACTATTGTGATGCCATTATCATGTTATGTTTTATTGTTTATAAGTGTTAAAAAATTTATAATGTTTCGTTTTAAATATTCTGTATATACTTTTGCACTTAAAACTACAATGTTTCGACTTTGATAAAAATTTGTTTAAACTTTTAATTTTTAAAATTTTTTATAGTTTTAACAAACACATATGTTTGTTTTAGTTTGTTTAATGGACCAATTATAAATGCATTTTTTACTTATTTTAAATAGATTTAATTCAAAAACCATTAGTCACATATAACTCACTAAACTTAATCAAAAAAGCCTGAAATATTGTTCTTTATTTTTACAGCAATCTCAGAAATACATCAACTATTATAACAACGAATTTGTGTTTAATGACTGTACTGAGTAATACTTCAGTTTTATTCTTTATCAACGACCAATTAAGTGACAACAATCAATACATAATTTCAATTATGTTTCGCTTCAGTATAATTACAAGTTCGATTTGGATGGTTATTATGACATCATATTTAGTCAATAAAGTTTACAGCTTGGTTAAGGCGAAATCAAAGAGAACCAATTTGATGTTTCATTTGACTGCATACGGTAAAATATTCAAATAAGTGTATAATAGATCAATAGTCGTATTTAAACTATTTTATATACCGTTTTATTTTGTGAACTTTAAACTTTGTTTATTTTAGTTAATTTTATTTTATTTAAAACAAATTAAAAACAAATACTTGTTTATTTTATTTGAACGTAGGAAAGTAATTAGGTTATCTTTTGAAAACTAACAAAGTACTTTCAAAAGTTTGTATCAAACTTTAGCTAAATATTCCTTTCAAATTGTTCGTTAATTTATTTAAAATAACAGTTTAAACGGAGTTTATATAATGTCTTTTGTTGTAAAATTATTGTTTTTAAGTAAAATGAACTTGTGACTTTAAAGCCTAATTAACAGTATTAATTTTTGTGTTTTGGTATTTATTTTCATCTCATGATACATTTTTAAAACTTTATTTTTAATTTCAAACAACAACATTTGAAATCAAAGTTCAAAATAAAAATAAAAACATCTAAAATTGAATTATAAACTTATATAAACACATGTCAAGTATTTTATTTAAATTTTGTGCAGATTAAATAGACTAAGTTAACTTTAAAGTAAAAATAAATAAGTAAAAATACACATAATTAAAGTAAACACTTTAATAAGCAAGATTTTATATTATTTAAATGATATTAGTTTAGGTTCGGTTAATATTAATTTATTTTTAAAGTTTCTTATTGTACATACAAAATATTTTTATTGATTAAAAGAATATTTATTTACGATTGAATTAGATTTATAACTAATGACACTATACAACTTAACTAAAAAATAATCTTTTTTAATACAGGCCTATCAACAGCATTAAATGTGATAATCTACTTAATAGAAGAAAAACAAACTGAAATTAATTTTAT
Organism: Thalia democratica; assembly: GCF_965202585.1. Classification (NCBI taxonomy): domain Eukaryota; kingdom Metazoa; phylum Chordata; class Thaliacea; order Salpida; family Salpidae; genus Thalia; species Thalia democratica. Next base: position 88,510,172 of record NC_139165.1, read on the forward strand.
ACCAAATAATCAAACTTCGTTAATGATGTTATTAATATGCATTGTATTAGCTGACTTTATAGCTTTATCTTCAATGATAGCATCAGTCATGAAGCTATGTATCAATATAAAAAATCAAAACATAAACACAAGAGGACAAATGTTCTTTAAAATGACAAGATATAGTTTACAACCGTTAAAGTAAGTATGATATTTTCTTTGTGTAATAGAATACTAATTTATATCTGCAAAGTACTACTTTTATAATTACAAACAAAAAATGCTTATGGTAACCTTAATATGTGTTGTAACATAAAATTTATTACTGCATTGAAAACACATGTTTGGTAAAATATTATTTTAACAGAAAAGAGTTGCTGAAAGCCGTACCAGTTGTTATATTAAACATAGTGGCGTGGGCAATTTGTTTACTGTGGGTAAAATACTCCTCACTATTGCTCGGATATTTGTTCGCTGTGTTTAATTTCGCATTCGGATTAATTTTCTTCACTCTTCATTTCATCATAGACACGAAGGTGGATTTCAAATTTATTTTCAAAGTTACTGATTACTGCGAAACTTTGATGATATTTAAAACTGAAACTTGCTTGATTTCTATTAATCTAACTAAAAGTGTCTGTATTTTATAAAAACCTCTTATAAATATGTAAAAACCTACTTTTTATTTTCTTTAAACGTAAAATTGTTTTGTTATGCTTGTTTAATACAAGACAATCTTGTAAAATTTTACCCGTAATTATTTAATACTTTTGTTCTTCCAGTCGACTAAAGAATGGTTAGGACTTGTAAGGAAGCTTTTTTGTTTCTTGAAGTCTAACGAAGTTGGGAAATCTTATGTAAGTAAAAGTTTTCGTTTTACCAATGGACAGCAAAACACTACGCATTACCAAATAAGTGTTAGTTTAATTTGTTATTTTTTATTTTAAGTTTTGTCCAGTAGTCTAAGACCTATATTTTTTCTAATTAAGTGTCGTCAACTTTAGAAAAACTAAAGAGAGCTACATTTTCCATTGAAGTACTTAAAGTTCTATGCTTTTTCAATAGGAAAGTCAAAACAATAATATTACGATTATTAAGATACTAAAAGTTTTATAAAGTATATAATACTCACAGGGAAACTCAAACCAGTGTGCTAACTATACTCAAAACAAAATATACACAAGAAACTTACCAGACAACAGACTATGTTATCAGGAACATAAAACAAATATCAATGTTGATTATAGCAAATCTAATCGTGGTTCAGGTAAACATTTGAATGTTTAGCTAATGCTGCTTTAAATAACTTTTATAAACTTTTCAAACACCTTTATAAAAACAGTAGTAGAACACAATCCTAGTTTAACTAATTTATACTTTAGATTTAAACGAAGAGTCTAGCGGATACAACTCAAGATGTCACTCAAGTAACTATGAGGTGAACGAAAGCCAGTCATTCAACAGCCATCACTCTTCACTACGTCACAATCAAAATTCATTACGTCATAATAACGTCAGAGATGTTAGGAGAAGTTCTTCGGTCAAGTACGACTTTTTAAACAGGGGTTACCAAAACAACAGCAGTCCTGACAGAGTGGAACCTTATCACGTGACCGAACTGATTATGACGTCGACAGCTAAAAGAAACGACAAACCTGTAATGGCGTCAAACTTTGTTGACGAAAACGATTTAGAAGTAGAGAAATGTTTGTTTAAACAAAATTTTGCTACTCAACAAGCTGCAAGACAAATGCCTCTATCTGAAATACAATACAACTCCTGTGGTAGTAAAAAGAGTGAAAACAAAACTAGTAAAAGTTCTAAGCATGTAATTACTGAAGAAGAGCAAATTTATCAAGAAATTCAGCCACTGTATCCAGATGATGAAATAATGTTATGATAAACTTAAACTAGGTTATTTTTGGTGGTAGAATTAGTTTTTACTTTTTTTTAGAGTTTTTTTTTGAATTTGAAGAAAACTAAAGTGAAATAAATAATGTTTTTAACTACTTGATTTTACACATTATTATCAAAAATGTTTTAAAAATGTGTAAAGCCTTTTTATTTAAAAGCAACGGCACTTTGTAATTTTACTGTGGTTTTAACTAATTTTAAGATATTTATTTCTACATCAGTGAATAAAATGTCAGTTTTTTTGCTGCTTCTTAACTGTGTGTTTATATTTTATATTTTAAATAACATCAGTTGATCTGATTTTTTTTGATACCACTATTCTAGTGCATTATTGTGATTTGTGTTTACATGTGTATCTTAGTTTGTAGCAAAAAATTCCGTAAAGTCATAAATGTTAAACTGGTTGTTAATAAAGTATAAGTTTTAGATTTCTATTTGGAACATTAAGTAAATATCAAGCTATCAAAACAAACTTATTATATTATTACTTATAAAAGACAAAACTCTTTTTAGATACCTTAAAGGTATTAGTATTAATTTTATTTGTATATTTTTTATTTAAAAACGCTCACCATTTAACAGTTTTTAAATAGAAATAAGAACTTATTTAAGTTAGTTTGTTATTGTTTTTTTCTATTGGTAAGTTTTAAATGAAGATTTTGCCAAATTTATGTTTATCGTTTTTAGCTGCTTTTTATCGCTTAGTTTTATAATAATAATAATAAATAAAACAACTGTATGTTTTGTTGGTTATGTTTTAATTATTTAACTTATTTTTATTAAGCTTAAATTTCAAAATATGTTAAAATTAAGACCATATCACACTCATGAGAAAAAAAAAACAATTTTGTCATTTATATCAGAGTAAAGCATTTTTATACAAAGTAACTAAATTATTATTTTCGAACATTAAAGAAATTGAAACTGGAATATTTAGTAAACATTAACTTGTTTGTTTTTATCTTCAAGCGTAAAGATAACTACATTAAAGTAAACTCAAATTCTGTTTGCTTGTAAAGCTAGTACTTTGACAAACATTTTTCATTTACACTACTATGTAATAGTTCACTAAATTTTTAGTAGGTCTTTTTATTATATGTTGAAAACTAAATTTCAATTTTATAATAAAATAAATTCCTAAAACGGTTTGCAACCCTATTTTATTTAATAAAATGTTAATATAAGCCGCATTTGTTTAGTTTATGGTTTACCTAAACAAATTTAGTCAAGTTTACGAGTAATTTTTATAAGCTAGTTATATTATGTATAATTATTTTAAGAATATTGGCTGGTTTATGTGTACATGTTGAAAACTGTAATTCAATTTTATAATGAAATAATTCTAGGACTATTTGCAATACTACTTTGTTTAATAAAAAGACATAAGCTGTTATAAGTTTTTGTACTAAGAGTTTTCAAGTACAATTATTTGTTTCATAATTTTATTTTATTTTTTAGGTTTCTTAAAAAATTAACCTAAACAAAATAAGCTTGTAAAAAAACAACAATTGTAAATGTTACTTCGGTTTAAGTAAAGATACAAATATCGATTAGTTTGAGTTTTTGTTTGCAAATTTGGATTTTTCGATTTTTTTTTTCTAAAGAAACTGCTTTGTAACCAAAATAGCTATTTTTTATTTCAAAGCTTGTAAAATAAACTACATTTAGGTTTTTTTTTATTTTTATCTTTTTTACAATTTTTAATTTATAATAGGTTGCAACGCGATGCCTAACAAAAACGTTATTTGAGTAAATAGTTATTACAATTTTTAAACTAATTTAGCATTAAACCTACAAACTAGTTTTTGTTAAAAATAATACTATGAAATAACGTTGACAATATAGCTGAAAACTGTATAATTGAAATGATAAATGTTTGAGTATGATAAATGTAACTTTTATATTCGTGCAAAGCAACTGTTAGTTTAAAATTAATCCAGCCGTAAAGTAATTAGAATTTAAGTTCTAAAAGTGTTCCTATTATGCTTTAGTACGTCACAATATAACTTTAAAAATAATTTTTGATCTATGTTTTCTGTTTCATTTTTAACATTGATTTATAAGCTATTAACAGGTAATTTTAAACACTTGAAAATAATAAATTGAATGACTTCGCACAATTGACTTATTTTGCATCAATTTTACATAAAAAATTGCACAATAGAAATTTTCAATCTTTTATACAATAAAAAGGATGATGAAAAGTATTAAAAAAATTAAAAACGTTTAAAAAGAACAAATTTTAAAGCCATTCAAACATAGTTTTATGATATTTTTTTTTGTATTTTTAGACTAAAATGATAATCGATCAAGTAAACTCAGTCAGCCATAAAAATAATTTCCGATATTTACCATAAACATAGCCTTTTACCATAAATAAGTTATAGACCACCTATGATAGTTTATTAAAATGTGTTTGTATCGATGTGGAATATTTTGAAGAGTTATAAACTTTGTAACGAATAAAGCCAGCGCAATGATAAATCAAACAATAGAAATAAATATGAACACGTCAGGAGAAAAACTGTAAAAGAAAGGGTAATTTAATGGTAGTTTTTTATCATTAAAAAATTTTTTTTTATTGTTTTTGTATTTTTCGATTAATATAACCATCGATCAAGTAAACTAAGTCTCCCCCGAAAATTTTTTTCAATTTTAAAGTTCACCTTGAATGTGGCCTTTTGCCACCTGTGAGCATTTTATTTTTAATTATAATACCAACATAATATGTTCTAATGTTCTAATTGTAATGATTACCAAACATTCAGTTAGTTATTAGTACTTTAATGTTTAACAAAAAAAAAGGTTGTTGTTCTTATGTCTCAATAAAATTCCTGTATAAGACTTTGGCTTTAAATTGTTTTAATATAATTTTTACACATTCAAATTTCAGTATATAAATAAAAAATATGTTTTTAAGCTTGATTTAAATGTATTTACTAAAGAACTATGTCAAATAAGCAAATAAAGTTGAAGACGTTAAAGAATTGATGCGTATTATTAGAAGTTTAATACAACTGTTTTTAATAATTTCATTAATAAAAGTTAATGCTGTTTTTGAAAGATTAAAATGATCTAGTTATTAATTAAATAAACACAATATATTTTATTTTCTTAAAGATAAACGTGGAGCACACAGTTTTAATAACTTTAAACTTTTGTTCAAAAGTTCTACTGCAAGTTTTATATCCTGAGATAAAAATATATTGAAACTAAATGTAATCAAACCATATTGTAAAATTTCTTGTATTACTAGTCACGTTCTTTTATTATTAAAAGGCAGTTGACACATATAAAGTTTACACAAGGATTAGACCCGTCGAAACTAACATAAAACCACAATGTCTTTATCTTTTAACAACTTTTTTTTGCAGTATTAAAACATTCGTGTTCTGTATGTATATAGAAAACCGTGCAAAAATTTTCAAAAAATATCCTTACTAAGAAATTGTTGAATTATATTTGTTGTTTAGAAATATGTGATAAATAATAAAACTTTCATCGTTTTTATGTTTGTTTATCTAAAATTTGTTTTATATGAATATACTTGAGCATAAAACTTAAAGCAAGTTGATAAAAATGTTTTATCTTTACTCTGCTCAAATGTTGAAAAAGACTATAAAAATTGTTAAAATTTGTAAACTCGATAGTTTTAAGCCTTGCAGTTTTCAGTGACGTAATTATTTTTATGACTTGATTGATAGTTGACAAGACAGAGTTGCTTAAATTTGATATTTTGATAACAAAACTAGTATACATTGCATTTGTCGTTTTATGATTTAACTTTTAGTTTTTTTTTTTGGTATACTTGTTTATAGAGTTTTTATAGACAATTCAATAAGTTTTTTTTTCAATGTTTATGAAAGTCAATTTTTTTAACAAACACAATTTTATTGAACTAAAAGTTATAAAAGTGTATACTTTTACACTATCAACACATTTTTATTAATTTGAAGTATATAAACTTAATCCATCAAAATTAGACTTCACACTTACATTAAACTAATAACAAAAAAAATGGATTAAGTTACATGCTAAAATATTTTGTTCTATTTTAAATTTAACACTACTCCTTACAAAGACTTCGTATCGTAAAAATACAAACTATGCTGTTTTAATATTAGACAAGGAACATTTTTTGGCGCCAAACAAATCAAAACTGAATTGACGTATTTAAATTTGGTGACATGAAAGTAGGGAGTTGCAAGTTTAAATGGTAATTGACTGGAACGTGAGAAACATAATTACTCTTTTCAACTTAAAATTATTTGATTTTTATTTTGATTTTCTAAACAACTTCACATTTGTGTATACGTTTTATTTTGTTACAGTTATTTATTTTTCAGCATGTCACACTGTATTTTTTTTTCAGCAACGACAAAAAAAAGATGTAATTGGTTTAAACGAAAATTATACTTGAGTTCCTAAGAAAAGTTTTAAGTTAATTATAATTTAAATTATAAGCAAATTTAAGAATTTAAATAATAACCAAGTAGGTTTTAAGTGTAAAATTTATCACTTTAAAAAAACCCAACCTACGTGACAATTTCTATTTTAAACTCAGACGAGCCGTAAAAAGCTGTTGGTTGTGTTATCGTGTTTCATTTAATCCTTGAACTTAAGTTAAAATTTGCATTAGTTTTGTGCGAACAGCTAATTCTACATATACTTCAATAAAACAAGATGGAAACGTAAATAAGCTAATTTGTTACTTGTTTTTTTCACAAATCTCTAAGTAGTAAACCATTTAGCAGTATATAAAAATTCTTTAACACTTAACAGTTTTATCAATTTTGTACTGTTTTGATATTAACATTGACTTCTTTGAATAGAGTTTAGTTTTATTATGCAAACAAAATAAACTACTACATTAGTAAGCATTCTCAAAGGAGTTAGTAAAACAACATAACAATGCTTTTAAGACTGAGTATTAAATTGCTTGCTATAGGTTAATTCTAACATATATATAAAAATAACAAAATGCTAGTATACAGTGAATAAATTCAAATTAATTTCAAAGCTTTTAAACAAATTGATTCAATGAATTAGTAGTACCAGAATGTAATAAAATTTAACAAATAATAAAAGTGCAAGCAGTCTTGGAGCTGATTAAACAGTTGTTATGATTATTTACCGTTACGAATAAGATAACGAACAAGAATAACTCATAACTTTAGTTAAAGCAATATTCATAGTTTGTTAATTTTCGTTAAAAGCTAAAAGTCAAACAACTTATTTTAAAAAGTTTCAGAAGTAAATTAGTTTTTATACACAAATATTGTAAAACAAGTTCTGTATAACACTTAAAAAGCTTTTTTAAGATGTTTTACTTCATTTTGCTTCAAAGTTGGTGAAAAAAAAATATTTTAGAAAAAATATTTGGTAAAAAATTATTTATTTTACTGTGTTATAAACAACTACATTGTTTATATGTACTACTAAACTAATAGTAGAATACACTACAAATGAATTTGGTATTTGTACGAAGCTACCAATGTTCAATTTTAGTTAATTTAAGTACTTAAGTACAAGTAGGTAGGACCATCGACTATAGAGTAATTTATTGTTAAGTGCCCTTAATAAATCTAAAGTGGCAATCAGTTTAAATGTTTACAGTAAATTCAACAGTGGTTTTACATTAGGCGGGCTAGTATTATTTAAAAAAAATAATTTTCAAATCCTTTTAACAACTAAGTTAAAAATTTCATGTGAATAGGAAAACATTGAAATACAAGTTTATGCTACGTACATATTCTAATTATATAATTACAAATCTTATTATGATTACTAACATTAAAGTTTTGTTTAAGTATTTTAGCTACACAAGACCAACAACTTTTAAATTCAAACAAGCTACACTAACAACTTATTCCATAATGGTAGATAATTGTTCAAACGACTTTGACAATTTTCTACTTACCTTCTGTCAAAGTGTTAAGTACGTTATTTTAGAGTAGGTAAACTCCATATTTTAAATCCATGCATATTGGAATTACGCCTATTTAATATTTAGCGGTTGAGTGTTAAAATTTATCCAACATTTACACAATTAAAAAATTTTGTAGTATTTTTGATTTCAATGTTTACTTTACAGCAAAAAAAAGCCTTAAAGTTTAAAAATTACTAACTAGTTGGTTTAACTTATTTATTTATACTTTACTTTTTTAAGTAAACTTGGTATCTTTTCTTTATGTATGAGATAATAAAATTAAGTTAGTTCTATAATTTAAAGTTAAATCTTAATATCTTATTTCAATAAATTTCTTTTTATTCATGCTAAAGTCACTTTATTTAACAACATACAATTTTAAAACATTATTTAAGTCTACCTTTAACCTTAAGTAAAACAATAACTAGGAACTTATTTTATTTAAATTGGTATACATTGTTACTGAAAGATTGCATTTAGTAAAATTTGCAATTAGTTAACTTCAATTGTGGCATTAACTTTAATTTTTGATTTTAAAATAGTTTAGATGTATTACTGCCTTTTTAAAACTTATTTTTTGCTAGATATCCCTTTTTAACACTTATTTACAAAGTACAGACAAACCTAAACAACACAAGTTAAAGTTTGTTTTTCAATTTGAGAATTTCAAATTAATCTTTAACCGTTGAGTTAGTTTTTAATTTGTTTTATTCATTCAAGCGTCGTTTAAACTTGAACGTCAAACTTAATCAGATCAAGATGTTATTACGTCATCACTATTATAACAATGGAAAATAATCAGTCAATTTTACACTGTTTCCCGACGTTTGCTAACTTCTCCTAAACATTAACGAAAATTAAAAAAAGTATGATTGTGAACCAAAAAGTAAAAATTGTAAAAATATTTCAAACAGATAATAAATAAATACAGATTTTTCTTAAAGTAAACTTATAGACATTTTTTTCTCTTAAATGAAAATGAACTTTATTTTGTTTTTGAACATTATTAAAGCTAAATATATATATTTATAAAACTAAAAATGTTATTTCATTTTAATTAACTTTGCTCAAGTCTATGCTAAATTTTTTAGCCTGTTAGTAAAAAAATACTTTTATTAATGTATGCGTGTACACCTTATCGTTTATAAGATTTATAAACAATTTAGATTCTGATAAAAACTGAGAAACCTGAGAAAAAAATAAAACATAAATGAATAGGTAGTTGTAATTTTTATTGCAAAATTTTAAAAGATAGTAAAAAAACACTATAACAATTTTTTTGAATTTATTTGTTTATTGGGTTAGATTAAACAGTAAATTATAACAAGGTACAAAATAAACAAAATACTGATTTTATTAAATTATTCTATTAAATAATTTACTCATTTTATTTTCATATAACAAAAATTTTTCATGAACTTTGAACTTTGTCTACAAACGTTTAGATAACAAAAAATCCACAAATTATTTTTATTTTGGCAATTTTTTTTTCTGGCACAAAAATTATTCTTTGTGACAGATTCAGACGCTAAAAAGAAAATATCAACTAGATATTTCGTTGTACCAGAAGAAAACCGTTAAAAAGTTAAAGAAAAAAACTGTATTTACTTATTATAAATTGATTAAAAGGAAGAAGTTGTACACTAAAAACTTACAGTAGTACCTTTTTTATTAATTATGAATTTAAATTTAAATTTAAATTTGTATATTTTTTTGTAAAATAAAAAAGACTTTTTTATTTAAAACGATTTTGATAAAGACAAAAAAACCACGAAGAACAAGACACAACCAAGGGAAGATTTGAGATACTTAAAACTATAATATTCTTACTGCTATTAATTATGATAACAACAATAACTTATTTTCAGGAAAAAAAAGTTCTTGATTTTTTTGAGTTCGTATAAGTCTATCAAGTTAGTAAGCCTGTTTAGAAAAAAAAGTTTTCTTAGCTACAAGCTATTTAGAATAATAAAGATGTAATTATTAAAGCAAAGCACTTTTTAGTAGGTTTAAATTTTTTAAAGTTATTAACTAATCACCTACTGCACACATTTTACAACTTTTAAATCTAATTTTCAAAAGTAAACAATTATCGGCTGTTTAGAAGTATTTTGACATCTTGACCTTGAACTTTTGAATTTAAAATAAGTGAACATTTATTTTATTACCCAGCTGTTCGATAAAATGCTAAAATAACAAAGTATTTTAATCTTTAAAAAAATATGAGTTGATTTAGTTAATCATAAAGTTTTCTGTACTTAAGAGTTGTAGCAGAAGGATTAATATATCGCAAACTTTTAGACAAAAAATTATTTAAATTTTATGTCTAAATTGACGACCGTAAGTAAAACGTATTAACGTTTAATATCTAAGTTAGCATATTCAAAGTATTAAAACTGTTTTAAATAAAAATAACATAAAAAGACAAAAGTTTATTCTTAAATAAAACACTATACTTAAAAAAAGTTAAAGGTTTGAAATAAGAAAAACAAAAAAATCAGTAGCCTGGTAATCGAATTGTTATAATTAACCCTTGGTTAGTAGTAAGTAAAACATTTCAGTTAATTTTTTGATTTGATAATAATTATTATCGACAGTCAATTTATAGTTTGTTATATACTTTATTATTATTAATTAATTATTATCGACAGTTGAACAAAAATATTTAAACTTAAAAAAATACGTGCATAAAAACTATTCGTTTTAGATTACATATAAAAATAACAAACATCTTTAAACACAATGTCAGTTCGATAATACTTGAATTATATTTCATGGTCTTAAAAGTTCTTTTGGACTCTGTTGCTAAAAAAAAGTAGGCTCACACAATTAGATTTAGAAAAACATTTAAAAATGAAATTAAATTTATAATTACGAATGAGGTTTATTTTTTCCAATAAAACAAGCAAACATATTTTTTTAGTTTATTATTTAACAAAGGATAATAAAAATAATCAAGCTACATCAACTAGTATACATTAATTTTATTTGTAATATAATTATATTTCACATTAAAAACAAAGCTTTTTAACCAAACAGTTGCCAATTTAAAATTTGTACTTTTTAACCGATTAAAAATCCTAATCCACTAAGTTTTTAACTTCTTTAGTTGATAAGTCAAATTATTAAAGCAGTTTGGCAACCGCCTTTTCAGCTAAGTTTGAAAACAGGAAATATATTGTTTAGTTAAATTTGTGAGTCATAATTACATTAATCTTTTTGATAATGGTTAACATAACTTAAGTTTCTTAAATGATACTTATCCTTATTTAAAACTTTTTCTTTAATAGACAAGCTTTTGCAATGTAATATTTGTTTTAATTTATAAATTTATTTTTAATTGTTATAAATGCCTTGTTGGAGTTTTGCTTAAATTATTTTTTAGTTCAGGTTTTTTTTAGAAGTTTTTAAACAAAAATATTTAACGAACATGTATATCAAACAACAGTTTACCAAACACCTGTATTTATTTCTTTTTTTTAGGCAAAAAAAAATCTCATTTCTATCTATAGTCTGTTTTTTATTCATTATTGGAAATTCTGTAAATCAAATCAACTATTAGAGAACTATGGGTAAAAAAACATAAGTGTTACTGTTTATTTGTTAACATCAAAGTAAATAAAAATATACAAAGAAAAATTAAAACAATTACTTTTTTAGACATGTTTGATTTAAATTGTCACTTTATGCGTTTTTTTATAACTTGGATAATTCACTTAAAATAAATGTTTTAAGATTAAAAAGAGTTTTAAGATAGTGCGCGATACGTTTTACTCTTACAAATTATATTGTGTATTTTAAACTAAAAATTTATTATGATTGTTTTCATAAGTTTGTCCCCATCTTTTATTGATAACATTTTATGCAATTAGGAAACCTTTGAAAAGATTCCCGAAAAAAAAAACCGACCCCTGGTTTAATTTAAAATAAAGAGTTTGGTTATCTCTGTTTTGAAAAAAATATTGGTAATTAACGGAGATTAGGGGTTTTTTAAGAGAATCTAACAGTATAAATACTGCTAACAAAGTTTAATTACGAACGTAACCTAAGTCCTAATATGTTTCAAACGATCAGTTTTGAATACGAATTAATTGATTTAAAAATGTTTTATGCATTAAAAATAAAATTAATCTAGTATACTGATGCAAAAAGTTCTAAAAGATTCAATTTTTATTTTAAAATAATTTTATAAACCACGCCAACAAAGCAAAAGCTGTCAGAGTAAAAGTGATCGTTGTCAGACAAATTTTAAATTTATTATTTTTGGCCCCAAACTAACAAACGATTGTAATTGTAAAACAGCAAAAGGGAGTGATAACTAAAAAAATACTTTAAAAGTTTATAAAAACCGATTAAGTATTTTTTTTTCTTAAAGTAACTGTGCCAATTTTTTTTTCAAAGTAATAATAAGTTGTGTTATTTAGTTAATTTTTAATTAAAACAGATAATTTATAATTTCAGTTAAGACATATTTTGAAAGTATATAATATTTACGCAACAAAAAGTTATATAAATTTGGTATTTAAACTATACTTGAACTCTTAAATAAAATTTTGTATATTGTTATTTGACATAGCAAGTTTAGGATTAGTTTTATAAACTTATCTTAAAATAAAGCAAAAAATATAATATATTTTTTTAATTTTATAATTTTATTATACAGAGTATAAAAAGCTAAGTTTATTAAAAAGAAACGAATACACTGACATCATACCACATGTAAATATACAACAATGGTTTAGTTTAATATTAAAACTATATTTGAACACTTAAATATAGTTTTATATGCTATTATTTGGTATAACAAGTTTAACAATTAATTTAATACATATTACTTCAAAAAAAAAACAGAAAAAGCTAGAACAAAATTTAATTTTTTTCTTTTTTTGTTGCATAGAGTAGAAAAAGATAAGTTTACGAAAAGACTGATAAGTTACCACATATAAAAACAATGGTTATTTAAAATATTTTTACATTGTAACACCTGCACTACTATATGTATTAACATGCACATCGGTGTGTACGAAAATCACAAAATTTCATTAACCTCAATAAATCAAAATAAACTGACAGCTAAAATCTTCTTGTTTGTTCAAATATTTAATGTGAACTAATTAATTACCCTCGTATGGTACTTTTGAAATTTAAGACTTTTATAAAGAAACTTATGTAAACAGCTGGAACTTGTACTTGCAAAATAAATATAGAAGTGAATAAATGATCAAAGTATAAAAAAAAACTTATCAAGCTTTAATATAAATTAATAAGTTGACAGAAAAGGTTTTTATTTAAGTAGTGAGTTGTCTTAAGCTTAATACAAAAAAGCTCGTTAACAGTCAAGAGTTTAGTTTAATTCAAGAAATTTACTGTTTTAAAAACTAATTTCCATAACCAAATTTACAGTTTTGAAAATTTATTTCGTTAAACTATTCATTATTCGTTTGTATGTTTAATTGTTTGATACAACTTAAATTTAAAATTAATTTATAGTTGTTTTTGTGTTACTATGGTCATAACCTTCAAAACAGTTACTACCAAAATACCTAGTTCATAACTTAAGAAGTTTTATAAGTTATTCCTTAATACAATTTAAAAGGCACTTTAAGCTTAAAAGTCTATAATGTTTGATAACAATTTTAAAATATTAGTTTGAATAAATTTATAAATTTTTGATTAAATTGATTAAAACTTACAAATGATTTTGTTTGTTTTATAAAAATGTCCAAATATTTATAAAAAATCTCTTAATCATTGTCATTTGTATGCTTTCGAAATAATTGCTTTTAGCATTTGTTACAGTTTTAAGACAAAATTGACTTCTGACAAAAATAGTCATACAAAATAATTAAGTAGGACAAACTTTTTTAGCGTGTAAAAATGTTCATCTTTAGCATTGAGCATATAATTGGGTTAAAAGTTAATGGGGTTTTGTACAATTTACAAGAACTAGAATTATTTATTCAAGGATAAGAAATCGATTGTAATGGATTGTTGGTTAGTTTTAGCATGAATTTTACGTCAAACTTAGAGTAAGTCTAGTTTTTTCTTAAGATTAGTTATATAGTTTGAACTTTCAATCAATAATATTTTTTATCTTATATTTTGTTATAATCACCTTTTATATTCTGAACAAAATATAACATACATTTCTTTAAACTTAACTTGATTTTCTTGTATTATTATTTAACTAATACTTGTAATCATTCAACAGTTGATAAAAAAATTAACACAAAACTATTTTTTTTTTATCATTTTGCTATTAATTTTATTTGTCATAATTTAGTTTCTACCCGATATTTTAAAATTACTATTGTATTCAAAAATTCTGTTACCAAATATTTTCAAAATAAATATATTAGTCTAATTTTAACTAAAATTAAAAAATTATTTAAATTAAAATTTTTAATTATCAACTAACGTTTAACATGCAGACTATCAATTTTCCTAATGCATGCTATTTATTAGACTATTGTGAGCTGGATAAATCTAATTTAAAATTCAAAACTGTTTTTTTTTCAACAACCAATACATGAATTTCAGTTTTTAAGTTTTATGTATTTATAAAAAAATTTCGTGTAAAAAAAGTAATCTGATTCTTTTGTAAAATAATTAGAGGATTTAAGAACAATAACCGATGATCAAATATATCGCAAAAATTTATTTAAGGTACTTAAAAAAATTAAAGCTAAAAAAAAAACAGTTGTTTCTGAATAAACATTTTGTGCTGTTTAGACTTTTTTTTTGAGGGATGGAAGAAAAATTTTAACTCAACTTTATTTTTTTATTTCAATATTGGAGAAATAAAAATTGATGATAAGCCATGATTCAACACACCCAGAGTGATTTGAGTTCATCTACAAAATAATCGATTACGATTCGACTTTAGATTTAATGAAGTTATGAATTCTTTTTTTATTCTTAATATGCTTTTTAAGTTAAATAGCTACAGAGAAAACCATTTGAAATTATTCTATTTACTCAGTAACTGTCACATACGTAAAATTACATGAAAACTTATACTTTTTAGTTTTAGTAAAGTTGATTATTTTGAAAAGTGTTAGTCCATTCTAACTTTTTAAATCATCGCACAATAAAACTTTAACTTTTCTTACGACTTACCGTAAACTATTACTACTTTATTTATTTTTTTTGTTTAAAGAGATTTAATAAAACATATGATATTTTATTATTATAAAACTTAAAAGACTACAAAAATTAAAATTTAAATATGTTGTAACTTAAAAAGTATATAATTCAAAGTTTGTTCTAAAATAGTTACATCATTTTAAAGCTACCCACCCCATGAGTTAATTAAGTTGTTGCATTTGTGGTATTGCATGTTTTCTTTTTGCAAAAAAAGTTAATAAATCATCTAGAGAAACTATTCACCCGTTAAAAACTTTTCCAAATTAACAATGTAACCTTGCACCATAAACAAATCATGGACCACCAACATAACGCTTGAAAATTTTCTTTGTAAGGGATTTATTACGTATTCTATTAGTGTTATACAACAGTTTAGATTTTTTTTTAAATTAAAGGTTATATTAGCAAAATTACATTAATTTAAGTTTAGATAAAGAAAATATAAAACAACAAAAGATTTAATCATTACTGTTTTTTTGTTATCTTTATTTGTTTTTAATGTATTGTGCTAATTTTACTAATGTTTTAAGTAATAATTAGTCCTGAAAAGTAATACTTTGTATTTAATACTACGTCTTGCTATGATATAGCAAAAACATAATTTATTATTTTCAAAAGTTGTTAAAAAATAGTCAACACCTGATCTTATTATATTTTATCTTTAAGTCTGTTTATTAATTAAATTTTACTCTTTGTAAAAATAATTTTATAAGAACCTTTTTACGATTAGTCTTAACTCTTAACATTTGCCAAAAACAAGGTTCATAAAATCGTTTATTCACTTCAACGGCTTATTTTATCAAGTTAATTAACGAAATTACTAAATAATTGATAAAAATCAATAAATCGACTCTGACTTAAGTAGCAGAATGAATCATCATAAAAGAACCAAAACGTCTTCTTAAGCCTACTTAAGAGAATTGTAGAGAAGAGAAAATTTCATTTTAGAAAGTTATCAAACTTTTATGCACTTCATACGCAGCTTTTGTGAGAATTTGTTATTTCAAAATAACATTTAATTAAAAATAATAACTAATTACTACGTAAACAACTCTTATTAGAGCAGGGGTCGGCAGGCAGTTGGTGCTCGCGGGCCAAAATTCAAGTTCCCAAAATCTTCGCAGGCCGCAGTTTTAGTTTTAGTGACGTTTGAATGTCATTTTGGTTTTAGTTTTAGTCACTCTACAGAAAATATTACTTTTAATTGCTTTATGATTTATAAAAGACTTTTAGCTACAAATAGTTTAAATTTTAATTATAAATAATTATTTGAATAAGTTTACATTGACTAACATACTTAATTTTTAGTAAAGTACTAACTTTCTTAAACACATAATAAGCTAAACTATATGTTCTTTATATTTTACTTACAACCTAACTATCTTTAATAATCGAGCTTGAAAAACATTTTTTGGACACTTTTATACATTTTTTATACTATGAACTACTTTTTCATAGTTTAAAATCATTTACATTTGAAAATGATTTATTGTTTCTAAAATTTTACGTTTTCAGTTTTAAAAAAATAGGAGTTACTTAATTAAATAAAACTAAAACCTATTTGTAACATAGAAAAGCTAAAACAACTTCTTTATTATAATTTATGGACAAATACTTTAATAAAATACATTATTAGTAATTAACTAGTTTTTACATGGTTGTCACTTTAAAAGTAAAAAACGTCTGAGTTATATTAAACCAGCTTAAATTTATTAAAGTTAGAAAAGATAAAAAATGCTGTTAACCAAGGTTAAATACCTAACTAAAATATCATCATTAAAATAATACACAATATTTAAGAAGACAAGAAAAAAAACAATTAGTGGGCTACACTACAGACATAAAAATATTCTAAGAATTCGAATATTTATTTAAACTGTTTGAAATAGATGCTTAACACAACCTTGAGTTGTTAAAAAATATCTTTAATAGGTCTAATGAAATCTGATTTTTTCAAATTTTTGAAACTAGCCTGTGTGTTTGGCAATGCTGTTTAAAATAAAATTCAAAAAATAAAGAAATAAAAAAGTTTATTAACAGTAAATTAAAAATATTGAAAAAAAAATCAATATAAGTCAGCTTGAATGAACAATTAAGTTATTTAAACATTTTTACAAAAGTATAAAATTTATAAAGCCATTAAGGAAGTAGAAAAAATTTATTAGGTATTATAGCAAACTTTATCTGCATTTAAAATATTGTATTTAAAAAGAGTAAATGTGAAATATAAGACGAGCTACGAGAATTAAAAAACGTTTGTAAGAATTTTTCAGACAAACAAAAAAAAAAATAATCGCTCAAGTCAGTTCCAACAAAGCACATGATTCATTCAGTAACTACAGACTGATCAGTTAAATTTTTAAAGGCAAATTATAACGTAGCAAAACTAACTACTAAAAAGAAGTTACCCTTTAGTATTTTAAACTTTTTTAAAGAACTTGGGTAGCAAAATGCTGTTGTTCAATTCTTTAATGATAACAAGAAGTCGTATTATAGGAAATGTCATAAGGTTATGAAGCCGCATAAATCAAGTTAGGACTTTAATAAATCTGTTAAAATGAGAGTACTGATACAACAAAAATTGATCATTTAATTTTAGATTCTACTAAAATACCAACGTTGTACTAGAGGTGTTTTTACTAACTTTGACGTTTTAGAAAATTTGCTAGGTTTAGTTCAATGCAAAGCACAACAATAGGCAATGACATTTTAAAAGCAAAGGTGCGATGCACCAACATAAAGTTTTTAAAAATGAACTTTTTTGCTTCTATTATCAGTATAAAATAAAGTTAAATAACATAACAACATTTAAAAATACTGTCAAGCTACTTTAGATATTTTTTTATAAAAAAAAAAATTATGGTAGATTTTATGTGTCAAAATGAAAATTCACTACTTTACATGTATATAACGTTTAAAATTCAAAGTTTTTTTAAAAAATTTTCAAATTCAGTCTTGATTTTTAAAGCACAAATTTTCAAGTTCAAAGCTTTTCCGGGTTTTAAGTTTTTTAGCAACACTGATTGTTTACACGTATGTGTATACAATTAATTAAATAATATTTTAAATTGTATCAGCTGTAATATTTTAAATTTAACATATAAAACGAACACTGTAGATCAAACAAAACATATATTATTAGTTTAATTCGTCATTCTTTAAAGCAAAAAAGCCAGCTTGAGTGACAAAAAACTAGCCTGATATTTTAGTATACAAAAGGCAACTCAATTCAAAACTAAAAAAATAATAAATTCGCCTTAGATTTGAAATCTTCAAATAGTCATAGTCTGAGTGTTTTGCAATGTTTAGCTGTTTATTTGCTTGAACTTAAACTATTTTGATTAACAATGTACAAACTTAATAAATTTACCATCCAAAAATTTAGTTTGTATTAAATAGCTATTTCCAAAAAACAGCAACTGTGTATATCAGTATGCAACGCATAAAAATTAATTTAATCTACAAAAACTTGTTTGTAAAATTAAAATATACTCCAGACAAAAACTATTTTAATTTATGTCTTAAATGTTGTTTATAATAAGGTTGTACACAATTATATATTACATGTAAAAACAACAATCTTAGAAAGTTGTGCATATACTTACCTTAATCTAACTTAGTTATTAATAAAATGTTGTTTGAAATATGAGCACATTTGTACATTGGTGTGCATAGGAATTTATTTAAATTGCACAGAAAACTTCTAAAAAATTAAACAGCGGCAAAATCAAAATAAAATAAGTTTTAATTCTTAAAACTATGTAATACTAACTGTTTTTATACTGTCTCAAATATAACGTTTAGTAAAAAACATCTATAAAATAGACTTATGAATAAAAAACTTGATTTAATTATATAAACTTTAAATAAATGACATCGTAGTTAGTTACTCTTCATTATTTTTCTATAAAATGAAAAACATATCATGTAAATTATTTACTTAATACGTATTATGTAAGTAACTTACTAAAACCAAGCACTCTTAAAACTGTTTTTTCAGATAATAACTTGCTGTTGTAAGAAGAAAATTATTATAAAACTGAGAAAAAACCCTGACGGAATGCTAATCTGTCTTTTTTAAATTTTTAAGCTAAAGTAATGAAGTCTTTTAATCCTTTCAAATGTTTTACAGGGGCAAAAACGAGATGAAACAAATTAAACCAAATAACAAAAAAAAAATCTTAAAATATATTTATGCTCAGCGGACTACATTAACATGCTCGCGGATCGCAAAATTTTCTTTCGAGGGCCGCATTCCATTCAAAAAAATAACGTGCTCGCGGGCCGCAGATTTATCCTTCGAGGGCCGCATTTGGCCCGCGGGCCGCAGTTTGCCGACCCCTGTATTAGAGTAACGTTTTTGTTCAAAAATTTCAAACACTTGTTTTAAAATGAGCTTGTTTAAACCTGAAACACTGTACCGCTATAATTAAATATAAAAAGTAACTTGCTCTAAAAATGTTATTTTTAAAATAATTTTGTGTAATCAAAATAAAGAAGCAAGTTAGTATAATAAGTACTTACTTTATTTGAATGAAGTTATAAACAGTTATCGAACAATAAGTACTGTTTTATTATGGTTTTAAATTGTTTTAAAAATTCAATCTATACTAAGTTGTTTCCTATTTAAATAACCTAATCCTAGTTAAACAAAATATACTTGATTAAACACAAGTATTAAGATTCCTTAATTTCTATGTTTTAAAATTGAAAACTAATTTTTAGAAAGCATTTTAACTTTGTTAAAACCACTAGCGATTTTAGAACTAAGCTTTTTTAAGAATTTTTATTTGTAACGCTTTTACTGATTTTTATATTTTATTTATGTTAGATGCGTTCATTAATAACTTATACTTATATTAAATTACTTTACTTATAACTTCTATTCAGTTGTATAATAATTTGAATAACAACAATTTTATTATGTACTGATAAAATGTTAGGTATATTTTAAACTTGTTTTACTTTGATTGCATATGTTTTAAAGTGTGTATTAGGGTGAACCTGTAGCCCCTCAAAAATATAAATTTTGGAATTTCGGTTAATAAAATTTTTTGACGTTGTGAAATCACATGAATAAAAGCTCAAAAAAAAGTAGCTTCTATTATAAATATACCGGTAAAAAGCTATATTTTAAAAAGTAATTTGCTCAAGCAAACTTAAAGCTAGGAAGATAACTCTTTTGTACTTTCTATTCATGTGATTTCCCAAAAATTTCGGGGCCACAGGTTCATCCTACCCTTCACAGCTTGAGATGGGAAATACCTTTCTAAAACTAAAATACTTGTGACGATAATATCAAGAATTATGAAACTAAGCTATTTCATAATCACAACCTGCCGAAACTTATTAAATCATGTATATTATATAAATTCGTTGCAAAAACAAGTATTAAAAAAAGTTATTGTTATTTATAGTGTCATAATTTTTTTGTAATTTGTTTGAAAAAAAAATTGAGAATGTTTTTAAACTAACTTTAACTAGTTTCAAGAAATAAAATGACGATTTTTATATATTGTTTCAATCAATAATAAAAGTATATATGACAAAATTTTGAATTAAGACTATTATTGTTTATGTATTGAAATGATGTATTCCTTTTTATACTGGCTAAATTAACTTTTTTGTTAGCTTATTGCTCTTAAACGTTTCTAGTTTGTTTTTGTGTTAGATATCAATTGGTTTGAATTTTATTATTGAATAAAAAAATGATTTAATAGCAAAACAACAATCAATTCTTGAGAACTTAAAGTTTAGTTTTAAATTTAAAGTGTTCTCCAAAAATTGAAAGTTAAGCTAAATACTTTTTAATTTTAACATTATACCAAGGAGTTAACCAGCTTTGTTTTTTTTTCTTACACTTAAATATACTCAAATAAATTTATTAACTACTTCAGTCGAACATTTCAGTTTGACTATAAACTTTTAGTAAAGATTTTAAATAAAACTCCACTTTACCGCTAAAATGCATTAAATATAAATTAGTCTTTTATATCAAGTTATAATAGATTATAAATTTTACTTATACTCAGTTTATTGTAACGTAACATAAAGTAGACATTACTGCTTGTAACTCTGTTTTTTTGTTTTACACTAAAGGGGAAAATACTTTTAGTTATGTTTGTAGCTATGTTTGTAATATAAAATGAGAGTATTCGATTAGTATAAATAAGTTTGCAAAATACTAACGTCTCGTTTTAAAAATATTGCAAAATTAAAACAGATGCTATAGTACTAGGTCTTATGTTAGATAAATTCTATCTATACTATATAATAAGTCGAAACCTTGTGAGTTAATGCAAAGTATAAGTATTGTCGTTTAAGTGTAAACAAGATTTCGTGATACCTTAAAACCTATAAGTATTAAATAATTGTGGTTGAATCAATCTAAAAATATTTTTTTGATAATCAAAACCATTTGATGCCAAATCACCTGTTAAATTTTTCTTTTAAAGTTTCACTTGCGAAATATTTAATGCGATTATGACGTATGTTATGACTCACTCTTTTAATAAATATGTCAAAATTTATTATGAACGTTCATGACAATAAATTGGAAATGTGAAAACATCATATAGGGATTTAATTTTAAATTTTTTCCAAAAAAAATACGAATCTAATCATATGTGAAATTAAGTTTGTAAATATTTTCTTGAGTTACATCATTTTTCAATTAGTTTAGTTCATATTGCCTATTTAAAGTTTGATTTATATATTTTTTAAATCAGAAAAAAATTGCCTTTGAAAAAGTTTTAAATTTAACTTATGATTTATTAATCAACATTATGTCATATAAAATCTGATCTCATAACACGTTTAAAACGTATAAGTGAATCTAAATAAGTTATAAAATTTAGTTATAAGACATTTCGAAAAGACTATTTTTTATTGTATTAAATCAACTAAACTAGCATCAATAGTTGTTTTAAAACTTAATATAGTCTAACGTTTGTAACTTTATTGTTTTACAAATTAAACATTTTTTTTTGCATTCTACAAGAATGATAAGTTCGTTGTTGGTTAATTTTCAATACAACAAAATTAATCTAAGCTTTTTGTGCTTAATTTTATTTGACGAGTAAAAAAAGAAATCAATGGAAACCACAAACAAAATTTAAAACGCCAAATTTCCGTTTTAATTGATTGCAACTACATAGTTGCTTATTTTTCCGTTTTGTCAAAGTCATTATACAAAATAAATTTAGAACTCTGTTATTTTTTCAAGACGTGTTTAGTATTGATCAGATAAAATTGATGAAGCTCAAGTTTAAATTTCTATTAAATAAATTAAAATTCAGCTATACAACACAACATATATCTATATTTTTATTAGTTTCAAAAAAAACTATAAGATTTGTTGGGCTAAGAAACTATTCAGAATAACAACATTTAACTCTTTAAATTGTACTTAACATTAGCATATTGCTAATCTTTTTATCGTTAAATGTTTACTAAACAAAGTAACCAAAGAGATAAAAACAATTTATTTTTTCACCCAAATTTGAATAAATAAAGTAGTGTCTCTCGACAAAACTATTGTAACAAAGTATAATGATAGATACAATATAACTAGCCTGAAGTAGTGACCTTTAGTTGAAAGGCGAATAAAAGCTATATTATGAATAATAACATATTGTTATCAGAGAAAACTCTTATTATAACGTATATATGTCACATTACGACAAAACTTTATATGTTCATGATGTGAAACAAAAGTTTATTTAAAGTTTAACTCGAAGAACTTGGCTTAAAGCAAATAAAAAAAAGTTTTGGGCACAAGTTATACTTCTAGAAACATTTTTCTTTTTCTAACTTTAATATAGTTTATAATATTAAGACTAAAAAGCACTTTTCAACTTTAGAAAGAAATACGATTAATAGTTTTAAAGTTTATTGTAAAGTAGATACCTTTAAGCTTGAATAGTTATCATAATTCAGAAAATAATAACCAAAAAAGCATTGAAAAAAGCATTCGTATTTAGATTTAAGTACTTACAAAAGTCAACGCTTTGAAATTAGACATTTTTCAAACTATACTTTTTTGAACAGAAATGTAAGCATTCGAGGACTTATACTCAAATTTTGTCTTAAAATACTTCAGAAAAAGTTTAACTATTATGCATAATCTACTTTAAGTTCTTATTTATCTCAGTAAAATTAAAAGAATAAGTATTTTCAAACTTTTTATGAATGTTGACTATTAACGAAAGATTAAGTTTTTTGACTTTTTATTCATTGCAATAATAATATTTTTAGGTTTACAGCTGTTAATTTGGCAACTATAACGTTTAGATAGTTTTTTTAAGCTCACAACACTAAATAACAGTGTTGTATTTATAAAATGAAAATAAAACCCCTAAACAAAATTTTAGTTTTTGTTTAATTCAGCATTCAAGTCTACTCACTTTATTTGAGAATTGCATCAGTAAGTATTCGACTTTTATTTCAGTTTAAATTTAAAACACTTACACATATATTAAACACATATTAAATTCTTTTAGTTATTAAGTATTAAGCTGCTAGTTTAATTATACCTTAGATTCTACTATATACTAGATGTTTAAGAATTATTTGGCTTTGTAAGATTTGAAGTTTTGTTAGTCTAGTTGCTATGTAAAATATTTATAGTTCTATTATGCTAAATTATTACAAGATTGTATATAATTATATTTGGTGGGTCTCAATTTTGTACGAGGGAGCACTTTTGCACGAAGGAATACTTTACACGGCGTCACTTTTGCACTAGGACACACTTTTGCACGGTGTCACTTTAGCACGAGGGGACACTTTTGCACGCAGGGTCACTTTTGTACGGCAACACTTCTACACGTCGAAATTTTTACACGGCGTCACTTATTTAACGACGTTACATTTGCATGGCGACATTTTTGCACGGAAGTATTTATCCACTGGGATAATTCTAAACAACCAATACTTTTTAATGTAGCTTCACTTTTAAACTAAACATAAAATTTTATTTTCATTAACTCAAACAAAATTCGATTTTATAAGCAAAATATTTTGAATGAATAAAATGTGATAGTTTTTTTTTGAAATTTTAATGTAAAGCTTTTATTTATAGTTTTATCTAGTACAATATAATAATGTACTACAATTCACTTTAATCATAATTATAATCTTAATTTAAATAAACTAGACAAGTAAATTATTTTATTTTATTATCTTAAATTAAAGCAATTTTGAATCATTTAATAAGAATAAACTGAAATTCGTTAACTTTTAAACAGAAATATAAACTTAATCCGGTAGGGATTTAAAACACGAATTTTGAGACTGGTTTTTAATAATTACGTATTTTTTATTTGAAGTACATACTTTTAAAAAGTATTACGACTGCATAAAGTGTATTTTACATTTTACACCAAACTAAAAAAAAAATATGTTATCCAGTTTTTTTAAAAGTTTTTTAATAGTTGATAAACTTAAATTTTAGTTTAAGCAATAGTAATTTTATTAAAAAGCAACTTCACAAAAACATAGACCTGAGCATAGAGTACATTATCTTTGGAATAATTCCTGCAGTGCAAAAGTGACCCCTCGTGCAAAAGTGACGCCGTGTAAATGTGTACCCTCGTGCTAAAGTGACGCCGTGGTTCCCCTCGTGCAATAGTGACCCTCGTGCAAAAGTGACGCCGTGCAAAAGTGTCCCTTGTGCTAAAGTGACGCTGATGTAATAAATATTTGAGAAGTCTAACCTTTGGAATTTTAATATAAAGCTTATATAAGCTTATAAATGTTATGCTAAAACAATTTAAAGTTATTTTTAAGTTATTAAAAATAATTGTTTTGTCAAATACAACACTAATAAAAAAACTTTAAAATGAATGAATGACTTATTAAACTAAAGTTAACGTTGCTTATGTAATCAATAAAGTTAAAAATACAAAAACAAATTGAAATATCTATATATTTATCGATTTAGATGTTCTAAATTAAGAGCTTTAATTTAAAGTAGATAATTGCCGTTACTAGTTATTTTTGATCTTGTAACATACTTTTGAACTTTTGTATCAAAATAAAAAACAACTTTATTTATCAGACAAAATGGTACTTATCACTATTTCAAAGGTAGTACAGTCTTAAACAAAAACTTTAAGCTTTAACTAATTTTATATAAAAAAGGTACAGTTAGTATATTCATGAAATAAATGGCTTGTATTCGTTCCTTGAACATTACTTATTAATTGTATTAATTTCTAAATATTTTTACCTTGTTCATTAGTTTAAACATACACGTTGAAAATAACTAAATTGTTAATTTATAAAATTAACATCAGTTAAGTTTGAAGAAAATTTATATTAAAAGAGAATATGTTAGACGAAAAAAGAACAAGGTATTTGGGACGAAGTAAAAAAACAAAATGTTAAGGACTAGTTTCACTATGAAATCAGTTTACTTCAGAACGTGTAATTTTTGTGAAACTTCATCGTATCTACATACTTTGAGTAAAAATAGCTTTAAGTGTTTTGTTGTTGTATATGTTTGTAGTTGGAAATACCAACCTAGACAATAGAGTTCTTTATTTAATTTATATTTTTATTTGCTTGTTTCAGTAGTGATTGTATTATGAAAAAAATAAATAAATCTAATTTAGTTAGGAATAGGTTTTAATGCGGTTTCCATACTTTTTATAATTTTATTGTCTTGAGAAAGGAAAACTATAAAAACTGATTTAGAACAGAAGTATCTAATGACATTAGGGTTCACAGAATGATAAAAGGTTTGAGATACTCAACAAAAATATAGTATTACTAAGAGAGAGAGAAGAAAAAAGCACAGTTTTTCCCGCACAAAAGTTCAAATCGTAGTAGATAGCATCACTTAGTAGTAAAACGAGCAATGGTTTTCACATGTAGTTAAGATGTATTTGTGAATAAACATATTTTCATTCACAAGTATAAATATTTATTTTAAATAATAGTTTAGAGTATTGTTATCTAACAGACTAATATAAACTAAGTTGTCATATTTTTGTTTAATGTAGACATAAAGCTATTAAGTAACACTACTAAAAAGCGTTTACAAAACAGGTTTGATGTCTCAATAACAATTAATCTTGTTAAACACAAGCAAAAAAGTATATAGTACTGGTAGTGTTTGAAGTTTGTTTTAAATGTTAATTATCTTTAAATTAAAATTATCTTTGAATATGTGTCAGGTTACACATTGAGAAGTATGTATAAAAGACGTATTAAATACAAGAATATTGTAGTTGATGTAATGAAAACCACTGTGTTTTTGTTAACTTCATTGTAACTATAAAACTTTATCATATGTTTGAATATTTAGAAAACCATATAAAACACGACTTTATTTACCTAAATTTTTAGTTTTTCAGCGGGAGGTTCTTTATTTACATATCTCGTTTGATTAAAATTTTTATGATTAAAAACAACAATAAAGTTAAATAAAGACCTTCTACTTTACTACTGGTCTTTAACGTTTTTTTAACTGTTTATTTGTGATTGCAAAAAATTAGTAGCATATGATTAGTTTTTTTTAATTAAATGTTTAATTAAAATGAACTAATTTAATTTCAAGTTTTTTTCTAAGTAGTTTACTGCTGGTTTTAAACTTGTTTATGTTTAAGTTCATTTGAAAATATGTTTACCTAGTTTAAATTTAAAAAATATTTTTTAACTTAATGTTTGAGCAAAAAAATCTAATTGTTTCAGCAAGAAACTGTTTTAATTTATATTTGCAAAAACTACTTTGTTCAGAAGTTTTTCGGCAATAATAACTTTAAGTAGATATTTTTCTATTAATGTATAAAAATTAAACATAACGTTTTTTATTAAAAGTCTTATTAGATTTGATTTCAAACTATATTTATTTTTGAAAAACTTTGAAAATTTAGTTGTTTAACAGTTTCGTTTAAAAAAAGGCTATGGTTTGTTTTATTAAAATAACTTAACGTTTTTTTTATAGCTTTAAAAAATTTATTATATGACAACAACAAACAAAAGTTTGCAAATTAAGCAAAGAAAGATGATAAAAACCTTTACAGCCTTGTACGTTATGACTTTATTTATAACACTATCAACAGTAATTTTTTTAGTTATATACAAAAAATTTTGTAAGGTACACGTAAAAATTTATATTTTTCACTAGACTCTAAACAAAGCGTTTTTATCAATGTGAAATGCTTTTATTCAATCGATATTTAATAAAATTTGCAATTCATGTTATATAAACAAAAGCTCTCTTCTTTGTTACACGTTTAAAATGGGTTTGTAATTTATTTTTGAATAACAAGTGTTTGATTAAATTATTATTTATAAAAGTTATTAAATATAATATAAAAGTATAAAATAAATTAAATATAAAAGTTTAAATATAAAAGTTTTAAGATAAACTATTTTATTGATTTCCGTATTATGAGAATAGTGAAACGTCATGTACTTGAATATTTTTTATTTAAACTTTTTTTATCGTTAATAACGCTTATTCTACTAAGTAGCTGTTGATTTTAAATTCTTATAATACAGATAACTTTATAAAAAAATGCAGAAGATCTGTATTTAAATAAAACACTTCACTTTGTTATAATTAATTACAATACTTTTTGAAGCTTTACTAGTGATTATAAATCTTGATAATAATAATAATACTTTCTTATTTTATATAGACTTCTTAAGTTATTAAAATTAGTTGTACCGTACTTTTAAATATTAAATATAATTTACAAAATTGTGTTTCATCAACGTCATAAAGAAAACCATTCTGATAACTTTTTGTTTAAATAAAGTTACTTTTACTCTGTAAATTCCGCGTAAATCACCATAAAAGTTTAGTGATTTTATTTCGATCTATAGAATGTATGAACTGAAGTGAGTTAAACAGAATTTTTAAGCACATATTCTACTGTATTTATTTTAAAATCACATTTTAAAACTATTTTGTTGTTATTTGTTAAAGTTACAACTATTGTAGTTATACAGCTTCTATCTTTATTGTAGTACTGTTAAACTCTCTAAGTTCCGTTGACATTCTTTTTGGCATTGCAACTTTTATACCCGCTTACTAACAAATGAGTTTTGATCTATAACTTTTCACCTGCCGGCAATTCTAACTCAATTTGACTGACATATGAGGCCCAAAAATACACAATTTTTCTTTTACTTGGCAACTAAAGGTTGACCGGTTATTGATCAAAAAATCATTTTAAATTTTTTAAGCGTCAGATTTTTAATTTATTTGCTTGTCGTAATATAAAGTCTTAAAGTAATAAATATTAAATAGTATAGTCAAAGTATTTCATAATTGCAAAACTAATTGAAATAAAATATTAGTAAATAACTTACTTATTCTTTCAGGCAAACAAATAACCAGAGAAAAAACAATTTGTGAAGGAGATTTACAGGCAGAAATAAGATGTCCATTTAATAAAAAGATTAAATTAACATATGTGTTTTATGGAAGAGATAACAAATACATTTGTGCTGCAGATTCAATTGAAAAACAAGAAAACATAAGTTGTAATCTAGACAATGCAATTGATTACTACCGACTGTACGTTGTGTTTTAAATTGTTTATTTAATTTAAAATAGTTTAAAGCAAACAAAATTGAAAAATGACGGCTTATAAGTTTTATAAAGTGATTTATTTTAATGTAATAATACTTAGAATCAAGATGTGACTTTAAAACTTAATATAGTTTACATTCAAAATACACAACATATATTTTTAAAGTCTTAAATGACCTAGATAACTTTTGAGGTTGAAAATTTGTAGTTAAAATTTGTTTATCATATATATATTTAGAAATAAATTTACTACTGTAATAGTTTTGGCTGAATACCAAAATAGAAGTTTTAATGTGCTAGTTAAAATTATAAATAGGTATTTGCACATGCAGCAGTATTTATAGCTGTTTACTTTTAAAATTAGTAAGCATTTAAATTTAACCAGATCAAAGTTCTATAAACGTTTATATTGTAACGTGTTTTATTAATAACAATTTAAAAAAAGCTTATGTTTAAAATATCAAAGTTTTATATAATGATAATAATTAACCTTAATATTTTTGTTACTCAGAGCAAACAATCAAAGTTCATTTATATTTCAATCTGCTTCAAACTATTTCAATGAAGATCCATGTCCGGAAACTTATAAATATTTAAGAATTATTTATCAGTGTGTTAATCATAGTAAGTTTTGTTATAAAGTTTGATTACTTATTACAATAGAATGTATCTTTTCGTTTTGAATTAATTGAACTAACTACGAAGTGAACTAATTACGAATATGTTTATTATTGGGGTGAAACCGAAGTTCTTAACAACTTATTTAAAATTCAATCAATAACAAAGCATACTTCAATATAAAAAAAAAATTAACTTTTAAATGTATTATATGAAGCTTTACTTGTACATTATAGCTTGTTGTATGTACAATTTTACTAAAGTTAGATTTGATTGAAAAAATTAAACTTTGCTTTCTACTAATATAAAAAAATATTTGTTTTCTTTATACAAATTTTGTTTAACAGCAAACAGTTTAGTTATTAAAGTTCTTACTTATTCAAATAACACTCTTTTATGAAATTTTCAGTTTTCAATTGTCCTGGAAACTTAGTTGATATTAAAAGAATGGAATCGCTGAAATTTAATAATACATTTGATACTATAAACTTGTGGAGTAAAGACCCAATGAAAAAAAAATCAGATATTTATTATCATATTGACAATCAACATATTGTAAAGGTTTAAACACTATAATAATTGAAATGAACTGTTTAAAATTACCAGTGTTCTAAACAGATACTATGAATATATGTTTAAAATAATATAAATTCCATATGTTAGAATTGTTTTGACAGAGTTATTCAAATGAAAAAAACTTTTTAAAAGATGATTATGACGAAATACACAATTTAAAAACTTCGATTAAATCGCGTCATATTGCTGTCTATAATGGTCACTTATACTATTACAAAGTAGGTTTTTCTATATGATTGGTTTTTTATAAATTATTGTTTAAAAGAAAACTTTACAAACCTAAAATTAGCTTGCATTTATAGGTTGATATAAAGTTATACAATTTTAGATGTTTTAATTGTTCTTTTTTATTTTTGAAACATCTTTCTATTTTTTGTTATTTCAACAGTCCAAACAAAGAACAATAGCAAAGTACAAGTTGTCGTTTTCACAAGAACTATCATCCAACAAATTTGAAGATAACCAACTAGAGATAGAAGTTTTATTGATTCATGTTGATAAAAATGGCTTGTGGATTAGTTATTACTTTGATAACATCCAAATTATTGTCATAAAACTTGATGAAAAACTAAATGTAGTGGTTAGTAATGCTATTTTGTAAAGTTATACTAAAAATGATATACTGTGAAGTCGAAACTGTTGTTAATAGAGTTAATTAAGGAATAATTTTACTTAATTATCACACAAGTGAACATATTGATTTGATTTGAATTGAGACATTGTGTGATTTGTTTTTTTGTTCATAACTATATTAAAATGTTTAAGGTTAGTTGTATGAATTAGTTTCTGACTATGTTTGATTACTAAAATAAATTAATTATCAATTCTTTTTTAGAATCGCTATGAAACTAGAATAAACTCCAAATCAACTAATAGAATTATGGTGTGTGGTGTATTATACGTAATGACAGAACAAAACAATTTAATTACCTACAATACAAACGATATGACATTACAATCAATTATGACGTCATTCAAAATTCGTTCTAACTCATTTTATAGTCCAAGAGATAGAATTTTGTTTGGATGGAAAAACAACAAACCTGTGTATTACTTGTTGGATTTTGGAAATTTAGAGTTCAACAAAGGTAAAAAAAATCACTACAACTAAAACTGAAATAATATAAACTTTTCTAAAATGAAAAAAAACTTGCACCAGCAAGTAGCTGAATAAAAATACGTGAAATATTTTTTAGCTAAATTAAAAACATAAGCCTTACTATTAGTTTACAATTAAATGTTTAATGAAAATATATCTTTAAGTGCTTTAACCAATAAAATAAAATTTTTAAACTTACAAACAGATAAAACAGAAGTAATAACTTCTAAAGAAAGTGTCACCACAAAACCAAAAGTAAAACACATTTACAAAACTTGTCCTCAACAAACAGTAGGTGGTTTGTTTTGGCCTCAAACTGAAGTAGGCTTGACCAGAACTGTTAATTGTGGTCAGGATAAAAGTAAGCGACATATTCTTTTTTAAATTACAATAAAATTTACTTAAACTTAAGGGCTTTTAACTACATGATTTATAAATTGTGAATTATATGATAATCCGTCATGAGTTAGACAATATTATTAGGTAGATCAAAAGTCTACTAAGTTTTAAATAATGTTACCGAAAACATTTCAAAGTTTTAAAGTTCTGGATTTTACTAATTATTATGGTAACTTTAAAAACTTTTATAAATTTATACAACTTGAATTTTCTGCATAATAAAACATGAATAACATGCTTTTTTGCAATTAATAATATATAAACTATAATGTTATATAAAAAATAAATATATTTAATAAACAATTTAGATACAATAAACAATCGCAAAAATATTCAAATACTGTAGTCAAATTAAATTAACCATTGTATGTATGGTAAAGTAACAAAGAACTTAAGTTTTAATAAAAGCATAAAGCAACGCTAAACTATACTTATGTTTGCAACAGATTAAAATAACAAAGCCATTTTATATAAAATAAGGTTTATAAAACGATGTGAAACAATGCACAATGTAAACAAACAATCACAGCTTACAAATATTTTATTTAAACATCTGCACTACTTTTTACTGAACAGACGTGTATCATAAAACACATTAACCTCTATAAATCAAAATATAATGACAGTTTAAAGCAGCTTGTTTTCTCTTGCAAAATTCATTGATTAAATACTAGCTTACTGAAAATATAAATGTTTTTAGCTGCTTCAAATACATGTTTTTACGATGAAGCTACAGAAACAGCAATTTGGTCAAAATATGGACCTGATTTGACTGATTGTTACTTGTCTTTTGATTATTTGATACAACAACTAAACTCTGGTGGGTATTTAAGTTAAATTTATCAAGAATAACAATTGTGTCTTCTAGTTGTATTACGTTTTACAGTATATAAAAATCTTCTGAAAAAGATAAAACATTATTTTTTTTCGAGCGTATTTTCAACATTATGTAAATCTTATTGACCTTAAGTTTTTAAGTAAAACATATATTAACTTAACGTAATTATTCTTAGTTATCGCAGTCTTAGAGCTTAATAAAATTTTAAAAGGTAAACCTAAGATACTAGAGAGGCTTTATAGTTATGTGAAATATCAAAAAATGCTCCCAAATGAAGTTTTAAAAATACTTGGAGGTTTTAATTCTACACATTATAACAACAGAAATTATAAAGTAAGTTTATTGACAATTTTTATTTAAAACCTAAAACTAGGATAGAGTTTTAGTCAAGTCAGTTACAAAAAGTATCTAAAGAAATGATATTTAGTATGCGTATATTTTACAGTTTGATAATTTTGTAGTTTCAATATATTTTGTTGATATCATTATTGAAATATTTTAAACTATAGATTTTATTTTGTTTTTTCATTGTAACGTAATATATAATTTAAATAAATAATTAAAAAAGAGTCGGCTACATATAATCACGTTATCTAATTAAAAAACTACCAGTAATACCATAAATAAATAAACATTTGAACCGACTTCTGAATTTAAATGTTAGTGTAAAAAAATTAGATAACAAATTATTTTTTGATATAATAAATCTGTATGTTGTTAAGTAGTCAGTACTCATCAGTCTTAATAAACTGAAAATAAAGGTTTTGAATTAGATATACGAAGCTAGAAATAAACTTAAAACAATAAGAAAGTAATCATAACAAATTTAATTTTGATAAGTTAAAATAAAATTAGCTGTTTTTAAACTTAAAAAAAATTTGTAAAATTTTTTAGAATAAGACAAACTAGCAACTGTTTTTTTTAATTTGTTTTATTCGGCAGTAGATAAAAACATCAGTTTACAAAACTTCGATGTAATTCAAACTCCCTACAACAACCAAATTGATTATGACGTAATAATTCCAATCGAGAGTTCAGTTGAAGACCACACAGGCAGAGTTCATGTTTATTTACCGAAATCGGATCAACTGAAAAGTTAGTATATTATTGGACTTATGAACTTAAATCATGAGTATTTTATATTTCAAGTGTCTAATTAAGTCTCTAAATTGCCTAACTTATATTACTTTTAATATTTCTCATGAATTAGTTAAGCTGTAATTTTTATAAAGTAGCTTTTTTATTATATTTAGCAGTCTTTGTATTTATACACTTAACAATTTTTGTTAATAAGATCCAGTTATGGTTTGTGGATCTATTAAGGTTAAAAAGTTTAATTAGGTAAATGTATTTATTTTAGGAGAAAAGAAAATAAATGTTGCTAAAATTAGATATATTGAAGATTTCAGCTTGGATAACTTGAATGACAAAATAAAATTAAATTCTGATGTTGTATCTTTATTTTTTAGTGATACTTCAACTGTTTATCTTGAAAGTTCACTTTCAGTCGTTTTCACACATTTAAATGTGAGTTATGTTTGGGTGTATATCACGATTTATTAATTCAAATCATAAAAAATATCTAGTTGTTGTTAAAAATATTAAAAGTTTAGATATTTATTTAATAATAATATTTTAGGATATTGAAGATCAGAAACTTAAAGATGAAACATGTGTTACTTGGAACGACGAAAAAAGGTAGTTTTTTAATACTCTATTAACATTTTAGTTTCAATAAGTTTTAATATCTAAATCAGCTCTTTACTGTACTGTAAATCTATCAGTCATATATAGAAAAAAAATGCAGTTTTTTAACCTGTGTAATGTTTTACAGATTATGGACAAGTAAAGGCAGCGAATTAATTAAATCAAACGCTACCCACACAACTTGTAGTTTTAATAAAATATCTACATACGCATTATTATATAAAGAAAATACTGTGAATGATGTTAATATATTTTCAATTGAAACCTCCCAGTTGATAACAGTGAATGCTCTCTTATCTATTTCTTTGTTCTTCTTATCTGCTACTTGCATTACTTATCTTGTATTCAGGTAAGTAACATTGTTGCTAAAAATAATTTAGTACTCCAGTAATGCCATTAGCGTGTTATATTTTATTGTTTTTTAAGTATTACAAAATTTAAAATGTTTCGTTTTAAATATTTTGTAAATACTTTTGCACTTAAAACTGGTATGTTTCGACTTTGATGAAAATTTATTTAAACTTTTAATTTTTAAAACCTTTTTAGTTTTAACTTACATATAATAAAAAAATTATAAATGCATTTTTAACAATTTTTAAATAGATTTAATTCATAAACCATTGGTCAAACATAACTCACTAAATTTACTCAAAAAAAGACTGAAACATTGTTCATCATTTTTACAGCAATCTCAGAAATACAACAACCATTATAACAACGAATTTGTGTTTAATAACTGCACTCAGTAATACTTCAGTTTTATTGTTAATCAACCAACAATTAAGTGACAACAATCGATACTTAATTTCAATTATGTTTCGCTTCAGTATAATTGCAAGTTCGATTTGGATGGTTATTATGACATCATATTTAGTCAATAAAGTTTACAGCTTGGTTAAAACAAAATCAAAGATAACTAATTCGATGTTTCATTTAACTGCATACGGTAAGACACTCATATAAGTGTTTACTAGGTTACTAGTCGTATTTGAACTATTTTATATACCTTTTTATTTTGTAAACTTTAAACTTTGTTTGTTTTAGTTAATTTTCTTTTATTTAAAACAAATTGAAAACAAATACTTGTTTATTTGATTTGAACGGAGGAAAGTAATTAGATTATCTTTTGAAAACTAACAAAGTACTTTTAAAAGTTTGTATCAAACTTTAGCTAAATATTCCTTTCAAATTGTTCGTTAATTTATTTAAAATAACAGTTTAAACGGAGTTTATATAATGTCATTTGTTGTAAAATTTTTGTTTTTAAGTAAAATGAACTTGTGACTTTAAAGCCTAATTAACGATATTAATTTTTGTGTTTTGATATTTATTTTCATCTCATGATACATTTTCAAAACTTAATTTTTGTTTTCAAACAACAATATTTGAAATCAAAGTTCAAAATAAAAATAAAAACATCAAAAATTGAATTATAAACTTTTGTAAGCACATAACAAGTGTTTTATTTAAAATTTGTGCAGATTAAATAGACTAAGTTAACTTAAAAAAAAAAATAAATGAATAAAAATACACATAATTAAAGTTAACACTTTAGTAAGCAAGATTTTATATTATTCATATAACATTAGTTTGGTTAATATTAATTTATTTTTGAAGTTTCTTATTGTACATAGAAAATGTTTTTATTGATTAAAATAATATGTATTTATGATTAAATAAAAATTTTTAACTAATGACACTATGCAACTTAACTAAAAATAATATTATTTAATACAGGCTTATCAACAGCATTTAATGTGATAATCTACTTAATAGAAGAAAAACAAACTGAAATTAACTTTATACCAAACAATCAAACTTCATTAATGATGTTTTTAATATGCATTGTATTAGCTGACTTTATAGCTTTATCTTCAATGATAGCATCAGTTATGAAGCTATGTATCAATATAAAAAACCAAAGTATAAACACAAGAGGACAAATGTTCTTTAAAATGACGAGATATAGTTTACAACCGTTGAAGTAAGTATAATATTTTTTTTGTGTAATAGAATATCAATCTTATTATCGGCAAAGAACTTTTTCTATAATTACTAACATAAATGTTTATGCTAAATTGAATATGTTTTGTAACATAAAAATTATTACTTCCTTGAAAACACATGTTTAGCAAAATATTATTTTAACAGAAAAGAGTTACTGAAAGCCGTACCAGTTGTTATATTAAACATAGTGACGTGGGCAGTTTGTTTACTGTGGGTAAAATATTCCTCACTATTGCTCGGATATTTGTTCGCTGTGTTCAATTTCGCATTCGGATTAATTTTCTTCACTCTTCATTTCATTATAGACACGAAGGTGAATTTCAAATTTATTTCCAAACTACTGATTACTTTAACACTTTGATTATATTAGAAACTGAAACTTGCTTGAATTCTGTTAATTTTACTAGAAATATCTATATTTTTTAAAAATCTCTAATAAATATGTAAAAACATTCTTTTTAAACTGCATTTTATTAAACGTAAAAGATATTTGTTATGTTTGTTAAACATAAGACAATGTTATAAAATGTTATCCGTAATTATTTAATATTTTTCTTCTTCCAGTCGACTAAAGAATGGTTAGGACTTGTAAGGAAGTTTTTTTGTTTCTGTAAATCTGACGAAGTTGGAAAATCTTATGTAAGTAAAAGTTTTCGTTTTACCAAAGGACAGAAAAGCAGTCTACACAATACTACGCATTGCCAGATAAGTGTTAGTTCTATTTGTTATATCTTATTTTAAGTTTTATCCAGTATTCTGAGAATTTTTTTTTTCTAATTAAGTCTCGTCAACTTTAAAAAAACTATTGAGACCTACGTTTTCCATTGAAGTACTGAAGGTGCTATGCTTTTTCAATAGGAAAATCAACACAATAATATTACGATTATTAAGATACTAAACGTTTTATAAAGTATATAATACTCACAGGGAAACTCAAACCAGTGTGCTAACTATACTCGAAACAAAATATACACAAGAAACTTACCAGACAACAGACTATGTTATCATGAACATAAAGTAGATATCAATGTGGATTATAGCAAATCTAATCGTTTTTCAGGTAAACATTTGAACTTATATCAAAGTTTTAAATAAATTTTATACACTTTTCAAATACCTTTACAAAAACAGCAATAGAACACAATCCTAATTTAACTAATTTATATTTTAGATGTAAACGAAGAGTCTAGCGGGTACAACTCAAGATGTCACTCAAGTAATTATGAGGTGAACGAAAACCATTCATTCAACAGCCATCACTCTTCACTACGTCACAATCAAAATTCATTTCGTCATAATAACGTCAGAGATGTTAGGAGAAGTTCTTCGGTCAAGTACGACTTTTTAAACAGGGGTTACCAAAACAACAGCAGTCCTGACAGAGTGGAACCTTATCACGTGACCGAACTGATTATGACGTCAACAGCTAAAAGAAACGACAAACTTGTAATGACGTCACACTTTGTCGACGAAAACGACTTAGAAGTAGAGAAATGTTTGTTTGAGCAAAGTTTTGCTACTCAACAAGTTGGAAGACAAAACCCTCTATCTGAAATACAACACAACTCCTGTAGTAGTAAAAAGAATGAAAACAAAACTAGTAAAAGTTCTAAGCATGTAAATATTGAAGAAGAGCAAATTTATGAAGAAATTCACCCACTGTATCCAGATGATGAAGTAATGTTATAATAAACTTAAACTAGGTTTTGTTGGTGGTAGAATTAGAATTTATTTATTTTTTAATTTTTTTTCAGAGATTTTTTTAATTTGAAGAAAACTAAAGTGAAATAAATAATGTATTTAATTACTTAAATTTTTACACATTATTATCAAAGTTGTTTTGAAAATATGTAAAGCCTTTTTAATTAAAAGCAACGACACTTTCTTATTTTACTGTGATTTTAACTAATTTCAGTTTAGTTGTTTTTACATCAGTAAAGAAAATGTCAGTTTTTTTGCTGCTTCGTAATTGTGTGTTTATATTTTAAACAACATCAGTTGATCTGATTTTTCTTAATACAACTACTCCAGTGCATTATTTTAAGGTGTGTTTACATGTGAATCTATGTAAGTTTGTAGCAGAAAAATCCGTAGAGTCATAAATATTAAACTAGTTGTTAATAAACTATAAGTTTTAGAATTCTATATGGAACGTTAAGTAAATATCAATCTATCAAAACAAACTTATTACAAGATATTTTTTTAGATACCTTAAAGGTATAAGTATTAATTTTATTTAAAAACGCTCATTATTTAACAGTTTTTAAATAGAAATGAAAACTTATTTAAGTTAGTTTGTTGTTTTTTTTTGGTTAGTTTTAAATGAAGTTTTTGCCAAATTTATTTTTATCGTTTTTAGCTGCTTTTTATCGCTTAGTTTTATAATAATAGTAATAAATAAATCAATTGTATGTTTTGTTGGATATTTTATTATTATTTTACTTATTTTTATTAAGTTTAAATTTAAAAATATGTTAAAAACAAGGCATACTAATGAAAAAAAACAAAAACTATTATGTAAGTTATGTCAGAGTAAAGCTTTTTTAGACAAAGCAACTAAATTCTCATTTTTTAACATAGGAATAGAAACTGAAATATTTAGTAAACATTAACTTGTTTGTTTTTATCTTCAACCGTAAAGATAAGTACATCAAAGTTAACTCAAATTCTGTTTGCTTGTAAAGCTAGTACCTTGACAAACATTTTTATATACACTTTTATGTAATATTTCACTAGTTTTTTAGCTAAGTTTTTATAGTATATGTTGAACACTAAGTTTCAATTTTATAATAAAATTCCTAAAACTGTTTGCAACCATAATTTATTTCATTAAGTGTCAACATAAGCCGCATTTGTTTAGTTTATTGTTTACCTAAACAAATTTAGTCAAGTTTATAAGTACTTTTTATTAAACTGTTATTTTATGTATAATTATTTTAAAATTATTGGCTGGTTTATGTGTACATTTTGAACACTGAAATTCAATTTGATAATAAAGTATGATTTAAGGACTGCTTGCAACACTAATTTGTTTAATAAAAAACATAAGCTGTTATAAGTTTTGGTATTTAAGAGTTTTTAATTAAAATTATTTGTTTCATAATTTTATTTAATTTTAAATTTGTTACACAATTTAAACAAAACAAGCTTGTAAAAGAAACAATAAAAATGTTACTTGAGTTTAAGTAAAGATACAAATATCGATTAGTTTGAGTTTTTGTTTGCAAATTTCGATGTTTTCGATTTTTTCTGTTAAAAAAACTGTTTTGTAACCAATATAGATATTTTCCTTTTAAGGCTTGTAAAATGAATTACATTTAAGTTTCTTTGATTTTTATTTTTATCTTTTTTACAAATTTTAATTTATAATAGGTTGCAACGCAAAGCCTAACAACAACGTTATTTAAGTAAATAGTTATTACAAGTTTTAAACTACTTTAGCATTAAACCTACAAACTAGTTTTTGTTAAAAATACTACTATGAAATAACGTTGACAATAAAAGCTGAAAACTGTATAATTGAAATAATAAGTGTTTTAATACGATAAATGTAACTTTTATATTCGTGCAAAGCAACTGTTAATTTAAAATTAAGCCAGCCGTAAAGTAATTATAAGTAAAGTTCCAAAAATATTCCTTTAATGTGTAAGTACGTCATAATAAAACTTTGAAAATAGTTTTTCATCTATGTTTTCTCTTCTGTTTTTAACATTGATTAATAAGCTATTAACAGGTAATTTAAAACTCTTGAAAATAATAAATTGAATGACTTCGCTCAATTGACTTATTTTGCATCAATTTTACATAAAAAATTGCACAATAGAAACGTTTCATTTTTTGAGCAATAAAAATGATGATGAAAAGTGTTAAAAAATTTAAAAACGTTTAAGAAGAACAACTGTTAAAGCCATTTAAAAATAATTTTAGGATATAATTTTTTGTTCTTTTTTTTTGTATTTTTAGACTAAAATGATAATCGATCAAGTAAACTCAGTCAGCCATAAAAATAAATTCCGATATTTACCATAAACATAGCCTTTTACCATAAATAAATTATAGACCACCTATGATAGTTTATTAAACGGTGTTTGTATCAATGTAGAATATTTAGAATAGTTATAAACTTTGTAAAAAATAAAGCCAGCGCAAAGATAAATTAAACATAAGAAACAAATATATATACGTCAGGAGCAAAACTGTAAAAGAGAGGGTAATTTAATGGTAGTTATTTGTCAACTTTTTAGAAGTGTTATTATTATTTTTGTATTTTTAGATCAATATAACCATCGATCAAGTAAACTAAGTAACTTTGTCCCATGAAAATTTATTTCGTTTTCGAAGTTCACCATGAATGTGGCCTTTTACCACCTGTGAGCATTTGATTTTTAATTATTGTACCAACATGATATATTCTAATGTTCTTGTTGTAATGCTAACTAAACGTTCAGTTAGTTATTAGTAGTGTAATAATTAATAAAAAAATAGGTTGTTGTTCTTTGGATACTTTAATAACATTCCCGTACAAAACTTTGACTTTAAATTGTTTTGATAGAATTTTTACACATTCAAATTTCAGTATATAAATAAAATATAAGTAGGTAAACTTGAATTAAGTATATTTACTAAAGAATTATATTACAATAAGCAACTAAAGTTGAAGACATAAAAAGTTGATGTATTTTTTTAGAAGTTTAATGCTATTTTTAAATTAATTTCATTAGTAAGAGTTAATGCTGTTTTGGAAATTATGTAATGATTTAATTATTGTATTAAATAAACACACTTTATCTTATTTTCTTAATGTTAAACGTGGAACACTCAGGAATAACAAGTTTAAAGCTAGTTCAAAAGTTCTACTGCTAGTTTTGTATCCTGGAGATAAAAGTATATAAAATATAAATGTAATCAAACAACATTCATATTGTAAAACTTCTTTTATTACTAGTCACGTTCTTTTATTATTAAAAGCCAGTTGACACATAAAAAGTTTACACAAGGATTAGAACCGTCGAAACTAACATGAAACCACAATGTCTTTATCTTTTAACAACTTTTTTTTGTAGATTTTAAACATTTTTCGTGTTTAATAAGTATACAGAAATTAAAACTAAAATATTAAATAAAATAATTCTTAATAAGCTATAACTAAATTAAATTTGTTGTTTAGAATATCTGATAAAAAATTTCATCGTTTTTGTGTTCGTTTATTTATAATTTGTTTAAATGAATATATTTGAGCATTAAACTGAGAGCAATTTGATAAAATTTTTTTATCTTTATTCTGCTAGAAATGTAAAAAAAATCTACAGACGTTTTTTAAATTGGTTAACTCGATAGTTTTAAGCCTTGCAATTTTCAATTACGTAATTATTTCTATGACATGATTGATAGTTGACCGAAAAGTTTTGCTTAAATTTAATATTTTGATAATAAAACTAGTATATACAGTGCATATGTCGTTTTATAATTTATCTTCTAATTTTTTTTTGGTATCCTTATTTATAGGTTTTTTAAAACGATAATATGTGAAGTTATCCAATTTTTGTTATACTTTTAGTTATTTGCTTCTTATTTTTATAAGATTTACTTTTTTAACTCAACCTAATTCAATTGAACTTACAGTCATAAAATTATATACTTTTACATTAACACCACATTTTTATTAATTTAAACTATATTGATATAAACTAAATCCATCAAAATTAGACTTCATACTTACATTAAACTAATAATAAAAAAAGTATTAAGTGACATGCCAACGATTTTTCTTCTAAATTAAATTTAACACTACTCCTTACAAAGACTTCGTATCGAAATATTTATATAAACTGCGCTGCTTCAATGTTAGACACGCAACACTTTTTGGCGCCAAACATGTCAAAACTAAATTGACGTATTTCAACTTGGTGACATGAAAGTAGGGAGTTGCAAGTTTAAATGGTAATTGACTGGAACGTGAGAAATATAATTACTCTTTTCAACTTATATTATTTGATATTTTTTAATTTTTAAATAATTTTATATTTGTATGAATTTTTTTATTTTGTTACAGTTATTTGTTTTTCAACAACGACAGGAAAAAGGTTGTAATTGGTTCAAACGAAAATAATACTTGTATTCCTAAGAAAAGTTTTAAGTTAATTATAATTTAAATTATAAGCAAATTTAAGAATTTAAATAATAAGTAAACAGGCTTTAACTGTAAAATTCATCAATTTAAAAAAACCCAACCTACGTGAAAATTTCTATTCTAAACTTAAACGAGCTTTTTAAAGCTGTTGGTTTTGTTTTCGTGTTTCATTTTGTCCTTGAACTTAAATAAAAAATTGCATTAGTTTTGTGCATACCGAATGTTCAGCGAACAGTATATACTACATATCAGTGGCGTCGCGTGGTATTTTTTTTAGGTGGTGCAGAATTGAAAAAAAAATCCCCTAACTTAAAACTCTTTTTTATCTAAAATAAAAACTTTTTACTATAACAATAACATTCAATTGCTAATGTAACTGGGGAAATTTTGTTTAAAAAAAAACAAAAAGTTCAAAAAAAATTATTTATGAAAATAACTTAAAAAAAAAAAAGTTAATACTTTTAAAATTAAAGTAAATATAGGAACAAAAAAAAAATTAAGTAATTTAAAAGACTCAAAAATTGTTAGCTTACTTATGAGTATTAATCTTTAAGAAGGCTTTAAAGTTTAAACTAACAGTAGAAAAAATTTAGACAAAACAAATTTTTATTATATTGAAAAATACAGCAACTTTAGTACATAGTTCTTTTTTTTTGCCTCAATCTTATACAAAAAATATTTGATTAAACATCATACTAAGAATAGTTATTTTACCAATATTTAACTTGACAAAAAAAAAATCTTATTAGACTTGGCAGGAAAATTAAAAAGTCTAAGAAAAAATGTTATGTACAAACTGCAAGTTTATTTTAAGTAAAACTTATCTTACTCAGTAGAAAATAATTGCTTATTTACTGCTGAATATTGAAAAAAATAAACGAGGATTAACTTATAACTAATTACAACTTTTGATGTTTGAAAAAAACAGCTTGACTACTAAGTTAAAAACACAAAAGAAAAATAAGCAATCTCATAAATATCAAATTTTACGAAGTCTTTAGATTACAATTTAGATTAATTAGACTAATATTATAATAAAAATATACAGCAACAAGTTTATTAAAGAGTAACTATTAGCTCTCTGAAAAAGTTATAAAAAGAACAACATGTAAAAAAGTGCCGATACACCCCCCTCCTCTTACCCCTCACTATTTTGCAAAATTTTTTTTTACAAACATTAAGATTTTTGTTAACTTTTTTTCTAAATTAATGTTTTTTTGTTGGAGGTTTAAAATTCAATAGGTTTTTTAAGGTATCTTTTCTTTATTTAATTTTTATTTGTTTTTCATTTTGATGATAGTATTTTTCTCAGAAGCTCACCTTTTTTAAGTTTAGTTGGTGAGGCTGTTGAACTTTTCAAGAAATTTAAAGATAATTATAAATATGTAACCATTATAGCAGTAAAAAATGGTTAGTTAGTTTTCATGTGGCCATAGGGGCAAAACACTTATTTTTTAATTTTAAATTAGTTTGTTATTTTCAGAGTAAAAAACAAAAACTGCTATAGTCAGCCTAGCCTGACTATTTTTCTAATTTGGTCTGTTTTAATTTATCTTGGGTCATCTTGAGTATTTTTAACATTTCTAAGTTGTCCTGATTATGAGGCATGGCAACCATGTTTCAACAATTTTATCTAAAGTTTTTGCTTTGTTTGTGAAAAAATTAAACCAAAAGTCATATAAAGTAGACTAAATTTTCCTAAAATGTTAAACTACTCTAAGTATTCAAAGTTTCTTGGGGGTCAGACCAATATTTTAAGTTAAGGCTATTTACTTTATTTAAATATGTGACTGTTTCAATAATAATTATTTTTATTTCATATAAATCTAAATTATTTTTCTGTAAGAGTAAACTAGAAGTTTATAATAAACTTCTTAACATTTTTTTTTAGAACTCAAATTTTACATTTAAATATAATTTAGTTAAATATTTTTTTAACTTTATGATAACTATAATCAGTTATAGTTAAGTTTATCTAAGCAGATTAAAATAAAAAATAAAATTTTTAAGACTTTGGTGATTTAGGTTTTTTATCTTTTTTTTTTTCAAAATACGTAATTTATGACAA
Organism: Thalia democratica; assembly: GCF_965202585.1. Taxonomy (NCBI): domain Eukaryota; kingdom Metazoa; phylum Chordata; class Thaliacea; order Salpida; family Salpidae; genus Thalia; species Thalia democratica. Next base: position 88,554,131 of record NC_139165.1, read on the forward strand.
TTTATGTTCTTTTATTATTACGTTTTAATAGAAGTGATCTCTTAAATTTCAAAAATCATGAGGGAAAAATTAAGTTTAATCCTTTGCAGTAGCTTAGCTTTGTTTTTATTTTTGTTTACAATAGCTTGTAGATGATACTTAAGCATGTCCTGTTTTAGGGAATTTTCAACTCAGCTTACTTACCGCAAGATATTGATTTTGCGGTAATTTTTGAAGAAATTTTGCTTTTTTGAGTTCGTTTGCGGCAGTCAGCTAAGAGTTTGCGGCAGTGAAGTGGGCAAAATGGTCGTTTTCAAAATTGGAGTTTTAAAAGAGATTTCGTTCTAAAAAATAACGAAAACGTTATAGATACTTTTTTTTTTCTTACAAAACTTCAAGGTGGTGCAGTTGCGGCAGTGCAACACCCCACGCGACGCCCCTGCTACATATACTTCTTAAAACATATGTCGAAACTTAAACAAGCTTATTGGTTACTTGTTTTTTTTTTTGCAAAATGTTTAGTAGTAAACAGTGGCGTAGCGTGGTATTTTGGTCAGGGGGTGCGCAAATTTTTTTCTCAAAAAAACCCTTAAATTAAAACTTTTGTAATTAGCTATAAAAAAGATCTTTTTATAAGTAATATGATTGATAAATTTATTAAGTAAAATAAGTTCGAAGTAAATTTTTAAAAAATACTTATATATTTCAAAATTTAACAATTAAAAAAAATATAAGCTTCATTAGAATTACTTATACTTGCACAAATGTAAACTTACTAAATAAAAATTAATTTTACTACTTAAAGTAGACTTATAATTTTTAAAAATGAATATAATCAATGAAACGAAAGTATCTGTTTTATTTACGAAAAAATATCAATCTCTTTAATATGCAATACAACAGTGATAACAACACCTCATTGCACATAATTTAAATAAAGTTACACAGAAGTTAAAATAGACCAACTTTATAACTGTTATTACAGTTTATTACAGCTTTGTAAAATAGTTAAAAGTTTACTTTTTATATTCAATTCATTTGATTGTATTTGTTTAAAATAAAAATCACAAACAAAGTTTATTTCTCATAGGCCGACACGCTCATCTTGTATGTTTACAAAAATAAAGTTCAGAAAACTAGCAGTAGTCTTAACAATGTAGCATAAAAAAAAAATTTGTAAAATTGTTTAATTTTTCTATAAGCGTGACGTATTTTTCGAAACTTTTTGTAGAAAAATAACCTGCCATAAGGTTATACTCCAGCGGTGCGCTACATTAATTGCGTACTTTTTGAGTATAAATTCTTATGAAGTTAATGAATTTATAAAAATTTTCCTTATGGAGTTTTTCATCAACATCGGTGCGCATTTGCAATTACGCACCGAATCAGTATATTGAGTGATAACATGTACTTTCCTAACTTGTCACTAATTGGTATTTAAAATTTCGTTTAACTTTTTGAATACTTGATAAACATAATTGAAAAAAGGCAAATTAAGCAGAAAAAATAAACTATAAAGGATAAAGATATTACATTCTTTTTTTTACATTTTTCTTTTTTTGGGTGGCACGCATGCGCCAGTGTCCCTCCCCACGCTACGCCCCAGGTAGTAAACAATTTAACAGTATATAAAAAGTTCTTTAACACTTTATATTTTCATTAATTTCGTACTGTTTTGATGTTATCATTGACTTCTTTGAGAAGAGTTTAGTTTTATTATACAAACAGAATAACCTATAACATTAGTAAGCATTCTCAAAGGAGTTAGTAAAACAACATAACAATGCTTTTAAGACTGAGTAATAAATCACTTGACATAGGTTTAATCTAACATTATTTATAAAATAATAAAGTGCTAGTTTACAGTGAATAAACTTAAATTTATTTCAGAGCTTTTAAGAACTTAATTTAATAAACTAGTAATTCTACACTACGAAAACATAATAAAATTTAATAAATAATGAGTGTGATAAGCGATCTTGGATCTAATTGATCATTATTATGATTACTTAACTTAAATGATAACATTATGAACAAAAAAACTCGTAATTTTAGTTGAAGTAATATTCATAATATGTTAATTATCGTAAAAAGCTAAAAACCAAAAAAATATTATATAAAGTTCAAGAAGTAAATACGTTTTTATCAAAAAATATTATAAACTAATTTTTTATATTAATTGAAATTTTTTTATAAGGCTTTTATTTATTATGCTTCAAAGTTTGATAAAAAAATTAGAAAAAAAATTTAGGCAGAAAATGATTCATTTTAGTATGATTTAAATAGTTGAAATATTTTTATTACTATTAAACTGTTAGTACATTACAGTACGTAATGATTTTAGTATTTGTACCAAGCTACCAATATTCAATTTTAATTAACTAAAGCACTTAACTTAGGTAGGAACATCGACTATAGAGTAATTTATTGTTAAGTGCCCTTAATAAATCTAAAGTGGCAATCAGTTTAAATGTTTACAGTAAATTCAATAGCTGTTTTACATTAGGCGGGCTAAGTATTATTAAAAAAAAAAACTTTTAAATCTTTTTAACAACTAAGTTAAAAATTCCATGTGATAGGAAAACATTGAAATACAAGTTTATGCTACGTACATATTCTAATTATACAATTACAAATCTTATTATGATTACTAACATTAAAGTTTTGTTTGAAGTATTTTCGCTACACAAGACCAACAACTTTAAAATCTAAAGAAGCTACACTAACAACTTGTTTTACAAATGTAGATAATTGTTCAAACGACTTTTAAAACTTTCTACTTACCTTCTGTCAAAGTGTTAAGTACGATATTTTAAAGTTAGTAAACTCGATATTTTAAATCCATGCATACTGGAATTACGTCTTTTTAATATCCAACATTTATACAATTATAAAATTTTGTAGTATTTAGATTTCAATGTTTACTTTAAAAATACAAAAGCCTTACAGTTTAAAACTACTAAGTAGTTACTTAAACTTATTTATTTATATTCTTACTATTTTAAGTAAACTTGGTTTTTTTCTTTTTTAGTATGTGTGAGGTAACAAAGTTAAGTTAGTTCTATCACTAAAAGTGAAATCTTTATATCTTATTTCAATAAATTTCTTTTATTCGTGCTAAAATCACCTTATTTAACAACATACAATTTTAAAACATTATTTAAGTTTACGTTTAACCTTCAGTAAAACAATAACTAGGAACTTATTTTATTTAAATTGGTATACATTGTTACTGAAAAATGGAATTTAGTAAAAGTTGCAATTAGCTAACTTAAATTGTGGCATTAACTTTAATTTAAACTTTAAAATAATTTAGATGAGATATTGCCTTTATAAACTTACTTTCTATTAGATAGCCCTTTTTAACAGTTACTGACAAAGTATAGACAGACTTAAACAACTTAAGTTGAAGTTAGTTTTTTAGTTTGAGAATTTCAAATTGATCTTAAACGGTTGAGTTAGTCTCTAATTTATTTTATTCATTCAAGCGTAATTTAAACTTGAACGTCAAACTTAATCAGATCAAGATGTATTACGTCATCACTGTTATAACAATGGAAAATAATCAGTCAATTTTACACTGTTTTCCGACGTTTGGTAACTTCTCCTAAACATTAACGAAAGTTAAAAAAAGTATGATTGTGGACTAAAAAGTAAAAATTATAAAAATATCTCAAACAGACCATAAATAAATATTTTCTTAGTAAAGTCAAAACATAAATAATTTTTTCTCCTAAATGAAAATGAACTTTATTTTGCTTTTTAACATTTTTAAAGCTAAAAATATAACTTTATAAAACTAAAATGTTATTCTTTTGTAATTACTTTGTTCCAGTCTGTGCTAAAATTTTTAAGCCTTGTAGTAAATAAAAATACTTATATTTAAGTATGCGTGTATATGCCTTATCGATCATAAGATTTATAAACAATTTAGACCCAGAAAAAACTACTTCATCATGCAAAAATGAAACATAAATGATCAGATAGTTGTAGTTTTTCTCGCATTATTGCAAAGGATAGTAAAAAACACTAAAAAATATTTTTTTTTACTTGTTTGTTCATTAGGTTAGACTAAACATTAAAACTACAAGAAAAATGACAAAATAAATAAATTACTGAAATTATTAAAAATTTTTTAAAACAAATTACTTATTTAAATTGCATATAACAAAAATATCCATTTTACTGTGAAGTTGTGTCTACAGCAATATGTCAATGTTTTGATAAAAAATTGTACAAAATATTTTTGTTTTTTCTTTTTTTTTTCTGGCACAAAAAACCATACTTTTCGACAAATCAGATGCTAAAAAATAAAAATATCAATTAGATATTTGATTTCACTATAAGAAAACCGTTAAAAAGTGAAGGAATAAGACGCTATTTACTTATTAAAATTGTTTAAAAGATTATACTTTTAAATCTAATTTTCAACAGTAAACAAATATCGGCTGTTCAGAAGTATTCTGACATCTTGACCTTAAATTTTTCAATGTAAAATAAGTCAACATTTACTTTATTTCCAGGTGTTAGATAAAATATTAAAATAACAAAGTATTTTAATCTTTAAGAAAATATAAGTTTATTTAGTCAATCATAACGTTTTTCTGTACTTAAAAAGTTATAGCAGAGAGATTAATATATCGCATACTTTTAAACAAATTCTTATTTTACTTTTTATGTCTAAATTGACGACCATGATTAAAACTTGGTAACTTTCAACATTTAAGTTAGCATAGATAAAGTATTAAAACTATTTTAAATAAAAATAAGTAAAAAAGACAGAAGTAAATTTTTGATAAAACACCATACTTAGAAAAACGTTAAAGATTAGAAGTAAGAAAAACAAAAACATCGGTAGTCTATTGATCAAATTGGTATGATCAATCCTTGGTTAGTAGTTAGTAAAATCTTTCGGCTTATTTTTTTGATGTAACAAATGCTTTTATCGACAGTTAAGTTTATATTTAGTCAGACTTGATAAACTTTAAAAGTTTAAGCTTGATACAATACGGGCATAAAAAATATTCGTTTTAGATTGCATATCAAGACAACAAACATCTTTAAACACAATGTCAGTTCGATCATACTTCAATTAAATTTAATTTTCATCAAAGTTCTTTCAGACTCTGTTGAAACAGAGTAAACTCACACAATCGAAATTACAAAAAACATTCTCAAATGAAATTAAATTTACAATTAAGAATTTGTTTTAAAAGTATTTCAGTAAAACGAGCAAACATATTTTTAATAATGTATTATTTAACAAAGGATGATAAAAACAATCAAGGTTCTTTAACTGGTTTACATTATTTTTTTGTAATAAAATTATATTTTACATTTCAAAACAAAGATTTTAACCAAACAGTTGCCAATACAAAATTTGTACTTTCGAACCGATTAAAATGTGTAATCCAATAAACTTTTAACTTCTTAAGTTGATAAGTTGAATTATTCACGCAATTTGGCAACCGCCTTTTCAGCTTAATTGGAAAACAGGAAATACCTTGTTTAGTTAATTTTATTAGTCATAATAATTTTCATGGTTTTAACATTGGTTAACATAACTTTTGTTTATTAATATTTACTTATCTTTATTGTGAACACATTTTTTAAAATTAGACGAGCTATTACTATGTAATTTTTGTTTCATTTTATCAAACTCGAATTCAACTCTATAAATGTATTGTTGGAGTTTTTTTTTCTATTTTTTGTTATATATTTTTTTGTTAGAAGTTTTCAAAAAAAATCTTCAACGAAAAAATATATATAAAAAAAAATTAATAAACAGCTGTTTTTATTTTATATTTTTAATAAGAAAAAAAAACTCATTTCAATTTATAATTTTTTTATTCTTAATTACATATCGTGTAATCAATTCAAATATTGGAGAAATACGGCTGAAAGATATAAAATGTTACTGTTTATTAGTTACGATGATCAAAATAAAAATTGCAAAAAGAAATTTTTTTAAATATTTATTGTTTATAATGTTTTATTTATGCGTTTTTTATATTACTCGGGTTATAATCTTATAATAAATATTATAAGATTAAAAATGGTTATAACACAGTACCTAACTGGTTTTAAGCTTAAAAATTATATTGTGTATTTTAAACCGAAAACCTAGTTTCATAGTTTTTATAAGCTCGAGCCCCGGGCAGGTTTTTTATTGATAACATTTTTCTGCAACTAGAAAAAAGATGCCGATCCCTGGTTTAATTTAAAACAAGGAGTTTGGTTACCTCTTCTTGTTTGAAAAAAAAAAAGTTAAATATCAGAGATTAGGGGTTGTTTAAGAAAAATTACTGTTTAAAGTTTTTTGGTACTTGTAGTAAAATTTGATTATGTACGTAACCTAAAACCGTAAAAACATAACCTAAAAAAATGTTTAAAACAACCAATTTTCACTACAAAAATATTGTTTTAAATATGTTTATTAAAAAAAAATCTAGTATAATGATGAAGAAGGTGCTAAAATATTCAATGTTTAGTTTAAAATAATTTTATAAAAACATAAAACTAAGCAAAAAATGTCAAAGAATAAGTAATTGTTGTCAGATAAATTGTAAAATTTTTATTTTTAGCTGCAAACTAACAAGCAATTGTAGTTGTAAAACAGCAAAAGGAAGTGATGATTAAAAAAATATTCTAAAAGTTTATAAAAACAGATCAGAAAAATTAAAGTTGTTTCGTTTAAGTAACTGTACAAATTTTTTTTTAAATATTACTAGAAAGTGTTATTTAGTCAACTTCTAATTCAAACAGATAATTTATAATTCCAATTAACATATAACTTAAAGTATATAATATTAATTAATGAAAAAGTTTCGGAAATGTTATATAAATTTAGTATTAAAACTATATTTGAACTCTTAAACAAAATTTTATAAATTAGTATTTTACATAACAAGTTAAAGAATTTGTTTTATAAACTGAACTTATATAAAACAAAATATCTAAAAATATTTATTGTCTTATAACCTTGTTATATAGAGTAGAAAAAGCTAAGTTTACTAAAAAGAAACGAAAACACTGATAAAATACCACATTTGGTATACAACGATGGTTATTGAAAATATTTTTATATTGTAACATCTGTACGACTATATTCAGTGTGCATAGAGATAACTAAAACGCATTTAACTCGATAAATCAAAATAAACTGACGGCTAAAATCTGCTTGTTTGTTTCAAACAAGTTATGTGAACTGATTAATTACCCTCGTAGGATACTTTTGAAATTTAAGAAGTTTATAAAGAAATTTGTATAAACAGCTGGTATAGTATTTGTACTTGCAAAATCAATATATAAGTGAACAGCTGATCAAAGTATGAAAAAAACTATAAAGTTTTAATATAAATTAATAAGTTAGCGGAAAAGTTTTTTTAAAGTAGTTTTTAAGTAAATAAGTTGTCTCAAGTTTATAATGAAAAAGCTTTTTTAACAGTCAAGAGTTTAGTGTAATTCAAGAAAGTTACAGTTTTAAAAAATTATTTCGTTAAACTATTCGTTTTTTGTTTGTATATTTGTTTTTTCGATAAAACTTAATTTTCAAATAAATTTATAGTTGTTTCTGTGTTACTATGGCCATAACCTTCAAAAAAGTTACTATCAAGATACCTTCTTAATAACTTAAGAAGTTTCATAAGTTATTCCTTAATACAGTTAAAAATTCGTTTTAAGCTGTAAAGTCTATAACGTTTCATAGAAATTTTAAACTGTTAGTTTGATTAAATTAAAGTTAATTTACAAATGATTTGTTTTTTTTTTTCAATTCTAAATATGTATTCTTCAAAAAATATCTTAATCATTGTCATTTGTATGCTTTTAAAATAATTTTTTTAGCATTACAAAAGAACTTAAGACAAAATTAAGTTCTGAAATAAGTAATCAAAAAAAAAATACAAAGTAAGACAAACTTTTTTGACGTATAAAAATGTTCACCTTTAGCATTTAGCCTATAATTGGGTTAAAAGTTAATGGGGTTTTGTACAAATTACAAGAACTAGAATTATTTATTCAAGGATAAGAAATCGAGAAATCGATTATAAGGGATTATTGGTTAGTTTTAGCATGAATTTTACGTCAAGCTTAGAGTAAGTCTAGTTTTTTTTTCTAAAAACTAGTTCTATAGTTTGAACTTACAATCAATTATATTTTTTACCTTGTATTTTGTTATAACCACCTTTCATATTCTGAACAAAATATATACGTACCTAAGTTTCCTTAAACTCAACTTGTTTTTCTTGTTTGACCATTCAACTAATAGTTGTAATATTTTAACAAATAAAAAAAAACAGTTTTTTAAACAAAAATGTTATGTTGTTTTTAAATTTATTTATCATAAATTAGTTTCTACTAAATAATTTTAAATTATAATTGTATAAAAATTTATTTTATACTTTTACCATATGTTTCATAAATAAAATACATTAATCTAATTTTTACTAAGATTAAAAAATTATTAAGTTTTAAATTTTATTTTATCAACTGACATTAAACATGCAGACTTTGAATTTTCCTAAAGCATGATAATAAACTATTGTGTGCTGGATAAATCAAATTTAAAATTAAAACTGTTTTTGTTTTAACAACCAGTATATGAATTTAAAATGTTAAATGTTTTGTATTTATAAAACAATCTTGTGTAAAAAAGTAATCTGATGTTTATGTAGAATAATTAGAGGATTTAAGAACAACAGCCGATGAATAGATATATTGAAGAAATGTTTTTAAGGTACTTAAAAAAATTTAAAGCTAAAAAAGAAGTAAAAACAATTGTTTCTAAATAAATATTTTATGCTGTATAAATTTGTTTTTTGATTTTTTGAGGGACGAGATAATAATTTTAACTTAACTTCAATTTATTTATTTCAGAAAATGAAGAAAAAACAGAACCCAGTGTGATTTGAGTTCATCTACAAAAAAAATCAATTTTGTTTCAGATTCAAGTGTAATAAATTGTGATTTGTTTTTCAATGTTTTCTTTCAAGTATGATAGCTACAAAGCTAACTAACTAATATTTTTACTCAGTAACTGTCTTATACGTAAAATTACGTAAAAAACTTATACTTTTTAAATTTAGTAAAATTGATCAGTTTGAAAAGTTATTTTTAATTTTAATTTTTTCAATTATCGCATAAAAAAACTTTAACTCTTTTATACGACTTGCCGTAAAATCTTTTTACCTTATTTTAATTTATTGTTTAAAAGGTTTTAGTAAAACATATATTATTTTATTTATATAAAACTTTAAAGACTACAAAAGTAAGTTATATATTTGTTTATTCTTAAAAAGTATATAATTCAAAGTTTGTTCTAAAATAGTTACATCATTTCAAGACCACCCACCCCATGAGCTAATTAAGTTGCTACATTTGTGGTATTGAATATTTTGTTGTTGCCAAACACTTAATAAATCAATAAGCGAAATTATTCACCCGTAAAAACTTTTCCAAATTAACAATGTAACCTTTTACTATAAAAAAATCATGGACCACCAACATAACTTTTGAAAATTTTCTTCGTAAAGCATTTTTTACACGTTTTATTAGTGCTGAATAACAGTTTAGTTTTTTATTCAAAAATGAAAGGTTATATTAGCAAAATTACTTTAATTTTAGTTCATATCAAAAAATATAAAACAGTGAAGGATTTAATCAATAGTGTTGTTTGTTAAATTTATTTGTTTTTCATGTATTATGCTAATTTTACTAATTTCTTAAGTAATAATTAGTCCTGATTAGTAATATTTTGTATTAAATACTACCTCTTGCAATGATATAGCAAAAAATAATTTATTTATTTTCAAAGCTTGTTAAAAAATAATCAACACCTAATCTTATTGTATTTTATATTTAAATCTGTTAATTTTTTAAAATTTACTTTGTGTAAAAACGATTTCGAAAAAACCTTTTTACGATCAGTCTTAACATTTGCTATTAGTTTTAAACCATTTTATCATTTTCAAAAACAAGTTTCATAGAATCATTTATCCACTTCAACGGTTTATCTCATCAAGTTAGTTTACGAAAGTACTAAATAATTAATAAAAATCAATAAATCGACTCTGAATTAAGTAGCAAAATGAATCATTATAAAAGAATCAAAACGTCTTCTTAACCCTACTTAAGAGAACTGTAGTGAGGAGAAAATTGCATTTTAGAAAGTCATTAAACTTTTATACACTTAATACGCAGCTTTTGTGAGAACTTGTTGTTTCAACTTAACATTAAATTAAAAGTAATAACTAACTATTACATATATGACTTTTATTTAAGTAATTTTTTGTTCAAAAATTTCAAATACTTGTTTTAAAATTAGCTTGTTTAAACCTGAAACACTGTACTGCTAAAATTAAATCTAAAAAGTAACTTGCCCTAATGATGTTATTTTCTAAACTAGTTTTGTATAATCAAAATAAAGAAGCAAGTTAGTGCAAAAAAAATTACTTTTTTTAGCTAAAATTATAAATAATATTATCAAACAGTAAAAAACTGTTTTATTATGGTTTTATATTGTTTTAAAAATTCAATATATACTAAGTTGTTTCCTATCTAAATAACCTAATCCTAGTTAAACAAAATATACTTGCTTAAACACTATTATTTAGTTTCTTTAAATTTTATATTTTTAAATTAAAAACTAATTTTTAGAAAGCATTCCAACTTTGTTAAAACTAATAGCGATTTTAGAACTTAGCTTTTGTAAGAATTTTATTGTAATGCTTTTACTGACTTTTATATCGTATTTATATTAGATGCGTAAATTTGTAATTTGCACTTACATTAAACAATATTACTATGTACTTATACCATGTTAGATATTTTTAGAACTTGTTTTACTTTGATTGCATATGTTTAAAAGCGTGTATTAGGATGAATCTGTTGCCCCTCAAAAAGGTAAATTTTGGAGTTTCACGTAGTAAAATTTTTGACGTTGGGAAATCACATGAATTAAAAGCACAAAAAAATTAGCTTTCTAGCTTTAAGTTTGCTAGAGCAAATTACTTTTGAAAGTAAGCTTTATATCGGTACATTTATAAAGACTATTTCACTAAAAATCTTTTTTCTCCTACGTTTTTTTGAAATAAGTATTTAAAACGGCTAGTAAATGTTTCTTGTCATATTTGGAAAATTCTGTCTTAACATTTTATGAAACATTAACAAAGCTTAATGAAAAATGAAAAAATAAAACTTTTCTGCTAAAATTACAAAACAAAATCAGTTCTTTTTCTTTAATTTTTTAATACTTTACTTTTTTACTCTATTTAATTTTTGTTATTATCAACTATTTACTCCACAAAAATTAAATTTCATATATCTTGTAGAAGAAAAAAAAGTAAAGAAAAAAAATTTTTTCTGTAATTTTTGCATAATATTTTATATTTTATTTTTTTAAACTCTGTTAAGACAAAAATTTTTAAGTATGGCAAGGTACATTTTCTAGGCGTTTCAGGTAGTTATCTTAAAAACGTGGAAAAATAGATTTTTTTTGTGAAATAGTCTTTTTTTTCCTTTATAAATATACTGGTATAAAGCTAAATTTTGAAAAGTAATTAGCTGAAGTAAACTTAAAGCAATAAAGCAATTTTATTTTGTGTTTTTGATTTAAATTTTTAGTAAAAATTTTAAATTGAACTCAACTTTACCGCTAAGTTGCATTAAATACATAGTAGCCTTTTATATCGAGTTATATTAGACAATAAATTTTATTCATACTTAATTTTCTGTAACCTAACATAAAGTAGACATTACTCCTTGTAACTTTTTTGCTTTTCTGTTTTACATTAAAGGGAAGAATGCTTTTAATTATGTTTGTAGCTTCGTTTGTAAATTAAAATGAGAGTATTTGATAAGTATAAATACATTATTTTGCAAAATGCTAACGTCTCGTTTTAACCATATATCAAAATTAAAAACGATGCTAACGTACTAGGTCTTATGTTAAATAGACTCTATATTTGATAAAAAACAAGTTGAAAGCTCGTAAGTTAATGCAAAATATAAGTATTATCGTTTAAGATAAACAAGATTTTATGATACGTTAAAGAATATAAGTATTAAACAATTGTGTTTAAATTTATCTACCAAAAAATAATTTTTGTTTATTGAATCCTTTCAGACCAATTCACCTGTGCTACGTTTGTCACCTGTAACAATATTTAATGCGATTATGACGTATGATATGACTCCATTTCTTAATAAATCTGTCAAAATTTATTATGAACGTCATCACAATAAAATTAGAAGCGTTAAAACATCATAAACGGGTTTTAGTTTTAAAGTTTATCCGAAAAAAAACAATCTAACCAAATGTGAATTTTAGTTTATAAATATTTTACTAAGATGCATCATTTTTTAATTAATTTAGTTGATATTGCCTATTTGAAGTTTGATTAATCTATTTTTTAAATCGAAAAAAAAATTTTCTTTGAAAAATTCTATTAACTTAATTTTTGAATTATTAATCAAAATTATGTCATATCAATATCTAAACTCGTAACACGTTTAAAACGTATAAGTGAATCTAAATAAATGATAAAATTTTCTTTTTAAACGTATTGTAAAGACTATTTTCTTTATTATATTAATTCAATTAAAATAGCATCAATAGTTGTTTTAAAACGTAATATAGTCTAACATTTGTGACTTTACTGTTTTACAAACTAAGAAACTTTCTTTGCATTTAATAAGAATGATAAATTCGTTGTTGGTTAATTTTCAAAACAACATAACTAATCTAAGATTATTGTGTTTAGTTTTATTTGAGTTATACTTGGTTCAACGAAATCAATGAAAACAAACAAAATTTTATAACGTCAAATATCTGCTTTATTTAATTGCAAACAAATAGGTACTTATTTTTTCGTTTTGTCAAAATCGTTATACAAAATAAACTTAGAACTTTGTTAGTTTTACATAACGCTTTCAGTATTGATCAAATTAAGTTGCTTAAGCTCAAGTTTAAAATTTCTATCGAATAAATTACAGATTAGCTAAACAACACAATATCTATCTATATTTTACTATTTTCAAAAAATTATTAAGTTTTATTTAGCTAAGAAAGTAATCAAAAAAACAACATATAACTCCTTGAATTGTACTTAATATTAGCATATTGCTAATTTTATAATCGTTAAATGTATACTAAACAAAGTAACCAAAGAGATAGAAACTATTAATTTTTTTAACCAAAATATAAATAAACAAAGTAGTGTCTCTCGACAAAACTATTGTAACAGAATAGATACAACATAACTAGCTTGAATTAGTGACCTTTAGTTGAAAGGCGAACAAAAGTGAACATATTGTTTTCACAGAATACTCTTATTATAACGTGTATATGTCACAATACGACAAAACTTCAAAAACTTATTGAAACGTAAGTTTTTTCCAAGTTTGACTCGAAAAAACTTACTTAAAGCAAATAAAAAAAAGCTTTAGTCATATATTTTATTTCTGAAAACTTTTTCTTTTTCGAACTTTCATATAATTAACTATATTAAGATTAAAAAGCACATTTCAACAATAGAAATTAATAAGATTAATACTAATAAAGTTTATTTTAAGAGGATACCTTTAAGCTTGAATAGTTATCATTATCAAAAAAAAAAAAACTAAGAAAGCATTGCGAAAAGCATTCGTATTTAAAAGTATTTAAAATCTTCATACTTACAAAAGTTTACGCTTTGAAATTAAGTATTTTTAAAACTATACTTTTTTAAACAAAACAGTAAACACTTGAGGACTTGTACTCAGATTTTGTCACAAAATTATTCGAAAAAAAATAGTTATTATTTATAATCTGCTTTAAGTTTTTAATTACATGAGTAAAATTATAATAAAAAAACATGTTTAAACTCCTTAAATCTTTGACTATGAATAACAATTTGAACTTTTTTAATTTTTATTAATTGCAATAAAAATATTTTTAGTTTTACAGCTGTTAACTAGGCAACTATAAAGTTTACAAAGATTTTTAAAGTTAATATCACTGAACAAAAGTGTCTTATTAAACAAAGAGTTAAAAAAAAGTATTCGTTTAATTCGAATTTTAACTTTATTTTCTTTATTTGAAAATTAATTAATAATTATTCGACTTTTTTTTTTTTTTTTAATTTTAAACACTTACACATATATTATAAACATTCCGTTTGATATAAAATATTTAGCTGCTAGTTTAAGTATACCTTATATTATATTATATATTAGATGTTTAAGAAGTGTTTGGCTTTTTAAGATTTAAGGAATTATTAGTTTAGTTGTTATGTAATTATGTTCATAATTGTTTAATACTAATTTATTAAAAGTTTGTATATAAATATTTCATAACCAAAAATTTAACTAAAAACAGCTTTAATATAAAAGCTAAGTTATTATTTGTGTGACTCAACTATTTTATAAATAATTATATTGTAACTACTCAATATATTTTTACTTAACTATTCTCCGAGTATTTTACTTTTTTTTGGAAGTTTGTTGAAATAGTTTTTTATAGTTGAAATTTAAGATATTATTATTACTTGGTTCAACAGAGTATTCCTTTTTTTACCACCTTCTTAATTTATATTTGCAAAGTTCAAAATTTTAGAGTTATAGTTTTCGGTCGAAACCGGTCGCGAATAAAATATAAAATTTGCATAAATCTATTTATGAGTTATAATTTTCTAAATTGAAATCAAAAATTATTCAAAATATAATTCTTCTTTTATTACTTAATGATTCAAAGAAAAAATATACAAATATTGTTCATCTTCAGTCTACCTTTCTAAATTTAAAATTGTTTATTTATAATTGTACCTTTCACAACTTTGCTGAGATTATTTTGTATGATGTGTCTTTTGTATTTAACTTGATTCACTATTTACACGAATCCGTTTGAAAAAGTACTTAGAATGACACAAATCATATAACTTATATCTTAAAACATTTTTTAAGTTATCAAAAATTTATGGCTTTAATCTAATAAAATGTTTATACTTTGTAAATTAAATTTTAAAAATGTGTTTACTCTAAGAAAGTTAAGAGTGTTTAATTATAACAATATAAAAATGGTTTGCTTGTTTTCGGTAAACACTAATGTTTTTGTAAGGTGACAAGAAAACCTAATAAACTTTAAATAATCTTTTAAATATGTTTATAAAGCTTCTTATAACTAGATAATTTTTTTAAATCTGTTTGTTTTTAGTTGGTATTATACTATTGTATTATGCTACATTTTAGCCTTTTTGTGAATATTTACGTGCTAAATTTATAAGCTCTAAACATTTCCCGATTTATAATTTAATATTAATGCATGCTTTTTTTTTGTTCATATTTATAAATTACCTTTATTTCTTAGAAAGCTTTATTTAACACTGTTTTGATTTTTTCCCTTAGTTTTTTACAATACTTATTAGTGTAAAACAGTTTTCCTGATCTTTAGTAAAATAACAAATTCATAGTACAGTAAAACTAAATTTACTAAACTACAAAAAAAAATTTCAAGTTAATTTATCCTTATAGAAATTGTCACTCGCTTTAAAATTAAAAGCTATTATGACGTAAATTTTGAATTACAGTTTTAATAAATCTGTCCAAGTTTGAGTTCATTTACGTAGCAATATTTTAAACATAAAGCTTTATATTAGTGATGTACCGGACCCGGATCCGAACTTTTTTTCAAATTAGGATCCGGCTAGACCCGGATCTGGACTTTTTTTTCAAATTAGAATCCGGCCGGAACCAGATCCGGACATTTTTTTCAAATTAGGATCCGGCCGGAATCGGATCCGGACTTTTTTTTTCAAATTAGAATCCGGCCGAAACCAGATCCGGACATTTTTTTCATATTAAGATCCGGCCGGATCCGGATATCAGACAAAAATGGCAATATCCGGCCGGATCCGGACCCGGATAGTGATTCCGGTACATCACTACTTTATATAAGATTTACATTCAAAAAATATATTAAAACAAAACGTTTTGTACTTTTTTCATTATAATAAAATAAATTAGTAGAACAAACTTCAGAACACAACATCATTTTAATCTATTTTATTTGTAACTAAAAACAAAATCATTACAAATAATTATAGCAAAAATATCTGTTTGTTAGTATTATTTGTGAAACTAAACTCATTTAAAAAGATTAAAATGTTAATGTTAAATAAATAATAGTTGTCACACAGCTTTGCTTCACGCAAAGAAAAAAAATATTTAAGCTATTTATTTTATTATAATTTCTTCTTGTATACAATTTTGATAAATATACTATTAAACTTAAAACACAAATTTCAATACGCATTTAAACTTCAAGTAAACGATAATTTATAAAGGTTTCCTTCAATTTAAAAATAGTTTTCTAACATAAACACTTATTTGTTTTTATTTTTAGTTTATTTTGAAATAAAAAAAATTACCAACTTTTTTAAACTCATATTCTTATATACAATGTCTAATTTCTTTATAGTTTAAATCCAAAAAAAAAATCCATTTTTGTTAATTACTTGTTGTTTTAATTAGTTGTGTTTTTTACAAATGATATAATTTTACTCAATTTATTTTGTGTTAGTTTAACTAGGGAGTGTTTAGCATTTTGATAAGGGAATTTGGACATTCCGAAAGCGCTTAAGATTTTAATAAACTTTATAATGAAAAAATTTGTTTGTCTTGTAGTTAAATGGTACTTAATATTATTAAGTAGATAGTTCCTATAATTAACTAATAATTCAATAATGCTTAAAACAAAACCAGGGAGTAAACACTGAAAAATTTATGAAATCATCGTTGTTGTTGTTGTTAACAAAGTTATATTATGATGACAAAGAATATAATGCCTTTTTGTGAAAAATATTTGTAAAGCGAAAAATTGAATGAGGGTTAGATTTAAGATATTAAATTCAAAAAAAAAAAAGAAATTATATATTTAGTTGAGAAATAATCAAAGAGAGTATTATCTACTAAAAGTCTAACTCTAAAGAAAAATTATACTAATTAAAAAAATAAAAATAATTAATAATAATAATAATAATAATAATAATAATAATTTACAACTGAAAATGAGTATGCTAAAAACCGTGCACAACTTATTTAATATCTTATTAAAATATAATTTTCACTTTTCAAGTTGTTGTACATTTCAAGTTTACTAAAAAAATATTTGAGTCTATAATGTTTTAGCTTAAAGATAATTGAATAGTTTTATATAAATAAAACCAAAAGCGTAATACATAGTTACTTTTGACTGATTTGACAGTAAATTCAAGAAAATGGATAAGTTTATGTAAAAATATAGATTTTTTTTAAACCCTCTAAGTTCCAATAATCAAACAAGCATTTTGTATCATTATAACAATCCAACGCAACAGAATAATGAGAACTTTAAGTTATTAAAACTCTTTTATATAAACCAAATTGACGCTTATGCTTTGTACACATCTGGTAAAAGGTAAATTAATAATTATACTTAAGGTCTGTAATAAAATTTATGATAATCAAACGTTTGAAAGCGCTTGTAGTTGTCAATAAAAATTAATAAACTCATAATAAAACGAGACTCAATGAAAAGATAATATTTGGATAGTCTGCTTAAGTATATATTTTTTACAATTGTTGTGATATTAATTTTATGTATTTGTTGGAGGGGTAAACAACCGTTTTATAACTTTATTGAACTTACTGATTTTCTAAATTTTTAGATAAAACAATTAAAGTTTATAAGATATTGTTATAAATTTAGTTTGTTTTTTGAAGTAAAAAACTAAGTTTGATGTTTTATTTTTTTGGATTTCATTTTATTAAAAAACCTTTAAAGTACAGATTATCATTTTATTACAACTCAATTACATTAAAAGTAGTTTATAAAACTTTGTGCCAAACAACACTAAGTTTTAAGTTCAGAACTGATTATTTTTATACTTTCTTTTAATCACTACTAATTAATTCAACACAAGTTTAAATCAATATTGTTAAAGTTTTTGATAAAAACGTATTCTTATACCTTGTGCGAAATAAACGAAAAGAAAACTTTAAAACAGTTTTAATGTTTTCAATACTAGATTCAATAAAATAATTTTATCAAATTTTCAAAGCTCAAATGGTTTGAACTGATTTATACTGAAAATAATTTCAAAAATTTGTTTTTTTCACATTGTCTCGAATATTTTATGCTTTTTTTTTACAAAATTTTCTCTTTTTATATACACAGTCTAAAAATATCATTTTTTATAAGTTATTCGAAATAAAGTTTTTAGCAATTTTAATAGATGTATGTTTAAGCTACATATAACTACGATAAAAATATTTCGAGAATAAAAATACCAAAGAAACCAAATAATATTAAATTCACCGAAACCTGTAACATTATTTACTCATATAATTTGACGATTAAAATTTAAATGTTTTGTTCAAGGTTTATACTATTTTGGAAGTCGTGTTAATTATTATTGTTATTGTAAAACGTAATAAATGCCGCGTAAATCACCATAAAAACTTAGTGATTTTATTTAGATTAATAAAATGTATGAACTGAAGTGAGTTAAACAGAATTTTTAAGCACATAATTTACTGTGTTAATTTTTAAAACACAAATGTTGTTTGTTATTGTTACAACTATTGCAGTTATACACCTTTTATCTTTATTGTAGTGCTTTTAAACCCTCTAAGTTCAGTTGAAATTTTTTTTGGCATTGCAACGCTCATACCCGCCTAACTAACAATTAAGTTTTATAATTCACGTTAATTTTTCACCGGCCGGCACAACTTAATTTGACTGACATGACTGTCCAAAAATAAACACAACTTTCTTTTACTTGGCAACTAACGGGTTAATCAAAACATCATTTAAAAAGTTTTTGAACGTCAGATTTTTAACTTGTTTGCTTGTCCTATTATAAAGTTATAAATTTAGATTGTGTAGTCAAAAATATTTCACAAGTCCAAAACTAATTGAAATAAAATCTTAGTAAATAAATCGGTAACTCTTTCAGGCAAGCAAATAACCAGAGAAAAAACAATTTGTAAAGGAGATTTTCAAGCAGAAATAAGATGTCCATTTAATAAAAAGACTAAATTAACAAATGTGTTTTATGGAAGAGATAACAAATATATTTGTGCTGCAGACTCAATTGAAAAACAAGAAAATATAAAGTGTAATCTAGACAATGCAATTGATTATTACCGACTGTACGTTGTGTTTTATTTATTATTTATTTAATTTAAATAATTTAAAGCAAATAAAACTTAATAAATGACGGCTTATATGCTTTATAAAGTGATTTATCTTAAATTAATAAAACTTAGACTCAAGATGTAACTTTAAAATTAAATGTAGTTTGCATTTAAACTATACTATTTTTAAAGTTTTTAGTAACCTAGATAATTTTTGAGGTTGATAATCTGTGGTTTAAAGTTGTTAATGATATTTATATATATATTTTTAGAAACAAATTTACTACTGTAATAGTTTTGGCAGAATATCAAAATAAAAGTTTTAATGTGCCAGTTAAAATTATAAATAGGTATTTGCACATGCAGCAGTATTTATTGCTTTTTACTTTTAAAATTAGTAAGCATTTAAATTTAACCAAATCAAAGTTTTATTAACGTTTTAAATTGTAACGTGTTTTATTGATTACAATTTTTTAAAAGCTTATGTTTGCTTAAGATATAAAAGTTTTATATAACAATAATGATCATTTTTAATATTTTTTAATTCAGTGCAAACAATCAAAGTTCATTTATATTTCAATCTTCTTCAAACTACTTCAATGAAGATCCATGTCCAGAAGCTTATAAATATTTAAGAATTACTTATCAGTGTGTCAATCATAGTAAGTCTCGTTATAAAGTTTTGTTACTTATTACAATAGTTTGTATCTTTTTTAAAATATTTATTAAACTAATTACTAATGTTTATTATATAAAGTAAAACCGATGTACTTAACAACTTATTTTAAATTTAATCAATAACAAAGCATACTTCAATATATAACTATTTTTCTTTAAGTTTTTAAATGTAATATATTGAGCTTTACTTATACGTTATAACTTGTTGTATTTAGATTTTCACTGAGTTATATTTAATTAAAGAAATAAAATTTTGCTACTTACTAATATCAAAAAGTATTTATTTTCAACATACAAAGTTTGTTTCACAGCAAACAGTTTAGCTTTTAAAGTTCTTACTTATTCAAATAACACTCTTATTAAAATTTCAGTTTTTAATTGTCCTGGAAAATTGGTTGATATAAAAAGAATGGAATCTCTGAAAATGAATAATACACTTGGTACTATAAACTGGTGGAGTAAAGACCCAATGAAGGAAAATTCAGATATTTATTACCATATTAACAATCAACATATTGTTAAGGTTTGAACAATATAATAATTAAAATGAACTGTTTTAAATTACCTGTGTTCTAAACAGATACTATAAATACATGTTTAAAACAATATAAACTCCATATGTTTCAATTGTTTTGACAGAGTTATTCAAATGAAGAAAACTTCTTAACAGACGATTATGACGAAATACACAACTTAAAAATTTCGATAAAATCGCGTCATACTGCTGTCTATAATGGTCACTTATACTATTACAAAGTAAGTGTTTATAAATGATTGGTTTTTATAAATTATTGTTTAAAATAAACTTTACAAATCGAAAATTAGCTTGCATTTATAGGTTGATATAAAGTTATACAATTTTAGATGTTTTAATTGTTTTTTTTTTGAAACATCTTGCTATATTTTATTATTTCAACAGTCCAAACAAAGAACAATAGCAAAGTACAAGCTGTCGTTTTCCCAAGAACTATCAACCATCAAATTTGAAGATAACCAACTAGAGATAGATGATTTATTGATTTCTGTCGATGAAAATGGCTTGTGGATTAGTTATTACTTTGATAACATCCAAATTATTGTCATAAAACTTGATGAAAAACTAAATGTAGTGGTTAGTTTTGCTGTTTTGTAAAGTTGTACTGAAAATTATTTACTGTAATGTCGAAATTGTTCTTAACAGAGTAAATTAATGAATAACTTCACTTGGCAAGCACACAAGTAAACATATTTATTTAATATGAATTAAAACATTGTGCAATTTGTTTTTTATTTGTTCATTACTATTTTAAAATCTCAAAACTAGTTACATGAATTAGTTTCTGACTATGTTTGATTAAAACAAATAAATTAATTATCAATGCTTTATTAGAATCGCTATGAAACTAGAATAAACTCCAAATCAACCAATAGAATTATGGTGTGTGGCGTATTATACGTAATGACAGAACAAAACAATTTAATTACCTACAATACCAACGATATGACATTACAATCAATTATGACGTCATTGAAACTTCCTTCTAACTCATTTTATAGTCCAAGAGATAGAATTTTGTTTGGATGGAAAAACAACAAACCTGTGTATTACTTGTTGGATTTTGGAAATTTAGAGTTTAATAAAGGTAAAATAAATCACTAAAACTAAAACTTTAAATAATAAATATAAACTTTTCTTAAATGAAAAAAAGCAAGTAGATTTTAAATCTTTTCCACTAGCAAGTAGATGTTTAAATTTACTTGAAACATTTTATTAAGTAGTGTAAAAACAATAGCCTTACCATTAGTTTACAATTAAATTTTTAATAAAAAAATATGTTTAAGTACTTTAAACAATAAAATAAATTTTAAAACTTGAAAACAGATAAAACAGAAGTAATAACTTCAAAAGAAAGTGTCACTACAAAACCAAAAATCAACCATATTTACAAGACCTGTCCTCAACAAACTGTAGATGGTTTATTTTGGCCACAAACTGAAGTAAGCCTGACCAGAACTGTTAACTGTGGTCAGGATAAAAGTAAGCGACATATTTTTTTTCAAATAACAGTAAAAATTTACCGTGAAACCACAAGTTTACCACCAATTTAAAGCTTTTTAACTACATGATTTATAAATTGTGAGTTTTATGATAATCCGTCATGGGTTAGATAAATTTTATAAGGTAGATCGAAAGTCTACTAAGTTTTAAATAATTTTAACGAAAACATTTCATAGTATATAAGTTCTGGTTTCCACTAAGTATAATAATAACTTTAAACAATTTTATAAATCTTTACAATATAATGTTTTGCATATAAAAACGTGAATAAAGTGCTTTTATGCAATTAACAATATATTAGCTATGTTGTTATATATACAAGAAATAAATTAAATAAACAAATTGGATACAATAAACAATCGCAAAATTGTTTTAATACTATTGTCAAGTTAAGTTAACCATTGTATGGTAAAGTAACAAAGAACTAAAGTTTTAACAAAAGCATTAAGCAACGCTAAACTGAGTTTATGTTTGTATCAGATTAAAATAAGAAAGCTAGTTTAAATAAATAAGGTTTATAAAACGATGTGAAACAATGCAAAATGTAAACAAAAATTACAACCTACAAATACTTTACTTTATTTAAACATCTGCACTGCTTTTTACTGAACAGACGTGTATCATAAAACGCATTAACCTCTATAAATCAAAATATAACGACAGTTCAAAGCAGCTTGTTTTCTCTTGTAAAATGCATTGATTAAGTACTAGCTTACTGAAAATGTAAGTGTTTTCAGCTGCTTCAAATACATGTTTTTACGATGAAGCTATAGAAACAGCAATTTGGTCAAAGTATGGACCTGATTTGACTGATTGTTACTTGTCTTTTGATTATTTGATACAACAACTAAACTCTGGTGGGTATTTAAGTTAAATTTATCAAGAAAAACAATTGTGTCTTTTAGTTGTATTAAGTTTTACAGTATGTAAAAAAACTTATGAAAAAAAAATGTTTTTGAGCATATTTTTACATTATGTAAAACTTATTGACTTTAAATTTTTAAGAAAAAACATATGTCAACTAAACGTAAATCTTCTTAGTTATCGCTGTTTTAGAGTTTAATAAAACTTTAAAAGGTGAACCTAGGATACTAGAGAGGCTTTATAGTTATGTGAAATATCAAAAGTTTCTCCCAAATGAAGTTATCGAGATACTTGGAGGTTTTAATTCTACACATTATAACAATAGAAATTGTAAAGTAAGTTTATTGACAATTTTTATTTAAAATCTTAAAATAGGATAGAGTTATAATCAACTCAGTTACATAAGAGTCTATAAAAAATAATGTTTAGTATGCATATGTTTTACGTTTTGTTAGTTTTTTAATTTAAATATAATTTGGTAATATAATTATTAAAATATTTTAAAACTATATATATATTTTTGTTTATTCATTCAAATGTGGTATATAATTTAAATAAATAATTAAAAAAGAGTCAGCTACATATAATTACATTATCTAATTTAAAAACTTACTAATAATACCATAAATAAACTACATATTAAAACTTATTGGATGTTCTCTTGTAAGTTTACATTTATTTAAACAAATAGTAATTTTTCTTCAAATAATCGCGTAAAAAGTTGGTTTTTGCAACGGACTTTTTTCAGTTAATTCTTTATTAAATGTCCAAAGATTTATCATAAAATAACCTGAATGTTCAATATAAAAACAACTTTCGTTTAATTTTTACTAAATATTTTACAGACAGCTTTCAAAATTGTTGACAAATTATTGGACAAACCTGTGATGAAAGAAATTAGAAATCAGTTGACTTTAGATGACAAAACTAGCTTGTTTTCTAATGTCATCAACTTAGTGAAAAACGCATTTGAATTAAAGTGTTAGTGAAAAAAAATTATAAAATAACTTATTTTTTTGATATTCGTAAATATGTATGTTGTAAAATAGTTACTACTTATAAGCCTTAATGAATTAAAAAAAAAATTTTGAGCGAATAAGACGAAGCTAGAGCTAAATTTTTAAAAACCATAAGAAACAAGTGTAAGAAATCATAACAAACTTAACTTTGATCAGTTAAATTTATATAAGCTTTTTTTAAACTTAAAAAAAAATTGCTTAACATTTTTGATAATAAGGCAAACTAGAAACTGTTATTTAATTTTGTTTTATTCGGCAGTAAATAACAACATCAGTTTACAAAACTTCGACGTAATTCAAACTCCCTACAACAACCAAATTGATTATGACGTAATACTTCCAATTGAGAGTTCAGTTGAAGACCACACAGGCAGAGTTCATGTTTATTTACCGAAATCGGATCAAATAAAAAGTTAGTATATTATTGGACTTATGAACTTCAAACATGAGTACTTGATATCTTAAGTGTCTAATTAAGTCTCAAAATTGCCTAACTTATATCGCTTTTAATATTTCTCATGAATTCATTAAGCTCTAATCTTTATAAAGTAGCTTGTTTATGACAGTTAGAAGTCTTTGAGTTTATACACTTAATAGTTTTGTTAATAAGTTCAAGTCATGGTTCGTAGATTAATTAAAGTTAAAAAGTTTAATTAACTTATGTATTTATTTTAGGAGAAAAGAAAATCAATGTTGCTAAAGTTAGAAAAATTGAAGATTTAAGCTTGGATATCTTGAATGACAAAATAAAATTAAATTCTGATGTTGTTTCTTTATTTTTTAGTGATACTTCAAATGTTTATCTTGAAAATTCAGTTTCAGTCGTTTTCACACATTCAAATGTAAGTTATGTTTGGGTGTATATCACGATTTATTATTTGATATCATAAAAAAAATTTAAAAGTTGTTAAAAATATTAAAAATTTAGATAATGATTTAAAAATAATATTTATGATATTGAAAACCAGAAACTTAAAGATGAAGCATGTGTTACTTGGAACGACAAAAAAAGGTAGTTTTTTAATACTTTATTAACATTTTAGTTTTAATAAGTTTTAATATCTTAATAATCTCTTTACTGTACAGTAAATATATCAGTACTAATTAGTAAAGAAAAAAATATATTGCAGTTTTTTAACCTGTGTAATGTTTTACAGATTATGGACAAGTAAAGGCAGCGAAATAATTAAATCAAACGCTACCCACACAACTTGTAGTTTCAATAAAATATCTACATACGCATTATTAAATGAAGAAAATACTGTGAATGATGTTAATATATTTTCAATTGAAACCTCCCAGTTGATAACAGTGAATGCTTTCATATCTATTTCTTTGTTCTTCTTATCTGCTACTTGCATTACTTATCTTGTATTCAGGTAAGTAATATTTTTGCGAAAAATAATTTAGTACTCCAGCAATGCCGGTAGCGTTTACATTTTATTGTATTTTAAGTATTACAAAGTTTATAATTTTTCGTTTTAAAATGTACTGTAAATAGTTTTGCATTTAAAACTGCTATATATTGACTTTAGTAAATTTTTTTTAATAATTTTTACTTTTTAAAATCTTTATAGTTTTAACAAAAACATATGTTTGTTTTAGTTTGTTTAATGGAGCAATTATAAATGTATTTTTAAAAAGTTTTAAGTTGATGTAAGTTGAAAACCATTTTCATAATAAACTCACTAAATTTACTCAAAAAAATACTTAAGTATTATTCGTCATTTTTACAGCAATCTCAGAAATACATCAACTATTATAACAACGAATTTGTGTTTAATGACTGTACTCAGTAATACTTCAGTTTTATTGTTAATCAACGACCAATTAAGTGACAACAATCAATACATAATTTCAATTATTTTTCGCTTCAGTATAATAACAAGTTCGATTTGGATGGTTATCATGACATCATATTTAGTCAATAAAGTTTACAGCTTGGTTAAAACAAAATCAAAGCGAACTAATTTGATGTTTCATTTAACTGCATACGGTAAGACACTCAAATAAATGTTTACTAGATTAATAGTCGTGTTTAAACTATTTTATATACCTTTTTATTTTGTAAACTTTAAACTTTGTTTATTTTAGTTAATTTTATTTTATTTAAAACTAACCAAAAACAAATACTTGTTTATTTTATTTGATTGTTGAAAAGTTATTAGATTATCTTTTGAAAATAAACAAAGTACTTTCAAAAGTTTGTATCAAACTTTAGCTAAATATTCCGTTCAAATTGTTCGTTAATTTATTAAAAATAACAGTTTAAACGGAGTTTATATAATGTCATTTGTTGTAAAATTATGGTTTTTAAGTAGAATGAACTTGTGAATTTAAAGCCTAATTAACGATATTAAATTTTGTGTTTTGATCATGCTTTATATATAATGACACATTTTCTAAACTTTATCTTTAATTTCAAACAACAATATTTGAAATCAAAGTTCAAATAAAAAATAAAAACATCCAAAATTGAATTATAAATTTTTATAATCACATGTCAAGTGTTTTATTTAAAATTTGTGCAGACCAAATAGACTAAGTTAACTTTAAAATAAAAATAAATGAATAAAAATGTACATAATTAAAGTAAACACTTTAGTAAGCAAGATTTTATATTATTCATATGATATTAACGGGTAAAAACTTATTAAGTGATAGGATTAATTTTAACACTAACAAGTTTTCCTATATAAATTGTAACAACAACTATTTAAAAGTTTGCTACACTAATATAAGATCTGTTTTAAATAAATTTTATATTTTAGAGAACTATATAAATTTGAATAACATTGATTTATTTTTTTTGACTGAAACATGGTTGACTAATAAGGTCAACGATGCCACAGTGTGTCCTTTTAACTATAACATTTACCGAAGTGATAGGTCTAGTAAGGGTGGAGGTGTTGCTATCCTTTTCAAAAATTCGCTTAAAGTTATTAAAGTTAAAAACGATTCTATCTCTACTAGCAACATCAATTTTGAATACCTATGTGTAGATGTAATTTTTAAAAAGATGAAATTAAGATTTTGTTGTGTCTACCTTCCCCCACTGTCTGCTAGATGCGCACTGACTGTTCAAAATGTAATCAAAATGATTAAAATGGTTTTTCCAAAAGAGTGTTCTTTTTATGTTCTTAGTGATTTTAATATGCCAAATATAGATTGGAGGATTCCTAGCACAGATTTCAATAAACCCCATGAGTGTTTTCTTAATTTTTGTACAGACAATTTTTTAACCCAAGTAATTGAAAATCCAACCCATAAGAATGGTAACATTCTTGATCTCATAATTTGCAATCTTTTTGGTCTAGATAGAATCATATCACACTCAACTAATTTTCCATTAACAAACACTTGTGACCATAACTTGCTTTCACTAAAAATTAAAATTGAAAATAAAAT
Organism: Thalia democratica; assembly: GCF_965202585.1. Taxonomy (NCBI): domain Eukaryota; kingdom Metazoa; phylum Chordata; class Thaliacea; order Salpida; family Salpidae; genus Thalia; species Thalia democratica. The sequence goes on from NC_139165.1 coordinate 88,581,269, forward strand.
AGTACCTATTGCTAAAGAAGTCTCATATGACTATAAAAAAGCAGATTTTGAAAGCATCAATGATTTCCTGTCAAAAATTAATTGGACCTCTTTATTTAAAAATTCAGAAAATCTCCAGCATTTCTACGATCAATTCATCAGCTCAATCCAAATCTCAATCAAACGTTTTGTTCCAATTTTTTCTAAAAATAACAAAAGTAAAAAATATCCATCTCATATTAAAAAGTTATTAAAAGAAAAAGCGAATCTATACAAAAAAAGTAAGACAAATAAATCACTTTTGATAAAATACAAAAACAAGTCTAAAGAATATCAATTAGCTGTTAAAAAATACAACTTTGAATATGAAAACAAATTCTGCAAAAACCCAAATTTAAAAAAGTTTTATAGCTACGTGAAATCTAAACTTAAGTTAAATAATTCCATACATCTCTTATATGATAATGATAAAAACAAAACAGTAACCTCAGATTTTGAAATAGCAACACTTTTTAACATAAATTTTCAAAAAGTTTTTAAAAAAGACGAGAGTTACCAGTCTTTTAAGCTACCCCAAAAAAATTGTAGTAAGATGCAAAATTTTTTCATAACCTATGAAGACATTATAAGTTCAATTAACCACTTAAAAGATAAAATCATAAGAACGCCAGAAAACATTCCACCCTATTATATCAAGCATGTTATCCAATCAATAATATTTCCACTTTCATTAATATTTAATTGCTCTCTAGAACTATCTGATGTTCCTAAACAATGGAAAACATCTTTTATTATTCCTGTGCACAAGAAAGGTAATATACACGATGCATTAAATTACAGACCAATATCTCTAACAAGTGGCTTTTCAAGAATTTATGAACATATTGTATCTGTAAAAATTCTCAATCACCTCTTTGATAACAAATTATTAACTAACAAACAGTTTGGTTTTGTTCCAAACCGCTCATCAACCATTCAACTGTTAACATGCTTACATTCTTGGTTAGTTCCTTATCTCAAAAATGAATTTACTAAAGTAGTTTATACGGATATTCAAAAAGCCTTTGATTCAGTATCACACAAAAGATTATTAAAAATTTTAAATCAGTATGGGCTACATGAAAGCTTAATTGATTGGTTTGATAACTTTTTAAATAATAGATCACAAAGAGTACTCATTAATAATACGCTTTCTGACTCTTTAACAATCTACAGTGGAGTACCACAAGGTGGTGTAGTTGGTCCCCTTCTCTTTTTAATTTATATTAATGATATTTGTTCAAACATTGATATTAAAAGTGAGTTAAGCTTATTTGCAGATGATGCCAAAATCTTTAGTCAGTCAAATACTTCATTACAACTATTTTTAGATAATATTTACATATGGTTAAAAACAAGAAAACTAAACTTAAATCCTAGCAAATGTAAAATTCTAACCATTAACAAAAAAGAATCTTCTCCAACTGACCTCTTAATCAATAACATCAAGTTACCAGAAATTAAAGTTTTTAAAGATTTAGGAATTTATATTTCCAAAGATTTGAAATGGAATGAACATATCAACTATTTATATAAGATTGCAAAAACTACATGTTATCAAATATTAAAAAGTTTTAAAACTAATTCTGCTTCAATTTTGACAAAACTATTTAAAACATACGTTCGCCCTAAACTTGAGTTTAGTACCCAAATTTGGTCACCCCATTTAAAAAAGGATATTAACAAAATTGAATCTGTGCAAAGGAGTTTTACCCGTCATATTTGTAATCGTTGCAACATATCTTACACGTCATATAATGATAGAATGATTAAATTTGGATTGAAATCACTGGAATATAGAAGATGGGAATTTGATTTATTAATTCTTTACAAAATTATCAATGGCAAATATAAAAGTTTTTTTAATCAGTTTTTTAATTTTTCCCAAAATAAATATCAACTAAGAGGAAATAATTTGAAAATAAAATGCAAACATGATTTTCAAAACAGTCAGTGGCAAGGCGCATTTTTTCACAGAGCAAAAGCTATGTGGAACAGACTACCTCAGGATATAGTATCTTGTGAGAGGGTAGAACAATTTCGTTTAAAGCTAAAAAGATTTGACTTAAATACGATAAATACCAGTAAAGTTAACTAATTTTCCACTGTAACAAAAAGAAAAATATTCGTTTCCCTACGCCTCCCCCCTACAAACTATTAGTTTACTTATATATTTTGTAGTTATGAATATTGTTTTATAAACCATGATTTTAGACAAACTTCTTTACTGTGTGTACTAAGTAATATATAAATTTGAATTTTTTGAACTGAATTTTCAATTTAGTTCATTTGTTTATCATATTGTGTTTAACTTTGTGTTTCCATTTAAATTATGTTTGTATATATATATATGTATAACTTATCTTAAAGTTTTGTATATAAGCTTATTTTCTTTTTCTCTTTTTGTGTGTCCTGTTTAAGTGGCTCAGGTTTTGACGCCTGAGTCCAACATTGCACAATAAACAATATAATAATAATAATAATAATATTAGTTTAGGTTTGGTTAATATTAATTTATTTTTGAAGTTTCTCATTGAACATAGAAAATGTTTTTATTAACTAAAAGAATATTTATTTACGAATAAATTAAATTTTATAATACAACTTAACTAACAATAATATTTTCAATACAGGTTTATTAACAGCATTAAATGTGATAATCTACTTAATAGAAGAAAAACAAACTGAAATTAACCTTATACCAAACAATCAAACTTCATTAATGATGCTTTTAATATGCATGGTATTAGCTGACTTTATAGCTTTATCTTCAATGATAGCATCAGTCATGAAGCTATGTATCAGTATAAAAAATCAAAATATAAACACAAGAGGACAAATGTTCTTTAAAATGACGAGATATAGTCTACAACCGTTGAAGTAAGTATAACATTATTTTGTGTAATAGAATATTAATCTTATTATCTGCAAAGAACTACTTTTAAAAATACTAACAAAAAATGTTTATGGTAAATTGAAAATGTGTTGTAACATAAAATTTATTACTGCATTGAAAACACATGTTTAGAAAAATATTATTTTAACAGAAAAGAGTTGCTGAAGGCCGTACCAGTTGTTATATTAAACATAGTTACGTGGGCAATTTGTTTACTGTGGGTAAAATATTCCTCACTATTGCTCGGATATTTGTTCGCTGTGTTTAATTTCGCATTCGGATTAACTTTCTTTACTCTTCATTTCATCATAGACACGAAGGTGGATTGCAACTTAATTTTCAAACTACTGATTATTGTAACACTTTGATAATACATTTTTTTCAATTTATTTGATCGATTTTTTTAAATTTTACTAAAAATATCTGTATTTTATAAAAACCTCTTATAAATATGTAAAAACCTACCTTTTAAACTGCTTGTTATTAAACGTAAAAGTTGATTGTTATGTTTGTTAAACAAAAGACAATCCTATAAAATGTTATCCGTGATTGTTTAATTTTTTTATTCTTCCAGTCGACTAAAGAATGGTTAGGACTTGTAAGGAAGCTTTTTTGTTTCTGTAAATCTGACGATGTTGGAAAATCTTATGTAAGTAAAAGTTTTCGTTTTACCAAAGGACAGCAAAACACTCTACACAATTCTAAGCATTACCAAGTAAGTGTTAGTTTTATCTTATCTTAAGTTTTGTCCAGTAGTCTAAATATTATATTTTTATTATTAAGTCTCATCAACTTTAAAAAACCTAATGAGAGCTACGGTTTCTATAGAAGTACTGAAAGTGCTACGCTTTTTCAATAGGTAAATCAAAACAATAATATTACGACTATTATGATACTAAACGTTTTATAAAGTATATAATACTCACAGGGAAACTCAAACCAGTGTGCTAACTATACTCAAAACAAAATATACACAAGAAACTTACCAGACAACAGACTATGTTATCAGGAACATAAAGTAGATATCAATGTGGATTATAGCAAATCTAATCGTGGTTCAGGTAAACATTTGAATGTTTAGCTAATGTTGTTTTAAATAAACTTTATATTAACTATTTAAATAATAATAAAAACAGTAATAGAACACAATCCTAATTTAACTAATTTATATTTTAGAATTAAACGAAGAATCTAGCGGATACAACTCAAGATGTCACTCAAGTAACTATGAGGTTAACGGAAGCCAGTCATTCAACAGCCATCACTCTTCACTACGTCACAATCAAAATTCATTACGTCATGATAACGTCAGAGATGTTAGGAGAAGTTCTTCGGTCAAGTACGACTTTTTAAACAGGGGTTATCAAAACAACAGCAGTCCTGACAGAGTGGAACCTTATCACGTGACCGAGCTGATTATGACGTCAACAGCTAAAAGAAACGACAAACCATTAATGACGTCACACTTTGTTGACGAAAACGATTTAGAAGTAGAGAAATGTTTGTTTAAACAAAATTTTGCTACTCAACAAGCTGCAAGACAAAATCCTCTATCTGAAATACAACACAACTCCTGTAGTAGTAAAGAAAGTAAAAACAAAACTAGTAAAAATTTTAAGCATGTAAATATTGAAGAAGAGCAAATTTATGAAGAAATTCAGCCACTGTATCCAGATGATGAAGTAATGTTATAATAAACCAAAACTAGGTTATTTTTGGTGGTAGAATTAGTTTTATTTATTTTTAACTTTTTTTAGAGTTTTTTTTAACTTGAAGAAAACTAAAGTGAAATAAATAATGTTTTCAGCTACTTGATTTTACACATTATTATCAAAATTGTTTTGAAAATATGTAAAGCCTTTTTAATTAAAAGCAACGACACTTTGTTATTTTACTGTGGTTTTAACTAATTTTAAGATAATTGTTTTTACATCAGTAAAGAAAATGTTAGTTTATTTGCTGCTTCTTAATTATGTATTTATATTTTATATTTTAAACAACATCAGTTGATCTGATTTTTTTTAATACCACTACTCCAGTGCATTACTTTAAGTTGTGTATACATGTGTATCTTAGTTTCCGTAAAGTCATAAGTATTAAACTAGTTGTTAATAAAATATAAGTTTTATATTTTGATATGGAACGTTAAATAAAAATTAAGTTATCAGAACAAGCTTATTTTGTAATTACTTAGTAAAAGATAAAACTCTTTCTAGATACCTTAAAGGTATTAGTATTAATTTTATTTGTATATTTTTTAATTAAAAACGCTCATCATTTAACAGTTTTTAAAAAGAAACAACAACTTATTTAAGTTACTTTGTTGTGTTTTTACTATTGGTTAGTTCTAAATCAATTTTGCCAAATTTATTTTTATCGTTTTTAGATGCTTTTTATCTCTTAGTTTTATAATAATAGTAATAAATAAAACAACTGTATGTTTTGTTGGTTATATTTTAATTATTTAACTTATTTTTATTAAGTTTAATTTTCGAAATATGTTAAAATTTAAAACCATACTCATGAAAAGAAAAAAAAAAAATAATTTATATCACAGTAAAGCTTTTTTATACAAATAACTAAATTATTATTTTTTAACTTTAAATATATTGAAAATGGAATATTTAGTAAACATTAACTTGTTTGTTTTTATCTTCAAGCGTAACGATAACTACATTAAAGTAAACTCAAATTCTATTTGCTTGTAAAGCTAGTACATTGACAAACATTTTTATAAATATGTTGAACACTAAGATTCAATTTTATAATAAAATAAAATCCTAAAACTGTTTTCAACCATAATTCATTCACATAAGTTTATGGTTTACCTAATACAATTTAGATATGTTTTCAAGTACTTTTTATTAAACTAATTATTTTAAGTTTTATTATTTTAAGAACATTGGCTGGTTTATGTGTACATGTTGAATACTGAAATTCAGTTTAATAATATAATAAAATAATTCTAGGACTATTTGCAATACTACTTTGTTTAATAAAAAGACATGAGCTGTTATAAGCTTTTAAAGTAAAATTATTTAGTTTCATAATTTTATTTTTTCTTTTTCGCAAAAAAGTAACTTTAACAAACAAAGCTTGTAAAAGAAACAACAATGGTAAATGTTACTTGGGTTTAAGAGATACAAATATCGATTAGTTTGAGTTTTTGTTTGCAAATTTAAATTTTTTCGCTTGTTTCTATTAAAAAGACTGTTTTGTAACCAATATAGCTATGTTCTTTTCAAGGCTTGTAAAATGAATTACATTTAAGTTTCTTTTATTTTAATTTATAAGTTTTTTTTACAAATTACAATTTATAATAGGTTGCAATTCAAAGCCTAACAACAACGTTTTTTATGTAATTAGTTAACACAAGTTTTAAACTAATTTAGCATTAAACCTACAATCTAGTACTTATTAAAAATACTACTATAAAATAAAGTTAATTATAAAAGATTTAAACTGTATAATTGAAAAAGTAAGTGTTTTATTATGATAAATGTAACTTTTATATTCGTGCCAAGCAACTGTTAGTTTAAAATTAAGCCAGCCGTAAAGTAATTAGAATTTAAGTTCTAAAAGTAGTTCTATTATGTTTTAGTACGTCACGATATAACTTTAAAAATATTTTTGATTTATGTTTTCTCTTACATTTTAACATTGATTTATAAGCTAATAACATGTAATTTTAAATCTATAAAAATTATAAATTGAATGACTTCGCTCAATTGACTTATTTTTACCAATTTAACATAAAAAATTGCACAATAGAAATTTCTATCTTTTGAGCAATAAAATAGATGATAAAAAGTTTTTAGAAATTCAACAAGGTTTAAGACGAACAACTTTAAAAGCCATTAAACATTATTTTAAGATATCTATTTTTTGTCTTTTTATTATATTTTTAGACTAAAATGATAATCGATCAAGCAAACTCAGTCAGCCATAAAAATATTATCCGATATTTACTATAAACATAGCCTTTTACCATAAATAAACTATAGACCACCTATGATAGTTTATTAAAAGGTGTTCGTATTGATGTGGAAAATTTTGAAGATTTATAAACTTTGTAACAAATAAAGCCAGCGCAAAGATGAATTAAACAATAAAAAGAAATATGAACACGTTAGGAGAAAAACTGAAATAAAAGGGTTATTTAATGGTAGTTTTTTATCAATTTTTTATCAATTTTATTATTTTATTTTTTCTTTAGATTAATATAACCATCGATAAAGTAAACTAAGTCTTCCGTGAAAATTTGTTTCATTTTTAAAGTTTACCATGAATGTGGCCTTTTGCTTTCTGTTAGCATTTGATTTTTAATTATAATACCAACATGATATGTTCTAATGTTCTTGTTTTAATGGTTACCAAACATTCAGTTAGTTATTAGTACTTTAATGTTCAACAAAAAAAAAGGTTTTTGTTCTTATGTCTCAATAAAATTCCTGTATAAGACTTTGGCTTTAAATTGTTTTAATATAATTTTTACACATTCAAATTTCAGTATATTTAATAAAAAATATGTTTGTAAGCTTGAATTAAATATATTTACTAAAGAATTATGTCAAATAGGCAACTGTTATATAAGCAAGTAAAGTTGAAGACGTAAAAAGTTGATGTATTTTATTAGAAGTTAAATACGTATTTTTTAATAATTTATTAGCCAGAGTTAATGTTGCTTTTGAAATTATGTAATGATTCAATTATTGTATTAAATAAACAAACTGTATCTTATTTTCTTAAAGTTAAACGCAGTTTTAATAACTTTAAACTTTTGTTCAAAAGTTCTACTGCAAATTATGTATCCTGAGATGAAAATATATTGAAACTAAATGTAATCAAACCATATTGTAAAATTTCTTGTATTGCTAGTCACGTTCTTTAATTATTAAAAGGCAGTTGACACATATAAAGTTTACACAAGGATTAGAACCGTCGAAACTAACATAAAACCACAAAGTCTTTATCTTTTAATAACTATTTTTTTGCAGTATTAAAACATTTGTGTTCTGTATTTATATAGAAAACCGTGCGAAAATTTTCAAAAAATATCCTTACTAAGAAATAGTTGAATTTAATTTGTTGTTTAGAAATATGTGATAAATAATAAAACTTTCATCGTTTTTATGTTTGTTTATCTAAACTTTGTTTTATATGAATATACTTGAGCATAAAACTTAAAGCAAGTTGATAAAAATGTTTTATCTTTACTCTGCTCAAGTGTTGAAAAAAACTATAAAAATTGTTAAAATTGGTAAACTCGATAGTTTCAAAGCCTTGCAATTTTCAGTGACGTAATTTTTTATATGACTTGATTGATAGTTGACAAGACAGAGTTGCTTAAATTTGATATTCTGATAATAAAACTAGTATATATTGCATATGTCGTTTTATGATTTAACTTTTAAATATTTTGGTATACTTATTTATAGACTTTTTATAGATAATTTGATAAGTTTTTTATATTTATTGTTATGAGAGTTAATTTTTTTAACAAACACAACTTTATTGAACTTAAAATTATAAAAGTGTATACTTTTACACTATCAACACATTTTAATTAATTAAAACTATGTTGATATAAATTAAATCGATAAAAATTAGACTTCACAATTACATTAAACTAATAAAAAAAATATTTCGTGACATGCTAAGGATTTTTCTTTTAATTTAAATTTAACATTACTCCTTACAAAGGCTTCAGATCGAGGAAATATTAACCATACTGCTTCAATGTTAGACACGCAACATTTTTTGGCGCCAAACATGTCAAAACTAAATTGACGTATTTCAATTTGGTGACATGAAAGTAGGGAGTTGCAAGTTTAAATGGTAATTGACTGGAACGTGAGAATTATAATTACTCTTTTCAACTTTGATTTTCAAATTCAATTATTTGATTATTTTTAATATTTTAAGTAATTTCATATTTGTATATATTTTTTTATTTTGTTACAGTTATTTATTTTTCAGCAACTACAGGAAAAAGGTTCAAACGAAAATTTTACTTGTGTTCCTAAAATAAGTCTTAAGTTAGTTATAATTTGTAATTTTACAGCAAATTTAAGAATTTAAATAATAAGCAAACATGCTTTAAGTATAAAAGTTATCACTTTAAAAAAACCCGGCCTACGTGAAAATTTATATTTTAAACTTAAACTAACCTTTTAAAGCTGTTGGTTTTTCTTAATATTTCGTTTAATCCTTGAACATAAGTTAAAATTTGCATTAGTTTTGTGCATACCGATTGTTTAGAGAAAATTATATTCTTCATATACTTCTTAAAACATATGTCGAAACTTAAATAAGCTTATTGGTTACTTGTTTTTTTTTTGCAAAATGTTTAGTAGTAAACCATTTAACAGTATATAAAAAGTTGTTTAACACTTTATATTTTCATTAATTTCATATTTTAGAAATATTCATAGAAAATTGCATATTTTAGTATGTATTGAGTAACTACATCGTTTACATGTACTATGAAATTGATAGTACATTACACCACGTAATGATTTTTGTATTTGTACCAAGCTACCAATATTCAATTTTAGTTAATTAAAGCACTTAAGTACGAGTAGGTAGAAACATCGCCTAAAGAGTAATTTTTTGTTAAGTGCCCTTAATAAATCTAAAGTGGCAATCAGTTTAAATGTTTACAGTAAATTCAATAGCGGTTATACATTAGGCGGGCTAAGTATTATCTAAAAAAAAAATTTAAATCTTTTTAACAAATAAGTTAAAAATTTCTATGAATAATAAAACATTGAAATACAAGTTTGTGCTACGTACATATTCTAATTATATAATTACAAATCTTATTATGGTTACTAACATTAAAGTTTATTTCAAAGTATCTTAGCTACATAAGACCAATCACTTTTAAATCTAAACAAGCTACACTAACAATTTGTTTCATAAATGTTGATAATTGTTCAACAGTTTTGAAAACTTTCTACTTACCTTCTGTCAAAAAGTTAAATACGTTATTTTAAAGTTAGTAAATTCGATATTTTAAATCCATGCATACTGCAATTACGTCTATTTAATATTTAGCTGTTGAGTGTTAAAATCTTTCCAACATTTACACAATTATAAAATTTTGTAGTATTTTTGATTTAAATGTTTACTTTTCAGCAAAACAAAAGCCTTACAGTTTAAAAATACTAACTAGTTAGTTTAACTTTTTTATTTATATTCTTACTATTTTAAGTAAACTTGGTATCTTTTCTTTTCTAGTATGTATGAGGTAAAAAAAATAATTTAGTTATATCATTAAAACTGAAATATTAATATCTTATTTCAATAAATTTGTTTTTAATCGTGCTAAAATCACTTTATTTAACAACATAGAATTTTTAAACATTATTTAAGTTTACCTTTAACCTTCAGTAAAACAATAACTAGGAACTTATTTTATTTAAATTGGTATAAATTGTTACTGAAAGATAGAATTTAGTAAAAATTGCAATTAGCTAACTTAAATTGTGGTATTAACTTTAATTTTATCTTAAAATAACTTAGATGTAATATTGCCTTTTATAAACTTACTTTCTATTAGATAGCCCTTTTTAACAGTTACTGACAAAGTATAGACAGACTTAAACAACACAAGTTGAAGTTTGTTTTTTATTTTGAGAATTTCAAATAAATCTTAAACGGTTGAGTTAGTCTATAATTTATTTTGTTTATTCAAGCGTCATTTTAACTTGAACGTCAAACTTAATCAGATCAAGATGTTATTACGTCATCACTGTTATAACAATGAAAAATAATCAGTCAATTTTACACTGTCTCCCGGCGTTTGCTAATTCTCCAATACATTAATCAAAGTTAAAAAAAGTATGATTGTGAACTAAAAAGTAAAAATTATAAAAAGACCTCAAACAGATCATAAGTAAATACAGATTTTTATTAAAGTCAAAACATAAACAATTTTTTTTCTTCAATAAAAGTTAACTTTATTTTGTTTTTAAAGATTATTAAAGCTGATTATATATTTATGAAACCAAAAATGTTATTTCATTTAAATTAACTTTGCTCAAGTCTATGCTAAAATTTTTAAGCCTGTTAGTAAAAAATACTTTTATTAATGTATGCGTGTACACCTTATCGTTTATAAGATTTATAAACAATTTAGATTCTGATAAAAACTGAGAACCCTAAGAAAAAAATAAAACATAAATGAATAGGTAGTTGTAATTTTTATAGCAAAACTTCAAAATATAGTAAAAAACACTACAATTTTTTTTTTGAATTTATTTGTTCATTGGGTTAGATTAAACAGTAAACTATAACAAGGTACAAAATAAACAAAATACTGAATTTATAAAAATATTCTTTTAAATAATTTACTCATTTCAGTTTCAGATAACAAAAAGTATTCATGAATTTTGAACTTTGTCTACAAACGTTTAGATAAAAAATTCTAAAAAATATTTCTATGCTAGCAACCTTTTTTTATGGCACAAAAAACCATTCTTTGTGACAAATTGAGATGCTAAAAAGAAAATATCAATTAGATATTTCGTTGTACTAAAAAAGAGCCGTTAAAAATATAAGGGAATAAGACTGTTATTACTTATTATAAATTGATTAGAAGGAAGTAGTTGTAAGCTAAAAACTTACAGTTGTATCTTTATTATTTATTATGAATTTAAATTTAAATTTAAATTTTTACATTTTTTTGTAAAATAAAAAAGACTCTTTTATTTAAAACGATTTTGATAAAGACAAAAAAATCACGATGAACAAGACACAATAAAGGGAAGATTTTAGATACTTAAAACTATAATATTCTTACTGCTATTGATTATGATAACAACAATAACTTATTTTCAGGAAAAAAAAAGTTCTTGATTTTTTAAGTTCGTATAAGTCTTTCAAGTTAGTAAGCAATTATGAAAACTAACATTTGTTTAGAAAAAAAAAAGTTTTCTTAGCTACAAACTATTTAGAATAATAAAGATGTAATTATTCAAGCAAAGCACTTTTTAGTAGATATAAACTTTATAAAGTTAATTAGTAATTAATTACCTACTGCACACATTTTGCAACTTTTAAATCAAATTTTATAAAGTAAACAAATATCGGCTGTTTAGAAGTACTCTGACATCTTGACCTTGAACTTTTCAATGTAAAATAAGTCAACATTTACTTTATTATCCAGCTGTTTGATAAAATAACAAAGTATTCTAATCTTTTAGAAAATATAAGTTTATTTAGTCAATCATAATGTTTTTCTGTACTTAAAAGTTATAACAAAGAGATTAGTATATTGTAAACTTTTAAACAAAAAAATATTTTATTTCTAAATTAACGACCACTATTAAAACTTATCAACTTTTAACATCTAAGTTAGCAGAAATAAAGTATTAAAACTGTTTTAAACCTTATTTTAATTTTTATGTCTAAATTGACGACAATAACTAAAACTTTTAAACTTTAAAAATCTAAGTTAGCATAAATAAGTTATTAAAACTATTAAAAAAAAAAGTATTTTTAAACTAAGACCATACCAAAAAAACAATTAAAGTTTAGTACATAGTATGAAATTTAAAAAATTGGTGGTCTGATGAATGAAATTGGAATGATCAATCCTTGGTTAGTAGTAAGTAAAACTTTTTAGTTTATTTTTTGATGCAATAGTAATTATTATCGACAGTGATGATTAAATTTTGTTTTATACTTGATTAACTTAAAGTATCTTAACTTAAGACAATAAGGGTATAGAAACATTCGTTTCAGGTTACATATAAAGACAACAAACAACTTTAAAGACAATGAAAGCTTGATCATAATTCAGGTAAAACTTATGGTCTTAAAAGATCTTTCAGATTTTGTTGCTAATAATAGAGCAAACTTACACAATCAAATGTACAAAAATCATTCTTAAATGAAATTATGTTGATAATTAAAAGTTAGTTTTAAAAATGTTTTAATAAGCAAACAAGCAAAAAGATTTTTTTATAATCTCTTATTTAACAAACGATAAAAATAATCAAGGTACTTCAGCTGGCTTACATTAATTTTTTTAAATATAATTATATTTTACATTTTAAAACAAAGCTTTTAACCAAACAGTTGCCAATATAAAATTTGTACTATTCGAACCGATTAAAACACCTAATCCAATAAACTTTTAACTTCTTAAGTTGATAAGTTGAATTATTCACGAAACTTGGCAACCGCCTTTTCAGCTTAATTGGAAAACAGGAAATACCTTGTTTAGTTAAATTTATGAGTCATAATGGCTTTCATCGTTTTAACAATGGTTTAGATAATATAGTTTATTAATGTTAACTTATCCTTTTTGTGATCGATTTTATTTTAAATTAGACAAGCTTTTACAATGTAATTTTTCTTTATTTTTTCTAACTCGACTAGAAGCTCTAATAAGGTATTGTTGGAGTTTTTTTTAGCTATGATTATTATATTTTTATGTTAGAAGTTTTCAAATAAGATCTTCAAGAAAAACGTTTATCAAAAAAAAATTACTTAACAGCTGTTTTTATTTTATATTCTTTAATAAAAAAAAAAAACTTCTATTTATACTTTGTTTTTAATTCATTGTTAAATACAGTGTAAATCAATTCAAATATTTGAGAACTACGACTAAAAGATATAAAATTTTACTGTTCATTAGTTAAGAGTATTAAAATAAATAAAAAAATGCAAAAAAAAAAATTATCGGTATTTATTGTTTATAGTGTTTTATTTATGCGTTGTTTATACAACTTGGGTTATAATAATATAATACATGTCATAAGGTTAAAAATGGTTTTAACACAGTGCCTAACTGGTTTTACACTTAAAAATTATATTGTGTATTTTAAAAAGAAAATTTAATTTCATAGTTTTTATAAGTTCGACCCTGGTAGGTCTTTTATGGATAACATTTTTCTGCAACTAGGATACCTTTAAAACTATGCCGATCCATGGTTTAATTTTAAAAAAGGAGTTTGACTATCTCTGTTTTAAAAAAAAACTATTGGTTAATTAACGGAGATTAAGGGTTGTTTGAGAAAAGTTATAGTTTAAAGTATTTTAATACTGTTAAGAATAATTGATTACGAACGTAACCTAAAACATAACAATGTTTTAAACACGTATTTTTCAATACAAAGTTGATTTTCTAAAATGTTTAAGATAAAAAAAAAATTAGTATACTGATGAAAAAGGTGCTAAAAAGATTAATAAATGGTTATATTTAGCTGCAAACTAACAAGCAATTGTAATTGTTATACAACAAAAGGAAGTGCTAATTATAAAAAAATTTTCGAATGTTTATAAAAACCGATCAAGTAAATTAAAGCTTTTTTGTTTAAGTAACAGTAATAACTTTATTTTTCAAAATATTACTAGAAATTGTCATTCAGTCAACTTTTAATTTAAACAGACAACTTGTAAATCGATTAACACATAATTAAAAGTATACAATATTAATTAAACAAAAAGTTTCGGAAGTTTTGTATAAATATAGTATTAAAACTATACTTGAAATCTACTCTTAAAAAACTTTTTTACATTTGTAATTTACATAGCAAGTTTGAAAATTAGTTTTATAAACTTTACTTAAAATAAAAAAAAAATCTAAAAATGTTTTTCAATTTTATAATTTTGTTAACTAGAGTAGAAATAGCTAATTGTACTAAAAAGAAACGAAAACACTGATAGAATACCACATGTAAGTATACAACAATGGTTTAGTTTATTATCAAAACTTGAACAATTTATATTATAGAGTTTTGTATATAAGTATTAGGTAAAACAAGGTTAACAATAAATTTTATACATATAAATTAAAAATAAAACAAAAAAACCGAAACATTTCATTTTTCTCTCTCATTTTATTATAAAGAGTATAAAAAGCTAAGTTTACAAAACACTGATAAAATACCTTGATACAAGTATAAAACAATGTTTAATTTAAATACTTTTACATTGTGATATCTGTACTACAATATTCAGTGTGTATAGAAATTACTAAAACGCATTAACCCCGATAAATCAAAATAAACTGACAGCCAAAATCTGCTTGTTCGTTTGAAACGTGTAATGTGAACTAATTAATTACCCTTGTAGGATACTTTTGAAGTTTAAGACGTTTATAAAGAAATTTATGAAAACAGCTTGTATGGTACCTGTACTTGCAAAATCAATATAGAAGTGAATAGATGATCAAAGTAAGAAAACAAACTTATCAAGCTTTGATATAAATTGTTACGTGGGCAGAAAAATATTTTTTGAAGTAATTTTTAAGTAAATAATTTGTCGAAAGTTTAATATGAAAAACCTCCTTAACAGTCAAGAGTTTTGTGTAATTCAATAAATTTACAGTTTAAAAAACTAATTTTGTTAAACAATTTGTTTTTCGTTTGTATATTTATTTCTTTGATAAAATTTAATTTCAAAATAAATTTATAGTTGTTTTTGTGTTATTATGGTCATAACCTTCAAAACAATTACTACAAAAATACCTACTTCATAACTTAAGATGTTTTATAAGTTATTCTTTAATACAATTAAAAAGCCTTTTAAGCTGTAAAGTCTATAATGTTTCATAACAATTTTAAACTATTAGTTTGAATAAATTTAAATATTTTTTTGTTATATCAAATTAAATTTACTAATGATTTTGTTTATTTTTAAAAAATGTCCAAATATTTATAAAACATCTCTAAAACATTGTCATTTGTGTGCTTTTAAAATAACTACTTTTAGCATTTCTTACAAAATTGAGACAAAATTAATTTCTGACAAAATTAGTCACACAAGATAATAAAGTAAGACGAACTTTTTTGACGTATAAAAACGTTCACCTTCAGCATTTAGCATATAATTGGGTTAAAAGTTAATGGGGTTTTGTACAAATTACAAGAACTAGAATTATTTATTCAAGAATAAGAAATCGATTGCAATGGATTGTTGGTTAGTTTTAGTATGAATTTTACGTTAAGAATAGGGTAAATTTAGTTTTTTTTTTCTAAAACTAGTTCTATAGTTTGAACTTTCAATCAATAACATTTTTTTAGCTTATATTATGTTACAATCACCTTTCATATTTTGAACAAAATATAACATACATTTCCTCAAACTCAACTTTTATTCTTGTACTATTTTATTTACTAATAGTTGTAATCTTTTAAGAATCGATAAAAAAACAAACATAAAACTTATTTTTATAAATAAAAATTATATATTTTTTTAAACTTATTTATCAGAATTTACTTTTTACTAGATATTTCTAAATTACTATTGTATTCAATATATTTTATTATTTTACCATATGTTTTAAAATTAAAATGTATTAATCTAATTTTTACTAAGATTTAAAACTTATTAAGTTTTTTATTTTTATTTATCAACTAACATTTAATATGCAAACTCTTAATTTTCCTAATGCATGTTATTTATTAAACTATTGTTGGTTTGGATAGATACAATTAAAAATTTAAAACTGCTTTTTTTAACAACCAGTACATAAATTTAAGTTATTAAATGTTATGTATTTATAAAACAATTTTGTGTAAAAAAATATGTCTTTTTATTATGTAATATTATTAAAGGATTTAAGAACAAAAACCGATGAATAAATATATCGAAAAGTTTTCTTGAAGGTACTTAAAAAAAATTTTGCTAAAAAAGACGTAAAAACAATTGTTTCTAAATAAACATTTTTCGCTGTTTGGACTTTTTATTTCATTTTTCGAGTGACGAGATAAAAACTTAAACTTAACTCTAATTTATTTATTTTAGAAAATGAAGAAAAAAATAAGCACACCCAGTGTAATTTGAGTTCATTTACAAAAAAATCAATTACGTTTTCAGATTCTACGGTAGTAAATTATGATTATTTCTTATTTTAAATGTTTTTTTAAATTAGAATAGCTACAAAGCTAACTAAGTAATATTTTTACTCAGTAACTGCCTTTAAAATTACATAAAAACTTATACTTTTTAGTTTTAGTAAAATTGATTATTTTGAAAATATATTTTTAATTTTAATTTTTTCAATTATCACATAAAAAAACTTTAACTCTTTTATACGACTTGCCGTAAAATCTTATTACCTTAATTTAAATTTTTGTTTAAAAGGTTTTAGTAAAATATATGTTGTTTTATTTATATAAAAGTTGAAAGATTATAAAAATTAGTTATAAATTTGCTTATTGTTAAAACGTATATAATTCAAAGTTTGTTCTAAAATAGTTACATCATTTTAAGACCACCTACCCCATGAGCTAATTAAATTGCTATATTTGTGGTATTGAATACTTTGTTGTTGACAAACACTTGATAAATCAATAAGCGAAATTATTCACCCGTAAAAACTTTTCCAAATTAACAATGTAACCTTTTACCATAAACAAATCATGGACCACCAACATAACTTTTGAAATTTTCTTTGTAAAGCATTTTTTACACGTTTTATTAGTGCTGAATAACAGTTTAGTTTTTTATTCCAAAATGAAAGGTTATATTAGCAAAATTAATTTAAGTTCAGATATAGAAAATATAAAGCAATAAAAGTTTTAATCATTACTGTTGTTTGTAAACTTTATTTGTTTTTAATGTATTATGCCAATTTTACCAATGTTTTAAGTAATAATTAGTCGTGATAAGTAATACTTTAAATTTAATACTACCTCTTGCCATGATATAGCAAAAACATAATCTATTTATTTTCAAAATTTGTTAAAAATAATCAACACCTAATCTTATTATATTTTATCTTTAAACCTGTATATTTATTAAAATTAACTTTATGTAAAAATAATTTTGAAAGAACCTTTTTATGATCAGTCTTAACCTTTGCTATTAGTTTAAAACATTTTAAACATTTGCAAAAACAAGTTTCATAAAATCGTTTATGCACTTCAACGGTTTATTTTATCAAGTTAATTTACGAAAGTACTAAATAATTAACAAAAATCAATAAATCGACTCTGACTTATGAAGCAAAGTGAATCATCACAAAAGAACTAAAACGTCTTCTTAAGCCTACTTAAGAGAAATGTAGTGGGGAGAATATTGCATTTTAGAAAGTTATTAAACTTTTATACACTTTTTACGCAGCTATTGTAAAAAATTTTTATTTCAACATAACATTAAATTGAAATTAATAACCAATTATAACATATTGAAACTAACGTTATTTTATTTTAATTTAAAATACTTATTTAAAATGAGCTTGGTTAAACCTGAAACACTGTACCGCTATAATTAAATATAAATATTAACTTGCTCTAAAAATATTATTTTGTAAACTATTTTTGTTTGATCAAAATAAAGAAGCAAGTAGTATAATATGTACTTACTTTATTTGAATAAACTTATAAAAAGTTATCAAACACTAAGTTATTTTTGAAACTTGTTTTCTTTGATTGCATATGTTTAAAAGCGTGTATCAGGGTGAATCTGTTGCCCCTAAAAATACAAATTTTGGAATTTCGCTCAGTAAAAATTTTTGACGTTGGGAAATCACATGAGTAACAAGCACAAAAAAAAAAGCTTCTATTATAAATATACCGGTATAAAGCTATGTTTTCAAAAGTAATTTGCTCAAGCAAACTTAAAGCTAATAATCTATCTTTTTATGCTTTCTATTCATTTGAGATCCCAACGTCAAGAAATTTTACAAAGCGAAATTCAAAAGTCGGGGCTACAGATTCACCCTACCCTTCACAACTTGAGATGGGAAATACCTCTCTAATACTGAAATATTTGTGACCATAATATCAAGACGTTATGTAACTGGCATATTTCATAATCATAACCTTCCGAAACTTATTAGATCATGTGTTGAATATAAATTGGTTACAGAAACAAGTATTAAAAAATATATTATTGTTATTTATAGGGTCATACATTTTTTGTAATTTATTTGTAAAAAGTTTGAGGATGTTTTTAAACTAAATTTATTTATTTTGAAGAAATAAAATGACGGTCTGTATATACTGTTTTAATCAATAATAAAAATATGTATGGCTTTAGTTTGAGTTAACAACATTATTGTATATGTTTTGAAATAATGTATTCCTTTTTATACTGGCTAATTTATTTTTTTCATTATCTTATTGCTCTAAAACGTTTCTAATTTGTTTTTGTGTTAGATATCAATTGGTTTAAACTATTAATGTCATAATGGAAAAAAAAGAATTTTATAGCAAAACTTCAATAAATTCTTAAGAACTTTAATTTTAGGTTTAAGTTTAAAGTGTTCTACAAAAATTAAAATTAAGTTAAATATTTTCTATTTTTAATAATCATACCAAAGTGTTAACTAGTTTTGTATTATTCTTTTTTTCTTACATTTAAATCTAATTGAATAAATTTATCAATTACTTCAGTCGAACATTTCAGTATCATTATAAATTTTTAGTAAAGATTTTGAATATAATTTAATTTTACTGCTAAGTTGCATTAAATAAGTACTAGCCTTTTAAATTGAGTTATATTAATCAATAAATTATACTTAATTTTATGTAACCTAACATAAAGTAGACATTACTGCTTGTAACTTTTATGTTTTTTTGTTTTACAGGGGAGAAATTAACTTAGTTATGTTTGTAGCTATTAATATAGACAAGTTTGCAACATACTAACGTCTCGTTTTGACCATATTGCAAAATTAAAACGAGGCTAACGTACTAGGTCTTATTTAAATAGATTCTATGTATGCTATATAATAAGTTGAAACCTAGTGAGTTTATGCAAAATATAAGTGTTATCGTTTAAGTGTAAACAAGATTTCGTGATGCCTTAAAACCTATAAGTATTAAATAATTGTGGTTAAATTAATTAAAAAAAATATTTTTGTTAATCAGAACCTTTTCATACCAAATCACCTGTTAAATTTTTAGTTTAAAAATTCACCTGGGACAAAACTTAATACGATTATGACGTATGATAATACTCACTTTTTTAAAAAATCTGTCTAATTTATTATGAACATTCATGACAATGAAATTAGAAACATGAAAACATCATAAAGGGATTTAGTTTTAAAGTTTATCCGAAAAAAAATAACGAATCTAAACAAATGTGAACTTAAGTTTATAAATATTTTATTGAGATACATCACTTTTTAATGACTTTAGTTTATAATGCCTATCTGAAGTTTGATTTCTATATTATTTAAATAAAAAAATTGACTTTGAAAAAGCTTTTAATTTAATTTTTGATTTATTAATCAATATTATATCGTATTAAAATCTGATCTCATAACACGTTTAAAACGTATAAGTTAATTTAAATAACTGATAAAATTTAGTTTTAAAACATTTCAAAAAGACTATTTTCTTTTATTATATTAAATCAACTAAACTAGCATCAATAGTTGTTTTAAAACTTAATATAGTCTAACGTTTGTAACTTTATTGTTTTACAAATTAAAAATCTTTTTTTAGCATTTTACAAGAATAATAAAGATGTTGTTTTTAGTCTTCAAAATAAGAAATTAATTTAAGCTTTTTGTGTTTAATTTTATTTAACGAATACAAAAACAAATCAATAAAAACCACAAACTAAATTTCATAACGTCAAATTTCCGTTTCAATTGATTGCAAATGTATAGATACTTATTTCTCCGTTTTGTCGAAATCGTTATACAAAATGAATTTAGAACTTTGTTAGTTTTACAAGACGTTTTCAATGTTGATCAAATTAAATTGCTGAAGCTCAAGTTTAAATTTTCTATTGATTAACTTAAAATTCATGTATACAACACAATTTATATCTACATTTTTATTAGTTTCAAAAATATTATTAAGTTTTATTGGACTGAGAAAGTATTCGAAAAAACAACATTTAACT
The DNA here is from genome assembly GCF_965202585.1 of Thalia democratica. NCBI lineage: Eukaryota > Metazoa > Chordata > Thaliacea > Salpida > Salpidae > Thalia > Thalia democratica. The sequence continues at coordinate 88,602,003 of NC_139165.1, forward strand.
ATTTAAATTGTATTTAACATTAGCATATTGCTAATCATTTTATCACTAAATGTATACTAAACATATTAACAAAAGATAGAAACAATTTATTTTTGTACCCAGAATGTAAATAAACAAAGTAGTGTCTCTCGACAAAACTATTGTAACAAAGTATAAGATTAGATACAATATAATTAACTTGAAGTAGTGACCTTTTGTTGAAAGGCGAAGAAAATAGAACATATTGTAATCAGAGAATACTTTTATTTGACGTATTTATATCACGATCACCAAAACTTAATAAAATCATGCTGTGAAACGTAATTTTTTTCTAAGTTTAACTCGGAAAAACTTACTTAAAGCAAATAACAAAAGATTTGATCATATAATTTATTTCTAAAACTTTTTTTCTTTTTTGAACTTTAATATAATTAACTATATTAATGTTAAAAGGAACTTTTCAACACTAGAAACTAATAAAATTAATAATATTAAAGCTTAATATGTAGTGGATCACTCTAAGCTTGAATAAGTATCATAATTCAAAAATACTAATCAAGAAAGCATTGCGAAAACGATTTTTATTTAGAAATATTTAAAATCTAAATATCTACAAATGTCAACTATTTGAAATTAGACATTTTTTAAAACTTTACTTTTTTGAACAGAAATGTAAGCATTTAGGAGTTATACTGAAATTTTGTCTCAAAGTGCTTTGAAAAAAAATTAACTGTTGTGCATAATTTATTTAACGTTTTTATTTATCTTGGTAAAAGTAGAATAGAAAATATTTTTAAATTCTTTTAAAATGTTAATTAGAACAAAAGTTTTAACTTTTTCATTTTTTGTTCATTGTTATAAAAATATTTTTAGGTTTACAACTATAACGTTTACAAAGCTTATCACTTGCATTTTAAAACAAATAAAAAAACACTAATCAAAACTCTGAGTTCTTGTTTAATTTAACTTTTTAGTCTATTTATTTTGTTTGAAAATTGCTTTAATAAGTATTCGACTTTTTTTTTATTTAGTTTAAGTTTAAGACACTTACACATATATCAAAGACATAATAAATTGTTTTACGTTATAAAGTAATAAGCTAATAGTTTGGGTATACTTTAGATTATTTTATATATTAGATGTTTAAAAAGTGTTTAGCTTCGTAAGTTTTAAAGTATTATTAGTTGAGTTGGTATTTAATAGTATTTTTATTTATTTAGTGGTAATACATTGATAGCTTGTATATTACTACTCTATAATCAAAAATTTGACTAAAACAGCTTTATCAATACAGTTAAGCTTTTATTAGTAGGACTGAACTATTTTATTTTTCTACAAGTTTTTTATTTATTTGGAAAGTTTGTTTAAACAGTTCTTTTTATTGAAATATTAGTTATTATTATTAACAAATAATAATAACAAAATGTTTAACAAAATGTTTTTTTTTATTACTAAGTTAATTAGTATTTTTAACATTTAGAGTTATTAGTTTGAAGTTTAGTTATCAAGTTTATCATAATAGTAATTTTCCTTTTGTTACTTAAATATTTTTTATAAATAGTTACAAACATTTTACATATTCGGTCTACCTACTAATTTTTAAAAACTTTATACAAATTCGTTTAGAAAAAGTATAATGAAGTATTACTTTGAATGACACAAATCATCAAACTTATATGATTAGACTTTATTTAAAGTAAACAAAAGTTTTTTACGTTTTACTTTAGTACAGGTTTTATATTGTTAAAGAATAAATATTTTAAATAAGTTTACTCTTAAGAAAATTGACTAGTGTTTATTGATAACACTGTAAGAATGGTTTGTTTATATTTAGTAAGCAATAATGCTTTTGTAAACTTACAAGAAAACGTAATAAATTTAAAATAATCTACTATACATGTTTATAAAGGTTCTTACAACTTTAATTTTTATTTAAATCTGTTTGTTTTCAGTTGGTAATTACACTATAGTGTTATGATACATATTACTCTTTTTGTGACTATTAATGTGCAAAATTTATTGGAATTTAAACTTTTCCCGATTCATAATTAAATATTAATACATACTTATCTTTTATTATTATAACCTGTATTTCTTTGGATGCTTTATCAAACGATTTATTTATTTGAATTTTTTTCTACATTAGTTTTTTATAAAACTTATTACTATAAAATATTTTTTGTGAAAAACAGTTTCTTATCTATGGGATGTATACAATTTCATAGCATGTTAATAAAAACTTATTAAACAACTAAAATTTTTATTGTATAATTGTCACCTGCTACAATATAAAAGCGATATGACGTAATAGGTGGCTCACAATTTAAATAAATCTGTCAAAGTTTGAGTCCATTTGGCAAAATTGTTTTAACTTCAAGTATTATGTATGGTTTAATTTAAACTAAAAGTTATTTTTAGTTTACATCGTACTTCGTTGGCCCTTGTATAAAAATAGTTTAGTAGAACAAACTCTAAAACATAAGTTCTTTACTTTAACCTCTTAGACTTTTTATATACAGCAAACCGTTAAAATAGATATAAGTTTTGTTAGTACTATCACTTAAACTTATTTGAGATATAACCGTTAAAAGTTAATACTTAGTATATTTTATTCTCACAAAGCTATGCAATTTTCAAATTTTGTTTTTATAATATTTATTTTATTTCATTTTTGTATTAAGAAAATATATTTAGTGCGAAAGTGATTAAACAAAAAACAAATAAAATTTACAAGTTTAAAAATATAAGTTTAATTCACGTTTTAGTTTTAGGGTATGGCAGTTTAAAGGTGTTCGTTCATTAAAAAAAGTGTATTCAAGTACATGAAAAATTACGGAATAGCTTAAATACTCCGTTTTTAAATTTTGTTTAAAAGATAAGACTTCTTAAATTTTTATACAAAACCTATAGACTTAATTGTAATCTTTAAATACGTTTTAAAAAGTCTTACTTTCACAAATCATGAGGCTATTTTAATGTATAAACCTTAAACTATTTACATATTTTTAATTCGCTGGGTTATACTATATGGGTCGGCAGGCTGAGGTACTCGGGGGCCAAATTTCGAATTTAAAACATGCTCGGGGACGCAATTTTAGTTTTAGTAAGACATTTAAAATTAACTAGTTTTAATTCAACCAGTCTAGTAATTGAGTCTAAGTTATATATGCATATAGGGCTTATTATTTAAAAAATTGAGTTTTTTCTCTTAATGAACTCACTATCTGTCTAATTAACTTATTTTCATACTTAGTAATTTAACTACTTAACTATCACCTACTAGCACGAAACAAACGAGCTTAGATTGTAATTTTTTGTCATTTTTTTCAACTGTCCTTATCAATATCTTTTTTTAACTTAAATATACTGCTTAATTAGTATTAAATTACTTGATAAAACTTAATTCTTTCAAATTAAAAGACTAATATTAATAAAAATTCACTAGTATTATAGAAAAATAGATTAGCTTCAACAATTAATCTTTAGACTGTTCAAAAATCTACTTATTTTTCAAACATGGCCACGTTTTTAGACAAGAAGTTTAACCAAAGTAATCGAACTTGAGTACTTTAAAATTAAAATTCATAAAGGCTAATTAAAATGAACAATACTAATATTACTATTATTGTGATTACATAACTACTTAACTACTTGGCTAGAATAATTGAAAATTTTTACACTTTGTAAAGTTTGTGGCTATTATCTAAACTAGCTTTAGATTTGCAATATAAAAGTTTTAAGCTAGATAGATTTTCAATAAAAAAATCAACTAGTTTAAAGTACACTAGCTACTTGAAAATGTTAAACTATCCTAAATTTTTGACAACCCTATTTAGTATGAAACTAGTACAAAATGTAATAACATATTACAATAACAATAAATAAAGTTTAATAACAATAAGTTAATTCAATTTTACAGATCAAAATAAAAATAAAATATTACTTCCAATAAATTAGATTAAACTAAAGATTACATTTAAACTAGCTATCAAAACAAACTAATAAAAAACTAAAAGCTAATAAAAGTATAACAAAAGCAAAAACAAATATTAAAAGTAACAATATGACAATAAATAATGCATTATTTTATACTTTTTTATACTAGAAAAAAGTAAAAATAATAATATTATATTATTATTTATTTATAAGGATGTTTTTAATTTTTCTTTAAAAATTAACTATTAAATGCAGTTGAAAAGTTATTTGATGAAAAGCTACTAATAATTTAAATGTTCAAAAAATACTTAGCGCGATTAAATAAGTACCTTTTTATCTAAATACTGTTCAAAGGTTAAGGTTACATTTGAAAGTACTAAAATGTGCAGTAATAAAAATTATTCAATAATTACTAATTCAATAACTTACAAAATCAAAGAATCAAGCAAGATAAAAAGCATTTTAAGGAAAATTTAGATCAATAGAAGCAAGAAAGACCCTTATGTTTATGAAAAAAATCATAAATGTGCAATATTTCTTTTTAACTTTTTAAGTTTAAGCGGTAAAAGTAGTAGATATCAGGGGCGTAGCGTGGGGAGCGGCACTGGCGCATGCGTGTCACATAAAAAAAGAAAAGAAGTAAAAAAAAAGAATGTGCTGTCTTTATCCTTTATTGTTTATTTTTTTCTGATTAATTTGCCTTTTTTTAACTATGTTTATCTAGTTCTCGAAAAGTTAAACGAAATTTTGAATACCAATTAGTAACAAGTTAGGGAAATTACTCAATGTACTAATACGGTGCGCAAGCGAAAGTGCGCACCGATGTTGATGAAAAACTCCATAAGGAAAAAATTTATAACTTCATGAACTCATAAGAATTTAGAATCAAAAAGCACGCAATTAATGTAGTGCACCGCAGTAGTATCACCTTATGACAGATTTTTCTACAAAGAGTTTACAAAAATATGTCACGCTTAAAGGATAATTAAACAATTTTACAAGTTTTTTTTTATGCTGCAATAAATGTTAAGACTACTGCTAGTTTTCTGATCATTATTTTTGTAAACATACAAAAAAAAAAAGCATGTCGGCTTTAAGAAAAAAACTTTGTTTATGATTTTTATTTTAAACAAAAACAATCAGATAAATAAATTTTAAAAAGTATATTTTAACTTAAAAACTTTAAAGTAACAAACAGTTACTTCGAACTTATTTTACTTAATGAATTTATTTTAATTATATAACTTATAAAAAGATCGTTTCAGAGCTAATTATAAGTTTTAATTTAGGGGATTTTTTGAGAAAAAAGTTTGCGCACCCCCTGACCAAAATACCTCGCTACGCCACTGGTAGATATATAAGGATTCTATATAAGGGACAAATATGGAATAATTCAAAAAAACAGAACTTAAACCAAAAAAAATCAACTTATAATGTATTTTTAGCGTGCCAGATCAACATGCTCGCAGGCCACAGAAATACCTTTTGTGGGCCGCATGCGGCCCGCGGGCCGCGTGTTGCCGACCCCTGTTTAAAAGCATCGATTTACAAAAATCAAAATATTTTGTTCAGTTGTCTTAATATAAGAAGCAATTATATACTTTGTATAAATTTTGATGATGTTTAAATTAGACTTAAAGTTGTAAACTTGAGACAAACTTGAATACAGTTTTATAAGGCTTCAACAAAAACTAAACACTCACAATTTGTTATTTTATGAGTTATCAAACGATATGATAATGGAGCTGGTTTACAAAACATTTGTAAAAAGTAAGTTTTAATAAACTGACGTTAGTAAATAACAAAGTACACAAACTAAAATCAAAATAAGTAAATGTGTTTTTTTTATTTCAAACCTAATAGTTAATTATTTTCACCTTTATTCAACCTTTTTTGTTTACTAGCAATATATCTTCTATATTATGTTCATTTTATTGTTTTTTTATATTTTGTCTGAAAATATTTTCGACTAGTTGTAGTTTCAACATTTTTATTTTTGGTACTGCCACTGTTTTAGTTTTTGAAGAAACAATAAAATAAAAATCACGTTGAAAATAAATAATTATTTTAAACAAATTGATGTAATGTATACTATTAGTGATAAAAATTACTTGTTTGATAAATATTTTTTAAATATTTTTACTCCTCTAGGTAACACTACAAATATTTAAACAATCGAGTCTAGACATTTATTAGACATATATAAAACAAAAGCAAACTCATACTTAAAACATCTTGATATTTGGCCGAATTTAAAAAAAAATAATTTTCTGCACCTAAATATCAATTTTTATACGATGTTAAAAGCTTAAGAAGTGTGCCAGTTGTGGGTCTGATAAAAAACAAAAAAAAACTTTAAACTAGAATATAAAAGGGGTTATAAAAACTGCACCATTAAAATTAAGTGAAAACTAAAACAATAATTAAATAAACTACAGTTAAAAAAAGATTTTAGTTATTTATCAGTAAAACTATTATAAATGGTATGTACCAAAAGAATGGCTTGCTTTAAAACAGGGGTCGGCAAACTGCGGCCCACGTGCCAACCGCGGCCCTCGAAGAGTAAATCTGCGGCCGACGAGCATATGTAAATGTGGCCCTCGAGAATGTAAATTTTGCCCGCTAAACAAAATAATATTTTAAATTGACTTTTTCGAAAAAAAGTATTTTTATTAGTTTTGTTTTTAAGTTCCTGGATACCATTTAAAAACAATTTATTATTTTTTTTGCAAAAACTAAAATATGTGAGAAAAACAGATAGTAGTTCTATCAGTTTTTCTTTAAAGTTTAGATGTTTATTTCCTTTCAAACAATAACATCTTGGAGTGTATACAAAAGCTTACGTACATGGATTGTAGTGTTTCTTAGACTCAGTAAGTTGACAATACAATAAGTAATTTTATTTAGTATAAAGATTTTATATGTACAAACATTACAGTGTTTTACTAACGTGTCAATCGTTTATAATTGAGGTCTTTGGTTTGACATGTGATTATAAAAATGTTTCTTGTATAACTGTTTTATCACTATATTGAAATTTGTAAAGAAAAATTTGAAAAACTCAAAAACTTAAAACTAAAATATTTTTCAACTTGTAAATTGTTTTGTTCAAATGGCAAACCTTTTCAATCTTGGCTTTTTTACAGTTTTTCAACTTTAAAAAATACTGACTGGTTTGATGTAACTGAATGTAACTTTTTTTTTTCAAGAAGTTGCAACCAAGAAAACTCTAAATAGATTGTTATAGTATTTAAGGGTTTTAAACAAAAAATGTGTGTTTTTTGAAATAAAAATAATAATATATGTTTTGCTTATACTTTAGTTAACTTAACAAAATAATTGAAACTTTAAATATGTGCTGTGCAATGTATTGAACATATAAGCATTTTTTTTAACATTTTAAAAGAAAATAATATCTAGATCAGGAGTCGGCAAACTGCGGCCCGGGGGCCAACTGCGGTCCTCGAAGTGTATATCTGCGGCCCGCGGGCATGTTTTATTTCTGCGGCCCGCGAGCACTTAAATGTGGCCCTCGAGCATGTAAATTTGGCCCGCTAAACAAAACTATATTTTAAATTGACGTTTTCAAAAAAAACAGTATTTTTAAATGTTTTCTTTCTAACTTCCTTGATATCATTTAAAAACCAAAAACCTTTTATCATCTTCACTGCTTAAGCTTAAATATGTGAAAAAATACATACAGTAGTCTTTTTCTATTTTAAGTTTAGATTTTTCTTTTACTTTTAAACAACAAAATCTTGAAGTGTTTACAAAAGCTTACGTACTAGGATCTGAGTGTATTTTAGATGCAGTAAGTAATTTTATTTAGTATAAGAATTTTATGTGTACAAACACTGTGCAAACATTACAGTGCTTTACTAACTGTCAATTCTTTATCATTTAGGTCTTTGGTTAGACATGAGATTATAAAAATGCATGATTGTTTTATCACTATATTGAAATTTGCAAAGAAAAATTTAAAAAATAAAAAACTATTTACTAATACTAAAATATTTTTTAATTTGGAAATTATTTTGTTGTAATGGCAAAGTTTTTCAATCTTGATTTTTTTTACATTTTTTAACTTTTAAATACACTTACTGGTTTGATGTAATTAATTGTAACTTTTTTGTTTCAAAAAATTTAAACCATGAAAATTTTAAATAGATTATTAAAGTATTGAAGTGTCTTAAATGAAAAACTTGCGCTGTTTAAAATGAAAATGATAATATATGTTTTGTTTGTACTTTAGTTAACTTGACAAAAAAAACTAAAATTTAAACATGTGATGTGCAGTGTATTAAATATATAAAGATTGTTTTCAACAACTTAAAATAAAATAATAACTAAATAAACAGAAGTTGATTATATAAAAAGTGTACAAAGTGATCAACATCTGTTTTTTAAGCTAAATTTTTTCAGATGTCAGTAAGAGTTGCTTGTAAATGACTACGTGAAATGGCTATCTACAAAATGCAAAAGACTGAAAGAAAGAGAAAAAAACAACACTTAATGATTCCGAACTAGAAGAGGAAATGTTTTATTAATTCTTTTATTTCATCACTGTATTTGTAAGTCGATCTTTTATTGTTGTGTAAATTTTTTTCAAACACAAAGCGTCTAAAAGATTGCTTATTTAATTGTTAAAGAGTTAGGTGTAAATTAGAAGAACAAAACGGTTATTTTAATAAATTAATTTATAAATAATGATAGAAATAACATTGGGACATATGTATTTTACCAAGTATAAACTTTAGACTCTAAAATAAAAATACATTCCAAATAGGACCCCTATAAGTAGCTAAATGTGACTAAAATCGATTATAAATAACAACTGACTAAAACTAAAACTACGGCCCGCGGAAAATTTTGAAACTTGAAATTTAGCCCGCGATAACCAATTGCCTGCCGACCCCTGCCTATCAAAAATACCACACTACGCCACTGGTACAGTTTATACTTCATGTATTGGACTAAATATTATCAATTTTTTCATAGTTTGTCATTCTGATAATTTTTTACAACAGAATCGCTGTTTAGTATTCCGTTTAGCGGTGAAACATAGTAGTTGTCAGAATTCGTAATTAATATATTTCAAAATAACAACATTTAACTTAACTGGTTTCTTTGCTAAATCTGTTCAAACCATGTATTTAACTTCGGACTTTATTTTAGACATCTTTATCCTATCTTTTAGTTTTACAATTTACAAATTAATGAACTTATTTGTTTTTACCGAGCAAATAACTTTTATAAAATTAAAGCTATTAGACTATATTTTAAAACTCTTCCGTGTTTAAAACACGTTTAAGTCCCGTGCTTTAAACACGTTTAAGTTCCGTGTACGTATTTATGACGCGTTTAAGTTCCGTGTACGTATTTATGACGCGTTTAAGTTCCGTATACGTGTAAGCTATGAATCACCCATCTATGGTTTATATACGCCCTAAAACACAATAAGTTTAGTTTAACTTTTATTTGTTCATTAGCAGATTAAACCAACATAAATTTAGTAACTAGTACTTCGTTTTAGATCAACTTAGTTGATGCAGTACTAACAAAAAGTTTTTTCATTCAAGTTAAATTATTACAAAAGCTTTAATTAAGCGTTTAGATTTACAAAAAATTTTAAAAAAATTTTTAATATTAGCCGTTTCACCAAACGAAAAGGGCTCAAATTTTTGGACCATAAAAACAAAATAACTTAATTTCAAGCTACAGTTATAAAAGTATGTTACAAATAGTTAGGCTTAACTTTAATAAACTTAGACCTCTTAACTATTAAGCAACTATTTTTTATATTATTAAAAGTTATTATAAAAACTTTTTTTTAAAGTTCTACATAAGAAATCATGAGATTTAAGATAGGCTTAATATAATGTTATATGAAGAAAATGGTGAATCAATCATCATTGAACTTTTTGCATTCAATTAATCAAATAAAGTTTTGTTCTGTGTAAATGTTGTATTGAAAAAAAAAACTAATAAAAAGCGAAAACTGTATAAAATACTACGTTTTTTGTTTAAACTTATGAAACAATATATAAAATAGTTGCAAATATTGAGCAACACTATATTGAAAATTAAAATTAAAAAAAAAATTCAACAATATTTTTTCGCTAGAAAATGAATAAATATTTCAAAGTTCTTTTGATTGCGCATTTTATATCAATTGTTATTATCCTCACAACGGGTGCCCTCTTTAAGGTCGGTACATTTTCAGTTACCGAGGAAACATAAAAGGTATTTTTTTATTTAATTGTTCAAAATATAGGTTTAATTGTTTGCTAACAAAAGATCCTAGTGAAGTAACTCCACTGAAATATAAATAAAAACAAATTATACAGTAATCTTCCTTTATACTACCAACATATGTTTCTGTGTGTCAACGAATCAACACACTTCAACTGGGTTCTGTAAAAAAATAATTACTGTAATGAGAGAATAGAAGCATAGAATAAAGTAGGTGTATACATGTTTTCATTAAAATAAGATATTTTCTGCAGATAATAGTTATTAATAGGTAAAATACTTAATATTAAATCCGACTGTTATAAAACTATATACAGTGCACTACCGCTTAAGTACGCAAATTGAACCCGACCAAAAAGTGCGTACTTAGCACGGGTAGTGCGTACTTTTTGACGATATAGTATAATATGAAATTTAGTTGTTTGTTTTCTTTCTTACAACTAGCCACCAAATAATTAAGCCAAATAAACAAGTCATTTATTTCAAATAACATTTAAAACATAATTCTTATTTGCAAATTTTTTTAATAGATTTTAAAATGATTTATTTTTTCTATAAAAAGCTTCTACATAATTAATACATACATTTAATATAGAAAGTCAATGTCAGTCAATGATTTAAAAAAAATATTAAGCTACATTTTGTTTTGTTAGAGGGAAAGTACCAAACTACTTTGTGTTTACAAAACATTTTTAAAACATCAATGTATGTACATTTAAATTAAATTATGACTTAACTATTTTGTATATGTAGGTTTTTTAACTTTGTCATCTATATTTATTTATTTTATAGCATTACAGCTCAAATATCATTATTCTTTTTGCTTTTCTGCAACCACAACATAAGTATTTATTTATTTGATATTAATATTTAGTTTGTTAACATTTAATAACAGGACTGTCACAATCTCAGGCCACTTGGCCTACTCAGGATTACTCACCCTAGTTTAAAAGTTGTGAAAGTATCAGGCTAACTCAGCAAGTTGGCCATTCTACCTGGAAACATAAAATAATCTGGAAAAACTTGATGATTGAAAATTTAGGCAAAAAAACTGGAATTTCTTGAAGTTCTAGTATAATATCCTTTACTTTGTCTTTCTGGATAAGTGCGTACTTAAGGCGTGATGCGTACCAAAAAAAGTGCGTACTTAAGCGGTAGTATACTGTAATATGTGTGATTATTAAGTCTAAAATAAGTTAAGTAAGCTAAATTACACAACAAAACAACAAATCATAATATAAACAAACAACTCACGTTAATGGAAAAGATAACTGATTCAAAATTTATTGTTGTTAACTAATGAAAAATACATTCATTACAACTAATAATTACGTCACAATGTAAATGAGGTTATTTAAACTATTTGATTTGTATTGTAAAGAACATTAATTTTGTTTTTACGTAATCTATTTTGAACAGAAATAAAACATTAACCATTAGTTAGTGAATCAATACAATTTATTAAAACTTAACGACGGTGAAGGCAATAAAAGTCACAGAAACTCGATGTAACATGTATATTATATATTGAATGTTTGTAATGATTGAATCAAAGTTATATAGAATTAGGAAGCAGATTTAGTTCAAATGTAAAAATCAAAAATGAAAAAATTAAACTTTAAAAAAAAACAAAACACAAAAAATCAAAATTGTTATTGGGCTTACAATGTACTGACCGATAATTAATTTACAGCGACATACATAAAATCATAATGACCTAAATTAAATATTTATTGTATTTTATAATTAATAAAATAATTAAATAGTAAAGTAGGAGTCGGCTGTTTAATTTAAATATCCAATACAGATATTTTAAATATTTAATAAATAAATTGTTTTATATATGAAAGTTAAAATGTAAAACAACAAGGTAGTCATATGCTAAGTATAAACCTGCAGTAAAAAACCTACTAGCTCTCTTAGGCGTAGTAGGTAAAAAAGCACGGTTTATCTGTTATTTGAATATAGGCTTCCATATAAACTTGGAACTTAACATATAAATGTGTAAAGAATTATAGTCGGAGGGTAAAGTGAATATATGAAATTACGGAGAAGGAAAGTGAGTTGTGTGAAATAGATATAAATAATAAATGAATAAAACTATATGTTACTTAGGATATATAATTATTTAATATATGTTAAGTGAATGTGTGTGTGTATGTGGAAGGTGAATGAAAAGTATGAAAGGTGAGAAGGCGTAAAGGTGTTATTTGAAGAAGAACCGTCGGTTGTGTGCACAGTTGATTGAAATATCACGTCTTTTATTTAGTAATTGTTTACTATCTTCTGCTAAAATTGCCATTCGTTGTGTAATTTAGCTTACTTTACTTATTTTAGACTTAATAATCACAAATATCATATAGTTTTATAACTGTCGGATTTAATATTAAGTATTTCACCTATTAATAACTATTATCTATAAAAAATATCTTATTTTAATGAAAACATGTACACACCTACTTTATTCTATGCTTCTATTCTCTCAATACAGTAATATTTTTTTACAGAACCCAGTTGAAGTATGTTGATTCGTTGACACACAGAAACATATGATGGTAGAATAAAGGAAGATTACTGTATACCTTGATTTTATTTATTTTTTTATTTAAAAATGTTATTTAATGAAATTTAATTATATTTTTTTATGAAAGGTCATGCAGAAGATATTTAACGAGCAGGAGAAAACAATATTGGTACTTAACAAAAATATTGAAGGTAAATACAAAATTTTTATTAAAAAAAAATTGAAAGTATATACAAACTTTTTACTTAAAAAAAAAAAAGAAATTAAATATAATCTCTTCACTTAACAAAAAATTTCAAGGTAACTTTAAGCTTTTTACTTAACATAAAATTTAAAGCTAACTTTTTATTTTATGTAAAAAACTAAGTTTTTTTTATTATATAAAAGAAATTAAGATTAAACACAACTTTTTTATTTTATTTTAACAACGTGCTTGTGCATTAGGGTGTTTATAAAAAAAAATAAAAAATGACCTTTGGTTTTTTGACTTGAAAAATTTTACAGTTAGCAAATATCACAAAAATACCGTACGCAAAAAAATGATTTAAAGAATTTTTTATTGTGCCAAAAAGAAAGTTGATAATGTAAATTTCAGTTTAATGTGTAAGAAAAATCAATTTATTAAAAAGTTTTATCTTTTTGGAGGCAGATCTATGTTTAAAGGTTTTTCGTAAAGCTTAGACCCCAAGAGTTTTTTGTACAATTATGAATTCATGACAGCGGAAACTACCTAATGTGAAGTTAAACCCTTAATATTGTACATTTTATAAAACAAATAGCTTTTACATTAAACAATTTAGTTTGATCAATTATTTTCAAACTCAATGTATCTTGAAAAAACTTTTTATGGTGTTAGTATATGTATGTATATTGGAGATTTTGAAAAATAATTAAAAACAGTTAATTACATTAAACTAAAACTTAAATACATCTTTATGCAAAGAAAAAGCTACATAGAAAAAACTTTTATATAAATTGTGTAACAAAAAAATACTTTTAAATAGAATTATTTTAAAATGTGACAAAATACAGTAAATGTAAGTACAACTTTTTTTTGAATTTTATAATTTCCAAAATACCCTTAAATATAGACCTACCTATAAAAATAGAAACGTTATATACTTTTTTCTTATATCTGTGGTGTAATTTACAGTAAAAAGGTTTTTTTTTTCTAAAGTTTTAAGTACTTTCATAAAATCGATTCTGGCACTATTAAAAGTTGTTTAAATCATCTGAAACATTGCACATGGTGTTTTCTGATATTTGTCAACAGTTTCTTTCTCCGGTTTAAAGCTCAAAGATCGATTTTTTATAAGCCCAGTACTGTGGTGCTGTGCATTAAGAATTATATTTTTCAGAATTAAAGGCTCGATTTGATGTTAATAACAACACCAACAACTCGACAACACCTACAACTCAACAGACTTTGAGTTAGTTAACTTTTTAAATGTTTCAAAATTTGTCAAAGTTAAATAGTATCCCTATCCAGCCAAAACACCAAACAATGAACTAGTCTAAAACTTTGTTTAGACTTTTGTTTATTTATTTTAATCTTTAAACTTAAAAGTAACCTTACGAGAGCTTAGTATTTTAGAAGAGGTTTAAAAAAATAAGTTACATTTAAGTAAAACGGTTAATACAAATGAGTTTTTACAACACGACTTAACTAAATAAATTGTTAAAAAAAACTTTTTACTTGAAGCAGACGGTGGTTTAATGAAATAGAAAATATTGTTTATGTCTTTTAAATTTTATGTAAAAATTTTCTACCTAAGAAGTTTTTTAAAACTAACAAAAAGTATTTTTAATAAAACATATTACTTAATTATAATAAGAAGATTAATACTGTAAAATGAATTTAGAAATTTATAAAATATTTACTAAAACATATTTAACACTTGATAATACTTAAAGTTAAGTACCAAACTAAAATTAAAAATTTTCTTAAGTTTCATTTATGTATTTTTTTTTTCAGATGACAATCGTTACAAGCAAACTGTTTAAATTAAAAATAAGGTTTTTGCTTTCAAATTAAGAAAACTAAAAAGGTTACAAGCCAAGTGTTTAGTTGAGAGAATGTTGAAACTCGTTGTCAGTCAGTAAACAAGTTTTAATTAATACTAAAAAAAAAAAAATCCAAAATTCCACAAAATAAATAATCAACAGAGTAAATACATGTATAAAAATTAATTAAATAAAAAATAACCAACAGAAAAGTTCGAAGTAGTCAAGCAGAGTATGAAATGGGAGGCAGCGAGAAGTTATTGTCAGAAGAGATCTGGAGACCTGATACAACACGACCAAAGAGTGTTAACTCGACGTGGAAGAAAGTTAGTTGCTTTAAATTTATAATTACTTGAATTATGTTCACATTTAAAAATTTGATAGACGTTTAAGTTTGTAAAAATGTCAATATCATTTACAAACTTTCTATAACATAAAATATTTTTCACGTATTTATTTTGTTATTTACGTATTAATAACACCAAATACTTTATTATGTGAATGTAGTTAAAATAGTTAAGTAATCTTATTATTTCTTTTAATTAGTTACTAATTTTTTCATCCATTCTGATAAAAACAAATCTCGCATTAACTTTTACTTATAATAAAATTTAGAAAACCAAACAGAGTTTTAGTACGAGTAAACAATTTCATTCAACTTAGTTATATTATAACACAAAGTTATAAGTGTAATTATATTAATTTATTATGTATCTAATTATTGAATTAAAACTTTGTAGTGAAATTTCTGAAGAGTAAGAAATGCCGCTCAACTATTACTACCACACGGGAATCAGAAGAGATGCCTAACATCTGGAGGAGAAGCAGCGACGGAGTTCAGGTGATGCTGGAGGATTGGCTTCCTGCTGAGTATCCTATTAGCAGCGATGGTTGGGATTTTTTGTACTGGTACTTCTGGAATAACTCAAACAAAAATAAAATTTATAACCACCCTGATCTCTCACGTTACTTTATTTGTGAATACTAACTTTATTTGAATCATTAAAGACTAAGTTAAATGAAACTAATTCAAAAAAGTTTTACTAATAAATTCTACTTTCAAATGCTTCAAGTTTTCTCTTCTACAAAAACAAACATTAATATTTTCTTATCAAAGTTGTTTGCCTCTTATAGTTTAAGATGTTAATTTTATTATCCTATTGTGTTACATAGTGATTCAAAATATTTTAAATTTCTTTCAAGTTAAACAAGCAATATTTTGTTAGTTTTAGTGTTATCTAGTTTTTTATCTGCTTATATTACAACAAACAAAAATATTTTTTAAATCAAAGTTATTTGCCTCTTATAATATAAGATGTCAATTTTATTTGTTTTTTATTTACTACTCAAAGTGATTTCTTTTGGTAGTAAAACAAATCAAAGTATTCTAACTTTTTGAAAGCTGATAAACACTATATTATCAAATTGTATGCTATTTAATTAATAATCTAACAAAAGAACGTTTAACGAAATAATTTTTATTTTTATAAGACAACATGGTATACTTGTGACATCAAAATTATAAATAAAGTCACAGAAATCAAAAAAAATCACTGAGACTATCAAATTATTATTAATGGTTGTAAATAAATTTATACTAATTTGTTTTAGATTTAAATTTTTTTTTTCTTTAATCAGGTATCAAATACTTGTGTAACTTTTAAAAAAGTTAGGTTTTTTATTTTAAGCAGAAAAAATTTTAGCGCATTAAAAAAAATAAATTGCCATAATTGAAACGAAATAACAAAACGAAATATAAAAATAAAAGTTCACCATAAAATATTCGGCAGATTATAAACTAAAAAAAATTTGCCTATAAAATTGTAAATTTTTGTATATGATATTAATTCATTTTTATGTACCGAACTAAATTATTTTTTTATTAAATAAAAAAGCAGCTTTGCTGAAAAGTTGAACAAAATTTGAATCCAGTGTAAAAAAAAATTATTTGTTTCTCAACATAAAAATGTTTTTGAGGTGAAATAAATAATCTAGCAATTACAAACAAAACAAACTTTTTTTTATGACGTCACTACGAAATAATTACGTCATAATTGCCTCATCAGTGAGCTCAGATGTCTAAGTTTTCCTGTAAATGAATATTCGAGTAAAAAAACTAATAAAATCTTTATAAAAAAATAGTTATTTGATTGTTACTTAAAAACTGTATTTTAGTTATTACTATTTTTTGATATATTTTGTAAATATCATACTTAAATAATTTGTGAACAGGAATTTTTAATTGGAATTATTTTTATAATTGTTCAAGTAACTTCTTATAATTTAATTAATAAAGTATATTATAAGAAACATCGAAAATCATAACTTATTTTCACTTAATTTAAACAATTCTTTTATTTTTTTATTTTGTAATTTAATACTAATTAACTTGTGTTTAGGTTTAAATTAATATTTTAGATTATAGAAATTATGAAAACATGACAAATTTTATAAGTGTTAGTTGTTAGAAAAGAGATAACTTTTAAATTATGCAAAAATAACTATTTAAAATGTTAGAACTTTTTTTTCTGGATGTTACTATAATAAGTTCTCCTAAAAACTTCTAAAGTAAAAAAAAATAAATTATAGTTATTGTACATCAAGTCAAAAAATATTAAGAAAATATATTTCGACATGTATCAAACAGAAATAAAAGAAAGAATATTTTTTTCTTTCAGTTTCATAAAGATAAATTTTGATATGTATTGAAGTTTTACAATTCCAAGTAAATTTGAATGTCAAAATAAAAGTCCACTTCCCTACTAAAGTCATACTGAATTTTAAAAATTAAAAGAGAAGTGATCATTCTTTACTTAAAAAATATTGTTTTTTGAGGGCATATTGAGGGGTTATTTTTTATTACAACTTGATCTTATTTTGTAGAGTTATAATTAAGCTAGAAGTTGCAATTTACAAAATTTTAATATTAAACAATTTTTGAAATATAGCCCCTTAAAGTCAGAGAGTACAATAGATTGCTAATGGGAGTAAAACTTAAAAGATAAACAAATTTAATAACTTAAAATCTATATTTTCCTACGTTTTAGAGCAGGGGTCGGCAAACTGCGGCCCTCGCTCAAAGTGTATATCTGCGGCCCGCGAGCATGTTTTTTTTGCGGCCCGCGAGCATGTTTTATTTCTGCGGCCCGCGAGCACTTAAATGTGGCCCTCGAGCATGTAAATTTGGCCCGCTAAACAAAACTCTATTTTAAATAGACGTTTTCAAAAAAATACAGTATTTTTAAAAGTTTTCTTTCTAACTTCCTTGATATCATTTAAAAACCAAAAACCATTTATCATCTTCACTGCTTGAGCTTAAATATGTGAAAAAATACATACCGTAGTCTAAGTATTTTTCTATTTTAAGTTTAGATTTTTCTTTTACTTTTAAACAACAACATCTTGAAGTGTTTACAAAAGCTTACGTACTAGGATTTGAGTGTTTTTTAGATGCAGTAAGATGACAATGCAATAAGTAATTTTATTTAGTATAAAGGTTTTTATGTGAACAAACACTGTGCAAACATTACAGTGCTTTACTAACTGTCAATTCTTTATCATTTAGGTCTTTGGTTAGACATGAGATTATAAAAATGCTTCTTTCATAATTGTTTTATCACTATATTGAAATTTGCAAAGAAACATTTAAAAAATAAAAAACTATTTACTAAAACTAAAACATTTTTTAATTCGGAAATTATTTTGTTTAAATGGCAAAGTTTTTCAATCTTGTTTTTTTTTTACATTTTCAACTTTTAAATACACTTACTGATTTGATGTAATTAGTTGTAACTTTTTTGTTTCAAAAAATTCAAACCATGAAAACTTTAAACAGATTATAAAAATATTTAAGGGTCTTAAAAGAAAAACTTGCGCTGTTTAAAATGAAAATGATAATATATGTTTTGTTTGTATTTTAGTTAACTTAACAAAAAAACAAAAATTTTAAATCTATGCTTTGCAGTGTATTAAATTTATAAAGATTATTTTCAACAACTTAAAATAAAATAATAACTAAATAAACAGAAGTTGATTATATAAAAAGTGTACAAAGTGATCCACATCTGTTTTCTAAACTAATTTCTCTCAGATGTCAGTAAGAGTTGCTTGTAACGTGAAATGGCTATCTACAAAATGCAAAAGACTGGAAGAAAGAGAAAAAAACAACATTTAATGATTCCGAACTAGAAGAGGAAATTTTTTATTAATTCTTTTATTTTATCACTGATTTTTAAGTCGATCTTTTATTGTTGTGTAAACTTTTTCAAACACAAAACTTCTAAAAGATTGCTTATTTAACTGTTAAAGAGTTAGGTAAAAATTAAAAGAACAAAATAGTATTTTAATAAATTAATTTATTAATAATGATAGAAATAACATTGGGACATAAGTATTTTACCAAGTATAAACTTTAGACTCTAAAATAAAAAATACATTCCAAATAGGACCCCTATAAATAGCTAAATGTGACTAAAATCGATTATAAATAAAAACTGACTAAAACTAAAACTACGGCCCGCGGAAAATTTTGAAACTTGAAATTTGGCCCGCGATAACCAATTGCCTGCCGACCCCTGGTTTAGAACATAGCTTTTATAGCACCAATACCGTCTACCGTCAACTTTATCAAATAGTTTTTAAAAAGGAACATTTAGCTTTGTTTCAGAACAAACCATTGTTTTTATTAGCTGATTCAAATGAGCAATGTGGTTGTCCTTAGAGTCTAAGATTTTAAGAATCGTTGTCGACTAAGTAGATAAAATTAAAAGCTTTATATGATAACATTATACAGTTCATAAACTGCTGAAAACGTGTTGGTGCATTTCGCAAGCTGAAAGACGTTACGCCTCTTTTCGAAAGCAAGTCTATGCTTGGTAATGGATATGAAAATTTGCGAGTGTTGGCATTCAAGCATGTGTAATCTCCACAAATACGCAAGTCACAGTTTTTTTGGTACTAAACTGTGATTGACGATGCGTATTAATAACAAACAAAAATGTATTAAGTAAAACAATCTAAAACATTATTATATATGAATCAAAAGACTTTATTGATCCTATTTAAAAAAACGTATGCCAACAAAATGGAAGTTTACTATTTTATATTTCTCCAAATATTTCTACGAATTTAAATGCAACTAGAAAATATTTGAGAAATAGTGTTGCAAACCTACAATATCTACCAACTCCATTATTAAAAGTATTCAATAACCTGCCAATTACGTACGCTTTTTGAACACAGCGCAAAAGTGGTTTCAAACCGGCAGTACGTACCTGAAAAATTTTGGTGTTAAATTAACTTCTTTAAGCCTAATACAAACATGTTAGATCCAATAAAGATTACAAATGACTATTCCCAAAAACAATAACATTTATCACAAAAACAAAACATATTTGTTAATGTAAGAAGTCTTGAGTGCTCATTTATTATATTCATTTATTTATGTATGTTTAAATGTCAACCCAACAAGATTTTTATCGATGTTGTATCTCCTTGTACCTTTAAAATTTAACTAGTACGCCAAATTAAATAGTATACTTTAATAAATAGAAATTTACGTAAATATTGATCATGCTTTTATTGAGTGGTTTTTATTTTAAAAAGCTAGTTTACGGTTATACAATTTTTATCTTGCTTGCTTGTTATTTAGAAATTTTCGCATTTTTACTATTTATCTTACCTGAAAACACAACAGTAAAGAAAAAAAAGTGTAGTGTTCTTATTAGCAATATTGGTTTTAAGAAAAAGTACTAAAAAATTTTTAAAATTGAACTTTACTAATTTTGTTTGTACGTATTTACCGCGTTTACCAAAATCTTAGGTCACTTAGGCTAATCAGGACAATTCAAGCTTTAAATTTCTAAATTAGTTTATTTTGTTCGATTTTTGAACACAGAATTTTTCTGATAAAAATGCGTACCATACCGGCAGTGCGTACCGAGGAAAACGTACTTAGTTGGTGTGTTACAGTACTTTGTATTTGTCTATGCTTTATGATTTAGTTGCGTCTTTTCAGGGAACTTTTTGTTGCAATTTAATTGTGTTTTTTTTTTATTAATAACTTTATTTTTCAATTACCAAAACATCGGTGAAAGTCTGCAGAGCAGAATCTTTGACTTTCGTTGGCCGTGAGACAAGCTCGGAAGGCATGATCAATTTTTTGTTTTTTTTTATAAAAAAAGACTACTACTTTGTTTATCAGTTGAATTTTGAACTTTAGTTAAGTTTTTGCCTGACCTCGTAAATCAAAACTTTAAAAAAGGAAATGATAAAAGCCTATAAACAAATAATCATTAATACAATAAGAACCTTTACAATAGTGATGTTTAAACCAAATAATAGCACTTTGATATTTTATCATTTTCCAGTAGTAACATTAAACAGTTACATATTTAAACGCAAAGCTTTCAACGACTTGATGTAATTCTTAAATAATTTTGAGGACTTTTTGTTCATATAATGTATATCCAAAAATAATTAAAAATACTTGTGTTCAGCCTAATAATTTTGTTTGTGTGAAATTAATACTTCCTAGTAAATGATTGTTCGTCGCCGCCTACTTGAAAGCAAGACGTAAATGTATATGTCTTCGTTTTTTTTTTTTTGATAAGATTGGAGATATATAGTTTTGTGTACAACTAAAGATAACTTTTAATTCGATTTACAGTTAATAGTATATTAAAATTTAAAAATTATAATTAAAAAATTTTACATTTTTAGTTTAAGCTTTTAAATAAAAGTAAGTAAAAAAAATCTTAAAAAGTTAATTTTTTAACTGTTATTGCTTGTTTTAAGTAACAATTAAATAAATATGATAAACAGCTTACTACAATTTAAAACTGTACTAGGTTTTTTTTCTAAACACAATGCGAGTAATCTCTTTTCAAATTAGTTTAAAAAAAAATTGTTGATTATTCCTTACTTTAGTTTAACAATACACACGTATGCCTTTAATCGTTATATTAGTTACTAAAGTAGATTTGAAAAGGAAGTTATAATATAAAGGAAGCCTTATTGTATCATGCTAAATGATTTTTAATGTTATTTCCAAACCATTAGTAAACACAATTTATTTAGTATTCTTCCACAATTATAACTTAGTAAATAAGTTTATAAAGTACCTACAACTTAAAGAAAATTACTTATAAGTTTAAAATTACCAACTGTTTAATTGATATTGCATTTTATAAATTAGTATAATTTTGAATTATTTTCAGTGAAACATTGAAAAACTGTTTTCTTAATATTTATTGATATAATACTATAAAAATATTATTTATTCTATATCAAAAGTAAAGAATTTTTTTTTCTTACGTATTCATTGGAAAGAAAATAATTCCTTCGAATAAACAGTGTTGTTTTGGGAGAAATAAAGAAAATAATTTCTAGAAAGATTATCAAATGATTTAAATGTTACAAAAAATCCCACAAATACTTACATGCTTTAAAATTATAAAATGAAATTTTGATTTTAATACAACTTTTCAAATCTGGAG
Organism: Thalia democratica; assembly: GCF_965202585.1. Taxonomy (NCBI): domain Eukaryota; kingdom Metazoa; phylum Chordata; class Thaliacea; order Salpida; family Salpidae; genus Thalia; species Thalia democratica. The sequence continues at coordinate 88,624,194 of NC_139165.1, forward strand.
ATCTATAATCGTTACGTAAACTACCGATCAAAATTTGTTAACAGAAACTGCATTTCGGTTTAAATTGTGAATACTTTTATCGTTCACATACAAATTTTATAACGCAAGATTATTTCTGAAAATACTTAAAAAAAAATGTGCAAATTTAATATTTTTTTTACTACCAGGTTTAGTTGGCAAGTTTTTGAAGTATAATAGAATAGGAAACATTAAATTTCAGTAGATAGAAAAATCTTTCAAGTTAAGGCGAATATACATATTTAAAATACGCTGAATCATATTTTCAAACAAACGCTTTGTACCTTGTGTAAGCTAATATTTGTTTTGTTGTTTTGATTTATGGATTAAAATTAAAAATTTTGACTTAATTATAAATTGTTAAGATGAAGACTACTTTTCAAACATCTAAATTTCAATGTTAAACATAGTAATTGACTTGTTTTTTTATTGTTAAGTATGTTCAGTCTTAGTTTTATTTTCCTATAGCAGAATTTATTGTTTTACGCTAAAAACTAATCTCATAAACATTAAAGATAATAAAATCTTTATATAAATATATTTAACAAGAATTATTTGTGATTAATAACATGAAAAGCAACAAATATCGCAATATGCTGCTACAATTCTTAATGTTCTAAAAACAACTGCTGGCATATTTTCACATCTCATACATTTTAGAATTTATACAAGATATTTAAAATTTTCGAAATCAAAATCTCGAGACACTTAAAAATAATTCAATAAAAAACTCGTTTCACCTCTGCTATAAATAGTTATGTATCTAAATGTCTCCTTTTTAAGTTGTTACACTGTCACTAACATGCTACTATATAAAAAAACAACGACAATGAAGTTTTCTTGTGAAATTTTATTGAAGTTTACGTGAAAAAAAAGAGCAGAGTTGAAACCGACGACATGAATACTTACTAAAAGACTTCAGCGTTAAATTTATATACACGAGAAAACTATCTAACTTTCAAAGATATTAAATGTCAATCTATAAAAATAAACGTAGTACCACTGAATCGAAAAACAACTAAATATGCGGCAAAATAAAAAACGTTTTTAAAACTTAGGTGTTCACTCAGAAAAAGAACAAATGAAATTTCAACACACTTCTAAAGCAAGCAGCGAACATTTGCATCTTCACACGTCACTGCGCACAACTCTACTCTCTCTGAGGACAATGCCTCCTCACAGCGGCCAGCAAGTTGAAGTACATGAGCTCCTTCTGCTTCTCCTCGTGGGCGTCCCGCAGGAACTTGGGGTACTTCTCCCAGATGAAAGCCCACCTCTCGTCTTTGTACGGGTTCAGGGCCGCGCACACCTTCCGGAGGAAACCTTCGATTCTCGTGAACTCTTTCTCGTTCGTTTCGGTCATCGAATGGCCCGCAGACCTGTTCAGGGTGACCCACAGGTTTCGCGCGGAAACCACCTGCCAATCAGGATTCAGCACGTGACCTTGCAAGTCGTCTTCGCCGAACTCCTTGTCGAGCTTTATTTTCTCGTTGAACAGCTCGCTGCCGCCAAACTCGATATATTCCCCCGTGTTGCTACCACCCGACGAAGATTGCTGTGACGTAGGAGGGGGGTAGTGAGCGGCAACATCATCAGAATTGCTACCATCGCTACCACCAGACGAAAATTGCTGTGACGTAGGAGGGGGGTTGTGAGCGGCAACATCATCAGAATTGCTACCATCGCTACCACCCGACGAAGATTGCTGTGACGTAGGAGGAGGGTTGTGAGCAACAACATCATCAGAATCGTTGGTCAAGTCAACTTTAGGCAGCAGCGTCCCGTCTGCGGAGATCACAGTTTTGATCCTCCTCAGAACAACTTTCGGTTGACCTATCGGAGGTAAATCACCCATCGTAACAGTTTTGTGCGGATAGATTAAGAAATAAGTACAAAATGAGAGCACTACTAAGAATCTGGTTGAAATTGTATAAATTTTTAGTTTGCTGTTTATAACATTCATTGCTTGAATAGATAACACACGTTTAGATTACATCTGCTATATTAAGTTTAGTCATGATTAAAATGGTTATGTGTGTAGAAACTATGAAAAAATTTGAAATAGGTTAAATATTCTTTTTTTATTCAATTTTTGTAGTTACATACAACCTCAAAGCTGCTGAAAAATTAAATACACTACAAATGACTCAAAACAATTATTTTTGTTGCAATATAAGTAATTAAAATTTTTAAGCTTCTGTTGACCTTTAGAAACTTGAAATTCGAAAAGTTTTAAGTAGAAAGTAGTATAACTTTTTTATTTACTCCAATTGCTTAGTAAATACTGATATACAATTTGTTTTTACTGTACTTTTTGGAATGGTTAGCTCTAAAAAACATTACTATTGCATTTATTATTACTATGTAAAATATTTTCTTTTCATGTTCTAATGTATTATTTAAGTTATCCAAGATGACTATTTTATAGTTTTCTTTTATTTAATTTGCATGATGTATCAATAATTCAACTGTTGAACAAAAACTAGAATTATGGAGATTATAATGATATTAAATGTAACATCCTTATTTAAAAAGTTATTAAAATTCTATGAATTAATAACATAATTATGATAAGCAATGCATTTAGTAAATAGAGGTCATACTAATAAAACTTGCTAAATAAAATATTTCAACATTATTTTTTCTTTAATGTGACCAAAACCTTATTGATTTACTTAGGTTTATAAGTTTTTATTCATTTCATAAGTGTAAGTCATCATAAGCAGTACATTTGTCAAAAAATGATATTAGTTAATTTTTATTTACAGTTGTGACAATTATTTTACTTTAAGCTACTTAATTTGACAGATAAATTTAGCTTTCTCAACTTAAAAAAGCTGGTTAAGAGTAATTATATTCAAATTTTATAAACTAGATTAGCTTGTTTCGAAAGTTTTTATTTAAAAAAAAACAAATGTTGTATAAACTTATATCTCTGTTTTTAATGTATAAATGAGTTTTTAAATGATATGTCTATTTGACTAAAGTATTTAGTGCAAATTATAATCAATCTAAATGTCTTCCTTAAGATTGTTTGAATTTCCCTACATAAAGTATTTAACGATAAAGTCTGTTTCACTTTCTTACAAAGTTAAAAATATAAACTAACTTAAGTCCAGTAAAATGTTAGGTTAAACAAACAGTTGTATAAGAAAAGCAAAAATCTTTGAAAATATTTAAACTTTATAAAAATACGGTTTAAAATAACAATCATTTGCTAAAACTAGTTGAGAAGCATTTAATAAAATTTAACTTATGCTATAATTAATTTTAAGCTGTATAACAGCTAGCAAAACTAATATAGGTTAAGTTAACTTAGAGATATGATTAATTAAATTTTGATATAAAGTTTTAACAAAACCTTAATATATTTTATAACAAAGTACTTAAATTTAATTTGGAAACCGGTCTTTTTAGTTCAAATAGTACTCATACTTGATGTTCTATAAAATTTCAATTTTTTTACGCTATAACCGTGAAAAATTTCATGTTTTAATTAATACTATTTTTAGCTTGAAAAAACCTGCTCTAAAGAAGTATGATTGTGCTTATAATAATAAAACATTTACAAATGCGTTTTAAGTCAACTGCGAGTATACAATAATCTTCACACAAAGACCACTCCAGTATAATTTTTGCATTCAAAAGTTTTTCATAATTTCTATAGAACATTTTTTTTAAATTACCGCGGCCTAGAAAAGACGTTTTTAAATTAATCCAGTCTAAAGACTTTTTTAGTCTGCTTTTTAATGTGTTTGTTTGCCTACAAAATACTACTGAGTTCTTTTTTACACAGTCAAGTCTCAATGTTGTTTAGCTTTTCAACAGCCTAAATGCAAAGCAAAACTCGATTTTTTTTTTGTAAAATTGCGTCTGACCTTATTTACTTTACTCAGGTAAGTTTATCTTTTCACACACCAAGTATGAGCTTTAAATTTTAGATTTCTAGTATAGCTAAAATATCAATTTCAGGTAGTTTTCTAGGTATAAATACCTTTAAGCCTTTTTTTTTTGTTTCTGAAAATCTCTTAATTCTCTTTTATTGACATATTACATTAATTGAATTCAATTTGTTTTATAATTAGTACTAATTCTACCTTATTAAACACTGGTAATCTTGAATTTTCGGATATGTAACATTTTAGCTTTTTGTTTAGACTTTCATTCATTTGTAAGTTTTTAAACAACAATTTAGATGAGCAACATTGGTATGTGCAGTTAACAATTTTATTTTACTTGAAAAGGTCGCAATTGTTTGCCATCAAAATCTGGTTGTAGATAAAATATTTAATATGTACATCATTATTTAGTACTGTAGTAATACAAAAAATATATTTTAATTTAAATCAATTACATTAAATACCTAAAAGATATATAACCTATTCTAACGATACTAGCTAAAGCCTGCAGAAATAAGTTTAAAATGTTAATGGTCAAATGGTAAACGAATACATATTTAACTTCACAAAATTTGAAATTTATATTTAGTAGAGATCAGTTAATTGTCTTATTTCTTTTAGACTGCACATGAATAATTTTGTATTTTTATTAATTCAAACCGTTGTTAACTTTAGAGTTTTAAGCAGTTTAAACATCGTATTAAAAATAAAAAAAAAAGAAATACTTATTTACAATTTTATAATGCTTTCTTTTTAACTTCTACCAGTATCATTTTAGTTAGAAAATATAAACAGTTTACAAAAGTTTAATTTTTTCTCTTGTGTAATTTTAACTTCTCATACCAAATTTTGAAATTTTTAAACTATTTTAAACAATGAATTTATTCTTTAAAGACTTTGCATTACAAACTAAGTTTCGATCAAAGACCTCGTCAACGGTTAAATAAATCTAAAAAGATATGTAGCAATCATGGAAAATAACATTTAAAAAATTTAAAAAAATAATTTTTTACTCAAAATTCTTACTTAAAAAATAAAAAACAGATTAAATTTTAATATTAAGATTGAATTTATGGTAAAGTTTAAATTTTGTAACCGAAGCTTAGTTTGTAAAATAAGTTCTCGAAAGAACATATTCATTAATTCTACTCTAGTAATTGAGATTTTTTATTTTTTTTTCTAAAAATCAAAAAATATAATACTATTTTGAACAATCATAAGTTTCTACTTGATTTATTTATAACTTAGTTAGTTTTTTGAAACTTATCTTAAGGGAAAATATGTTTTTTATTAACTAACAAAAAAACTTGTGGTTTATATACTTTTTGTTTTACATGTTAGTTTTTAAGCATTAAACTTCGATAATAGAATTAATTTAAGTTACTAAAGTATACATCAGAAACTTTTGTCATATTATAACTGTAATGTTGTTCAAAAACAAAAAAAATGTAAATATTTAGTAGGACCTGGTGCAGGAAGAATTTTTCGGTTATCGAGTCGTACACCACTTGAATACATTTTAATGTCTTGTCAAGGACTAATAAAAGCTTTTCAACGATACAAGGTACTGTTAGATTTTTCCCTCTAATTCCACCCATTTTTATTATCAATAGATATTCAAAAAAAATTTTACAACTTCACTTTAACTAATAGAAAAATTATATGAGCAATAAAATAAGGTTTTTTTACGGTTTTTTAGTGTCCATCTAACTCAGAAATTTAACAACTTTATTTAAGAAAATAATCATGTTAAGTTTGAACAGACTCAGATATAAATAATGTACAGTCACTTCTTATCCCTTTCGCTGTGAAGCCTTGTTTCCTAAACTTTGCCACTGTTGCACGCTTTTCAACTCCACATGATGCTTTTTATATTCTTAGTTATTGGTTGGCAGTCCTGCCAATTATTCATTAGTAAATAAGTTGAGCTTAGTAGCACGTGGTTGATCTGAATATGAAACTTTCCAAATCCATGTTCTCTTCCAATATAACAATCAAAACTTAAGCGGTATGGAGAAACATCTTGTTAAAAAAATTCACAACAAAACTCAGAAGTTGGCTTTAACACCAAAATATGTGGATAATGTACCACATAGTTATTTATTGTTCCATCTACAAGTGTTAAGTATTCCAATTTTCAAGTTTATTTGAATAATGAATATTTGTTAAGCTGTACAATAGTTTACGTATTGTTTTTACTATATCTTATTTCAATACATTTAAGCTAGGTAGAGCATAAGCGTATCTACGTATGAGCATAAAGATTTCAACGGTAGAACTGATGAGCGCAGTTGCTTGCAGACGACTGCATTAAATTGTGATCTACTATACACAAAAGACTGGAATATTGAGAAAAAATATATAATTGATTTGACTGCAGTTGTTCTTTTATTTATTATTGTTTTATCATTCTACGCACAATACGCATTGCTGAATTCGGCTGATAGCAGGTTTATTATGTTTACTCCTGCTGCTTAACTTTACGAACACTAATTGCAAGTTCATGTTTTCAATGTTAACAAACTTCCTTGTCAAAATTACTAAACACTCGCAAGTTAACTAAACATAGTATAAATCGAGTTAAACTGAATCATTTGTAAAAAACACAACTAATTAAGCGTTAAGTCATTTGCAAAAATGGATTTTTCTAAACAAAATCTAACTAAAACAAAATAATTTATTTAAATACATTAATAGTTACTCTTTATCCTTTATCAGGACTCATCTGATTATATAAATTTAGTTGTAGTTTTTTAATTAGTAAAGCTTTTGTAAACAATAAATCATTATACAAACTGCACGTTTTAATAACTTCAAAACAATTATAAGTGTTGTTACAATTAGTACAAAATGCACAATTTTCGACATGTTTAAATACCGCACTATAGTTGGAGTCACATGCTCTTAAATTCTTACGAAATTTTGCATTTCAGTCTCACCAATATATTGGTCGTTCAGATCACCTGTACACGTAAATTTGTAGACTAAGCAACTTTGATACAAAAGAATTATTAAGTCATTTAGGGAAAAATATTTTCTAGTTTTTTCTGTATTATATGCAATACGTACTTTTACTCCGATGTCATCAACATAGCTTTTTTGTTTCTGGAGAATTTGTCTGGCGTCTTTATAACATATGATATTGTAATGTAATGTTTGTTATCATCTGTGTTTTCAATTAGTTCTGACTAAAAAAAAACATTTTTCTCATCAATGGCGCAGTATATCAACAAACAAAAGGTTTATCAATGGGCTCACCTCTTGCGCCTTTACTGGACAACCGGTTTGACAGTCAATTAGAGACAGAGTTACTTAACACAACTTTCAGTCAGAACTAATTGAAAATACAGGTGATACCAAAAACTTTAAAATAATTAGTAAGGTATATAGTATGTAGTGGGTCAAAATTACTAAAAGTTATACATAATCAAAAAAACTTAGCTTCTGGTTCTTTTATCTTTTTAGATTTTTTCTATTCTGAAACATGTTTACTTTATTATGTTTTTTTTTAAGTGGCTCATAAACATATCAAAAACCAATTAAAGTTAAAATAAAACTAAAGTTTAAATTATTTACATTAAAAATATCATGAAAAAAAGCTTCTTGTTTACCTGACTCATTAAAGTTGATTAAAACAAAAAAAAGACGCTCAAAATATTTGGTCCTAGGACCTGGTGCACAAAGAACCTTCCGTAATTTTTTTTTCTCAGCCGTTCTTTCGTTTATATGAAAGAGTGTGTACCTTCTTAAACTTAAATATTAACAAAACATATATTATGTTATGTATAACTAAGCTTTACGATTAATAAAATAAAATTTTTAAGAGTATATCAGCAAGCTTGTAATGAGAAATACAATATGATTTAAGCTTGTAATAAGTGATAATATTTTACTCACTTTGTTTTAGTTTCATATAGTAAACTGAAATTATAAACATTTTGATAAAACAGATGTGAAAAATATTTAAATTTGCTCACTTCTTTATCTATTCTAGGAAAAATTAACAAATTAACAAAACTACAAGGAAACAAAATTTCATGATAACTAATTTTAATACACAATTCATATATCAAAAATATAACTTAAGGTTGAACGTTGTACTCAAAAAATTAGAAGATTGTTCTAAAACACAATAAACAAATAAAACGAAAATATTTACAAACTTCTATATATATAACTAATAAGTCCAGATTAGAGTTTTTAAATATGTTCGATGTAAACCCTATGTTGCCTTCATGCTACCACACGATCTACCGGTCCAGCATTAAGGGACTGGTTTCAGTAACTCATAAACTAAATCTTTAAGCAGAGTTACTTTTGGCGACATCGTTTGAAGCCGGGGTTTCTCGTTATTTCGCAGCGTGCCATTGTTCTTGTGCTTGTCGAACAGCCACTTAGTTTTTGCTTCGGTTTCGATGTAATATTCAATGCTGAACTGCTTTTTAATAGAGTGCACTATCGCTTCGTGAAAGTCCATGACAGTAAAATCAAAGTCCAGATTGATGTCCTCCACATCATCCGGCATGACTACGTCTTTGTCGTGCAGATCTTCGATCAGTTTGTACATGTCGCTGAAAAACTGCTGCTTTTGCGATGCGTCATTCAGTCGGGGGTCGTTCTTGTACTGATCATACATTTTCTTGCTGTATGTTTTAAGTTTTCCGTAACACGCCATGTTGAGCTGATCATAGTGCGAAAACCACGCCTGCTTGAAAAATTCAAATTCGGGAGTTGTATCGTTTGCCGCAACCACAACGTTGACTTTTTCATCAGAAAGACGCTGAGCATCGCTTCCTTCAACTTCAGCTTCTTCCTTTTCACTTTCATCACTTTCTTCTTCAGATTCAGAATCTAAGTCCTCCAAACTATCAGAAAAAGAAAGGCTCACAGAATCGCTCCCTCCAGCTTCATTCGTTTCAACATCTTTCATTTCACTTTCATCATTTTCTTCCTCGACTTCGGAGTCAGAACCTGAGTGATCTCTGAGTTCACAATCATCTACTTGAACGGCCTTCTTTTCCGCTGAACGCTGAGCATCGCTAACACTCATTTCAGCTCCTTCCTTCAGTAGCTCAGGTTTGTTCGCCGCTGTTTCAACGCGAAACGCATCTTCTTCGTCTTCGCTGAACTCCTTGTCGAACTTTATTTTATCGTTGAAGAGTCCGCTGCCGCTAAACTCGATACATATCCTTTCGTTACTACCACCCGACGACGAGGATTGCTGTGACGTATGAGGAGGGTTGTGATCAACAAGTTTCACGTCATCACCGGAATCGTTGGTCAAGACAACATTAGGCAGCGGGGTCCCGTCTGCGGAGATTGCAGTTTTGATCTTCTTCGGAACAATTTTTGGTTGCTTTATCGGAGGCGAATCACCCATCGTAACAGTTTTGTGCGGATAGATTAAGAAGTAGATAACAAAATGAGAGCACTACTAAGAACCTGGTTGAAATTGTAAAAGTTTTTTAGTTTCTATTTTATATTATATCTGCTATATTAAGTTTAGTCATGATTAAAATGGTATATATGTGTAGAAACTATGGTAAACGTTTTAGTCACTGTATCATAAGTAAATGAAAACGACTCAAAAAATGTTAAATATTCTTTTGTTATTCACTTTTAGTAGTCACATATGACCTCAAAGCTGTTGAAAGATTAAACACCCTACATATGACTACAAAATAATAATTTTTTGTTGTAACATAAGTCACTTAAAATATTTAAAGCATCTTTTGACCTTTCGAAACTTACAATTCAAAAAAAAATTCAAGTAGAAAATAGTAGACTTTTTTATATTTACTCTAATTTTTAGTATAAACTTAATGCTACAATTTGTTTTTATACTGTACTTTTGGATTTTTTAGCTTTTAAAATAAAATAACTATTGCATTAATTATTACTGTCTAAATAATTCCTTCTCATGCTTTAATTTATTGTTTAAGTTATCCAAGATAAATATTTTATAATTTTCTTTGATTTTAATTGCAATATGTATTAATAGTTCAAATGTTGATCAAAAACTAGAGTGATATTATGATATTACATGTAACAACCTTATTTAAAAAGTTATTAAATTTCTATTAATTAACTTAATAGCTACGGTAAACAATGCATTAAGTAGATGAAGGTCATACTAATAAAATATTCTAAATAAAGTATTTTAACATTAGCTTTTCTTTAATGTAACCAAAACCTTGTTGCTTTGCTTAAAGTTTGCTTAAGTTTAACTTTAAGCTACTTAATTTCACAGATAAATTTAGCTGTTCTCAGCTTGAAATAGCTGGCTGGGATCAGGAGTGATTATATTCAAATTTTATAATCTATATTAGCCTAAATCAAAAGTTTTTGATAGAAAAACAGATATTGTTTAGACTTATATATATGTTTCTGATGTATAAATAAGTTTTTAATTGACATGACTAATCAAACAAAGTATTGAGTGCAAATTACAATCAATGTAAATTTCTTTCTTGAGATTGTTTAATTTTTCCGGCATAAAGTGTTTATCGAAAAAGTCTGTTTTACTTTCTCACAAAATAAAAAAGATAAACTAACTTAACTCCAGTAGCATGTTAGGTTAAACAAACAGTTGTATGAAAACAGAAAAACCTTTGAAAAATTTTAAACATTAAATACGGTTTAAAATAACAATCATTTGCTAAAACTAGTTGAGATGCATTTAATAAAGTTTAAATTACGCTCTAACTTATTTTAACTAATTTCAAGCTGTATAAGAGCTAGCAAAACTAATGTCAGTTAAACTAACTTAGAGAAATCTTAAATTAAACTTTAAACTTCAATATAAGGTTTTAGTAAAACCTTAAAATATTAAATAGCAAAGTAGTTAACTTGCTTTGCAAAATAGCCTTCTTAGTTCAAAAAGTACTCATATTTAATGCTTGTGCTTTTAAAATGAAAGTATTTATAAGTGTATTCTAAATCAACTGCGAATATGCAGTAATCTTTACACAAATATCACTCAAGTATAATTTTTCCATTCTAAAAGTTTTATAGTCGTTATTGAACTTTTTTTTAATTTACCGCGGCCAAGAAAAGACGTTTTTGAAACAAATCGAAAGACTTTTTCTAGTGTGTTTGGTTGCCTACAAAATACCGCTGAACACAGTCAAGTATAAATTTTGTTTAACTTTTCAACAGCCTAATTGTAAAGCTTTAGAAACTTGATTTTTTTTTTGTAAAGTTTTATCGGAGTTCATTTAATTTACTTAGGTAAGCCTGTATTTTAACACACCAAACATGAGCTTAAAATTTTAGTACTCTAGTATAGCAAAAAACTAGTTTTGATTTGAAAAATACATATTTAGAATAAATGAAAACTAAATAAGTACCTTAGAAGTGTTTAACCTTTCTTTAACGATATCTAGCTAAAGCCTACGGAAACAAACTTAAAATGTGAATGGTCAACTATACGCATACGTGTCTAATTTCACAAAATATGAAATCTATATTTAGTAGTGATCAGTTAATTGTCTTTTTTTTTGGGAATGTACCTGGATCACTTTAGAGATGCCGTCAACGAAATATCCCCAAAAAAGTTTATAATTAAGTTAAATAAAATATTAGTTTACAAATTACTTTTAACAGGAACTATTTTATAAAACTAGTGTTGGTAAGCTGCTAAAAAAATATACAAGTATTGAAGTATCCAAAAATTATCCTGGTACAAGTATAAGTTTAAATGGTCAGCGTAAAGTATCTTTTCCGTACCACGTACGATACACAAGTGGAGGTTTTACCAAACTACAAACTGCTTTAATATATAAAAAGGGAACCAATTAATTAATTTTATGTCGAAAAAATAAAAATTTTTATATGAGTTACCAGCTAATACTTGTGAAAGCATTAATTGAACTAGCGTTTACTAATAAAATAATTCAAAATTTCACTTTAGCTGAAATATTATATCCTAGGTTTTTTTTGTTTTTACAAATATATAATTTTTATTTATCTAAAATTTTTACACAATATGTATATTTTAATTCTTTTCCAAGGTAGTTTAGTCAGTTTGTACGTTTAATAAACTTAACAATTCCTCATTTAGTTTCGTTTAAACACTTTTCATTAGTTTAAACGAATCAAGACTTACACAGTTTAACGATTCAAAAACAGTTTATACTAATACAATAAGTTCAAAAAGCATCATTATAATATATTTCTTCTGTTTTGCACTGACAACAAGTGTACAAGTGTAGCAACTAACAAAACACTCTATAAAGAGTTTTAATCGTTTATTAAGGCTGTGTTGTGAATTACAAATATCCATGTCAAATAAGTTTTACTTGGCTTGGAAGACTTTACAGAATGAACATTAATGGTGTTAAAACAAGTAAATAGTAGTGTTTACTTACAAATTTATACAGAATATTATACAAAAAAATTTAAAGTATCTTTATGGGAGCCGATCATTTATAACCCGATATTATTTCTAACCCGATCACTTCTAACCCGATCATTTCTAACCCGATCATTTCTAACCCGATCACTTCTAACCCGATTACTTCTAACCCGATTATTTCTAACCCGATCACTTCTAGCCCAATCACTTCTAACACGATCATTTCTAACCCGATCATTTCTAACCCGATCACTTCTAACCCGATTACTTCTAACACAATCATTTCTAACCCGATCACTTCTAACCCGATCACTTCTAACACGATCATTTCTAACCCGATCACTTCTAACCCGATCACTTCTAACCCGATCATTTCTAACAAGATCACTTCTAACCCGATCATTTCTAACAAGATCACTTCTAACCCGATTATTTCTAAACCAGTTTAGCCTGATCACTTCTAACCTGATCATTTCTAACCCGATCATTTCTAACCTTATCAGTTCTAACCCGATCACTTCTAATCCGATCACTTCTAACCTGATCACTTCTAGCCTGATCGTTTCTAGTCCGATCGTTTCTAACCTATTTTACTTGTTTATTTACATTTATTTATTTTAAGGATTTGATGCAAAAACCAAAAAATCTTAATAAAATAATTAAATTAATTAAAAAAAATATTTTTTATTTTTTTTTTAAATAATAATTTAATTTTTTACGTAAAAAACATTTTTTGTATAATTTTTTGTTTTAGTATTAACTTAACATATTATTAATTTATTTTGTTTACTTCATATTTTGAGTTGTATAAACAAATCTATTAACTTATATTTATAATTCGTATATAATTATGGCTAAATAATCTAAAGTTTTTGTGTTTTTGAAAATCTGTAAAATAATAACTTTTAAAAGATATCAAGAAAAATATTAAAGAAGTTTTACTATTAATCGTGTAAAATTATTTTTGCAATTTTAAATTTTATAATTTTTTAAATTTTTATTAAAAATGTAAATTTATTTTGTTTTATATACAACATATTTTTAAAGAAATATGAAAAAATCAAAATAATAAGTTTTCGACACTTAACTTTTATATTTAAGTTTTTTATACAATATTTCTTATTAAATCTTTATATATAATTTACCATTGGCTAAAAGAAAGAAAATCTAATTTAAGTTCTAGTAAATGATAGGGTCTATTTATAAAAAAAAATAAACGTTTACCTTTACATTTTACTTTGTGTTAAACAGTACACACTTTCGTTTTAAGAACTTATAATTTAATGATGATAATTTTAAATTAAGTTACCAAACTAATTACGATTACTAAATTTTATAAACTGTATTATTTTAAGTTTCATATATACTCATACTAATACTCTTAAAAATGGTATTTCGTTTAAATTTGCCCTAAATTTGGATGCAACTTGCCAATCTGGTCTCCATACTTAAAATTTATACTTACCATATATAACCTCTTCAAGAAAAAGTAAAGAATAGTCTTTAACCGCTGCAACGCTCATTATATTTCTTACATTGACGACTATTAAAACTTAATATTTAATCTTTAAAACTCAGAAGACTTATACTTTTCCTAATGCTTTTAAAACTAAAAACTACGGTTAATTTATAATCAACTTTTGAACCCTATAAAAATAATCAATTACCACGAAAATGAATCGTAAAATGCATGCAGTCATAAATATCTTTCAGTTTAAATGTGGAGTTAGTTTTTAATCAACTAATCTTTACATAAAGTTGAACAAATTTGATTAAAGCTTACTTGATTAAAATAAGATATTTTATATTAGAAACTATCAGTAGTTTAACAAATTTTATACTTATCAACCATTGATTTAATATGTAGGATTTTATTCATTCTATAGTTTGATTTTATTATAATTGCCTTTCCTATGTAAATAATAAATGATTTTATAATGTTTCCGATAAATGTTTATTTGACCTGTATTATTAATGTGCTTTGGACTTAAGGTTTTAAACTTAATGGTTAGTAAATGTATTTAAAGTTTTCGATTATGCTTTGGCAAAGCTACAAAAAAAATTATAAAAAAACAATGAAATACCAAACGGTTGCACAAATGTGCAGAACCTAACTCTAAAAATTAGGAAGTGAAAATCTGGTAGATGTATAAACAAGAAGAAGTTTTATTAATAAGTTGTTGTAGTTTATTTGAATTCAGACACTATAGTATATTCTGAATGAATTTCATAAAAATACTACTGAACCTTATTTTAATGTAGAAGTGCGTGATTCAGACTATTTTGCTGATTGCTAAACTAAAATCATAGAAGAAATTTACTAAATTCTCTCAATATGTGTTGCTGAATTTTTAAGAGAAGGTTGTTTGTTGAAAAGAAATTGAAGTTAATTCTAAAAATAAAGATTGTGCACTGTGTTATGTTTTTTGGAAATTTACTGATCGTTGAAAGAGTTGATATTTAAGTAGCTTATTATAAAATTTAAACTAAGTTTGTTAAAAATTTTCTTCTTCGAGTCTTAAATAAATTAATAAGTATTATACTAAATGTTGATTTTCTGCTGTTAATCTAAAAAAAATATAAAAAAAAACTGTAGTTTTTGATTTTAAGATATATAAATTTTTGTCTCTTTGTTATGTGCCATTTAATTTAAGCTGCCAAGATTTTTATGTGTGGGTCTAGCGTAGGAAAAAAATAACTTCCAATAACAATAAACATCAAAAATCACATTTTATTAAAGCTATCTAAACACTAAGTTTTACTTTAAACAAAATAAACTAAATTTCGATAAAAAAAATAACTTTGTTGAGATTATTTTGTTTTTAAAACAAATCTTTACTTTAACACAATAATACATAAAAATATTAATACAGATCGAATTAATAATAGTCGGGTTAGAAACGATCAAGTTAGAAATGATCGGGTTAGAAATGATAGGGTTAAATCGGTTTAGAAATGATTAGGTTAGAAGTGATCGGGTTAGAAGTTATCGGGTTAGAAGTGATCGAGTTAGAAGTGATCAGGTTAGAAATGATCGGGTTAGAAGTGATCGGGCTAGAAGTGATCGGGTTAGAATTGATCGGTTTAGAAATGATCGGGTTAGAAGTGATCGGGCTAGAAATGATCGGATTAGAAGTGATTGGATTAGAAATAATCGGGTTAGAAATGATTGGGTTAGAAATAATCGGGTTAGAAGTTATCGGGTTAGAAATGATCGGGTTAGAAAAGAAAGCGAGTTAGAAATGATAGTAAACCTATATTTATATGTGTTTATTTTTGTCAGCTTCTGACTGTTTTAATTTTGTTATATCATAAAATAACATGTAGTTTATTTTTATTCATTTTACGTAAGCTATTTCACGTTTTAAATTATTATTTCAATACCTTTTTTTTAAATTTATTTAAGTTTATAATTTTTTTATTATAATTTATATTCACTTCAGAAAAATCAGTAAGATTTACAATTGTGAAAGTAAATACTGAACAAATTTGGAACAATGCCAATTCCTATGCTTAAAGTGGAAACATTGGTATCAAAGTTCGTAATTGTCTTTTAATTAAATAGTATTAACATTTTTATGTTTTTTTTAATAGCTAAGGTGCTAGTAAAGGTTAACTACTTGTTTTTTTATCTTAATTTTAGGTTTTAAAAAACAGTTTCACAATATATCTTACATAACTCGTTTTAAAACAGTCGAAAAAAAAAACATTGCTGTGAAGTTTGCATTGGTTGTTGTTAATTCTATTTGATTTACACCAATAAAAATAACTATGTAATTAAACTTTTTGAAAGATTAATGTCTCATACTTGTTTTACAACAGTAAAACTTGTACTTTTGAAAATATAAAAAATAAAATGTTTGTATAAGTTTTTCCCTCTTTTTAATATTTTGATGTGCTTATTAAAGTACGATTTTAATCGAATAAAATTTAATGTAATATAATAAATGTAATTCAAATTAAATATAAGAACTTATACCAATTATTTTAGTTTTCCTTGGCCGTTAATCAAGTTTTTATAAGTTCTAAATATGTCATTAAGTTTTAACCTGAAGTATATTATCAAAATAAAAGTTTTAGAGTTAATTTACTAAAAAGTTTGATTACGTTAACAAATAAAAATATAATTTTGTTCTAATTTGATTTTCTTTTATTATTTACTTACATTTTACATATCCATTTTAGTTTTATGTTATTTGTCGTCTTCTTGGTGTTTCATTTTTGTACTTTCCGTAGATCCTGCGGAATGCTCCCGCCTTCTTTGCCTTCGTCAGCTTTTACTTCACTTGCAGCAGCTCTTTCTCGATCGCACCATTTTCCTTCTTCATCCGGTTGCATTCACCTTCTTCTTGTTCTTTTCCTTCTCCGCAGACGACGCCACCCCTGCGCCGTCATCCCTCTGCGCTGTCAGCTCCCCTTCGACCTTCTTCAGTTCCTCTCTCGTCTTTGCCTTCTCAGCAGCGGTCTCTCTCATTTCGCCATCAAAGTTTGTTGTTTCTCCTTGTAAAACAGCAGTTTACAGAACCTTCGTACTTTTTACCGAGGATTTCGAACTTTTCGTTTTCACATTTCAAATTTGCCTGCAGTTTCGCCAAGTTCGCGTTTGTACCAACGACTTTGTTGAAATTTTTATTCACAACAATCATCCATTCTGCTTTCTTTTCTGCAACCAGAACATTTTATCTGAGCTCCTTGAACTCCTCTTGCAGATTTTATCATGCTCAGCAGTCACAACTTCAATTTGCTTATATTCTGGCTCCTCGAAGATGGTGGTTCAAAGACGGTAATATTTGCCTCTTTCAGTTGCGTCAGCTCTACATCCGACCTTTTCACAAATGATCTGCTCTTCCTAGCAGCTTCCTCCCGCTCTTGTTTCTTCACAACCAACCGCTTGTTATGAGAAAATAGCTCGGTGATTTTGTTATTTAAATATTCTTTTTTTGTTTCGTGGTCTGCGTTCAAGCGTATTATTTGTTCAAGATCACTTTTCTTTTAAAGAGCCACTTTATCGGACAGCGAGGTGTTTTTGCTTTTCAGTGAAACAACATTTTTGTCAGCTCATCTACTTTGTGACATGCTTCTTTTAAAAAAGAAAGCTCTTCTTTGTGAGATATTTTTGTTATTTTTAGCTCTGCTTGATGCTCGCAGCCGATTGCTCGAAGCTGAACATTTAGCATTTCGTTTTGCTCAGTGTAAGAAGTAAAGCTGGTTTTAATTTTTTTTTTCAAAAAGTCATTACTGGTTGTTGAGTCAGTAGCCTGTAAGTTAAACGATTTTTTAAGCATTTTTTCGTATTTAAACATTAGTAAGCAACAAACAATCTAATTGACAGTAATCCTTAATTACTTATCGCTATAATTTTTTATATATAATATATAATATGTAATATAATAATATAGATTTAATCGTTTGCTAACAAAAGATCCTAGTGAAACAAGTTCACTGGAATATAAATAAAAACAAATTATATAATAATCTTCCTTTATTGTATCAACATATGTTTCTGTGTGTTAACGAATCAACAAACTTCAACTCGGTACTGTAAAAAAATAATTACTGTATTTCATTTAATTTTAATGAAAACATGTTTACAACTACTTTTTTCTATGCTTATATTCTTTTATTACAGTAACTATTTTTTTACAGAACCCAGTTGAAGTGTGTTAATTCGTTAACACACAGAAACATATGTTAATACAACAAAGGAAGATTACTGCATAAATTACTTTTATTTATAATTTTTTACCAATAAAACTAATTACCACTTGTTTTATCTATAAGTAAAAATAACAACCTAAGAAACCGCTAGCTAACGGAGTATTAGTATATTTGTTTTTATTTTTTCTAGCAATCTTTAAAGTAAATTTTATAATCTAGATTACATTTTATACTTTGAAATTAATAATGTCGTTTCCGTTTGCATCGATACTTTTAATAAAAATAGCGATATAAATGTAAAAAGTCATGATTGGAAAATAAAATCATTTTTGTATAAAATTTGTAAGACTATTTGCACAAATTCCGATACAATTTGGAAATAGTTATACAATGAACCTTAATAGAAAAAAAGGATTGTTAAACTTCATGTTCTTCTTGAGATAAGCTATAAACCTGGGGTCGGCAAACAGTTGTTTGCCAAGCAAAGATTTCTGAATATCCGTGTACTTTTTGGCTGATAAACAAACAGTATAGAATAAGAAATTTTAAGCTTTTTGATAGTGAATACTTACAATCATGTTTTCTTCTTAAGAGTAAACTGTGCCTCATGCATTTTGCTTATTTCATTACAAGTTTACCATTTAAATATACTGATTTACTTTGACGGTGACGCTGTGCAAGAATGATCACAATGAGGTTTTGTGCAAAGTATAGACCGACCCTGCTAAAATAACCTAGTCTCTTTTAGTTAGATACAGTCTCTTAAATACTTTATCACCTGTATATTTTTAGCTTAAAAGAGCAAACTCTAGAGACTTGGTTGTAAACTTTTTTAAGTACTTTAAACAATAAACCATCATTCAAAAAAATTGTAATTAAAATTTAGCAATAACTATAAATACACTAGGTTTAAATTTTAGTTCACTTATAAAAAACTTAACTTATGACAAGAAAATTTATACTTATCTCGAAAAGAAAAACTAATCGAAAAGTTTCGGTTTTTAGTATTTAACAAAACACGCATACCCACTTGCAATGCACTGGATATTTTTAGAGGAAAGAGTACCGCTAAAAGTGCCGTCCGACTGACAATCGATTTGGTTGTCAGCCCCAGGGTCCATCGTATATTCGTCGTTACATAAGTAACTGATCGATTGCCTCTCTAAAACCATTTCTAGTCCTGCAATCGACCAGTTTATGCTGCCCCATTTGAGAAGAGGCGGTGTACCTGGGCCGTAGCACCTTTTTTTGAATTGTTTTTATCATCTTAATTAGTAAGCAATTATTTGTATTTTAAGTAATGTATTATGCGCAGAAAAGCAGAGATGTGACTATTTAACGGTAAACTTACAGGTGTTACACCAAAACTAATTTACTCAACTGTTTACCAGACTATATGGGTAAATAAATAAGTGTGTTTTTGGTGTACGAAACGATCGGTATCTAATTTACACACTTTGTACGCACGATTAGACATGAAATTTAAATATCAATTTTAAAACAAACAATTTACTAAAAACTTTCAACAAAGTTTTTTTCTTCAATTCTAAGAAGTAAAGATTTAGAAAAAGAAAATAGTTTACCATTAAATGTTGCTACATACTATTAAAGTTATTATTCGACTTTATGTATCTATACTACAATTTAAGTGAATCTGTTATGGTACAATTAAAGTAAAATTTTTTAATTTAATTTTTGAAATTTAATGTTTTCATTTTTAGTTGTTTTCAATTGTTTTTTTAATTTATCAGCTCGTATTACTTGCGAAAATAAAACTTACTAAATTACTTTTTTTGCAGACTGGCACAGTTACACCAAAAGTACCACAACCACACGTGAAAGTCAAAGTGCTTGATATGGTCAAGTCGTTGGTAAATGAGTGACGATGTAGTGTACAACCACACTAAAAACCGTAGTTAAAATATATTTAACTTATACTAAATGCTGATATTAAATTAATACTTAAGACTTCTCTATATAAAACTAGGCTTAAAATGACTGAATATACTGTAGTAAAACACAATTGAAACACTTACAAACTTAAAAAAAAAAACATCATGATTTAGAAAATACTTAAAATGTTGTCAAAACTTTGAGACAAATTTATTCTAAAAGAATAGACTTAAGAATATATAAAGTAAAGAAAGATTTATCTACTTAAGTTGTAAATAAAAAATACTTATGAAAAATAACATTACTAAAAAATACTTTATTAAACAAAAAAAAAAACAATATAAATTCGACTTTTTAGCAACAATTCTTAACTTTATTCGACATTACGTTAGAAGTTTCTTATCTACTTGTTACTTTCTCCCTACCTCAAAACCGATTTGAAATTTCATCACTATTTTCATACGTTTCTTCCTGGGATTTCCCCTTAAACACAAAACGGTTTTAAATACAGTTTGATGTATCAAGGAATAAACAGGCCGTCTTCGCAGTTGATCGTAGCTGTTGTTCTCGGCAGTTGCTTGCCACTCGGCTTTGGATCATCAGAGTAAATTACGTTGTCGGTGTTGTAAGCTACGTCATAATCGTCACTGAGGGTAATGGAGTCACAATCTAAAAAAAAAATTGCTCAATACACACCGTCAATGTAACTTATAGTTTAACAAAGATTAGAGCAACTTTTTAAGTTTACTGTGAGCGTTTAAATTTAAGCGAAATGTCAGTCGCTTTAATCGCAAAGTTTTCTATCAGAGGCAGCTCGAAACTATTTTACGTTGATTAAAACTTAGTTCTTTCAACTGGTAGTTCAACTAATTTTCGCTTAAGAAAATTTAAAAACGCCCTCTAACTAATACTTGTATTATCAATGTCACTAGTATGACTTCTAAGTAATGTTATGCCTATCTTAGTATAGTTTTGTTTCTAATCTAATGTTTAGTTACATAACAAATTACTAAATATATTTTTAGTTACAGAATAAGCTTTTTTTTTTACTTTTTTTTTAAGCGCTTTTTGCTTTACTTGCAAGATTGCATCCTAAGCATACTGGTCAATAGTATTTTTGGTTTCAGATAAAAGCATCACCTTGTGTCAGAATAAATGTTTTTAGTATACATTTTTGCCATTAGCCCAAGCTTGTATTAGCCTTTGTCACGTGTAAAAGCTTCAAAGTTTTTATTGAAACATTATAGTTTAATAAACCCTCTTATAAAAACTGTCAGAGTTTTTAAGGCGTGCTAAGCCCATGTAAAATAAATAGAACGTTCATCTTAATTTATCGAATTCCTTTCGGGTCAATATTTTGTGCGCTTTTCTTGGCGTATATCGCGTGCAAAAGTTTTGTTTAAAAGATGTCGGCTTAATTTTGAGAGTCATTTTTAGCCACTGAGACTTGAAAATTTAAGAGGCTGGTTTGTATGTAGGATTAAAGATTTTAATTGTTAAAAAGTATTTAGTATTGTTGTCTAGCTTTAAAGTATTGAAAATTAAGATAAAATTGGGTATTTTTCACAAAAATATTGCAAAAACAAAACAAATGCCAGCTTACATGTTTTTTATTCTTAAAATTTTTTGTGCATCAAACCTTCCACAGATTAATATTCTTATGGTGAAAACTAAAAAATTATAAAAAACAACATGACGTAATAATTTATTGTTCGATCGTAGCTCTTTTTTATTATAAGGTGCTTGGTTACAAACAAACCTACCTACTTAATAAACACTTCTACTGGATTCAGCATACCACTTGGTTGAAATGTTTAATAAAAACAAAACGACACTAAACTTTGAAGTGCTTAAAAGTTGATTGCCTACCAAACCGTGCTGTTTTCGTAAAGTAGCTTGAGAATTTGTATGGAAAAATTCTGAAAGGTAATTTTAAACGGCTCAAAAATTATACACTTTTTTTGAAAAGGCGGTTTTGGCATTAAATATTTTGTAAAAGATTCTAAACTGGTAGCTTATACAACTGCAATATTTACGCGAATTACTAAAAAATTGCGCCAAAAATGTTGTGGTGTTTTTTAAAAGATTGCAGCAAATTAATGCTTCATATATTATTCTAAGGTTTAAAACTTAAACCAGGTTAAACAAGTTCTTAACAGTAAAAACCTTTAATTTGTCTGTAAGCAGTTCATTTACTCATATAACTAGGCAATATAACGGAAACGAATGACATTGAATTAAAAAATAAAGTTTTTTATTCAGAGTAGACACCAATACTGTTTTCTAAAAAAATAATACAAATAAGTAGCCACAAAATTTCTTACATCAGTCACAAAATTACTGTTTTTTTTTTGCGAAAACATTGCGGTTAACTTCGTGCTATTATGGTTGAACGCATGAATTTGAATTTGACATGATTTTAAAGCTATAACCTTGGTTTCACTGATATGCTCTACAATATTTTGGTTTTGTATCAACTCGCATAAACTTTTTATTGCTTTCTTTGCGGTTGTATCAGCTTTTGCCGCTGTTAGTTTGAAATCAAAGCTGAAAAACTAGCTACACTGCTTACCTTGTGTAAATAGGTTATGTAGCTTTGTTGTCCGCATTCTTTCCGGCTAAATCATGCGGTTTGATGGGCGTGCAGCGAGTTAAAAGTGATTGAACTTTTTTATCAGAATGTTATCGGGCGGATGTTAAGAACTATTTTGACCAAGTGCTGTAATATAGCCTATTTAAAAGAAAAAAAGGTTTATATGAAAATTATCAATTTTTCTCGAGTACTTTTTATTTTGTCTTAAAGTAAAACAAATATAAAAAGATAGGAACATAATGTTTACCTATTCTAAGTTCATAAACACTTTTGGTAAAAGTTTCGTGTTTAATATAAAAAACTATATGGCATATCTACTATTTTTATAACAAGTATATAGTACTATCTAAAACCATAAAAAAAACTGCTAAGTATCTTCCATATTTAACTTTTAAATAAATTTTAAACATCTTAAAAATCAAGGAACAATAAAATTCTTAGCTTTTATACTAAATGTTTGAAAAATTTAAGTAAACTAAAGAATTACTTATAATCACAAACAACTAAAAGTTAAAGAACACGAACAGTATAAAATAAATCAAGTTAAAAATGTATTTTTAAACTTGTTTTTAAAAATGTTTGCACTTTATCTTAAAATATTTAATTAATGTCTTGTTACTATAAAAATGATCGGCAACAAAAAATTTGTCGCTATTTTTTCGTCTATTGCGAAAACATTGCAGTCATACGGGCAGTTTGTAATTTTTTACAAGAAATTCGCGTTATTATAGTTTTACGCAAAAACTCGTATCTTGGATTTATTGTTGAAATTTGTTTTCGATTTTGATAAAAAGCTTTTTACTGTTTTAAGCCAAATGGAGACAAAACATTTTTTGTATCTATTCTCATAAAATTCTTGTGTTTACTGCTTGATAAACCATATTTAAAATGAAACGGTTTTTCTTATTAACTTTAACACACTACACTAACATTATGGTTAATTTTTCTTACTGTCACAACAGTTTGTCTTTTTAGTATTTTTTGTTTTTCTTTAACCAGAGCTTCGATATAAAACTGATTTTGGGGTATTAATGAGTAGCTTTTATTGAAAATATTAAAAGTAAAAAAAATGCGTAAAAGCCGATTGTTATTTTTAAATCGAAACCAATGTTCAGACCTGGAGGAAAAGATCCGATAGCAGAATTTAAACAAAGTATGGTAGTTTACCAGTTTAACTGCTTCTGTGAAGCTAGTTATGTCGGGATGACCTCAAGACAATTTGGCAAAAGAATAAAAGAACATATTCCAAAAAGTATTGATAAATTATGTAAGAGTAATGAGAAAATTAAATCTATTAGAGTAATAAATGCTTCAAAAAGATCTGCTATTTCTGAACACTTAGTAAATAATCTTGATTGTGCTAGTAATTATAATTTAAAAAGATTTAAAATTGTTAAAAAATGTTTTCACATTTCGAATTTAATTAAACTTGAGGCTATTTGTATTTTATTAAGAAAACCTAAGTTGTGTAAACATAAAGATTTTGATTATACTGTTTCGTTGTTTTCTTAAATTGTTTTATAAGTTGTTGCTCTGTTTTATTATTTTTTTTAAGTTACATTGTAATTAGAAGTACTTATGTATTGTTTATTACTCTTTGCTTTATTATTATTAATTACGTTGATTGCATTTCCACTATATAAGTTAGATTTAAAACTTTATCTTTATTGCTTAGTATACAACTGATGAAAGAAGCATGAAGTATATTTTGTTCTAAAAATTGAGCCTTGTTTATATAGTTTGAAAGAATTTAATTTAATGTCAAATAATGTTTAATTATCTTAAGAAGAATTATGACATGCATGTTGTTAAGCTCTGTAATAAGCTTAAAATGACTCATTGCAAAATTACTAAGAAAAGTTTATGTATAGAAATGTTGAAGCAATGTAGCCTTAAATTTGTATTACCTAAGTGGATCTTATTTAGAATAAGAAGTTCGAAACTAAAAATGTCTAGTAAAGTTGAAAATTTGTTTTTGAAATGTGAAATTGTGAAAATAGAGAAAATTGTGAAGTATTTAAACTCTGAAACTGAACTTATGACAAATAGCCTGAAAAGTAAAATTAAAACTGAGGACTTTAAGAGTTTTTTGGAATATATAAACTCTGTTACCACTAAAAACAAGAATAAGTTAAGCATACAAAACCAAAACAAACTACAAAAACTGATAGCTTTAAAATATAGTAGTTTTTAGCTTTTTCTTCAGTTCATGTAAATTTAAAAATAAAAACAGTTAATGTAAATTTACACTTAATTTAAATTCTTAATAACTACTATTTTTTATCAACATAATATAATTTAAAATAAATGAATGAAAAAGAAAGTCTCACATTCTGAAAGTAATATGAAAGAAGCAAAATAGAGGTGATTAACTTTCCACTTTTCTAATTCAAATTATTAATTAAAATATTTACTATCTAAATTGGCTAAAGTTCCAAAGAACATTCTACAGATAAATGTGACAGTCATACGGTAAAGAAATGGAAAAAAGTAGTAAAAAGTTAACACGTTTGTCTATGGATTTACAACAAACAAAAACAATATTAAATCATTTTAATAACTGTTGTTTTCATATATAAAACCAAAAAATTTGCATTATAAAACAAGCTGCTTTTAATTGTTTATAGTTTTGAGCAATCAATAATCCTTTGCATCGTTTTACTATAAATAAAAAATAAACTTTATCTAAAGTGTGTTTGTTATAGTAAATAAATCGCTCTTCAGACTAGAGTTTGACTTAATTGTTGTAAAACAAATAAAACAATATATGATTATACACCAAAAATTTTACACTTATGACTTGTAATCATAAGCTTTATACTATTTAATGCAAAATAATACATAAATTACGTTTATACTTAAACTAATGATATGAAGCAATTTATATATTTATAGTGCAAAACGGAAAAGAAAACGTCTATTATTCATACTAAGTCTACAAACTGCGAAATAACTTACTATATTAACTTTAGAAATCGCAAGACAAAGAATTTAGCGCTGAAAATAAGCAAAATAAAAGCCCAAAAGAGACAAACAAAACTGACCACGTTAAAGTCGCTCGGAAAACTTTTGAAAAATGTATGTCATGTCTTAAACGGATTAAGATATGTTTCTTATACAAAAAGGTGTACTTTGTAAAAGTGTTAAAAATTGCCACTGACCAACATTAATGCCGACACCCTTTTTACTCGTACTTTTGTTTAGCGAAAACTTGAACGTAAATGAATATAAAAGATTTTTAGAAAAACATAATAAGTGTTTTTCGTGTGTAGAAGATTTTCTTTTATAACGTGTTCAGTCTTGTTTTGCTAAAACTATACGCTGTTTTTAGAATTTTCTAAGCACTTTTTATCTTTAAACATATAAACGATAGTTTTGAAGTTATCGAATATCTAAATACAAAAAACGAGTTACACCAAAAGTACCACAAACAAACGTGAAAGTCAAAGTGCTTGATATGGTCAAGTCGTTGGTGAATGAGTGACGATGTAGTGTACAACCACACTAAAAATCGTAGTTAAATGTATACTTAACTTGTACTAAATCCTGATATCAAATAATACTTAAGGCTACTCTATATAAAACTAGGCATGAGATGCCTAAACATATTGTATTAAAAAACAATTGCAAACACCTACAAACATATAAAAAAACATCATACTTTAGAAAGTGCTAAAAATGTGGTCAAAACTTTTACACAAGATTCAATCTAACAGAAATATACTTTGAGTATATATAAAATAAAGACAGATTTAACTACTTAATTACTAAACAAAAAATACTTATAAAAAGTAACATTACTGAAAAACTACTTTATATAACACAAGAAACAATATAAATTTCTATTGTGAAATAAAGTGTTTGCTGCAGCAAGCCGTGGCTAGAATGCCCCCACCAATCTCTGTGGCTGGTTTATATGGCAATATTCTTAACATTATTCGACATCACATCAGGAGTTTCTTATCTAATTACTATTTTCTCCTTACCTTAACTGATTTGAAGTTTCATCAAAATATTCATGCGTTTCTTTCGGGGATTTCCCCTTAAAAACAAAACGGTTTTAAATACAGTTTGATGTATCAAGGAAAAAACAGGCCGTCTTCGCAGTTGATCGTAGCTGTTGTTCTCGGCAATTGCTTGCCACTCGGCTTTGGATCATCAGAGTAAATTACGTTGTCGGTGTTGTAAGCTACGTCATAATCGTCTTAGAGGGGTATGGAGTAGCAATTTAAAAATTAAGAAAAAATCAAACTTGTTTAATACACACCGTCAATGTAACTTATAGTTTATTAAAGTTTAAAGCAATTTTCAGGTTCACTGTGAGCGTTTAAATTTAAGCGAAATGTCTGTCGCTTTAATCGCAAAGTTTTCTATCAGAGGCAGCTCGAAACTATTTTACGGTTGATTAAAACTTGGTTCTTTCAACTGTTAGTTCAACTAGTTTTTGCTTAAAGAAATTTAAAAACGCCCTCTAACTAATACTTGTATTATCAATGTCACTAATGTGACTTCTACGTTATGTTATGCATATCTTAGTATAGTTTTGTTTCTAATCTAATGTTTAGTTACATAACAAATTACTAAATATATATTTAATTACAAAATAAGCTTTTCTTAAGCGCTTTTTGCTTTACTTGCAAGATTGCATCCTAAGCATACTAGTTAATTGTATTTTTGGTTTCAGATAAAAGCATCACCTTGTGTCAGAATAAATGTTTTTATTATACAGTTTTGCCGTTAGCCCAAGCTTGTATTAGCCTTTGTCGCGTGTAAAAGCTTCAAAGTTTTTATTGAAACATTATAGTTTAATAAACCATCTTATAAAAACTGTCAGAGATTTTAAGGCGTGCTAAGCCAATGTAAAATAAATAGATCGTTCAGCTTAATTTATCGAATTCTTTTCGGGTCAATATTTTGTGCGCTTTTCTTGGCGTATATCGCGTGTTTTGTTTGAAAGATGTCGGCTTAATTTTGAGAGTCATTTTTAGCCACTGATACTTGAAAATTTAAGAGGCTGGTTTGTATGTAGGTTTAAAGATTTTAATTGTTAAAAAGTATTTTGTATTATTGTCTAGCTTTAAAGTATTGAAAATTAAGATAAAATTAGGTATTTTTCACATAAATATTGCAAAAACAAAACAAATGCCAGCTTACATGTTTTTTATTCTTGAAATTTTTTGTGCATCAAACCTTCCACAGATTAATGATTTTATGGTGAAAACTAAAAAATTATAAAAAACAACATGACGTAATAATTTATTGTTCGATCGTAGCTCTTTTTTATTATAAGGTGCTTGGTTACAAACAAACCTACCTACTTAATAAACACTTCTACTGGTTTCAGCATACCACTTGGTTGAAATGTTTAATAAAAACAAAACGACACTAAACTTTGAAGTGCTTAAAAGTTGATTGCCTACCAAACCGTACTGTTTTCGTAAAGTAGCTTGAGAATTTATATGGAAAATTTCTGAAAGGTAATTTTCAACGGCTCAAAAATTATACAGTTTTTTTGAAAAGGCGGTTTTGGCATTAAATATTTTGTAAAAGATTATAAACTGGTAGCTTATACAACTGCAATATTTACGCGAAATACTAAAAAATTGCGCCAAAAATGATGTGGTGTTTTTTAAAAGATTGCAGCAAATTAATGCTTCATATATTATTCTAAGGTGTAAAACTTAAACCAGGTTAAACAAGTTCTTAACAGTAAAAAACTTTAATTTGTCTGTAAGCAGTTCATTTACTCATATAACTAGGCAATATAACGGAAACGAATGACATGGAATTAAAAAATACAGTTTTTTATTCAGAGTAGACACCAATACTGTTTTCTAAAAAAATAATTCAAATAAGTAGCCACAAAATTTCTTACATCAGTCACAAAATTACTGTTTTTTTTTGCGAAAACATTGCGGTTAACTTCGTGCTATTATGGTTGAACGCATGAATTTGAATTTGACACGATTTTAAAACTATAACCTTGATTTCACTGATAGGCTCTACAATATTTTGGTTTTGTATAAACTCGCATAAACTTTTTATTGCTTTCTTTGCGGTTTCAACTTTGTGCTGTTGGTTTGAAATCAAAGCTGAAAAGCTAGTCACACTACTTACCTTGTGTAAATAGGTTATGTAGCTTTGTTGTCCGCATTCTTTCCGGCTTAATCATGCGGTTTGATGGGCGTGCAGCGAGTTAAAAGTGACTAAACTTTTTTATCAGAATGTTATCGGGCGGATGTTATGAACTATTTTGACCAAGTGCTGTAATATAGCCTATTCAAAAGAAAAAAGGTTTTTATGAAAATTATCAATTTTTCTCGAGTACTTTTTATTTTGTCTTAAAGTAAAACAAATAAAAAAAAGATAGAACATAATGTTTACCTATTCTAAGTTCATAAACAGTTTTCAAAAGTAAAAGGTAACACTTTTGGTAAAAGTAGCGTGTTTACTATAAAAAACTATAATGCATATTAACTTTTTGTATAACAAGCATATAATATAATCTAAAACCACAAAAAAACTCTTAAGTATCTTTTATATTTAACTTTTAAACAAATTTAAAACATCCTAAAAATCAAGGAACAATAAAATTCTTAGCTTTTATACTAAATGTTTGAAAAATTTAAGTGAACTAAAGAATTACTTATAATCACAAACAACTAAAAGTTAAAGCCGAACAGTATAAAATAAATCAAGTTAAAAATGTATTTTTAAACTTGTTTTTAAAAATGTTTGCACTTTATCTTAAAATATTTAATTAATGTCTTGTTACTATAAAAATGATCGGCAACAAAAAATTTGTCGCTATTTTTTCGTCTATTGCGAAAACATTGCAGTCATACGGGCAGTTTGTAATTTTTTACAAAAAAATTTGCGTTATTATAGTTTTACGCAAAAACTCGTATCTTGGATTTACTTGTTAAAATTTGTTTTCAATTTTGATAAAAAGCTTTTTACTGTTTTAAGCCAAATGAAGACAAAACATTTTTTGTATCTATTCTCATAAAATTCTTGTGTTTACTGCTTGATAAACCGTATTTAAAATGAAACGGTTTTTCTTATTAACTTTAACATACTACACTAACATTATGGTTCGTTTTTCTTACTGTCACAACAGTTTGTCTTTTTAATATTTTTTGTTCTACTTTAATCAGAGCTTCGATATAAAACTGATATTAGGGTATTAATGAGTAGCTTTTATTGAAAATATTAAAAGTAAAAAAAAAATGCGGTAAAAATTTTTTAAGTAGTAGTTTTTAGCTTTTTCTTCAGTTCATGAAATCACCAATGTAAATTTAAAACTAAAAACAGTTCATGTAAATTTACACTTAATTTAAATTCTTAATAACTACTATTTTTTATCAACATAATATAATTTAAAATAAATGAATGAAAAGGAAAGTCTCACATTCTGAAAGTAATATGAAAGAAGCAAAATAGAGGTGATTAACTTTCCACTTTTCTAATTCAAATTATTAATTAAAATATTTACTATCTAAATTGGCTAAAGTTCCAAAGAACATTCCACAGATAAATGTGACAGTCATACGGTAAAGAAATTGATAAAAAGTAGGTAAAAAATTAACACGTTTGTCTATGGATTTACAACAAACAAAAACATTATTAAATCATTTTGTTAGCTGTTGTTTTCATATATATAAACAAAAAATTTGCACGATAAAACAAGCTGCTTTTAATTGTTCATAGTTTTGAGCAAGCAATAATCATTTGCATCGTTTTACTATAAATAATAAATAAACTTTATCTAAAGTGTGTTTGTTATAGTAAATAAATCACTCTTCAGACTAGAGTTTGACTTAATTGTTGTAAAACTAATAAAACAAAATATGATTATACACCAAAAATTATACACCTATTACTTATAATCATAAGCTTTATACTATTTAATGCAAAATAATACATAAATTACGTTTATACTTAAACTAATGATATGAAACAATTTATATATTTATAGTGCGAAACGGGATAGAAAACGTCTATTATTCATACTAAGTCTACAAACTGCGAAATAACTTACAATATTAACTTCAGAAATTGCAAGACAAAGAATTTAGCGCTAAAAATAAGCAAAATAAAAGCCCAAAAGAGACAAACAAAACTGACCATGTTAAAGTTGCTCGGAGAACTTTTGAAAAATGTATGTCATGTCTTAAACGGATTAAGATATGTTTCGTATACAAAAGGGTGTACTTTGTAAAAGTGTTAAAAAAGGCCACTGACCAACATTAATGCCGACACCCACTTTACTCGTACTTTTGTTTAGTGAAAACTTAAACGTAAAAGATTATAAAAGATTTTACTAAAACATAATTAGTTTTTGTCATGTGTGTAAGATTTTCTTTTATAACGTGTTCAGTCTTGTTTTGCTAATTTTATACGTTTTTTTAGAATTTTCTAAGCACTTTTTTTCTTTAAACTTATAAACGATAGTTTTGAAGTTATCGAATTTCTAAATACAAAAAACGAGTTTTTTAAATTGTTCAGTAAATTTTTTATGTTGCGACCGTAAAACGTTTTTTGGTTTACAGTAAAAAAAAATTTTAACACGAATGTGCAAATTAAAGTTTCTCAAAGAAATTCTGGCAAACATATTTAACTACATAAAAATTTATTTAATAGTACACTAAGTAATATACAGTGTAAAAAAATTATGCCGTGTACTTAAAAAAATATGTATGCCATTGAAGCCTTGAGGCAATAGGATTGCAAGCCACAATGCCGATATTACTTATTGAAAATTAATTGCTATCATTAACCGCATGTGGTTTTATCATGGTCACACGAATTTATAAATAGAAATTTCATGTTTTTTTCTTAACTTTTGTTCAGTAAAACCTTGAACTTAAACGTAAATGATTATGTAAGATTTTACTCAAATATAATTGGTTTTTGTCGTGTGCAAAATTTTTTTTTTTATAACGAGTCCAGTCTTGATTTGCTAAAACTATAAGCTGTTTTTAGAATTTAAAAGCACTTTTTTTTGAAAACTTAAAAACGATAGTTTTGAAGTTATCGAATAGCTAAATACAAAAAACTAGTTTCTTAAATTGTACAGTAGAGTTTTCAACTTGTGACCGTAGAATTTTTTTTTGGTTAATAGTGAAAAAATGTTTAATACGAATGCTCAAATTAAAGTTTCTCAAAGAAATTCTGTTAAACATATGAAACTATGTAAAAATTTATTTAATATACACTAAAAATATACCGTATAAAATATGTATTTAGTTTACCTAAAAAATATGTATGCCATTGAAGCCTTAAGGCAATAGAATCGCAACCCACAATGCCGATTTTACTTATTGAAAATTAATTGTTATCATTTAACACATGTGGTTTTTTATTTAAAACCTGAACAACTGAAAACCTTTGAATGTTTGAAACTTATCAATAAAACAAAATAGGTGTGATCACGTTTTGTATTGTATATAAGATTACCGTGACTTCATGCTAACCACATCCAGAAATTCTTCGTTTCTAGGTGAAAATTTCAATACTAGTTCTGAGATCAACTGTTATGTATGAATTCAACTGTTACGCAACAACAGTGTTGTAAAAGTAGGTACCGTGTTGTGGTTAGTCAGCGCCTTAGGGAATAAATTGACACATATTTAAGTTGTTTCGAAATACAACTGTTTAGAGCATTTTTAAACTCGACAGGTACGTTGACATTTTCAACTTTTATTTGTTGTACGCAATGTTTATTTTGTAAACAGACTTAAAAAAAAGTAACTTTTGTAGCATCAGCAGTTTAGAAAAGCAAAAGATGATTGCTGCATTTACCGTCCTCCTGTGCATATTTGATGTGTTGTCGTTGGCAAAAGGTGAATGCGAGCTCAGTCCAGTCACAAGGTTTCCGTGCGATCTTCTCAAACCAATAACTGACCCGGTAACATGCAAAGCAAGGTTGGCGTTCAAACTTACCTACCTTAAAATAAAATTACTATTCTTAATTTTTCCAACAGCATTCACAAAGTTCTTAATTAAATAAAAAAGTTGCTGTTATTTTGTTTTTTTTAAGTGTAAGTTGTACATATAAAATTATACACGCATTTACTTTCTGATAACTTACTTGATAATATTTTAAAAAATATAAAATAAATTTAAGATAGTTTGTTTGGTCAAGATTCAAGAAAATAAACTTTTTGTTTATTATGAAAAGGTTGGACAAACTTTAATATACAACTTAATAAAATACTTTATTTATCACATTTTTGCTTTTTAATTCTCTGTCGTATGCATTTAAACCTTTTAAAATCCGAGTAATTTCAAAACTTTATACAAAAATCTTGTGTTAAATTTGTGTTGAAACTAGAGCAAAAAATATTTTCAATAACTAGATTTACTGTTTGTTTTTGCATTAAAAGCTCCCAACTTTAAAAAAAAATAGTTCAGGTCAAAAGTAATGTCACATAATTTTAAACCAATAAGCTCAAACATTGTGTTGGAATTTAAGTAAGTTTTTACTTTTTAAATAGTTAAGTATACTGTTCCCAGTAAAACTTTTAATTTTCGCATTTAAAACAATTTGTTCATGTTAAAAGTTTGGTACCGTTTTTGAAAAAAAAATTAACATATAACAACCTTGATTAGTTAGAATATTTGTTAATTTGGCTCAAATTCATAACTTTTTAGTCACTGCCTAAAAAAAATATGTTTCTAGTTGTTGTTTTAAATTATAATAAATTAAAACTGGCGATAAATTACAAATGATAACTGTATTTTCTTTAGACACTGTTGCTACGATTCTAGACCAGGCATTGGAATAAATGCCAGGTGTTACAGAAAAGGTCAGTTTTATTACACTAGAACCACTCGCAATTTTAAATGCAGTATCAAACATTATTGCTATTTTTTATTTTTCTTAGGTATGAGTTTGGGTTCGGCAATGTTCAAGCCGTCAATGGCGCCCGAACTACATAATGAACCGAGTAAGTTTGATTTCTAAATACTGTTTTGAACAAGCATGTGTGTTAGAAGCTTTAAACGTTTGTTACAAATAATAAGTTATTCATTGTGACAAACCTTAGTTTCAATCACCAATTATTGTAATTGAAAGTGATATACTTTATAAAAAAACAAAGTAACAAAAGAGAAATCGTATCAAAACTGCTGTAACTATACTGTTGTTAAGTTTCAAAAAAAAATTTTTTGGGTAGCAAAAGAATAAATTAAAAACCATGTATAGCTAAGCAATTGAATAAATTAAATACTGCATAGGAGAAGTGGAGATAGGAGGAAGTGACGGCTATCCTGGTTCGATTTTACGTAGAAGTTGTTCAAAAAGCGCACCATTGTGCAAAACTTCTGCTAGTTACAACAGGTATGTATTATATATTTATATATATATTGCTAATACAACTCTACGTTTTACTGATACAGACGCTTTAATATTCTGTTAGCTATACATTCGTTCCTTACTGTACTTGTCAAAATGTATAAAAGTACTTATAAAAAAAAAATATCAACACTACAGCAAAGCATCCTGCACACGAATGTCGTGCTGTTTTCTTGACGGGACTTGTTATAAAGCAATATTTAACGGTAAGTTGACAAATACTTTATCTTATTTAGTTTTATTTTTATACTAAAACTGTTCTAAGTGTTTACAAAATCAGCTTTTAATTTTACCAAGGATTTTGGCTTTTTTGAAAACTGCATGACATAAAGTAACGTTTATTTTTAGCTAACAAAATTTAGCTTTCGAAATAAAATATAAACGAATAGAAAAAAAAATCTGATCTATAAACTCATATAAATTACAAATTAAGCAGTTATAAATAACAAGTGATTTTTTTTTAAGTGATTCGACTTCGAGATAAATGTGAACCAGGTTACGCGAACCCTCCCCAGTGCAAAGGTTATTAGTTTAAATTAAAAATTATTAAATGTTCACATAACGTTATGTTTTTTCAGATTTACAATTGTTTAAAAACAAGGAATAATTTTAAATGTAGGTTTTAGTAGTAAAATAATAAAATCGGACGTAAAATTGTATGTTCCTATTTAATTACCTGTTAATTTAATGTTTTGAACATTTTAATGACTCTAGACAATTATATACAGCTAAGACCAGTTTGTTAGCATTTAAAAACTCAGCTCAGATGACAACTATGCTTTGTTTATGAGCGAATAAATTAAATTTCTCCAAAAATTCCTGCAAATCGTTTAGTTTTTCGACAATCTGGTCTTAAATAAAATAATATTCTAAAAAAATAATTAAACTCTAGAAAGTAATAATAATTAATGTGTAGAAATAAACGAATGTGAAACAAATCCTTGCACCTTACATAGAGAAGTATGCATTGATAAAGTTAACGCCTACGAATGCCAATGCCCGGATGGGGAAACTTGCGAGCAATGTAAGTCCTTTTTATAACAAACTAGTAAAAGATGATTATCGTAAGACTTGCTTTACTTTTTCTATTGCTTATGAGTTTTAGTTGTACGATTAAGCAGTAATTTTATATTAAGTGTACAACAAGTTTGCTAACTTTAGTTACTTTTTTTTTCTCCTGAAAGTTTGGACTATTGTATGTAAATGAGTATGTTATTTATAATAAATCTAAGTTAATAATTTGATCATTGCGTTTTAAGTATAAAACTTTAAAGGTAGATTTTACTTAACTACTAACTTCTCAAGTTAAAATTTTAAGTAGATTAAATTTACAAATTGTGAAATAAGATAAAAAAATAACTGAAGGTATGCAGTTGTAAGTTCAGTTTTTTGGTCTTGGTATATATAGTAATTACCAAAACAGTTTTATGACTGAAAAAAAAGTTTTAGGTAGTCTATTAATTTTTTTAAGCTTCAAATAGTGCATATAGTGGGAAGAGAATGGATACAATAATATGTTTCGTTTCCAATTTAGCCGATCACAGTATAAGATTTTTTTAAATCAAAAAATAAGTTTTATGTGTCCAAAATACAAGCTTAGGCGTAAAACGCTCACAAAAGATTACAAAGTGTTAACTCATCTAGCCACGACGTTTTCGCAAAAGACAAAGCGTTCTAGGCGAAGAAAACCGCACGAAATATTATCCATAAAAGAACGTTAGAAATAAAGCTTGATGACTAATTTATGCAACATAAGTAGTGTAACTTGTTTTTAATTACTAATTTTAACCTTCAAGCGGCAAAAGCCAATACAATTACAAAATAAGACCAAAAATCGTTCCATACCAATATTTTACAAAGCTTTTAACTAAAATCAAAATTAAAATTAGACTTTCTTAAAGATTGCGTGCAAGAATATTCAAATTTTGCAATTCAAATTTTAAATAAAGATTTAAAAAACGCAATCTAAAAAGCGATATATATTTGATAAAAATTAAAAACACGTATTTAGGTGCAATTATTACCCTAAAGACCTTTGCTTTGCAAAATTTCAAGTATTTTTTGGTATATGGATAAAATAAATTTCAAAACATAGTATTTACCTATTTTTAAAACTATCTTTAAATATTTTTTTTTGCAAATTTTTTCCAAGTATATTAATCTTATTTATAATGTCTACAACCGCTTTTTATATTTTTCACAAATATGTGTTAATTTTTGTCATATGACCACTTAATCACTTTTTAAGAATTTAAATTTGCAAGTAACCTCGAAAAGTAACCGCAATGTGTCGCAAAACAACACAATTATTTTGTTTATGATGTGGAAAATTTTTCATGGCAATTTGTTCGCTCAAAGTAAAACCGACAGCCTTCGAATGGAAACATTTTAGCTTTTACGATGTAGACGAAGTAAACCGCATGGAATGTTGACCTGAAAAGAATGCGATAAGCTTAGAAAGGTGACCTGCTTAGTTAACAAAGGCACGATTGTTTGAGTTCCGAAAACTATCATAATTTGCTTGATTTAAATTAGTTTTTTAATTGGAAGTTTTAAAATTTATACGTGCGACAAAGGCTGATACAAGCTTATTACATGGGCTTACGGCCAAAAAAATGTACTAAAACTTTACATTCTGACGCTTAGTAAAGCTTATATTTTAAAGCAGAAATACAATAAACAAGTATGCTGAGACTACTGAAAAAACTGGAAGAAACGTTACTAAAAAGCGATTGCAAACGGCTTTCTTTTAAATTGTTTACAATAAACTCATATCTATAAGTTAACTTTTTGATTACCAAGTAAATATTAATTCAAAACTACTT
The DNA here is from genome assembly GCF_965202585.1 of Thalia democratica. NCBI lineage: Eukaryota > Metazoa > Chordata > Thaliacea > Salpida > Salpidae > Thalia > Thalia democratica. The sequence continues at coordinate 88,660,795 of NC_139165.1, forward strand.
CAAGAGTAACGTTGTTTTATAACATTTTTCTAGATTAAAAGAATAAGTTATATAAAACAACTATAATTACAAACAGGACATTTTTGAAAAAAAAAAATTTTTATTCAAAATTGTCTCATTAAAAGTATTTAAAAGAAACTAATTTAGAATTATTTTTGAATTCCAAAATTTAATTTTTAACTAGAAGGTTTTTGGAAAAAAAACTTATTGTTTTTATTTCTACAATATTAGAAAAACCGTTATTCTACAACTTTTTTTTTCATCAAGGTGTAAAATAGTTAAACAGATCTGCTACTATTATTTTTTATACAATTTATTTTTAATTTAAATGTGAATTTTAGCAAAATTATTCCAACTGGAACTATTTTACTAAGTAAATTATTTACATTTGGTGTAATGTTTATTCCATTGATAAGAAAAGATAGTGTTGTTATTTGATAAAGATTATTACTCAGAATATTGTTTTTGTTTGTACTTTATTTTTAGTGTCTTATCCATAAAAAGTTCAAAAAACATGTTAGCTTTACATTTTAAGACAAATTTTAACACTGTCAATGATAACAGGACTTATGTTTATATTTAAGTTGTTTTAGATAATAGTATTAATATAAAGATTTGGCATTTTGTTTTGCTTGTATTTTAAAGTTGTTTAAAGTTATTTTTTTATGTACCTGAGAAATTTAATTAATTTATGTAGTAAAAAGCTATGTAATCTTTAAAAAGTATAAATTAAAAGCTCCTAAAGAAAACACTCTATTATTGAAAAAAAATAGTGATATTTCACAAAAAAGTCTAGCCACACCCTTGATGCTTAAGATACAAATTTACAGCTAAAATGCAAAAGTGTTTTACTAGTAGTTTGTTTTTCAACTCATGATAAATTAAGAAACTACTTGTGGGGATGTACAATGTATTGGAAACACAGCTATATCAATGATAAACACAAGCTTACTTAATAGTGGTTTTAGTGACATTAGTACAAAACTTTTTTATAAAGGGTGTATTTTAGTTTCTTTAAGCAGGAATTATTAAAACTAACAGTTAATAGAACCAAGCTTTAATCAACCGTAAAACAGTTCCGCCACCGATAAAAAATAATCCGATTAAAGTGACTGACATTTCGTTTAAATTTAAACGCCAAGAGTACACCTAAAAATATTTCTTATACTTTAATAAAATATAATTGATATAGACCTGTTTAACAATTTATTTTTTAGATTGTGACTCCATACCCCTCAGTGACGATTATGACGTAGCTTACAACACTGACAACGTAATTTACTCTGATGATCCAAAGCCGAGTGGCAAGCAACTGCCGAGAACAACAGCTACGATCAACTGCGAAGACGGCCTGTTTATTCCTTACTCGTTAACTAATTCCTTGACCATCTCAAGCACTTTCACTTTCCCGTGTAGTAGTGGTACTTTTGGTGCAACTGCGCCAATCTGCAAAAAAGGTAAGTCACTTATTTTAGTTTTTGCAAGAAAAACAATCATTTTGACAATACCAGTTTAATACCTTTAATAAAAGTTTACAATTTTAAAATTAAAAAATTTATAGGTTATTTAGAATGCTAGTTTTATTAATACCTAGTACGCCTAATTTAAGTAAAATTAGTGTTTAATGTTTCTTTAATATTGTTTGTTTTCAAATTTGACATTAAAAATTCATGATTGTTGGTGCGTATAAGATATTTTTAAAAGGTAATAGTTTTTTTGTACAACAAATACTCATTTATTTGTTGAATCATTTAGTCTAGTAAAGTTTTAAATAAGTTTGAGGTAAGGTCTGTCATTTCAGCGTAAAAAATTAAATAGCCACATCTATACTTTTCTGTGCATAAAGTAGTATTAAAAGTAGAATTAAATTCTCGACAATAACACAAAAAAACAAAATCAAACATAAAACAGAATGTATACCGCCTGTTCTCAATGACGGCAGCGTAGACTGGCAGATTGCAGGACTGGAATGGGTTTTAGATGGGGAATCGATCAGTTACTCATGCAACAACGGGTTTACAATGGACGCTGGGGCTGACAACCAAATCGATTGTCAGTCGGACGGCACTTTTAGCGGTACTCTTTCCTCTAAAAATATCCAGTGCATTGCAAGTGGGTATGCGTGTTTTGTTAAATACTAAAAACCGAAATGTTTTTGGTTTCGATTTAAGTATAAAGTTTGTTAATAAAAAAAAATTGCCATAAACGATCTGAAGTTAAAGCTTACTACAGTTTTAGTTGTTACTTTGTAATTATAACAACATAAAAACACTTATAACTTATATTAAAACTTTAAAAATTTACACTCAAGCTTCTCGAGCAGGGTTTTATCTTTTCGGGACAAGAAGTATATAGGTACACAAGTTGAGAGGCAATAATTTTTTTTAAGTTGGCGATTATAAAAGTATTTCTAGAAAATGCTGATCAACAAAGCTAACAATTACAAAGATTAAAAAAAATTATATTTATAATATTATACTTAGCAGTTTACTCAAACAACAAAAACTAATTTAAAATATTTGTTAAACTTAGAATAATAATGGAACAATATTTTTGCTTTACTAATATGTGATTTAGAGCATTCAAACACTTTTATAACTTAAGTTATTGATGATAAGAACGTTTTATCTTGTAATTTTGTTTTTTATTTTCAATAATTGCAAAGGTGTTCAATATTCACATTTTACGGAATTTAATTTAAAAGCATTTAAAGCATCAATCATAACAAAAACAGTATATCTTGTCGACTAACTAAAAACTATAATAGTAATTTAAGAAATCTTAAAACTTTAACTTTAGAAAATGAAATAAAATTTAATTTTTTTTTATAATATCTATAGTAAATTGTTTAGGAAATTCAGCTTTTGATAAACAATACTTATTATGTAGAAAAGACAGAAAATTGTAAGTTTAATTATTTAACGTAGTACAAAATTAAGTATACTGTCCAGTTTTTTTCACAATTTCTTAACACAAAGTTATATTTTTAATTATAACTATTAACAGTTAATAAAACTATTTATAACTGATAAATTAAAAGCTGTTAACAAATTTATCAGTCATCAACAGTGTACGAGCACAAAACTTACTTCACACAAGAGTACCCATATGGGAGAGCAACTACAACTTTTTTGAACTTAAAAGTTTAATTTAGAACTAGAAATTTTTTGGAAAAATAACTTTATTTTTTAATTTTTCGACATTACAAAAACCGTAGTTATACATTTTTTTTTTTATCAAGTTGTAAAATAATTGTTTAGACTTGCTATAATTTATTTAAATTGTTTAATTAAGAATTAAGATTTTGCATTCTGTTTTACTTCAATTTTTAAGATGCTTGAAGTAAATTTTTTATGAACCAGAGAAAGTTAATTAATTTTTGTAGTAGAAAACTTTGTAATTTTTCAAAGGTCTTAATAAAAGCTACTGCATAAGACTGTCAACAACTAAAAAAAATAGTGCTGTTCAACAGAAAAAGTCTAGCTACAACCTTGATGCTTATGATACAAGTTTAAAACTAACAAGCAACTACTAGTAGTTTATTTTCCAACTAATAACAAATTAAGTAATTTTTTGTAGTTGTAAACAATATATTGAAACACAGCTATATCAATAGTAAGCACAAGCTTACTTAAAATTGATGTTAGTGACATTAATATAATACGTCTTTTTTAGAGGGTGTGTTTTAGTTTCTTTAAGCAGGAATTATCAAAACGAACAGTTAATAGAACCAAGCTCTAATCAACCGTAAAATAATTCTGAGCTGCCACCGATAGAAAACATTGCGATTAAAGTGACTGACTTTTCGTTTAAATTTAAACGTTAAGAGTAAATCTAAATAAAATTTCCTTAACTATAATAAAATAAAAGTTACATAGGCTGTGCGTATTCAACAAATATTTTTTTTAGATTGTGACTCCATACCAGTTAGTAACGATTATGGAGTCACTTACAACACCGACAACGTTCCTTTCTCCGATCCAGCTCCGAGTGGCCAGCAACAGGAAGGAACAATAGCTACAATAACTTGCGATACCGGCATGTTTATTCCATACTCGACAACCAATTCGTTGACCATCTCAAACACTTTCACTTTCACGTGTAGTAGTGGTACATTTGGTGCAACTGCGCCGATCTGCAAAAAAAGTAGTTCACTTATTTTTGTTATTGCAAGAAGAATATTCATTTTGATATTACCAGTTTAATACTTTTAAAAAATATTTACAGTATTTAAAATTGAAAAATTTGTATGTTATTTAGAATGCTAGTTTTATTAATACCTAGTACGCCTAATTAAAGTAAAATTTGTGTTTAATGTTTCTTTAAATTGTTTGTTTTCAAATTTGGTATAAAAATTTCATGTTTGTTTATGCATACAAAATGTCTAAAATGGGTAATACTTTTTTGTACAACAAATACTCATTTATTTGTTGAATCATTTAGTCTAATAAACTGAGGTAAGGTCTGTCATTTTAGCGTAAAAAATTAAATAGCCACATCTATACTTTTCTGTACATAAAGTAGTATTAAAAGTAGCTTTTAATTCTCGACAATAACAAAAAAAACAAAATTAAACATAAAACAGGATGTATACCGCCTGTTCTCAATGACGGCAGCGTAGACTGGCAGATTGCAGGACTGGAATGGGTTTTAGATGGGGAATCGATCAGTTACTCATGCAACAACGGGTTTACAATGGACGCTGGGGCTGACAACCAAATCGATTGTCAGTCGGACGGCACTTTTAGCGGTACTCTTTCCTCTAAAAATATACAGTGCATTGCAAGTGGGTATGCGTGTTTTGTTAAATACTAAAAAACGAATTGTTATTGGTTTCGATTTAAGTATAAACTTTGTTGTTAGAAAAAAATTGCCATATACTATCTAAAATTAAAGCTTAGTATAATGTTAGTTGTTACTTTGTAATAATAACAATATAAAAACAGTTATAACTTATATTAAAACTTTAAAAATTTACATTTAAGCTTCTCGAGCAGGGTTTTATCTTTTCAGGACAAGAAGTGTATAGGTACTCAAGTTCAGAGGCAATAAATAGTTTATTTTTCCATGTTAGCGGTTATAAAAGTATTTCTAGGAAATGCTGCTCAATAATGCTATTAAGTATAAAGATAAAAAATAGTTTATATTTATAATTTCATAGTTAGCAGTTTACTCAAACAACAAAGATTAGTTTAAAACTTTTGTGCACCTTAAAATATTAATTGAATAATATTTATGCTTTACTATTAAGTGGTTCGGAGCATGTAAACACATTCATATTATCCGTTCAATTTATTGATAATAAGATTTTTTATGTCGTATTTCTTTTTATTTTTTATTAATTTAAAAGGTGTTCAATATTTCGTTATAGGTAATTTAAGTTAAAAGCACTTGGATCATCAATTATAACAAAAAGCAGTATATATTGTCTCGTTAAAAAAAACAGAAATATTAATTTAAGAAATTTCAAAAATTTAACTTTCGAGGAGAAAGTAAAATTTTAGTTTTTTTTATATTATCTATAGAAAATGTTTTTAAATACTCAGTTTTTGACAAACAATACTTATCATGTATAAAACGAAGAAAGTTGTACATTTAATTATTTAATGTAATACAAAATCAAGTCAATTGTCCAGTGTTTTTCACAATTTTTTTCAATACAAAGTCATATTTTTATTTAAAATTTATTTATAACTAATAAATTAAAAGCTGTTAATAAATTTATCAGTCAATAACAGTATTTGAGCACAAAACTTACTTCACACAAGAGTACCCATATGGGAGAGCAATTACAACTTTTTTGAACTTAAAAAGTTTAAATTAGAACTAGAAATTTTTGGAAAAATAACTTTATTTCTTAATTTTTCGACAATAGGAACCGTAGTTTTACATTTTTTTCCAACAAGTTGTTAAATAATTGTTCAGACCTGCTATAACTTATTAAAATTGTTTTATTAAGAATTAATATTTTGCATTCTGTTTTACTTCAATTTTTTAAATGTTTGAAGTAAATTTTTTATGCACCTGAGAAAGTTAATTCATTTTTGTAGCAGAAAACTTTGTAATTTTTTTAAAGGTCAAACTTAAAAGCTACTGCATAAGACTGTCAACAGTTAAAAAAAAAGTGCTATCCAACAGAAAAAGTCTAACTACAACCTTGATGCTTAAGATACAAATCACAACTAAAAATCAACTACTAGTAGTTTATTTTTCAACTAATAATAAATTAAGTAACTTCTTGTGGGGGTAAACAATATATTGAAAAATCAGCTATATCAATATTAAACACAAGCTTACTTAAAGTTGATGTTAGAGACATTAGTATAATATTTCTTCTAAATAGGGTGTATTTTAGTTTATTTAAGCAGAAATTATTAAAACTAATAGTTAATAGAACCAAGCTTTAATCAACTGTAAATAACTCTAAGCTGCCACCGATAGAAAAACTTTGCGATTAAAGTGACTGACTTTTCGTTTAAATTTAAACGTTAAGAGTAAATCTAAATAAAATTTATTTTAACTTTAATATATATAAGTTACATAGACTGTGTGTATTCAACAAATATTTTTTTTTTTAGATTGTGACTCCATACCAGTTAGTAACGATTATGGAGTCACTTACAACACCGACAACGTTCCTTTCTCCGATCCAGCTCCGAGTGGCCAGCAACAGGAAGGAACAATAGCTACAATAACTTGCGATACCGGCATGTTTATTCCATACTCGACAACCAATTCGTTGACCATCTCAAGCACTTTCACTTTCACGTGTGGTAGTGGTACTTTTGGTGCAACTGCGCCAATCTGCAAAAAAAGTAGTTCACTTATTTTTGTTTTTGCTAGAAGATTATTCATTTTGATATTACCAGTTTAATACCTTTAACAAAAATTTACAATATTTAAAATTGAAAAATTGTGTATCTTATTTAGAATTCTAGTTTTATTGATACCTAGTACGCCTAATTTAAGTAAAATTAGTATTTAATGTTTCTTTAATATTGTTTGTTTTCAAATTTGGTATAAAAATTTTATGTTTGTTTATGCATACAAAATGTCTAAAATGGGTAATACTTTTTTGTACAACAAATACTCATTTATTTGTTGAATCATTTAGTCTAATAAACTTTAAAATAAATTTGAGGTAAGGTCTGTCATTTTAGCGTAAAAAATTAATTAGCCACATCTATACTTTTCTGTACATAAAGTAGTATTAAAAGTATCATTTAATTCTCGAAAATAACACAAAAAAACAAAATGAAACATAAAACAGGATGTATACCGCCTGTTCTCAATGACGGCAGCGTAGACTGGCAGATTGCAGGGCTGGAATGGGTTTTAGATGGGGAATCGATCAGTTACTCATGTAACAACGGGTTTACAATGGACGCTGGTGCTGACAACCAAATCGATTGTCAGTCGGACGGCACTTTTAGCGGTACTCTTTCCTCTAAAAATATTCAGTGCATTGAAAGTGGGTATGCGTGTTTTGTTAAATACTAAAAACCAAAATGTTTTTGGTTTCGATTTAAGTATAAAGTTTGTTGTTAGAAAAAAATTGCCATAAACTATCTAAAATTAAAGCTTAGTATAGTGTTAGTTTTTACTTTGTAATTATAACAGTATAAAAACAGTTATAAATTATATTAAAACTTTAAAAACTTACATTTAAGCTTCTCGAGGAGAGTTTTGTTTATCGGGCCTAAAAGTATATAGGTACTCAAGTTGAGAGGCTATAAATAGTTTTTTTTTTCAAGTTAGCGATTATAAAAGTATTTCTAGGAAATGCTGCTCAATAATGCTATAAGTATAAAGATAAAAAATAGTTTATATTTATAATTTAACACTTAGCAGTTTACTCAAACAACAAACATTAATTTAAAACATTTGTGCCTCTTTTAATATTAATTGAATAATATTTATGCTTTACTATTATGTGGTTCAGAGCATTTAAACACATTCATATTATCCATTCAATTTATTGATAATAAGATTTTTTATGTTATAATTCTTTATTTTTATTTTTAACTTTTTAAAAGGTGTTCAATATTTACATTATAGGTAATTTAAGTTGAAAGCATTTGGAACATCAATTATAACAAAAACAGTATATCTTGTCTCATTAAAAAAAACAAAAATAGTAATTTATGAATTTTAAAACTTTAACTATAGAAATTGAAGTAAAATTGTATTTTTTTTCTATAACATCCATAGTAAATTGTTTAAAATAATCAGTTTTTGATAAACAATACTTATTATGTATAAAACGAAGAAAGTTGTACACTTAATTATTTGATGTAGTACAAATCAAGTAAATTGTTCAGTGTTTAAAAATTTTTTTTTTTAATACAAAGTCATATTTTTGTTTATAACTATTAACTGTTACTAATTTAATTATAACTGATAAATTAAAAGCTGTTAATAAATTTACCAGTCAATAACAGTATTCGAGCACAAAACTTACTTCACACAAGAGTACCCATATGGGGGAGCAACTACAACTTTTTTAAACTTAAAAAGTTTAATTTAGAACTAAAATTTTTTTGGAAAAATAACTTTATTTCTTAATTTTTCGACATTAGAAAAACAGTAGTTTTACAAATTTTTTTCATCAAGTTGTAAAATAATTGTTCAGACCTGCTATAACTTATTAAAATTGTTTAATTAAGAATTAATATTTTGCATTCTATTTTACTTAAAATTTTTAAAATGTTTGAAGTAAATTTTTTATGTACCTGAAAAAATTAATTCATTTTTGTAGTAGAAAACTTTGTAATTTTTATAAAGGTCTAAATTAAAAGCTACTGCATAAAACTGTCAATAATTAAAAAAAAAGTACTATCCAACAGAAAAAGTCTAACTACAACCTTGATACTTAAGATACAAATCACAACTAAAAATCAACTACTAGTAGTTTATTTTTCAACTAATAACAAATTAAGTAACTTCTTGTGGGGGTAAACAATATGTTTAAAACACAGCTATATCAATAGTAAGCACAAGCTTACTTAAAATTGATGTTAGAGACATTAATATAATATTTCTTTAAGCAGAAATTATAAAAACTAACAGTTAATAGAACCAAGCTTTAATCAACCGTAAATAACTCTAAGCTGCCACCGATAGAAAAACTTTGCGATTAAAGTGACTGACTTTTCGTTTAAATTTAAATGTTAAGAGTAAATCTAAATAAAATTTGTTTTAACTTTAATAAAATATAAGTTACATAGACTGTGTGTATTCAACAAATATTTTTTTTTTAGATTGTGACTCCATACCAGTTAGTAACGATTATGGAGTCACTTACAACACCGACAACGTTCCTTTCTCCGATCCAGCTCCGAGTGGCCAGCAACAGGAAGGAACAATAGCTACAATAACTTGCGATACCGGCATGTTTATTCCATACTCGACAACCAATTCGTTGACCATCTCAAACACTTTCGATTTCACGTGTAGTAGTGGTACTTTTGGTGCAACTGCGCCAATCTGCAAAAAACGTAATTCACTTATTTTTGTTTTTGCAAGAAGAATATTCATTTTGATATTACCAGTTTAATACCTTAAACAAAAATTTACAATATTTAAAATTGAAAAATTTGTATGTTATTTAGAATGCTAGTTTTATTAATACCTAGTACGCCTAAATTAGGTAAAATTAGTGTTTAATGTTTCTTTAATATTGTTTGTTTTCAAATTTGGTATAAAAATTTCATGTTTGTTTATGCGTACAAAAATTCTAAAATGGGTAATACTTTTTGTACAACAAATACTCATTTATTTGTCGAATCATTTAGTCTAATAAACTTTAAAATAAGTTTGAGGTAAGGTCTGTCATTTTAGCGTAAAAAATTAAATAGCCACATCTATACTTTTCTGTACATAAAGTAGTATTAAAAGTAGCTTCTAATTCTCGAAAATAACACAAAAAAACAAAATGAAACATAAAACAGGATGTATACCGCCTGTTCTCAATGACGGCAGCGTAGACTGGCAGATTGCAGGGCTGGAATGGGTTTTAGATGGGGAATCGATCAGTTACTCATGCAACAACGGGTTTACAATGGACGCTGGGGCTGACAACCAAATCGATTGTCAGTCGGACGGCACTTTTAGCGGTACTCTTTCCTCTAAAAATATACAGTGCATTGCAAGTGGGTATGCGTGTTTTGTTAAATACTAAAAACCGAATTGTTTTTGGTTTCGATTTAAGTATAAACTTTGTTGTTAGAAAAAAATTGCCATAAACGATCTGAAATTAAAGCTTAGTATAATGTTAGTTGTTACTTTGTAATTATAACAATATAAAAACAGTTATAACTTATATTAAAACTTTAAAAATTTACATTCAAGCTTCTCGAGCAGGGTTTTATCTTTTCAGGACAAGAAGTGTATAGGTACTCATATTGAGAGGCAATATCTTTTTTTAAGTTGCGATTATAAAAGTATTTCTAGGAAATGCTGATCAACAAAGTTAACAAATACAAAAATAATAAAAAAATTATATTTATAATATTATACTTAGCAGTTTACTCAAACAACAAAAACTAATTTAAAATATTTGTTAACCTTAGAATAATAATGGAACACTATTTTTGCTTTACTAATATGTGATTTAGAGCATTTAAACACATTCATATTATCCGTTCAATTTATTGATAATAAGATTTTTTATGTCGTATTTCTTTTTATTTTTTATTATTTCAAAAGGTGTTCAACATTTCGTTACAGGTAATTTAAGTTAAAAGCACTTGGAACATCAATTATAACAAAAAGCAGTATATCTTGTCTCATTAAAAAAAAAACAGATATAGAAATTTCACAATTTTAACTTTCGAGGAGAAAGTAAAATTTTAGTTTTTTTTATATTATCTATAGAAAATGTTTTTAAATACTCAGTTTTTGACAAACAATACTTATCATGTATAAAACGAAGAAAGTTGTACATTTAATTATTTAATGTACTACAAAATCAAGTAATTTGTCCAGTGTTTTTCACAATTTTTTTTAATACAAATTAAATTTTTATTTAGAATTTATTTATAACTGATAAATTAAAAGCTGTTAAAAAATTTATCAGTTAATAACAGTATTCGAGCACAAAACTTACTTCACAAAAGAGTACCCATATGGGAGAGCAACTACAACTCTTAAACTATAAGATTTTAATTTAGAACTAGAAATTTTTTGAAAAAATAACTTTATTTCTTAGTTTTTCGACATTAGAAAAACCGTAGTTTTACAATTTTCTTTTTCATCAAGTTGTAAAATAATTGTTCAGACCTGCTATAACTTATTTAAATTGTTTTATTAAGAATTAATATTTTGCATTCTGTTTTACTTCAATTTTTTAAATGTTTGAAGTAAATTTTTTATGTATCTGAGAAGGTTAATTCATTTTTGCAGCAGAAAACTTTGTAATTTTTTTAAAGGTCTAAATTAAAAGCTACTGCATAAGACTGTCAATAATTAAAAAAAAAATGCTATCCAACAGAAAAAGTCTAACTACAACCTTGATGCTTAAGATACAAAATCACAACTAAAAATCAACTACTAGTAGTTTATTTTTCAACTAATAACAAATTAAGTAACTTCTTGTGGGGGTAAACAATATATTGAAAACACAGCTATATCAATAGTAAGCACAAGCTTACTTAAAATTAATGTTAGAGACATTAATATAATATTTATTTAAGCAGAAATTATAAAAACTAACAGTTAATAGAACCAAGCTTTAATCAACCGTAAATAACTCTAAGCTGCCACCGATAGAAAAACTTTGCGATTAAAGTGACTGACTTTTCGTTTGAATTTAAACGTTAAGAGTAAATCTAAATAAAATTTATTTTAACTTTAATAAAATATAAGTTACATAGACTGTGCGTATTCAACAAATATTTTTTTTAGATTGTGACTCCATACCAGTTAGTGACGATTATGGAGTCACTTACAACACCGACAACGTTCCTTTCTCCGATCCAGCTCCGAGTGGCCAGCAACAGGAAGGAACAATAGCTACAATAACTTGCGATACCGGCATGTTTATTCCATACTCGACAACCAATTCGTTGACCATCTCAAACACTTTCGATTTCACGTGTAGTAGTGGTACTTTTGGTGCAACTGCGCCAATCTGCAAAAAACGTAATTTACTTATTTTTGTTTTTGCAAGAAGAATATTCATTTTGATATTACCAGTTTAATACCTTAAACAAAAATTTACAATATTTAAAATTGAAAAATTTGTATGTTATTTAGAATGCTAGTTTTATTAATACCTAGTACGCCTAATTTAAGTAAAATTGGTGTTTAATGTTTCTTTAATATTGTTTGTTTTCAAATTTGGTATAAAAATTTCATGTTTGTTTATGCGTACAAAATGTCTAAAATAGGTAATACTTTTTTGTACAACAAATACTAATATGTTTGTTGAATCATTTAGTCTAATAAACTTTAAATTAAGTTTGAGGTAAGGTATGTCATTTTAGCGTAAAAAATTAAATAGCCACATCTATACTTTTCTGTACATAAAGTAGTATTAATAGTAGCATTTAATTCTCGACAATAACACAAAAAAAACATAATTAAACATAAAACAGGATGTATACCGCCTGTTCTCAATGACGGCAGCGTAGACTGGCAGATTGCAGGACTGGAATGGGTTTTAGATGGGGAATCGATCAGTTACTCATGCAACAACGGGTTTACAATGGACGCTGGGGCTGACAACCAAATTGATTGTCAGTCGGACGGCACTTTTAGCGGTACTCTTTCCTCTAAAAATATTCAGTGCATTGAAAGTGGGTATGCGTGTTTTGTTAAATACTAAAAAACGAATTGTTTTTGGTTTCGATTTAAGTATAAACTTTGTTGTTAGAAAAAAATTGCCATAAACGATCTAAAATTAAAGCTTAGTATAATGTTAGTTGTTACTTTGTAATAATAACAGTATAAAAACAGTTATAAATTATATTAAAACTTTAAAAATTTACGTTCAAGCTTCTCGAGCAGAGTTTTGTTTATCGGGCCAAAAGGTATATAGGTACTCAAGTTGAGAGGCAATAAATAGTTTTTTTTTCAAGTTAGCGATTATAAAAGTATTTCTAGGAAATGCTGCTCAATAATACTTTTAAGTAAAAAGATAAAAAATAGTTTATATTTATAATTTCATACTTAGCAGTTTACTCAAACAACAAAGATTAATTTAAAACATTTGTGCACCTTAAAATATTAATTAAATAATATTTATGCTTTACTATCATGTGGTTCGGAGCATTTAAACACATTCATATTATCCATTCAATTTATTGATAATAAGATTTTTCATGTTATAATTCTTTTTTTTATTTTTAACTTTTTAAAAGGTGTTCAATATTTACATTATAGGTAATTTAAGTTGAAAGCATTTGGAACATCAATTATAACAAAAACAGTATATCTTGTCTCATTAAAAAAATCAAAAATAGTAATTTATGAATTTTAAAACTTTAACTATAGAAATTGAAGTAAAATTGTGTTTTTTTTCTATAACATCCATAGTAAATTGTTTAAAATAATCAGTTTTTGATAAACAATACTTATTATGTATAAAACGAAGAAAGTTGTACACTTAATTATTTGATGTAGTACAAAATCAAGTAAATTGTTCAGTGTTTAAAAAAATTTTTTTTTAATACAAAGTCATATTTTTGTTTATAACTATTAACTGTTACTAATTTAATTATAACTGATAAATTAAAAGCTGTTAATAAATTTATCAGTCAATAACAGTATTCGAGCACAAAACTTACTTCACACAAGAGTACCCATATGGGAGAGCAACTACAACTTTTTTAAACTTAAAAAGTTTAATTTAGAACTAAAAATTTTTTGGAAAAATAACTTTATTTCTTAATTTTTCGACATTAGAAAAACAGTAGTTTTACAAATTTTTTTCATCAAGTTGTAAAATAATTGTTCAGACCTGCTATAATTTATCTAAATTGTTTTATTAAGAATTAATATTTTGCATTCTGTTTTACTTCAATTTTTAAAATGTTTGAAATAAATTTTTTATGTACCTGAAAAAGTTAATTCATTTTTGTAGTAGAAGACTTTGTAATTTTTATAAAGGTCAAAATTAAAAGCTACTGCATAAGACTGTCAATAATTTAAAAAAAAGTGCTATCCTACAGAAAAAGTCTAACTACAACCTTGATGCTTAAAATACAAAATCAAAACTAAAAATCAACTACTAGTAGTTTATTTTTCGACTAATAATAAATTAAGTAACTTCTTGTGGGGGTAAACAATATATTGAAAACACAGCTATATCAATGATAAGCACAATCTTGCTTAAAAGTTTTGTTAGTGATATTAGTATGATACGTCTTTTAAATAGGGTGTATTTTAGTTTCTTTAAGCAGGAATTATTAAAATTAACAGTTAATAGAACCAAGCTTTAATCAACCGTAAAATAATTCTGAGTTGTGACCGAAAGAAAACATTGTGATTAAAGATTAAAGATTAAAGTGACTGACTTTTCGTTTGAATTTAAACGTTAAGAGTAAATCTAAATAAAATTTGTTTTAACTTTAATAAAATATAAGTTACATAGACTGTGTGTATTCAACAAATATTTTTTTTTAGATTGTGACTCCATACCAGTTAGTGACGATTATGGAGTCACTTACAACACCGACAACGTGCCTTTCTCCGATCCAGCTCCGAGTGGCCAGCAACAGGAAGGAACAATAGCTACAATAACTTGCGATACCGGCATGTTTATTCCATACTCGACAACCAATTCGTTGACCATCTCAAATACTTTCACTTTCACGTGTAGTAGTGGTACTTTTGGTGCAACTGCGCCAATCTGCAAAAAAAGTAGTTTTTTTAATTTCGTATTTGCTAGAAAAACAGTCATTTTGATATTACCAGTTTAATACTTTTAACAAAAGTTTAAATCTTTAATTTTGAAAAATATATAATTTATTTAGAATGCTAATTTTATTAATACCTAGTAGCACCTAATTTAAGTAAAATTAGCGTTTAATGACTGTGTAATATTGTTTTTTTTTTAATTGGTATTAAAAGTTTGTTCGTACAAAATTTTTAAAATTGGTTATACATTTTGTACACAAATACTCATTTATTTATCTAATTTTTTAGTCTAGTAAACTTTTAGGTAAGTTTGAGGTAAGGTTTGTCAGTTTGAAGTAGAAAATTGAATAGCCACATCTATACTTTTCTGTGCATAAAGTAGTGTTAAAAGTAACATTAAATTCTCGACAATTAACACGAAAAAAAAAATCAAACATAAAACAGGATGTCCATTGTCGTCTGTTCTAAAATACGGCAGCATAAATTACCCGATTGCAGGAAAGGAATGGATTTTAGAAGATGAAACGATCAGTTACTCGTGCAACAACAAATTTGCACCAGTCGCTGAAGATAGCAGCCAAATCGTTTGTCAGTCGGACGGCACATTTAGCGATGTTATTCAGTGCAATTCAAGTGGGTGCTCGTGTTTTTTTAAATACTAAAAACCGAAATGTTTCTGGTTTCGATTTTAGTATAAATTTTATTGATAAAAAAAACTGCCATAAATGAGCTAAAATTAAAGCTAAGTATAATAATAGCTGTTACTTTATAATTATAATCCTTTAAAAACAATTACAATTTAATTAATATTTTAAAAATTTACACCTCAGTTTCTTAAACAGGGTTTTGATAAGTACCAAGATAAAAAATATGTTTATACTTTAAATTCTATACTTTGCAGTTTAATCAAACAACAAAAACAAGTTTAAAACTTTTGTGCAACTTTGAGTAATAATGGAAGAATATTTTTGCTTACTATAATGTGATGTATGGAGCACTCAAACATGTTCTAAATTTAAGCTACTGATATTATTAAACTTATTTATCTCGTAATTTTCTTTTTTAGTTTTTAAACTTGTTAAATGTTCACAGTATACTTAATTTAAGTTAAAAGCTTTTGGAACATTAACTAAAACAAAACCGGAATATCTTATTTTCAATATAAACAAAACAATAACTCTGATGTATAAAAATTTAAAATTTTAGCCAAAGAAAAGGTTGTTAAATTTTAAACTCTGTTTTTACAATGTCTCTAAAAGTTTGTATAGAAAACTCAGCTTAAGATAAACAATACTTATTATGTATAAAACAAAGAAAATTGTAGATATAACTATTTAAGGTAAAACAAAATAAAGCAATGTTTTTAATTTTTTAATTTTTTTGTTTGTCATATAAAGTCATATTTTTATATATGACCGTAAACTAATGACTAACAAATTAAAAGCTCTTTATAAACTTATCACTCATCAACAGTATACACACTCATTGGTCGGTATTGGTCTAACAATGAAGACCCAATCTCGCGGCCACAAGTAGATTGCGCAAGCCTGGGTGGCTGGGTGGCTCAACACGACGCGAGGTTGGAGACTGTTGAAGGCAGAAGGTTTGTTGTTTCTTGTTCGGTCTGAAATAAGCGCCCGCCTTTTTGGCTGCTCGCAAAATTTCGTTTTTCTCTCGGGCCAACTTTGAGTTCGAGTTGCCTCAAACCTGTTTTTAAAAAAAACTAATTTAACACTAAATCGAACCTTATAAAGAGTAAAAAAATTGACAAATTAAATTGAGATTTAAAACGCGTTTGTCGCCCATCTGCAAAACAGTTGAATTAAATTTGTTTTCAACAAGCAAGCTTGCAGCGTGTAAAAAAAGCAAGCGCCAGCCAACGCCCAGTTTAAAACCTCACTTTAATCTTTTAAACTTTTTCAGGGAACTATACATTCAGGGTCTAGATATACCTTTAGTCATAGGAGTCGAGCGCGACTCTGGCGACCCTGCCATATGGAGGCGCACCCAGGACGGGTCGGTCTTTCCCACGTCGGCCGCGGACTGGTGGACCGGTTTCCCGGACGCCACCGCCGGAAAGATCTACATGAGGATCAAGTACGACGAGGACGATCCGGACCACGGCAAGTTGGACAACACGGGCCCGTACCCGGCACAAGAGACAATTTACCACTTCTGCGAGACGCTCGCCTGAACGTGCTCGTATCGAACCCGCATTACATCCGTTGTTTTGAAAATGTTGATGCGTTTTTTTTTTTTTTTTGCTCACAACTGATGTCAGCTGTGCTTTTGTCGTTTGAATCGATTTTAATAAAGTGTGTCTCATAACAGTTTTATGCGAACTCTTAAACGTTTGTTCGGGCAACTTGTTTTCACTTGCGTGGAAAAGTGCAAGTGGTTGCTTGCCTTTTTTAAAATAGATTTCACAGTATCATTTGTCGTGATTTTTACCTAAGAAGCTTTAAGCTTTTTGTTATTTAATTTTGACGGTGATAAATCAGTTTTAGAAGTTTTAGTTGTTAAAGTAAGTCAAAACTCTAACATAATTGGTTTAAGTTATAATAGTAATTACATTTCTAAGTATAAAATTAATTTTTTAAGCTTTAATTTATCTTAAGTAAAAAGTTAAAGCAACAACTGATTAATTCATAGAAAACTCATTGATAAAAATAGAAAACGTCTGATAAACCATTTAAACAACGCAAATAGTAAAAATAATATAGGAAGTAATTCTATATGAATAATACTCTATCAAAATTGTCTTTTTAAATATGTTTATTGTATTTTAACAATTAAGCTTAATTCTTATTAAAACTAGAAAATATTTTAAAACCAATTTATTGTCTATAAAACGTTGAACTAATACAAAAAAAGCTAAGATGAATGCTAGAAACAGAAATTTGCAAAAATTACGATTGAGGAAGAATTCAAAGTAAAGTATAGCTTATAAACTGTAAACAAATTTTAAAACACTGCAAAGATTTAAACGTGATAAAAACAAGTAAATATATTTTTAGCAAGTTAGATTCAAAACTCTATTAAAAGGGATAAAACAACATTTTATAACAACTCTATCTCAGAACGGTAAATTTAATTAAAAGATTTAAGAAAAGCAAAACTTGACTAGTTCAACTAATTGACTTTTTGATACGTTAGTTGGTTGTTTATTCAATTCTCATTTACAATATATTAGATTCACCCCATAAATTAAAAGTTTTATCGTAAATCATTTTAGATTATCCCAAAAAAGGCTTTTATGATATTTAATTAAGTAAATAGATTCTTTTCATAAAGTTAATGTTGATGATAGTTTAGAATTTTAATTAAGATAGATTTGATGAGTAATAGAGATAATTAAGTAAAACTGCATAAAACACGACCAGAAATAATATTTGTTTTTTTAACATTTTTTTATGCTAAATGTATGGAACTAAACACAATTCTATTGTTATTGTTATAAAACAAAATCTAACTATGTGAAGCGCAACATTTAAACAAATGTGCTTCAAGTCATTTAACACAACACTGCTATAAACAATTTTAGAGATATTCTGTTTATTTCAAACCTTTTGTTTGCGGTTTTTATTGTTTTTGAAATAAAAAACAACACACAATTAGTTTAAGACATTTGAATTGACAGCTGCGATGTGTTGTAAGCAGACTGAAAAGTATAAAAGGCTCACATAAGTAAACAACATCAACCTGTTCACACGGTCATATCATCAATAAGTGGAGTTTGTTTTCACATTTCTACTTATAAATTCTTAGTGAAGTTTGGTTTTCAACATACATGTTAAGCACAAAGTATTCGTATGTATTAACAGTTATTTATTTTCTAATACTTTTAAAGTGTACTGAATTAGTTGCAAGGCACATGTAAATCAATTTAAATTCACAAAGCATTTTCAATTAGCGCTGGCAAAATTATAATTCTTTAAGGAAAGTTATAAATTCTATTTTAACAATAGTTTCTTAGTTGCTGTTTAAAATTCTTCAAAATATCAACCTGTAAAAATTTCGAAACATTCAATCTACCAATCGAAACGGTTGTCACATGTTGCCAAACAAAATTTAAGATACAACAGATATATTGTTTTACGTTATGTGTTTTTTTTGGTTTGTTCATTTATGAAAACTTTGGAAAATTATGAAACTAAACTTGATACAAGGCACTTTTAATCAACTTTTAATATAAAATGCGGTTGTCTAGAGAATTATAGTTCTTTGATTCGGATCCGGCCAGATAGTGCCTTTTTGGAATCGAATTCGTATACGGCCGAATTCTTATTTCAAAATAAGATTCGGGTTCGAATCAAGCCGAAAAATAATTTTACTAATCCAGTAAACCACTTTAAGCTTTTAGAGTTATAGTCAATTTTTTGTCAAAAGTTAAATAAAGTGTAACACTATCTGGAAGAACATTAAAAAAAAGTATATTAGAACCTAAAATATACACAAGGTTTAAAAAAAAGGAATTTAAAGTGTAGAACGAACATAAACTAATATATTGTCATTAAACCTATCCTTCTATTCGCAGTTATTTGTGTGTTTAACTTCGGTTTTTCTTTTTTGATTAGCATTAATTTTAAAACTTAAAATGCTCACTTAATACAAACCTCTAGAAATTTCATGCTATTCTCAAGGTTTAAGTTTTAACACGCTATTCATTATTGCAAACGAGAGATAACAGCGCTGCAAAATAGCAGCTGTTCAAAACATTTGGCCCGATACCTTTCCTGTGTAGGTGATGGTGGTCTAAAGAGTAGGTATATTTGTTTGTCACACTTCAATCTAATGTTTTTTGAATATTAGTATTCAAAAACATTTTTGTAATAATACTGATACCATTTTTGGGAACGGGTCAAAATTGCACAAAAACAAAACTTCACGAGGTTACTAAATTGCACGAGGGCACAAAATTGCGGGAAGATACTTTTGCACGAAGACAATTTTCACGAGTTACAATTTTGCACGGAGGGTCATTTTTGCACGAGAGTAAAAAAAAAGGAGCAAAAATATTAAAAAAAACTAGAAGATAATTAAAACAAAATATACTGACCGAAGGTAAAGGTTAGGGTTAACAGTGATAGTAGAAAAAAAAATATTAACAAAAACTAAAGAGTGAATAAAAATGATTTAATTTTTAAAAAAAATCTACCGACCGAGGGTAAAGGTTAGGGGTAACAGTAATAGTAAAAAAAAACTCAATTAAAGAAAAAAATAAATTGATAAAATAGTTATTAAAATAAAAAATTCAACCCGTGCAAAAATGTTTCCGTGCAAAATTTTCTGCTCGTGCAAAAGTGTCTTGTGCAAAAGTATATTCGTGCAAAAGTTTCATCGTGCAAATTTGACAGCAACCCATCATTTTGTATTGTCTTTTTTAAAAACAGTTGTAATTCATTTTCGAAGTCTTAACAAACTATTTCCTAAGTGAATAGCTGTAAAATACGAACATTGATGGAATACAGAGTTTTAACAAGTACTTGTTTTCTTTAATGTTAATAGTTTTATTATCAACTATATTGTTTTCAAAAAACATTTATTTTAGTGCGTATATCAATTGTTATTAGTAGCTTTGTATTTTTGAAAATTTTTCTTTGTAATCGACAAATCTTGTACAAAAATATAATACTCTATCTACTTAACAATCCAACATACTTACATATGTATATTGCTTTGTCAGCAAAAAAAAATTTCAGAACAATTTTTTATGCTAAACTTTTACTGTATAAGTGAAACATTTTGTTTTGATTTTTTAGCCGTAAGGATTTTTCCGTTATTTAATGTCTGCTAAAAAGTAAAATAATATTATGTACAATTTGATGCAAAAAATCAAAGGACATCGAAAACCCGAAACTGATTTGCGTATATGAAAACAAGACTTTATATATTTAATTAATTATTAATTTAATTTGATTATTAAAATTTTGAAGCTTGCTGGTCTTTCTAAAGTGAATACAATTTATTAGATAAAATTTAAATTTTATTAAGTTTAAACAAAAATTTTAAAATACTAATTTAAAACGTGAAGTAGTTTACATTAAATGAATAAAAATAAATTACTTGTTATTTTATCTTATAACAAAACTAAAACAGTTAGAAGCTGAAAAAATAAACACATAAAAGTATACTTTTAACTTTTTGTAGAATATTATATAAAAATTATAAGTAAACACTACTTACTTGTTTCAACATTATTAATGTTCATTTTGTAAAGTCTTCCAAGCCAAGTAAAACTTATTTGACATGGATATTTGTAATTCACAACACAGCCTTAATAAACGATTAAAATTCTTCTTCGAGTGTTTTGTTAGTTGCCACATTTGTGCACTTGTTTTCTTGCAAACCAGAAGAAATATATTATAGTGATGCTTTTTGAACTTATTGTATTAGTATAAACTGTTTTTGAATCGTTAAACTGTGTAAGTCTTGGTTCGTTTAAACTAATGAAAAGTGTTTAAACTAAACTAAATGAAGAAATGTTAAGTTTATCAAAAATACAAACTGACTTGAAAAAGAATTAAAATATAAGTACTGTAAAAAATTGTTAAGTAAATAATACTAACATATATATATTTAGATGTATAAACAAAAAAGTATTAAACTAGGATAAAAATTTTCAGCTAAAGTAAAATTTTAAATTATCTTATTAGTAAACGCTAGTTCAATTAATGCTTTCATAAGTATTAGCTGGTAACTTATACAAGCTTTTTATACATTCGACATAAAAACAAGTTAACTAATTGGTCTGGTTTTTTATATTAAAGCACTTTGTAGTAATACCTCCCCTTGTGTATCGTACGAAGTACGGATGCTTTACGCTGATCATTTAAACTTATACTTGTACCAGGATAATTTTTTTTGATTTTTCAATATTTTTATATTTCTTTTGCTATACTAGTTTAATTAAATATTTCCTGTTGAAAATAAACTGCAAACTAATATTTTATATAACTTAATTATAAACTTTTTTGGGGATGTTTTGTTAACGACAGCTCTGAAGTTAATGCTGTCAATTTAGCATAACTAATTTTAAATTGAAATTATAAGTTTTACATTTTACCGATCTCATTTTGCTCCTTCAACTGGTATGTTTTTGCTAGTACGGTTAAATAGTCAAATCTAAGTCAGTTGCATCTTGACCAGTCTGATAACTTAAAATCTCCATGGAGTGTTGTGTAGTCCCTTGGTATACTATCAAAATCCACCTGCGTTCAAAATACACCCGATCAAAATCCACCCGGTTCAAAATCCACCCGATCAAAATCCATCGGGGTCAAAATCCACCCGATCAAAATCCACCCGAGTCAAAATCTACCCGATCAAAATCAACCCGAGTCAAAATCCACCCGATCAAAATCAACCCGGTTCAAAATCCATCCGATCAAAATCCACCCGATCAAAATCCACCCGAGTTAAAATCCACCCGATTAAAATCCACCCGATTCAAAATCCACCCGTTCAAAATCAACCCGGTTCAAAATCCACCCGATCAAAATCAACCCGGTTCAAAATCCACCCGATTAAAATCAACCCGATCAAAATCAACCCGAGTCAAAATCCACCCGAGTCAAAATCCACCCGTTCAAAATCAACCCGGTTCAAAATCCACCCGATCAAAATCAACCCGGTTCAAAATCTACCCGGTTTAAAATCCACCCGATCAAAATCAACCCGAGTCAAAATCCACCCGATCAAAATCCACCCGAGTCAAAATCCACCCGATCAAAATTCATCCGAGTTAAAATCAACCCGAATCAAAATCCTACCGACACAAAATCAACCAAAGTCAAAATCCAACCGAATCAAACAAGCACCTTATATATCTATTTCTTTTTAAATCAAGTATCATTTAAACAAATATCACCACTCTAAAGTACCAATCTTAAACAAGTTTTATTTAAAAAACACTTATAAAATCTTGTATTTTTGTCCCTTATAAATTGACTTAAGAATATAAAAACTGTACTACAGATTGAACTTATTTTGTGAGGTTTTTTGAGTTGTTATTTGGTGTTTTTGCTTATTATAAGGAATTTTGACAAAAATATTTTTGTTTTTTTGATTACTGAATATAATTTTGAATAGCTACAGCCGGCAAGCAGCTTTTAAAGGTACTGTTGTTTTTGAAATAAGTATAACTATAAGAGCTAATAAAAGTTTAACAACGTCAGGATAAATAAATTAAAGTTTTACTATGCAAATATGACTATGTTAAAACTTTTAGAAAACTAAAGGATGTGCCAGAAAAAATAATCTTGTATTATCTCAATCACAATTACACGACAATCAATTATAATTTACTGTTTCTAGGTATAAAATTTAATAATTTAGAACTTTTAAGTAATTTTTAAACAAATACGTCACACGATATAATTTTTATAAAAACTGAGTATTACAAGTGAAAGCTACCATTTATACTACAAATTAATCCATTTAATTTAGGGGTCAGCAAACTGCGGCCCTCGAAGTGTAAATATGTGGCCCTCGAGCATGTAAATTTGGTCAACTAAACAAAACAAAATTTAAATTGAAATTTTCAAAAAAGAAAAAGAAATTATAATAGTTTGTTTTTAAGTTTCTGAATATCATTTAAAAATCATTTATTATGCTTAAGCCTTAGATGTGAAAAAAGACAGATAGTAAATCTAGAAGTTTTTCTTTAAAGTTTAGACTTTACTTTTCCTTTTAAACAACAAAAGCTTACGTACTTGGATAAATTACTTATATAATATTGCAAAGTTTTTTTAATTGGCAATTTTACATGTTTTTAACTTTTAAAAACACGGTGACTGGGTTGAAGTAACTGTTGTACTTTCTTTGTTTCAAAAAGTTGCAACCCGAAAAACTTTAGATAGATTATTAAGGTATTTAAAGGTTTTAAAAGAAAAACTTACCCTGTTTAAAATGAAAGTATTAATATTTGTTTATATTTTAACTAGTTTAACAAAATCACTAAAATTTTAAATACGTGATATGCTGTGCATTAAATAAAAAAAGATTTTTTTTAACTACTAAAAAGAAAATACAAATAAAATAATAGAAATTGATTATAAAAAGTGTAGATAATGATCTACATCTGTTTTTAATGATCTACACCAGGGGTCGGCAAACTGCGGCCCGCGGGCCAATTGCGGCCCGCGAAGGGTAAACCTGCGGCCCGCGAGCATGTTATTTTTTTGAATGGAATGCGGCCCGCGAAAGAAATTTTTGTGGCCCGCGAGCATGTAAATGTGGCCCGCTGAGCAAAATTATATTTCTAGTTAAATTTTTTCGGTAATTCGACTTAATTTGATTAGTTTGATTTTAAGTCTCTCAATAACATTTTAAAATAATTTCAAGAAATTACTGCTTTAGTTTAAAAATGTAAAAAGACAGATTAGGGTTCTAACAGGATATGTTTCTCAGTTTTACAATTACTTCTTTTTTACAGCAGTAAGTAATTATCTGAAAAAAGAGTGTCAAGAGTGCTTGGATCTAATAAGTTGGTTATATACTACCTATTTATTAAATAAACTAAATGCAAATATTTTCCATTTTGGACAAAAGTAATGCACAGTAATTAACTAAAGTGTTATTTCTTTATAGCTTAGATATTCTTTTTCAATATTTTTTATACCTCAGTTTCTTTTATAATTTTTTTATTTGTAATGTTATATTATAACATTTAAAATAACATAGTAATAAGAAATAAGGTTCATTTGATTTTAGTTTTGACACATTTTAATTTTTATAAGTTTTCTATGCACACCAACTTCAAAAAATGCTCATACTTTAAACCACTTTTTGTTTAATACTTTAGTTAGTTTAAGTTTAGTTTATGCATACTTTTCTAACATTTTTATTTATACATGTCATATCTAAATTTGTACAGACACATTTAAAACAATATATATGACATAAGTTAATATAATTTTTGTTAGGTATACATTCCATTTTTCAAACATTGTTTTTTTCAAGCTAAATTAATTTTTATGCTTTGCATATCAATACACACAATTGCTGTTTTTTGGAGCTACCTATTTAATATAAACTAGATATAGGGATTGTAAATTTATAAAGTTTGTACATTGTTAATCAAAATAGTTCAAATTCAAGCAAATAAACAACTAAACATTGCCACACATCACTATTTGAAGACTTCAAATCTCAGGCTAACTAAGTCATTTTTTAAGTTTTTGGCTAGAATTGCTTTTTGTATACAAAAATATCTGGAATGTTTTTGTTGACTCAGGCTGGCTTTTTTGCTTGAAAGAGTGGCAAATTAAACTTATGATGTATGTTTTGCTCAATCCACAGTGTTAGTTTGAGTTTTAATATATGTTAAATTTTAAGTCTTGCAGCTGATATAATTCAAAATATTATTCATATTATTGTGTACATTAAAGAATGAACAATTAGTGTTGCCAAAAAAGTTGAATCCCGGAAAAGCTTTGAATTTGTGAATTTACGGTTAAAAATTCTAGAAAAAAACTTGAATTTGAGAATTTTTGAAAAAACCTGGAATTTCAAACAATTTTAACATTAAAAGTAATTTCTATTTGACTCAAAAAAAATTACCAAATAAATGTATTTTATTAAAAAAATATATTATAGTACCTTAACAGTATTTTTTAATATTGATAAATGTTATAAGACATTTTTTTAAACTTTAATTAAACTTTATACCAAAAAAAAAGGAACTGTACTTCCAAAAACTCTGTATTGGTACATTGCACCTTTACTTGAAAAATTTCACCAATTTTTGTGCTTCGCGTTGGAACTAAAATGTCAAAGTTAGTAAAAAAATCTGTAATAGAAATTCTCAGATGAGCAATAGTTTTTCTATCAGTGCTCTCATGTTAACAGTTTGATTAAAGTCCTAATTGGATTTATGTGACTTTATAACCTTAATGCATTTCCTAAACACGACTTCATGTTGTCATTGAAGAAATAAACAAAAGTTTTTCATTACCGCCAACATCAATTCTTTATAAAAGTTTTCAATTATAAACGATATCTCATTTTAGGTAATAAATTTTGCTACTTTATTACTTGCCTTAACAATTTTTCTGATTATTCTGTAGTTACTGAAGATAATAATGTGCTTAGTCGAAAATGACTTTGGTGATTTTTTTATTGTTTCTCGCAATAATTCCTAACTAACGCTTTTTTTTATTCTTGTACCTCGTCTTATATTTTACAATTAATAAATTTAAATGCAATATTCTTATTGCAAATAAAGAATTGCTATCATGATTAATAGATAAAAAAATTTCTACTTTGCTAATGACTCAATAAAATTTTATACTTTTGTTAAACTTGTTTAAGAAACTTAATTGTCCATTCCAGCTGACTTATATATTTTTGGCATGCAATTTATTTACTGTTAATAACCTTTGTTATTTATATATGTAGTGAACTTTATATTAACTGGGTTGCTACAAAAACAGGCTATTTTAAAAGCTTAAAAACTCCTGTGTGTGTGAAGCTTTTATTTCAAACACTTTAAAAAAATCTTTTAATTCTCAGAAAAGTTTTTATGACTGTTGTGTAGTTTACTAATTGCATTTTTTCTTGTTTTTTACACTTTGTGTACGTACTTTTTGATAATGATGATATTTTAACTAGGTATTTAAGCTTGATTAACAATTATTTATTAGCTTTTTAAAATTTTAATAAACTCAAGCTGGTTTGATGCATCTCAGACATTTTTGCTTTTTAAGTGGAAACCATGTAAAAGTCTAATTACTAATAAAATATTTAATTATTAAAGTATTTGAGAATAAATTATGTTAAATCATTTGTTTTAGCTTTCTGGAATACAAACAGGTATTAATTTTATTATGTTAACTAATTACTAAATTTCTTAATGAGTGTAAATTATTTAATTCGCAAAAACTTTTTTCGAAGTAAATATTCTTAGAAATATGAAAAAGTGCTGATGATATAACAAATGTATAAAAGTAACCCATAAATTGTCTTTCAAGTTAGGTTTTTATAGAGAGTTAGGTTGTAAGTAAAATTAAAAAAGTATTAAGTTTAACTTATTAAGTGCTTATGAAAGTACATACTATATTAACAATATTAGTACATATTTATTAAAGTATATTAGTCAATGTGAATCATAATCAATATTAATTTAAATAGGCATTCTATGTATAGCTAAAAGTCATTTTAAATAATAAGGTGAATAAAAGTAAAAATTTCTCTAGTGTGACTAAAACTAAAACCATAAGATCATTGAAATGTCACTAAAACTAAAACTGCGGCCCGCGAAGACTTTAGAAACTTGAAATTTGGCCCGCGACCACCAACTGCCTGCCGACCCCTGATCTACACCTTGTAAATAATGATAGAAATAATAATATGACACAAGTTTTTAAAAAAAATAGTTTTCGACTTTAGAAAAAAATATACATTTTAAATATGCCAGGCCTGATCCCTTTAAGTAGATAAACGTGACTAAAACAGATTAAAAACAAAAATTGAATAAAACAACGGCTCGCGGAAAAAATTGAAACATGAAATTTGGCCCGAGATAAACAATTGTCTACCGACTCTGATTAAATCTAACTGCATCTTCGTTACTTTTAATTACAAAAAAGTAAAAGGCAAACGTTTAAAACTCATTTAGTTTGTGTTTTTTTTTAATATAATTTTTTATGTGAAAGGTCTTAACAAGATATTTATCTATAAAAGTTCTCTTTGTTAAGAAAAGGTCACTAATTTACTTTAGATAGTTACCTTTACTGTATTGCCATTTAAAGATTTTTCATTATTAACTTTAAATTAAATATTTATTAATTTTCGGTTTTATTTGTTAGACAAAATTTTCACGCTTTTAAAGTTAATTTGTCTACTAAACAATTTGTTATAACAATAGTTGTCTTTACCGTTTAAATTCGTTATAACCAATATAAAATTTTTTTAATTTTAATATTGTTTCATTTTTAATTAAATTACTTAAAATTTATTAAGTTTTAACAAATGGACTTTTTTTTTATGAAGATTATATTTAAAAAAAATAGTGGTAAATAATAACATTTCCATTTCTATGAATTAAAAAATATCAATTAACAATATAATATTGAACAGTAAATAATAATTTATCTTACTTAATTACAATTTCTATGCAACTTTATATTTATAATAAAACATAAAACGTTTACGGGAACGGGTCAGAAAAGCACGGGTGACACTTTAGCACGGTGTGACACTTTAGCACGGGATGACACTTTAGCACGGTGTGACACTTTAGCACGGGGTGACACTTTAGCACGGTGTGACACTTTAGCACGGTGTGACACTTTAGCACGGTGTGACACTTTATCACGGTGTGACACTTTAGCACGGGGTGACACTTTAGCACGGCGTCACTTTAGCACGGAGTGTCACTTTAGCACGGGGTGACACTTTAGCACGGTGTCACTTTAGCACGGTGTGACACTTTAGCACGGGGTGACACTTTAGCACGGCGTCACTTAAGCACGGGGTGACACTTTAGCACGGGATGACACTTTAGCACGGCGTCACTTTAGCACGGAGTAACACTTTCGCACGGCGTCATTTTAGCATGGAATGACACAATGTTTATGCTTATATGTTATGTTGAAAAATATAAAAATAAAGTAGTTTAGGTTTAGCGTTTAACTGACTTAACACGTTATTATAAGATAGGTCGTAGATAGTTTCTTAAGTTACTTTTAAATTAAGTTGACATGTTAATAAAGTCGATGTATTCAATCCGAATTAAACTTTTACTATTAACTTAATATTTTATAGGTGCTAAACGAACTATTGTTTATTAAAAAGGATTTAAAAAACAGTTAACTATTTAAATTTAGACTAGTTGTAATAAAATCGAGTCAAGGAAATGGTGTATTTACAATTAATAAACTGCGAAACATAAAGATGATAAAAAACTAAAGAACATGAATGCCAACTAATCGAAATACCGAATCAAAGAAACAGAACACAAAATTTTCGTTTAAACTAAATTCTTGAACAACTGAGCAAGATAATAATGGCGTCAAGTTAACTGTGCAAAAGCACAGCCAAAATGAGCTCATAACAACGGCAACAAGTTACTGCCAAAACAGTACAATAAAATGAACCCAATAAAAAGAAAAGTAATTTTCCCCGCTAATCGACGCAAAGCCGTTGCAGTATTTATTTATTTTAAGCTTTTTATTAAAAAAAAATTTGAACATAATTTAAATGTAAGGTCTAAAAAATTTAACAACATAAACTTACCGACTATTAAAAAATAGGGTGAAAGAACAGTTGTTAACACAAAAATATAAGTAAACAAACTTAATTTGATCATTCTACTTTCTTAATTAATAACTATTTAAAAGTCATTTAAAGGTAAAATATAATAAAGAAATTTTGACAAGTCTGACTGTGGACTCGAAAAATAAAATAAGAAACCACTTAAATTATTTTGTTAATTGTTTCAATTTTAGTTCTTTTGTACAATTTATTTTCTTGCTTAAGTTACATCACAGACGTAAAGAGTTATTAAAACTAAATAAACTTTAGATTAATCTAAGATTTCAACGAAATTTAATGCATTATTTATAGCATTAACATATTTTGGTAAGTGTCAGTTTTTTTAAATTTTAAGTTTGAAAATGTTTTTATTTATATTATTTTGAGCACACACAAAGTTTAAAAACATTTAAGTTTTAGCATAATGTTTTAAAAGTTCATCCTTGGTGTGTTTATATTATAGTTTGAATGAGTTCCACCGCCTCAAGTGTTAAAGAATAAATTACAATTGCTGGGGAAGTCCCTTTAAAAAAAATTTATTCTTACCTTGAATTGTTCTATATATAAAACGAGCGAAAAAAAGTAAAAGCAGTTAATTATAAAACATTTGTAAGCATTTACAGTCTTTAAAAAGATGAGTCAAGAGTTATCATCTAGCTTTGTAGAAATAGAAGGAACCACTAAGCACAATAAAATTTTATATGAAGGATACCAACTATTCTTCGATAGAAAAACAAATGCTGGTAAAACATTATTATAAGTATTAGTGATTAGTTGAAAATAAATGTTTCTTATATTTAAACACATAGTTTACTTATACGTTTAAGCTGTGAAAGTAAAAGTAACAATACAAGTTCATGTGTTTAAAGAAAGTGTAAAAGAGTTTATGTTTTGTTTGTTTATGTTTTGAACAAGCTAGTATAGGTTTAAAAATGTATGTTTTGTTTGTTACGTAAATGTTATTTTAAACTTTAGTACTAGTTCCTAGTGCAAGTCCAAAAGGACTTGTGAGTTCGGCAATAAATGGAATTCCTCTATCAATCAAAGGCTCATTACCAAAAGAAAAGTCATTGAAAAGAGCTGGAATGTAAGTAAAGTTCATTTTATTACGGATTTCAATTTGTTCAAATTAGTATTAATACCTTTTGGACTAACAGCTTTATTTCCAAAAAGTGCATGTTTAGTTGCAAGTTTTAGCTTATACCAGTCAATATCCTTTAGATATAGAGTTTTTATTTTATTTAGATTATGAGTTTTTGTACTTTTAAAGTAAACCAAGTTAAAAGATAACCAAGTTTAAAAGTAAGCTTTTTATAAAAACCTTTTTATAAATTTTAGACGTGCAAGAAAATCACATAATGTTCACTCACCCATAGCAGACTAAATAGAGGATATCGAAATCCCAGAATATCTAAAGATTTATAAAGGGAATGGAGTCAATGAAAACTTTTTGGTTGGGGACAGTGGGAATGTCCCAAACAGAATTTTAATTTTTAGAAGGTAAAATTTATCATCTTTCATTTAAATTAACTAAAATGTAGTTTGCCTTTTAGTTATTAATGACTTTTTTAGAGAAGCACTACTTGATATCTTGATGCAGAGTGAGTGTTTGTTCATCGATGGAACCTTTAAGCTTTCTCCGCCAAAATTTTCACAGGTGGTTGTCATCATAGGCAAGAAGAGAGAACTGGCGGTACCTGTTCTGTATTGCTTGTTACAGGTTAGACTATTTTCAGTAATTTTTGATTGTAACAATCAAACAAAAGGTATTTATAAGTGAAATTTTAGTTAATTAAGTTTATCATGAAAAAATAAGTTTATCATGAAAAAATAAGTTGATAATTTATCAGTTTATTTTAAATTATAACAAATTTTTCTATAACATTTCAGAACAAGTTTGAGCGAACTTACATTGCAATGTTTCAAATGATTAAAAATATCATTCATGGTATTCAACCATCGGCCGTTTCCTGCGATTTTGAGCTCAGATTAATAAATGCCGTAAAAGTAAGTAATATTAACTGTAAAGCTTATTGTAATAAATTTATCTAAATGTAACTTTGTATGAATCAGAATGAGTTTCCAAGCTGTAATGTTAGAGGGTGCCTTTTTCATTTAGGTCAAAATGTTTTAAGAAAATTGCAAAGGTCCGGTCTTCAATCAAGGTTACAATTTACATATACTATCTATTTTACCACAACAAGAGCTATTTTAATTTTAAGATATTATTATTAAAACACTACGGTCAAATAATTCATTTCAAATAAATAGGATAGGTTTTTAGTCATTTTACCAACAAATATAAACTAAAAGCGCATATGTTATCACTTTAAAAATAAACACAACTATTTTAATTATTCAAATAACTAGCTTACATTTTTTTTTAGGTTTCAAACAGATTCTAATTTTGCAAGAGATGCAAAAATTATTCTGTCATTAGCATTTTTACCCACAGAGAAAGTTGTTGACGGTTTAGAGGCTTTAATTGCTAACATTTCTGAAGAACTAGTGACAGTTCTGGAGTGGTTTCGACACTACTATGTTGAAGGTTAAATACATTTAAAAGTTTGTGTTAATGTTAAGTACACTTTAATTTATTGCCTATTTAAATTTGTTTTTTAGTTTGTTAGAATAAAATTGTAAATATTAAAATTAAATATTTTATTTGTTAATGTTTGATTGGTATATTTATTTAAAATTTAAGCGTAAATTTTTGAATTTAAATTATGAGTTTATATTTTAAGTACCATTTAACTACAAGACAAACAAATTTATTCATTATAAACTTTATTAAAACTTAAGCGCTTTCGGAATGTCCAAATTCCCTTATCAAAATACTAAACACTCTCTAGTTAAACTAAGACAAAATAAATTGAGTGAAATTATATCATTTGTAAAAAACACAACTAATTAAAACGACAAGTAATTAACAAAAATGGATTTTTATAAACAATTAAAACAAAATGGATTATTTAAACACATTAATAGTTACTCTTGATCCTTTATCAGGACCAAGCTGATTATTCAAATTTGGCTGGAATTTTTTTATGAGTAGAGCTTCAGAAGATAATAATTCATTATACGAAGTGCACGTTTTAATAACCTTGAAACAATTATAAATATTTTTACAATTAGTACAAAATACACAATTTTCAATATGTTTAAACACCGCACTGTTGGTTGGGGTCACATGTTCTTTAATTCTGACGAAAAGTTGTCTTTCTGTCTCACCAATGTACTGGTTGTTCAGATCTCCTGGACACATAAATTTATAGACAAGACAACTCTGATACAAGCTACTTATTGAATCTTTTAGGGAGAAATATTTCCCTACTTTTTCTGATCTATAAGTAATGCGTACTTTTACCCCGATGCTTTCAAATACTGCTTTTATGTTCTTGGCGAATTTCTCTGATGTCTTTTTAACATATGGTATTGTAAAGAATTGTTTCTTATCATCTTTATTTTCAATTAATTCTGTCTCAAAGGTGTCTTTCTTTTGTATTTGTTCATCGATAAACTTGGCCGGAAATGAGTTTTTCATCAACAGCTCTTTTACCTTTTGCCACTCGTTATTTTGTATTTTTATTACAGAAGATTTACAAAATAACGAGTGGCAAAAGGTAAAAGAGCTGTTGATGAAAAACTCATTTCCGGCCAAGTTTATCGATGAACAAATACAAAAGAAAGACACCTTTGAGACAGAATTAATTGAAAATAAAGATGATAAGAAACAATTCTTTACAATACCATATGTTAAAAAGACATCAGAGAAATTCGCCAAGAACATAAAAGCAGTATTTGAAAGCATCGGGGTAAAAGTACGCATTACTTATAGATCAGAAAAAGTAGGGAAATATTTCTCCCTAAAAGATTCAATAAGTAGCTTGTATCAGAGTTGTCTTGTCTATAAATTTATGTGTCCAGGAGATCTGAACAACCAGTACATTGGTGAGACAGAAAGACAACTTTTCGTCAGAATTAAAGAACATGTGACCCCAACCAACAGTGCGGTGTTTAAACATATTGAAAATTGTGTATTTTGTACTAATTGTAAAAATATTTATAATTGTTTCAAGGTTATTAAAACGTGCACTTCGTATAATGAATTATTATCTTCTGAAGCTCTACTCATAAAAAAATTCCAGCCAAATTTGAATAATCAGCTTGGTCCTGATAAAGGATCAAGAGTAACTATTAATGTGTTTAAATAATCCATTTTGTTTTAATTGTTTATAAAAATCCATTTTTGTTAATTACTTGTCGTTTTAATTAGTTGTGTTTTTTACAAATGATATAATTTCACTCAATTTATTTTGTCTTAGTTTAACTAGAGAGTGTTTAGTATTTTGATAAGGGAATTTGGACATTCCGAAAGCGCTTAAGTTTTAATAAAGTTTATAATGAAAAAATTTGTTTGTCTTGTAGTTAAATGGTACTTAATTGCATTAAAAGGTCTAAATATATCTGAGTTTATATTTTGAAATGTACATAAACTTTAGGTTAAAAAAAAATAAACTTAAAGGTGCTAGAGGTGAGCCATTGTTTCCAATTCCTTTGTGGAGTCAGTACGAACGAGTACTTACAAAAAGTGATCGAACGAACAATATTGCGGAAGCAGCGCATCGAGCTTTGTATGCAGTATTAAATGGAAACCATCCCAATCTGTGGAGTTTTATAAATATTCTGAAAACGACTCAGAATTCTCGGGATATTGGACTAGAACACCTTCTGGCAGGGATAAAACCAGATCCCAAAAGAATAAGGTTCAGACAAGCAGATGAGCGTCTGTTTTATCTGGTGTCAAGTTTTAATGAAAATAATAATATACGTGAATACCTACGCGGTATTCAATACAATTTTGATATAGATTAAATGTATACATTTGTAAATTTCGTTTGTGTTCGTTTTTATAATAAAATTTAGTGCTATGCATAAACTTTTTATTATTGTTTTACATAAATAAAGTTATTTTAACCATGTCAGCTGAGCAAAGTAATTAAATAAAATGTAAGTAAAGTATTACTATTTTATAAACAGAAGTAAAAAAGAATACAGTATAAGAACATTTATATAATTAAGGATTTTTAAAACTAGTTACCATTTAATTTACCAACTTCTTGTTTTTCAGTACTTATTTTTGTTATTAAGTATAGTTTTTCTTAAAAAATACAGGCCACTAAAGATGTTTTCTAACGTTTTGCTACCTACAAATGATTTTTCTAAATATAGTTCGAAAAGACTGCCAAACTTTGTCTTACAATTTACATCTTACTTAAATAATATTTTTATTAAAAATAATTTTGGAAGACACACTCTTTCCTGAAATCACACTTTAAAGTGCCTAAATTGCATAATTAACAGCATGCTGGTTATATAAATTAATTTTTAAACGTTTTATTAAATACAAACTTTACACATATTTGATTAAGTTACTTAAAACTATCGATGGCGCTTAAGTGTCACTCCGTGCTTAAGAATCATTTTGTGCAAAAGAATCAATCAGTGATAAAGTTACACTCCGTGTTAAAGTATCACCCCGTGCTAAAGTGACACTCCGTGCTAAAGTGTCACCCCGTGCTAAAGAGACGCCGTGCTAAAGTGTCATCCCGTGCTAAAGTGACACTCCGTGCTAAAGTGACGCCGTGCTAAAGTGTCATCCCGTGCTAAAGTGACACTCCGTGCTAAAGTGACGCCGTGATAAAGTGTCATCCCGTGCTAAAGTGACACTCCGTGCTAAAGTGACGCCGTGCTAAAGTGTCACACCGTGCTAAAGTGTCACATCGTGCTAAAGTGTCACACCGTGCTAAAGTGTCACACCGTGCTAAAGTGTCACACCGTGCTAAAGTGTCACCCCGTGCTAAAGTGTCACACCGTGCTAAAGTGTCACCCCGTGCTAAAGTGACGCTGTGCTTTTCTGACACCTACCCATTTAAACTCTCTTGTCTGAAATACATACTTTTTTTAATGAACCTATGTAAAAATAGAACATTTTAATAATAAATTAAAAATGTTATAAGTTTTTTTTTCGTAATATTTGTTATAAATATAGTGTCATTTTTAAAAAACTCAACTTATTTGTTTACTACTACAATTCTAAAGTATATAATTTCCCTAGCTCAAGTCTAACTACTAACTTTTTTAGTTGCAATTTACAAGCTATTTGAGCAAACTCAATCAATTGTAGAGTCGATATTTGTTTTATGTAAAGGACTTTAGAATTCATAGAAAAATGTTTAGCTTTTTAATTTGTACTATTAGTTAAAAACTAGCAAATTAAGTTGTTATCTAATTAAAAATAACTTATAGCTTTAGTTACTTTAGACGAAACAATTTTTAGTTTTTTCAAAAATAAATGGTTTATAAAAAAACCATTTAATAAAATAAAATTCAATTAACTTAAACACTTTGAAAAAACGATAATAGCAGCTAAAATTATTGTATAAATTAAAAAAAATAACTAAAAAATATTTGTAACAAAAATTAGATAGAAAACAATAAAATTGTTTTAAAACAGTTATTGATTTCTTACATATTCCTCATTTATATTTTTAGTAAATTAGTTTTCGTATTTTTATATTAAAATCTATGTTTTGTTTTTAAAAATTACTAATAAAAGAAACGTCAATAAATTGTTTACTAAACGACAAATAAAAGCGCTCAAAATATTTGGTCCTAAGTCCTCTTGCACGAACATACCTTAAAGTTATCGAGTCGCACACCAAAAATATCTTTTAACGTCTTTTCCACGTCGAAAACAATAATGTTTAAAATATAATTAATAGGTGATAGTTTTTCCAAATTTAACAAAGGATTTTTATTTTATTATCACGTAGCAATTTTATATTATTGTTTATCTATATTTTATTTTTTATAAACACTGTTAGTTGAAATTTTTTATATAATAAAATATTGTATGTAATACTATTTTGAAATTAAAGTAAAGCACAAAACACAAAACTTTTTACATCAAAAAAAAAAGCTCAAAAACTTTAGATTAATATTTTAATTTTCTTTTTGTAATATTTAATTAACATTTTCCATAAATTTAAATTATTTGGTATTTGATTTTTGTAATTTTCTTTAGCTTAATAAATGTTATTAAAGATTCTTCTAATTTATAAACTTCTATAGTTTTGATATTTTAATTTACTATGAGTTATCCTTAGTAAATATTTTTATTTAATTATGATTGACTTTGGGAAGTTAAATTAGAAGGAAGTTTAAATGGATTGAAACTGAGCGTAATTCTTTTTTTATTTTTTTTTAACTTCTTTTTTTAAAAGTAACACCAA
This sequence comes from Thalia democratica, assembly GCF_965202585.1. Taxonomy (NCBI): domain Eukaryota; kingdom Metazoa; phylum Chordata; class Thaliacea; order Salpida; family Salpidae; genus Thalia; species Thalia democratica. Next base: position 88,697,205 of record NC_139165.1, read on the forward strand.
CACTACTAACATTAATAAATTATAAACATTTTAAATACTTGTAAAGCTACTATGAATTTTTTTTTAATGCTGTTTAATTATATTGTTTGACTTATTTTTTTAATTATTTTATTAAATAAATTAAAATTTCATTCTTTATAAATACTTACTCTTTTTTATACCAATAGTTGTTTAAACATATAACTTTATTCAATATTACAAAATTCTATTAGAAGTTAATTCTTATTTCGAAAAAAAATGAACTCGGGTTGATTTTGATCGGGTGGATTTTGAACCGGGTGGATTTTGAACCGGGTGGAATTTGATCGGGTGGATTTTGAACCGGGTTGATTTTGATCGGGTGGATTTTGAACCGGGTTGATTTTGAACGGGTGGATTTTGACTCGGGTGGATTTTGACTCGGGTGGATTTTGACTCGGGTTGATTTTGATCGGGTTGATTTTAATCGGGTGGATTTTGAACCGGGTTGATTTTGACTCGGGTGGATTTTGACTCGGATGGATTTTGATCGGGTGGATTTTGACTCGGGTGGATTTTGATCGGGTGGATTTGAACCGGGTGGATTTTGACTCGGGTGGATTTTGATCGGGTGGATTTTGATCGGGTGGATTTTGATCGCGGGTGGAATTTGATTGCGGGTGTATTTTGAACGTGTCCCTTAAAATCAGAGATTATTAAAATTAGCTGTAATTGTAAACAAAAAAATATATATACATCAACTACAACAAGTAGTTTTTAAATGTGTTTTCGTCCGGGATAAGTCTAAATAATTAAAAATTAAACAGTTTTTGAATCACTAAGGCCAATATAATTCCTCAACAAAAGTATCAACACAAGCAACTAAAATTAAACTACAACAAATTTCGCAACTTGTGTTATATTTAAATTATACACGCTGATAAAAGACACAGAATACAAACTTTGAGAGGTTTTTTTTATTTGGTAAAAACATACAACAAAAAATATATTTTTAATTATTAAGGTAAGGAATACTTCAATGATTTAAAATTAATGTTGATATTAAGCTTAATTTGTAGCTAACATTAATGTAACTTTAAAATATTTTTGAAAAACGTATGTGATATGGATAGCATGAAAAATATCTACGTTGATAAAAGACACAGAATACAAACTTTGAGAGGTTTTTTTATTTGGTAAAAATATACAACAAAAGTTAATCTTTTTAACTATTAAGGTAAGAAATACTTTAATGATTTAAAATTAATGTTGATATTAAGCTTAATTTGTAGCTAACCTAAATGTAACTTTAAAGTATTTTTGAAAAACGTATGTCATATGGATAGCATGAATTTTTTTTTTTTTTTATGCAAGCCTTCACAGAAAACATAATAAAGTATATTACTAATAACTTAAAGCAGAGGTCGGCAGCAGGGGCGTGTTTTGATTGGTTTCCTGTTTCCTGTGAACCCCCTGAAAAAAAAAGAAAAAAGAAAAAATATCACTCAAAACGTTGTTTAATGACTTTGTTTTGGTTATTTGATAAACTTTAAATAATGAATGTTGAATTTATAACACTGAAAGATTAAAAAGTTGCAGTAACAAAAAGTGCTCGTTTTTGCCCAGCTGAAATACATTTAAAAAAAAAAATTATTGTGACGTCATAATAGGTAAAACTTTCAAAGTAGCATTTTTCTTCTAGGAAACTTTTTACTAATATGCTCTTAGTTCCCATGATAAGTTGTTACTTAGTGTAAATAACTTTTGATTAAGTATTGTTTTTGAACTAGTAAGTACAATTTTACTTAAAAATTGTCCAATATAATAACTTAAGTTTTATTTTACTAAGTTTATTGTATATAATGATGTTGTGTGAAGCTTTTGTGTTTTGTTGTTATATAATAATGTTGTGTTTGTACTTAAACATTTATATAATTTGTTTATGTGGCAACCAACTTGGTTTAAACCTTGAAAAATTCATTTCAGAGAGTTTTCAAAATCATCTTTAGACAACTACACCACCTGGAAAATTTATTCTTTTTTCATTTAATGTTATTTTAATATTTTTAAATTGTTTTATTTTTGTATGTCTGTTGGCCAAAAAGTTGATCTTCATTTTTTGAAATTTTCAACAGAGATTTCAAAACAATCATTAGAATCCCTGCCCAATCAGACAAACATTTAGATAAAATTTAAAGATATTGTACTTTTATTTGTATAAGTCTAAACATTTATTTGGTGAAATTTCAGTTTTTATAGATTAAATTACTTGAAGAATAATTATTTTTATTTTAAACAGATATAAAAATGTCATAAGTTTAAAATTTAAAAGAAAAATTTGTAAGAACACCATCTATACTAACGTTTAAATCTAAATTGAAATTCTCTTTAAGTTTTATTTAAATGTTTTGAACTTACAAATAGTATATCAAAATTCAAACCTGTTATTTAAAACAAATATATTGCAGGCATAACTAACTTACTCTATAAAAAATTAACTTTTTTATCTGGAAAAAATATTATAAAATAATTAAAACTAGAATAAATGTTTATAAAGACATTTTAATTTAATTGTATAAGCCTAAAAATTTTTTTTAGTGAAACTTCAATTTTTATAGATTAAATTACTTGAAAAATATTTTTATTATAAATAGATGTATAAATGTAAAGAATTTAAAAGAAAAATTTGTAAGAACTTCAGCTATACTAATATTTAATTCTAAATTGAAATTCAGTTTTTAAAAATTTATTAAAGTGTTAATTATTTTATGTTATTGTTTTCTAATAAAAAAGTTAACTTTTTAAAGAGTAAGTTAGTTATGTCTGTAATACTTTTGTTTTAAATAACAGATTTGAATGTTGATATGCAATTTGTAAGTTAATAACTTTTTTCTGGTTCTTATAGTTTTAATTTATCTAAATTTAATACAGTATAATGAATAAAAAAAAATATAACATTTTTCTATTACTACTAATATGTTTTTTTTATATCTAAACAGCAAAAAACATTTTAATCACAGAGATTTTTGGCTAAATATTACGTACTTAATTGGCAGTGCATAACTAAGAAATGCGTACTTAAGCGGCAAATTAATAACAAAAAAAATTGTGAACCCCCTTTGAAAAAAGTCTAGACACGTCCCTGGTCGGCAGCCTTTTATAAGTCGCAGGCGAATTTTTCTAGAAAAAGCTGCACTCAGGCCGCGCAGTACAAAAAGTTCTTCTGCGGTCACTTCAATGTATATGCAGTAACCAACACAAAACAATGATGCTGATTACTAAAGTTATTGATTTGTCTTTTAAGTATAATGCTTTATGTAAGTTAAGCCTTTAAAACGTATTTTATTCGTAACGATAAATAAAAATGATGATGCCACGATAAATAAAAAATTATTTTAAACATATTTTTTTTTAATTATTACATTTTTGTTTGTTTTTTTTTGTAAAACTTTGTTCAATTATTGAATAAAAAGGAATTAGTTGCAGTATCATTTGAAGATAAAACTTTAAACTTTTTGACATCTTAATGTATATTTTTCGGCAGTACTTGGAACTGCTGCTTTTTTATGTAGACAAACTAGTTTCAAACTTCTTGTAATGTGTTTTATTTTAAAAATTTAGTTATCTATCTTATTATTCAGTAGTTGTATTTTGACAACTCCAATGAAAATTATTTGGTAAAAAGCATGGCAAATAAGAACTTTGTTTTAAGTTGTAGTAATAAAATAAACAATATCTAATTTTTAGTCAATGAGTAAAATGGTTTAAAATAGGACAAAGTAATTCTATTGTGAAATGGAACATATATTTTATGTTTATATAGTTAAACTTAAAAAGGTTGTTGTTTAAAAAAGTTTTGATTTTTTAAAATTCTTAAATTAGCGGAAAGTTTACTTATTTTAAACTACATTTGAAATAAATTAAACTAATTTTAATTCTTTTAAATAATTAGTTTATAATATCTAGTAATAGTGAAATTTTTGTAGTGTAAAGTTAATACTAAAAAATAGACTGTTGTCGTCATAAAGTTTTTAGTTATGTTCTACTTTATAGTTTACATCTATCATGATTTAATTTTTTCAAATTTACACAAGTCTATATTTACCAAACATTATAACTAAATTAACTATGTAAGATAATTAAAACAAAAAGATCAACATGTTTTTTGAAGTAAAATACTTTTTTTTACTCTTTTTAGAAAGTAATTAAGTATCGTAACCAAAACAAATTTTAAGTATTCATTTTTTAGTGAACGAAATAAAAAGCACGTAAGTATAAACTAAGTTTTAGGAAAAAAGCTTCAGTTTTGTAAAAGTTTAAAAAATCACTAACGGATATTTTTTAACAATCATTATAATTTTTAAGTAAATGAATGTTTATAAAATCCTTATTATTAAACTTGATTTTTTATGGTTTAAATTCATTGTAATCTAAGAAACTACAACGTTACTATTATGTTACTGTTATTTGTTTTAAGTAAACGTATAATTAATTTTTTGTTGTTAAATTGTACTTTACTTATTGTTTTTAAGCTTAATATTTAGATAACTAAAACTAATAATTCAGTTAGGTTTGCTACTTGAATTAAAATACTATCTACTATGCTGAAACAGTTAAGATTAACTTAAACACCAATTTATTAAAAGCTTATAATATTTTGTACTTAACCGATAGAAATTACTTAAGGAACAGTGACATGAAATAGTTTTGAGATATATATAAAAGTCAACAGTTTAAATAAATTGATATGAACTATTTGTTCAAATCGTTTTGATTGAATTTTTTGTTTATTTAAGCATAATAGTATTATACTATTTTTTCTGAAACTAATTTAAAGCATGTAAAAAGTTAAAAATTGCTTTAAACAAAAAGGAATAGTCTTTTTGTATGCTTTGATAAAAATTTCAGTTGTTGTATTATGATTTAGTAGTATTAAGTTTAGTGCTTTACATTTAAAACCTAAAAAGTGATGGTTATTTACTTAAACGTTTATATAAAAATGTTATATCGTTACAATACTAAGTAAGTTTTAACTTTAACTGAAAATATTCTATAAATGTAGCATGGATACTGCTAGTAAATTTAAATTAAGTTTAAAAGTAGTAGTACTAAATATAATAAGGTTTACTTCATGGGCGTGTTTTGACTGGTTTCCTATTTCCTGCGAACCCCCTGAAAAAAAAAATTCTTAGAATATCACTAAAAACGTTGTTTAATGACTTTGTTTTGGTTATTTAATAAACTTTGAATATAGAATGATGAATTTATAACACTAAAAGATTAAAAAGTTTCCTTAACAAAAAATGCTCGTTTTTGCCAAGCTGAAATAGATTTTAAATAAAATTTTAATTGTGACGTCATAATAGGTAAAAGCATTAAAGTAGCATTTGTTTCCTAGGGAACTTTTCACTAAGATGCTCTTAGTTCTCACTATAAATTGTTACTTTGTGTAAAAGATTTTTGGTACAGTATTGTTTTTGAACTAGTAAGTACAATTTTACTTAAAAAATGTCCAATATAATCACTAAAGTTTTATTTTATCAAGTTTGTTGTATATAATAATGTAGTGTGAAGCTTTTGTACTTAAAATTCATATTTTTTGTTCATGTGTTTAAACCTTAAAAGGTTCAGTTTAGAGAGTTTTCAAAATTATCTTTAGAATTATTTAGCAACTTATTATTTTATAATTTAATTGTATTTTATTATTTTTTTATTTAAGTTCTTTTATTTTTGTATATCTTTTGGCCACAAAGTTGGTTCTTGATTTTTTGAAATTATTAACTCAGAGAGATTTCCAAATCATTATTAGAGTTCCTGCACCATCAGGCAAACATTTCATCATAATATAAAGATATTTTAATTTTGTTATAAAAGTCTAAACATTTTTGGTAATTACCTATGATGATGTCGCACCAATATCAAGCTGAAATTATATTGTGTTTAACATCTTTTTGAACCATAATTTTAGGCTTAAAATCAATATGTTAAGCCTTTTATGATTGATCTTAAATAATTCTTCGTTTTAAACAAGATAAATAAATACATAGTTATAATTAAACTCATTTGTTGTCAACTAAAGTACTTAACTGATTTTATTTTACAGTATAGGAATGTATATAAGTTTTTGTACTATTTGCTTTATTTTAAAAATAAAAGCAATTAAATATATAAGTTTTATTGGTTTATGATAAATAACTCATATTTATGTATTTATAAAAAATATTTTTAAAGCCTATAATTATGGTAAAAAACAACATTAAATTTAATATAATTTCAGCTTGATATTGGTGCTACATCATCCTAGGTAGTTACCCATTTTTATTGTGAAATTTCAATTTTTATTGATTAATTTACTTAGAAAAATGTTTTTATTATAAATATAATTTTTTCCGGCTCCTTTGTTTTAATTTATCTAAATTTAATACAGTATATTAAAAAAAAATATATAATATTTTTCCATTACTACTTTTTTTATTTAATTTCTAAGCATAAAAAATCATTTTAAACACAGAGTTTTTCGGCTAAATAATGCGTACTTAACTGGCAGTGCATACCTAAGAAATGCGTACTTAAGCGGAAAATTAAGAACAAAAAAAATTGTGAACCCCCTTTGAAAAAAGTCTAGACACGCCCCTGGTTTACTTGTTTGAACAGATTTTATGGGTAAAAAATGGTAGTGAATAAAATAAATAAATCGACTTTTGTACCGAATTTGCAGATTTTTATGCTTTTTTTATTGATTGACAGCATTTTAGTTAAAATCTAAGGCTCACTATGTTTAAAATTTAATGCTTTAAGAACTAAACTAAACAAAGTATTAAAAAAGTAGTCTTTATACTTATAATTAAAGTATAATAGTATATGTTCATTACTTTCATGTATAAAGTTATTACTTTACTAATGTTTTTATAAAAAAAATACCTTTAATTTTTTTCAGAGTTTTAAACCAGCATGAAATTTGTAGCTTTTGCATCTGCTACAACTATACTTTTTGTTAGTTTATTGTATTTCGTACTTAAAATAGATTTTGCTTCATCAATAAAAACTCTAAAATGAAACAGCTATTTTTGTAGTTTCTTGTATTTTTGTTTACGCTATCAGTATGTATATTATTGATTATGGCAAATATACCGAAAAAAGTTAATATATCAAATATTTATTTGAAATTACTTTCCACAAATATTATTATTTTTATGACTCATAAAAAGAAGACTAGCTTTAAAATCTTTTAAAGTTCATTTATGCTTATGACATAATAAACACAATTTTCAGCTGCTGACAGCAAGTGTTTCTGGAAGCGTTGAAGAAATATCACACATTTACGTGTCTCAATCTAACGGGTATTACATCGGAGACGATTTGAAGAACCCATTAAAAATAACAAACGACTATATTGCACAGAAATTTAACACCACACAATTGGTTAGTGTTTAAATAAAATATTTACAATTAAAAAAGAGTACTTTGTATTAGATTAAGCTGTTTAGTAAAATTTTATTAATAGAAGTCTTCAAAACCTTCAAAACAATAAAACCTTATATATTTCATTCGTTACTAAGTAGGTTAATAATTTTATTATATTCCTTTGGTGTACTTAGCTTAGTTATTTCAAAGAAATCATTTTCTGTCAAAGCATATTGGAATAATAACACCTTGTAGTTTTATAACTCTGTAAAACTAAATTTCTAGAACTATTAATATACATATAATTAGATTATATACCTACTATACCATAATTTGCACTTTCATCAATTTAAGGTAACAAATGTATGTTCTTTTTCCAGATCGATCGTTTTCACCTGTTTGTTAGACCAATTGATTCACAACCTTTTGTGTTAAATGTATTAGTTCCTGATAACAGAAATATTACTTGTTTTTACAAAGGAGTTACAGATTCGTCATTAGTTGCTGACGTACAACTTTGTCCTCAAGTGGTAAGACTGCGAAAACTTTTTGATTTAGAACTACAAACTGAAGTTTTGACCAATAATACGTGGCTGAATTAATAAAAAATGTTTTTTAAGAACTAAAATGGCTTAAATTCAATTAAGCAACATAAAAAATAGCTGCAGTTATTTCATCTGACCAATAAAAAATATTAAGGTGAACATAAAAAAGTTTCTAGTTCTTTTTTTTTCTCGTTGAAAAAAGTTGAAAGATCTCAGACTCATAAAAATACTGCAACGAATTATTTCGATGTCTCTTAAATCAGCCTCATTTTTTCAGTTTTTGTTTGATTTTATAACTAACTTCATTTTACAGAGTATTCGATTGCAAAATGGAAAATTTTACATAAAATCACAAAAAACTTTTAGTAGAAAAAAAAGAAGCACTAATGCTGATACAGATATTGGTTTGCTTTATACTTTGTTTGTGTAAAAAATTCTTAACGATAAAATATTAAAAAACTAAAACAAATTAGTTTTACTTTTTTGATAAGTACAAAACTTTAAGAAATCAGTTAACTTCTAATATTACTTTTATAGTATTTTACTACTTGTGGACATACTTTTAATATTTTATTTGCATTGAGTAAAAGTGTTTATATTCAAATTGTATAATTGATCAGAAAATTATTAAAAAAGAACTAATACCAAAAATACTTTTTTTGAACTACTTAATTATTTGCAATAAATGACTTCTAAATCTAATATTTTAAACTAATTTTGATAGTTAACTTAGTTTAATTTGTTTTAATTGATCACCTATCTTAAATTTAAACTTTTACCCGCGTTACTTTGTTATACTTAATATTAATTAAAAACAAATGAACCTTTTAAAAGCTATCTCACCACAAGAATTACCAACTTTTTAACTTTGTAGAGCTTATAATGTACTTTAAAAAACCTATTATCACAATCTACAAATTTAGCTTCTTCAAAAACTAACAGCACAGAGGTTGACCCGCATGTACAGACTGCACAACGACACACTTAAAAACGCAGAGGAGTTTTTCACATTGACCAAGAGAGCACCGGTCACTTTGAACGTCAAGTATTTTGTCGATCACAACTTTTGTCAGCACAGAACTACAAATGATGTAGAGAAACAAGTATGGGTTATGCACGGGCAGGTAAACATAAAACACAAACTTCTAGTTTTCATTCACACTGTAATGAAAAATTTTAACTTTGGTACTTAAGCAATATAATAACTTGTTTATGAAACCTTTTTCTTCAAGTAAATTACATTTTAAAATTAAACATTACTTCAGTTTTAGATACTGCTTTAGTTTTAAGGAACATATATAAGTTGAATTCAATTAAATGAGGAATGTGTTCTTTAAGTTGTTAAATTGTTTTGATTCTTGTTAAACTAACAATACTTGAAGTCAAAACGCATTTTAAACTTGTTGAACTTTAAGTTCTACAATTATAAAAAAAAGACAAGTTAAATAGTACAATATCTAAATTATCTATGTTAGTTTCTTCTTTTGAACCTATGTAATGTAGCAGAGTGTTTACAAACTTAAAATTTCAGACCAGTCATTACTATGATATGTTGAAGCGTCCCTTAAAGTTGGGAGTCAGAGGCATTCACTGCTTGTCGGAGGAAGAGGCAAGTTTTAATTAGCACATTTATTACAAAATTTGTTAAAACGTATCTTTTTAGAGCATTAAGACTGCTAAACAGTAGTAACTTAATAACGTTATGCTTTAATAGGATATATTTTATGTATTTATTAATAAATGTGATTAGTCATATTAACTTTGAAGTAACATACTAAAATTTTATTACTTGATAGCTTTGTACTCTGCTGATGAGAACTGCTCGAAATATATTTAGTGTTTTTGAAACTTTGTGTCTTTTGTAACTTAATGTATAATTACTGGTCACTTATGTTCCAATAACATACTTGTAACATGGCATTGAAACATCATGAATTTTTCATCATTAGACCCGAGGATTCATCGCATCGAGGGGAGACATGGCAAAAGCTGTGCACTTGAGAGACACTGAGCACATGTCGTTGTCCGACCTCGCGCGGGACTACCAGCTGAAGGTGGGTTTCGCAAACTTCATGCGAAACAACTCCCACCACAGGAGAGACGCGGACGCGTTTGTTTTCCTCTCGACGTCAGTTGACTTTGCCTCAGGTACGTTAAAGCGTTATGTGTTATTATTTTTCTTTTACGTAAGAAAAACGTTTCACGCCGACAAATAATATTTCCCACCCTTCCAAAGTGTAATTTTGTTAAAAGTTAGCAAACTCTTTTTGTGGAAGGCGACTTGTCAAGATATCTGGCTAAATTATCATTTTTAGTACAGTTCCTGTTGAGAGCGTGCTTTTTAGCTGTGTTTATCGTGCGAACCTAGGAGGAAAACTAATGATACGTTATTTAATGCATTTAAAGCTTTTTCATGACGCTTGTCTTGCAGGATTAGCTTGGACGGGCTCGATTACCGGCTACCAGATCAGCCGCCCGTACGCAGTTGTGGGCATCGAAGAAAACATAAGTTCCCTCACCACAGTCGCCAGAACCACGGCACACGAAATAGGGCACCTGTTAGTTTTTTGTTTTGAAAAAGCAGTAATAATGTTTTTATTTAGTTTAAATTTACAGTGGAAAACTTTTTTTTCCTAATAAAACTTGTTAGGAAATTGAATAATATTAACAAACAATTTCATCAGAAATAATTAAATTCTTGATAAACCATTTGCATATATTTTTGTTCATTTAGTATGAGCTATTACGTAAGCAGGCTTTGAAAATATTCTTTGAAAACATAAAACGCCAACTTCTAAACGAATGAAGGAAAATGAAAGTTACATGCTTATTTTTTTTCACTGTCTAAAACTTTTACATAATCTACTTCTGAGTTTTTGATAAAAGCTAATACACATTCAAAGTAAGACTAGAGAGCTATAAAAACATCGTTTCCTGCAGAATTGGACTCAACCACGTTTTCAACAAAGAGTGCGGGTTGACAAAATATCAAGGTGACGAAAACACCATGTACATGATGGACTACTCGTACAATCATGGGGAGTACAAAAACATGGGGTGGTCGAAATGCAGCAGATACATGTTTGATTACTTGATAAAGTCAGTTGAGAGCTGAGTTTAAAACATTTTTTTTTTTTGGTATTATCTCTAAACAAGCAAAAAGCAATGTAATTTATATAAGTTTAGTTAGCAAATTCTAAGTAACATGAAAATTACAATATAATTGTCTGTAGATTTCACTCAATAGTCTTAAGTCGTTATTCAAAAAGCAATTAGAATAAGTTCTTTTAGAATAGTTTTGTTTTTATAAAACTAAAAGATAGAATAAAGTACAAATAAAAAAAGTAAAGCGCATATTGTGATCTGTTTTAAAGTCTTTTTGAAGTTGATACTTAACTAAAAAAATGTTTCCCTTGAAAACAAAAAGTTAAAGTTTCATTAAATTAAATAAAAAATTTAGTTTCAAAATCTTTAAGCGTAATAAAAAATTAATGTTTCTTACAGGAATTATTTTGAGAGGGAAATTTTAGTAAGCAGCAAAAGAAGCATAGAACCGTTGAACCCTCCTCTAAGGTATCCTGGTTCAGATCTGAGTCTGGACGATCAATGCGGTTTGCCAAACTACGAATATTATCCAACGGTGTGTTATAATAACATGTTTAGACGAAAACTAGATAAGTATTTAGTTTATTAATTTTTTATTGAAGTTAGCTAATGTAATTCTAGGTTTTATTCAATTCAGACCAAATGAAACTAAATACATGTACGTTGGCAGTTTTAGGACAAAGTTAAGTTTTAAATTATATTTCTAGTTAGTTATTGAAAACGTTAAGATAAAGTTTATAGACTTTGCATCCTTATTATATGCGCAAAAAAAAAAAGACTCTTCTTAAATAAAAGCTCTGGTACAAAAGAATTCCAATAATGTTAATAAAGTATTACTAAAACGCAAAGTCTTAAACTATATATCTTACTCATTACTTTGCTACAACACTACTTTCTAGCTGGTTAAAGATCTTTTTAAGTACTAGCTACCGTTTAGTTTAATTGTGGTTTCAAATTATAAAAAGCATGTCATGCAACATTATCAAAAGCAAACCGCTTTATCTTTTCTGTTTAGGTTACTAACAAAACAATAGTTTAAAGCTAAAACTAATTAGTCTTATAAACTTACACTAAAAAAACGCTGTAACAACCTGGCTTTGTTACCTTAATTGAACTTGTAACTAATATGTTCGAAAAAATACTACTTGATTGTTAAAAAATGTTTTGAGATTTAATAAAGCTAAGGTAGAAAAAAATTATTTTATGAAATAACAGAAAGACCCGTGTTCAAAGCTGGTATGTGTGAAGAGTTCAATGGTTTACAAATACTACGCGAAAGGATACGAAGTTTACACGAGTCTTTCCAAGCACCTGAACTTTGCTTCGGAAGGAACTTACATCTACGATGTGTTGCAAGGAACCAAATGCGGGAAAAACGCGGTAGGTTGCTGCATATATGAACTAGAAAGAAGTAAAATTATTGAGTTGAAAATTTTTCCACAAAATTCAAAAAGTTACGTCAAAATTTATATATTTTTGTGTAATTTTTCCACTACTTAACTGCATGGTTTGAATGATACTTTTAAATTCAAATAGCAACATAGTTTGACTTGAAACATATGTTCTTTTTTGCAAAATTCGAATGTCGGAGCAAATTAATGAATGTCTTTTGCAAAATTATGAAATCTGTTTTAATATTTATCAATTAGTAAAAAAGCTAAAATATAATGAACGATACTTTGTGTACACCCATTTTAGATCTGTCTCGACAACAAGTGTAGAAACCTGTATACAAACAAAGTGGTGCAAAGAGAAGATCCTTACTGGAGAGAGAACAACCGTTTCATGGCGAGTAATTGCAAGACGAGGTGCTTGATGACATGGCAGTGGCTGATAGATGTCTGTGGAATTAATACTTCATATTCCGACGGGTTAGTTTTGTTATTTTTGGTTGTTTATTAAAGTAAAAGCAACTAAATTTTGTTAATCAGTTTTGTACCAGTTTGAAAACACTTGTTTTTTTTTAAATTGGGAAAAGTTAACATTTAATAGTTTAACAAACTAAAAAGTTAAAACTTAAAAATTAAAAATATTTTTGAAAAGAACTTTTGTGGAGTAATTCTTATAAAACTTTTTATCGAATACATTTTATATTTAATTTATACTTTTTAGCAATGCTAGGAAATCAAAACTGAAGGTGTGCAAAAACGCCAGTGATGTTTGGAATGAGTGCAACAAGGTGATGAATTGCTAGGAATACTTGATATGACGACTTTACTTAATTTTGATTTTTTGTCAAATAAATTGTGTTTGTGTGCGCTTGTGTTTTTATGTCTCCAATTTGTAAGTTTATCAGAAGTTTTTTATTTTACACGCAAGTAAATGCAAGCGTGTGACTTTTTTGAAACCAGCTGGCAAGAAACATCGAAAGTTGGTTCAATCGAAGACGTACCGCTGGTACTTAAGTTAAACTATTTACGTCTTTAAAACTCAAAAAAAAAATATTACAGTTTTATTTACAACTGTTGTCTAACCGGTTGAAAATTTACTTTTTTGAACTATTTACTGCACATTGACCTGCTAAAACTTCTGAAAAGAAAGTATTTTTAAAAACTATGGTAAAGAATATATGTTTAAGTGAAGAATATTAATGTTTTTTAATGTAGCAAAACAATATACTTGAGGAGAAAAGTATCGTTCATAAGTTATTTTGCTTTTAGCATTTCAAATTTTTAATTGATAAACTGTGTTTTAGCTTAAGTGTATATAAACTCAAATACATATTAATGATGTATTTATTAGCTAATTGAAAGCTAAAACGTTTCTTGATACTAGAATAGGGTTTAAATTTTAGTATTTACCCTTACTCGTCCTTTTTAGCATACATTACAGACAAAAGGTTAAAAACTAAAAAAATGTACTAACATTTTATACAAGATCTTGTTTTGCAAGTAAAAAAAAAATCATAAAAAAACATTAAGACAAATAAAAGGAGAGAAATAATAATTAAGTGCGCTCTCAGGCGGAAATTGTACTTTTGGTGATTGAAAAAATGAAAATAATTTACTTCTGTTTAGAAATGTGTTTTTTAGCTTTAAGTATTAAAAAATTCTAAAAAGAAGTCTAAAGTAAGTATATAACATTTTAGATCTTAGTAAATTTATTACGAAAGTTATATATTAATTAACAGAGATTTTTTTTTAAGATCAAACATTTTTTAGGTGTTTACATGTTTTATCAAACAAAAATGAATACTTAAACTAATAGCATAAAATACTAATAAAATTTAATTTAAAATTATTACAGCTTATTTAGTTTTTACCTTCTTTTAAGACAAAAGATATTTAGCGGCTTTTTCTATCATTTAATAATAAAAAAATAAATGAGTTATATAAAAATAGAAATTTTGAAAACTTGAAATATTTGTTTTACTTATCGATTAGGTGTATATAATAATCGACGAAAGTAGTAAAAATATATCTTCATTAGTTGTGTCGGTTTTGCAAACTTATTTTGACAAAAGGTTTGACCTATTATTTAAACAAAATTTTTAACAATATTTATTTAGTTGAAACACAATATTAAAACAAGAAAAATTGCATTTAAACCTAAACAACATTTGAAATACTTAAAAAAATTTATAGTAAAAGTAGCAGGTTTTTGATTGAAATCCTGTTACAAAAAAAAACTTATAAATCAAAAAAGTTATTAAGCTTTTTTGTTTTAAACAAGTTCTTGAAATACTATATTTATTTTTGTTTTATTATTACAAAAAACTAAACTATAAAATAAAAAATTTAAATACTTTTCTACTTTTCTTGTTTTTAATACGCTTGTTTGAAAAGGTCATATCGCCATATCGTTAGTGCACAGTTTAAAAGGTAGTAAACTAACGTTCCATTATACTTATAAGTAGCTACAGATCTATATTCTGACTTAAAAAAATCAAAAGTTAAATAAAAAACTGACAGACAAGAGAATCGTTGCTGAAAGAGCGACCTTCATTATTCTATAAGTTCTCTTTCGAAATAAAAGTTTGAATGTATTTACGATCACTTAGAAAAACAAAAACTGATAAAGTAGATTTCTAAAACTAAATGTTTCAAGGTTATGATTCGATGAAAATGTGATGTTTTAATTAATTTTACTCTGTTGTGGAAGTTATCATTTTTATATTGAATAATAGTTTTAGAAACTATATCACATATTTTACTATCTTTCTTAGCTAACATTCTATTATTTAAATTCTGTTTGGTAAACTTTGCAGCATTTTGTAGAAAGCTAAACTTGTTATTAAACAACTATTTGTCTGAGTAAAATTATATTTTTGTTTTTTTTATTGTTTACTAAAACATGTAATTGACATTATTTATAAATTTCGTTTTATAAAATACTTGTGTATACAAAAACATAGTCTAAAAATGTCATTAAATTATAAAAAGTGAGTGTAACATAGTAAACTAAATACGTTAATTGTAATAGTTTCATAAGTAGCTTATTTTATTAGAATTTAAGTAATAGTTCTGAAAAAATACTAAGTTATTTTTTTTATCAAACAAACTAAGAGAAGTAATACCTCAATTTCTTGAAACTAATTCAACTCTGCAATAGCTTTAGATTATAGACGGCTGTTATATATAAAGGCTTAAGTAAAATCAGCTAAACTTCAGTTTTATAATGCCAATAACATATTTGTATTTACTATTTATTTGTTTTGAAATTAACTTAAGTTAGTAATTTTTTTAATCTTATGTATTTTAAAAGAGTGCAGGATGCTATTTGTACTCTACTTTTGTTTATTTATTTATTTTAAACTTTAGAGTTACATAAGTATTAGTTTAGTAGATAAATATAAACCAGTTTATCATTTTTGAGTATCTGTAACTTAAACTTGTCTTTAATTATTTTTTAAATTTACATTATCTAAAGTTTAGAAATGTTACTACTTTTTGTGAAGTTGGTCAATAATTAAAAAAAGCTATACTTACTACCAATATATTCTTAAATGCTTAGTTAAAGATATTTTAAACATGTAATGAAAAACGATTAAATTGTTGTATAATTTTGAATATTTAGCAGTAAATATTTTATACCACTTTAAAGAAGCTTAATAGTTTTTTTTTAAAAGATCACTTTTGATTTTCTAACATTTTTTTGACATATATAGGATTTTTTAAAGATACTATACATAAATCAATGTCTTTAATGCTCTTGATAAAATAAAAAAAAATGATTTTTCATAAAAATAAGTTTATTTTGTGTCGCAGTTAAAAAATTTTAAATAAAGTTTGTTACTTTACTTAGTTTAGGCATTACATAAATTCTTTCTTCTAATAAATCACTTTTTTTAATGAAATCTTAAACTAATATAGTTGTTTCTAACGCTATAACAACCCTATACGTCAATAAAGCAATATATGTTATATCAACAATCTTTTTGACTTGGTTGACATAAAAAGTTTAGAATGCTTTGTGTTTTATGTTTCTATTCTAGCTTTTTTAGTTTCTCTAGACCAAAAAACAACATAAAAGTATCCAGAAAGTACAAAGCATCAAAACTTAGATAATAAACTAAGTGACTATCTTTAGTAACAGAAATGCGTGAACTCTTGTTTTAGTACAATTCTTTTGTAACTTTACTAACAGTAATTAGTAAATCAATTCAGTTATACACTGAAAAAATAAAATAATAGTCTTAATACTTCTATACATTATCTATCACCGGATTTTACTTTAACAATAATTTTTAACAAGCTTAATTAAACTTTCCTACAAATTGCTTTTTACTTGTGATTTTTTTTGTGTGGTGTATTTTGATTAATGTGATTAGCGGTGAAACTGAGTAACTGTAATTTTATAAAGAAACTATGAAATTTTACTCATTTATATGTTGTCAAATTACTATAACAAACATAAAGTATACTATTCTGGACAGGAAATTAAAAAGTATCCGTGGCACCTCGATAACCGAAAGGTACTTCGTGCACCACGTAGTAAGACCAAACTTTTTGAGTGTTTTTTTTTTTTGGTTCAATAAACTGACTAAGAAAACTAAAAAGGATTTTCAAATAAAAAAAACATTATTTATTTATTAATGGTTTTCTTTTCTAAATGATCTCTTACCATAGTTTCAAGCTTAGTAGAATCGGCAATTTTTTTTTAATAAAAGATCTGACTAGTATTTTCTTATCAAAAAAATGAAATTAAAGTTTTTTTATTAAATTTACAAGCTTGTTACAAACTCAGTAGATGCGAATTAAGTCAAGCAAACTTTATTTAACAAATATCGCTTTCAAGTCAGAAAATTAAGACTATATGTAATTCACAAAAAAACACTAAGTATTTTTACATATTATGTGAAATCCTAACAATTGTAAAAATTAGATATAGAAACACCTTGAAGATAAATAAATCTTTAAGTAATTATTTAGGTTTGAAAGAAGCCTTTTATATAAAACGTAGTTTTTATCATTGAGACATTAAGAATTATCCGGAGTAGAAACTTTTTCAAAAGTGGCACACAAATCGTGAATGTTTTGTGCTGGATCTTTGAGACAGTAAGAAATTATTATTTGTATTTGAAACTAGTCGGAGTTACATCAAGCTAGCCTGAATTGCTAAGAAAAAAAAGCAACAGCAAAAGAACGAGTAAAAATTCTGTCTGAGAAACATGAATACCTAAAAATGATTTGTTCCTAAAAGAAATATAAAAGAAATAGACACATGAAATATAATGTGGCAACTATTCAGATTATCAAATTAACACTTTTCACTTGAAGATATTTTGTGTACGGTATTGTCAATAAGTGTCATGCAAATTTACTTTATACTAATATGTAGTAACTAAAAACTAAAAATATATTTTTTTTAATTATTTTTATTAAACTTATAGCAAGTATATTTAAACTTTGAATTTAGTGATCAAAAGTTGAAAAAATATTTGTAAGAAAATTTACATTTGCTCTTACTTTAAGGTTAAAGTATGAAATACAAGTCAGTTCATATGCATTATAAAAGTTTTTATTATGTTTTGATATATAAAGTTATTTTTATAAAAAATTCACAATAGTATGTTATGGACCGTAGCTATCATTTTTTCTTGAATGTTGAATAGTTTACTATAAATATTTTAGTGCCTTTTGATCCAAAGACCTCTAAGTTTTAGAATATTTTTTTTACAATATTTAGAAAATTGTTCAATTACAGATATAAAAAAATTCTATATTCAAACTAAGAAAGATAGTGTATAAAAAACATTTTTTTTAATTATACAATTTTTTTGCACAGATTTTTATAAAATCTACAAAGCTAAGACTAAGAAAGTTAAATAAAAATAACTCAAAAACGTCGTAGACAGAATTTAGTAAAATAGTCTTTTTTTTTTATTTTTACTTTCCGCCTTCCCTTAAAACCTATTAAAACTAATTAGCTTATATATCAAAAGTTAATGTTAAATTTCAAGAACAGTATAACGTAATTGCTAGCTGAGTTATTAATGTAAAAAATATAATTAACAAAAAATATCCATCTCTACTGCCATGAAATATTTACTACAAAGTAATACCAAAAAATAAAAGTCAAACTGAAAAATACTGTAAGCAAAAGAGAAAAAAACAAGAATATTTCTAAAATAACAATTTATTCTAAATATAATTTTCTAGCAAATATAATCAAAATTCGAAAGCAAAGTATGTAATTTAAACTTATAAAAAGTAGGCGGTTAAGTCAAAAGGTAAACATCATTTGAAATATCAGACGAAACTTATAAATGAAAAGCATCCATTAAAAGTCAAACATACGAAACATGTATAGTTAAACCGTTTCGGCTTTAAATTGTAGTAAATAGTTGTTTTGAAAGAATTAGTAAAAATTAATCTAAAAGATTTTACTAACAAAGAAAATTTCTAAAAAAATACTAATACAAGGCAGTGACTTTATTGTTTCAACTTTTATGTTATCTTGTTCATCAAACAACTACTTTTCATCATTGTTTTAGTAAACGAAGAACTTTAAAATGAGATTTCCAAGCAAAACATTTACTTTAAATTAATGTAATATAAAATGACATAAACATATATTATCATACTAGCCAGGGGTATACAAAAGCTTTTTCGAAGTAAAATACTGTTTATTTAAAATTATTTATACACAAAAAACAGTTAGTTTTTACCTCAAAACTCACTCATTATTCTCATATTAATTTCATAGAATTCTACATTAAAGTATTTTGAAGACCCCTGAAAAACAACTATTTGTTTCTATTGTTCTTCAGTTCGACGATTTTCTTGTTGAGCTTCGCGTTTTTACTCCGTATTTCTTCCAGCTTCTTTTCGTTCTGCGCCCTTTCCCTCAGCATGCTTTCGTGGTAGTGGCTGTTGGCTTGCTTCAAACTGCTGGTCAGGCGCTTTATCTGAAAAATAAATTGTACTCAACATACTGTTTTAACTTACTTTTAATTGAATTATCAAACCCTTGTTAGACTCAAGTGATAAATTGACAGAAAAGTATTTGTAACACTACCAACGGTATTTCAATAATTTCCGAGCGTTTTAATTGTATAAGACTAAGCTGAGAAGTACGAAATGTCTAATGATATTTATTTGTTAAACAGATTAGTATAAAAGTATTACGCGCCAATTCACATATCCATTTGTAAAATACAAAATAAATAGGCATCATTTGCTTTTAAAAGGCTATTGTCAGTATTTAAAGTAGTACTACAATTAAAAACAAGGAAAAAAATCATAAATACAAAAGATCAAACATTTAAAATTAGAAGAATTGCTTTATGGAGTAAGTTACTCTTTTTACAATTGAGACTATGCGTGGGTCAAAGGTTTCTTTTTAGAAAAATAACATAACAGGGTTCGTACGCGAATTTTTTTTAATTTAGCCTGACTGAGACCAATTTAGCCTGACATTTTTTAAAGTAAGGAAAATCCCCTTTAGAAGTCATTTTAGGTATTTGGGGTCTTGATTAGTACTATTGTAGTTTCCGACTTCAACCAGCTTTACCTCAAAAATATTTCGAGCTTGAAAATTCTGCTGAAAGCAACTCATAGCTTAGTTACAACTCAATAAAATAAGACTAAATTGTGAAAAAAGTGATTGAACCCACCCCTATGCCCTTAACATAACAAATTCAGTGATAAGTTTTAAAATACGTGCTATATCTAATCTATTACTAGTGTAAAAATTTAATATATATTACTTAACACAATTTTTCAATTTAATTAAGCACTAAGTAAAAACATTATAAACAGAAGATTTATAATAAAACAACGTGCATTGTCGTGTTTTATTAAAATTTAAAATGAAATGCTTACAAGAGTATTAAAATAAGTAAAAAAATATTTTTATAGTATTTTAGCTAGTTCTTAAAATTGATACATAATTATAAATCCTAAACTTTAAATAAATATAGTGATTATTGATGTCATATCAGATTTAAAAAGCTTACACTTAAATTTAAAAAAATAACCTTAAATATTTTGTTCTTGTATAGAAAAATGGATTGTTCCTAAAATTTGTACTCCCACAAAACTTAGTACTTATATCTTAAAACTAAGTTTTAGTGTTGTTAATATCTCTAATAGTTTTAGAAAAAACAGTAAAATATATGACTAAACTGCTTAGAGTTTTAATCTAAAAAGTATTTGGTATAAAGCCTTTTAATTAGAAATTAAAACAGTTTAATCAACTAAGCTCTGAAAACATAGCTGATGTAAACAAATTCAAACAAACAGCTAAGTTGTTGAACTAAACTGTAATGTTTAAACTGTATTTTTTTTTAAATTTTCATAATTATGACGTATATAATCTACCCAAAACAAATATTAAATGTTCTTAAATATTTTTCAGAGATTCAACAAAAGGTTTTAAACATTTATCTTTACAAACACTGACTGATCTTGAATTTAATAACTAAATCTTTATTTAGATTTTTTATAATTAAAAAAATTAGAAATTTATATCTCAATTTTCTTAATCAAAAATTTTTAATCATTTGAACTGAGAAAAACTGAGATTCTCAAGTTTTTAAACAAAAAAACTGATTTAGCCTGACTTAGCCTGACGCGCACGAACCCTGACATAAGCTATTCTATGTAAGCTAGAATAAAAACTGCAAGTCGCTTGTTAGAAAACTTTAAAATTTCTTCTTGTTAAATCGTTCGTTTACAACTCGTAAAAGTGTGCTATTTTTTCAATTTTGTCAGAAGTGTAAAACTTACTTAAATTCTTTCAATAGTATTTACTAATAAGCTAAGGATTTTTTTATTATTTAAGAGATGATATTTAAACAATTTTAAATTCTTAACATGTTGAGTTGAAAAAAAACTGAAACGAAAATTCTGGGAACAAAAAAATCTAATTAAAAATCCTTATTTTGTTTATTAACTTGTGACTCAATATGTACAAAAACTACTATGAATTTTGGCCATAGGGGGGGTCCAACACTTTTTTTTTTACAAAATTAACTTTGGCATTTATATGAAAGCTTTAAGTACAAACTACAAGCCAGTTTTTATAGAATTCAAAAATATCATTTAACTTTTGAGATATTTAATTTTTTGTAAAAATTTTCCGATACAAACGTATGGGCAGCAAATTTTTCGGGGTAAATTTTCTCGGAAATTTTAAAATTCACTAAAAATCTATCTCCTCTTTCATTTTTCAAGCAATATTCTTCAAATTTTCAGAAAACGTTCCTTATAATAAAACGAAAAAAACTTTACTTTACAATTTTAGTGATTTAAAAAAATAAATATTCTATCACAAAAGTTAAAAAAAAAAAAATTTCAAAAATTTTTTTTACAAATTTTTATTTTAGTTCCAGAGTAATGTTTTTTTTTTGTTATTGTATAAAGATTAGACTGTAAAAGTTTGAAGAAGATTGCTTCAAAAATGTAGGAGGAGATAGATTTTAAATAAAATAGTCTTTTTTCGATTTTTTTAGTTTTCCCTTTCCATAGGGAACCTATTATGCGGCCCGACTTTGACTAATCATATCTCAAAAAACTATTTGAATTTTTTAAAACGATATAAAGCATCTTCAAGCTTAGAAAAAACTCTATAAAATAAGATCAACTTGTAAAAAACACTTTAGCACGGCGTCACTTTAGCACAGAGTGACACTTTAGCACGGAGTCACTTTAGCACAGAGAGACTCTTTAGCACGGAGTGACTCTTTAGCACGGAAAAACTCTTTAGCACGGGATGACATTTTCGCACGTAACAAATTTAAATACTTTAAAATGTTTAATTATCTAAAATAATTAACTTAACAAACAAATAATTGTGAAAATTAGTTTCAACACTTTTGAAAATATCGTCTTAAAAAAATATAAATAAAGTTTTTACTATGGGCATAAAATGAAATAAGAAAAATTTTAATGTTTATATTTCTCACTTTTTATTTAAAACTTAAGCTTAAAGTTTAGTCTTTTTAAATTAGTTAAAGAATTTAAAAAAAGTTTAAATAATCTTAGAGCTTGTATTTATTGCTAGCTTTATTAAAATAGTTTTATGTCAAAAACTTTAAAGTATAAGTATCGAAATATTTTTATCTAAAATTAAATAGTAAAACAAATTAATAAAGTTTTTAAATTTACTTTTGTCTTAGTTTTAAACAAAGCTTAAACTTGTAACTCATTTAAAGTTTGTTAAGTTTAGTTTACATGTTGAATAGTTCGTTTTTAGATTTTTAAACAATACAAAACAATATGTGATTTAAGCAAAGAAAAAAAACGCAAAATCAATTCTATGCTGTAATGACACTTCGTGCTAAAGTGTCACCCCGTGCTAAAATGACACTCCAGGCTAAAATGACACTTCGTGCTAAAGTGACGCCGTGCTTAAGTGTTACTCCGTACTTAAGTGTCACTCCGTGCTTAAGTGTCACTCCGTGCTTAAGTGTCACTCCGTGCTAAAGTGTCACTCCATGCTAAAGTGTCACTCTGTGCTAAATTGTCACACCGTGCTTAAGTGTCACTCTGTGCTTAAGTGACGCCGTGCTAAAGTGTCACACCGTGCTAAAGTGTCACACCGTGCTAAATTGTCACACCGTGCTAAAGTGTCACACCGTGATAAAGTG
Source organism: Thalia democratica (assembly GCF_965202585.1). NCBI lineage: Eukaryota > Metazoa > Chordata > Thaliacea > Salpida > Salpidae > Thalia > Thalia democratica. The sequence goes on from NC_139165.1 coordinate 88,720,251, forward strand.
TCATCCGTGCTTTTTTGATCCGTTCCCCTCATAAGATACGGTCATATGAAGCTTTAACTAGTAGGAAATGCCTTTGATAAAAAGTTTAAGAAATTATAGAAGTTTTTCATATAAAGAACCTAAAAAATAGCAACATCTTTATTTAAATAATCTTAAGTTCAAATGAAATAAATGTTAAAAATAAGTATTATTATTTTTTTAATTTGATGAATATTTCTTTTAAACCGTGAGAGAATACATGTTTAATAAGTTAACATTTGTCTGACACTCTACTTAGAGTTTTTATTTGTTACATAAAAATATTTTTATTTAGAAACTCAGACAAAAAATATTTTAAAAACTATTTTTTATTTGTTTAACTTGTTATTAGAAGATATGATGAATTCAGTGAGTCACAAAATAGTGTCAACCCCAATAGGTCTGCTAGGGTTAATAATTTTAAAAGTATTCATTTAGCATAAATAGAAATCTACATTGAATATAAAAACTTATATATGCTTGGTCTAGCTAAATTTTAAAAGCAACAAAAATTCGTATTTTTTGAACTTTGCTGACACACAAGATAAATTGCAATATTCAATTCCATTATAAGCAAAAGGGGTTTATAGTGATATAGTTACTAAAAAGTCTTTTATTTATTATCTACGTGTGATAAATAAATAGAGTAAATCCTCGTGTTGATTTTTTTATAAAAAAAACTAGAACTAAAGTATAAGGATCTAAATAATAAACCAAAATTTACTACTAAAAAATCAAATATGATAACATAATCTAAAAATATTTTAAACTTTATTAAAGATTACTACCATAAGTAGAATTATAAGATTACAAACCTAAAATGACTTTGATTACGTAACTTGACAACACCATGAGTTGATATCTATTATTTTTTGACTTGTGCTACATGCACTGTTATATATATATATATATAACAGTGGCGACGCAAGGTATTTTTGTTAGCAAGTACGGAATATTTACAATTATAAAAAAACACAGCTCGAGATTTTAAGAATTAATCAAATATGATTAAAATTTTAAATACGAAACAAACAACAAACTTCTTGATATTTATCAGAAAGTAGAGCGTTTAAAAAAATTGTAGCTGAAAAAAAGGTCACCGTGCTAACAAACAACCTAAGCTACAAATACATATTTAAAACAAATAACATACTTCTTGATCCTTATCAGACAGCTGCGCATTTTTCTCCGAAATAACACTTTGGTACAAATCCCGTTCCGCCTTCAACTTTTCCATCTCCCTCGCATGCTCTTGCTGGCTGTTTTCATCTGAAATATAACAACTTCATTGGTACTACAACGTAAAATAGTGCTTATTTTTGATTGATAAACACATTAACGTGTTATGAGTCAAGTTGTGAATAAAGTTATCATTACAAACTTGAGACTAATAGTTCAGTTCACGTAACTTACTATACAAACTTATTGATTTGTTTATTTATTTTTGAAATAATGCTTCACTATAATTTGAATGAGATCATTAGTAGTAAACACCTTAATAAAAATTTACAAAAACATTGAGGCTTAGCTTAACAAATGCAAATACTAGTTTACAAAATAGCAAATGGTATAACAACTTCATTGGTACTACAACGTAAAATAGTGCTTATTTTTGATTGATAAACACATCAATGCGTTATGAGTCAAGTTGTGTACAAAGTTATTATTACTAACCAAAGTTCTGTATAAAATTATTATTACAAATCAAATTTCACTATAAAGTTATTATTACAAACCTAAGTTGTGTATAAAGTTGGTGAAGTCACCATAACTTTTACATGTTTTTTTATTTCTTAACAAAAAAAACAATTTGTAATAAAGTATATTCACGCCCATTATGATAGATAATTATTTATTTTATTCCAGTTTAGAAAGAGCTTTAAAATTAAATTTTGAGAATATTTACATTCTATTCAAAGTGATTAAATTTAGAACTGTTGGAACACTTATAAGAATTAAAATAAAAACATATTGAATATTAAGGGAAGAAAATTGTGTCCTTTTTTTTTGAAACACTCCTTCTCATTTCACAGGTCAGCTTCTCTACCTAACAAAAGTAGAAAATAAGTTAAAAAGTTTTACTGGCCTAAATATTACTTTAGTAAAAATCAATGATGCAAACCCTTATTGCAGAAAGACAATAGGTTGATCCGATTTGGAGCAGTAATCATTGATGCATGAACACTTCTCAAACAGTATAAATATTTCCCAAAGGAAGCGATACACCACCCCTTTACTCTGGGAACTAATGCTTTAGATCAACTCAGTATTGACAGGGTTGCCACTCGTTTTTTTTAAATTTCTTCAGGTTTTCAAAAATTCTTCCAGGTTTTTAAAAGTACACATTTTTGGGTCTATTTTTAGTTTTTAGTTAACTTCTATAAAAGAAACTGAGTTAAATAGTACAAAAACATTTAAAAGATGCTGTAAAGTTACTTTAAATGTGTTTTTTAATAAAAAAAATTTTGATGTTGACAAAAAATCATATTTATATGATAGATTTTTTGTGTTAAATTGAAATTTTAGTACTAAAAATGTTAAAATTATTAAAAATTCCAGGTTTTTTGATCAAAATTCCAGGTTTTTCCAGTTTTTTTTTCAAAATTTCTTAAATTCTAGGTTTTTCCAGGTTATTTTTGCCTAAATTGTCGAATTCCAGGTTTTTCAATGTTTCCAGGTAAAGTGGCAGACCTGTATTGATGAAAGATAACATGTTCAGTCGCTAAACGCTAAAACATTATTTTTCTATACCTTTGTAGCATGGGAAAACTGAAAAAAAAGCATCAGCCAAATGTTGCCCAAGCCTGCAACCTTCGGCGTCTCTTTGTGTTCTGTTTCACTGCTCGCCTGCATCGAGATCCCAAACTTTTTTCAAAATGCCTTTTTCAAAGAAATTAAAAAAGCTATGGCCCCCTCTAAATAGATTACTCAAAAACTGCTAAGACTTTATCAACTCCGGAATATTAGTGTAAGTAGTTTCAAATTATGACCTTATGGCCCCTTTACTGCTGATGGCACCTTAAATTTCTGACATGGCCCCTAAGGGGGGGGGGGCACTTGGCCTACACTGGGAAACTCTTGCCTGCATGTGCAAATGAGTTCACAATAAAAATACGCGCTCCTCTTTTCACGCCTTGCGCTTGAGACATTTTAACCAGCGGGTACCGGGTTTGGTTTCACAGACAAAAACCTTCATAAAACTTCATAAAAAAGCGGGACATGCTTAAATTTTTTCACGAGCATATAATATCAGTTGTTAAAGCCGGATTTCAAAACAGCAACCTGCAGCACTGGAAACGATTTGACCACTGCTTCTTTCATCGTTGTTGTTGTTCGCGTCGTTGTTGCGTCCTCTTAGATCTAAATCTTTTTTTGCCACTCTGTAAACGGTTTATACTTGTTTAAACTTTAGTTTATAAAATATTGAATTGACATTTGATATGATTGATGAAATAATAGGATGTTTGTATTGTATGCAGTATTTAACTTTATTTCTTTAATTTAAGTATAAGTAAATATTGGTTTATTACAAAATCTAAAAAAAAAAATATTACACATTATTGATGTTTAAGATGCTTAAATTGTTTATATATATTCTTAAATTTTAGTATAGTACAAAAAACTTTTTTATTTTTACAGCTGTTTCAGCGTATAATAAGCGCTTTTAAGCAAATTAATAAGAAAGCAAACTACAAGCAAAAATACAAATTAACAAAAAAAAAATGTTTTAAAAATATGTGAACAAAATTTCAAACTTTTTAAATTCCTTCTTTTCCCTTTTAAAACTTTTATCCTCCGCTGCTCTCACTTGTGCTTTCAAAAGTTCCTGTTTAGGCTTCATGAAATAAAAAGAATAAAAAATTGTGATTCACATTTTACTGAAAATCAGCAAGCAAAAGTTTACATGCTACGTCACTTTTTAGTCCTTGCTAAAATGTTTATAAATGTACATTAAATATACAGTTAAAACAAATTTAACAAGTAATCAAATGAAGTCAAAGATTTATATATTGGAAATAGGATTTATTACAAATTCAGATAGTTACTAAGTTTAACCGCTGAACGGATTATTAAACTGCGATTATGTAAAAAAAAATATTATTATGACAAACTAGAAGATTGAGTAAAACTTGGTAAAAATGTAGCTGAACTTTAGAAAAACTATTTCTTTTATTATTAGAATTTCTTTTATTATTAGACATTATTTGCTGTTGGTATTTTTACTTCTTTTATGCTAAGTCTGATTAAAATTTTACTTTTGTTATTATATAAAAAAATTTAACTGTTTTAAAAAAGTATTTTCTAAATTTATCAGATTTGAGTAACCTCGTTTTTTATTCAAGCTACTTACACTTATTATTTTCTACTTAAAAGTTGTTGTTGATTAACAATTAGTTAAGTGTTAATTTTAAATTAGTTTATAATTGTGCAAGTACAGAAACTTTCATGGAATTTTAATCAAAGAATATAAGTATCTATAGTTGTTAAGAAAGGGTAATGACATATAAAGGTTTTAAATCCATTTTTTAAGTATGTTTATTTTTCTATATTCGATTTAAGGTGTATTTAAACTAATATTTTTAAATGTTTTGCTTGAAAGTTTGCCTAATCTTTTATACAAGTTTTGTGATTTTTATCTAAATGTTTCATACTTGGGATTTTAAAACTTTAAGACGTCAAAAAGACAACGCGACGCCACACTTAAATACGCCTAAGACCTTTTTATTTTGCTCTTCATCATCAATTTAACAATATCCAGTGTAAGTTTTAAAATATGACCTTATGATCCCCATGTGGCCCCCTTTACTACACACGCTCCTCCCCTCTTTGCAGCTTGTGGACGCCTAAGTTGACCCTCATGGAAAACCCTGAACTACGCTTTAAAAGCTAGCCTGAGTTTTGATAGATAAAATATTAAGCAGCCAAATTCAAAATTCTTAATTGAAAACATAGTTTGAATATTCTGGTTACTACATGTAAAAAGAGTCATGTTGTAGCAGACTCAGGGATTCTCCAAAATTTTGTTAAAAAAAGACATTTCAGAAATTTTAAACGCTATCTAAATATCACAAGTTGTCGCTTTTGATGTATTTTCTAAATAGTTTTTCTGTGCAGAAGCTTCTAAAAAAAATCTTGCGTGGTTCTTGATTTTGCAAATAATTGCTTTCAAACACTTTATGTAGTATATTTTTCACTCACGTGATCACTAAACACAGCGGGGTCGTCCGTGGTTGAAACAACTTCTTCCTCCAAAACAACTTCGTCCGCCGGGGACGCCGCCGTGGATTCCAGCGAGTTGGTCGTCATGGCAACCTCCCTCTTTGCTCTTCTTTGAAACACGCTCTTGAGTTTTATCGAGCAGCCCCAGCAGTACAGCTTGCCGTCAACCTGTTGAAAAGATGAAATGTTATTGGTTGCTGAGCTAAAAATTTGCACAAAAATATGCAGCTTCTGGTTTTCATGCTAAGTGATTTTATTTTCTCATTTGTTTTAAATTCAAACCAGCTTGATTTTTCACAAAAAAAAAAAAACGAACCAAAGTTAGCTTGAGTGTTTACCTCAGAAAAATATCCTGATAACTATTGAACTTGAACTTTTTTTAAATTAAAAACCACTAGTAGTTGATTAGACTGATTTTTATTGTAACTATAAACATTGCAATTAAATTTATAAACTTATCGAAATAATTTAGTTTTATTTACTTACCTTTCTTTAGCAAAATAAATGTTCAATTAAATGTTCGTATGATACAAGTGTGAAGTTAGCTTGACCGCAATTTTGAAGAACTTTTATAAAATGTCCAAACTTTGGACCTAATTATTTTCCATATCTTAATAGATAATTAAAAACTTTTTTTTTGTTCTAGAGAACGGTCCTTTGTCTTTAATTAAATAAAAAATTCAATGGATTGGGGTTTTTTTTAAGTGGGGCCCTTTAGAATAAATTGAGTTTTTTTAACAATGTTTTTATTTTATGAGTTTGAGTAAAAAATTAAAATAATAATATCATTTTTTTAATCTTCTTATTAATATGTGAATTAACGGCTATAATTTTTTTTTTACTAAATGTCAATATTTTGTACAATTTAGCCTTATTTCAATTTTTTACAATCTGGCCAATTTTTTTACTCAAACTCATAAAACATAAAATATCATAAAAAATCTAATTAAGGCCAAATTGTACAAAATATTGACAGCTAGTAAAAAAAAAATATAGCCGTTGATTCACAATACTTTCACTAATATCTACTATTCACAATATTTTTATTATATTTAGTTTTTAATCAAACTTTTTAAATAAAAAAATCCATAAAAAAACCCTTTTTTTTCTAAGGGGCCCCACTCAAAAAAATAAACCCCAATCCAATGGATTTTTTAAATTAAAGACAAAGGACCGTTCTCTAGAATAAAAAAGTTTTTAATTAGCTATTAAGATAAGGAAAATAATTAGGTCCAAAATTTGGACATTTTATAAAAATTCTTGAAAAACGCGGTCAAGCTAACTTCACACTCGTAACAAAAAATACACTATAGCTTTTATATTGAACTTTGATAAAGTAAAACTTTAGGAACTTTTATATTTTAAAAATTGACCACTGTATCATAAATTGTAAACTTTTACGTATGGTTTTACACAACATTATTGTTTCGTAAAACTTATATTTCTACTCAATCTATAAAATAAAACATAGCAAGTAAAAATTAAACAAACTTTAAACTTGGGGTTGTCAAATGCGCATTTTGCCTTGCAGTGGAAGCAAACTTGCGGTTTGCCATACTTTCGCAATGAATTCGAACAGTTCTGGCACTTGCTGCCTATGAACGCCGCCCAAATGCCACATATACTGCAGATTTTCGGCTGTGATATTTATTTTCAGTAAGTTTTGAACAGGTTTGATTTATTTTGTTATTGTATATTTTAAAATAAACAGATATAATTCAAAAACTGTGTAGTTTCAACAAACTAAATTCGAATTTGTTAATTTAGAGTTGTGGTCAAATAAGTTTCTAAAAAATTTAGTTTGAATTATTTCTACTTTAAAATTTAATCTATGAAATTATTAAAACCCTGATACTTAAACCATATAAGAAGACCATTATATGTTTTTGTTAACCTCAGCATAGTTGTTTAAGGCATTCAAACTAAAAGTTAATATCAAAAAATTTAAATTTTTCATACAACAAAACATATTAAAACAAACCAATGTTTAAAAAAAATTATTGTTAATTATACAACTTAAAAATAAAACTGAAATTAAAGAGTCACAAGAATTTGATGAAAATAGAAACTTAAGTATTTGAGAGGTGTAAATTATATTAATGCATTAAGTCTCTTTCCTTTCTTGTAATAAAAATAATATTGAACTTTTAAGTTCTATAAAATAATCAAAATCTTAATTCTTTTATTTTTCTTAATAATATATTTTTTGTACAATCTTATTTCATAACTATAAATATAAATTGAACACGATTATAATGAAAAACATACACTAAAATAATACCAGGGTTCCCACTGAAAATTTCAAAAAAATATATAAGGAAATCAATAAAATATAGCAAATTTGTAGAAAATTATCAAAAAAAAATACAATGAACTTTAAACGTGAAGAACATAAAGTTAAGGTATAGAAAGTAAAATATGCTATTAACCGTTTATAAGCAGTTTAAATAAGAAATTTACAAAAACTAGAGGGTTTGTGAGCTCTAATTTTAGTTAAATAAGTAAAATTTAGATAAATATGGATTTAATATAAAAAGGAAAAGTTTGATCCGCAATTAAGGTGGCACAATATAGTTACATTTTTGTACTGAGATTGCAAAGATTTTGGTTCATAAAAATAAAATTATATTTTTTTCACCATAAAGTGTTGCTGTTTTGGCTTTCAAATTTCAATCACTAAGCAAAAAAATGTAATTTCTAGAGATTTTTACATGTTTTTTCAATTTTTTCTAGGGATTTTTCAGAATATTGCAAGTTTTAAGGGAATTATAGGGAAGTGGGAACCCTGTAATACGCTATCAGAACACAACAAACCTCTCCGTGTTTCTTTTCCTTATCATTGCACTTGGCGCACATTGCCATTGGTATACTATCATGTACCTTGGCGACTTTCAGCGGTGTGAGGCAATACTTGCAGTTTGTGGCATTTTTGCTGACGTCAGCTCTTTTCTGCACCTTGCTGACAGATTCAATGCTTGAGTCACTCTTTCTTTTCGAAGTGCTGGACTTTGGAGACTTGGACTCTTTTTCACCATTTGAATGACATCCCTACAAGAATGTTGGAATTAAATAAAAAAATTTCATCTGAATTAACTTTAGAAAATAAAACAACATGAAATATTTAGTACTTTATATAAAAATACAAATTGAAAATTGAAAAAAACACAAACTTTTAAGTTTTGAAAAAAAAAAAGTAAACTATTCTTTTATGTTTTATAAAACACAAGTTTATTATTTAAAAGTAGTTACCACTACTTTGTACAAATGTTAAAAAACAAATACAAACTTGGCATAGTTGGTTCTTGTTAGCAAGCAGGTCTGGTGAGAACAACTCTCTACATCCTGAACATTTGTTTAAGTGAGATGACATACTATGCTACAAAAATATTAGTAACTTGAGTTTTTTTTCATTTCTACAGCTTTATTCTGAAGCTAGACTCATTTCATAAGTCAAAGCTTATAATTATAAAAGCTCAAGTAGTAGTTTAAAATTTACACTTTGTAGTTTAGAATAAATATAACGAAGAATAATAGACACATGTTAACTGTTATTTCTAGCCGAGCCATAAAAAACTAAAAACACTTGACAAAACTGATACTGTAACATACAAAGCTTGTGTGATAATTTCAATAGTTTTTAATTTTTCTTACTAATAACTCAAAATACACTAATAACGTATAACTCAAAAAATACTCTATATACAGCATAAAAATAGAGTTCCAAAACTTTTAACACCAAAATTATGTACTAATTGCACCAACAAATCACAAAAAATATAAAAAATAGTCACACTGTAAGTACTGATAATTTAATTTAATTTTGTTTTAAAAAATTAAGACTGTTCATAACAAACTTAACATGAAATAGTAAGCTTTAAACATATAGCTTTATTTTTGTGATATATATGTTAAAAACAGTTGTCTTAAATACCACTGATAAGAAAAATAGTTAAAACAAACCAAAAACTATAAAATTTGACTACTTATAAACAAACAACAAAGAAATTGTAGAACTACACCTTTTTTTTGTTTTCATTTAAGCATCAAAAGCATTAAGTTCAATTATCTGTTAAGTCTTAATAAAACATAGATTAAATAAAATCTAATAAAACTTTAACAACAAAAGTTTTTTCATTACAGAAAATATGAAAAAACTAATTATAGATATACACTGTTATAATCAACAGCTGTATAATATTTAGCTTATTTATGAGTATCAATTTATTTTTTTTATTTTTTTTACAAAATACAAATTCTACTTAAATTTTTGTTAAAATATACTTAAAGTTTTAGTTAAAATATTATTCATGGTCGCCACTGGTTATAGAGAAATTTCTTCCAAAATTTTGAAAATACACTTTTTTGGGTCTATCTTAAGTTTTAAGTAAAATTTAAGGTTAAAAACTGTGTTAAAAGTAGTATAACAACATTGAATAAATACTGTAAAGCTATTTTAAATGTGTTTTTTAATAGTAAAATTTGATTGTGACAAAAATGTATCTTTATGATAGAATTTTGTTTCAAATAATTATTTTACTACTTAACAAGTAAAAATTGTTTAAAATGCCAGGTTTATCCTGTTTTTTTTTTTCGAAATTTCACAAATTCAAGGTTTTGTGGCAACCCTGAATGAGAAGTTGTCAAACTTGCACAAGCGTACAAAATTACAAAAGGGGACTAAATTGCATGAGGGCACAAAATGGCTTTAAGATTCTTTTGAAAAATGGGATAAAATTGCATGAAGACACTTTTGCATGAGCAGAAAATTTTTAATGGGTTAACTTTATATATATATATAATTTTTTTCATTAATTTCTATAATTTAATACAGTTTTTTTTTTTCTGTTTTACTTTTACTGTTACCCCTAACCCTTACCCTCAGTCGATAGCTTAATATTTCTTTTTAATTTAGTTGTTATTATATTGTTTTTTTATAATAATAAGTTTATTAGTTATTTTTTTCATTTTAACTGTAACTAATACCCCTAACCTTAAGTTAAGTTAGTATCTTTTTTTTTGTTTATTTATTTGTTAATTTATTTTAAATTTCTGTTTTTGTTTTATATGTTTTTTATTCTCATGCAAAAATAACCCTTGGTGTAATATTGACCCTTGGTTATGGGTAGGGAGTACATCACATTTTTTGGTCATATTGTAAAATTCATATGAATCCATATAATTTCAGTGTGTTTTTGTTCATTAAGAATAATATATAAAAAAAATTGGCAAGAAAAAAAGGTATGCTACTTTAAAAACTAATTTCAACCTTGAAAATCACATACTTTTTAATTTTTTGACGTAAACAGTAATAAAACCATCTATACATGTCCTAGACTTATAATTAATATCTTAAATGAAAGCTTATACTTATTGACATAGATTTAAAGACATATTAACTGCTTTTGATGTATTATGACGTCATAAGCACCCTAAATATGCAAATTTTAACTGTAAAATTGTGTTTTTTGGAAAATTAAAAAGCATAGCTTGTTAGTGATTTTAATAAAAATACTTTATTGTAAACTAAACTTTTTAGGTATACTTACTTTCTTTTAAAAATTTAGGTGAAGTGGTATGTATATTAGCGGGATATTTGATATCATAGTTCATTTAGCTTTGAAAGTTTAAACAACCCTTAAATAACTATTCAATCAGCATTACAACAATTAACAAAATGTTAAAAAGTTATGATTTATAAAAGGCAATATAATGTTGTATAGCATTAAACATTAAGTTAATGATTGCAAATTAAAGATTTATACAAAGAAATAATGAACATAGCAAAAGAAAATGAATATTGTACTGTATCATTGAGTATTAACATTTAACAATATTACAAAATGACTGATACTTTAAAAAATTGTAGTATAAAAAAAAATTTCACATGTATGATAAAATCTAATGCACTATCTCTTTGAAATAACTAGGTAAACATGATACTCTTAACGAATAAAAAAAATCATTTAACTTTCTGCAAACAACATATGATCTACTAAAAATATAATATTGTTTCTCAGTAAAATAGATCTTTCATTAGAAACATTCCATTCCCCTTCAGTTTTACAATCAACACATAATCTATATGCAAGTTCAGCAAATCACATTTAGGTGGGTGTTTCCACTTCAAATTATTTCTATCTCAAACTCCATGAGGTAGTCCATCTTGTAAGTCCAGTCATCATTTTTACCTTCATAATTAGCAATGTACCATGTGTCTGATGATCCTTTACTTATTAAGGGCTTAGGAGAAAGGGGGGGTCCAACATTTTTTTACTAAAAATAACATTAAATCTTATATGAAAGCTTGAAATAAAAACTACAAGCCAGTTTTTATAAAATTTAAAAATCTTATTTAACTTTTGAGATATTGTAATTTTCATAAAAAGTTTCCTATACAAACGTATGAACCGAAAATTTTTCACAGTCAATTTTCTTGGAAACAAAAAAAAATCTATAAAAATCTCTTCCTTCATTTTTTGAACTAGAGACCTCAAACTTTCAGTTTAAACATTTTATAGTTTAAAAAACTTTGAATGTTGGAATTTTAAAAATATTAAAAAATTTTAGACAAAAAAACTGTAAAAAATAAATGGTTTTTTTTAATAAAAATTATACTTTTCAAAATTTAAAAATTCCTGCATTCAATCTTTTAAAAAAATTTAATAATACACTTTCTGTGAAATTTGAACAAGATTGCTTAAAAAATGAAGGAGATAGATTTTTAGTAAAATGGTCTTTTTTTGCGTTTTTAGTTTGCGCCTTCCATTAGGAACCTATTTAGGTCACCAACTTTGATCGCTCATATTTCAAAAAATACTTTGAATTTTTTCAAGAGGTTAAAATGTCTGATAGCTCAGATAAAACTCTATAAAATAAGATCAAGTTGTAAAAATCAAAGTGGACCCCCTATGCCCTTAATGTGGCATAACAATACCCTATCAAAATATCTTCATTTTTTCTTTCTATATATTGGGGGGGGGAAGAAGCCCCTACAATCAATGCTGCATCAGCGCTTGTTGGTAATGTACACAGAGACTGAGAGCACTCACCATCTTCTGCAACAAGAGCACATAAGTTTAGGAGTCTTTCCTTGTGGGTATTACTATTTACCTTGCATAAAACTTCAGATTTGTTCGACTAAGTAAATTAACTCAGTGTAAACAATAACTACATTTCAATCAAGATTGGTAATCCTGAACTTTTCAAAGTAAATGATAATACCCACGGGGAAAGACTCCTAAATTTATGTGCTCTTGTTGCAGAAGATGATGAGTGCTCTCAGTCTCTATGTTCATTACCAACAAACGCTGATGCAGCATTAATTGTAGGGGCTTCTTCACCTAATATATAGAAAGAAAAAAAATAAGATATTTTGGTATGGCATTATTATGCCACATTAATTAGTGAAGGATCATTAGATACATGGTACATTGCTATTTATGAAGGTAAAAATGATAACTGGACTTACAAGATGGACTACCTCATTGAGTTCGAGATAGAAATAATTTGAAGTGGAAACACCAACCTAAATGTGATTTGCTGAGCTTGCATATATATTATGTCTTGATTGTAAAACTGAAGGGGAATGGAATGTTTCTAACAAAAGATCCTTTTCACTGAGAAACAATACAATATTTTAGTTAATTATTTCAAAGAGATAGTGCATTAGATTTTATCAATCATGTGAAAGTGTTTTTATAATACAATTTTTTTAAGTATCTGTCATTTTGTAATAATGTTAAATGTTAATACTAAATGATACAGTGCAATATTCATTTTCTTTTGCTATGTTCTTTATTTATTTGTATAAAACTTTATTTTGCAATTATTAACTTAATCTTTAATACCATACAACATTATCTTGCCTATGATAAATAATAACTTATTAATATTTTGTCAATTTGTTATAATGCTGATTGAATAGTTATTTAAGGGTTATTTAAACTTTTAAAGCTAAATGAACTATGACATCAAATATCCCGCTAATATACATACCACATCACCTAAATTTTTAGAGATAAGTAGGTATACCTAATAAGTTTTGTTTTACAATAAAGTATTTTTATTAAAATCACTAAAAAGCTATGCTTTTTAATTTTCCAAAAAGCACAATTTTACAGTTAAAATTTGCATATTTAGGATGGTTATGACGTCATAATACATCAAAAGCAGTTAATATGTCTTTAAATCTAAGTCAATAAGTATAAGCTTTCATTTAAGATATTAATTGTAAGTCTAGGACATGTATAGATGCTTTTATTATGTTTACGTCAAAAATTAAAAAATATGTGATTTTTGGGGTTGAAATTAGTTTTTTGGGCGGCATACCTTTTCATTTGCAAAAAATTTTTTTTTTAGATTCTTTTTAATGAAGTATAACACATCTGAATCACCTGGACTCATAAGTCCAGAAAACACCACCCAAGTACTCCCTACCTTGGTGCGATTTAGTCTTTGTGCAATCTAGTCCCCTCATGCAATTTTGTCTTTGTGCAACTTTGACCCGTTCCCACCCTCAATAGTGTTTTAAAACATAGTAATCTACTTACGCTTTTTATTTTAATTTCTGATGAACAGGTAAAAGACTTGCATTAATAAATGTTTATTGAATTTTTAGATAATTTGATATAGAAAACAAACTATTTTTTCTTAACAGTTTTCTAGACTTTTTTTTTAAGTTAAAAAGTTTTTACTTTAAAAATAAAAACTATTGTAACTAAATTAAGAATAGAACACAAAATGTTTGTAATTGCTACTGTTTTAAACTACTACACATGTTTAATATTAATCACAAAATTAACAAAATTTACTTTTTTCACATAACTGTAGAAAGTTGATATACTAAATTTAGATGCTACTTTTGATTGTTGTATAAAAATACACAATCATCTATCATATTTGAAATATCAATTTTTTACCAAGTTAACCCTCAAGTGTATCAAGTAAAGTATAATTAAACATAGTTTCCAATCTTTAAGGCAAAAAAGAAGCATTAGTGACCAAAAACTAGCCTGAGTTGACCTTAGTTTATAATAAAAAAATTTTAAGTAATAAAAATGAGAACAAAACTGCAAAAATTACTATTAACCTCCAGGGTTGCCAAATGTTTTTGGCAAATTTTCTCCAGGTTTTCAAAACTTCTTCTAGGTTTTCAAGCTTAGACGTTTTAAGGGTCTATTTTTAGTTTAAAATTAAAAGTTTAAGGTAAATAAACTGCGTTAAATATTATATGGATATTAAAAAGAAACATTTATGCTGTTTTTAGAATTGTGTTTAAATGGGTTTTTTTAATAAAATTATTTTGATGAGGACAAATAAATGTTATCTCTACAATATATTTATTATGTCAAATCTAAATTTTACTACTTAACATGTAAAAGTTATTTAAGATTATAGGTTTCTCCAGGTTTTTTAGTGATTTTTCTTCAAAATTCCAGGTATATTAGTGACTTTTGTTTAATTTTCCAAGTTTTTTATCAAAATTTCTAAAATTCATGATTTTTAGCCTAATTTGTCAAATTCGAGGTTTTTCCATGTTTTTTGGCAACCCTAAACCAAACTCTAATACCTAAAGCTACCAATATAATAAAAAAAGGAGTCTATAAAAATATAATTGAAAAAAAAACCTAGCTTGATATTAAAAGAAAACATCATACTATGAAAATTTACTTTTTTTTTAACTTTAAACTAGCCTGATTGTGGGAAAACTAAGTCAATTTAACTTACCATATTTTTTTTAATTAAAAAATATAAAACTATTTTAAAATGTTAATAGTGTTTTGGGCAGAAATTTAACAATAGAACAATAAATAAAATAGTAATAAAATAAAAGTGTGTGTCTTGTTTATTAAAAGTTTTTTTTTATATAAAACTAATTGTTTTTTAAAACAATTTTATCTGTAACTTCTATATAACTTATATATTTAATAAATATAGTGAAAGTAAATGAAAAAAGCTAAATTGTTTTACCAAGTTTGTTTTCTGAAGAAAAAAGTTAAATAAATCAAATGGCAGCTTTTAGAGTCATGCTTATAGTCTTTTTAAAGTCATGCTTATGCAAAATTTTATGCAGAGACTTATGCAAAATGTTTATTGCATATAGCATGGTTTCTTAAAATCCATTTTAAAAATCTGCCCTGGAAATCTTTTGAAATAATTGATCTTATTTATTAGATATTGCCTGTTTATTAGTTAATTACCCATTTTATTTTTAGCAAAATATTAAAAATAATAGCTAAATTTGCTCACTTTATACAAATTGTTGTAAATTTAAGAATAAAACAGATGTTTTTTTAATCATAAAAGTAAATAAATTAATAATAGTAAGAAATGACCAAACTACTGATGCACAAAGAAATAAGAGATTATTGGCAAACATTTTAAATCTACTATATTTTACTTAGTAGAAATTTACATTTGAAGTAAGCATTAAAACTAATTCAAGTATATAATAAGTTTTTACTGCTATTTTGTTGACTAACATCAGAAAAAAACTATATATATTCAAGTTCATAAAAAAAATTTAAGAATAATAGCATTCAAATCTAACCAATCAAGAGCTAACTAAATTTTTTTTTACAGTTAATTGAATAAAACAGGATTTAAGCAACCTGCTTTTTACACCACTATAACACTATTACTACCAAAAGCCATATAAAAAATTAAAAACTTGGGTTTAATTTGAAGATCATAATAATAATTAGACAAGAATTAAACAAAATAATCATTTAACTAATAAAGAAAACAAAGGGCTAATTGTCTAAGACCTTAAAATTTTTTTTTAAATACATAAAATAAACACATTAGGATAGTCATTTTTATGTAAAATTCAAGTAAATAGTTTTTTTAAATAAAAAAATCAAGCAATTAAAGAAACATTGATAAGTAACTAAAATACTAAGGCAACATCTTTAAAACATTTTGGACTTTTCAAAGATGTTTTTATATTAAAACTTACTTTGACTATTTTTACTCTTTATGAATGTGAAAGTAGTTGAATAATTATAATACACATATAGTCATAATGGAGTAAAATAATAATTTACAGTTTTAATCTTTATACATTTTTAACTTAACTTTGAACTGCTTTTTACCACATTTGGTTTACTAACTAAATTGAACCATAACCACACTTTTTGAAATTCAAAGTAATGTTTTAATATAAACTATCTGGAGAACCTTTCAAGATTTCTAAATTTTAATTTTCTGCAATATTACCAACTTAAATCGAATTTGGCTGTCAGAAAGCAATAATTCACAAGGGGGAAAGAAAATAAATGGGTAACTAACTAGTTATGGGGCAATTTTTAATAAAAGTGATATTTTTATATTAAGTTCTGCCTGAATGATTATGAAAATGAGTTAGGAAAACCTAGATCTAACAGGTTTCTTACAAAACATTTAAGTGATACAACAAAATAATACACAAAGTTTCAAAATTTTTTGCATATATTGTTGCAAATATTTGTTTTTATGAGCTACAGTTATATTTATTCTAGTTTGCAGTTTTATTTACTATTATTATTCTTCATAATAATAATTAAAAATTGTGTTCATAGCTACATAATATGACTAAAACTGTTTTAAACAATTTAAAAAATAAAAAACATTATTTTATTGATTTTTTTTAAATCTAAAAAAAAAATCCTTAACTTCTATAACAGATCAATTTCGTATGTATCTAATTTTCAATCATTTTCATTTAAGAGAAGAAACACATGTAGAAAATTAGATACAAATAAATCTTTTGTTATGCAATTTTCATTCATATATTTTAATTGAGAGAACTAGAAACTCAATTTGCTACAAAAATTTTTTGGACTTTTTCCTAAAGGCTCCAATTCACATGTTACAGTTTATATACAGTTGTAATTTGATAGTTTTTTTTTTAACTGAGTTATGTACAGTATCTTAAACAAAACCATACTATTGTCAAAAAATAGGTTATAAAATAAAAACTAATTAATTATAAAACTAAACTTTTAAATTTATTATTAAAATATATTTTATTAGAAAGCATTTAAGAATAAACTGTAAGTAAATATAGTCTTTTTAAATTGTTGACCAATTTAACAAAAAGTAGTAATGTTTCTTAATTTTAGATAAAGTAAATTGTAAAAAAAATATTTCTAAGATTAATTAAGTTTTAGATACTTAATAAAAAAACAGTTTAAATATATTTACTAAACTAATATTTATGTAATTTTGAAATTAATAAGGAATAAATAAACAAAAATAAAGTACATATAGTTTCTTGCACTTTTATTAAACTAACGAGATTAAAAGAATCACTTATTTAAGTTAATGTCGAAACAAATAAATAATAAATACAAACAAATTGTTTAGATTATAAAACTAAAGTTTAGTTTATTTAAGTAAAACCTATATCTATAACACCTATCTATAATCTAAAGCTTAATGCAAAACTAATTAGTTTAATAATGTTTAGGTACTACATCTCTTAGTTATTGTAATAATCGCTTAGTACCTTTTCAGCACAACTAGTTAAATTCTGATAAGTTAAACTACTTATGAAACGATTACTCCGTTTAACATTATAAAACAATATTTAGTTTACTACGTTACACTCATTTTAAAAAATATAATGAAAGTTGACTATCGTTTTGTATAAACAAGTGTTTTATAAAACGAAACAACTGTTTAGAGTGGTTTATTGAAAAAAAAACGAAAAATTGCTTTGAGTTTTTTGGTTCAAGGACCTGGGTCCTGGGTACGCAAAAAGACCTCTCGAACCTCGGTCATCGAGTTGCGAAGCTAACTTAATCACAGCTATAATAAGATAAAAATGAAAAAAAAAATGTACAGTTAGCGCTAAACTAGAGCTAAGCACTTACAAGTTTATAAAAAATGTCAATAAAATGTTTCAATGAACTATAAAAAGCCAAAAAAAATTCACAGACAAAAATCATATAATATCATGTTTAGTTCTATACAAAGTACAACAAAGTTTACCAATCAGAATTTAAATATTAGAATATTAGATTAAAAGATAGTAAAAATTTTAACATTTTTTCTAAAAACTATTGTTTAAGTAACAAATGATAACTTCTACAACTAAGTAAAGCTAAGTAAAACATCAAATTTTTATTTAACATAACTATAAAATATTTATATAAACACACAAGGTCTTTTACTAAACACAATTATATTTCGACAGTTTTCTTCAGTGTGTTACAATGGTTAAATTAAAGAAAATATTTAACTTATATAGTTTTATAAATGCATCAGAAATTAGTTAATCAAGCAAAACAAAAAAGTAAAAATAAACAACTAAATATAACATAAGAGCTCTAGTTAACTAAACAAGGATATCGATAATCAAATTTTCTCTGTTTACACAATTTTGGTTTATTTAACTAAATGTATATGGCTTCGATTTTGATGAGGTCATAAATATTATTACAACTTCTTAATACTCTAAATT
This sequence comes from Thalia democratica, assembly GCF_965202585.1. Lineage (NCBI taxonomy): Eukaryota > Metazoa > Chordata > Thaliacea > Salpida > Salpidae > Thalia > Thalia democratica. The sequence goes on from NC_139165.1 coordinate 88,738,933, forward strand.
TTATTTCATTGTAACGTTTTCCGCAATTTGAATTTTCAATTAAATGTTCTGATATTGAGGATCTTTTCAATGCACTTGAAGTTGCTGTAATAATTGTCTTTAGTTGTTGCTAATATGATTACTTACACACTTTGAAATGTACTCTTTAATTCTAGTTTTAAGGTGCTTAGAGGTTTGACCGGTATAGCTGTTTGAACAACATTATTCAAACGTGTAATCTACGCAACTTTTATTTTTGTTAGATATGAGGTTTTTTTTTACTTTGGGTCTCAAAACTTAACTTGATGTAAAAATAACTCTAGGTTTGGCAGCACGATAAAAATTTTCCGTTAAATTCTTTAAGTTTCTTTCAATTTGACATGATTTTTCACCTGCATAGGGTGAAACTAAAAGAACTGGACACTTCTCAGGACCGCAAGCTTTGTGTATTTTAATTTATAAATTTTAGTTTTAAAAACTCCATCAATTAAAGGATTAGGATATCCGTTTATTACAAGCATTTCTTTTACATCACTAAGATCAATCTCAAAAACTTCTAGAAAGCATATTTTCTTAGCTCTGTGGAATAAGGTTTTAATTAAACCAACTTTTCTCCTCTTACTACAATAAGATTGGAAATTAAGATATTGCCCGTGAACGAAGGTTTTATGAATAACGATGTAGGACACTTATGCAAAATATTATTTTTGCCTTGTGTCCAAATTTTGATAACTTAAAGAAATTAATGTTAATCACTTGATATTATATTTTTCCGTTAAAAAAAACAACAAGTAATTATAGTAAAACTATTTCACAAAAAAATATTTTTCACAAACAAAATAAGTGCTAGTTAAAATGATTTTTGTCTTTGATTTCTTGATTGAATTGGAAATAGCTTGTTTATGGGTGTGGCTAAGGGAAAATGAGAGAATAAAATGATAGATCAAGTGGTCTACAGTCCAAAGTCCAGGAAAATGAGAGAATCAAATGAGAGATCGCGTGATTATTGGAAATTCTAGAAAAAGAATCGAAAAACTATAAATACGCCCAATCAGAGCGTGAAGCAGGTCATTCACCAGGAAACAAGCACGAAGCGACACTCTGCTGCTCGCAAATTTGAGCGTAAGCCGCCATCTTGGAAAAGCTAGCTAATCTCTGGAAAAACCTTCTCTTGGCGCTCTGAACATAAGTCGCCATCTTGGAAAAGCTAGATGACACCCGAGAAAACCTTCTTATTCAACAACGTCGACGGGGCAAACAACTCGATTTGAGTTGTTAACGTGCCATACTCATAAGCCTACGCATACTGTAGCAGACAACTTCTTTGGATCAATTTGAACACTGAGTTCCACGATTGAGTCCCCAGCGTTCAAGGAAACAAACTTGAACATTTATCTTATCGAGCAAGCCCACACAGACTGTGGCGTCAACCTTAGCTACACTTCTACGAACAAGTTGTTTTCGTACTTTTAAATAATTTTGTCGTAATATTTATACATATTTATATTATCGTATCTACTTACTATTGTACTTGTATTAAAATACATATTTATATCATCGTGCCTATTTATATTGTATTTTATCGCCACGCTCCGATTACGGAAAGGAAACGAAAGAAGATCAAGCCACGTTCATTAAGATTCTGTAAACGAGACGGACCAACGTCGAGTGCCAGAAACTGAGTGACCGGAGACCAGTGACACGTCAAGGAGGAAATCCAGAGCACGTTTTCCTTCTAATTGTTAACTTTAAGTGTTTAGACTTATTGTGAGCTGTCATTGTGTTTATTTGTACATAATAAAACAGGGGTCGGCAGGTAGTTGGTGCTCGCGGGTCAAATTTCAAGTTTTCAAAATCTTCGCGGGCCACAGTTTTAGCTTTAGTGATATTTTACTAATCTTTTGGCTTTAGTTTTGGTCACATCAGAGATAGTTTTACTTTTATTCACTTTATTATTTTAAATGACTTTTAGCTACACAAAGAATGCCTATTTAATATATAAATAACTATTGGAAGAGAATTTAAATTATTTAATATACTTAAGTCTTAATAAAATATGTACTTTTTTAAACACTTATGAAGTAAAACTTAATAAAAAAATTTATCATTTTACTTACAACCTAACTCTCTAAAAAAACCGAGCTTGAAAAACATTTATATATTTTTAATATTATAAACCACCTTTTCATATTTAAAAAAAAAAATTAACACTTTGCATTCTTTAGAAAATTCAGTAACTAGTTAATTAAATATACTTAATACCTGTTTATTTTGTAGATAAGCTAAATCAATTTATTTTAGTGCTGGAATACTTCAATAGAATACCTTATTACTAATTAATTAGTCTTTTACACGATTGTCACTTTAAAAGCAAAATGGTTGAATTATATTTTAAGTTTATTATTCTAGCTTTAATACATACATGGTTGGTTTTCGTAACTACAGAGTGATCAGAAAAAACCGTTAAGGCAAGTTATAAAGTAGCAAAAGTAATTACTAAAAAAAGAGATACCGTTCAGAGTTGAAAAATTATTTAAATAACTTGTGTTAGGGTTAGTAGAAAATTTTTGTTTGATTCTTCGGTATCAACAAAAAGTCGAGTTTAGGAAATTTCTGAACATTATAAAGCCAACTAAACCAAATTAGGACTTAAATCAATCTGTTAAGATGTGAAAACTGATAAGACAGATATTGCTCATTTTAGAATATTTATTACAGGTTGTATTACTAATTTTGACATTTTAGAAGAATTTTTAGGTTTAGTTCCAATACAAAGCACAAAAATAGGTAAATACATTTCAAAAGCAAAAGTGCAATGCACCAATATAAAGTTTTTAAAAGTACAAATTTTTGTTTTTATTTTCAGTATATGATTAAGTTAAAGGTAAAAAAACTGTCTTAAATAATATAAAAAAAATTAATAGATACTGTTAAGCTACTTTAAATGTGTTTTTTAATTAAGATTTTATTTATATGGTAGATTTTTGGTGTCAAATCTAAATTTTATTACTTTAAATGTAAAAACTAAATAGAATTCCAGGATTTTTCGATAATTTTCAAGCTCAAGGCTTTTAAAGATTTTTTAAGTATAAAATGTCAAATTCAAATCTTTTTCGGGATTTTTTGGAAATTTTAATTGTTCACACTTTTATGTATACATTTACTACAAATAATAGTTCAAATTATATCAGCTGCAAGACTTAAATTTTAAAATATATTTTAATTCAAACCAACACTGTGCATTGAACAAAACATTTATCATAAATCTAATTTACCACTCTTTAAAGCAAAAAAGTCAGTCCGAGGGACCAAAACTAGCCTGATATCTTAGAAAACAAAAAACAATTCAAGCCAAAAACTAAAAAAATGACTAAATTTGCCTAATATTTGAAGTCTTCAAATAGTCTTAGTCTAAGTGTGGGAATTTTTATTTGTTTATTCGGTCGAGTTTGAACTATTTTGATTAAAAATTTACAAAACTTAATAAATTACCATTTTTCAATCTAGTTTGTATTAAATAGGTAGTTCGAAAAAACAGCAACTGTTTATATTAGTATGCAACGCTAAAAAATGAACTTATTTTTCCAAAAAAACATTGTTTGAAAAATCAAAAAGTATACCTAACAAAAATGTTATTTTAATTTATGTATTTATATTGTTTTAAATGTGTCTGTAATTTTAAATTGTGTTAGATATTACATGTAGAAACAATAATCTTAGAAAATTATGCATAAACTAAATTTTATCTCGTAAAGTATTAAATGAAAAGTGGTTTAAAATATGAGCATCTTTGTTCATTGGTGTGCATAGGAATTAATTTAAAATGCAAAGAAAACTTAAAAAAAATCAAAAGTGTCAAAACCAAAATAAAATTAACCTTATTTCTTCTTGTTATAATTATTATTACTATTATTATTACTATTTTTAATACTATTATTTTTTTTATTGTTATTTTTTTATTACTGTTATTATAACGTTATTTAAAAATTTTTTGTGCACACTAGAATATAAAGTTTAGTAATAGAACATTTGTAATAGAAACTCAGGTATAAAAAACGTGTGAAAAAAAAAACTAAACTGTAAAGAAATGACATTTCAATTAATTACTTTGCATTACTTTTGTACAATATGGAAAACATTTGCATTCAGTTTTTCCCAAATAGGTTTTAAATAACTATCTTACTAATTCAAAGCATTTTTTACACTCTTTTTTTAAAAATAATATACTGTTGTTTGAAGAAAGTTATTATGAAATTGAGAAACAAAACCTGGTGGAATGCTAACCTGTCTTTTTCACATTTTTAAGCAAAAGTAGTAAAGTCTTTTAGTTATTTAAAAATGTTATACAGCAACTTAAAACTAAAATAATCAAATAGATTTAACTTAAAGTATAATTTTGCTCAGCGGGCCACATTTACATGCTCGCGGGCTACAAAATTTTCCTTCGCGGGCCGCATTCCATTCAAAAAAATAACGTGCTCGCGGGCCGCAGATTTACCCTTCGCGGGCCGCAATTGGCCCGCGGGCCGCAGTTTTCCGACCCCTGTAATAAAACAACATTACTTAGTTTTATTATATTTGGTTATATAGATTGTATAGTTATGTCTTTAAAACCCCTAAAAAAGGCATTAATCTTGAAAGTGCGTTGCACACATACGTGCACCGAAATGAGTTGTTCCGAGACTACTGCTAACCTTGAATCTGATGAGATTGTCGAGCCTGAGACCGAGGCAATTTCGAAGGAAACCAGTGAGGCTCCAAGTCCGGGTAACAATAACGACGTGATAAATTTATTTCCCTTCTCTTTATCAAAATATCTAAAAACTGATACTTGATTATTTACTTCAGTTTCATTTGTGAACTGGGTAGCATCATGTAGGGAATTTAATTTCTTCGATAACAAAGAGCTTACTTCTTCATTGTCACTAATAGTGAAATAATCGTCTGCGTATCTTACGTACTTACACCTTGAATTAAATTCAGGTAATATTTAGTATTCAAAACGACCCATATATACATTGGCCAGTGTAGATCCTAAAGGGGACCTCGTAGCTATGTCATCAGTTTGGCGGTATAATATATTGTTTAGACTGAATTCAACTTCTGCAGTTGCAAGTTTCATTAGTGAAACAAGATTATTTCTTTTTTGAGCTGGATTTTCTAAGCTGTGTATCAGCACAAGTGTCTATCACTTTATTCAGAGGTACATTTGTAAAAAAAATGTTTACACGTCAAAAGAGCAAAGAAAAGTATCATTGGCCTTTTTGTTGTTTTAATTCCTACACAAATTCGAAGGAATCTTTCATAATATTTTTGAAAAGTGTTTTCAAACTGATTCTAACATATAATTTAAATACCAAGCCAATTCATGTTGCGGAGATTTGATCAGAGAGAGTACAGGCCTAAACGGTACATCAGTTTTATGTAATTTTGGTAAACCATATAAAGGGCGTGGGTGTCACTTTTGCACGAGCGTCACTTTTGCACGGTGACTCTTTTGCACGAGCGTCACTTTAGCTTAGCACAAGGTGTCACTTTTGCACAGCGACACTTTTGCACGGAGGGTCACTTTTGCACAAGGGGACACTTTTGCATGGCGACTCTTTTGCACGAGCGTCACTTTAGCACGAGGGGACACTTTTGCACGGCGTCATTTCTGCACGGAGGGTCACTTTTGCACGAGGGGACACTTTTGCACGGCGACTCTTTTGCACGAGGGGACACTTTTGCACGGCGACATTTTTTCACGATGACATTAATTTACGTTAGCATTGTTGCACAACGATACTTTTGTACAACGTCAGATTTTAACGATAAAGTTTTTACACAGCTACATTTTGGCACGATGACTTTTTCGCACGGAACATCAATTTTGAATTTTGGTAAAAAGTTTTTTAGCTAGTACCAAATCTGTGACATAAAAAGAAACTGAAAACTAAAATCTAATAAAATATTTTTATCAAAGCCAAAAAATGAAAGATTTAAAATCTTAAACAGTAAAAGTTAATGTTAGAAACAAGCTAACGAAAAGATAAAACAAAATTATGTATGAAGATTCATACCAGGGACAAAAATTTATTTTTTTTAGAAACTAGAATAAAAAAAAACTTTTAAGTAAATTGTTATAGTTCATTTTGAACTTTAATATGTTAATCAACAACTGTGCCTTTTTATATAATTTACTATACACTTACAAGTTTATTGTCCATGTGATAGACCTAGGTATCAAAACCTAGACCACTTAAACTTACAAACACATTAAAAAAAAAATTAACACAAACAGTTTATTTATTAAAACAAAGATAAAAACATAGTTTGATATAAAATTTATAGGTCAACACAAAAAGCAAAACTTTAATCACAAAGTTATACTTATTAACGTTTTGATGTAGAACGATCAACATCAAATATTTAAATGCACTGACTAAAAACAAAAACAAAAATGTAACGCTACAAGGACATTCAGAATAGACTGGCCGGATAAATAATCCTTAAATACATTGAAAAATGACTCATTATTAGTAGAGTAAAGGTGCTGTTAATAAAATTAAACAATAAACTAAGCTAAATCTTAAAACTGAATCAACATTTGATAAAATTTACGTATTAATTTTACTAACACAAATTAAAAAAATATAAAGATATAACTTTTTTAACTTTAATCGATTTTTTTTTAGCAAGAAAATAAATTATTTGGAAGTTTGTTCTATATTTGAACTGACCAACCGATAAAAAAAAATATTCTGCCAAGCCTCATTATTGATATATTGCAGCGGTTGAAGGCTAATATGGTATATTTTCTTTGAACATAAGTTCAAACTTCCGAATTTTACTCTCTCATTGGCTTATCATGATCATGCAACATTATAGTAATGAAATAATTCAAGTTAAAATCATAAAAACATGCGCTATTTTATTGCTCTTTTTATTCTTACGCTGAACTAAAAAATAAACTAAAAATAAACATCAAATACAATATTAAATACCTTTACACTTTATAAATTAACTAAATCTATTTTTTGTTTAATATCAAAATAAATTTAAAATATTTGTTTAACAACTATACAATGCAAATTTTAACATCAAGAGAATATAAGTAAAAAATAATACTCAAGATTCGTGTTTTAAAGCCATACTTAATTAATTTATCTACCTGTTTAAAAATTAATGAGATTCAAATTATTTTCATTCAAAGTACTCAAATTTGTATTTTTTTAAAGTTAGAAAATGTATATTCATCTAGTTTATTTGAATTAAGTTTATAAATATGAATTAATGAATTGTGGTACGTTATTATGTTGTTCTATGTAAAACTTTAAATAAAAGCTTTTATTTAAGAACTTTATTTAAGCATTGACGAGGTGTTTGACCGAAACTTTGTGTGTGAAATAAATTCTTGAAAGAATAAACTCATAAAAACTTTACATTAAAACTTCATTAAAAAACTACTACGTTTTATACATATAAATTTTTATTTGTAAAAATAAAATTTAGAAGCGTGCAAAAGTGAAGTTCCGTTAAACATTCACTTATTTAATAAACTTTTTGCAGTTTATAAGTATACTTCGTAAAAATATAAAGCTGTGCCAAAGTGACGCTTTGCAAAAATGTCGCCGTGCAAAAGTGTCTCCTCGTGCAAAAGTGACGCCGTGCAAAAGTGTCCCCTCGAGCTAAAGTGACCCTCCGTGCAAAAGAGTTGCCATGCAAAAGTGTCTTCTCGTGCAAAAGTGACCCTTCGTGCAAAAGTGTCCCTTCGTGCAAAAGTGACGCTCGTGCAAAAGTTGCGTATGTTGTATGCGTCAGCAGTAGAAGAACGTTGCGTAAGTTGTACGCGTCAGCAACAGAAGAATGTTGCGTAAGTTGTACGCGTCAGCAACAGGAGAAGGTTGCGTAGGTTGTACGCGTCAGCAACAGGAGAATGTTGCGTAAGTTGTACGCGTCAGCAGCAGGAGAATGTTGCGTAAGTTGTACGTGCCAGCAGCAGGAGAATGTTGCGTAAGTTGTACGCGTCAGCAACAGGAGAATGTTGCGTAAGTTATACGCGTCAGCAACAGAAGAATGTTGCGTAAGTTGTACGCGTCAGCAACAGGAGAATGTTGCGTAAGTTGTACGCGTCAGCAACAGGAGAATGTTGCGTAAGATGTACGCGTCAGCAGCAGAAGAATGTTGCGTAAGTTGTACGCGTCAGCAACAGGAGAATGTTGCGTTAGTTGTACGCGTCAGCAACAGGAGAATGTTGCGTAAGTTGTACGCGTCAGCAACAGGAGAATGTTGCGTAAGTTGTTCGCGTCAGCAACAGAAGAATTTGGCGTAAGTTGTACGCGTCAGCAGCAGGATAATGTTTCGTAAGTTGTACGCTTCAACAACAGGAGAATGTTGTGTAAGTTGTACGCGTCAGCAACAGAAGAATTTGGCGTAAGTTGTACGCGTCAGCAACAGGAGAATGTTGCGTAAATTGTACACGAGAGCAGCAGAAGAATGTTGCGTAGATTGTACACGAGAGGAGCAGAGGTTTTCTACTCCATGTCAGAGAATTCCGGTCTGCAGCGAAACATACCAGACTCTTACCACTGGAAAAATGAGGTTAACGTCTTCAATGCAAGGAAATAAGCGCGGTGACAACGCATGTATTGTTAAGATACTAGTCAGTGTTTAGATGTTGGACGCCCAAATATTAAAAAGGTTTACCTGAATTCCGGTATGAAAAAAAAATTGTGTTGCAGTGTGTAATTCGGGAAATGATTGGATACAACAAATACATTTAAGCTCTTTTTAAAAAATTGTTTTAAGATTTGTTTTATTTCGTGTTTAGTAGCACAAATCAGTGCTGTTAGATAGTAGTTTCGTTACGTTTTAGCTTCTAAAAAAAAAACTTAATGTTTTTTGTAAATCAGGCGCCCAGTTTAGACTTGTTAGTAACAAATCCGGTGTGCAAAATAGTTTCTCTAGTAGGTTTGTACTTATTATGCACTTTTTATTTTCTACATATTTGTATTGACAAGAAGTTTAGAGACATAACTACAAGTAAACTAGTTGAAACAGTAAAAGCTGAGTCTATCCTTGTTGGTAACGATGTGATTTTCAATTATACTTGTACAATGAAATGCTTCATCACATGGAAAAGTTTACAAAATGCAAATAAAGAGTTAGCTTAACCTGTTTTATCTCATTATACAACAAATCTATCTGACTTTATTTTGAACTACCTTCAAATTGAAACTAAAAAACAGTTTCCAGTTAAAATCATAATGAATTTTAATCTTAATAATAGTACAACTAGTCAAAACTTCCTAATTAAACTTTTTAATGAATTTTAATAAAGCATTAAAAAATATGTCTGTTAAATTAAGTATTTGAGTAAATTTGTAAAGCTTTAACTGGAAATCTAATTTGATACTTTGAGGCATAAAACCAAGCATTTTCATCTTCAGATAACAAAGCAGAGTGAAAGGTTGTGAAAGTGTTGAAGGTGTTTGGCCACAGTGCGATTCCGTCTGCTCAAACCCAGAACTTTCAAACGTTGAACACGGAGGTCAACCTTCTTATCATACTGAGGATAGTTCTGTTGGAACTCTGATTACTACATGTGATACGATTTATACCTTTCAAAGCGGATGGGTGTCAGAATGACACAGCGACAAAATGACACGGTGCGTCACTTTGGCACGGTGTGTCACTTTGACACGGAGGGTCACTTTGGCACGGCGACAAAATGACACGAAAGGTCACTTTGGCACAGCGACAAAACGACACAGTGGGTCACTCTGGCACGGTGCGTCACTTTGGCATGGAGGGTCACTTTAGCACGGCGACAAAATGACACGGTGCGTCACTTTGGCACAGCGACAAAATGACACAGTGGGTTACTCTGGCACGGTGCGTCACTTTGGCATGGGGGGTCACTTTAGCACGGCGACAAAATGACACGGTGCGTCACTTTGACACAGCGACAAAATGACACAGTGGGTTACTCTGGCACGGTGCGTCACTTTGGCATGGGGGGTCACTTTAGCACGGCGACAAAATGACACGGTGCGTCACTTTGACACAGCGACAAAATGACACGGTGCGTCACCTTGGGACGGTGCGTCACTTTGGCACGGCGACAAAATGACACGGTTCGTCACCTTGGCACGGTGCGTCACGTTAGCACGGCGACAAAATGACACGGTGCGTCACTTTGGCACGGAGGGTCACTTTAGCACAGCGACAAAACGACACGGTGAGTCACTTTGGCACAGAGGGTCACTTTGGCACAGCGACAAAATGACACGGTGCTTCACTTTGACACGGAGGGTCACTTTGGCACAGCGACAAAACGACACGGTGCGTTACTTTGACACGGAGGGTTACTTTGGCACAGCGACAAAATCACACAGTGCGTTACTTAGGCAAGGTGCGTCACTTTGGCACAGCGACAAAATGACACGATACGTCACTTTGACACAGTGACAAAATGACACAGTGCGTCACTATAGCATGGATAAACAAACTTATAAGCAAAACTAAACTTTTTCAGTAATATAACTTTTAATTGTAAAATTTTGATAGTAATTTTAAAACAAATGATTTATTATATTTTTTCTAAACTATAGTAGCTTGATACATTTGAAACTATATATGATACAGTGCTTTAAAATTTAAGTCATAGTATAAAAACAAAAATATTCTTAAGTTTTATTTTTTACGCTTCACGACTTTTCATGTTTATGTAATGAATAAAACTTAGTACTTTTTGTTAAACGTTTAATTACTTATTATCAGGAATTGTTATAAAAAATAACTTAAATTCAATTTAATACAGAGTTTTTCGTTGTAAGAATAAGTCATGCGTGTTTTAACTCTAGTTTTTAAAAATACAGAGTTTAGCTGCTTTTGTAGTATCTAGCCAGTTATATTAAATACGTTTAATACTTTAACCCAATGGTTTGTTTAAACATAAAAGTTTTATTATTACTGTTTTTTAAACGACAAAAGGTTCTCGCTCGAAAAGTTATACCAAAGAACATTTCAGTTATCGAGTCGTAAATCACATGCTTTAACAATCTATTACGTGCAGTTAAAAATATTTTTTTTTAATGTTAAGTCCTAAATATCCAAAAACATACAAAAAAATATTCAACAGAAGTTAATAAGCTATGATGTTTACTTAAAACTCTGTATTGAAAATGTATAATAAACTTGACTAAAAGCAAATAACTAAAATAAACGGTAATAAAATTTATGAAAAAGTTGAAAATAGTATTATGAACAGTCGAGAGAAAATTAAGAGTCTGATGCAACCATTCATGCGCATTTATATATTTATCACTTTTAAGAAAATTAAGCACTAGAGGTTATACAACTTGAGTCCTAATAAATCAAAATTAGTTTTTTTTTTAAATAGTGTATTAAGTGTTAAGTTTATCGTCAATTTAGTTAAATCTATTAAACTTAATACTACAAGTCTTTTCAATTTTTACAAAACTTTGTAGCCTAAAATATAAAGAATTAAACTTAGAGTATGACAGATGTTATAGTATTTTTTGCATTTAAAGAATTAAATAGCATTTATACATTAGTTTTAGTATTATAATAGTAAGGAAAATTTGTACTTTGTTAAAGCAAGTCTACAATAGTCTATTACAAGTGTGTAATAGTGGTTTATTGAGTTTTATTTAAAGAGATGCTTGATGTAGGGAATGTTTTGCTAAGAAAACTAATTTATTTGCGGTTATTTGTACTTATACTTTTATCTATGCAATTTTAGTGCTTAGATGCGCAATTTTATTTGCGAAAGAACATTATACTTCTACTTCTAAGTGCACGATATATGTTGCAACTAACAAAAGTCGCATAGAGGCGCAAAATTTCGATCTTTTTAGTCAAGTGCACATTGATTTTTTGAAGATGTTGCTACTAAAGTAAATCGTCAGGGAACGCAGTATTTTAGTTCAAAATTGCAACCTATTAAGTCGTCAAAAGAGCGCAAGTATCACTTTTTTTAAGCATAAAATCGAAAAATAAGAACCGCATTATAATTTAGAATTACAACAGCAGAAAAGTTGTTTTCGATAACGTCTGAGTTTTAATTTATAAAAGAAATTTTCCTCTGTGTTTACACCTACTAGTTTATTGTTCTAATGTGCTAAATGATTGATCTAAAATGTAGATTGTATTTTTTAAATCAGAATGTTGCTGAAGTTAAAAAAATATGCTTATATTTAATTTTTTATCTTTCTAGTCGTAAAATGGCAAGTCATTTTCTAGTTTTCATTACTCGTTTCAAGTTCTAGTATAAAACTGTGTTTAAGTTTTTCCATTCGAAAGAAATCAAAAATAAATTCTTTTTAATTTGGCAGTCGTATTTTGTTGAAAAGGTTGCTGCCTTTGTATCTTTGTAAACGTTGTTTGATACAAATAATTATTTGTCGTTTATTAAGCACAGCTTTTAAGCACACCTAACACCTTGCTACTGCTTAAAAATGAGTATATTGTTTATAAGTACGACGATGGACAATAGAAGGTATAAACATTACGTGTTTTAATTTATTTTATGAATTCACAATCAAAAATTCCTGCGGTCTTTGTTTTTAAAGTTAATCAATGTGATTCGTGCTGATTCTACAAAACCAGTTAGAAGACAGGAAACCGAAAAGTTTCCTAGAAAAACAAGATCGTTGTCCATACCAATGAAGATTGAAGTTTCACAACAAATCGTTCCCTCCCTTATTAACCACCGTGTCATTTTGCCGCTGTGCCAAAGTGACCCTCCGTGCCAAAGTGACGCACCGTGTCGTTTTGTCGCTGTGCCAAAGTAACCCTCCGTGTCAAAGTGACGCACCGTGTCGTTTTGTCGCTGTGCCAAGGTGACCCTCTGTGCCAAAGTGACGCACCGTGTCATTTTGTCGCTGTGCCAAAGTGACCCTCTGTGCCAAAGTGACGCACTGTGTCATTTTCTCGCCGTGCCAAAGTGACCCTCCGTGCCAAGGTGACGCACCGTGTCATTTTGTCGCTGTGCCAAAGTGACGCACCGTGTCATTTTGTCGCCGTGCAAAAGTGACCCTCCGTGCCAAACTAACGCACCGTGCCAAGGTGACGCACCGTGTCTTTTTGTCGCTGTGCCAAAGTGACGCACCGTGTCTATTTGACGACCGTGTCATTTTGTCGCTGTGTCATTCTGACCCGCTCCCTTCAAAGCTGATTCTTTTTTGTTTTTTAATATTTAAAATTTTGTCTAGGTTTATATGATTTTTTTCTTGTTTTCATAATGTAATTCTATTATTAAATGTTGGCTATAATGTTGTTTTCATACTTTTTGTCAAAATAGGCTTGCAAAACCGACACAACAACTAATGAAGATATATTTTTACTATTTATCTCGATTATGATATATACCTAATCGATAAGTAAAACTAATTTTTCAAAATTTCAAAAATTTTGGTTTTTTAATTTGTTATAAAATATTTTTATTATTATTAATAAAAAAAAGCGCTCTAATAGTTTTGTCTATGGAGGTGTACGAAGAACCTTTCGGTTATCGAGTCATACACTACCACGTACTTTTAAAATCTTTTAAGCTGTAAGAAGTTGTTCTTTAAATTTTAAGTTTGAAATCTTAAGAAATAAAACAATCAGTAAAATTAAGAGAAAAAAGAATTAACGATAATTAACCAAATATAATGTATTTACTTAAAAAAATTTTTTATGTACTCGAAATCTCGTCTAATAACATGCAATAGAGTCTAAGCCTAAAACTTAAAAAAACAAAAACATTAGTTGAAAAAATTTTAGTTGAAAAAATAAGTTTACTTAACTTATAAAACGATATAGACAACCCTAATAGCAAAGACAAAACAATTGAAAAATGGTTTTCAACTCCTTTTTAAATAAGGTAAAAGCTAAATAAGCTGAAATATTTTAATGTTATATTATATCAGTATTTTATGCTATTAGTTTGACTATTATTTTTTGTTTTATTTAAATGTTAAAACTTAAAAAATGTTTGACCCCCAAAAAAAAAAAGTAATTTAATATATTATTTTCGTACTGTGTTAACTAAAACCTAAAAATATTATATACTTGCTTTGGACTTCTTTTAAAACTTTTTTTTTAAACTTGAAGCTAAAAAAACACATTTCTTAACAGAATTAAATCAGTTCTACACTTAAAATTAAAACACTTTTTCTAGTTTTTCAACCAGCAAAAGTTTAATATTCGCTTGAGAGCACACTTAATTATTATTTCTCATCTTTTTTTTGTTTTAATGTATTTTTTAATGAACTTTTTTTTTCACTAGCATTATAAATTATTATACACAATATTAGTACATTTTTTTTGTTCGTAATATTGTTACCCAGACTAGGAGCCTCACTGATTTCCTTCGAAATTGCCTCGGTCTCAGGCTCGACAATCTCATCAGATTCCAGGTTAGCAATAGTCTCGGAACAACTCATTTCGGTGCACGAAGGTGTGCGTGGCACTTTCAAGACTAATGCCTTTTTTAGGGGTTTTAAGGACATAACTATATAATTTATATAACTAAATATAATAAAACTAAGTAATGTTGTTTTATTATGTACAAATAAACGCAATGACAGCTCACAATAAGTCTAAACACTTAAAGTTAACAATTAGAAGGAAGACGTACTCTGGATTCCCTCCTTGACGTGTCACTGGTCTCCGGTCGCTCAGTTTCTGGCACTCGATGTTGGTCCGTCTCGTTTACAGAATCTTGATGAACGTGGCTTGATCTTCTTTCGTTTCCTTTCCGTGATCGGAGCGTGGCGATAAAATACAACATAAATAGGCACGATGATATAAATATGTATAAATATTACAATACAAGTACAATAGTAAGTAGATACGATAATATAAATATGTATAAATATAACGACAGAATTATTTAAAAGTACGAAAACAACTTGTTCGTAGAAGTGTAGCTAAGGTTGACGCCACAGTCTGTGTGGGCTTGCTCGATAAGATGAATGTTCAAGTTTGTTTCCTTGAACGCTGAGGACTCAATCGTGGAATTCAGTGTTCAAATTGATCCAAAGAAGTTGTCTGCTACAGTATGCGTAGGCTTATGAGTATGGCACGTTAACAACTCAAATCGAGTTGTTCGCCCCGTCGACGTTGTTAAATAAGAAGGTTTTCTCGGGTGTCATCTAGCTTTTCCAAGATGGCAACTTATGTTCAGAGCGCCAAGAAAAGGTTTTTCCAAAGATTAGCTAGCTTTTCCAAGATGGCGGCTAACGCTCAAATTTTCGAGCATCAGAGTGTCGCTTCGTGCTTGTTTCGAGGAAAATGACCTGCTTCACGCTCTGATTGGGCGTATTTATAGTTTTTTGATTCTTTTTCTAGAATTTCCGATAATCACGCGATCTCTCATTTGATTCTCTCATTTTCCTGGACTTTGGACTGTAGATCACTTGATCTATCATTTGATTCTCTCATTTTCCCTTAGCCACACCCATAAACAAGCTATTTCCAGTTCAATCAAGAAATCAAAGACAAAAATCATTTTAACTAACACTTATTTTGTTTGTGAAAAATAGTTTTTTAGGGAATTAGTTTTACTATATTTATTTGTTGTTTTTTAAAGGAAAAACATAATATCAAGTAAAAAACATTAACTTCTTTAAATTATCAAAATTTGGACACATAAGGAAAAATATATTTTGCATAAGTTTCCTACAGTAACAATGTTTTTGTAATGTTATTGTGATGTATGCTCAAAAAAGACAAGTCAGAGTAAATACTAAAATTTAAACCTTTTTTTAATATTAAGAAAAGTTAGTCGTATGTTGTTAGCTTTTTAATTAGCAAATAAATACATAATTTATTTAAATTTTTGAGTTTATACACAATTAAGCTATTTACTATTCGAATTATATTTTTAAACACATAAATTAGTTTTAGAATTTCAATAATTTTCTATGTAGCTGTTGGTGTTTTAAAACAATATTAAGACATTATTATACTTGTTTCCCTAAATATTTTACACACATACGAATTTAAATCTCATACCAGTCTTTTTAAGGTTAGTATGATTAAAGTATATTTTTATAAACAACAACTTATTATTCGAAAATTTGAAAATGCTGAAAGCAAAAAAAAATTGTAAACGATACTTTTCAAAAGTTTATTCTTTTGCTAGCTTTTTTAAAATTATTAATACTGATTACTTAAACTTATTGTCCTGACCATAATCTTTTTAAAGCTTTTCTCTTTTGGCAGTTTTAGCAGGTCAGTGCGCAGTTTAGAGCAAAAATAAACATCAGATTTAAACGAAAATGTGATTTTATTTTCAATTTTTAAGATGTAAATAGTTTAACTTAAGTACCAGCGGTACGTCTCCGATTGAACCAACTTTCGATGCTTGTTTGCCAGCAGGTTAAAAAATTCACACGCTTGCATTTGCTTGCGTATTAAAAAAAAATTCTGATAAACTTACAAATTGGAGAAATAAAAACACATGCGCACACAAACATAATTTATTTGACAAAAAAATCAAAATTAAGTAAAGTCGTCATGTCAAGTTTTCCTAGCAATTCATCACCTTGTTACACTCGTTCCAAACATCCCTGAAGTTTTTGCAAACCTTCAGTTTTGGTTTCCTATTGTTGCTAAAAAGTATAAATTAAATATAGAATGTTTTCGGTAATGAGTTGTTTTATAAGAATTACTCCACAAAAGTTCTTTTCAATTAAATTTTAAATTTTTAAGTTTTAACTTTTTAGTTTGTTAAACTATTAAATGTTAGCTTTCCTTACTTTTAAAGAAAAAATAGTTTTTAAACTGGTAAAAAACTGATTAACAAAATTTAGTTCCTTTTACTTTAATAAACAACCAAAAATAACAAAACTAACCCGTCGGAATATGAAGTATTAATTCCACAGACATCTATCAGCCACTGCCGTGTCATCAAGCACCTCGTCTTGCAATTACTCGCCATGAATCGGTTGTGCTCTCTCCAGTAAGGATCTTCTCTTTGCACCACTTTGTTTGTATACAGGTTTCTACACTTGTTGTCAATACAGATCTAAAATGGGTGTACACAAAGTATCGTTCATTGTATTTTAGCTTTGTTACTAATTGATAAATATCAAAACAAATATCATAATTTTGCAAAAGACATTCGACTTTTGCAAAAAAGAACATACGTTTCAAGTCAAACTATCTTGCTATTTCAATTTTAAAGTATCATTCAAACCATGCAGTAAAATAGTGGAAAAATTACACAAAAATGTAAAAATTTTGAGGTAGTTTTTTGAATTTCGTGCTTAATTTTTAACTTAATAATTTTACTTCGTTTTAGTTCGTATATGCAGCAACCTACCGCGTTTTTCCCGCATTTGGTTCCTTGCAACACATCGTAGATGTAAGTTCCTTCCGCGGCAAAGTTCAGGTGCTTGGAAAGACTCGTGTAAACTTCGTATCCTTTCGCGTAGTACTTGTAAACCATTGAACTCTTCACACATACCAGCTTTGAACACGGGTCTTTCTGTTATTTGATAAAATGTTATTACTTACAGCCTAGCTTTATTAAATCTCAAAACATTTTTTAACAATCAAGTAGTACTTTTTCGAACCTATTAGATACAAATTTAATTAAGGTAATAAAACCAGGTTGTTACAGCGTTTGTTTAGTGTAGTGATGTACCGGACTCACTATCCGGGTCCGGGTCCGGCCGGATATTGCCATTTTTGTCTGATATCCGGATCCGGCCGGACTCTAATTTGAAAAAAAAGTCCGGATCCGGTTCCGGCCGGATCCTAACAGAGATCCGGCCGGACCCGGATCTAGCTAGTAAAAAAAAGAGCATACTGAAAAGTATTTTTTCAAAAACAAACCCTGTGTAAATTAATAAGAGTCATTTTCGTAAGTTAAAATTAAACACCTACTGTGATTGGCTCATTTTGTACACGTGACTAATTTACATTTGTTTACATTTATACTATGAAATAGACATTTCAGAAATGCAACTCTTTACATATGTTGTAAAATTGAAAACTTTGGAATCAATACTTGCATTATTTATTGTTTACAATTGAACTCAGAGAATATTTAGAGTTTTACGGTTGAATGTACGAGCCAATGAGAATCTTATGACGAAACGTTTCAAACTAAATACTGATGCAACAAAACATCAGAACATGACAGACAGTTTATATGTAAGCAGTTAGTTAGTTTGCTGTGCAGCTTGAAGCAACAAAATATCTTGAACTTTTTTGTGAATGCTTATTGTAAGTATTGTGTTTTGTTTTAAAAGTGAATATTTCAACTGGTGTTTAATTGTTTAAGTATTTAAGCCAGGTTTATAGTTTTATAGTTTATTAAAAATTTTACAGTTTCTTCTTTACTAAAAGTTTTATTTAATTTTTAGTTTATTATTTTAAGTCTTTTGATATAGATTTGAATAGTTTTCAGTTTTTAAAGTGTTACCAAAGTAATTAATAATTTTGCATATGCAAGTACATATTTCATGCTGTGTTTTATATAAAAGATTCATCACTCAAAACTGTCGTGTCTGATTATAGAAAGTAGTCTCAGTTAGAATTTATTATTTGTTAGATATTAATTAAATAAGGTAGGATTTAATTATGATGGGTAGTACTAATAATTTAAGTGTACCACAATCAGTCAACAACTTTACTACCAAATTGTCAACCTTTGCTAGCTGTTCTACTGATTATTAGATTAAAGTAATTTTTTCAGTTTTTAAAAACCTCATTCTGACTCAGGCTTGTTTATACTCACTCTAGCTAGTTTTATTGACTTAAACAGCTTTGAACACGCGTCTTTCTGTTATTTCATAAAATAACTTTTTTTTAGCTTAGCTTATAACATGTACATCTTTTTTTTTTTACAACAATACTAATACTGTTTTGACCCCATTGGTTAAAAATTCAATCAAGGTAACAACTCCAGGTTGTTACAGCGTTTGTTTAGTGTAAGTTTATAAGATTCGTTAGTTTCAGCTTTAAACGCTTGTTTTGTTAGTAAGCTAAACAGAAAAGATAAAGCAATTTTTTTGATAATGTTGCATGACACGCTTTTTATAATTTGAAATCACAATAAAACTTAACAGAAACTAGTACTTAAACAGACTTTTAAGCAGATATGATATAGTATTGTAGTTTAGTAATGCGTGAGGTATATAGTTTTAGACTTTGCATTATAGTAATACTTCATTAACATTATATTGAGTTTTTTTTGTACCATAGAGTTTACCAAAGAATATTATTTTTTTTCTTTTATTTTGTGCATATAATAAGGATGCTGAGTCTATAAGTTTTATTTTTGCTTTTCAATAACTAACTAGATTATAATTTATAAGTAAATATAAGTTAATATAAGTTACTTTATCCTAAAATTGCCATATCTACGCACATATATTTAGTTTCTTTTGGTCTGAATTGAATAAAACATAGAATTAAATTGACTAAATCAAAAAAAAAAATTAATCAACTGAATACTTATCTAGTTTTCGCCTAAACATGTTATTATAATATACCGTAGGGTAATATTCGTAGTTTGGCAAACCACATTGATCGTCCAGACTCAGATCTGAACCAGGAAACCTTAGAGGAGGGTTCAACGGTTCTATGTTTCTTTTGCTGCTAACTAAAACTTCCCTCTCAAAATATTTCCTGTAGAAACATTAGCTTTTTGTTACGCGTGAAAGTTTTAAAATTCATTTTTTTTTTAATTTAATGAAACTATGTTTTATTTTCAAAGGAAAACATTTTTTAGTTAAGCATCAACTTCAAAAGGACTTTAAAACAGATCACAAAATGCTTTTACTTTTTAATTTTTACTTTATTCTATTTTTTAGTTTTATAAAAACAAAATTGTTCTAAAATAACTTCTTCTAATAGTTTTTTGAATAACGACTTAAGACTATATTTATATTTAAATTACAACATGTAAGCTAACATATAAAACCTATACATTTTTAGATACTAAAATAAAAATTATTATTTATGCTTTAAAATAAAAGCTTTCTTTAGAAAAATTTAAATCAATATTACAAGTATAAGTAGTAAAGCAAGTAGTAAAAAAAAAAAAACTTTTAAAAAATACTAAATTTATGTCTATATGATTATTTAAAAAAAATAAAAAAGGTAATAATCATTGTATGAAAAGCTTTAAGCAAAATACGATATTAATCACTAAGTTATTTTAACGTTATAAACTTTTTATTTATTTTACAATAAAGCTGTAATCAAAGTAAAGAGATATGAAAACAAAATTTACTTTGGAAACACTGTTTTTGACCAAGTGGAAAGTACTTTAGTTACTTTCTAGTTTTTTAAATTAGATAGGCAGTATGTTGTTTTATTATAAACAAAAATAGAAATAAATATAGTAGTACTAGCTAAGCTATAGTAAAACATAAAAAAATGTATTTTTATTTAGCTAAGTTTTATAAAATTGATAATTAAAACAGTACTTAAATATTGTTTGAATTTAAGTCTAACAAGTTATGAGTGAAATCTACAGAAAATTATATCGCAATTTTTATGTTACTACGATTTTCCTAACTAAAGTTATATAAATTACATTGATTTTGTTTATTTGAGAGAGATATTAAAAAAAAAAAAAAAAAATCATGTTTTCAACTCAGCTCTCAACTGACTTTATCAAGTAATCAAACATGTATCTGCTGCATTTCGACCACCCCATGTTTTTGTACTCCCCATGATTGTACGAGTAGTCCATCATGTACATGGTGTTTTCGTCACCTTGATACTTTGTCAACCCGCACTCTTTGTTGAAAACGTGGTTTAGGCCAATTCTGCAGGAAACGATGTTTTTATAGCTCTCTAATCTTACTTTAAATGTGTATTAGCTTTTATCAAAACTGAAAAGTACATTATGTAAAAGTTTTAGACAGTGAAAAAAATTTAAGCATGTAACTTTCGTTTTCCTTCATTCGTTCAAAAATGGCGTTTTATGTTTTCAAAGAATATTTTCAAAGACTGCTTACGTAATAGCTTATACTGAATGAACAAAAATATATGCAAATGGTTTATCAAGAATTTAATTATTTCTGATGAAATTGTTTGTTAATATTATTTAAATTCCTAACAAGTTTTATTGGGAAAAAACAGTTTTCCACTGTAAATTTAAACTAAATAAAAACAATTTTACTGCTTTTTCAAAACAACAAACTAACAGATGCCCTATTTCGTGTGCCGTGGTTCTGGCGACCGCGGCGTGGGAACTTATGTTTTCTTCGATGCCCACAACTGCATACGGGCGGCTGATCTGGTAACCGGTAATCGAGCCCGTCCAAGCCGTTCCTGCAAGACAAGCGTCATGAAAAAGCTTTAAATGCATTAAATAACGTATCATTAGTCAACCTCCTAGGTTCGCACGATAAACACAGCTAAAAAGCACGTTTTTTATAGGAACTGAATTAAAACTGATAATTTCAGCAGGATGTTTTGATATGTCGCCTTTTGCTAAAAAGTAGTTTGCCAACTTCTAACAAAATTACACTTTGGAAGGGTGGGAAATATTATTTGTCGGCGTGAAACGTTTTTCTAACGTAAAAGAAAAATAGACTTAACGCTTCAAAGTACCTGAGGCAAAGTCGACTGACGTTGAGAGGAAAACAAACGCGTCCGCGTCTCTCCGGTGGTGGGAATTGTTTCGCATGAAGTTTGCGAAACCCACCTTCAGCTGGTAGTCCCGCGTGAGGTCGGACAACGACATGTGCTCAGTGTCTCTCAAGTGCACAGCTTTTGCCATGTCTCCCCTCGATGAAATAAATCCTTCGGTCTAATGATGAAAAATTCATGATGGTTCAATGCCATGTTACAAGTATGTTACTTTAATATTGTTGTGACTAATCAAATTTTCATTTAATACATAAAATATGTCCTATTAAAGCATAATGTTATTAAGTTACTACTGTTTAGCAGTCTTAATGCTCTAACAAGATACGTTTTAACAAATTTGTTAATAAATGTGCTAATTAAAACTTGCCTCTTCCTCCGACAGACAGTAAATGCCTCTGACTCCCAACTTTAAAGGACGCTTCAACATGTCATAGTAATGACTGGTCTGAAATTTTAACTTTGTAAACACTCTGCTACATTACATAGGTTCAAAATCAAAAACAGTTTTTGAAAATTTAATTTTTTTCCTTTTATTTGCTTTTATGTTTTATTTTTATTTTGTTGATAGAACTTAAAGTTTAACTAATTTTAAATGAGTTTTAACTTGAAGTATTGTTAGTTCAACAAGACTCAAAACACAAATGAAAATTTAACAATTCAAAAGAGACATCCTTCATTTTAATGAATTTAACTTTTATTTGTTCTATTGAAACTGTTATAAAGCCATGTAGTGGTGTTATTTTTGAATAATTATATAAAAACTAAGTATAAATATTAATTTATTACCAAAGTTTTCATTTGATGTGCATGAAGACCCGTTTTATGTTCTACTAAAAAAACTTTTAAAAACTTTCGTAACCTGCCCGTGCATGACCCATACTACTTTCTCCACTTCATTTGTACTTCTGTGCTGACAAAAGTTGTGATCGACAAAATACTTGACGTTCAAAGTGACCGGTGCTCTCTTGGTCAATGTGAAAAACTCCTCTGCGTTTTTAAGTGTGTCGTTGTGCAGTCTGTACATTCGGGTCAACCTCTGTGCTGTTAATTTTTGAAGAAGCTAAATTTGTAGATTGTGATAATAGGTTTTTTAAAGTACATTTTAAGCTCTACAAAGTTAAAAAGTTGGTAATTCTTGTGGTTGGACAGCTTTTATAAAGTTTTTTTCTCTTAATTATTAGTAAGTATAGAAAAGTTTAATGCGAATTTTAGTTTAAATTTTAGGTTGGTAATCAATAAAAAAAAAGTTAAATAAAATGAATTATAAAAGTAAGCTTATTTTATTAGGTTTAAAAGGCATATAATGCAAATAGTTAAGTTGTTCAAAATAAAGAACTTCTGGTAAAAGTTCTTTTTCATTAATTTTATGATCGAACATACTAATTGAATATAAACATTTTTACTCAATACAGACAAAATATTAAGAGTATTCCCAAAAGAATTAAACTATAATATTTAGTTTAACTATCAAAAGTTAAATTATTAATAAATTTTGAAAAGTAATATAAAAATTCTAGTGATTTCTTAAAGTTTTGTACTTATCTAAAAACTTAAACTAATTTGTTTCAGTTTTTTCATATTTTATCATTATTTTTTTTAACAAAACAAAGTATAATGCAAACCAATATCTGTATCACCATTAGTGCTTCTTTTTTTTCTACTAAAAGTTTTTGGTGATTTAATGTAAATTTTTCCATTTAGAAAGCGAATACTCTGTAAAATGAAGATTTTTAAAAATCAAACAAAAACTGAAAAAAAACGAGGCTGATTTAAGAGACAACGAAATAATTCATTGCAGTATTTCTATCGGTCAAAAACTTTTTAACTTGTTTTCAACTAGGAATAAAAATTAAAAACTTTTTATTTACACCTTAATATTTTTTATCGATCAGTAGAGATCACTGCAACTACTTTTTATGTTTGTTAATTGAATTAAGCCATTTTGGTTCTTGAAAACTTTTTTTATTAATTCTGCCACTTATTCTTGGTCAAGTTTCAATTTGTTAGTTTTAAATCAAAAATGTTTTCGCGGTCTTACCACTTGAGGACAAAGTTGTACGTCAGCAACTAATGACGAATCTGTAACTCCTTTGTAAAAACAAGTAATATTTCTGTTATCAGGAACTAATACATTTAACACAAAAGGTTGTGAATCAATTGGTCTAACAAACAGGTGAAACCGATCGATCTGGAAAAAGAATATACATTTGTTACCTTAAATTGGTTAAAATAAGAATAATGGTATCGTAGCTTATAAAATCTAATTATATATATATATATTTATTAATAACTCTATAAATTTAGTTTTACAGAGTTATAAAACTACAAGGTATTGTTATTCAAATATGCATTGACAGAAAATTTTTTCTTCGAAATAACTAAGAAAGTATACCAAAGGAATGTAATAAAATTATCAACCTTTTTACTAAGGAATGAAATATATAAGTTTTATTGATTTGAAGTTTTTAGAAAACTTTTATTAATAAAATTTAACAAACAGTTTTAATCGAATAAAAAGTACTCTTTTTTAATTGTTAATAGTTTATTTAAACACTAACCAATTGTGTGGTGTTAAATTTCTGTGCAATATAGTCGTTTGTTATTTTTAATGGGTTCTTCAAATCGTCTCCGATGTAATACCCGTTAGATTGAGACACGTAAATGTGAGATATTTCTTCAACGCTTCCAGAAACACTTGCTGTCAGCAGCTGAAAATTGTTTTTATTATGACGTCATATTGTAAAAATACTATAGCAAAGTACAACAGCAGTTTCTTTGATTTTTCCGTAACTTTTTTTGTGAATTTTTACAGTTTTTAAAGCTAGTTTTCTTTTAATTAGTCATAGAAATAATAATATCTGTGGAAAGTAATTTCGAATAAGTTTTTAACATATAAATTTTTTTGGTAAATTTGCCTTATATATTATATACACACTATTAGCGTAAACTAAAATACAGGAAACTACAAAAATTGCTGTTTCATTTTGTAGTTTATTAAACTTAAAGTTCTATTTTAAATACTAAAAACAATAAACTAACAAAAAGTAGTGTTGTAGCAAAAGCAAAAACTACAAATTTCATGTTGGTTTTAAAACCCTGAAAAAATATTTAAGAAATTTTGTTATAAAAACATTAGTAAAGTTGTAACTTTATACATGAAAGTAGTGAACATATACTACCATACTTTAATTATAAGTATAAAGACAACTTCTATATATTCGGTGTTAATTTAGTTAACAAAGCAAAGATTTTAAACATAGTGAGCCTTAGATTTTAACTAAAATGTTGTCAATCAATAAAAAAAGTATAAGAATCTGCAAATTCAGTACAAAAGTCGATTTATACTTTTTTTCACTACCTTTTTTTTACTAATAAAATATGTTCTAACAAGTAAACCTTATTATATTTAGTACTACTACTTTTAAACTTAATTTAAATTAACTAGCAGTATCAATGGTACATTTATAGAACATTTTCGGTTAAAGTTAAAACTTACTTAGTATTGTAACGATATAAAATTTTTATCTTAATTTTAAGTAAACACCCATCACTTTTTAAGTTTTAAATTTTAATTACTAAACTTTATACTACTTAACCATAATACAAGGACTGAAACTTTTATCAGAGCATACTAAAAGACTTTTTTTTTAAAACAATTGTTAACTTTTTACATGCCTTAAATAACTTTTAGAAAAAATAGTAAAATATTATTATGCTTAAATACACACAGTAATCAATCAAAACAATTTAAACAAATGTGTCTCATCATTTTATTTAAACTATTGCCTTTTATATATATCTCTCAAAACCATTGCATGTCACTGTTCGTTAAGTAGTTTCTATCGGTAAAGTAAAATATACTATTAAGTTTTAATAAATCGGTGTTTAAGTTAATCTAAACTATTTTAGCATAGTGGATAGTATTTTAACTTAAGTAGCAAACCTAACCGAATTACTAGTTTTAATTATATACGTTTTTTATAAATAGTGAGATACTAAGCTTAAAAACATTTAGTAAAGTATTGTTTAACAACAAAAAATTGATTATAGATTTACTTAAAAGAAATAACAGTAACATAATAGTTACTTCGTAGTTTCTTAGGTTACAATAAGTTTTAAAAATGAAAAATTAAAGTTTAGTATCTTTAAGTATTTTAAAAGCATTAATTTACTTGAAAACTACAATGAGGGTTTGAAGTCCGCTAGTGATTTTTTTAAACTTTTACAAAACTGAAGCTTTTATTTCCCACACAATTATTCAAATTTAAGTGTTTTTGTTTTTACTATAAAACAAATACTTAAAAGGTTGTTTTGATTACGATACTGAAAACTTTCTAAAAAGAGTAAAAAAAAAGTATTTTATTTTCAAAAACATGATGATCTTTTTTTTATAATTATCTTACTTATTTTATTTAGTTGTATTAATTGGTAAGTATAGATTTATGTAAACTTATATGATGTAAATCAAAATAGATGTTAACTATAAAGTACAACATAACTAACAACTTTATGACGATATTAATCCAATTTTTTAATATTAACTTTAAACTTCTAAAATTTCACTATTACTAGATATTATAAGTTAGTAACAACAAACTATACAGTATCCTTTTTTTTATTACACTAACACATGTGTCTGTGTGTTAACGGATTAACGTACTTTAGTGGAGCTCTGTAAAAAAAATAAGGAAAGAATAGAAGCTAAAGTAGGTATATACCAGTGGCGTCGCGCGGTATTTTTCTTAGGTGGTGCAGAAAAAAGTCCAAGTTGCCGGTGCTTTAATTGCACCTACTCGAGTTGTCCCTACCTTAATTGAATCTGCTCAAATTGTCCCTGCTCGAGTTGTCCCTGCTAGAGTTGACCCTGCTCGAGTTGCCGGTGCTTGAGCTGTCTCTGCTCGAGTTGCCTCTCTTCTGCTCTGCTTACTTATGTTTTCATTCTTGTTTACAGTCGCTTGAGGAATGATACTTAAACTTGTACTGTTTTAGGGAATTTTCAAGTTAGCTTACTAACCGCAAGATATTTATTTTGCGGTAATTCGGCAGTGTAGTGAGCAAAATGGTCGTTGTCTAAATTGGAGTTTTATAAGATATTTTGTTCTGTCAATTAACTAAAATGTTATAGATACTTAACTTTTTCTTATAAATTTTAAGGTGGTTTAATTGCAGCAGTGCAACACCCCACGCGACGCTTTTGGTATATGTGTCCATCAAAAATAAAAATAATTGTTATAGATTTTAAAAGTTTAAAAGTTAATAATAGATAAAATACGTTATGTTAAATCCGACTGTTATAGAACTATAAAATATTTGTAATTATGAAATCTTAATTAAATAATTTAAAGTAAAAATATAAAATAAAATAACAACTCATAATATAAAGTTTATATTATAAACAACTTACATGAAATCAAGAAAGTACTAATGTTACTAGTACTAATACTAACAATCTTGTTTCGCTAGGATATTATGTTAACAAACGCTTAAATTTATATTTTTGAATTGTTATAATAAATTCCAAATTTAAAGGAATTAAAATTAGTCTTAATTTGATAGAATTTTCATCTAATTTTATACTTTTTTAAATCAAAACATTTTTAAACAACAAGTTTTTTAATAATTTTTATGTTAAACATAAAATAGATGTTCCATTACACAATAGAATAACTTTGTTTTATTTTAAATTAATTTATACTTTAAATGAGATATGGTTTATTTCATTACATCAATTTAAAACTTTGTTCTCATTAGCCATACTTTAATTCAAATAATTTTCATTGGATTTGTCAAAATACAACTACTGAATATTAAGATAAACAATTAGATTTTTACAATGCATCACATTACAAGAGGGGTGAATGTAGTTTGTCTACATAAGAAAGCAGTAGTTGCAATTACTGCTGAACATACAATAAAGATTTCAATAGAACTAAAGTTTTCATCTTTAAAGAGTACTGCAATTAATTCCTTTTTATTTAACAATTCAACGCAGTTTTTCGAAAAACAAACAAAGTTGAAAGAATTTTATATGAAATTAAACTTAATGATTTTTTACTTATCGTGGCATCATCATTCTTATTTATCGTTACGAATAAGATACGTTTTAAACGCTTAACTTACATAAATAATTATACTTAGAAGACAAATCAATAACTTTAGTGTTCAGCATCATTGTTTTGTGTTGGTTACTGCATATACATTGAAGCCCGCAAAAGAACTTTTTGTACTGCGAGGCTTGAGTGCAGCTTTTTCTAGAAAAATTCGCCTGCGACTTATAAAAGGCTGCCGACCAGGGACGTGTCTAGACTTTTTTCAAAGGGGGTTCACAATTTTTTTTGTTCTTAATTTGCCGATTAAGTACGCATTTCTTAGTTATGTACTGCCAATTAAGTACGTAATATTTAGCCAAAAAAGTCTGTGTTTAAAATGCTTTTTTTGCTGCTTAGAAATAAAAAAAAAAACATATTAGTAGTAATAGAAAAATGTTACAATTTTTTTATTCATTATACTGTATTAAATTTAGATAAATTAAAACTATAAAAACCAGAAAAAAGTTATGAACTTACAAATTGCATATCAAAATTCAAATCTGTTATTTAAAACAAAAATATTACAGACATAACTAACTTACTCTATAGAAGGTTAACTTTTTTTTAAGAAAACAATAATATAAAATGATTAACACTTTAATAAATTCTCAAAAACTGAATTTCAATTTAGAATTAAATATTAGTATAGATGAAGTTCTTACTAATTTTTCTTTTAAATTCTTTACATTTATATATCTATTTATAATAAAAATATTTTTTTCAAGTAATTTAATCTATAAAAATTTAAATTTCACTAAAAAAAGTGGTTAGGCTTTTACAATTAAATTAAAGTATCTTTATAAAAATTTATTCTAGTTTTAATCATTTTATAATATTGTTTCCAGATAAAAAAGTTAATTTTTTATAGAGTAAGTTAGTTATGTCTGTAATATTTTTGTTTTAAATAACAGATTTGAATTTTGATATACAATTTGTAAGTTCTAAACATTTAAATAAAATTTAAAGAAAATTTCAATTTTGATTTAAATGTTAGTATAGATGGTGTTCTTACAATATTTTCTTTTAAATTTTAAACTTATTACATTTTTATATCTGTTTAAAATAATTTTTT
This sequence comes from Thalia democratica, assembly GCF_965202585.1. Lineage (NCBI taxonomy): Eukaryota > Metazoa > Chordata > Thaliacea > Salpida > Salpidae > Thalia > Thalia democratica. The sequence continues at coordinate 88,767,685 of NC_139165.1, forward strand.
TTTTCAAGTAATTTAATTTATAAAAACTGAAATTTCACCTAATAAATGTTTAGACTTATACAAATAAAAGTACAATATCTTTAAATTTTGTTTAAATGTTTGCCTGATGGGGCAGGGATTCTAATGATTGTTTGAAAATTTCTGTTGAAAATTTCAAAAAATCAAGAATCAACATTGTGGCCAACAAATATACAAAAATAAAATAATTTAAAAATATTAAAATAACATTAAATGATAAAAGAATAAATTTCCAGGTGGTGTAGTTGTCTAAAGATGATCTTGAAAACTCTCTGAAATGAACTTTTCAAGGTTTAAACCCAGTTGGTTGACACAAAAACAAATAATATAAATGTTTAAGTACAAACACAACATTATTATAAACAACATAACACAAAAGCTTAACAAAACATCATTATATACAATAAACTTATTAAAATTAAACTTAAGATGTTATATTGGACAATTTCTATATAAAATTGTACTTACCAGTTCAAAAACAATACTTAATCAAAAGTTATTTACACTAATTAACAACTTATAATGGGAACTAAGAGCATCTTAGTAAAAAGTTTCCTAGAAAAAAATGCTACTTTAAAAGTTTTACCTATTATGACGTCACAATTAAATTTTTATTTAAAATGTATTTCAGCTGGGCAAAAACGAGCACTTTTTGTTACTGCAACTTTTTAATCTTTCAGTGTCATAAATTCAACATTCGTTATTTAAAGTTAATCAAACAACCAAAACAAAGTCATTAAACAACGTAGTGAGTGATACTCTAAGAATTATTTTTTTAGGAGGTTCACTGGAAACAGGAAACTAATCAAAATACGCCCCTTCTGCCGACCCCTGCTTTAAGTTATTAGTAATATACTTTATTATGTTTTCTGTGAAGGCTTGCATAAAAAAAAGATTTTTCATGCTATCCATATGACATACGTTTTTAAAAAATACTCTAAAGTTACATTTATGTTAGTTACAAATTAAGCTTAATATCAACATTAATTTTAAATCATTAAAGTATTCCTTACCTTAATAATTAAAAAAAATAACTTTTGTTGTATGTTTTTACCAAATAAAAAAAAAACCTTCAAAGTTTGTATTCCGTGTCTTTTATCGAAGAAGATATTTTAAATATAACACAAGTTACGGAATTTGTTGTAGTTTAATTTTAGTTGCTTGTGTTAATACTTTTGTTGAGGAATTATATTGGCCTAAGTGATTAAAAAACTGTTTAATTTTTAATTATTTAGACTTATCCTGGACGAAAACACATTTAAAAACTACTTGTTGTAGTTGATGTATATATATTTTTTTGTTTACAATTACAGCTAAATTTAATAATCTCTGATTTTAAAATTAATTTGTTTATGTTTCATTTTATTAAAAAACTTTAATACTAACATAAAACCACAAGTGTATTTTATGTTTATTCTTATAACTGTTTTTTCAATTATATCTATTTCCCAAGAAATGATTCTTAGTATTTATATTCTTTGCAGTTTATAAAAAATATAAAGTGAAAATACAATATTAGATTAAATAAGGAAGAAAATATTAAAAGTAGTAGATTTATTTCAATGATTTATTTTTTAAAGTTATGATTTTTTTAGCTAAAAGTTTCAATCCAAACATACAATTTATATTTCATATAAGAATCGGCTTGGAAAACATTTGGTAAAGATATATATTATTACAAAGAAAATCCAAAAAAATACATATATAAGGGAATACACAACACTCCATGGAGATTTTAAGTTATCAGACTGGTCAAGATGCAACTGACTTAGATTTGACTATTTAACCATACCAGCAAAAACATACCAGCTGAAAGAACAAAATGAGATCGGTAAAATGTAAAATGTGTGCTTAAAATTTCAATTTAAAATTAGTAATGCTAAATTGACAGCATTAACTTCAGAGCTGTCGTTAACAAAACATCTCCAAAAAAGTTTTTAATCAAGTTATATAAAATATTAGTTTGCAGTTTATTTTCAACAGGAAATATTTAATTAAACTAGTATAGCAAAAGAAATATACAAATATTGAAATATCAAAAAATTATCCTGGTACAAGTATAATTTTAAATGATCAGCGTAAAGCATCCGTACTTCGTACGATACACAAGGGGAGGTATTACTACAAAGTGCTTTAATATAAAAAACCAGACCAATTAGTTAACTTGTTTTTATGTCGAATGTATAAAAAGCTTGTATAAGTTACCAGCTAATACTTATGAAAGCATTAATTGAACTAGCGTTTACTAATAAGATAATTTAAAATTTTACTTTAGCTGAAAATTTATATCCTAGTTTAATACTTTTTTGTTTATACATATGAATAAATATATAAAATAAGGTAAATGTTTAAACGTAAACACTTTCAACTGAGCCCACTTGAAGGGCTTTTAAATAATTTATTCAAATGGCGATTTTAAAAATTCTGGAACATATGTTTCACAAAGCTTTAATTTTTCATAAAGCTTTGATCATCAGCCAGTTAAATTCAAAACAAAGCCAATTATAAATAAATATATATATATATATGTGATTATTATTTACTTAACAATTTTATACCGTACGTATATTTAAATTTTTTCTAAGGCAGTTAAGTTAGTTTGTACACTTGATAAACTTAACATTTCTTCATTTTGTTTAGTTTAAACACTTTTCATTAGTTTAAACCAGGGTTTCCCAAACTTTTTTGCAAATGGCCATCTTTAAAGAGTTTGAAAAAGCAATGGCCCCCTTCAACATATAAGTTACTCATAAACTACCATAAGACCTTTTGTTTTTAATATCTAGTGTAAGTTTCAAGTTACGGCCGCCACATGTTACTGTTGGCTCCTTTACTGCTCATGGCCCCCCTCTTCCCCCTTTGCTGCTCATGGCCCCCTGAGTATCTGTCATGGCCCCCTAGGGGGCCACTTGGCCCACTTTGGGAAACCTTGGTTTAAAAGAATCAAGGCTTACACAGTTTAACGATTCAAAAACAGTTTATACTGTTACAGTAAGTTCAAAAAGCATCACTAGAATATATTTCTTCTGTTTTGCACTGACAACAAGTGTACAAGTGTAGCAACTAACAAAACACTCTAAGATGAGTTCAATCGTTTATTAAGGCTGTGTTGTGAATTACAAATATCCATGTCAAATAAGTTTTACTTGGCTTGGAAGACTTTACAAACTGAACATTAATGGTTTTAAAACAAGTAAGTAGAGTTCACTTATAATTTTTTATATAATATTCTATAAAAAGTTAAAAGTATATTTTTATGTGTTTATTTTTTTCAGCTTCTAACTGTTTCAGTTTTGTTATAATGTAAAATAACATGTAATTTATTTTTATTTATTTTATGTAAACTATTTCACGTTTTAAATTAGTTTTTCAAAATCTTTGTTTAAACTTAACTAAGTTTAAATTTTATCTAATAATTTCTATCCACTTTAGAAAGACCAGCAAGCTTTAAAATTTTAATAATCAAATTGAATTAACAATTAAATATATAAAGTCTTGTTTTCATATACGCAAATCAGTTTCGGGATTTTGATGTCCTTTGATTTTTTGCATCAAATTGTACATAATATTGTTTTAGTTTTTAGCAGACTTTAAATAACGGAAAAGTCCTTTCGGCTAAAAAATCAAAACGAAATGTTTCACTTATACAGTAATAATTTAGCATAAAAAATGGTTCTGAATTTTTTTTTTGCTGACAAAGCAATACACATATGTAAGTATGTTGGATTGTTAAATAGATAAAGTATTATATTTTTGTACAAGATTTGTCGATTACAAAGAAAAAATTTTAAAAATACAAAACTACTAATAACAATCGATATACGCATTAAAATAAAGGGTTTTTAAAATAATATAGTCGATAATAAAACTATAAACATTAAAGAAAACAAGTACTAGTTAAAACTCTGTATTCCATCAATGTCCGTATTTTACAACTATCCACTTAGGAAATGGTTTGTTAAGACTTCGAAAATTAATTACAACTGTTTTAAAAAAAAACAATATAAAACGATTTTTTCTGTCAAATTTGGACGATGAAACTTTTGCACGAAGATACTTTTGCACAAGACACTTTTGCACAAGCAGAAAATTTCGCACGGAAACATTTTTGCACGGGTTGAATTTTTTATTTTAATAACTATTTTATCAATTTTTTTTTTTAAATTGAGTTTTTTTTACTATTACTGTTATCCCTAACCATACCCTCGGTCGGTAGATTTTTTTTTTAATTAAATCATTTTCATTCACTCTTTTTTTTTCTTTAAATTTTATATTACTTTTTTTCTGCTATCACTGTTACCCCTAAACTTTACCCTCGGTCAGTAAGTTTTATTTTTTTTTAATTATCTTCTAGTTTTTTATATATTTTTGTTCTGTTTTTTTTTACTCTCGTGCAAAAATGACCCTCCGTGCGAAATTATAACTCGTGCAAAATTGTAACTGGTGCAAAATTGTCTTCGTGCAAAAGTATCTTCCCGCAATTTTGTGCCCTCGTGCAATTTAGTAACCTCGTGAAGTTTTGTTTTTGTACAATTTTAACCCGTTCCCAAAAATGATATCGGTATTTTTACAAAAATGTTTTCGAATACTAATATTCAAAAAACATTAGATTGAAGTGTCACAAACAAATATACTTACTCTTTAGACCACCATCACCTACACAGGAAAGGTATCGGGCCAAATGTTTTGAACAGCTGCTATTTTGCAGCGCTGTTTTCTCTCGTTTGTATGAATAAATTGTTTGGTTAAAACTTAAACCTTGAGAATAGCATGAAATTTCTAGAGGTTTGTTTGAAGTGAATCATTTTAAGTTTGAAATTAATGCTAATCAAAAAAGAAAAACCGAAGTTAAACACACAAATAACTGCGAATAGAAGGATAGCTTTAATGACAATATATTAGTTTTTGTTCGTTCTACACTTTAAATTCCTTTTTTTTTAAACCTTTTATGTGTTTCAGGTTCTAATCAACTTTTATTCAATGTTCTTCCAGATAGTGTTACACTTTACTTAACTTTTGACAAAAATTTGACTATAACTCTAAAAGCTTAAAGTGGTTTACTGGATTAATAAAATTATTTTTCGGCTTGATTCGAACCCGATTCTTATTTTGAAATTAGGATTCGGCGTATACGAATCCGATTCCAAAAAGGCACTATCTGGCCGGATCCGAATCAAAGAACTATAATTCTCTAGATAACCGCATTTTATATTCAAAATTGATTAAAAGTGCCTTGTATCAAGTTTAGTTTCATAATTTTCTAAAGTTTTCATAAATAAACAAAACCAAAAAAAAAAACACAACATGTTAAAACAATATATCTGGCGTATCTCCAATTTTGTTTGGCAACATACAACAACCGTTTCGATTGGTAGATTGAATGTTTCAAAATTTTTACAGGTTGATATTTTGAAGAATTTTAAACAGCAACTAAGAAACTATTGTTAAAATAGAATCTTTAACTTTCCTTGAAGAATTATAATTTTGCCATTGCTAATTGAAAATGCTTTGTAACTTTAAATTGATTCACATGTGCCTAGCAACTAATTCAGTACACTTTAAAAGTATTAGAAAATAAATAACTGTTATCACAAACGAATACTTTGTGCTTGACATGTATGTTGAAAACCAAACTTCACTAAGAATTTATAAGTAGAAATGTGAAAACAAACTCCACTTATTGAAAACATGACCGTGTGAACAGGTTGATGTTGTTTACTTATGTGAGCCTTTTATACTTTTCAGTCTGCTTACAACACAGCGAAGCTGTCAATTGCGAATGTCTTAAACTAATTGTACGTTGTTTTTTACTTCAAAAACAATAAAAACCGCAAACGAAAGGTTTGAAATAAACAGAATATCTCTAAAATTTTTTATAGCAGTGTTGTGTTAAATGACTTGATGCTCATTTTTAAAAATGTTGCGCTACACATAGTTAGATTTTGTTTTATAACAATAACAATAGAATTGTGTTTAGTTCCATAAATTTAGCATAGAAAAATGTAAAAAAAATAAATATTATATCTGGTCGTGTTTTATGCAGTTTTACTTAATTATCTCTATTACTCATCAAATCTATCTTAATTAAAATTCTAAACTATCATCAACATAAACTTTATGAAAAGAATCTACTTACTTAATTAAATATCATAAAATTTTTTTTGGGATAATCTTAAATGAATTACGATAAAACTTTTAATTTATGGGGTAAATCTAAGATATTGTAAGAGAGAATTGAATAAACAACCAACTAACGTATCAAAAAGTCAAGTAGTTAAACTAGTCAAGTTTTGCTTTTCTTAAATTTTTTAATTAAATTTACCGTTCTGAGATAAAGTTGTTATTAAATGTTGTTTTATCCCTTTTGATAGTTTATAAGCTATACTTTACTTTAGATTCTTCCTCAATCGTAATTTTTGCAAATTTCTGTTTCTAGCATTCATCCTAGCTTTTTTTTTTTGTATTAGTCCAACGTTTTATGGACAATAAATTAGTTTTAAAATATTTTTTAGTTTTAATAAGATTTAAGCTTAATTGTTAAAATGCAATAAACATATTTAAAAGACAATTTTGATAGAGTATTATTCATATAGAATTACTTCCTATATTATTTTTACTATTTGCGTTGTTTAAATGGTTTATAAGACGTTTTCTATTTTTATCAATGAGTTTTCATTGATTTAAGCAGTTGTTGCATTAACTTTTTACTTAAGATAAATTAAAGCTTAAAAATTTAATTTTATACTCAGAAATGTAATTACTATAATAACTTAAACCAATATTGTTAGAGTTTTGTCTTACTTTAACAACTAAAACTTCTAAAACTGATTTATCACCGTCAAAATTAAATAACAAAAAGCTTAAAGCTTCTTAGGTAAAAATCACGACAAATGATACTGTGAAATCTATTTTAAAAAAGGCAAGCAACCACTTGCACTTTTCCACGCAAGCGAAAACAAGCTGCCCGAGCAAACGTTCAAGAGTTCGCATAAAACTGTTATGAGACACACTTTATTAAAATCGATTCAAACGACAAAAGCACAGCTGACATCAGTTGTGAGCAAAGAAAAAAAAAAACGCATCAACATTTTCAACGGACGAAAACGCGGACGCGAGCACGTTCAGGCGAGCTTCTCGCACAAGTAGAAAATTGTTTCGAATGCCGAGTACACCTCCCTGTTGTCCAACATGCCGTGGTCCGGATAGTCCTCGTTGATCTTCATCCTCATGTAGATCTTTCCGGCGGTGGCGTCCGGGAAACCGGTCCACCACCCATCGGCCGGCGTGGGAAAGACCGACCCGTCCTGGGTGCGCCTCCACGTGGCAGGGTCGCCGGAGTCGCGCTCGACTCCCAAGAGAAAAGGTGCGTTCACACCCGGAATGGAAAATTCCCTGAAAAAGTTTGAAAGGTTAAAGTGAGGCTTTAAACTGGGCGTTGGCTGGCGCTTGCTTTTTTTACACGCTGCAGGCTTGCTTGTTGAAAACAAATTTAATTCAAATATTTTGCAGATGGACCACAAACGCGTTTTAAATCTCGTATTTGTCAAATTTTTTACTCTTTATAAGGTTCGATTTAGTGTTAAATTAGTTTTTTTTGAAAACAGGTTTGAGGCAACTCGAACTCAAAGTTGGCCAGAGAGAAAAACGAAATTTTGCGAGCAGCCAAAAAGGCGGGCGCTTATTTCAGACCGAACAAGAAACAACAAACCTTCTGCCTTCAACAGCCTCCAACCTCCCGTCGTGTTGAGCCACCCAGCCACCCTTTTTTGCGCATTCAGAAGCTGCCGTCGCGTGTGGATCTTGGTAATTAATCGCTTGCCCGGCAGAAATTATGTATACTGTTGATGAGTGATAAGTTTGTAAAGAGCTTTTAATTTGTTAGTTATTAGTTTACGGTCATATATAAAAATATGACTTTATATGACAAAAAAAAATTAAAATATTAAAAAAAAATTGCTTTATTTATTCTACCTTAAATAGTTATATCTACAATTTTCTTTGTTTCATACACAACAAGTATTGTTTATCTTAAGCTGAGTTTTCTATACAAATTATTAGAGACATTGTAAAAACATAGTTTAGAATTTAACAACCTTTTCTTTGGCTAAAATTTTAAATTTTTATACATCAGAGATATTGTTTTGTTTATATTGATAATAAGATATTCCGGTTTTGTTTTAGTCAATGTTCCAAAAGCTTTTAACTTAAATTAAGTATACTGTGAATATTTGACAAATTTAAAAACTAAAAAAGAAAATTATGAGATAAATAAGTTTAACATTATCAGTAGCTTAAATTATGATCATGTTCGAATGCTCCATATCACATTAAAGTAAGCAAAATATTCTTCCATGATCACTCTAAGTTGCACAAAAGTTTTAAACTTGTTTTTGTTGTTTGATTAAACTGCAAAGTATAGAATTTAAAGTTTAAACATATTTTTTATCTTGGTACTTATCAAAACCCTGTTCAAGAAACTGAGGTGTAAATTTTTAAAATATTAATTAAAATTGTAATTTTTTTTATACGGTTATAATTATATAGTAACAGCTATTATTATACTAAGCTTTAATTTTAACTCATTTATGGCAGTTTTTTTATCAATAAAGTTTATACTTAAATCGGAACCATAAACATTTCGGTTTTTAGTATTTAAAAAAACACGAGCACCCACTTGAATTGCACTGAATAACATCGCTAAATGTGCCGTCCGACTGACAAACGATTTGGCTGCTATCTTCAGCGACTGGTGCAAATTTGTTGTTGCACGAGTAACTGATCGTTTCATCTTCTAAAATCCATTCCTTTCCTGCAATCGGGTAATTTATGCTGCCGTATTCTAGAACAGACGACAATGGACATCCTGTTTTATGTTTGATTTTTTTTTCGTGTTAATTGTCGAGAATTTAATGCTACTTTTAACAGTACTTTATGTACAGAAAAGTATAGATGTGGCTATTCAATTTTCTACTTCAAACTGACAAACCTTACCTCAAACTTAACTAAAAGATTATTAGACTAAATAATTAGATAAATAAATGAGTATTTGTGTACAAAATGTATAACCGATTTTAGAAATTTTGTACGCACAAACTTTTAATACCAATTAAAAAAAAAACAATATTACACAGTCATTAAATACTAATTTTACTTAAATTAGGTGCTACTAGGTATTAATAAAACTAGCATTCTAAATAAATTTTAAATTTTACAAAATTAAAGATTTATATTTTTGTTTAAGGTATTAAACTGGTAATATCAAAATGAATATTCTTCTTTCAAAAACAAAAATAAGTAAATTACTTTTTTTGCAGATTGGCGCAGTTGCACCAAAAGTACCACTACTACACGTGAAAGTGAAAGTGTTTGAGATGGTCAACGAATTAGTTGTCGAGTATGGAATAAACATGCCGGTATCGCAAGTTATTGTAGCTATTGTTCCTTCCTGTTGCTGGCCACTCGGAGCTGGATCGGAGAAAGGAACGTTGTCGGTGTTGTAAGTGACTCCATAATCGTCACTAACTGGTATGGAGTCACAATCTAAACAAAAAAATCAAATTTGTTAGTACGAACAGTCTATGTAACTTATATTTCATTAAAGTTAAAATAAATTTTATTTAGATTTACTCTTAATATTTAAATTCAAACGAAAAGTCAGTCACTTTAATCTCTAATCTTTAATCGCAATGTTTCTATAGGTCGCAGTTCAGAATTATTTTACCATTGATTAAAGCTTGGCTCTATTAACTGTTAGTTTTAATAATTCCTGCATAAAGAAACTAAAATACACCCTATTTAAAAGACGTATCATACTAATATCACTCACAAAACTTTTAAGCAAGCTTGTGCTTATCATTGATATAGCTGTGTTTTCAATATATTGTTTACCCCCACAAGAAGTTAATTAATTTATTATTAGTTGAAATATAAACTACTAGTAGTTGATTTTTAGTTGTGATTTTGTACCTTAAGCATCAAGGTTGTAGTTAGACTTTTTTTTGTTGGATAGCACTTTTTTTTTTAATTATTGACAGTCTTATGCAGTAGCTTTTAATTTAGACCTTTATAAAAATTACAAAGTTTTCTACTACAAAAATAAATTAACTTTCTCAGGTACATAAAAAATTTACTTCAAACATTTAAAAAATTGAAGTAAAACAGAATGCAAAATATTAATTCTTAATAAAAGATTTTAAATAAGTTATAGCAGGTCTGAACAATTATTAATTATTTTACAACTTGATGAAAAAAATTTGTAAAACTACGGTTTTTCTAATGTCGAAAAATTAAGAAATAATTTTATTTTTTCAAAAAATTTCTAGTTCTAAATTAAAATTTTTAAGTTTAAAGAAGTTGTAGTTGCTCTCCCATATGGGTACTCTTGTGTAAAGTAAGTTTTGTGCTCGAATACTGTTATTGACTGATAAATTTTTTAACAGCTTTTAATTTATCAGTTATAAATAAATTCTAAATAAAAATTTGAATTTGTATTAAAAAAAATTGTGAAAAACACTGGACAATTTACTTGATTTTGTACTACATTAAATAATTAAGTGCACAACTTTCTTTGTTTTATACATGATAAGTATTGTTTGTCAAAAACTGAGTACTGAGTATTAAATAACTTTTCTATATATAATAAAAAAAAAACTAAAATTTTACTTTCTCCTCGAAAATTAAAATTTTGAAATTTCTTAAATTTCTATTTTTTTTTTAATGAGACAAGTAATACTGCTTTTTGTTATAATTGATGTTACAAGAACTTTTTACTTAAATTACCTGTAACGAAATGTTGAACACCATTTGAAATAATAAAAAATAAAAAGAAATACGACATAAAAAATCTTATTATCAATAAATTGAACGGATAATATGAATGTATTTAAATGCTCCGAACCACATAATAGTAAAGCATAAATTTTCTTCAATTAATATTTTAAGGTGCACAAATGTTTTAAATTAATGTTTGTTGTTTGAGTAAACTGCTAAGTATGAAATTATAAATATAAACTATTTTTTATCTTTATACTTAATAGCATTATTGAGCAGCATTTTCTAGAAATACTTTTATAATCGCTAACTTAAAAAAAAAAACTATTTATAGCCTCTCAACTTGAGTACCTATATACTTTTTGGCCCGATAAACAAAACTCTGCTCGAGAAGTTTAAATGTAAGTTTTTAAAGTTGTAATATAATTTATAACTGTTTTTATACTGTTTTAATTACAAAGTAACAACTAACATTATACTCAGCTTTAATTTTAGATAGTTTATGGCAATTTTTTTTTTAAGAACAATGTTATACTTAAATCGAAACCAAAAACAATTCGGTTTTTAGTATTTAACAAAACACGCATACCCACTTTCAATGCACTGTATATTTTTAGAGGAAAGAGTACCGCTAAAAGTGCCGTCCGACTGACAATCGATTTGGTTGTCAGCCCCAGCGTCCATTGTAAACCCGTTGTTGCATGAGTAACTGATCGATTCCCCATCTAAAACCCATTCCAGTCCTGCAATCTGCCAGTCTACGCTGCCGTCATTGAGAACAGGCGGTATACATCCTGTTTTATGTTTGATTTTGTTTTTTTGTTATTGTCGAGAATTTAATGATACTTTTAATACTACTTTATGCACAGAAAAGTATAGATGTGGCTATTTAATTTTTTACGCTAAAATGACAGACCTTACCTCAAATTTATTTTAAAGTTTATTAGACTAAATGATTCAACAAATAAATGAGTATTTGTTGTACAAAAAAGTATTACCCATTTTAGACATTTTGTACGCATAAACAAACATGAAATTTTTATACCAAATCTGAAACAAACAATATTAAAGAAACATTAAACACTAATTTTACCTAAATTAGGCGTACTAGGTATTAATAAAACTAGCATTCTAAATAACATACAAATTTTTCAATTTTAAATATTGTAAATTTTTGTTAAAAGTATTAAACTGGTGATATTAAAATGAATATTCTTCTTGCAAAAACAAAAATAAGTGAATTACTTTTTTTGCAGATTGGCGCAGTTGCACCAAAAGTACCACTACTACACGTGAAAGTGAAAGTGTTTGAGATGGTCAACGAATTGGTTGTCGAGTATGGAATAAACATGCCGGTATCGCAAGTTATTGTAGCTATTGTTCCTTCCTGTTGCTGGCCACTCGGAGCTGGATCGGAGAAAGGAACGTTGTCGGTGTTGTAAGTGACTCCATAATCGTCACTAACTGGTATGGAGTCACAATCTAAACAAAATATTTGTTGAATACGCAAAGTCTATGTAACTTATATTTTATTAAAGTTAAAATAAATTTTATTTAGATTTACTCTAAACGTTTAAATTTAAACAAAAAGTCAGTCACTTTAATCGCAAAGTTTTCTATCGGTGGTTGCTTAGAGTTATTTACGGTTGATTAAAGCTTGGTTCTAATAACTATTAGTTTTTATAATTTCTGCTTAAAGAAACTAAAATACACCTTATTTAAAAGAAATATTATATTAATATCTCTAACATCAATTTTAAGTAAGCTTGTGCTTACTATTGATATAGCTGTGTTTTCAACATATTGTTTACCCCCACAAGAAGTTACTTAATTTATTATTAGTTGAAAAATAAACTACTAGTAGTTGATTTTGTATCTTAAGCATCAAGGTTGTAGTTAGACTTTTTCTGTTGGATAGCACTTTTTTTTAATTATTGACAGTCTTATGCAGTAGCTTTTAATTTAGACCTTTAAAAAAATTACAAAGTTTTCTGCTACAAAAATGAATTAACTTTTTCAGATACATAAAAAATTCACTTCAAACATTTAAAAAATTGAAGTAAAACAGAATGCAAAATATTAATTCTTAATAAAACAATTTAAATAAGTTATAGCAGGTCTGAACAATTATTTTACAACTTGATGAAAAAAATTTTAAAAACTACGGTTTTTCTAATGTCGAAAAATTAAGAAATAATTTTATTTTTTCAAAAAATTTCTAGTTCTAAATTAAACTTTTTAAGTTCAAAAAAGTTGTAGTTGCTCTCCCATATGGGTACTCTTGTGTAAAGTAAGTTTTGTGCTCGAATACTGTTATTGACTGATAAATTTTTTAACAGCTTTTAATTTATCAGTTATAAATAATTTCTAAATAAAAATTTGAATTTGTATTAAAAAAAATTGTGAAAAACACTGTACAATTTACTTGATTTTGTACTACATTAAATAGTTAAATGCACAACTTTCTTTGTTTTATACATGATAAGTATTGTTTGTCAAAAACTGAGTATTAAATAATTTTTCTATATATAATACAAAAAAAACTAAAATTTTACTTTCTCCTCGAAAATTAAAATTTTGAAATTTCTTAAATTTCTTTTTTTTTTTAATGAGACAAGTAATACTGCTTTTCATTATAATTGATGTTCCAAGTGCTTTTAACTTAAATTACCTGTAACGAAATGTTGAACACCATTTGAAATAATAAAAATTAAAAAGAAATACGACATAAAAAATCTTATTATCAATAAATTGAACGGATAATATGAATGTATTTAAATGCTCCGAAGTCCGAACCACATAATAGTAAAGCATAAATTTTATTCCATTAATATTTTAAGGTGCACAAATGTTTTAAATTAATGTTTGTTGTTTGAGTAAACTGCTAAGTATGAAATTATAAATATAAACTATTTTTTATCTTTATACTTAATAGCATTATTGAGCAGCATTTTCTAGAAATACTTTTATAATCGCTAACTTAAAAAAAAAACTATTTATTGCCTCTCAACTTGAGTACCTATATACTTTTTGGCCCGTTAAACAAAACTCGGCTCGAGAAATTTAAATGTAAGTTTTTAAAGTTGTAATATAATTTATAACTGTTTTTATACTGTTTTAATTACAAAGTAACAACTAACATTATTCTAAGCTTTAATTTTAGATAGTTTATGGCAATTTTTTTTTAAGAACAATGTTTATACTTAAATCGAAACCAAAAACAATTCGGTTTTTAGTATTTAACAAAACACGCATACCCACTTTCAATGCACTGTATATTTTTAGAGGAAAGAGTACCGCTAAAAGTGCCGTCCGACTGACAATCGATTTGGTTGTCAGCCCCAGCGTCCATTGTAAACCCGTTGTTGCATGAGTAACTGATCGATTCCCCATCTAAAACCCATTCCAGTCCTGCAATCTGCCAGTCTACGCTGCCGTCATTGAGAACAGGCGGTATACATCCTGTTTTATGTTTAATTATGTTTTTTTGTGTTACTGTCGAGAATTAAATGATACTATTAATACTACTTTATGTACAGAAAAGTATAGATGTGGCTATTTAATTTTTTACGCTAAAATGACAGACCTTACCTCAAACTTATTTTAAAGTTTATTAGACTAAATGATTCAACAAATTAATGAGTATTTGTTGTACAAAAAGTATTACCCATTTTAGAAATTTTGTACGCATAAACAAACATGAATTTTTTGTACCAAATCTGAAACAAACAATATTAAAGAAACATTAAACACTAATTTTACCTAAATTAGGCGTACTAGGTATTAATAAAACTAGCATTCTAAATAACATACAAATTTTTCAATTTCAAATATTGTAAATTTTTGTTAAAGGTATTAAACTGGTAATATCAAAATGAATATTCTTCTTGCAAACACAAAAACAAGTCAATTACTTTTTTTGCAGATTGGCGCAGTTGCACCAAAAGTACCACTACTACACGTGAAAGTGAAAGTGTTTGAGATGGTCAACGAATTAGTTGTCGAGTATGGAATAAACATGCCGGTATCGCAAGTTATTGTAGCTATTGTTCCTTCCTGTTGCTGGCCACTCGGAGCTGGATCGGAGAAAGGAACGTTGTCGGTGTTGTAAGTGACTCCATAATCGTCACTAACTGGTATGGAGTCACAATCTAAAAAAAATATTTGTTGAATACACACAGTCTATGTAACTTATATTTTATTAAAGTAAAAATAAATTTTATCTAGATTTACTCTTAACGTTTAAATTTAAACGAAAAGTCAGTCACTTTAATCGCAAAGTTTTTCTATCGGTGGCAGCTTAGAGTTATTTACGGTCGATTAAAGCTTGGTTCTATTAACTGTTAGTTTTTATAATTTCTGCTTAAAAAAAAATTATGTTAATGTCTCTAACATCAATTTTAAGTAAGCTTGTGCTTACTATTGATATAGCTGTGTTTTCAATATATTGTTTACCCCCACAAGAAGTTACTTAATTTGTTATTAGTTGAAAAATAAACTACTAGTAGTTGATTTTTAGTTGTGATTTTGTATCTTAAGTATCAAGGTTGTAGTTAGACTTTTTTTGTTGGATAGTACTTTTTTTTAATTATTGACAGTTTTATGCAGTAGCTTTTAATTTAGGACCTTTATAAAAATTACAAAGTCTTCTACTACAAAAATGAATTAACTTTTTCAGGTACATAAAAAATTTACTTCAAACATTTTAAAAATTGAAGTAAAACAGAATGCAAAATATTAATTCTTAATTAAACAATTTTAATAAGTTATAGCAGGTCTGAACAATTATTTTACAACTTGATGAAAAAAAATTGTAAAACTACTGTTTTTCTAATGTCGAAAAATTAAGAAATAAAGTTATTTTTCCTATAATTTCTAGTTCTAAATTAAACTTTTTAAGTTTAAAAAAGTTGTAGTTGCTCTCCCATATGGGTACTCTTGTGTGAAATAAGTTTTGTGCTCGGAAACTGTTGATGACTGATAAATTTGTTAACAGCTTTTAATTTATTAGTTGTAATTAAATTAGTAACAGTTAATAGTTATAAATAAAAATATGACTTTGTATTAAAAAAAAATTTTGAAAAACACTGGACAATTTACTTGATTTTGTACTACATTAAATAATTAAGTGTACAACTTTCTTCGTTTTATACATAATAAGTATTGTTTATCAAAAACTGATTATTTTAAACAATTTACTATGGATGTTATAGAAAAAAAATACAATTTTACTTCAATTTCTATAGTTAAAGTTTTAAAATTCGTAAATTACTATTTTTGTTTTTTTTTAATGAGACAAGATATACTGTTTTTGTTATAATTGATGTTCCAAATGCTTTCAACTTAAATTACCTATAACGAAATATTGAACACCTTTTGAAATAATAAAAATTAAAAAGAAATACGACATAAAAAATCTTATTATCAATAAATTGAATGGATAATATGAATGTGTTTATATGCTCTGAACCACATAATAGTAAAGCATAAATATTATTCAATTAATATTTAAAAGGGCACAAATGTTTTAAATTAATGTTTGTTGTTTGAGTAAACTGCTAAGTGTGAAATTATAAATATAAACTATTTTTTATCTTTATATTTATAGCATTATTGAGCAGCATTTCCTAGAAATACTTTTATAATCGCTAACTTGAAAAAAAACTATTTATTGCCTCTCAACTTGAGTACCTATATACTTTTAGGCCCGAAAAACAAAACTCTGCTCGAGAAGCTTAAATGTAAATTTTTAAAGTTGTAATATAATTTATAACTGTTTTTATACTGTTATAATTACAAAGTAACAACTAACATTATACTCAGCTTTAATTTTGGATAGTTTATGGCAATTTTTTTTAACAACAAAGTTTATAGTTAAATCGAAACCAATAACATTTCGGTTTTTAGTATTTAACAAAACACGCATACCCACTTTCAATGCACTGGATATTTTTAGAGGAAAGAGTACCGCTAAAAGTGCCGTCCGACTGACAATCGATTTGGTTGTCAGCCCCAGCGTCCATTGTAAACCCGTTGTTGCATGAGTAACTGATCGATTCCCCATCTAAAACCCATTCCAGTCCTGCAATCTGCCAGTCTACGCTGCCGTCATTGAGAACAGGCGGTATACATCCTGTTTTATGTTTGATTTTGTTTTTTTTTGTGTTATTGTCGAGAATTAAATGCTACTTTTAATACTACTTTTTGTACAGAAAAGTATAGATGTGGCTATTTAATTTTTTACGCTAAAATGACAGACCTTACCTCAAACTTATTTTAAAGTTTATTAGACTAAATGATTCAACAAATAAATGAGTATTTGTTGTACAAAAAGTATTACCCATTTTAGAAATTTTGTACGCATAAACAAACATGAAATTTTTATACCAAATTCGAAAACAAACAATATTAAAGAAACATTAAACACTAATTTTACTTAAATTAGGCGTACTAGGTATTAATAAAACTAGCATTCTAAATATCATACAAATTTTTCAATTTCAAATATTGTAAATTTTTGTTAAAGGTATTAAACTGGTAATATCAAAATGAATATTCTTCTTGCAAAAACAAAAATAAGTAAATTACTTCTTTTGCAGATTGGCGCAGTTGCACCAAAAGTACCACTACTACACGTAAAAGTGAAAGTGTTTGAGATGGTCAACGAATTGGTTGTCGAGTATGGAATAAACATGCCGGTATCGCAAGTTATTGTAGCTATTGTTCCTTCCTGTTGCTGGCCACTCGGAGCTGGATCGGAGAAAGGAACGTTGTCGGTGTTGTAAGTGACTCCATAATCGTTACTAACTGGTATGGAGTCACAATCTAAAAAAAATATTTGTTGAATACGCAAAGTCTATGTAACTTATATTTTATTAAAGTTAAAACAAACTTTATTTAGATTTACTCTTAACGTTTAAATTTAAACAAAAAGTCAGTCACTTTAATCGCAAAGTTTTTCTATCGGTGGCAGCTTAGAGTTATTTACAGTTGATTAAAGCTTGGTTCTATTAACTATTAGTTTTTATAATTTCTGCTTAAAGAAACTAAAATACACCTTATTTAAAAGAAATATTATATTAATATCTCTAACATCAATTTTAAGTAAGCTTGTGCTTACTATTGATATAGCTGTGTTTTCAACATATTGTTTACCCCCACAAGAAGTTACTTAATTTATTATTAGTTGAAAAATAAACTACTAGTAGTTGATTTTGTATCTTAAGCATCAAGGTTGTAGTTAGACTTTTTCTGTTGGATAGCACTTTTTTTTAATTATTGACAGTCTTATGCAGTAGCTTTTAATTTAGACCTTTAAAAAAATTACAAAGTTTTCTGCTACAAAAATGATTTAACTTTCTCAGGTGCATAAAAAATTTACTTCAAACATTTAAAAAATTGAAGTAAAACAGAATGCAACATATTAATTCTTAATAAAACAATTTAAATAAGTTATAGCAGGTCTGAACAATTATTTTACAACTTGATAAAAAAAATTTGTAAAACTACGGTTTTTCTAATGTCGAAAAATTAAGAAATAATTTTATTTTTTCAAAAAATTTCTAGTTCTAAATTAAACTTTTTAAGTTCAAAAAAGTTGTAGTTGCTCTCCCATATGGGTACTCTTGTGTAAAGTAAGTTTTGTGCTCGAATACTGTTATTGACTGATAAATTTTTTAACAGCTTTTAATTTATCAGTTATAAATAAATTCTAAATAAAAATTTGAATTTGTATTAAAAAAAATTGTGAAAAACACTGGACAATTTACTTGATTTTGTACTACATTAAATAGTTAAATGCACAACTTTCTTTGTTTTATACATGATAAGTATTGTTTGTCAAAAACTGAGTATTAAATAATTTTTCTATATATAATATAAAAAAAACTAAAATTTTACTTTCTCCTCGAAAATTAAAATTTTGAAATTTCTTAAATTTCTTTTTTTTTTTAATGAGACAAGTAATACTGCTTTTTATTATAATTGATGTTCCAAGTGCTTTTAACTTAAATTACCTGTAACGAAATGTTGAACACCATTTGAAATAATAAAAATTAAAAAGAAATACGACATAAAAAATCTTATTATCAATAAATTGAACGGATCATATGAATGTATTTAAATGCTCCGAACCACATAATAGTAAAGCATAAATTTTATTCCATTAATATTTTAAGGTGCACAAATGTTTTAAATTAATGTTTGTTGTTTGAGTAAACTGCTAAGTATGAAATTATAAATATAAACTATTTTTTATCTTTATACTTAATAGCATTATTGAGCAGCATTTTCTAGAAATACTTTTATAATCGCTAACTTAAAAAAAAAACTATTTATTGCCTCTCAACTTGAGTACCTATATACTTTTTGGCCCGATAAACAAAACTCGGCTCGAGAAATTTAAATGTAAGTTTTTAAAGTTGTAATATAATTTATAACTGTTTTTATACTGTTTTAATTACAAAGTAACAACTAACATTATACTGAGCTTTAATCTTAGATAGTTTATGGCAATTTTTTTTTAAGAACAAAGTTTATACTTAAATCGAAACCAAAAACAATTCGGTTTTTAGTATTTAACAAAACACGCATACCCACTTTCAATGCACTCTATATTTTTAGAGGAAAGAGTACCGCTAAAAGTGCCGTCCGACTGACAATCGATTTGGTTGTCAGCCCCAGCGTCCATTGTAAACCCGTTGTTGCATGAGTAACTGATCGATTCCCCATCTAAAACCCATTCCAGTCCTGCAATCTGCCAGTCTACGCTGCCGTCATTGAGAACAGGCGGTATACATCCTGTTTTATGTTTCATTTTGTTTTTTTGTGTTATTGTCGAGAATTAGATGCTACTTTTAATACTACCTTATGTACAGAAAAGTATAGATGTGGCTATTTAATTTTTTACGCTAAAATGACAGACCTTACCTCAAACTTATTTTAAAGTTTATTAGACTAAATGATTCAACAAATTAATGAGTATTTGTTGTACAAAAAGTATTACCCATTTTAGAAATTTTGTACGCATAAACAAACATGAAATTTTTATACCAAATCTGAAACAAACAATATTAAAGAAACATTAAACACTAATTTTACCTAAATTAGGCGTACTAGGTATTAATAAAACTAGCATTCTAAATAACATACAAATTTTTCAATTTCAAATATTGTAAATTTTTGTTAAAGGTATTAAACTGGTAATATCAAAATGAATATTCTTCTTGCAAAAACAAAAACAAGTAAATTACTTTTTTTGCAGATTGGCGCAGTTGCACCAAAAGTACCACTACTACACGTGAAAGTGAAAGTGTTTGAGATGGTCAACGAATTAGTTGTCGAGTATGGAATAAACATGCTGGTATCGCAAGTTATTGTAGCTATTGTTCCTTCCTGTTGCTGGCCACTCGGAGCTGGATCGGAGAAAGGAACGTTGTCGGTGTTGTAAGTGACTCCATAATCGTTACTAACTGGTATGGAGTCACAATCTAAACAAAATAATCAAATTTGTAAGTATAAATAGTCTATGTAGCTTATATTTCATTAAAGTTAAAATAAATTTTATTTAGATTTACTCTTAACATTTAAATTTAAACGAAAAGTCAGTCACTTTAATCGCAAAGTTTTTCTATCGGTGGCAGCTTAGAGTTATTTACGGTCGATTAAAGCTTGGTTCTATTAACTGTTAGTTTTTATAATTTCTGCTTAAAGAAAAATTATGTTAATGTCTCTAACATCAATTTTAAGTAAGCTTGTGCTTACTATTGATATAGCTGTGTTTTCAATATATTGTTTACCCCCACAAGAAGTTACTTAATTTGTTATTAGTTGAAAAATAAACTACTAGTAGTTGATTTTTAGTTGTGATTTTGTATCTTAAGTATCAAGGTTGTAGTTAGACTTTTTTTGTTGGATAGTACTTTTTTTTTAATTATTGACAGTTTTATGCAGTATCTTTTAATTTAGACCTGTATAAAAATTACAAAGTCTTCTACTACAAAAATGAATTAACTTTTTCAGGTACATGAAAAATTTACTTCAAACATTTTAAAAATTGAAGTAAAATAGAATGCAAAATATTAATTCTTAATTAGACAATTTTAATAAGTTATAGCAGGTCTGAACAATTATTTTACAACTTGATGAAAACAATTTGTAAAACTACTGTTTTTCTAATGTCGAAAAATTAAGAAATAAAGTTATTTTTCCTATAAATTCTAGTTCTAAATTAAACTTTTTAAGTTTAAAAAAGTTGTAGTTGCTCTCCCATATGGGTACTCTTGTGTGAAATAAGTTTTGTGCTCGAAAACTGTTGATGACTGATAAATTTGTTAACAGCTTTTAATTTATTAGTTGTAATTAAATTAGTAACAGTTAATAGTTATAAATAAAAATATGACTTTGTATTAAAAAAAAATTTTGAAAAACACTGGACAATTTACTTGATTTTGTACTACATTAAATAATTAAGTGTACAACTTTCTTCGTTTTATACATAATAAGTATTGTTTATCAAAAACTGATTATTTTAAACAATTTACTATGGATGTTATAGAAAAAAAATACAATTTTACTTCAATTTCTATAGTTAAAGTTTTAAAATTCATAAATTACTATTTTTGTTTTTTTTAATGAGACAAGATATACTGTTTTTGTTATAATTGATGTTCCAAATGCTTTCAACTTAAATTACCTATAACGAAATATTGAACACCTTTTGAAATAATAAAAATTAAAAAGAAATACGACATAAAAAATCTTATTATCAATAAATTGAATGGATAATATGAATGTGTTTATATGCTCTGAACCACATAATAGTAAAGCATAAATATTATTCAATTAATATTTAAAAGGGCACAAATGTTTTAAATTAATGTTTGTTGTTTGAGTAAACTGCTAAGTGTGAAATTATAAATATAAACTATTTTTTATCTTTATATTTATAGCATTATTGAGCAGCATTTCCTAGAAATACTTTTATAATCGCTAACTTGAAAAAAAACTATTTATTGCCTCTCAACTTGAGTACCTATATACTTTTAGGCCCGATAAACAAAACTCTGCTCGAGAAGCTTAAATGTAAGTTTTTAAAGTTTTAATATAATTTATAACTGTTTTTATACTGTTATAATTAAAAAGTAACAACTAACATTATACCAAGCTTTAATTTTAGATAGTTTATGGCAATTTTTTTCTAACAACAAAGTTTATACTTAAATCGAAACCAAAAACAATTCGGTTTTTAGTATTTAACAAAACACGCATACCCACTTTTAATGCACTGGATATTTTTAGAGGAAAGAGTACCGCTAAAAGTGCCGTCCGACTGACAATCGATTTGGTTGTCAGCCCCAGCGTCCATTGTAAACCCGTTGTTGCATGAGTAACTGATCGATTCCCCATCTAAAACCCATTCCAGTCCTGCGATCTGCCAGTCTACGCTGCCGTCATTGAGAACAGGCGGTATACATCCTGTTTTATGTTTCATTTTGTTTTTTTGTGTTATTGTCGAGAGTTAAATGATACTTTTAATACTACTTTATGTACAGAAAAGTATAGATGTGGCTATTTAATTTTTTACGCTAAAATGACAGACCTTACCTCAAATTTATTTTAAAGTTTATTAGACTAAATGATTCAACAAATAAATGAGTATTTGTTGTACAAAAAAGTATTACCCATTTTAGACATTTTGTATGCATAAACAAACATGAAATTTTTATACCAAATTTGAAAACAAACAATATTAAAGAAACATTAAACACTAATTTTACTTAAATTATGCGTACTAGGTATCAATAAAACTAGAATTCTAAATAACATACAAATTTTTCAATTCAAATATTGTAAATTTTTGTTAAAGGTATTAAACTGGTAATATCAAAATGAATATTCTTCTTGCAAAAACAAAAATAAGTAAACTACTTTTTTTGCAGATTGGCGCAGTTGCACCAAAAGTACCACTACCACACGTGAAAGTGAAAGTGCTTGAGATGGTCAACGAATTGGTTGTCGAGTATGGAATAAACATGCCGGTATCGCAAGTTATTGTAGCTATTGTTCCTTCCTGTTGCTGGCCACTCGGAGCTGGATCGGAGAAAGGAACGTTGTCGGTGTTGTAAGTGACTCCATAATCGTTACTAACTGGTATGGAGTCACAATCTAAAAAAAAAATATTTGTTGAATACGCACAGTCTATGTAACTTATATTTTATTAAGTTAAAATAAATTTTGTTTAGATTTACTCTTAACGTTTAAATTTAAACGAAAAGTCAGTCACTTTAATCGCAAAGTTTTCTATCGGTGGCAGCTTAGAGTTATTTACAGTTGATTAAAGCTTGGTTCTATTAACTGTTAGTTTTAATAATTTCTGCTTAGATAAACTAAAATACACCCTATTTAAAAGAAATATTATACTAATGTCTCTAACATCAACTTTAAGTAAGCTTGCGTTTAATATTGATATAGCTGTGTTTTCAATATATTGTTTACCCCCACAAGAAGTTACTTAATTTATTATTAATTGAAAAATAAACTACTAGTAGTTGATTTTTAGTTGTGATTTGTATCTTAAGCATCAAGGTTGTAGTTAGACTTTTTCTGTTGGATAGCACTTTTTTTTAATTGTTGACAGTTTTATGCAGTAGCTTTTAAGTTTGACCTTTAAAAAAATTACAAAGTTTTCTGCTACAAAAATGATTTAACTTTCTCAGGTGCATAAAAAATTTACTTCAAACATTTTAAAAATTGAAGTAAAACAGAATGCAAAATATTAATTCTTTATTAAACAATTTTAATAAGTTATAGCAGGTCTGAACAATTATTCTACAACTTGTTGGAAAAAAATGTAAAACTACGGTTTTTCTAATGTCGAAAAATTAAGAAATAAAGTTATTTTTCCAAAAATTTCTAGTTCTAAATTAAACTTTATAAGTTCAAAAAAGTTGTAATTGCTCTCCCATATGGGTACTCTTGTGTGAAGTAAGTTTTGTGCTCGAATGCTGTTATTGACTGATAAATTTATTAACAGCTTTTAATTTATTAGTTATAAATAAATTTTTAATAAAAATTTGACTTTGTATTGAAAAAAATTGTGAAAAACACTGAACAATTGACTTGATTTTGTACTACATTAAATAATTAAATGTACAACTTTCTTCGTTTTATACATGATAAGTATTGTTTGTCAAAAACTGAGTATTTAAAAACATTTTCTATAGATAATATAAAAAAAACTAAAATTTACTTTCTCCTCGAAAGTTAAATTTTTGAAATTTCCTAAATTACTATTTCTGTTTTTTTTAATGAGACAAGATATACTGCTTTTTGTTATAATTGATGTTCCAAGTGCTTTTAACTTAAATTACCTATAACGAAATATTGAACACCTTTTGAAATAATAAAAAATAAAAAGAAATACGACATAAAAAATCTTATTATCAATAAATTGAATGGATAACATAAATGTGTTTAAATGCTCTGAACCACATAATAGTAAAGCATAAATATTATTCAATTAATATTTAAAAGGGCACAAATGTTTTAAATTAATCTTTGTTGTTTGAGTAAACTGCTAACTATGAAATTATAAATATAAACTATTTTTTATCTTTATACTTAATAGCATTATTGAGCAGCATTTCCTAGAAACTATTTATAACCGCTAACTTGGAAAAATAAACTAGTTATTGCCTCTCAACTTGAGTACCTATATACTTTTTGGCCCGATAAACAAAACCCTGATGCTCGAGAAGCTTGACTGTAAATTTTTAAAGTTTTAATATAACTTATAACTGTTTTTATACTGTTATAATTACAAAGTAACAACTAACATTATACTAAGCTTTAATTTTAGATAGTTTATGGCAATTTTTTTCTAACAACAAAGCTTATACTTAAATCGAAACCAAAAACAATTCGGTTTTTAGTATTTAACAAAACACGCATACCCACTTGCAATGCACTGTATATTTTTAGAGGAAAGAGTACCGCTAAAAGTGCCGTCCGACTGACAATCGATTTGGTTGTCAGCACCAGCGTCCATTGTAAACCCGTTGTTGCATGAGTAACTGATCGATTCCCCATCTAAAACCCATTCCAGTCCTGCAATCTGCCAGTCTACGCTGCCGTCATTGAGAACAGGCGGCATACATTCTGTTTTATGTTTGATTTTGTTTTTTTGTGTTATTGTCGAGAGTTAAATGATACTTTTAATACTACTTTATGTACAGAAAAGTATAGATGTGGCTATTTAATTTTTTACGCTAAAATGACAGACCTTACCTCAAACTTATTTTAAAGTTTATTAGACTAAATGATTCAACAAATAAATGAGTATTTGTTGTACAAAAAAGTATTACACATTTTAGACATTTTGTACGCATAAACAAACATGAAATTTTTATACCAAATTTGAAAACAAACAATATTAAAGAAACATTAAACACTAATTTTACTTAAATTATGCGTACTAGGTATCAATAAAACTAGAATTCTAAATAACATACAAATTTTTCAATTTAAATATTGTAAATTTTTGTTAAAGGTATTAAACTGGTAATATCAAAATGAATATTCTTCTTGCAAAAACAAAAATAAGTAAACTACTTTTTTTGCAGATTGGCGCAGTTGCACCAAAAGTACCACTACCACACGTGAAAGTGAAAGTGTTTGAGATGGTCAACGAATTGGTTGTCGAGTATGGAATAAACATGCCGGTATCGCAAGTTATTGTAGCTATTGTTCCTTCCTGTTGCTGGCCACTCGGAGCTGGATCGGAGAAAGGAACATTGTCGGTGTTGTAAGTGACTCCATAATCGTTACTAACTGGTATGGAGTCACAATCTAAAAAAAAAATATTTGTTGAATACGCACAGTCTATGTAACTTATATTTTATTAAGTTAAAATAAATTTTGTTTAGATTTACTCTTAACGTTTAAATTTAAACGAAAAGTCAGTCACTTTAATCGCAAAGTTTTCTATCGGTGGCAGCTTAGAGTTATTTACAGTTGATTAAAGCTTGGTTCTATTAACTGTTAGTTTTAATAATTTCTGCTTAGATAAACTAAAATACACCCTATTTAAAAGAAATATTATACTAATGTCTCTAACATCAACTTTAAGTAAGCTTGTGTTTAATATTGATATAGCTGTGTTTTCAATATATTGTTTACCCCCACAAGAAGTTACTTAATTTATTATTAGTTGAAAAATAAACTACTAGTAGTTGATTTTTAGTTGTGATTTGTATCTTAAGCATCAAGGTTGTAGTTAGACTTTTTCTGTTGGATAGCACTTTTTTTTAATTGTTGACAGTTTTATGCAGTAGCTTTTAAGTTTGACCTTTAAAAAAATTACAAAGTTTTCTGCTACAAAAATGATTTAACTTTCTCAGGTGCATAAAAAATTTACTTCAAACATTTTAAAAATTGAAGTAAAACAGAATGCAAAATATTAATTCTTAATTAAACAATTTTAATAAGTTATAGCAGGTCTGAACAATTATTTTACAACTTGTTGGAAAAAAATGTAAAACTACGTTTTTCTATTGTCGAAAAATTAAGAAATAAAGTTATTTTTCCAAAAAATTTCTAGTTCTAAATTAAACTTTTAAGTTTAAAAAAGTTGTAGTTGCTCTCCCATATGGGTACTCTTGTGTGAAGTAAGTTTTGTGCTCGTACACTGTTGAAGACTGATAAATTTGTTAACAGCTTTTAATTTATCAGTTATAAATAGTTTTATTAACTGTTAATAGTTATAATTAAAAATATAACTTTGTGTTAAGAAATTGTGAAAAAAACTGGACAGTATACTTAATTTTGTACTACGTTAAATAATTAAACTTACAATTTTCTGTCTTTTCTACATAATAAGTATTGTTTATCAAAAGCTGAATTTCCTAAACAATTTACTATAGATATTATAAAAAAAATTTAAATTTTATTTCATTTTCTAAAGTTAAAGTTTTAAGATTTCTTAAATTACTATTATAGTTTTTAGTTAGTCGACAAGATATACTGTTTTTGTTATGATTGATGTTTTAAATGCTTTTAAATTAAAATCCGTAAAATGTGAATATTGAACACCTTTGCAATTACTGAAAATAAAAAACAAAATTACAAGATAAAACGTTCGTATCATCAATAACTTAAGTTATAAAAGTGTTTGAATGCTCTAAATCACGTATTAGTAAAGCAAAAATATTGTTCCATTATTATTCTAAGGTTAACAAATATTTCAAATTAGTTTTTGTTGTTTGAGTAAACTGCTAAGTATAATATTATAAATATATTTTTTTTTTATCTTTGTATTTGTTAGCTTTGGTGATCAGCATTTTCTAGAAATACTTTTATAATCGCCAACTTAAAAAAAATTATTGCCTCTCAACTTCTGTACCTGTACACTTCTTGTCCCGAAAAGATAAAACCCTGCTCGAGAAGCTTGAGTGTAAATTTTTAAAGTTTTAATATAAGTTATAACTGTTTTTATATTGTTATAATTACAAAGTAACAACTAAAACTGTAGTAAGCTTTAACTTTGGATAGTTTATGGCAATTTTTTTTAACAACAAAGTTTATAGTTAAATCGAAACCAATAACATTTCGGTTTTTAGTATTTAACAAAACACGCATACCCACTTTCAATGCACTGGATATTTTTAGAGGAAAGAGTACCGCTAAAAGTGCCGTCCGACTGACAATCGATTTGGTTGTCAGCCCCAGCGTCCATTGTAAACCCGTTGTTGCATGAGTAACTGATCGATTCCCCATCTAAAACCCATTCCAGTCCTGCAATCTGCCAGTCTACGCTGCCGTCATTGAGAACAGGCGGCATACATTCTGTTTTATGTTTGATTTTGTTTTTTTGTGTTATTGTCGAGAGTTAAATGATACTTTTAATACTACTTTATGCACAGAAAAGTATAGATGTGGCTATTTATTTTTTATGCTGAAATGACAGACCTTACCTAAAACTTATTTAAAACTTTACTAGACTAAATGAATCAATTAATAAATGAGTATTTGTTGTACAAAAAAACTATTACCTTTTACAAATATCTTGTACGCACCAACAATCATGAACTTTTAATGTCAAATTTGAAAACAAACAATATTAAAGAAACATTAAACACTAATTTTTCTTAAATTAGGCGTACTAGGTATTAATAAAACTAGCATTCTAAATAACCTATAAATTTTTTAATTTTAAAATTGTAAACTTTTATTAAAGGTATTAAACTGGTATTATCAAAATGATTGTTTTTTCTTGCAAAAACTAAAATAAGTGACTTACCTTTTTTGCAGATTGGCGCAGTTGCACCAAAAGTACCACTACTACACGGGAAAGTGAAAGTGCTTGAGATGGTCAAGGAATTAGTTAACGAGTAAGGAATAAACAGGCCGTCTTCGCAGTTGATCGTAGCTGTTGTTCTCGGCAATTGCTTGCCACTCGGCTTTGGATCATCAGAGTAAATTACGTTGTCAGTGTTGTAAGCTACGTCATAATCGTCACTGAGGGGTATGGAGTCACAATCTAAAAAATAAATTGTTAAACAGGTCTATATCAATTATATTTCATTAAAGTTAAAGAATTTTTTTTTTAAGTGTACTCTTGGCGTTTAAATTTAAACGAAATGTCAGTCACTTTAATCGGATTATTTTTTATCGGTGGCGGAACTGTTTTACGGTTGATTAAAGCTTGGTTCTATTAACTGTTAGTTTTAATAATTCCTGCTTAAAGAAACTAAAATACACCCTTTATAAAGAAGTTTTGTACTAATGTCACTAAAACCACTTTTAAGTAAGCTTGTGTTTATCATTGATAAAGCTGTGTTTCCAATACATTGTACATCCCCACAAGTAGTTTCTTAATCTATCATAAGTTGAAAAACAAACTACTAGTAAAACACCTTTGCATTTTAGTTGTAAATTTGTATCTTAACCATCAAGGTAGTGGCTAGACTTTCAATAATAGAGTGTTTTCTTTAGGAGCTTTTAATTTATACTTTTTAAAGATTAAATTGCTTTTTACTACATAAATTAATTAACTTTCTCAGGTACATAAAAAATAACTTTAAACAACTTCAAAATACAAGTAAAACAAAATGTCAAATCTTTATAGTAATACTATTAACTAAAACAACTTAAATATAAACATAAGTCCTGTTATCATTGACAGTGTTAAAATTTTGTCTTAAAATGTAAAGCTAACATGTTTTTTGAACTTTTTATGGATAAGACACTAAAAATAAAGTAAAAACAAAAACAATATTCTTAGAAATAATCTTTATCAAATAACAACATTATCTTTTCTTAGCAATGGAATAAACATTACACCAAATGTAAATAATTTACTTAGTAAAATAGTTCCAGTTGGAATACTTTTGATAAAATTTACATTTAAATTAAAAATAAATTATATAAAAAGTAATAGTTGCATATCTGTTTAACTATTTTACACCTTGATGAAAAAAAAGTTGTAGAATAGCGGTTTTTCTAATATTGTAGAAATAAAAACAATAAGTTATTTTTCCAAAAACCTTCTAGTTAAAAATTAAATTTTGGAGTTCAAATATAATTCTAAATTAGTTTCTTTTAAATACTTTTAATGAGACAATTTTGAATGAAAATTTTATTTTTTCAAAAATGTCCTGTTTGTAATTATAGTTGTTTTACATAACTTATTCTTTTAATCTAGAAAAATGTTATAAAACAACGTTACTCTTGAAATAGTTTTGAATTAATATTTACTTGGTAATCAAAAAGTTAACTTATAGATATGAGTTTATTGTAAACAATTTAAAAGAAAGCCGTTTGCAATCGCTTTTTAGTAACGTTTCTTCCAGTTTTTTCAGTAGTTTCAGCATACTTGTTTATTGTATTTCTGCTTTAAAATATAAGCTTTACTAAGCGTCAGAATGTAAAGTTTTAGTACTTTTTTTTTGGCCGTAAGCCCATGTAATAAGCTTGTATCAGCCTTTGTCGCACGTATAAATTTTAAAACTTCCAATTAAAAAACAAATTTCAATCAAGCAAATTATGATAGTTTTCGGAACTCAAACAATCGTGCCTTTGTTAATTAAGCAGGTCACCTTTCTAAGCTTATCGCATTCTTTTCAGGTCAACATTCCATGCGGTTTACTTCGTCTACATTGTAAAAGCTAAAATGTTTCCATTCGAAGGCTGTCGGTTTTACTTTGAGCAGAACAAATTGCCAGAAAAATTTTCCACATCATTAACAAAATAATTGTGTTGTTTTGCGACACATTGCGGTTTCTTTTCGAGGTTACTTGCAAATTCAAATTCTTAAAAAGTGATTAAGTGGTCATATAACAAAAATTAACACATATTTGTGAAAAATATAAAAAGCGGTTGTAGACATTATAATAAGATTAATATACTTAGAAAAATTTTGCAAAAAAAAATTTTTAAAGATAGTTTCAAAAATAGCTAAATACTATGTTTTGAAACTTATTTTATCCATATACCAAAAAATATTTGAAATTTTGCAAAACAAAGGTCTTTAGGGTAATAATTAATCCTAAATACGTGTTTTTAATTTTTATCAAATATATATCGCTTTTTAGATTGCGTTTTTTAAATCTTTATTTAGAATTTGAATTGCCAAATTTGAATATTCTTGCACGCAACTTTCAAGCAAGTTAAATTTTAATTTTGATTTCAGTTAAAAGCTTCATAAAATATTGGTATGGAATGATTTTTGGTCTTATTTTGTAATTGTATTGGCATTTGACGCTTAAAGGTTCAAATTAGTAATTAAAAACAAGTTACACTACTTATTTTACATAAATTAGTCATCAAACTTTATTTCTAACGTTCTTTTAAGGATAATACTTCGTGCGGTTTTCTTCGCCTGTAACACTTGTGAATGTTTTAAAGCTTTAAATTTTTTTTTTTTTTTTTCTAAAAAACAAGTCAAAAATTTTCTTACACATTGAAATAAGTTGCCACAAAATTTTTCCACATCATTTATAATTTAATCAAATTTATCACAAAGTTACTGATTTTGTTTTTGCGAAAACATTGCGGTTAGCTAAGCTGTTAATTCTTAAGCGCTTCGTGTTATTATGGTTCTACGCGTCAATTTGAATTTGACACACTTTTCAAAGCTTTCAAACATTGATTTCACTGATAAGCTTTATGCTGTTTTGTGACTTAAAACTTTTTGGTTCTCCTTTTGCGATTGTATTAGCTTTTGCCGCTTGTGGTTTAAAGTTGAAATCAAAAGATTAGTCGCACCACCTATGTTGTATAAACAGGTCGTCTAGCTTTATTTATAACGTTCTTTTCAGGTTAATTTTTCGTGCGGTTTTTTTCGCCCATATCGCTTGTAAAAGCTTTAAAGTTTCAATCAAAAGATTGTCTGTTTTATTTTGTTAGATATTTTAAACCACTTAGAAAATTAACATGCAGGTTTGTGTGTGATGCCTTTAGTTGATGAAAAATAGTGTTAAACATTGTTTATTTTCAAAAAAATCAAAGTGTTTTTCATTACAACGCTTATATAGCGAGTTCGCGCATGTTTTGTTCTTCGAGTCTCAGAGTAATGTCTTTAAGGCAAAAGTTTACAAGAATTATTTATTATGACGTAACTCACTATTACTAACGATAGCATCTTTAATGTTTAAAAAATATATAGTGCATTTATACTGTTTTGGAATAACCATATAAGTTGTGTTAAAATCATAATAAAACTTTTATACTTTTAGATAACTTATAAAAAGTCGTGTTAAAAAGCAGTTAGCAATAAAATTCAAAACTTTTATTCTAAACGTTTAAAAAGTTTGAAATAAACCAAATCATTTAATCTAACCACAAGGAACTCGAAAAATCCATACAGTAACATAAAATCATTAGAAAGTTTAATTAAAAGAAACTTTTAAGATTTCGTTTTCAAGATAGTAAATACTTGATCCAGAAATAAGTCTTGAAAATCTCGTGACAATGAAGTAACCGGCTACAAAAAAAAAACTGGCTCCACTTTGTTTTTGTCTTTTGCGAAAACGTCGTGGCTAGGTGAGTTAACACTTTGTAATCTTTTGTGAGCGTTTTACGCCTAAGCTTGTATTTTAGACACATAAAACTTATTTTTTTGATTTAAAAAAATCTTATACTGTGATCGGCTAAATTGGAGACGAAACATACTATTGTATCCATTCTCTTCCCACTATATGCACTATTTGAAGCTTAAAAAAATTAATAGACTACCTAAAACTTTTTTTTCAGTCATAAAACTGTTTTGCTAAGTACTATCTATACCAAGACCAAAAAACTGAACTTACAACTGCATACCTTCAGTTATTTTTTATCTTATTTTAAATTTTGTAAATTTAATCTACTTAAAATTTTAATTTAAGAAGTTAGTAGTTAAATAAAACCTACCTTTAAAGTTTTATACTTAAAACGCAATGATCAAATTATTAACTTAGATTTATTATAAATAACATACTCATTTACATACAATAGTCCAAACTTTCAGGAGAAAAAAAAAATAACTAAAGTTAAAAAACTTGTTGTACACTTAATATAAAATTACTGCTTAATCGTACAACTAAAACTCATAAGCAATAGACAAAGTAAAGCAAATCTTACGATAGTCATCTTTTACTAGTTTATTATAAAAAGGACTTACATTGCTCGCAAGTTTCCCCATCCGGGCATTGGCATTCGTAGGCGTTTACTTTATCAATGCATATTTCCCTATGTAAGGTGCAAGGATTTGTTTCACATTCGTTTATTTCTACACATTAATTATTATTACTTTCTAGAATTTAATTATTTTTTTAGAATATTATTTTATTTAAGACCAGATTGTCGAAAAACTAAACGATTTGCAGGAATTTTTGGAGAAATTTTATTTTATTCGCTCATAAACAAAGCATAGTTGTCATCTGAGCTGAGTTTTTAAATGCTAACAAACTGGTCTTAGCTGTATATAATTGTCTAGAGTCATTAAAATGTTCAAAACATTAAAATAACAGGTAATTAAATAGGAACACACAGTTTTACGTCCGATTTTATTATTTTACTACTAAAACCTACATTTAAAATTATTCCTTGTTTTTAAACAATTGTAAATCTGAAAAAACGTAACGTTATGTGAATATTTAATAATTTTTAATTTAAACTAATAACCTTTGCACTGGGGAGGGTTCGCGTAACCTGGTTCACATTTATCTCGAAGTCGAATCACTTAAAAAAAATCACTTGTTATTTATAACTGCTTAATTTGTAATTTATATCAGTTTATAGATCAGATTTTTTTTTTCTTTTCGTTAGCTAAGTTTTGTTAGCTAAAAATAAACGTTACTTTATGTCATGCAGTTTTCAAAAAAGCCAAAATCCTTGGTAAAATTAAAAGCTGATTTTGTAAACACTTAGAACAGTTTTAGTATAAAAATAAAATTAAATAAGATAAAGTAGTCGTCAACTTACCGTTAAATATTGCTTTATAACAAGCCCCGTCGAGAAAACAGCACGACATTCGTGTGCAGGATGCTTTGCTGTAGTGTTGATATTTTTTTTATAAGTACTTTTATACATTTTGACAAATTACTGAATATTTGTAATGTACAATATTACGTCATACTGTTTTTTGTTTTTTTGCATAACTTTTGTATCTTTGTTTAGTACAGTGCTTTGTATTTTGAATTTAACTGGCTGATGATCAAAGCTTTATGAAAAATTAAAGCTTTGTGAAACATATGTTCCAGAATTTTTAAAGTCGCCATTTGAATAAATTATATATATATATATATAATACATACCTGTTGTAACTAGCAGAAGTTGTGCACAGTGGTGCGCTTTTTGAACAACTTCTACGTAAAATCGAACCAGGATAGCCGTCACTTCCTCCTATCTCCACTTCTCCTATGCAGTATTTAATTTATTCAATTGCTTACCTATACATGGTTTTTAATTTATTCTTTTGCTACCCAAAAAAATTTTTTTTTGAAACTTAACAACAGTATAGTTACAGCAGTTTTGATACGATTTCTCTTTTGTTACTTTGTTTTTTTATAAAGTATATCACTTTCAATTACAATAATTGATGATTGAAACTAAGGTTTGTCACAATGAATAACTTATTATTTGTAACAAACGTTTAAAGCTTCTAACACACATGCTTGTTCAAAACAGTATTTAGAAATCAAACTTACTCGGTTGATTATGTAGTTCGGGCGCCATTGACGGCTTGAACATTGCCGAACCCAAACTCATACCTAAGAAAAATAAAAAAATAGCAATAGTGTTAGATACTGCATTTAAAATTGCGAGTGGTTCTAGTGTAATAAAACTGACCTTTTCTGTAACACCTGGCATTTATTCCAATGCCTGGTCTAGAATCGTAGCAACAGCGTCTAAAGAAAATACAGTTATCATTTGTAATTTATCGCCAGTTTTAATTTATTATAATTTAAAACAACAACTAGAAACATATAGTTTTTAGGCAGTGACTAAAAAGTTATGAATTTGAGCCAAATTAACAAATATTCTAACTAATCAAGGTTGTTATATGTTATTTTTTTTTTCAAAAACGGTACCAAACTTTTAACATGAACAAATTGTTTTAAATGCGAAAATTAAAAGTTTTACTGGGAACAGTATACTTAACTATTTAAAAAGTATAAACTTACTTAAATTTCAACACTATGTTTGAGTATATTGGTTTAAAATTATGTGACATTACTTTTGACCTGAACTTTTTTTTTTAAGTTGGGAGCTTTTAATGCAAAAACAAACAGTAAATCTAGTTATTGAAAATATTTTTTGCTCTAGTTTGAACACAAATTTAACTTGAGATTTTGGTATAAAGTTTTGAAATTACTCGGATTTTAAAAGCTTTAAATGCATACGACAGAGAATTAAAAGCAAAAATGTGATAAATAAAGTATTTTGTTAAGTTGTATATTAAAGTTTGTCCAACCTTTTCATAATAAACAAAAAGTTTATTTTCTTGAATCTTGACCAAACAAACTATCTTAAATTTATTTTATAATTTTTAAAATATTATCAAGTAAGTTATCAGAAAGTAAATGCGTGTATAATTTTATATGTACAACTTACACTTAAAAAAAACAAAATAACAGCAACTTTTTTATTTAATTAAGAACTTTGTAAATGCTGTTGGAAAAATTAAGAATAGTAATTTTATTTTAAGGTAGGTAAGTTTGAACGCCAACCTTGCTTTGCATGTTACCGGGTCGATTATTGCTTTGAGACGATCGCACGGAAACCTTGTGACTGGACTGAGCTCGCATTCACCTTTTGCCAACGACAACACATCAAATATGCACAGGAGGACGGTAAATGCAGCAATCATCTTTTGCTTTTCTAAACTGCTGATGCTACAAAAGTTACTTTTTTTTAAGTCTGTTTACAAAATAAACATTGCGTACAACAAATAAAAGTTGAAAATGTCAACGTACCTGTCGAGTTTAAAGTTGCTCTAAACAGTTGTATTTCGAAACAACTTAAATATGTGTCAATTTATTCCCTAAGGCGCTGACTAACCACAACACGGTATCTACTTTTACAACACTGTTGTTGCGTAACAGTTGAATTCATACATAACAGTTGATCTCAGAACTAGTATTGAAATTTTCACCTAGAAACGAAGAATTTCTGGATGTGGTTAGCATGAAGTAACAGTAATCTTATATACAATACAAAACGTGATCACACCTATTTTGTTTTCATTGATAAGTTTCAAACATTCAAAGGTTTTCAATTGTTCAGGTTTTAAATAAAAAACCACATGTGTTTAATGATAACGATTAATTTTCAATAAGTAAAATCGGCATTGTGGCTTGCGGTTCTATTGCCTTAAGGGTTCAATGGCATACATATTTTTGTAAGTATACGGCATAGTTTTTTTAAGCTGTATATTACTTAGTGTACTATTTAATAAATTTTTATGTAGTTAAATATGTTTAACAGAATTTCTTTGAGAAACTTTAACTTGCACATTCGTGTTAAACATTTTTTTCACTGTAAACCAAAAAACGTTTTACGGTCGCAATCTAAAAAATTTACTGAACAATTTAAAAAACTCGTTGTTTGTATTTAGATATTCGATAACTTCAAAACTATCGTTTATAAGTTTAAAGAAAAAAAGTGCTTAGAAAATTCTAAAAAAACGTATAATTTTAGCAAAACAAGACTGAACACGTTATAAAAGAAAATCTTACACACACGACAAAAACTAACTATGTTTTTCTAAAAATCTTTTATAATCATTTACGTTTAAATTATACTAAACAAAAGTACGAGTAAAGTGGGTGTCGGCATCAATGTTGGTCAGTGGCATTTTTTAACACTTTTACAAAGTACACCTTTTTGTATACGAAACATATCTTAATCCGTTTAAGACATGACATACATTTTTCAAAAGTTTTCCGAGCGACTTTAACGTGGTCAGTTTTGTTTGTCTTTTTTGGGCTTTTATTTTGCTTATTTTTAGCGCTAAATTCTTTGTCTTGCGATTTCTAAAGTTAATATTGTAAGTTTTTTCGCAGTTTGTAGACTTAGTATGAATAATAGACGTTTTCTATTCCGTTTTGCACTATAAATATATAAATTGCTTCATATCATTAGTTTAAGTATAAACGTAATTTATGTATTATTTTGCATAAAATAGTATAAAGCTTATGATTACAAGTAATAAGTGTATAATTTTTGGTGTTTAATCATATATTGTTATATTAGTTTTACAAAAATTAAGTCAAACTCTAGTCTGAAGAGTGATTTATTTACTATAACGAACACACTTTAGATAAAGTTTATTTTTTATTTATATTAAAACGATGCAAAGGATTATTAATTGCTCAAAACTATGAACAATTAAAAGCAGCTTGTTTTATCGTGCAAATTTTTCTTTTTATATATGAAAACAACAGTTATTAAAATGATTTAATATTGTTTTTGTTTGTTGAAAATCCATAGACTAAAGTAAACGTGTTAACTTTTTACTACTTTTTTCACTTTCTTTACCGTATGACTGTCACATTTATCTGTGGAATGTTCTTTGGAACTTTAACCATTTAGATAGTAAATATTTTAACTAGTAGTTTGAATTAGAAAAGTGGAAAGTTAATCATCTATATTTTGCTTCTTTCATATTCCTTTCAGAATGTGAGACTTTCCTTTTCATTCATTTATTTTAAATTATATTATGTTGATAAAAAATAGTAGTTAACATGAATTTAAATTAAGTGTAAACTTACATTGGTTTTTTCATGAACTGATGAAAAAGCTGAAAGCTACTATTTAAAAAACTTTTACTGCAATTTTTACCGCATTTTTTTTTACCACAATATTTTCAATAAAAGCTACTCATTAATACCCCAATATCAGTTTTATATCGAAGCTCTGGTTAAAGTAAAACAAAAAATATTAAAAAGACAAACTGTTGTGACAGTAAGAAAAATGAACCATAATGTTAGTGTAGTATGTTAAAGTTAACAAGAAAAACCGTTCCATTTTAAATATGGTTTGTCAAGCTGTAAAACACATGATTTTTATGAGAATAGATACAATAACGTGTTTTGTCTCCCTTTTGGCTTATCACAGTAAAAAGCTTTTTATCAAAATCGAAAAAAAATTTCAACAAG
The DNA here is from genome assembly GCF_965202585.1 of Thalia democratica. Classification (NCBI taxonomy): domain Eukaryota; kingdom Metazoa; phylum Chordata; class Thaliacea; order Salpida; family Salpidae; genus Thalia; species Thalia democratica. The sequence goes on from NC_139165.1 coordinate 88,805,109, forward strand.
TAAATCCAAGATACAAGTTTTTGCGTAAAACTGTGGTATACTATCAAAATCCACCCGCGTTCAAAATCCACCCTATTTATTTTACATTTTCTTTATTTACTAATTTATTTTAAATACTTTTTGAATTTTTTAAACTTTTTTTTTATTTATTTTTCACTATCACTGTTACCCCTAACCCTTACCCTCGTTCGGTAAGCGGTTCTCGAATTTTGAACGCGGGTGGATTTTGAACGTGTCCCAAAACTATGATACACGAATTTCTTGTAAAAAATTACAAACTGCCCGTATGACTGCAATGTTTTGCAATAGACAAAAAAAAATAGCGACAAATTTTTTGTTGCCGATCATTTTTATAGTAACCAGACATTAATTACATGTTTTAAGATAAAGTACAAATATTTTTAAAAACAAGTTTTAAAATATATTTTGAACTTAATTTTCTTCATACTGTTCGGCTTTAACTTTAGTTGTTTGTGATTAAAAGTAATTCTTTAGTTTACTTAAATTTTTCAAACATTTAGTATTAAAGCTGAGAATTTTATTGTTCCTTGATTTTTAGGATGCTTAAAATTTATCTACAATTTCAATCACTTTGAACTCGCTGCACGCCCATCAAACCGCATGATTAAGCCGGAAAGAATGCGGACAACAAAGCTACATAACCTATTTACACAAGGTAAGTAGTGTGACTAGCTTTTCAGCTTTGATTTCAAACCAACAGCACAAAGCTGATACAACCGCAAAGAAAGCAATAAAAAGTTTATGCGAGTTGATAAAAACAAAAATATTGTAGAGCCTGTCAGTGAAACCAAGGTTTTAGCTTTAAAATCGTGTCAAAATCAAATTCATGCGTTCAACCATAATAGCACGAAGTTAACCGCAATGTTTTCGCAAAAAAAAAAACAGTAATTTTGTAACTGATGTAAAATATTTTGTGGCTACTTATTTGTAAAATTTTTTTTAGAAAACAGTATTGGCCTTTACTCTGAACAAAAAACTTTTTTTTTAATTCCATGTCATTCGTTTCCCTTATATTGCCTAGTTATATGAGTAAATTACAAACAAATTAAAGTTTTTTACTGTTAAGAACTTGTTTAACCTGGTTTACGTTTTACACCTTAGAATAATATATGAAGTATTAATTTGCTGCAATCTTTTCAAAAACACCACAACATTTTTGGCGCAATTTTTTAGCATTTCGCGTAAATATCGCAGTTGTATAAGCTACCAGTTTGTAATCTTTTACAAGATATCTAATGCCAAAACCGCCTTTGTTTTATAAAAAAGTATTTTTTGAGCCGTTTAAAATTACCTTTCAGAAATTTTCCATATAAATTCTCAAGCTACTTTACGAAAACAGTACGGTTTGGTAGGCAATCAACTTTTAAGCACTTCAAAGTTTAGTGTCGTTTTGTTTTTATTAAACATTTCAACCAAGTGGTATGCTGAAACCAGTAGAAGTGTTTATTAAGTAGGTAGGTTTGTTTGTAACCAAGCACCTTATAATAAAAAAGAGCTACGATCGAACAATAAATTATTACGTCATGTTGTTTTTTATAATTTTTTAGTTTTCACCATAAAAACATTTATCTGTGGAAGGTTTGATGCATATGAATCAATAAAAATAACTTTTAAGCTGGCAATTGTTTAGTTTTTACAATTTTTATGAAAAACACCTAATTTTATCTTAATTTTCAATACTTTAAAGCTAAACAACATTTAACAATATTCTTGTATTGCTCCACTCAAACCAGCCTCTTAAATTTCCAAGTATCAGTGGCTCAAAATGACTGTCAAAATTAAGCCGACATCTTTCAAACAAAACTTTTGCACGCGATATACGCCAAGAAAAGCGCACAAAATATTGACCCGAAAAGTATTCGATAAATTAAGCTGAACGATCTATTTGTTTTACATGGGCTTAGCACGCCTTAAAAACTCTGACAGTTTTTATTAGATGGTTTATTAAAATATAATGTTTCAATAAAAACTTTGAAGCTTTTACACGTGACAAAGGCTAATACAAGCTTGGGCTAACGGCAAAACTGTATAATAAAAACATTTATTCTGACACAAAGTGATGCTTTTATCTGAAACCAAAAATACGATTGACCAGTATGCTTAGGACGCAATCTTGCAAGTAAAGCAAAAAGCGCTTAAAAAAAAAGTTAAAAAAAGCTTATTTTGTAACTAAATATATATTTAGTAATTTGTTATGTAACTAAAAATTCAATTAGAAACAAAACTATACTAAGATAGGCATAACATTACTTAGAAGTCATACTAGTGACATTGATAATACAAGTATTAGTTAGAGGGCGTTTTTAAATTTCTTTAAGCAAAAATTAGTTGAACTAACAGTTGAAAGGACCAAGTTTTAATCAACCGTAAAATAGTTTCGAGCTGCCTCTGATAGAAAACTTTGCGATTAAAGCGACAGACATTTCGCTTAAATTTAAACGCTCACAGTAAACCTGAACATTGCTTTAAACTTTAATAAACTATAAGTTACATTGACGGTGTGTATTAAACAAGTTTTATTTTTTCTTAATTTTTAAATTGCAACTCCATACCCCTCAGTGACGATTATGACGTAGCTTACAACACTGACAACGTAATTTACTCTGATGATCCAAAGCCGAGTGGCAAGCAACTGTCGAGAACAACAGCTACGATCAATTGCGAAGACGGCCTGTTTTTTCCTTGATACATCAAACTGTATTTAAAACCCTTTTGTTTTTAAGGGGAAGTCCCCAAAAGAAACGCATGAATATTTTGATGAAATTTTAAATCAGTTAAGATAAGGAGAAAATATTAATTCGATAAAAAACTCCTGATGTGTTGTCGAATAATGTTAAGAATATTGCTATTTAAACCAGCCACACAGATTGGTGGGGGCATTCTAGCCACGGCTTGCTGCAGCAAACACTTTATTTCACAATAGAAATTTATATTGTTTCTTGTGTTATATAAAGTAGTCTTCAGTAATGTTACTTTTTATAAGTATTTTTTGTTTAGTAATTAAGTAGTTAAATCTGTCTTTATTTTATATATACTCAAAGTATATTTCTGTTAGATTGAATCTTGTGTAAAAGTTTTGACCACATTTTAAGCACTTTCTAAAGTATGATGTTTTTTTATATGTTTGTAGGTGTTTGCAATTGTTTTTTAATACAATATGTTTAGGCATCTCATGCCTAGTTTTATATAGAGTAGCCTTAAGTATTATCTAACATCAGCATTTAGTATAAATAAGTATACATTTAACTTTTTACAAAGTACACCTTTTTGTATACGAAACATATCTTAATTCGTTTAAGACATGACATACATTTTTCAAAAGTTTTCCGAGCATTTTTAACATGGTCAGTTTTGTTTGTCTCTTTAGGGCTTTTATTTTGCTTATTTTTAGCGCTAAATTCTTTGTCTTGCGATTTCTAAAGTTAACATTGTAAGTCATTTCGCAGTTTATAGACTTAGTATGAATAATAGACGTTTTCTATTCCAATTTGCACTATAAATATATAAATTACTTCATATCATTAGTTTAAGTATAAACATAATTTATGTATTATTGTGCATTAAATAGTATAAAGCTTATGATTACAAGTAATAGGTGTATAATTTTTGGTGTATAATCATATAATGTTATATTAGTTTTACAACAAATAAGTCAAACTCTAGTCTGAAGAGTGATTTATTTACTATAACAAACACACTTTAGATAAAGTTTATTTGTTATTTATAGTAAAACGATGCAAAGGATTATTAATTGCTCAAAACTATGAACAATTAAAAGCAGCTTGTTTTATCGTGCAAATTTTTTGGTTTTATATATGAAAACAACAGTTATTAAAATGATTTAATATTGTTTTTGTTTGTTGTAAATCCATAGACAAACGTGTTAACTTTTTACTACTTTTTTCAATTTCTTTACCGTATGACTGTCACATTTATCTGTAGAATGTTCTATAGAACTTTAGCCATTTTAGATAGTAAATATTTTAATTAAAAATTTGAATTAGAAAAGTGGAAAGTTAATCACCTCTATTTTGCTTCTTTCATATTACTTTCAGAATGTGAGACTTTCCTTTTCATTCATTTATTTTAAATTATATTATGTAGATAAAAAATAGTAGTTATTAAGAATTTAAATTAAGTGTAAATTTACATTAACTGTTTTTATTTTTAAATTTACATTGGTGGTTTCATGAACTGAAGAAAAAGCTAAAAACTACTACTTAAAAAATTTTTACCGCATTTTTTTTTACTTTTAATATCTTCAATAAAAGCTACTCATTAATACCCCAAAATCAGTTTTATATCGAAGCTCTGATCAAAGTAAAACAAAAAATATTAAAAAGACAAACTGTTGTGACAGTAAGAAAAATGAACCATAATATTAGTGTAGTATGTTTAAGTTAATAAGAAAAACCGTTTCATTTTAAATATAGTTTGTCAAGCAGTAAAACACATGATTTTTATGAGAATAGATACAATAACGTGTTTTGTCTCCCTTTGGCTTATCACAGTAAAAAGCTTTTTTATCAAAATCGAAAACAAATTTCAACAAGTAAATCCAAGATACGAGTTTTTGCGTAAAACTATAATAACGCGAATTTCTTGTAAAAAATTACAAACTGCCCGTATGACTGCAATGTTTTCGCAATAGACGAAAAAATAGCGACAAATTTTTTGTTGCCGATCATTTTTAAGTAACAAGACATTAATTAAATATTTTAAGATAAAGTGCAAACATTTTTAAAAACAAGTTTAAAAATACATTTTTAACTTTTTTTATTTTATACTGTTCGGCTCTAACTTTTAGTTGTTTGTGATTATAAGTAATTCTTTAGTTTACTTAAATTTTTCAAACATTTAGTATAAAAGCTAAGAATTTTATTGTTCCTTGATTTTTAGGATGTTTTAAATTTGTTTAAAAGTTAAATATAAAAGATACTTAAGAGTTTTTTATGGTTTTAGATTATATTATATGCTTGTTATGCAAAAAGTTAATATGCATTATAGTTTTTTATAGTAAACACGCTACTTTTACCAAAAGTGTTACCTTTTACTTTTGAAAACTGTTTATGAACTTAAAATAGGTAAACATTATGTTCTATCTTTTTTATATTTGTTTTACTTTAAGACAAAATAAAAAGTACTCGGGTAAAATTGATAATTTTCATAAAAATCTGTCTTTTTTTCTTTTGAATAGGCTATATTACAGCACTTGGTCAAAATAGTTCATAACATCCGCCCGATAACATTCTGATAAAAAAGTTCAATTACTTTTAACTCGCTGCACGCCCATCAAACCGCATGATTAAGCCGGAAAGAATGCGGACAACAAAGCTACATAACCTATTTACACAAGGTAAGTAGTGTAGCTAGTTTTTCAGCTTTGATTTCAAACCAACAGCGGTAAAAGCTGATACAACCGCAAAGAAAGCAATAAAAAGTTTACGCGAGTTCATACAAAACCTAAGTATTGTAAAGCTTATCAGTGAAACCAAGGTTTTAGCTTTAAAATCGTGTCAAATTCAAATTCATGCGTTCAACCATAATAGCACGAAGTTAACCGCAATGTTTTCGCAAAAAAAACAGTAATTTTGTGACTGATGTAAGAAATTTTGTAGCTACCTACTTGTATTATTTTTTTAGAAAACAGTATTGGTGTCTACTCTGAATAAAAAACTTTATTTTTTAATTCCATGTCATTCGTTTCCGTTATATTGCCTAGTTATATGAGTAAATGAACTGCTTACAGACAAATTAAAGGTTTTTACTGTTAAGAACTTGTTTAACCTGGTTTAAGTTTTACACCTTAGAATAATATATGAAGCATTAATTTGCTGCAATCTTTTAAAAAACACCACAACATTTTTGGCGCAATTTTTTAGTATTTCGCGTAAATATTGCAGTTGTATAAGCTGCCAGTTTATAATCTTTTACAAAATATTTAATGCCAAAACCGCCTTTTCAAAAAAAGTGTATAATTTTTGAGCCGTTTAAAATTACCTTTCAGAAATTTTCCATATAAATTCTCAAGCTACTTTACGAAAACAGTACGGTTTGGTAGGCAATCAACTTTTAAGCACTTCAAAGTTTAGTGTCGTTTTGTTTTTATTAAACATTTCAACCAAGTGGTATGCTGAAACCAGTAGAAGTGTTTATTAAGTAGGTAGGTTTGTTTGTAACCAAGCACCTTATAATAAAAAAGAGCTACGATCGAACAATAAATTATTACGTCATGTTGTTTTTTATATTTTTTTAGTTTTCACCATAAGAATATTAATCTGTGGAAGGTTTGATGCACAAAAAATTTCAAGAATAAAAAATATGTAAGCTGGCATTTGTTTTTGCAATATTTTTGTGAAAAATACCTAAATTTATCTTAATTTTCAATACTTTAAAGCTAGACAACAATACAAAATACTTTTTAACAATTAAAATCTTTAAACCTACATACAAACCAGCCTCTTAAATTTTCAAGTCTCAGTGGCTAAAAATGACTGTCAAAATTAAGCCGACATCTTTTAAACAAAACACACGATATACGCCAAGAAAAGCGCATAAAATATTGACCCGAAAAGAATTCGATAAATTAAGCTGAACGACCTATTTGTTTTACATGGGCTTAGCACGCCTTAAAAACTCTGACAGTTTTTATAAGATGGTTTATTAAACTATAATGTTTAAATAAAAACTTTGAAGCTTTTACACGTGACAAAGGCTAATACAAGCTTGGGCTAACGGCAAAAATGTAAAATAAAAACATTTATTCTGACACATGATGGAGCTTTTATCTGAAACCAAAAATACAATTAACCAGTATGCTTAGGATGCAATCTTGCAAGCAAAGCAAAAAGCGCTTAAGAAAAGTTAAAAAGAGCTTATTTTGTGACTAAAAATATATTTAGTAATTTGTTATGTAACTAAACATTAGTTTAGAAACAAAACTATACTAAGATATGCATAACATAACGTAAAAGTCATATTAGTGACATTGATAATACAAGTATTAGTTAGAGGGCGTTTTTAAATTTCTTTAAGCAAAAATTAGTTAAACTAACAGTTGAAAGAACTAAGTTTTAATCAACCGTAAAATAATAAAAATAGTTAATTTAAAAACAAACAAATAGTAAATATAGCTGTATTATTAACAATATAAAACTAAAGTTTAGTTGATTTTAGTTAAGCCTTTATCTATAACAGCCGTCTATAATCTAAAGCTATTGCAGAATTGAATTAGTTTCAAAAAACTGAGGTATTACTTCTCTTAGTTAGTTTAATAAAAAAAATAACTTAGTATGTTTTCAGCATTACTATTTACATTCTAATAAAATAAGCTAATTCTAAAACTATTACTATTAACGTATTTAGTTTACTACGTTACATTCACTTTTTATAATTTAATGACATTTTTAGACTATGTTTTTGTATGCACAAATATTTTATATGCGAAATTAATAAATAATATCAATAACATGTTTTAGTAAACAATAAAAAAAAGCAAAAAAATAATTTTACTCAGATAAATAGTTGTTTAATAACAAGTTTAGTTTTATACAAAATACTGCAAAGTTTACCAAACAGAATTTAAATATTAGAATGTTAGCTAATAAAAATAGTAAAATATGTGATATAGTTTCTTAAAATAATATTCAATAAAAAATAAAAACTACCACAACAAAGTAAAATTAATTAAAACATCACATTTTCATCGAATCATAACTTTGAAACATTTAGTTTCAGAAATCTACTTTATCAGTTTTTGTTTTTCTAAGTGATCATAAATACATTCAAACTTTTTTTTTCGAAAGAGAACTTATAGAATAATGAAGGTCGCTCTTTCAGCACCGATTCTCTTGCCTGTAAGCATTTTATTTAACTTTTAATCTTTTTTAAATCAAAACATAGATCTGTAGCTACTTATAAGTATAATGGAACACTCTTTGCTACCTTTCAAACTGTGCATTAAGGATATAGAGATATGACCATTTTAAACAACCGTATTAAAAACAAAACAAAAAAGAAAAGTATTTAAATTTTTGTTTTATAATTTAGTTGTTTGTAATAATAAATCAAAAACGAATAAAGTATTTTAAGAACTTGTTTAAAACAAAAAGCTTAATAACTTTTTTAATTTATAAGTTTTGCTTTTTTTTTTTTTGTAACAGGTTTTCAATCAAAAATCTGCTACTTTTACTATAAAAGTTTTTAAGTATTTTAAATTTTGTCTAGGTATAAATGATTTTTTCTTGTTATCATAATGTAATTTAACTTAATAAATAATGTTAAAATTCTTGTTTTCATACTTTTTGTGGAAATAGGCTTGCAAAACCGACACAACAACTAACGAAGATATATTTTTACTATTTTTCTCGATTGTGGTATATACCTAACCGATAAGTAAAACAAATATTTCGAATTTTCAAAATTTTAATATTGTATAAGTTTTTTTTTTATTAAATGGTAGAAAAAGCGCTCAAAAAGGTTAGAACTTCTATAGACTTGTTGTACAAAGATCCTTTCGGTTATTGAGTCATACACCACCACATACTTTTAATTTTGCTAAAAGGTATAAAAATTATTTTTTTAAATCTTAAGTTTTAAACCTCAAGAAATAAAACAATCAATAAAATGTAAAGCAACATTTTTTATTGATAAATGGCCAAGTAAAAAAAGCTTTATGTACTCGAAATCTCGTCTAATACATGCAATAGAGTCTAAGGTAAAATATTTTTAGCAGAAAAATAAGTTTACTTAACTTACAAAACGAAATAAACAATTCTAATAGCAAACAAGAAAATGGTTGATAAATAGTTTTCAACTTCTTTAAAGAAGGTAAAAACTAAAAAAGCTGTAATAATTTTAAGTAAAATTTTATCATTATTTTATGCTAACAATTCAAGTATTCATTTTTGTTTGATAAAACAAGTAAACGCCTAAAAAATGTTTGATCTCAAAAAAAAATCTATGTTAATTAATATTTAACTTTCGTACTGTATTTACTAAGACTTAAAAATGTTATATACTTGCTTTGGACTTCTTTTTAGAATTTTTTTTAATACTTTTAATAAGATACGTTTTAAAGGCTTAACTTACATAAAGAATTATATTTAAAAACAAATCAATAACTTTAGTGTTTAACATCATTGTTTTGCTTTAATAGTTATATCATCACAGTATACAACTAGTTTTCTTCTCTATAACTAAATGTTTACTAACTTTAGATATCATCTTAAGATTGACCTTAAAATCCTTTTAGCTATAAAAATCTTTAAAAAACTTGATATTTTCTTAAAACCTCCTCAAAATTTATTTCTTTTTTTGACTTTGTTCTATTTAGAAATTCAAAACACAGGAATGTCTAGCATGTTAGCAGCGAGAAATGATTCCATGGCGGTATTCGGTGTTAAGGACGGATTGCGTTTGTACAGCTTAATTGCTGGCACAGTTGTACATGAGTTGGAATTTTTTTTAGTTATTAGAGTTTATATAAAAATATTTTATTTCTTTAAGACTTGTTCTGTAAACTGCGGTCTAGGGCTAAATTCGGCTCTCTCTCAAAGCTAAAATCTGCGGCATGCGAGGTACGATCCAGCTCAAAAACCACTGTTTTAAGAATAGTATACTAAGATATTTTTCTAGTAAAATCCTACAACGAGAGTCTTAATTAAAAAACAACTCATTACTACTCTTCTGTTTTTGCTTGTTCTATCACATTGTTAATTTGAAATATTATTTTCATTTTTTATACTACAAATTTTTTGAAAGAACTTCAGCCCGCAGAAGGACTTTTTGTACAGTGCGGCCTGAGTGCACCTTTTTTAAGAAAAACTCGCGACTTATAAAAGCTGCCAACCCCTGCTTTAAGTTACTAGTAACATACTTTTTTATATTTTCTATGAAGGCTTGCATTTTAAAACTTTTATTTTTCATGCTGTTTGTATGACAAACGTTTTTCAAAAAAACCTTTAGAGTATCACTAATGTTAGCTACACATTAAGCTTAGTACCAATATTAGTTTTAAGTTATTAAAGTATTGCTTACCTTAATACTTTTAAACTTTAGTTTTTATTGTATGTTTATACCAAATCAAAAATAACCTCTTAAAGTTGTGTCCATCTCAATATAGTAGTGTTTTACCATTGCTTCTAATATACGTGGGTGTGGTGTATTAAATATAAATAAAGTTTTATTTTTAACTAACATAAGCAAAAAATAACTTGTAACTATAATTTTTAGATTTTTAAAAAAATTATATTTTATTTTTATATTTCAAGCACTTCAAAGCAAAATTAAATAAACAATATAATGTTTTATATCAAAAAGCCGATTTTTTTCTTTATTTAAATTTTTAATAAAGTATTGTTCGCTAAACAAAAAGATATAAGTAATTTAATTGATGAATTTAATGTGACATATAAGTTTTTATTTCACATTATACGTGTATTGTAAACTCAACAGCTAGTCTATCCTTACAAAAGATATAATTTGTATAAATAAAGTTTCCTCTTTATTTTAAGGTTTGTAATAAGTCCACTAAGTTTAAAAGTAGTATTTTTATTTTATAACACATTTAACCTAATTAAAATAAAGCTTTTAATTAACTATAGTTTAATAATCGAATAAAAACCCTCAAAATATTTGGTCCTAGGACCTGGTGCACGGAAAAACCGTTTGGTTTAAAGTATGACGTATTACATTAAAAAAGGTTTTTAAACATTGTATACAAAGCATAAAAAACAACGATTAGAATTTTTATTAACAATATTCGTAAGTTTACATCGCATATTTTAAAGAATTTATTTCATTTACGTAAATTTAGTTAGTCATCTTAGATGCTTTATAACAAAGATGCGGTTATCTGTTTTATTAATAACATTCGTTTTGATAGAAAAATGTCAAAGACCTCAAGATAACAGAAACAGTGATAAAAGTATCTCAAGGCATACTATATGTATAACAAAAAAAAGCGTAAATTAAAGGTATGTTATAACATAAAAGATATGTTCAGAAAAATCTATGTACTAACAGTTTAAAGCTAGCATTCAAAAATGCTTCAAGTTCCGTAGACTGGCACATTTAAGCGCGCACATTTAAGCGAAGACAAAATGTGTCTTTAATCAAAGTTTAACTGCATCGTTGGTGTACGAATCGATATGCAAAGGGATTTTTATACACCAGGTTTAGTATTAAATTTTTCTGGAGCTCTCTTTGTCGTTCAATGAACCTTATCTAACAAACATAGTTAATGGTACTTTATTATGGTGTGCGACTCAATAACTGAAAAGTTCTTTTGTAAACCAGGTCCTTAGACATAACTTTTTAAGCTCTTTTTTATCGTTCCATATGCAGTATTATTATTGATTATGTATTTAATTACTGGTAAAATTAACTATTTCATATAACTGCCACCTTTGCAAATTTATATCTAGATATATTTAGCTGCCGAGCTGACCAAAGCTTTCAAAATAGTTGTAATGCTAATCGAGCACGGAATCTTAAAACTTTTTTTTTATTTAACATATCACAATCTAGTAATTACAGCAGTCCTGAACAATGACATTAAAAGGTATCCGTGGTGTACGACTCGATAACCAAAAGCTTCTTCATGCACTAGGTCCGAGAAACATTTATTTTAGCGTCTTTTTTTTGTCGTCTAATAGAATATAGTATTGATATTACGCTGTGTTGTACGCTGTCGGTCTCAATACTAGACAATACATATTTTTACGATACTAACAGTAAGTAATATAAAGATATACTGTGCTGACAATAGTTATGTATACCTGGCTTGTAATTTTATTTTAAATTCATTCAAACTTTTGAGAAATTAAAAAAATCGTAAAATGTTTGCGTTTAACTAAATAATGTATTAAAATATTTTGGTTATAGGTAATAAGAAATGAAAATTAGACAATATACATTAAAAAATCCAAATAATCAAATGTAATATTAGGTTAGAATAAAACGGAGCGAGTCAGAAATTCACAGCAATACTTTACCACGACTTTGGCACGTTGCATCACTTTAGCACAAAGCGTCACTTTAGTACAGTGAGTTTATTTGGCGTTGTGCATCAACTTGGCACGGCGTCACTTTCGCATGGCGTCAGTTTATTACTGAGGGTCATTTTTGCACTTTTTTTTTTCTTTTTTTTTTTTGCTTGAAATTAACAGTTTTTTTATTGTACTGAAGGTTGTTTTGTACAAAGCAAACCTTTTTAAACCTTAATTCGAAAATTTTTCGACGATACATTATAGTTATCAATGTTTAGACCGCTGTAATATATAAATCACGTGTTTGGAAAACTGAATCGTTAAATTAAAAGCAAACACGCATTAGGTTTGTGAAAAAATTAAACTTATTTTACAAGTTTGTTTTTAAAGTTTTTTAATATTCTTGTAAATGTAGTACTATCTTGTTTTGACAATAATGTAAAAGAATATATAAAAAGTGTAATAAACAAAAATAATTAAATATTGAGCAAATACTACATATTAAAAAATATTTTTCGAACATGTAACTAGTTTTACTTGTATAAGTACTAAAACAACCTGTTGTTAACTCAAATTATTATTCAATTTTATGAAGTTAAATTACTTCAAACTTAAAAATAAAGTTAAAGTTCTGATATAAATTTATTTATTATATTATTCCTCGTTAAGGTGTTATCTACAAAAACAAAAAACTTTATTTAATGTTTTAAAATTATAGTTGCTTGACGCATTAGTTATAGATACCTATAAATTCAAGTTCATAGACAACATTCATACACACATAAAGAAGTCTTAAATTCCTTTGTTTACGTTTAACCGATTATAATGCTTATTTACTGATTGAAGGCTTATAACGAAAATGTTGCAGAAATAATAGAACTAAAATCAAAGATGTTATTTAAGGATATACAATTAAAAACAAACGTTAAATAGCTAATTAATCGCTGCAAGAATTACGATCAACAACTACATAATTTTTGAAATTGGTTACCAAGCTAATAAACATAATAAGTTATATAATTTATGAATTTATAAGCTTTATTAAATGGTTTGTTGATTATTGAAAATTGAGAGTTAATAGTTTGCAAAGTTAATATAAATCAATACATTTTTTAAAGAAGTTACTTAAAGATATAAATTTAAAAAGTTATTTTTAAGTTGAAAAACACAAACTACATTTAATCTATAACAAGTTAATGTTGTATGAAATTAAATTCATTACTTGAAAACATATAGTTGTTTCAAAACAAACAGTATAAAAATTTCAAGTGTTTTGGTCAATTTGATTAAATTTATAAGGTATAATTAATGTTAGACGTATTATAATACCAAAAGAATAAAGAATTGAAAAACATTATACATTAATTACAAAATCAGTAAACAAGAACACCCTAAAAGTCTCTAAAAACAGGCTTTAGTTTGTTTTCAAACAGTTTTGCTACTTTCTGTTCTTGAGTTTTTTTACAAAGTTTTAGAAATCTAGGCTTTCTTTTAATTATTTAAAAATATACTATTTTATTAACTAATTAATATCTTTTTGTCTTGTCGTATTATTTAGTTTGATTAAAATGTTTATAATTATTAATTAACGAACCTAATATTTTAGATTTAATACTGATAAAAACTTTAAACTATTTCAACTAAAAAGTACTAAAAAGCATAAAACTAAATTTTCCTTAGAAACCAAAAGACAGTAAAATAAAAAGATCTTTAAATAAAGCTTAAAATACCTCCAAGTTTAGAGTATTATTAACATAAACTTTTATCAGTAAAATAAAAACTTTCATAAATCCTCCAGTTAAAAAGTTTTATTTCGTGCAAAATTTTTACACCGTTCTAAAGTGACCCCCGTACTAAAGTAATGATGTGCAAAAGTGACCGACCGTGCAAAAGTGACCGACCGTGCAAAAATGACCATCTATGCTAATGTCAGGCACCTTGCTAAAACGACGCCGTGCAAAAGTGACTCATTGTGCGAAATATACGCTGTGCAATATAAACGCACCGTGCTAAAGTGACGCCGTGCAAAAGTGACTCATTGTGCGAAATATACGCTGTGCAATATAAACGCACCTTGCTAAAATGACGCCGTGCAAAAGTGACACACTGTGCGAAACAGACGTTGTGCAATATAAACGCACCTTGCTAAAGTGACGCCGTGCAAAAGTGACACACCATGCTAAAATTACGACCGTGATAAAGTTTCGATGTGCCATTCAGCCACTCAACCCAATAAAACAAGGCTATACATGATTTTCTAAAGAAATTTTTAAGTTAATTTATCGATATTGAATATTTAATACTGGAATAAAAGTTATTAAGTTTTAGTATAAATTTATTTTATAAGATTTTAGCTTTTGTACATTTTATTAATTTGTATTTCTTCGATCAAAATAAAGCTGAATTACTTCTAAATTTTATAAATTGAATTAAAATTTTATCACGATTTAAACTATATAAAACTTAGTTCTTTTCATTATTCAACCCTCATCTACCACAAAACAATTAGTAATTTACTTCACGCATGATTGGATAAAAATCTAAATATTTTTGCCCTCCCACAATATGTAAATATGTCCTAGAATTTTGTAAAACACAGATTTTATATGCCAAGCTTTAATTAGTAAAAATGATTACAGCTTTGTCTATTATTTTATTATACTTGTTGTATGATAGTCAAGTATAAGCAATTTACAGTTTATAGCAAGGTTTGTTTTGAAGAGTTGATTATTTTTACATCATGTTCAGCCAGCAAAATTTAGAAGTGATCTTTAAATTTATGAAAATGTTAAAGCAATGTTTGTAAGCATTTTAAAAACGAGTGTATACACATGACCATTGAAAACTTTTGCAATAATACTTTTTGTTGAAATTGTTGCTGTCTCTAATTCATATGTAATAGTTAAAAGTAAAATTTTTATTGCTGTTTTTTAAATTATTTTTATTTAAAGTAATTTCTGTTCATTTCTGAAATTATTTTTCTATGAAAATTTGTAATAGTTCTCTAATTAAAATGCTGGTAAATTGAGCAAGGTAAATATTTCACAACTTATTTAACCCAGCTTGAATTTTTAACATTAAAAGAAGAATTAAAAAGTTTTCACAAATATTATACATATTTTTATTTTGTTGAATATAAACTGTGATCTAGTAACTGAGATCAAACTATATAAAAGAAAAAATAAAACCTGTTTAATGTTTATAGTAGTGCTGAAATATGAATATATTCACAGTTCTGTAGCCTCTTATATTATAAATTCTGGTGTTAATTATTTATACTGGTACCTTATTAGTGTGTCTAAATATTAAAAAAATGTAAAATAGTTTTTTACAAAATTACTATGTCTTAATGTCTTGGTTATATATTAAACAAAATAAAAATACTTATTTTATTTGTAAAAATTTCAAATTCTTGTTTAAATTTATATGTTAAAAATGCAAGCTGTGTTTCATAAATAAAGGTATTAGTATAAATAACTACATACCACCAAAACTTTTATTTTAAGATGCTACATAACTGTGGGTATATTCATACTCCAGCACTACTATAAAACACTAAACAAATTATAAAAAATCATTTTTTATATACTTTAATCTCAGTTACCATAGACTAGTTATAGCTTAAAAAAGTTTAGCAAATCCAGGTTTTTCAAACACTCAGGTTCACTTAGCTTAGACTTAAGTTTTAAAAAACTGAGGAGGTATTAGGTTTTTTTTTTAATCATTCTTTAAGACTCATTAGTAAAGTTTTAATCAACTTGAAGGTTTTTTTTAACTCAGGCTACTTATAACACTTAAAAATTAAATGTTTTCTCAAATTTAGGTATTTTATACATGACACTTAGACGAGCATAAAGTTATTGTTATAGGAAAATTTATTAATTTTTCAAAAAACATAAAACTTTAATGTCAATTATTTTCCTTATCTTTAAAGCTATCTAAAAAAATTTTTTTTTATTATAGAGAACGCACCTTTGCCTTTAATTTAAAAAAAAAATTATTTAATTTGGGGTTGGAATTATTTCATGGGGTCCCTCCAAAAATAAAGGTTTTTTTTCGTTTTTTTTCATCAAATGGTATTAGAACCAAAAATAAATATTTTTTTTTAATTTTTTTTTTTGATTTCCCTTAGTTTGCATGTTATTAAAATTAGTAAATAGTTATTTTATAAATAATGTTAATATCTTTTACGATTTGGCCGAAAATCAAAATGTAGTATATTACACTATCATTTGCCTTGGCCATTTCCTAGATAAAAAATTGATAAAAGGAAAAAAAAGTTAATAAGAATGTGATTTACATCAAACTAAATAAAAATAAAATAATTTAATTAAATTTGTTGTATATTCACATTCTTATTAACTTTTTTTTTCCTTTTATCAATTTTTTATCTAGGAAATGGCCAAGGCAAATGATAGTGTAATATACTACATTTTAAATTTCGGCCAAATCGTAAAAGATATTAACATTATTTATAAAATAACTATTTACTAATTTTAATAACATGCAAACTAAGGAAAATCAAAAAAAAAAATTAAAAAAAAATATTTATTTTTGGTTCTAATACCATTTGATGAAAAAAAACGAAAAAAAACCTTTATTTTTGGAGGGACCCCATGAAATAATTCCAACCCCAAATTAAATAATTTTTTTTTTAAATTAAAGGCAAAGGTGCGTTCTCTATAATAAAAAAAATTTTTTTTAGATAGCTTTTAAGATAAGGAAAATAATTGACATTAAAGTTTTATGTTTTTTGAAAAATTAATAAATTTTCCTATAACAATAACTTTATGCTCGTGACACTTAGTCTTATTAGTATTTTAAATATTTTTTAGAATTATACGCAGATCAACAGTAGTTCATCATCAGTTTGCTTTCACTATTTTTTGTTTTAATTAAATCAGGATGACCTAGACTAGCATGAAGTATCTCAGACTGTATTGCTGCTTCAAAGAACAGCAACTCTGTAATATTGATCAAAGTTATAAGTTTAAATCTTTTATGTGAAAAGCAAAAATAACCAATTTTTTTAAGTTTTATAGCTATATTTTTTATACCATTGATAACTTTTTTTTCTAAAATTTCATAGTTTGTTTTAAATATAAATCTTTTTTTTACCATTAAATTTTTTTATTATTTGAAAAAAAAATTGTTTTATAAGATCATGCTTGCTTAGCAACTTATGATTTACCTTGTATATATTTAGTTTAAAATTAAGCATCGTGTGGTAATATAAGTCAAAAAAATTATTAAGAATTATTAACTTCTTGATAAAATAAAAATTTTCAAGTAGTTTTAAAATAACAAAAACATTTTTTTGTATCAAGTTCAAATTAAATTGAAGACTGATTAAAATTTTTAAAGAAAATAATATGAGGTATTTTTTTCAAAGTTTTTTAATATATAACTTAATTAATGCGCGGATAAAATTTATTTTTTTTATCATTTAATAAAATAAACATCAAATTTTTATGACATTTTAAATTTATGTAATTACATATTAACTTTATATATATATTGAAAATAGTGCAATTAAATAAACTTAAACACTTTTCACAAAGCCCAATTGAAGGGCTTTTAAATAATTTGATAAGAAAATATTCACATTGTTTTTTTGTACAGTTTTTATACCTTTGTTTAGCAAAATGCTATTTATTTCAAACCGTACTAGCTGAAGATTAATGCATTCTTTGTTTTTATGAAATTTATATTCTAATTTTTTTAATCTACTTTTCTAAAATGTTGTATACACAAATACATACTAGATAATTTGTTGTACTCCTTGATAATATTAAGATATAACATGGTATGCAGACTTTTTTTTTAATATAAGTTTAATTTTATAAATACTTACACACAGTTATAGTAGTTTTATTCTATTTTATAACTGAAGTATTTAACTAGTTTACTATACTTTGATTCTACCTATAAGCTAAATTTAGTTTAGAGAAAAAATGTTAACTTTAAATTAGAATTTTGTTCATAGTTTTGAAACGTTTATTTATAGATAAGTTATGTTTGTTTATTTTTAACAATTTTTTTTAGTACTTTTCAGTTTTATCATTGTTATAAGAATAATTGTTGTTGTTGGATTTGTTTACTACTACATTTCTTTTAATTAAGCAAATTAAAATTTGCATAGAATTTTTTCGATTAAACACATTAAAACAAATTAAACTTCTTTTTTATTACATCATTTAAAAAATAAATTACTTCTAACAGTTAATTTTGTTTACAAACTTAAATTTACTTACTCTAATGTTTTCAAACATTATATGCTAGATATTATCACAAAAAAAAACTTCTATGTAACATTTTAAAAAATCCCATGTTTGAAATTTTTTTTTAAACAAAACCATAAAAAGAAATTTACGAACGTCAATGTAGTATGTTTTTTTTTTTTAAGTTCACTAAAATAAAAATTAACAAATAAAAGTAATTTCTATCTAAGTATTATTCTTTATCTACTGGGTTTAACAAAAAAGGTCAAGATTTATAAAATTTAGCTTCTAATTAATTTCAATGAAACACAGTAAAATGGTTCCAAAAAATGCCTAAAGGTCAACAGAATTCCCAACTCAAGCCCGTAAATTTGTTATTTATGTAATTACAGCTTGTTTGATTAAATTTAGTTATTTTCTTTAAGTTTCATATAATTCTATTTTTATTATGTCTGTGTTTTTAAACTATAAATTTAAAAGAAAACTTTAAATTAAGATAGCTCAAAATATTAAAAACAAATAATTGGTGGGTGAGGTGTCTTTATTAAAAATCTAATTTACAAATTTAAAAAAATCATGGATAACTTAAATATTTATAATACTTATGTATCTAAATAAGTTTTAACCGGTTTTTGTAAAACATAACAATGATAATTTTTAGTTTAATTAACTTTTATATAAGACTGTTGAGCTGGAAAGTGTGTAGAACATATAATAAATAAGTTATGATAACATAATTTAGAAAGGAACAAAATGTTCTTCTTTAAAATTGAAATGAATACATTATCTTCTAAAATAATAATGATATTTTACTCTTTTAGATAAATATATGTAATTTTATACTGTTTAAAAAATTAAAATAGTTTAAGTTGGGTAATTTTGATGTAAAAGTGATGATATATCACTTATTACAACATTCAGTAAATGTTTTTATTCATTAACTATTTTACTTTTCAGGTTAATTATTTTAAAGTAGTTTATTTGTCTAAAGTTCTTAACTGAATAGTGACCTGACCAGTAATTCACTAAGGATTGTTAGGTAATTGTGAGCTGAATTTTAATGAACTTATTTCAAGTCCATGATAGCTTACATTAGTTATGACAAATAAGTTATACCATAAAACTAATAGTTTTTTGCAACCAAAAAAGTCAAGTCTTTTTTTCATTTAAAACTTAAAAGTAGGTTTTTATTTTGAAAACTATGTAATAAACTAGTTAATAAAAATAAAAGTAAAACTACAAAAAACATATCAAAAAAGTAATAGGTTTAAAATTTAAAGGAAAAAAGATTGGAACATCACTGAATCTAGCTTAAAACAGAATTGCCACTCTATCTAGAGTCCTGAAAAACCTAGACAAACCTGGAATTTGACAGTTTAGGCAAAAAATAAACCTGGAACTTTAACAATTTTCATATTTTCAGTAATAAAATTTAGATTTGACTCAAAAAATTTATCATATAAATAAAAAAAAAACGTGTCATCATCTACATTTTTTTTTACTAAAAAACTTATTTAAAGTAGCTTTACAGTATCTTGTCAATGTTTTTTTTTTATTATTTAACACATTTTTTACCTTAAACTTAACTTATAATTAAAAATAGACTCAAAATTGTGTACTTTTAAAAAACCTGGAAGAAATTTTGAAAACCTGGAAAAATTTTTGAGTCTATTTGAAACAACGAGTGGCAACTCTGTTAAAACTTTAAGTATTCTTTAATTACGTACTTTCTCGGAAACATTACTGTACATCTAATAGATCTGTTAAATTAAGTTTGTAACGGTAAATTATATTATTAAGTTTAGGTAAGTTTGTAAAGGGGTCTAACATATTAAATGAAATAATAAAATTTTCTATATAATTTGATCTACCCTAACATAAACTAGTTAAAGCTTGAAGCAGTTTAGTAAATCAAGGTTTTTACATTCTTAAGTTCACTTAGCCTAGATTTTAATCTCAGAAAAACTAAAGCCATCTTAGGCTATTATTATTTTTTTCTAAAATCATTCATTAAAATTAATTAGTAAATTTTAAGACAACTTAAAGTTTTTTTTTAACTCAGGCTACTTTTTACACTTCAAAATTAAATGCTTCCTCTATTATTAGGTATTTTGTACATGGTAATTACTCTTATTAGTATTTTAAAGATTTTTTAAGAATTATACGTTGATCAAAAGTTATTTTCAACAGTTGCTCTCACTACTTTTTGTTTTAATTAAATCAGGATAACTTAGACTAATTTGAAATATCTCTGACTGTATTGATGCTTCAAAGAATAGCAACTATGTAGTATTGATCAAAGTATAGTTTTGTGAAATGTGTCAAAATAAAGTAAAAGGTTTAATTTAATTCTCGTTTTGCACAATTGACATCTAACCTTCTATAAAGTTTAACAGATTAGTTTAAGTAATTAATTTACACTTACCTTTGGAAGTTTCTATTTACTAGAATAAATGTTTTAATTTAAAGTAAAACTTTATTTTGATAGCTTGTTTAAAAGAAACTTAAAACCTTTTTTTTGATAAGTAAAAAAAAAACAAAAAAAAAATACAATTTCAAATTAGAAAATCTAAAACCTATTCTAAACCTAAAACAGGATAAAGAAAAGTTTAATAAAAATTCAAGGAAATTTTAAAAAAGGTAAAACAGGTTTAAAGAAAATCTGAAATAAAGCAAAAATCTTTGAATTTTTTTTAAATGCTATAAGTAAACAAGCTAGAGTTTTTAAAAATTACAGTGAATAATAATATATTCTATAAATGCAATTTTATACTATTACCAGACTAATCACATAAATTAAACATCTATAAGTTACAGCATTTAACAAAATGAATTTATTGGTTAATTATGCATTTTTAATTCAAGTTTTATTTTGCTTTCATGTTTCTAAATTTCAACACTGCACCTCTTTCTTTAAAACTTTTAAATGGGTTATTTTAAAAGGCTAAAAATACAAAGAATTTTCACAAGTATAATTAAATTTTTTTAAGATTCTTGCAGTTATTTAAATCATGTCTTGGCTTTAGTTCAAACTAGAGTTTTATAAAACAATGAAAGTTCTTTAAAAGTAAAAAGGTATTATGTAGAAGTTTTCCAAGGCTTGTATGGTAAATCTAATTGAAATAAAGTGTTTAATAATAAAAAAGGTATAGTAGAGGAAAAATAGCACATAAATGTTTATTTATATCCATATACCTCAACAGTTTGAACCTGAATGTCTAGTTTTTATATTTGTTTGTTTTTTTTTGAAGCTAATTAGTCATTGAACATTTAATTTTAATGTTTGTTTTTTAATGATAAAAAACTAATTTGTCATTTTCGCATTTAAAATTTTATTGGCCAGACATTACTATAAAAAAGTTAAATTTAAATCTTTAAGAGAAAGTTTAAACCACGGTATGGTAAAATTATACTAGGTTAGCCAGATAGTATAGTAATAACGCTGGGAAAGTATTCTTAAAAATCAGTTCAAGCTAAAATATGCAGAAAAAAAGCTGAGTCAGCATTTTTATTAATTTTTTTTAAATTCTTATCCAGTTTGACAAAACATTTAAAAAATTGACTAAAAAATAAATTTTCTGCTTTTTTCAGCTCATACTGATCTTCAAGTGTAGTAACCATAGTACTGTAGTATTTAAAAAGTTTTAAAATGAAAGGACATTAGTTTTAAATAGTTGATTTATTTTATACATAAATTTGTAACAATTAAATGTTAGCAGTTGAAAAAATATATTAGTTTATACAGAAAAAACAAGAACAAAAGATTAAAATAGTTTAAAACATAAATAATTACTTTACGAAATTTTAGTAGAATTGCATATATTTGTCGAAATCTAAAATACAAAAACCATAAATTTTTTAATTGAAAGCTTAAATTTGTCATAACAAACAAAAAATTAAGTAAAAAAAAGTAAATCAATAACCAATTAGTAATTTGTTCGAAAATTTAAGTTTTTATTTAAAACTTTTGTTATTAAAAAAGTATCTAGAAAGTTATTTTTAAATCTATGTAAGAAAAAAAAATATTTTGATTAGTTCAATTTAAAGCAAAAGTTTGTTGAGGAAGACAAATTGCAAAAAAGCCATAAAAGGCTCAAGATAATATTTCTAGAAAAAGAGACATCAGCTCTTGTGTTGAAAGCTGGAAATTGAGTTGTCTGAATTTGATTAGTCATGCATCTCTCTTATATAAAAACATGGTTTTTAACTAAAAATATTTTTTTTTAAACATAATTTTGAGTTAGCTTTTGAGATAAAGTCTTTTCCAGGTGTTTATTATGACTGGTTTCCTGTTCCATATGCTCCCCCTAAAAAAGAAGAAAAAGGAAAAAAAAAACTAATAACATTGTTTATGATAATCATTGAATAAACAACATTGCCACACACTCAGGATCTTATGAAGTTTTTTCTATAGTCAGAAAGTTAAACTCAGAAAGTTCTCAATATTTATTTTAATCTCATAAGGACTTTTTCTAGATTTAAAATGATTTCAAGTGGAATTAGTTTCAATATTGTGGCAACCCTGCATAAGTTGATAGATTTGACTGTGCTTTTTTGGTAATATTGTAAATAATTAAAGTTGAAAGTTAAATTGATAAAAGCTTTCATAATTAGAAGATTAAGAAAGTATTTTATTTTCCTATTACAACTTTTTAGAACAGTTCATACATATCATAACTATAATCATCTTAAAATAAAGGATATTTGTGTCATTTTTGTTGACTTATAAATTTCAAAACACAAAAACTTTTTAGTTTTTTATTCATTTTTTTTACTTTATTTCACAGCTAAAGGATACAGCTAAAATATTTATTTTTGAGTTGTTGAGTTGATCTTACAGCCCAAAGAAGAAGTTGAATATTAAGGCTTTTTTTAGTTCTTAGAATATATTTTTTTTACATAAAGTTACTTATAATTATTATTTAAAAAAATTATTTAGTTGATTAATTTATTCATCAGTGACTTTATTTTTTATACAAACTTAATATTTTCTGGGATATGAGCCATTTTTTTTTCTGTTTTGTTGTTAAGTTATGGTCTTCTTGCTTAGTCAAAAAGAAATATAGAAAATTTAAATTCACTGAGTAGTAAAGATATTTCTATTTAACATTTAAAAATAAAGTAAAATGTTTATTTTATCTTTTTTAATAATTATGTAGCGAGAACTATAAAAACATTTATAGACTCTTTGGTGGTTTGTTAGTTCTTGCTATGTATAACTTGCTAAAATTTTATGTATTTTTCTTGAAAAAATCACCTGCAACAAAAAATCTCACATTAAATAAAGAATTTAGCCATTGATTTATTTAAACTAGATAAAATAAAATGGCTCCAGCACCGAAAAAAAAGGCTGCAAAATTAAAAAAACCAGCACCGAAGAAAAAACCAGCGCCAAAGCAAAGAAAACCTGAAGGCCCAAGGAAATTCTATTGGAAAGAGGTAAGTTGTTGTTATACAAAAATAAAGTTTTATTCGTAAGTAATTTTTTTTTATCCAAATATAAACTTTTTTTTTTTGATAAAAATTAGATAATTTTTTTGTTTTATTTTACATCTTCAGTAGTAAAAATAGTTAAGTGATGTGTAACTTATTAACCGAAAGGCATTTTTGTACTAAAGATCCTTTGACCACATTTTTGAATTTTTATATTTCATCGTGTTAAATAAGCTATACCTATAAAACATGTTACAAACTTTAACGAACCGTGGTTTACGTCATAAGCTGAAATTCAAAAAAAAATTGTAATTTCAATATTTTTTTTTTTCAAATCTATGTACTTTCTATCAGAAAATGAAAGAATGCGGCCAAGGTATTCTGCCAGAAGG
The DNA here is from genome assembly GCF_965202585.1 of Thalia democratica. Classification (NCBI taxonomy): domain Eukaryota; kingdom Metazoa; phylum Chordata; class Thaliacea; order Salpida; family Salpidae; genus Thalia; species Thalia democratica. The sequence goes on from NC_139165.1 coordinate 88,829,166, forward strand.
ATACAAGGCATTTTGGCATTATGCTGAAAAAAAGACAAAAAAGACGAAGGATAACAAAAACTACATGCAAACAGATGCTTTCTTCGTGCTGCCAGACGGCATGTATGTAAGGTATGTTTCGTCATAGTTGCTTTTTAAGTTGTTATTTTTTTGAACTAGAACTATTTGGGTTTGTACGCTTAAAGGTCAGGCTGAAATGAAAAAAAAATGCTGAGTCAGCAAAAAAAGAAACTTTTTTTACATTTTTTCTATATTTAACTGTTTAAACTTTGTTTTTGATTAACTTTTATTATGTTTGAGTACGGTAGGTTAGTGACAAGGGTATAAAGTTAAAGAACTTTAAAGGAAAGTGCTGACTCAGCTTTTATTTCGGTTTTTTATAGCTCAGACTGACTTTAAAGTATACTTCCCCTTTATTTGTAATCGGTAGGCCCATGGACGTTTTAGTTTTTCTGAACTCCAGCTAAATAAAATTTACTACAAGCTCTGCTTGTAGGGATATTCTATAAAACTCTGCAATTTTTTAACAGATCATTTAAGAAGCTGAAAAAACTGCTGCCTAAAGGGTGTACACTGAACTTGGATATGTACACCAAGCAGTTCGAACTTAAGGCAAAGTATGCGCAAGCCGAAAGATCAGCTGAAAAAAAGGTTATTGAAGATGAAGAAGAAGAAGTTCTTGAGGAAGTTTATTTGGACTCGGAAGCTGAATCGGACAAAGAAAATGATAAAAGTAAAATGGTGGTTGAAATTGAAGGTGGTGAGACGGAAGAAGGTGGAGTTGAAGTTAGAACCGAAGAAGGTGCCCTCAATGCCGAAAAAGAAAAGGAAGGAGCTGAAATGAGTGTTAGCGATGCTCAGCCTTCAGCGGAAAAGAAGGCTGTTGAAGTAAATGACGGTGAACTCAATGAACACTTGGGTTCTGACTCCAATGTCGAAAAAGAAAATAATGAAAGTGAAATGGAAGGTGTTGAAACTAACGAAGCTGGAGGGAGCGATTCTGTGAGCCTTTCTTTTTCTGATAGTTGGCAAGACTTAGGTTCTGAATCCGAAGAAGAAAATGATGAAAGTGAAAAGGAAGGATCTGAAGTTGAAGGAAGCGATGCTCAGCGTCTTTCTGATGAAGCAGTCAACGTTGGAGTTGCGGCAAACGATACAACTCCCGAATTTGAATTTTTCAAGCAGGCGTGGTTTTCGCACTATGATCAGCTCAACATGGCGTGTTACGAAAAACTTAAAACATACAGCAAGAAAGTGTATGATCAGTACAAGAACGACCCCCGACTGAATGACGCATCGCAAAAGCAGCAGTTTTTCAGCGACATGTACAAACTAATCGAAGATCTGCACGACAAAGACGTAGTCATGCCGGAAGATGTGGAGGACATCAATCTGGACTTTGATTTCACTGTCATGGACTTTCACGAAGCGATTGTGCACTCTATTAAAAAGCAGTTCAGCATTGAATATTACATCGAAACCGAAGCAAAAACTAAGTGGCTGTACGACAAGCACAAGAACAATAAAACCCTGCGAGACAACACGAAACCCCGGCTTCAAACGATGTCGCCAAAAGTAACTCTGCTTAAAGATTTAGTTTATGAGTTACTGGTACCAGTCCCTTAATGCTGGACCGGTAGATCGTGTGGTAGCATGAAGGCAACATCGGGTTTACATCGGACATATTTAAAAACTCTAACCTGGACTTATTAGTTGTATATTTTTAAGTTTGTAAGTGTTTTCGGTGTGTTTGTACAATGTGTTTTTGAAGATTGTTTTATTTCTTGTTAGTGTACAACGCTCAAACTATTTTGGTTTATGAATTTTGCATTGAAATGAATTATGAAGAATGTCTTTAACTACATATTACCATAACCTTTTGTTTGCTTTCTAGGTACATGTTAGCTAATATTGATAAATGAATTCAGCTCAACTTCCAAGTGAAAGAAATCCGCTAAACTGAACTGAGTTGCACCCGCAATGCTATAATTCAAAAAGTTTCCTATTTTCAAATAGGTTAGTAGCTTAAGTTTTATGCATAAAGTATAATTACCAATATTAGTATTTATAAGATTTCTTTTGTTATTTTTGAAAGTATTTGAATTTTTTTTTAAGTATTATAACTTTATCCAAGTAAGTTTTTGTAGTAAAATAAAATATAATATCAAATATTACAATTATTTCAACTAAAATGTCGTCGCCTCACATACAAAGCTAAAACTTTACTATTCAGTAAATATTTCATTTAGTAATTTTACTTAAAACAATTATTTTTTTATACACTATAATTATTGTTTTTTTAGAAATTAACCACTAAGAATCGAAGATGAAAGATTGAAAGCTAAATACCACACATACATTTGCGAATTCAAAAACTCTAGCAACCTTGCTTAGAAAAGAGAGATTTAAACAAGTGAGCAGTTGTAAGTATTCTTTAAATCTGTATTATCAACATTTTTTTTTATTTAGGTTACTATTTTAGTTTATTACACTAAAAAAAATATAAATAAAATATTATCTATGCTTTATCATTACAGGCTTGCTGATTAACTCTGACAAATTAAATTTTATTCGTAACAAAACTAAAACAGCCTAGTTATAAACAACATGTTTTTTAGCAAAAAGTATTTTTTGTTAATGATTAAGTTTTATAAGGTAGACACTCTCTGATGTAAACAAAAGAAAAGCTAAATAAAAAGGTGACGAAAGGATCTTTGTGCACCAGATCCTAGGACCAAATAGTTCGAGCGGTTTATTTACTTCTCAATAAACTACAATGAGTCAGCAACAAATAAGCATTTTTCATGATACTTTTAATTGTAATTGTTTAAACCTTTTATTTTAATTTGGTCAATATGTTTCGGTGAGGTGGGTTAGGATTAAGGGGATGAATAAATAAGAAAATATATATATTTGCTTACTCAGCTTTTTTCAACTCAGACTGGCCTTTTAGTATACTTTCGTAAAAGAGCTGTGTATTTTTACAAGAATTACTGAAGCTAAACAACGATGTTTACATACATATCAGAAAAAATATAAAGAAAAAAAGAGTTATATCGAGATAAGTATTGGCTAAAATTTTGTTTTACCTAGTTTTAACTTATTTTTTATAGTTTGTTGTAAGTAGTTTTAAAAGAAAGCATCTATATTTGTATGCAGTTACTTAAGTTTTTTTCTACATCATTTAAAATAAGTATAACAAGAAAAGTAAAAATTTAAGCAAATAATAAGAACCACTACAAGTTCAACAAAACTAGGTTGAAAACCTTTTAAAATAAGTGTCTCTTTTCTCTAAAAAAAAACACTGAGCAATAGAATAATAAATATTATTTTTGAAACAAAAGATCTGTTGTTCAGTGTTTTAATACTAAAGAATTGTGTAAGTTATTTTCAATGGTTTTTAACCAATTTTTATTTATCAATATCAAAAACTGTCCGATCTTTATATAAAAAAGGCAGGCTACCTGAATACTATTCATCTTAACTACAAGCTCAACTTTTATTTTCTAAGTTTATGAAACATTGGCTAAGCAAATAACTAACTGTTTACTGACTTATCTATGAAAATTTTATAGTTTGTACCAGTGGCGTCGCGTGGTATTTTTTTTAGGTGGTGCAGAATTAAAAAAAAAATTCCCTTCTTTAAAACTCTTTTTTATCTTAAATAAAGACTTTTTTCTACATTAATTTGCTAATTTAATTTGGGAAATTTTGTTAAAAAATAAAAAAAATATTTTTTCAAAAAAAAATTAATTAAGAAAATAACTAAAAAAAAAAAGGTAAATACTTTTAAAATTAAAGTAAATATAGGAATAGAAAAAAAATATTGTAACTTAAAAGACTCAAAAAATGTTAACTTACTTATGAGTATTAAGTTTTAAGAAGGCTTTAAAGTTTAAACTAACAGTAGAAATAATTTAGACAAAACAAATTTTTATTATATTGAAAAATACAGCAACTTTATTAGTTCTTTTTTTTTGCCTCAACTTTATTTAAAAAATATTTGATTAAACATCATACTAAGAATGGTTACTTTACTAATGTTTGATTTAACAAAATGTTAAAAGTCATATTAGACTTGGCAAGAAAATTAAAAAGTCTACAAACAAAACAAAAAAAGGTTTTGTACAAACTGCAAGTTTATTTTAAGTAAAAGTTATTTTACTAAGTAGAAAATAATTGCTTATTTACTGCTAAATATTGAAAAAAATAAACGAGTATCAACTTATAACTAATTAAAACTGTTGATGTTTGAAAAAAAAACAGCTTGACTACTAAGCTGAAAACACAAAAGTAAAATAAGCAAGCTCACAAATATCAAATTTTACGAAGTCTCTAACTTAAAATTTAGAATTTAGATTAAAAAGACTAATATTATAACAAGAAAATACAGCAAATGCAATAATATTTCTCTTAGCCTCAACTTTAGTTGAAAAATATTGGATTAATTAAACATCAAACTATTTATATTTATTTTACTAATATTTAATTAAAAAAAAATCTATTTATACTTGGAAAGTAAATCAAAAAGTCTAAAAATAAATAAAATGTTGTTTACAAATTGAAATTTTTTTAAAGAATAACTTACATTACTCAGTAAAGAAATTTTAAAGAATTTTAAAATACAATTCAGATAAAAAAAAAGTTTGACTAAGTAAAAAACTCAAAAGTAAAACAAGCAAACTAAATAATATTAAGTTTTACAAAGGCTCTAAAGTTAAAACTTAAAGTAGCTTACAGTTTAGATATAACAAACTTATATTTTAATAGAAAACACAGCAAGTATAATAATATTTCGTTTTAGCTTCAACTTTACTTGAAAAATATTGGATTAAATACCAAACTAAAAATAATATTTTTACTTATTTTTAACTAAACAAGAAAGGAATGCATAATGAAGCTTGGCAAATAAATTAAAAAGTCTACAAACAAAGAAAATATTATGTAGAAATTACAACTTTTCAAAGAAAAACTAAACTTTCTTAGTACAGAAAATGGTTACTACTGAATGAATACCTAAAAAATAAATCTGAAGTTCTAACTTTGCAAACATAAATACTTAAACTCTTACTTTTTACCTTTGTAACTTAAATTCATTCTTCTCTCCTTTTGGTTGATAAACTTCTCCATCACCTCTTCCTTGAAACTAGTACAGTTTTTAAGTAAGTGCCTACTAATTGAAATTAAAATTTAACCTTGACTTGACTGACAAATGGTGTTTCTCAATTTTTTTTGATCCTTTTCAAAGATGAAAATGTTCTTTCAGCTTCTACAATAGTCATGGGAATAGTTATCAAAATTCTAAGAAGCTTTGCAGTCTCGTTAAATATTTTAGTCAGGTTATGTTCTTCAAGATATAACAATATTTTCACTAAAGCATCCTGATGCATTTCTGTACGTGAATAAAATGTTTTCAGTTCTCTTTCTAACTGTTTACATTCAACTACAGGATAACACTTCTTCACTGTTTCTATAAACTTTAAAGGAACACAAGATTTATAAACAGTAAAATATTTTGCCAAAAATAACTGCGAAATTCTTAAATGGCCTGAAAACTTGAACCTTTCAGTGATGTTGAAGCTGACACTATCACAGACTTCTTTTGCTGAAGAAGAAAGGCTCTTTTTAACATTCTCTGTACTACTTGAATTTCTTATACTGTTGACTGCAGCTTGAAATGTTTCCAAATGTTGTTTAACTTTTTGAACAGTTAAGTCTGTGCATTGCATGATGTTATACAAAATTTCAACTGCAGGCATAATTTCCTCTGTTAACTCTGATAACTGGCATGATTTAAGCTTAGAAACTGTCCAATTTACTTGACTAGTATTTTCACTGCATTTTCCTAGTTATAAAATCTATAAAAATAGCATTTACCTTGTTCAACAAAAAATTGTTTTAGCTATACAGAGTAAACTAATAAACAGTTTCAATATTAAAAAAAAAAAGCAAGGTTGCCACTCTAAAAACAAGGTTGCCACTCTTTGAGTCAAAAAACTGTCCTGAGTTACCTTGAGTTGGGATGAAACAATTTTTTCACAATTTGATCTTATTTTATGTAGTTTTTACTAAGCTACAAGATGCTTTTTACAGATTTTAAAAACTTAAAATATTTTTTTAGATATAGCCGGTCAAAGTCGAAGGCTACAAAAGGTTCCTTATGGGAGGCACAAACTAAAACAGGGTTAAAAATGTTTCTTTAGATGTTTCTTTTATAAAACAAAAAAATTTGCTAAAATAGAAATCCAAAACACTAAGAAAAAAAAAGTTATAACAAAAGTAATTTTTTTTTGTATATATAAAAATATATATTGATACTTTAAAATTTAAAACTTGTCTTCAACAAAAGTATAAAATTATATAAAAAGTAGGATGAAAAAGTTTGATAAAAATTGCTTTAAAAATTATGGAGAATATAGGTTTTCAGTAAAATTGTATTTTTTTGCTGTTTTGGTTTGCTCATTGTATAATAAATCATTGTACTCTCTGGCTTTGACCGGTTGTATCTAAAAGTTTAATTGGAAATTTCAAGTTTATTAAAGAGTAACTATTAGCTATCTGAAAAAGTTAAAATAAGAACAACATAAAAAAAAGAGCCTATACACCCCCCCCTCCCTTACCCCTCACTATTTTGCACAACTTTTTTTTACAAACATTAAGATTTTTATTATTTTTTTTTCTAAATTTAATGTTTTTTTGTTGGAGGTTAAAAATTCAATAGTTCAATAAGGGTATGTTTTCTTTATTAATTTAATTGTTTTTTATTTTGATGACAGTATTTTTATCAGGAGCTCAACTTTTTTAAGTTTGGTTGGTGAGGCTGTTGACTTTTCAATAAATTTAAAGATAAATTATAAATATGTAACCATTATAGCAGTAAAAAAAATGGTTAGTTAGTTTTCATGTGGCCATAGGGGTAAAACATTTATTTTTTAATTTTAAATAAGCTTGTTATTTTCAGAGTAAAAAACTAAAACCGCTTTAGTCAGACTGAATATTTTTCTAATTTGGCCTGTTTTAATTTATCTTGGGTCATCTTAAGTTTTTTTTTAATTTCTAAGTTATCCTGATTATGAGGCAAGGCAACCATGTTTCAACAATTTTATCTAAAATTTTTGCTTTGTTTATGAAAAAATTAAACCAAAAGTCATATAAAGTAGACTAAATTTTCCTAAAATGTTAAACTACTCTAAGTAATCAAAGTTTCTAAGTTAGGTCTATTTACTTTATTTAAATATGTGACTGTTTCAATAATACTAATTTTTATTTAATATAAATCTAAATTATTTTTCTGTATGAGTAAACTAAAAGTTTATAATAAACTTCTTAACATTTTTTTTCAGAACTCAAACTTTACATTTAAATATAATTTAATTAAACATTTTATTAACTTTATGATAACAATAATCAGTTATAGTTAAGTTTATGTATGCAGATTAAAATAAAAAATAATTTTTTTAAGACTTTGGTGATTTAGGATTTTTATCTATTTTTTTCAAAATATGTAATTTATGACAAGTTTTGTTCTTTTATTGTTTCGTTTTAATAGAAGTGATCTCTTAAATTTAAAATATTATGTGGGTACATAAACTTAAGTTTAATCCTTTGCACTTTGCAGTAGCTTAGCTTTGTTTTTAATTTATGTTTACAATAGCTTGTAGATGATGCTTAAGCAAGTTCTGTTTTAGGGAATTTTCAACTTTACTTACTTACCGCAAGATATTGATTTTGCGGTAATTCTTGACGAAATTTTGCTTTTTTGAGTTCATTTGCGGCAGTCAGCTAAGAGTTTGCGGCAGTGAAGTGGGCAAAATGGTCGTTTTCAAAATTGGAGTTTTAAAAGAGATTTCGTTCTAAAAAATAACGAAAATGTTATAGATACTTTTTTTTTTCTTACAAAATTTTAAAGTGGTGCATTTGCGGCAGTGCAACACCCCACGCGACGCCCCTGGTTTGTACAATAAATAATAGTTTAGTTTAAAATTAATCTAAATTTTATTTGTTAAAATAATTGTTAAATAAATATATTTAGTTTTGTTTTAACAAATGAATAAGACATTTTATTTTCTTATCTACACAATTATATTTACTTTAATTTTATTTTTACAATTTCAAGTAAGTGGCTCATTCATATCATCTACATTTCCATTAATTATATTTAATAAACAAATGTAATAGAGTTTGAAAAAGTTAGCAATGAAGAAAAAATTGAGAACCATCTTTCTATCTTTGACACTGTTTGAGTCATCCTTCATTCCATAGAAGCTAATCGTGTACATTCAAAAGAACCCAGTAGCAATTGTAACACTCCTAAGAATGATTTTACATAATACGGATATTTTATTTTATAAAAAACTTTTCACAAATTTGTTGTATATTTTAATTGTTTTACATTTTAATTAAATTTAGTACTTATTAGTCACTTTAAAAACACTTATTAAACAATTCTGATTGTGCAAAGAACTATAGTGATAGAAACTTTTCAATTATAAGTAAAGCTCGTAACGATTATCACCTAAGTGCTTTACAATCTTTATTTATAAAAACATGCAAACCTAATTTGTGTAAGCAACAATACGTTTATATATCTAATCTTTATAAGTTGTTATAGATTAAATTAAAAGAAAATTTTGAAAGTAAAATATTTCTTTTTTATGTTTAATTTTATTTGAATTTTGTCGCTTATATTTTTATTTTTATTGTTGCTTAACTTAGTTAAATTACTGATCAACTGTTTTATATATGTATTTATGTGTGTGAATGTCTAATTAATTTTTGCTCAACTATGCTAATTAGTGTTAATTGAATTTTTCTGATGTAACCTCTAACTATTTATTTACTCAAAATTTAATCTTAAAATTAGTTGCTAACAAAAGTAGTTCAAAAGCGTTAGCCGAAATCGATTTTATTTGTTGTTTGCTTTAATAAAGATGTTTTTGAATGAATATTGTCTTAGATTTCTGTACAATATATGTAGTACTAAAATGTTATATACTTAGTGACTTTAGGTAAAGAAAAGTAGAAATCAGTTTCATTGTACTTCAAAACATTAGAGAAAGAAGTGTCTGCAATTCGTACAGGGTTTCTTAAAGTTATAATAACTATAGCAATTTCATAAGTTTGGGAAGCCTTAAGCTCAAAAAGGGTCAATAGAGGGAGAAAGCGACTAGTAAAGGGGCCATAACTTTAAACTTTCACTAGATATTCTTGTCGATAAAGACATATAGAAAGGTTTCAAATGTACTTAAGGGTAGTTTGGAAACTTACACTAGACACTCTAGAAATAATGTTATTGAGCAAAGAATTTTCTAAGACGTTTTTATGATAAATTTTTTGAAATTTTATAGAATGGTTGTCATAGCAATTCAATTTCATAAATAAGGCCTTATGAAAAAAGTTTGTAAAACCTTGCTGTAGTAAATAGTCAATAATAATAGTTAATTTAGTTTTGCAAAAAAAAAGCAAATATAACAAAAAAAATTCTTGATTGTTCTAATATCGTTTAAATAAGTTTTTTAGAATTTTTTTTTGCGAACATAAAGTATTTATTAATACGCGAATACACTTGTTCACAGCTTGAAATAAAAAAAAACTTTATCTCACGATAAACCAAGTCATTTAAATTAAAGATGAGCCACTATAACAAAAAAAAACAAAATAAAATAAACATGATAGAAAGCATATAAATAGAAAGTAAATCTAAGTAGAAAATCAAAACTACAAGCTAAGTTTTGGTAATAAAATATAAATTTTAATATTTGACCAACTACCATATTCCTTATTAAGGTTTTTAAATGCACTACGTTCCATATACGGACTCTGCTGTAGTGCTAAAGTTTTCTTACAGTTTTTACTGATAACCTTGTAAATAAAAGTTTTATATATTTTTTTCAGTTATAAAAAAGTTTAAAAGAAAGCTTCTTTATTGCACTCTTAAAATTGTTTATATATTTTTAGTATTTTGTTATACTCCTTTTTCGAGTTGGTTTAAATTCATCATAACAATCAGTTCATTTTATTTAGTAACAAAAACTGACATTCAGGTTTACCATTTTACAAGTTATAAGATGTTTTTTATTTATTTTTTGTGTACTTTATTGTTTTAATATAAGTCGCTTGTATAAGGTTCAAATGACATTATTATCGTTAGAAAAAAAAACATTTTCTTTTTTTAATCTAGACAGATTGTGATTGTTATTTAAAATATTTGTTTTTAAATCTAAGTTCAAGAAAATAAGAAACAGTTTAAGAAAATTGATAACTTTGTCATTATGGTTCTTTTACTAAAACTTGAATTAACAACTTTGCTTACTTTCGTTAAAGCCATAATATGCAATTATCAGTAGTGGTAAAAATTGAAAAGTTACTGATAGCAACCTTTGCTGCTTTCAAAATGTTTGAAGATTAAAACTTTCAGTTTAAATTGCAATCCTATTCATAAGTAACTAACTGCAAATGTGTTTGTTTAAAGTTCATTTATTTTTTTTGAAATATATATTTTTTAATTTTGTAAAATCTTAAAATTTATGTTTTGATTGGATAAAAAGTACTTTATATATTATGAATTAAAATTGTAGTGTAATGAAAAAACTTTTTTAATAAAAAGGTCATAAAGTTACTAGGTAAGTTAAGTCATAATGCTAGTACCGTTTTATGTAAGTATATAGTTTATTAAAGAGTATTAGAGTGTAATTTCTCCTTTTTCTGAACAATAAATATTTTACAAAGGTTTGTGAATGGTTTACTATATTATAGCTCTATCAAAAAAATTAAAATATAAATTTCAATTAATCAAGAATAAGTCCAACACATATTGTTTATTAACTATTGATGTAAATTGTGGGCAAGTATTTCATGTATCAAACTTACACTGTTTAATATCAAGTATAGAGGGTCAAACATTTTATTTAAGTACATTGATCCTTATTTAAAAGCTTAAAGTGTATGTGTGCATGACTATTTAATTTCTTAAAACTTAATAATTCAATGCTTTTCATTGTCTTTTTTGATAAATATAAATATAAATAATAATTAATTACCAAAATCTTAATAATTAGACCTACATGAGCTTTTTATTTTATTATTTTTTTACAATACTTTGACATAAATATACACTAAGGCCATAGGAGGGGGGTAAGCCATGTTTTTTACAAGTTGATCTTATCTGATAAAGTTTTTTCTAAGCTTCAAGATACCTTTTATCATTTTAAAAAATGACCAGTCAAAGTCGGACCACATAATAGGTTCCCTACGGGAAGGGAAAGTTAAAACAGCAAAAAAAGACTATTTTATTTACAATCTATTTTCTACATTTTTCAAGCAATCTTCTTCAAATTTTCACAGTCTATTCTTTTTACAATAACAAAAAAAATACTTTGGAATTGAAAAAAAATTGTAAAGATACTTTTTTTTTTGTAATAAAATTAATATTAAAAATATTTTATAATTATAGATTATTAAAATTCATAAGTAAAGTTTTTCTTTTAATATAAGAAACATTTCCTGAAAATTTGAAGAAGATTGCTTGAAAAATGAAGGAGGAGGTAGATTTTTAGTGAATTTTAAAATTTCCAAGAAAATTAACCCCAAAAAATTTTTTGTCCATACGTTTGTATCTGAAACTTTTTGCAAAAATAAAAATATCTCAAAAGTTAAATAAAAACTGGCTTGTAGTTTGTACTTTGAGCTTTTATATAAAAGCCAAAGGTAATTTTTGTAAAAAAAAGTGTTTTGCCCCCTCCTATGGCCTTAAGTTTGAAAACTTACTAAAACAAAGTAATTTTAATAATATATAGTTTTATGTTTTGAAGGAGATTTTTTTTAACATCATAATCTAAGACATATATGAGTGTTTTTTATTTATTTATAAATTAATTACTTTCTAAGATGTAAAAATCAATTGAAGTGATGAAATTTGAATTTTTAAACACTTTTATTCTACAAACACTTTGTATAAAATAATTTTAAAAACATTTAGAAATTTTAGATATCATTTACTTTTTTTTAGGTTTTTTGTTATAAGTTTGTGTGATAGAAACTTTTCATGGCAAAAATTCTTTAAGTTTTAAAAAAAATTATGTTTTATTTTATTTTTCAAGCAATCTGTTTAAGTTTTCAGGAATTGTGGTTTTCAATATTAAAAACCAATTTTAGAAAGCATAATTGTGAAAAAAATTATTTAATAACTTATCAAAAAATAATTTTAGAAAAATAAATAAAATATTTTTTGAATTAAAATTAGTATTAAACTATAAGTTCTGTTTATAACACTACAATGACCTTAAATTAAGTTATATAAATTTAGTTGTAATAAACAGAACTCATAGATAAGATAAGGGACTTTCTTTCACATGTTGATCTTATTTTTAAGATTTTTTACTAAGCTAGCAGTTGCATTTTACTGTTTTGTAAAGTTCAAATTACTGTTTAAGATATAAGGATAAAAAGTCAAAAAGCTCAAAAGGTTCCTTATGGAAGGACTACAGTGATAAAGCAACAAAAGATTATTTTATTTAAAATCTATCTTCTCTTAAAGTTTTAAGCAATCATTCTGAAATTTTTTCAGTTTAATTACAACTAAAATAAACATTTCTATTGTAGAAAGTTTTTAAACTTTAAAAAGGTCATAAAACTTCTAATTATTATTTAGTTTTATATCTTAAAAATAGGATTTTTTCTTTTACTGTGAGGAAAGATTCCTGAAAATTTTAGTATAGTTGACAAAAATTAAAGGAAAAGAAAGATTTTTTCTAGATTTTTCAAAAATTTTTAGAAAATTACAGTTTTTTTTTTCTATTGAAAACTTATATATAACTAACAATATCTTAAAAATTAAACATTATTTTGTTTAATGAAAAGTATTTTATAGTATGTAATTATTGCTTTCATGTAAGTTTAATGCAAATTTTTGTTAAGGAAATGTTAACTCCCCTGCTTTGGCCTTAATTATAAAAGAAGAAAGTTTTTAAATAACTTTTTGATAGCTGCAATAAGGAAAAAATTATCAGTGAAAAAGTAATTTTTTGTCTCTTTAGTTTGTGACTTCTATAAGGAAGCCATTGATTGATTTCTCTAAATTTGATCATTTCAAAAGTTATTTTGAATTGAAATCAAACAGTAATTACTAGTGGGTAGTTATTAATGTAAAAGACAGACTATCAGAAAAATTTTATTTACTCCCATGCTGTTAACAAAAAGTAGAATATGTAACTAATAGCTAAATTTAATATCTTAGTTTTTTCTTCTCACAAATTTTTCAATGCAAAATATTTCAGTAAAACATACTAGAATTGTATTTAAAAATACAATGATAACAAATAAGAAATGGTGAATGGAAAACCTCAAAAAGCAATATGAGTTCGGAAGAAATATTGAAGTTGATTGAGAGCAGAATTTCAACAACTTTGTGTCCCAAAAACGACCAACTCAAATCATTATTCAGCAGACGAGAGTCATCTTCTGTTATAAATGGTTTTGTTGCAAATGAAGATCAAAAAGTCTTGTTTGTATCAATCAGAAGTTTTGAAGATGAAAGCCTGGAAGCCTTGCAAGCAACACTTACTCCACCCACTGAGGTGAAATAAAATATTGATACAAAAAACCATATAAAATACTTTAATGTTTAATACCTAGTTGTTTTATCACACTAAGTTTTCTTAGTTAAATAGTAAACATTTTCAACTTTTTATAAGCTAAATGTTAATTTATAATAACAATTTTTAGCAGGGTTTTGCCACATTTTCAGGTGTCTCAGAATTAGTTGATACTTTTTTTTGTAGTTTAGGTTTACTCATACTAGTTTTTTTTTGAAAAAATCAGACTTGTTTGATCTTTTTTGGAAAAATTAAGGATTTTTAAGGTATATATATTTTTTAATATCAGGCTAGTTTTTAGGACTTTATTATTTTGCCTAAAAAATATTTGTTTTAGTTTTTTGTTGTTATTTTAGTTTTTAAATTTAAACTTAATTATGAGTAATATTTTCAAATTTTTGGGTGATATATAAATTTCTTATAAACTCGACTAGTTTTTGGTCACTCAGTTTAGATTATTTACCTCAAAAACTTGAAACTCAGATGCGAATGGTTTTTTTTCATTTTAAACTTAAGGCCATAGGGGGAAGGGACAGTAAAATTTCTTTTTATTGAAATTTATTTTAGGTTTTTACATAACTACTTAAGCTACCAGTTAATTTTTACTGCTTGTTGAAATTTGAAGGAACTTTTGAGGTTAAAGCAATCAAAGTTAAAGGGTACAATAGGAAGGAGCAAACTGAATAGGGTAAATTACAGTATTTCACTAAAAATCTTTCTAATCTTTGAGTTTTTGTGCAATTGGTTTATAATATTGTAAGAATAATCTTTATTAAGATTTTAACAATTTGTGGCAAACTGATTTTTGATATTTTCTTATATCAAAAAAATACATATTTATTTTAAAGTTTTGGTCAGAAATGTTTTTTGTTTATTTATTTATTCTTGTTTCTACAAAATGTTTTTAATATCAAAAAGAACAGTTCCTGAAAATTTAAAGTAAGTTGCTTTAAAAATAAAGGAGTAGATACATTTTTAGTGAGCTTTTCAAAATTCTGAAAAAATCAGCCTTGAAACTGTTTGATTCCATTTGGTTACTGGGTTTTTTTTAAATTGGTTATGTTCCAAAAGTTAATTGATTTCTTTTATTCTATAGAAAGTATCTTATAATTTATAGTTTAAGCTTTCAAATAAGAGTCAATGTTATTTTTTGTATAAAAGAAAATATTAAACCATCTTATGTCCTTAAGTAGTGTTTTATACAATATAGCTTATGTAAGTAAAGGTTATATTTATTAAATTATATTAATATTCAATAAATAGGTACTATGTATCCTATGAGTAAGGTATTTTGTTTTACAAAAGCTAAAAGTTAGCTTTTACATAATGTAATCATCCCAATTGATGAAAATTTTATATTTATGTTATAAATCTGTATTTAATATCCTTCATTTTAATTTAAGTAACTTAAATTTTGAAAAGTGATTTAAGGTATTTAAAAAGTGTTTAGTTCTAAAAGTGTTACAAAAATGAAAATTAAATAAAAAACTTTAATTTTTATATACAAAAGATCTTTTTCACAAAATATAAAAATTCTTGCAACATAATTGAAGTTTGCTTGGAAATATACAGTAAAAAAAATCAGAAAATTTATTTGGGACTTAGGAGGTTCATATTTATTTGGGAGAAGTTTTTATTTTAGTTTTTTTGACGTTACAATACAAATTTAATAAAATCATAAGCTGTGGTAATAAAAAAATAAAAATTTGATACACCTTTAGCAGACTTGACAGAATGAACACAGATGAAAATACTTAAAAAAAATTGAAGTTTAAAACTAAGAGGTTGCCATCACTTGTTTTTTATCAATTTTAGAACAATTGTTATAGAATTTATGCATACATTCATTTGCAATAATCATATTTAGTTTATTACCATGAATAAAAATGTTCATGTTGTATATTATGTTGTTTAACTTTGAATATTTTTAACAGAACGTAGAAAAGTTCATTTGTTTTTTAAAAGATGATGATTACAATGATGAAAATAGCATCAGCTGTTTTGATGGTGATGATATTCTAGATATTGGTAGTCATTTTATAAGGTTATTTTATTTCTGAATTAATTTTTTCAATTAGTTTTTGAATGTTTATTGTGCAAAATGAGTATATAAAAGTATATGTGTTTATCTGTTTGTTTTATTTTTGGTTTTTTTAATGCTCAAAAACTTTTGTTAGCTCTCTTATTATAATATACTTACATACATGTTAGTATATACATACATACATGTTAGTTTTTTTTTTGCATACATCTAATCAATGGTATGTCTTTAGTTTGGTTTTTTATAAAATTACGTTAACATAAATATTAAGCATATAACTTTTAAAACTTAATTTTTTCTAATTCCTTTTTTTTATGTAATTAAAATGAGAATAAATAAAATTCTGAACTTTTAAATTTATAGTAAAAATTTAAGTTTTAATTAAGTTAAAAATTTGTTTTATTACCCTTTTTAAAAATTTTATAAAAAAAATTATCAATGCTTCAAAAAATCTGTAACAAAACTTTTTTAAAGTTAAAAAATAAATATTTAACATAAATTTTTTCAATTGAAAAAGTATTTTAAGATTTCTTACAACACATTTTTCTAAATATTGTAAATTTACTTGAAGTTGAGGTATTTACCTCAAAAAAGGTAGGATAAAAAAATGATTTTATTTATTTCTATTTATTTGTGATATTATATTTTTTCCCCTTAAGAAACCTATTTTTATCCCTGACTTTAATTTTCAGTATCTCAAAAATTACTTCGAATATTAACAATATCTATTATTTTTTTACAGTTTATTTTTATGAAAGAACCAATTTGTAGGAAAAAGTAATTTATGTCTCCCCTTATTTCAATTGTAAGCTGGTTTGTTAAAAACAATGTTTTTCAGGGACATTTATCTTCCGCTGATTTGTTTGAACGGGAAAAAGAAGAAGAAGAGTGCGGAACAGCTGAAAGTCTTGCAACTCCTTCACAACCTGATCTTGCTCATTGAAACTTCTCAAGCTGAAAAATCCGGACAAGTGTGTTGTTTGTTAAATGTGTTTAAAGTAGGGTTTATTTGAAATGGTCTTGTTTTAGTTTTATATATCAATTTTATATAGATTTTGGACAGTAGTTGTAAAATATTAAAACAACTTATCTCTAAAACTAGATACTAAAAAGGCAAACACTTTTGAGAATTTCTGCAAAAAAAAAGTATATGATTTTAATACAAATTTCACTCTAAAAATTACTATGTTGCTACTAACAGCTTAAAAACTATATATAACAGGGTTGCCACTTAACCTGGAAAATCCTGGATTTTGACAATTTTCACATGTTCAGTAGTAAAGTTTCGATTTGACTCAAAAAATCTATCATATATATAAAAATGTTTTGTCATCACCGAAAATTCTATTTATTAAAAAACATATTTAAAGTAGCTTTACAGTTTCTTTTCAAAGCCTTTATACTATTTAACACAGTTTCTTATCTTATACTTAACTTTAAACTAAAAATAGACCGAAAAAGGTGTACTTTTAAAAATCAGGAAGAAATTTGGAAAACCTGAAAAAAAACTTTGAAAAAACGAGTTGTAACTGTAATAATCAATTGTACTATATTGTCAGGAGCCACCTTTTTATAAAACATACCAATCTCAAATGAAAAATTTTTGTTCGAAAATATATTATAAATATTTTTATTCACAGACACACATCTTTTAACATGTAATTTAAATATATATGTTAACAGATAGTATTGCCACTACCCAGCCTGGAAGTGTTATCACAACTTGCTTTGAGCCAATCAAACCAGGAGGCGGTCATGCGTGTCCTCAAATCCCACGTTTCTGATTGGACGAAACAGATTGATGATTTGCTGTCGCGTGATCCACTGCAATCAACATGGTTTGAGTTGAATGTTTAAAATTTCGTATTGACTTTTTTTAATTGATAATAAATATCGGTTAATAAGTAATAACTTTATAGTTACGAAAAGTTGTTTAAAATAATCACTTTTAGTAGATATAAAATTTGTTTTATATGCTTCACACTTAATTTGCAATCAACAGAGATTGATTTTGTTGATACAATACAAGTATAAGTTAAACATTGTAACTTTTTTTTGATTTTTGATTTTTTAATAAAAAGTAGTATGTGCAATTATATAACTCGATAAACTTGAAACTTATTTTAAAGTTAGTTGTGGTTAATTATCATGTATTTTGCCTTGATGAAAGAATTTATGCAATATTGATTTTTTTCTAAGCGTTCTTTTTTACAAAAAACAATATAAACTACAGTGAGTTGGGTGGAACAGATGAGATGTTGCTACCAAAACATGAGTTTGAAATGTGGCAATGTTACATCAACGACATTCAGTCTGTTATGGATCAACTTGATTGTTAGTATTTTAAAAAATTAAAAAATTTAATTATTCAAAATTGATGTTTTTTTAATAACCTTTAGTTGTTTTTTAATTAAAATATATGCTTAAAAAAAAGTATTATTGCGAAGTTTCAAGTAGCCTTTAAATTTAATTTTTAAACAAAGTTTTATAGTGCAATTTTGTCTAAATTTAATTAAAAAAGGTATTATTTTTCAAAATCAAATACAAATATAATTTTTTGTAAAAATCTCAACCATTGTTACAAAAGTTTATGCATATCAGTACCAGTAGGAGATTGTCTAAGTCTTAATTAAATCTTCCAATTAAAAATTTTCAAAGTTTTAATAAAAGCTTAATTTTTAAGTATAAAAGCATTATTTCGTTTAATTAAAAGCCAAAAGTAATATTACTAGTTCACATTACATATTACAAATTGTATGAACAGCTGACTCAGTGCGAGACATACTGAACAACATAGAACACTGTGGTAAGTTGTGGATGAAATACAACAACTGCGTGTTTGAAATGGAGTGTCAGCTGAAGGAAACTCACAACAGGCTGGCTTTGTTCAACACTTTACTGGGCTGGATTGATAAAATAAAAGCTGCAGACGGTGTTGAAAACGTTATGAAATGTTAGTTTTGATGTTTGTGTTTCTAGTTTAACTTGATGTTTGTTTTCTACTACAGCAATTAAACATGCACTTGGTAGTGAGTTAGTTTTCACATAAAAACCATACTCAGTGTGTTTTTAGGAACAGGTTTTTTTTATTTCCAAAATTTATACACAGTTTTAAAAAAAAACTTATAAAGTTAAAATGTATCTTGATTTCGATAAGCAACAATTTTCAAGCAGTTCATTTTAGAAAGTTGTGATTGCTTTTGTTTAAAACTGTTATTTTATTTTTTCTCTAGAAAATAATATAAAAAGTAGTTCCATATAAGTTTTAATACCTTGTTATTTTTTTTACAGTTAAAAAACGTTGATGTTTTTATGTTGTATGTAAAAGGCTTTCAACAAGTAAAATTTGGTTTATTAATAATACTTTTTTAAATGTTTTGAAAAAATTATTACTTCATGTGTAAATGCAGTCATAGTAATTGTAACAGTGAGTACAGTTGACTTATTAGTTGCAAAAATTATTTCAGAATTCTTTGCTTTAAGCTACTTTGTTTTTTTATTAAACAACAACTTCTATCTCTTAATATCTATGACAAACAAAAAAACTATTAAAAAATAAATAATGAAAAAAGTAAGTTAATCAAAATTGTTCTATTTAATTCCATAAGCATACAAGTTAAGGTGTGTTATTAAAAGTAATCAAACAGATTTTCCACCACTACTGACAAGCATCAGACTTTTGTGGCAACACTCCAGTTATTATCACCAACCTAAATGTTTCAGACACCTACTTAAAATGGTGTCTAATGAGGTTCGTTTGAACTGAAATATTTTCATTTCATATAACTGTAATATACTAGCTCAATTTAAATTTTAAAGTGTTATAAGTCGTATTAGTTTTAATCAACTTACTTAAGCTTATAGAAGTTGTAAATTATTCACTTACATACATAAATATCAGCTGTTTTTTGTAAACTAAAAAATTTCAACATAATATTTTTATATTGATAGCAGTTTTTTTTTATTTTATTGACTTTTAAAATGGAGTTATTTCAAACAAATTATTCTCAACAACAGTTTTAATTGAAATATGTTTTAAACTTTAACATGTTTTTAGAAGTTCATTTTAAAGTATCTCTTGAAAGTTTTGCAAATGCATTGCATGTAATTACAATTTCAATGATGCATTAGCAGCAAAAGGTCTTAAGGCAGCCTGACTTCGTTGTAGTTTTGAAAGCTGTTATATTTTATTATCCTAACAGGTGGTGTTGAAAGCGAGAGGCATGGTGAACAGGGACATGTTTGAAGACGTTGATTTTTCATACAAACAACTGAAGAAAGCGTTGAAACTTTGCGCAGCTTTTCGTGGACATTACATTGATTTTAGAGTTCGTACGATAGTAAACACCTTTATAAAAGTCTTTGTGTTTGGTAGTTTTACTACTGGTAGTAATTATTAAAGTTTTAGTCAAGTAGTAAAAATTTGAAGTATTCCCTTTGATATTTTGCGGTAAGATTCTTAGTTTTTTTTAGGATATCTTTTCTCTATAAATTATTAATTTATTAGCTTTTTTTAGTCTTTAAAAGTATATAAAACATATACACTAAAAACATCCTAATGTGTATTATAAAAATAAAACAAAATTCACAATTTCAAAAGTTCATCAAAGTTTAAGAGCAGTTAGTTTTGAAATTTGCTGTTAACTATTCATAGTTCGAGATTTTGCTTGTTATTTTTTTCATACAAAACTTTATTATGACATCATATAGGAATCAGCGGACAAGTACAACAGCGAAAGGCTGAGGAGCAACAACGAACAGATGCAGTTGCCAAGCAGCAGCAACCCCATCATCGATATTGACATGTACGGTCCCCACGGATACCACAACTTCATCAAAATGCAGCAGCAAGTACGTAGAATGGACCAGCAACAACAAGAAGGTTTTTTTACTTGGTGTTGTTTGTTTTATCCGTTCAATCCTTTTTACTAGTCGTCAAAAGTAAATTTTTTGTTAATTTTAAGTAAAACAGGTCAGATTTGCCTTTGAAAATTATCACTCACATATATGTAACTTTTGAAATATTGTAAGTTTTATAAAAAGTTTCCGATACAAACATATGGACCGCAAATTTTTCGGGTCAATTTTCTCGGAAATTCAAAAAATCACTAAAAATCTATCTTCTCCTTCATTTTTTGAGCTAGAGAGCTTAAACTTTCAGGAAACGTTCCTTTTATAGTTTAAAGTACTTTAAATGTTGAAATTTCAAAAAAATTGAAAAATAAAAATTTCTGATTTAAAAAAGAAAAATAAAGTGTTTTTTTTTTTAAATAAAAATTTTATTTTTCAAAATTAATAAAATTCCTGCATTTAATCTTCATAAAATTCAATAATACACTGTCTGTGAAAATTTGAAGAATATTGCAAAAAAATGTAGGAGGTGATAGACTTTTAGTAAAATAATCTTTTTTCGTGGTTTAAGTTTGCGCCTTCTATTAGGAACCTATTGAGGTCACCGACTTTGATCGCTCATATCTCAAAAATTACTTTGATTTTTTCAAGCGGTTATAAATGTATGATAGCTCAGATAAAATACTATAAAGTAAGATCAACTTTTAAAAATCAAGGTGGACTCCCCTATGCCCTTAATTAGATCTACAACCGCTTTTTTTATTTCTTGAGAACATGTTGAGATATGGTCTCAAAATCTTTTTTTTCTAATTTTATTGTCTTATGTGTAATAACTGAAATGTGCAATCAGTTTATCTAACAAATAACAAAACTCACAGACTCTGAAGAACTGTCACCGTTGTGGATTAGTTCAAGGTGGCCCTCTCGTACATGCGACAGTTGCTTCAACAACCTGAACAATTTCGTCAACACGTGCAACGATACGCTCGACTTGCTGCTGAATTCCCGCCATTTTGCATCTTTATCAACACGTGACCAGTTTGCAGACGACAGACTGGTGAAAATTTACGAGGTTATTATAATTAACATTACAGTCTATGACTTCATAGTTTATCTGTTTGAGTATACTTCTTCTACTTACAGAGTAGTTAGACTTTGAGAATTAAAGAGTCCTTAGTTTTCTGGATTTTTCCTAAAAACTTAGAAAACAATTTTTTTCTTAATTGTAGGTTAAACAAACCAATATTTTTACGATAACTGTTTTGTATATGTTTTCTTTGATAAAATTTTCCTAAATACTACAAAAGCTTTCTATTTTAGTCAATAATGCTTTTTTAGTAATAATCTTACTACCATAAAAGTTTAAATAAATGTTTTTTTCAAAACAGGCTTTTACTCTGGCAACGTCACGATTCAAGCTCGGCAACCATGACGTCATGTTGCTAGGCAACAGTGACAATGTTGACGTCACTCAAACGAGCTTCAGCAAGTCGTTCTTCGAATACAGGAAGGTGATCAAGTCTCTCGAGCTCCAGGTAGCGGAAGTAATAAAAAACATGTTTGAAAAATCCACCACTCTTTACTCGCGTTTGAGGTAAAAATTAAATAAATCTTGATGACTTTGTTGTTCTAAATTTAGTTTGCTTGTATTTGCAAACATAAATTCTAATATCGTGTTTTTTTTTTCTTTACTTTTATCACAAAACTTTTAAGTATATGTATCTCCCTTTTATATCCTTTTTAAGGGATAAATCCTAAATTAATCTTGCTTAATTAAAAAAAATTTTTCTGTTATTAATGAACAATAATACTTTTTACTAAAAATTTTGTTGAAATAAACTTAATAAAATCTTAAAAACAATATTCTTACACTTTGCAGTCACATGTTTATAACAAAT
Source organism: Thalia democratica (assembly GCF_965202585.1). NCBI lineage: Eukaryota > Metazoa > Chordata > Thaliacea > Salpida > Salpidae > Thalia > Thalia democratica. Next base: position 88,851,548 of record NC_139165.1, read on the forward strand.
AAGCGTTTATTTTGTAAATAAAATGTTATATGGGTATGTTTATATAACACTTGTATCCGTATTTAATTAAAAGAATTTTCTTTTTTTCTTGTAAAAGTCAACGCTTATCAAAATAACTAATAAATTATACACTGAGTTTTCTTTCACGTTATTACTATTATTAATATTATTATTTTTTTTAAAAAACAACCTCATTTCGTTATTAATTTGTCACTAGTTTATAACATTTTTTTCTTTTTTAATTAGCTTAATAAACTTTTGATTAAGTTCACAAACAAAACAGAATAATTGAATGTTTCGAGGGCGTCATATCAAGAGAGGTGGTTCAAAATTTACTGAAAAACGAAATTGATGAAATATTACTGAAAACAAAGGAAGATTTGGAAATAGTGGAAAATATGTTCGCAGACAAAAATGATCCGAATCACAAAAATCTTCCTGGTTTTTCCTCAAACTTAGTCTGGGTTAGTGTTTAGTTTAAATTTAATTTTTTTAAATGCAGCAGTATTAATACATAATGTTTTGAAGGGAATTTAAATAACATCTTTAAAATAACTGTTGTATTTTTTATCTATTCTTTAGTTTTGCTCAAATATGTTATTATAGTTGCAGAATATTTATAAGTTTATTTATAAGTTTTGATGAAATTTATTTTATAATACAGTTTTAACATATGATATAGTTTTACTCAGTTTGACCAGAAAAGTTAACTACAAATTACTGCAAAATTAATAATTGTTTTACGATTTTATTAAGGATTTTCTTGATTATAAACAAGCAAGTTTTCTTTCAATGTTATTTAACGTTACGCTTTTACAAAACTGACCCATGAATCAATCCTCTTTAATTTTAAGTTACAATATGTTTTGTTTTTTCTGCGAAATTATCGTAAGTAAAATGTTGCTTTCTCAGCTCTTAATATTTATCACAAAACTCGTAAGAACATTTAGGAAATTATTATTTTTTAATTTTTATCAAACATTTGAAGTTTTTTTACTTCTAAAATACTGTACATTCCATAAGACAAATATACAATTATTTTTTGTTTATTGTGACATTTTCAAATTGTGATTATGAAACTCTACTAAAATCCAAATTAATAGAATCCGTATGTTTCCGATCCCTCCACCCAAAATAATACATTTATCAGTGTATTATATGTTTTTATTTTTCGGAAAAATTATATTTATTAAATTCTTTCAAGATATTTTAAAGCAGACTCAGTTTCGGTCAAAGACCTCTTCAGTGCTTATTTGAAAATTCTTATTCAAATAAAATTATATTAATGATAAATTAATAAGTTCGCACACGCAGGCGAAATCATTGAAGCGTAGAGCCAGGGAGCCAATCACGTCGTTGAAGCGATGCTGCCCTCAAGTGTTGGAAAGTGAAATTGGTTGGCAGCTGAGGGACAGATTGAACAAGATACTGAACGAAATAAGCATGTACGAAGCTGAACAACTGAGGATATGCGTTGAACAAGCTCAATCTTACCATTTCAAGTTTGACTGTTTGCATTATAAATGTACTTTAACTTACCGTTACAAATTTTAGAAAATGGTTTTGTGTTTGTTTTAGTGTTTAACGTCTGGAACATAGTTTCCCAAACTGGGCCAAGTGGCCCCTTTGGGGGCATGAGGTCATAGTTTGAAACTTACTTGGGTTATTTTGGAATTGATGGTGAACAGCATAAAATAGGGTCTTAGGCGGTTTAATGGTAACTTTTTTGGAGGTGCTTTTTTAATTTCTTTAAAGAGGGCATTTTGAGAAAAAGTTAGGAAAACCCTGGTTTAGAAAAATCTCATCATTTTAAGCTTCATGATTTTCTTGGTATAAAAAATTTACCTCATAAAAGTAGTATAGTTGCTTCTAATATTATATGTGTTTTATTTTTAGGAAATGCCCCCTGAACAAGGTTTCCTAAATAATTAATATAAAAAATTATTAAGAGCTGCTGCACTTGTAAAGTTTAAAAGTAATGTTTTACTTTGAAAACCTTTTGACTAAAATAAATTGCATAAAAATAAGGATATGTTCAAAGATTCTATACACAAACCACTTTTAAATATAAATCAATTAAATAGTTTACTTAGTTTAATAATAGTTTTAGAATATGCTTGTATATGATTTTTTATATAAAAAAGATCATGTAAAATGTAATTACTAAAATATTATAAATAGTATAATTGCAGGAACGATTTGAAGCAACCAGTGTTGATATCAACTGATGAAGGCAAATTGCAAGTCAATATGAACGTTGAATTCACACAAATCATAAGAGAATGCCAACTTTTGTCAAAACCGCCATTGAATGTAATTTGTAGTTGTAGAGTGATTTTCAATAAATTACAAAAATTCATTGATTTTAGCTCATCATATTTTGCTTGATACTAGATAGATCATTATTGATCGTAGAAGTTATTTACGATCTAAGAATTATTTTTTTCAAGTTTTGATCTCGCTTGTTAAAAATAGTTGTTGGTACATTCTAATTATTTGATTTGTTTACATAATATTGTAGTTATATAAGTTTAATCTAGTAAACTTAGTTAGTATTGGACAATTTTTCAAAGTTTATAAGATAATCTAACTTAAAGTAACTGTATTTTTACTATTCCAATATTCAAGTTCTTAACGCAATGTCACAAAATTATAAACACTAAAGTTTAGAACCAATTTTTAACACAACGGTTCAGACTAAATGCTTTTCGAAGATAACAATTTTATTCTGATTTTGGTGAATGATAACTTTTTTATTATAACAGGGAAACTATTTGTAATTGAAACAATTACTAATTTAGTTTTATACCAAAAACTTTAATTAAATAAAGTTATTTCCAGTGAAATAATAATTTGAGTGTAAGTCAGAAAAGTTCAAAAAAAATCTCAATTTTTTTTCAAATGAAAAGTTACTAAAAGTAATAGGAAAAAACTATGTTCAAATTTCATAGAATATTTATCTGATCTATAAAATACTTAGGACATTTTAGACCAGGGTTTTCCAATTTTTTTTTTCAAATTGCCTCCTTTACAGAAATTAAAAAGCTATTGCCGCTCAGACAAAACTACAATTTAAAACAACTAAGACTTTTTTTTTGCTTTTCATCTGCAAATCAAGAATGTCTAGTGCAGCTTTTACCAAAGTGGGCGGTATCGCCCCCTGGCGGCGATTTTAGTAAGTTGGGTGGGGGACAAAATTATTAAAGGGGCGATTTTGAAACTTACACTAGATATTCTTGAGTTGCAGGTGGAGAACAAAATAAAAGGTCTTAGGTATTTTACATGGTAGTTTTGTTGGAGGGGGCAAAAGTCTTTTCAATTTATTAAAAGGGGCAATTTGAAAAAAAAAGTTTGGGAAACCCTGGTCTAGTGTAAGTTTCAAAATTTAAAAATCACCCCCTTCTGCCCCTTTACTAATTATTGCCCTTAACTTACTAAAATCGCCAACGTTATGAAACCCTGTCCTAGACTCTAAACTTTGAATGTAAAGGAAATTATATATGAGTAAACGTCCTGCAACTCACCTAGTACTAGCTAATAGTTTATTTTTATATTCTCAGTAAGTTTGAAAGTAGTTATACACTAGTTAATGAAAATACCAAAATTTAAGTATCTAGTACCACCAAGTTAAAAGAGTCTTTTATAAAGTATTTTGTTATTTAATTGTGTTAAATAAAAGGTATTTTTTTTTAAATAGATAATCTTTAGAGAATATTAAATCATAGTTGCTATAAGAACTAAATAAACAAAAGTCAGGAAAACAGAAACTATTTGCAGTTACTAGGTAGTAAATAGTTGTTTTTTGATTTAAGTGTGAACCTAAATTAGTTTTCTCAAATGAAAGTTAATTTGACTTAATATTTTTTGGTACTTGTGCTTTTTATGCATGATCTTTTAAACCATCATCTAGTTTACTTAAGATAAAGTTACATTTAGAAGACTCATGTAGTCATAAATGTTGTTCGAAAATATTCAAAGTTATATAGTACGTTTAATTCAAAAAAAAATCATAAATATTTATTAGAACTTTTTCTTTTCCAAGATAATTTTCTTTTAATTGTGCTTGATCAAAAGTACTTGCGAAAAGCTGTAACGAATAAGGTTTCAAAGAAAAAAAGATATATATCGCTACTTTAAACATGAAGTACTTTAAATTATTTTAAGTGACGTCTGTAAGATACAAATTAAAAAAACATAACCAATAAAATTTGTACATCATGATCAGCATTATTTTCAAAGGAATAATCAATCGCAAGAAAACTTAGATAAGCATAACACATCTGTTTAAGCTAAACAATTTTGAGCTCCTGAAACAGTGTGTTATATACATTTGTTAGCTTTATTACAAGAAATAAGGAAAGCTGGTAAATGATTTTAAACTAAATGTGTTTTATGATACAAATTTGTTACAGTCGAAAAATAATTGCATAACAGTTAAAAAACGAAAATCTAATTATTGTTATTTCGTAAAATTAGTAATTTAACAAACGGTAACTTCAGCGAATATGCACATAAACCCGCTTATATATCTCAACAGCGGTATCTTGCGACTATGCCTGCCTGATGAGTCCTAAAAAGGATGAACCGGTCGTAGGTTGTCTCGGATGCTGTTGTTGATGGTCGTGTGGTAAAGTTGTTAAGTAATAAAATATTTTTGTATCAACCAAAATATTTATATACATTTTAAATACATAACGATTTCGTTAAACACAAAGTTTTCTTTTTTTTATATGCATTACTAACAATTTAAAACATCGTATCTAAATTAAATACTATACCTAGCCTAAATAAAGATTAAAAAACTACTTTTATGGTTTTTAACTGAATTTGACATTTAAAATATTCAAATACCTAGGGTGACATGAGTTTTTTTAATTAATTAAAACTAGTAATTTAATTTTTTTGTCGGTTATAATAGTGCTGAATGCAATTTTTTTTAGCTTATCAAAAAATTTCAGTTAATCGTGTTAACTTTAGCAGCATAACCCTTTAAGTAAAAACAAATAGAAGTTTTAAAAATTAATAGAGGTTTTAAACAGTTTTCGTGACATATTTCTTATAATCCTTAAATGAATCTTTAAAGGCAAAAAATTAATTTTAGTAGAGTTTAGTTAAAGCAAGCACTAAAGTTTTAATCGTTAAAAGTTTTTTTTACTTAATAATGAGTAGTTTCAAAACTAATAAAGCTTTTGTTAAAATGTTATAATGAACAAACAACAGTAAAAAAAAATATGTTATAAAATTAATTTAAACTTATAAGAAAATGTTCATACAATAAAGTATCTGTATTGAAAACGCATTAGTTACTTAATCATTTTTCGGTGCACAATTTAAACATATATGCACTTGAAAACTAGAACATAAAAAAAAGTTTTTACTTACGACGATCAAACTTAAACTATTTCTATGTTTATGAGCTAGTTACAATATAACTTGCTTTTTAATATTCTGAAATAAAAAACAAAAACGAAATTTTTGAGATTGTTAGCTAAATTAGTTATAACATTTAAGCATGCTAAATTTGTTGTATATCTACAAGTAAACAGTCTTATACATCTTACAAGTTAAAATTTTATACTCCCAAATAGTATTAGAATATATTTATAGGATTTAATATATTTTCAGCTGTAAAAGTCTACATATCTACAAAATACTGTAAAGTATTTTCAACATCTTAGCTGTTTTCATAACAACTATTTTGGTAAAGAACTTTTTATTTAACAAAATTGATTGATAATTTTCAAACAACTTTGAAACAGAGTTGCGAATTATTTTTTGATAGTAAAAAGTATAAAACTAGCACAAAGTTTTAGCAGTAGAAGACCTTATATATATTACAATACTTTATAAACAGGTAAGAATACCTTCAAATTTGCGTTCGATGTTCCGATTGATTGACGTCAAATCCACAAAAACGAGGCAATGCAGGTTGCAGAGAATATGTCGAAAGTACAATGACGTCACAATGATACTAAGCAAGAAACAGTCTCTCACGTTCATGTTTGAAAACAAACTTAGTGAAGTGAGTTTTTTTTTTAGTTTTTTACTGAAATATAGTAACATGCGGTTAAATTTATGTTGATCAAAAATACGCGAAAAAAATATCAACAACCCTTTGTTTAGATTAAGTTATACTGACGTCAATTTAAGTAAGTTAACCTAATACCGAATAATTTTTTTAAGTTAGACAATAAATTTTTCTTCACGTAGCTCTATCTGGGACACGTTCAAAATTCATTCGCGATCAAAATCCAGCCGATCAAAATCCATCCAGTTAAATTTAAGAACTGCTTACCGATCGAAGGTATGGGTAACGGGTAACAGTAAAAGTGAAAAATAAAATATTAAAAATGTAAAAAGTTTCAAAACTAATTAATAAAGAAAATATTAAAAAAATCGAGTGGATTTAGACCCAAGTGGATTTTGATCGGGTGGATTTTGATAGTACACCATATATCTATCCCGTAAAGTAAAGTTTACAAACGACATGTTTAAGAAAAATTAGGTATAAATAAATTAGCACAAGTTTATTAATATTCAATTAGGCTGCTCAGCTACTTGCTTTTGCAAAACAAGACGTGACTTGGTTGTCACCGGACATTGATGACGTAATAGAGCAGCTGACGTCACTCATCGTCGACGACTTGTACGAGGCTACGTCACGTGTTGAGAAAAACTTGAACGAGATAATGAAAATAACAGAAAGTTGGAATAAAGGTGGAAATAAATCAATTTTTTAACTTAGCTCAGATTTCTAATTTATACCATTAAAAAATCTTCTATAATTCTACTTATAATAATGAGTAAATAAAACGTTTAACCTTGTATTTATTACACAAAAAACAGAAACTTTGTTTTCATGAGTAATTAAAAAGCCAATAAATATAAGCAATGCTTTAAACTTCACAGTATTCAGACCAGTTACACCAATATATAAGCTTAGAATTTTTTCTTAATAATTTTTTTCATTTTGTATCTAAAATAACTACAAAATAATTTTTATGCTAAGTTTTTTTTTGTAATTTAAACCTTTTTTTTCTATTTACCTTTTTCTTATCTTTTACAAATGGTAGAAGAACATTTAAAAAAAAGTTACTTTACAGAGCGACAAGACGTTATGTATGAACTTAAAAATTCGTCAAAAGAAGTTCAAAACTTAGACAAGTTGATAGAACGGCAAAAACATTTAGCAGAAAATTGTACTAAGCAGATGAAAAAACAAAACAAGCTAATTCATCAAACTTTACAAGACTCCTTTAAAGTAAATACGAATTTTATGCTTATTTTTATGACTAAGCTAAAATGAAAATTTATCAAAGTAACATCTAGTTTGCAATTATAAATAAATTTTTATTTTTTTTTTACCATGCTTTTCAGATATCGGAGTTAAGTTGTCTGTCACCCGCTTGGCAGTTGTTTTTGAACAAAGTTGATGAAATTATTGTTTCCGGACTTAAAACAAGCGTCTTTAAGAGTTTGAATTTGTTAAACGAATGTTTCAGTACCGATGAGATCACCAACAAAGTAATTATATTTAAATTAGTTTTCCTTGTAACGCTCAGTCTGTGAATTGTATCAGGTTTTGTTAAAGTTTGAACTTCCATCAGGTTTTATCTTTTCACACGGATGTGGAACTGAACTCATTTGAAGTTTCTTTTGAGCCTCATCTTTACGACCTGACGAACAAAATGAGCATTGAACTTGTAATTCAGTCATGGTTGAGTGATTTTAAAGGTCGTTACTCCAACATCATGCAGATAAAGGTCTAAAGCTAATCTAAATTACAATGTTAAATTGTTTTAAATCATCTAGTCTTTTTAGTCTGTTTCAAAGCAAATACAAATATATCTTTAAAACTTATTAATATGTTAATAAGTTGAATATGTTTAATATGTTAACTTCTACGCAATGTTTTTATACTAGGATCCGTCAGAATCGTATGAAGCCGTGTTAAAGCAAAATGAAGATATTAAAAGTTTAACATCAACAATATTAGAAAATCTGAAAAGAAGTTTTGAGAGCTGCCAAGAAGAACTGATGATTTTCTCCGATTACGAGTGTGTTTTTGTTATTTACTTTTAATTTAATGTTTATAATAATACTATTTTTTAATAAATGCTTTTTTCAACATTGCACTAAAAATGAAATCAGTTAAATTATTACTTTGTAAATCCTCATTTTACTATTAAAATTTAAATTTGTTTTAGTTAAAACTGTTTCTTTTGAGAAAAAAAACTGCTTCAAAATGTAAAAATAAATAATTGTTTTGGAATGAAAAGTCTGTAACACACGTAGCTCATGCTTGTAGCTGATCTATAATCTATATTTGTTCTGACAAATCAAAGTAAGTATAAAGAAACAAACTGCACAAAAACGTTTCTTAGATTCATGTGGAAGAGTGACATGGACGAGTCGTTTGCCGCGTTTCTTTCCGGAAAACCAATTTCAAACCCGTTGAATAAAAAATACAACAAACATGTCAGAAAACAAGATCTGGCTAGCGTCAGAAGTGTTGCTTTGACTAGCAGGTTACGATTTTAGCTAAATGATCATAATATAATTGTTCTAGCACAAAAGATTTTGAAATATTTATGTTGTTTGTTATCATAGTATACAATTTCAGAACAAACTGGTTAAAATATAAATTTTTTGACAGCATGACTGTATTTCATATACAAAAAAGTTTCTTTCTATTAAATTACAATTCAAACCACCACTCATATTTCAATGCTCATTTAAACAGTTAGTTATACTGGTAAAATTTTAAATTACTCCTCAAAAAAACCTCGAACAGGTCAAAGTTTTCCGACGCGGACGTGGTGGGTCAAGTCGAACGGGAGTTCCTCGCACCCGAAGAGCATCAAGGAAGGGAAACCCCCAAACGCGAAAGGAGCAGGAAAGCTCGCAGCAGAGGGCTGACTTTGGCGGACTTCGATGACGAGATGAACGTGTTCAAGCGAGCCATCGGTGACGTCGAAAGCGTGACGTCATCGCTGTCTCACGGCATCGTCATGCTCGACTTCAAACCAATCAAAGACGTCAGTTGTTCCTTTTTTTTTACTTTACTGTTGTATATAACAATCTACTACGACATATTACCATAACAATAACCAGTGGTAGCACTTATGCAACGGCTGATAGAAATTAAAAAAAAAATTTAGTTTACATCTCTTAAAAAATACAAAATCAAATTTATAAATTAAGTTTTTATAAACGGTAATTGTGTCAAATTTTATTATTGAGAACTTTATTATTGACCATACTTTATTTAGGTACTAGACGTGTATTGTAAAGACTGGCTGTGGAAATATAAAGAGTACCTCACACTAAAGGTAGGTATATTTATTTGTTTGTATAAAAGTTCATTTTTAACAAAAAGACTAAAATTATACTTGTAACAACTAAAGTAGTGATGTTTTGTTAAAAAATCGAAAACATTACGTACATCTGTAAGCTGAACTAAAAAGTGTTTAAATTTAGATTCAGCGCTTTGATGTTAAATCTTTTTTGAATAGATACCTGATCAAATATTTTTTAAAGCTTTCTGCATCGTTGAAATGTTTGGACGACTTTCTGTGTGTAGTGGAGCCCGAGATAGAAGGAATAAGCGGGCTCGAACGTAAAACAAGCGAACTGATGAAGATGATGAACTTGTTCAACCGTGTCAAAACAAAACAGAACGATTTTGAAGCCAAGTGCTTATTTTACTTACTTTGTTATCAATAGAAAAAGTTTTGCACTATTCAAAATAGTCTTTTGCTTACAGTTGCATAAACTCTAACAGATTCACTGTGATGAAAAAAACCGTAGAGTTGTTGAATAAGTATGACTATTTTCTTCCGAACGAGCTGATGGATCTTTTTGAGAAAGCTCCTGAGAGGTGGAGCAGTCTGAAGACTAAAGTTTCACTCGCAAAACAGCGGTTGGGTCCGACGGTTCAGGTAGCAAACTTTACCATGTATTAAAAAAACTATCAATTTTGAAAATGTACTCATAGAAGTTTATCAAGTATTAATAAAATATTTTTTTTTAGTTTTAGTTAGTGCGATAGCATACCTGCAAATAGTACTTAAAAATTTGTTTAAAATTGATTGGAAAAGGTTCAGACTAAAACTGAGAGAACTGCTGTAAAATTAAAAGCTCTTTGTTTCTGTAAATGTATGCAGTTTACTAGAGCATTTTTTTTTTACCAATTAATTTAAAGTCATCTTAAAATTTATTCGTAATAACCTTATTTATTAAATAAAATAAGTACTAAAAAATTTAATCCAAGCTTTTTTGTCTAAATTTTTGATAGCCATGTTGATCACAACAGGAAGAAGCAGGCACCATTGCGAAAGACTTGTTGATCTTCGCGGAAAAGATGAAAGACACGTACTTGGAGTTTCACTCGTGCCAAGTGTTTCAGAGGGAGTGCACTCACGAAAACGCTAACAATTTGATCGATCATTTCGACGAGGTTACAAACGAGTTGAAGAAAGAAGCTCAAGACCTAAAACAACTTCAGGTTGGATAAAAGCTGTGTATTGTCTTCAAATTATAAAAATGAACAAAATATTGTTTTATTTAAACATTTAAAATTCCGAAGCACAAACCTAAGTTTATAGCTGAAAGAGCTAATTACTAACACATTTTAATAGATTAAAAAATTGTCAAACAGCCGAATTTTTAAAAAGTTCATGTAAATAACTAAAGTTACTTGTAGTGTTTTAAGTATGTAAAAAACATGTCAAAACTAAAAGGTATCGTCAGTAACAAAGTTTGAATACAAACTTATACTTTCAGTAAGTCGTTTAGTCAAAAACAAAAAATCAGGAGCTTCTCAGCAAGAGCGTCGTGGACTTCCACACTCTGTCGCGGCAGATCCACGACTTGAAGATGCTGAAGAGCTTGTGGAAGTACAAAAAGATGATTGAAGACCAGCAGCAAGATTGGATGGATAAAGCGTGGCAGGATATTGAGGAGAAAAGCTTGGAGGAAGTCACGGTAAGGCAGGAAGGCATTGTGACGTCATTACCAGTCGGAGTGAGTTTTAGATAAATAAATATTGATGGGAATATATAAAGATAAATATATAGATTTTAAATGCATCTGTAATTATGGTTTATTTCCTTGCAAAACTTTAGAAGTTATTTTTCTATGAAAAGTTATGTTTACATTTATATGTGGTAAGGAGTATAAGAAAGAACTTTTGAAATATATTTTGCGTTTTTTATTGATAATTAAATTCAACTAAAGGTGAAAACATGGGACGTGTTCACTGGTGTGTTGGAGTCAATAGAAATTTTGAAAAAGTACGTCTTTTTGCTCAAGAACTTTAAGAATCCAACTTTACGAAGGCGCCATTGGAATCAGATCCTCAGAGCTATTGGTATAGTATTCATTTTGTATATTTTTTTTACCTATCAATCTACATGAGTTGGTGATGTTAGATATACTGTAAACATGATCTTTTGTAGTGTGTTTATGAAATAAGACTCATTGAAACGGACAATAGATGTAAATTTTGATTAATATTATGTTTAACATTTTCATTTATAATGTTAAGGAGAAGAAGACTTTTCGTCGGAAGAAGGTCTAAACAGAGAAAAATTACGAAAATTAACATTGGGCGAACTAGTTGATTTCGGAATACACGATTTTAGTGACGAAATAAACAATATTGTCATACAGGCTGAAAAAGGTAGAAGACTATATTTTAAATAAAGAAATTTGAATATCATAACCAATAAATTTCTATTCCTAAAAATTAAAGCTCGATATTCTAAGTAATGAGTAAACTGTTTTTTTCTAACATTAATTAAATCGTTGTTCAATATTTTGACGTAGTATAATAGTTTGAGTTCATGATTTTTTTCAAATTTCATAAAAATAATTGAGGTTGAGAATAATTTCCTACTTAAAATTTTACAGAGTTGAAAATAGAAAACTTGTTGAAAAACGTCGAAGAAAAGTGGTTGAGCAAAATGTTTAACTTGGAGGAACATGTCAAAAACTTTGAAAACATTTACGAAAACTTTGAAATTAACAAACAGAATAAGCAGTCAGAAACAAACAGCAGGTAACAAAATAAGTTGACTTGTTTTAGTTAAACCATTTACTTTATATTGAACGATTTTTTTAATTTGTTGAAAATAGGTATGTTTAACAAACTTGTATTGAAATGTAAAAATAAAATACTTGTAATAAATTTTTAGAGTCTCTTACATTTACAGACAACAACTAAAACGACTTTATTTACAAATAACTAAACGTGTTTTAGACACACGAAATAGTTTAGAATTTTTAAATAAAAACCTTGTTTCATTGAAGTATTTTGTATAGTACAATTTTGAAATTTTTCTACTATTAATAAAAAACACTGAAACAAAATACTAAAACAAAAATAAAGACTTTTACAAAATATTATAAGATTGTTGTTATTAAAACAAAAATAAAGTACAGTAGGGGATGTTTGGGTTTTAAAATGCCATTTGAAAAAGATGCACCTTTTAAAGAGATAAAACAAAAATGTTGTTTTTATCAGGTTCAGTCACAGCAAACAAAGGTTCTTCAGCAAATCTTCAACATCCGCTTCTCAATCAAGAGCTTTTACCTCCAGTGAGAACTCGAACGTTCTCGATGACAAGGGACCCGTGCATCTGCTGCGTGATTGTGACGTAATAATAAGCGAGCTTGAACATCACCAAGTTTGTAAAAAAGCAATTTTCTATTTTAAATTTGTTCAAATTTTAAATATCTTAATCCGGAAAATGATATTTTTTTAAAAAAGAAGAACTTTTATTTTTAGATTTAATTTATTTTTTTTTGTGATGGAGCAGTTTCAAATATCTCTACTTTAAAATTTACGGATAGAACTAACTCACTAGTTTTATTAAAATCATATTTAGCCAAAAAAGGATTAATCTTTAAAGACCACTAAAAAAATTATCTGAACCTAAAGAAGCAAACTGTTTTCACAGATAGAGCTGGCCAACATAAAATCCGGCTCGTCGCTGGTCGGTTCGTTCCAGGATGACGTCACTAAATGGCGCAGCACTTTGCAGACGATCGAGGTCGTGGTTGGAATGTTGGTGAAGGTTCAGCGAAAGTGGGTCAAGTTGGACGATGTTTACTCGAGTGAGTTTGCTTGCAAATAAATAGTAAAAAAGATATTTAAGGTTTATAGAAAAAATGTTATATGCTACCATGTTTTACCTTAGTGAGTTGCTTAGATAGAGCTTATTTTGTGGAAACAACTAACAAGTTTTAAAACACACTCAGCTATGAAGTATTTAAACTTTTTTCACAGAAATGTTTATCTTAAATTTTGGTAGTGGTTAAAAGGGTTGCCACTTAAATAATAACATTTTAAAACGACTTTTTAAAACCTTATTTTTACTTAAACTTGTGAAAAACGCACTGAAAATATAATTGGTAGCTTGTGTAAAACTATAAAGTGCTGAGCAAAATATTTTTTAGGCTCCGAAATACGAACTGCTCTTCCGAAAGAAGCCAATGTATTTGCAATTTTGAGTAAAGATTTTGTGTTGCTAATGAAGGAAGCAGATAAGAAAAACAACGTTCTTAAAATTTGCACAAAAAAAGGTTTTGGATTTTCAGTTTTCTTTGTTTAATAATAACTGAGAATAAAAATGAAATGATTTTATAACCATAAAAAACTTTTTGTTTTGAATAAAATTTTGTTTTTTGAAACTTGTTATCCTAACATATTAGTTTAAAATTAGATAGTTTTAAACATAAGCTGTACTATATAATTGAAATTAAGTGACCAATTGCTTTTGTTACACAAATCTACACTCAGTATTCACCTAGATTAAATACAAAAATCAGCACTAAAAGTTTTACAAATCTTTTATAAAGTTAATCGTGTTTCCATTCAGGTCTGAAGTCAATGCTGAAAAATATGCTTGAAAAGATAGAGTATTGCGAGGAAGCGTTGCTTAGCAACATGGATAAACACCGGAGAAGGTTTCCTCTGTTTTACTTCCTCTCAAATGAAGACGTTCTTCAAATTGTTGCTTACAGCTACCACCTGCCGTTTGTTAACAAGTAGGTTTTTGTTTAAACGCTTTTATTGCTGAACAATTTGTTTATACGTGTTTAGAGTCAGAATATTCTATTGCTCAATTTAATTTTTCAAGCATCAAAAGAGTTCTGTTGTAAATAAACATTTTAATGAGGCAATTCCAAATTCAGAAGTCTATTTTTAACACTGTGTTACATGTTTTGTAAGTATTTTAAAGTTTTTTTAGGAATGTCATATGCAACAATCGAAATCGTATTATTAAGAAAATGAAATTTTTATTTCTTTTTTGTATAAGTTTTCCTAAAACTTGTTTAACGGTCTAAGTTCTACAGTAAAGCCACAATAAAAGTTTCACTAACGTCATACTTTTTGTTTTTCATTACAGATATCTACACAAAGTGTTCTTGCACATGGGAGAACTTTTGTACGAAAAAGTCGACGATGACGTCAGCGAACCTGGTGTTACGTTACAAAGGTACAAAGTGACCGGAGTAAGGAGTTTTTGCGGGGAAATAACCGAAGTAGAAGATGTTGAGTACGAAAGTGGCGCCGTTTCTTTGTGGCTTTCGAAACTGCAAGCCTGCATCAGCAACGATATTCAGGTTGAAATAAATAGCTAAGTTTTTTTTTTGTTATACCGTGTTTCTTATCATTAAGATTATTTTATTTTTTTCCATATTTTCTATCATAAAATCAAAACTTTTGGGTCAAAACTGTTAAAAGTTTAAATTTTTAGAGCTTTCAAATCTTTTTTTTCTTTTTTATAGATATATACCTCGAAAAATTGCTTAGAAAGTCTTTTGTTATAACTTGCTTACATAAAAAATGTATGCAATACTAATCAGTAATTATAATTAATTTACATAAAATAACTAACAGTAAAAGCTTTATAATATTATGTCAATACTAGTCACAAAACGTACTAGATAAAATCTAACGTACTCACTTAGTTCAAAATAATTGAAAGTATTGAACAGTTTGTTCTGTCTTAGCAATATAAATGACACCACAGGAAAAACTTCACGTGGCACTGGGTTACGAAAGAAGGTCGGCGCAGATCGAACAAACGGTGAAAAGCGCGGGAGCTTCGAGAATAAGGATCAGCAGACCGTCGAGTGCAGTGAAGCATGAAAGCAGACCTTCGTCAGCCAATCAAAACGAAACATCAAAATCAAGACTGTCGTCAGCATCTAGTATTAGGAAATCATCTACACAAGTAAGCATAATAAATGCCTCAAAACAAATTAAAATATCTTAAAGAGCAATTAAAAATAAATTTTATTAAAGTAGGTTTTGTTTAAGAACTTTTACCTGTTTTGTCGTGACTTTTTGACATTAAAAAAACAAATGATTTAAAAAATAAACATTATAAACTCTAGGACACAGACAACAAGTTATCAAAGTGTGTTAGCGCATCACTAAGACAAGCAATTTCAACAAAAGATATTTCATGGACTCTTGACAACAGCACCCAAGTCGTTTTACTTGCTACTAAAATCAAGGTAGGCTCACTCTAAGTTATTGTAATGTGATGTTTAAAGTTGGTATCGTTAAATAAGTACCTTTTTACAAAAAAAAAATTACTAAAGACTACAAAAAAAAAACAAAATGTTTTTCTCAAATGTCTTGAACAACTTTTTCGCATAAATTTCAAACAATTTCTACCACATTACGACGTCTTAAATAATACTTTATTCTTCCATTTTAGATGAACAAGCTGACAGAAAGAGCAGTAAGAACAAGTATGAACTCAGTTGATCAGGGAAATGAAATACTGAAAGTGAAACTCGCAGTTGAGAAATCTTTAAAAGCTGCTGTCATCATGCTTAAGGTTTATATTTAAATTACTAGGAACATGTAATATTATTGATTGAGCAACACCTTAAGAATAACTTTGAATTAAGTACATTGATGTAGTAACTAGTAAGTAATTTTAAAACTTGTTTTTTATTTATTAATAATTTAACTATCGACTAAAAGAAAAACAATCATTATAGTGTAAAACTATTTATTAATGAAAACCAACCTCAGAGTATATTTATTTTTACAATATACGGGTCAATCAAAACGTATATGAAGCTTATAGAGCACAAAGTTTTGTCGACTAGTTACAACACTCGTAAACCTTTTTTTTACAATTTAGGGAATTGAAAGCGAAAAAAGTTCAAGAGTGAGTAGTGCGAAAGCAAGTACAAAAGAAGAGGCTGAAGAAAACATCGTAAATTATGTAGATGAAGCTAAATCGTTTACGTCGCTCGAGTTGGTATAAGTTTGTTTGCTATTTTTACCGTTTGTACACTAATTGAAAAAAAGACTTTAACTAGGATTAAAGCAGTCTTTATTAAAAATTATATTGTTTTTGATAAAAAATATAATTTTACATATTTAGTCATTACTTCAGTGTAGAAAAGTTAGTTTTAAGCTTTAATGTCAATATTTTCATTCACTCAGGTCATCATCTCTCTCAGAAAGTGACTTGTCAATTTACGATGCTGACAAACATGACATGCCTGAAGGTAAAAATAAGTTGCTAATTGAGAATTTTCATATTAAACTCATACATTATAAAAATTAATTCATATTTAAAATTTAACAGAACCCGAGAAAAATGAACATCCAGTAGAACAAAAACCACCTCTGAATGAAAAGGTGAATCGAAAATTTGTGAGTAAGGCGAAAAAATGATAAAAACTAGTGTTACAAATTATTATTTTGAAGTAAATATAAAAAAAGTTCTGATACAATTTAAATATAGCACTTATGTTCATTTATGAAAAACTTCATACCGATACAAACATTTAGCCTGAAAAAACCGAAGATCAACTTTTACTATACCCCCACCAAGTGACGAAGATAACAGCACTAGTGTCACTACTCCTTCAACAAAAAGATATTTGTCACCAACTTGCAGACGTTCTTAAAAGCTATCCCAGTTGCGGTGACGAGAACAACAATAACGTTCGTTTGCTATTACATACTAGAAACGCAATAATTACTTTGCTTAAATAAAAAATGCTTTTGGCTTTTATTCATTGTTTATCAATTCCTGTAAGCAAATTTACAAAGTTTTATTCAGTTTTTTAACCTGCATAGTAATATATTCGAATATTGTTACATAAGCATACATTACACAATAACAAAAAAGAAAAATGTTTATGATATATTTATAAAAACAAATAAAACTACTTTATTTTGTTTTCATAGTTGTTTGAATGGAGTAGTAAACTGAAACACGTCTACGAAAAAGACGAAATGAAAGTTAATGTTTCTTTATTGAATCATTCATTTCAATACGGATTTGATTACCAAGGCTCGGCTGACCGGTTAGTTTTTTTCATGTAAATTATCACTTACTAAAAAATTATAATGAAACAATGTTCTATGAAATAGATATTATTTTTTGATAACTAGTCAATATAGAGTTCAATCAGTATTTAGTCATTATCATTTTTTATAAATCATACAAAAACTTTTACTTTTATTTTTCGTTTTACAACACTTAAGTAATCACAACGTAATTTCGTTTAAAAAAGTTAATTAAATTTTTTTTTTATTTTAATCAAAACATTAATAACAAAATAATAAATGATAAAGAGTTGACTACAATTATGCTACATGTGTTGTTATGATCAGTTTTACTACATTTAAACAAGTCATAACAAGTTTTAAGTTTTTTACACTTTTAACGTCTTTGCAGGCACACGATGAGTCTTGATTGCGACCGAGCGATCATATCCATGTGTCAATCGATCAAACTTAACCAGGGGATGTCGGTTTTAAGCAGTAAACTGAACGGCAGAAGCGAACTTGTTGACGAACTCGCGCTGAATTTGGGTGTGAGTTTGCACTCTGTGCCTTGCACTGCAATTGTCACTTACAACGACATTGGTCAGTTGTTTAAATGTTTTATAAAGTTTGAAGTATTATAAAGTTCAAATTAAAACGTGACCTTTTTCAGTAGTTTCACTCAATTTTTTATTAATCATTTTTCTAGTATTGGTAGTTAGAGTTTATATTTTAATGTAAAAAGTTCTAGTGTGAGTTTGATATTAATGACCAAAAGTAATAAAAATATCTTTATCTTTTTAACAGCATACACTTTTTTTTAATTCTTGAGTAAATAAACCTACAAAAGTTTCGGGTTTAATTGTAATCAAAAAATTCTCAGGCAACCTGTTCAAAGGCTTGTCAGAATCGCCCAACAGCTGGCTTCAGTTATCCGGAGTTGATAAATTATCCGCACACGTCGCTTCCGTGACCTCACAAATCATGACGTCACTGAACAACGCGGTTCGCAGCAAGTCCGATTGCCTCTCGATCCTCGGTAGTGACGTTTCACTGGTGACGTCACACGCAGTTTGCATAGCAACAACAAACGATTTAAACTTTTTTTCTGAAAATCACTTGCCGAAAGAGTTTCTCGATACCTTTAGGTTTTTTTTTTATTTGAATTAAATATACTTTTTGTAGAGGCTTCTAGATTGCATTTTAAACTTAAACTCAAAAAAAGAGTTTTAAAACGCATTTTTTTTAAATTTTAGAGTCATTGGGTTTTGCCAGCCAGACATTTCTATTGTTTTGGAAGCTTCCTTGTTGGCTCAAGGATTTACCAATGCAAAACAGATTTCTGAAAAACTTGCAATTTTGTTACATCTTACAGATACTATGTTATCAACTTCGACATCCATAGATAATGATACTAGTTTGTAATATAGTTTTACTTTTTTTTACGAATTTTTTATCTGTAATTTTTTTTTAATTAACTTTGAAACTATTGAATTAACCTTGATATTGCTCCTTATCCTAGAGATAAATGCTTTTTAAGCTTCTATTTCAAGTTTTATTTTCTGAAAAAAAAAATTCACATTTTTTTTTAGCAACAAACATATTTTTGGCTTTTATCGTTTTATGGTTTGTATTAAACAGTTGAAAAAATATACTAAACGAGAATAACTTCACAGACCAGGAGGCTTCAGTAAACCTTTCTAAAAACCCAAAAATTTTCCCGCCTTCAAACGGAGTCAACCCTGTGTTGTCACGTGAATCACTCAAACATGTTGTGAATTGCGCGGGAACTGCGCTTGACGCACTCATGCATGGAAACGAATTTGCAAATCAAAAACCACAAAAGTAATTGATATAAGTTTTTTTTTATGTTTATTAGTGCTAAAGTGAAATTAAACTGGCATACTACTTTTCAACAAAGTTAAAGTTTTCTGACTTACATTTTAGTATTAAAATAACATTCTTAAAACCTATTAATTTAACAAAAAGCATTGACTTAAACTCTAAGAATTTAAAGGAGTAAAACATAATAATTTTTATTGTAAAGTATAAGTATAGCTTCTGTAAGTAAATATCAAAATTTTTATAAATGTTTTTTTATTTGTAGGACTACAATTGACATAGAACACCTGGCAGTGGCGAGGTCAATAAGAAACCTGACGTCACCAAGTTGTCCTGACAACCACGTCAAGGGTGTCATGGCAACCTTCGTCATGGACCTGTTTGGTGAAGAAATAGACTTTGCTATTGATGACGACAATAATGACGTGATTAACACTGAAGTAAGTTTTTTGTTTAAAGATAAATAAATCTATAATGTGTTTTTTATTTGCATAATTGTATGCATATTGTAAAGTATCACTTATTGATCTTAAGTTTCTACTTTTACTTGTAAAGAAAAATTTTTTACATTAAATTTATAAAACTGAAAGTAAATCTGAATATTAGACTTATCTTAAAAACATCTTAACCTTTTTATTTTTAATACTTTAAAACAAACTTCTAAAAATTTTATTTAAATATTTATTAATGATTTAATTAACTACTATAAATGAATTTCAGGTCAGCTTAAGCAGGGAGAAAATACACGAAAGTAGACATAGAGATTATGACGCAATAGACGACGTAGAACAAGCCATCTCAGTTGCAACAAAAATATGCGGTTTCACTGCTTCTAACTCATTCCAATTTAAAAGCGCACAACTACTCGAGGTGTTTATATAATGTTAAAATTTATAAATAATTCTTTACCCACTATTTTTAATTTTAAACAGACGCTGAACAGAACATAAGTTTTATGTAACTATTAAACTTATAAAAAATTGCAGACCAAACCGCTGCTTATTCTCGAAAAAAAGCTTGTAAATAGAAAAAATGCCTAGTTTATGTTTTTGTATATATAAATCGAAAGACTTTTAAGGTTTACATAAGAGTAGGTATCATTGCTTGATTTATTACTAATTTTTTACAATTTTGTTTTAAGTTCTTTACTTAGGTAAAAATTTAAGGCCGCAAAATACTTCTTTTATTTCAAAACTTTTCATACATATGACAAAGACAGGTATGTAGAAAAGTAATGAACACAAATTAGTTGTAACTTTTACTTTTTTGTCTTAAAAGTAAAACATTAATAACTCGGAACAACTAATTTAAAAGTCCAGTTAGGTAAAAACTTTGTCAACATGCTGCATCGAATTATTATTAATATCATAAACACATTTTGTTTTGAACTGAAAAAAAAATATACGGTGTGAAACTGTGTAGTTTGTACAATCTGCAACCAAATATCATAACAGGTGTTGGAATCGGTCGGAGCTGCCTTGTTAGTGGGCGGACCGCAAAGTGGAAAATCTTCCACCGTCAAGGTTTACTGTCAAACGATGCGGGAACTTGGCTACCGTGTGCAATGCAGAAAGGTTTGTTAAAAGATGTTTTCAAAACTTTTATGCTTTAAAATCAAAGCTATGGTAGTTTTCAACTGGTTTGTCTGAGTTATGATGAATTTTTAAATATAAGGTTAGTTATGCAGTTCTATAACTTTTGCTGAAATTACAATAAAAACGTTTAATGAATTTGTGACACTAAGTTTAGCAAAGAAAGGTTAAGAACTTTAAGAAAACTAAAGTCACTTAACCATTATCCCTTTTATACAATTTAAAATGTTTACAGTTCTGATGTAATACTGTTCGCATTTTATCCTTTTCGGGCGAACTTTAATTGTTTACGTGTTTAATTTTTTACTCAAGTTTTGTTTCAGTTTGGTTATTTAGTTGATGCTGTTCGCAGCTGATTATTCGCCATTGGCTTTTCGTTGCTGTATCTTTGGCAGCAAACTTCCAGCCGCGTTTTGGCATTTCTTGAAGTATTTGCTCGTAAAAATCAAATGCTCAGTTCGATTTTGGTTTGTTCGTTAAGTTTAGTTTAAACGAACACATATAACGTAACTGACTGATGAGTCCTAATAAGGATGAAACCGATCTCAGTCTACCGCAGCTTATGGTCTGATGATCGAATTGCTGCGATCAACCCTTTTGTCAAACACATTTAATGTTTACCTTCTTTGATCCTTAATTTCTAAGTCTTTTAAAGAATTATTAGCGCTATCAATTTATGTTTTATGTATTATGTACTTTATTATTAGTTCTTTTCGCATTTATTAGTTTTAATCACACATTTCACCACCACAGACTCGAGTTAAGTTTAACATTATTATAAGTAGGTTTTTAAACCCTTAGTAAATAGAATGTGAGTCATGTTAAACTAGTTGACAAATACAGTTCAAGCACTAACTTGGGATTGTATATTGCATGAATTAAAGCGCACGTTGTATTCTAAACTAGGCCAGTATCATCATACAAGCAGCACATACCCTAGTTATCGACCCTGATACAAATTAGAACATTTTTTTTGCAGATATACTTGAGCTCTTTTGAAGATCCAAAGCACCTTATCGGTTATTACAATGAAAACAACGAATGGAAAGATGGTGTTTTGAGAAAAATATTAAAATCTTTTGAGTTTTTACAGGAAAACGACGTACGTACTTTTAATTGTAAATAACGTTAAACTAAGTCTAACTTGTTTAGAAAAAAAACTTTGCTTGCAAACTAAAATAAAGTCATCAAATATATTTAGTCACTAAAATTTTTGATAAAGTTATTCTATATAAAAAACATACTTTTAATAATTAAACTACCATGGAGTTTTCTTACTTTGATACAAATAGCATTCAACAGACCGAACAGCCAACCATAAACGTTCTTCAACTCGAAGGTAGTTCATGCGAAACGGACGTATGTCAACTCGTCGTTCGCGCCATTCGCCAAAACTGTTTGGTATTCCCCAACAACGAAAAAGTTCAGCTGCCGGCAAGCATGAGGGTGGTGTGGGAAACAGAATCTATGACGTCATTGAACCCAGGATTTATTTCGGAAATAAATGTCGTTTATTTCACGGGTAACGGTTAGTAAGTATTCAGATTTATCAAAGTACAGATTTATTTTAAAAACATAGTCCATTGTGTATTTTTTAGGAACGTTTTAGACAGTTGTTTAATTTGCTTTTTGTTTACTCTTACTATATATTAATTTCAAAATTCTGAATTGGTAAAATTTTTAAATAAAATCAAAACTTTATATTAAGAAGTCAACTGGAAGCTGATTCTATTGCACTGGATGAAAACACAAAACATCAGAGATGTAGTAGAGAAAACTTCTTTTAAGTTTGTAGAAAAACTTACTACTTACTTCAACAACACCCCAAGCTACAAGACTACGTCATCAGTCCGACAGTGCGCCCCAGTGACCACCGTCACCATGACGACCAACTTCACCAAGATAACATCCGTTTTTATGAAAAACATTGACAATGACGTCACAGACGAAGATCAGATTAAGAAGATTGTCGGGTTTGCAGCTTTTCTGGCGTTCGGATGCACACTTGATTCCAAATCGAGAAATATTTTCACCGCATGGTGGCACGATGAGTTTCCGGGGATTTTAGAAGAAAATCCGTGGGAATTGTTCTACGAAGATGGTTGTTTTGTTGCAGATGAAAACAAATTTGAATCTTCACCGGACGGCTACGTGCAAACTCCACATTACTTTCAGGTAAAACTTGTTATGATTTTGTTAAATTATTTTGATGCAAATTTTGTAAGGTTTGTTCATTTAAACTAAAGTGAAAAATAAAGAATCTGAAACTAATGATTCTTTATTTAAGACTGAGGTTTAATTTCAACAGTTCAAATTAAACTAGCTGTAAACAAAAAGGTAAGAAAGTTGCTGAAACTGATGCTGGACAACGGGCACCACTGCCACGTGGTTGGTCCGCCGGGTAGCGGCAAGTCCTCTTTGATCCGCCACGTCACGAACAGGAGCGATGACGTCACGACGCACCAGTGCTCGATCGCGTCATCGTGCGGAAGCGTGTGGAACGACGTCATAATGCAGAGCGTGACGTGGCAGCACGGAGAACTGTACTCGCCGAAATCGTCGCTTGGTGGCGGCGGGAAGAAGCTCGTTTGTTTTGTCGATGACGTCAGTGTGTCACGTGGCGAAGGAGAAAGTTTGTTTATATTATAAAAATTTATATAGGTATATTAAGATTTAAGTTATTTTACTCCAACTAAAAATTTTATTATTTTGCTTCGAAAGTAATTGACAGTGTATAAAGATCTATGATAAAAACTAAATAGTTTTAAAACAAGGTTTTTATACTTTTTGATAAACAAACAGTTTAAACTAAAAACGCATTCTTAATACAAATCTTAACTGTTAAGGAGCTGGGGAGATTATGGAGCTTATTCGTCAGCACAAAAACAATGAAGCTGTGGTGAACCCTCGCACTTACGAAATTGAAAAAGTGACGAACTGCGTCTACGTCACCACATCTTCACCCGGTGATCGCATTGATGAGAGGTTCACTGGAGGCACTTGCGTATTGCACTTACCGTATCCGTCTGTTCAGGACCAGCAGAGTATTTTTAGGTTTGTGTACACACTACCATTTACTTTGTTTTTATGTACTTAAACCGTTTTTATTGTGTTTGTCTTTAATTTTGTGCGTTTTAGGTGTGCATTGATGGACAGATTTAAGAAAAAGTCATCAGTCGATGATAACTGCAACGTTAGTTTTATTTACATGTCTGAAACGAAAACTTGCAGTTAAATCTATCAAAATGATCTTCAGCTTAACTCTGTTTCAACTTAGAGTGATATTTGTTAATTCACAGTTTTTAGTTTTTACTATGTATTTTTGTAAAACTATTCGATATGTGATTTAATTTATTTGATTAGATTGGTTTGCCTTTAGAAACAATGCATTGTTTTCTAGGAGCTGTTGACTAACATAGTTGATGCAACAATAGGATTGCAAACAAGACTGCGTCATATTTACATGGAAAACAAAAAAACAAATTACTTTTTTTCCTTACACGATCTAAAGATGGTTTTTGACGGAATTATGACGTCATTAGGATCTGATGAGAAAAACCTAATGCTGTTGTGGAAGCATGAGTGCGAATGGGTTTATTGTAAAAAACTGGTCAGTGTGAAACTTTTAAACAGTTTAAAACTAAATAAACTTTAGAAAAGCTAATAGAAATAAACACCTTTAATGTTTTCTTAGTTTGTTTTATTTGTATATGATATTATGAAATTTTAATATAAAGTATATAGTTATTGTGTATAAAATTTATACAATGAAATAAAAGGTTTCATAAATTTATTAAATTAAACTTACCAACAAATGCCTTAAGTTTTGTATATTTTTTAAAGATATTTTGCCTTAAATATGAAAAAAAGGACGAAATTATCAAAGCTAGTTTTTACAGGAAAGTCAAGTTGACAAAGAAAAGTACGAGGCTGAAATTCAATCTTCAGTGAGAAAGCATCTGACCAACCACAAAGAAGCTAAACTGCTGTTAAGTGACAACAAGGTTTTGTTCAGTAGCATCTTCAAAGCCAACAATGGACTTGTTACTGCAAAAAAGTATGATTTATAAATAGTCGTAATTAAAGAATTTGAAAAATCAAAACAATATTTTCTGATGTAAAAAACTAAAGTTTCAGAACTAAGTAATTACTGAAGTGTGATTCATTTTTAAGATATTATCACTAAGTATCTCATGAGCTAGTGACAAAATTAAAAGTTACAACAAATGATGGCTTTACCTAAATTTAACTAAACGTTTCAGCGACTCAAAAGTAGACTCGTACAAACAAACTGAAGATAAAAATAAAGTTAAAAAACTCCTCGAAGAAGCTCTAAAGGTATGATAAACTTAATAAAAGTTTTTTTTTTGAAGCTAAATTTCACTACTTTTAGGAATACAACAACGAAAACGCAACAATTGGCATGATGTTTTATGACGTCACAATAGACACTGTTTGCAGGTTGAGCAACTTTTTGTGCAGAAAAAACTGTCATGCCTTGTTACTTGGTAATGGAACTCCGGTTCACGCGACGAAATATGCTGTTTTAGGTTAATATGAGCTGCTTGTTTTTTGTTATGTTACTTGATCTGTATTATAATTTTGCACAACACTAATTGGTCAGCTTTGGCTAAAAATTTGTAAACTAAAAGAAATTAAAAAAGTATAAGTTTTTGGAGATATTCAGACTTCTATAATATTTCTATTTAAAATTTTCGTTTTTATTATAAAGTTCAGAGCTAAACTTCAAAAAGCAAAATACGATAGATTGGTCTTTATTCATTAATTTTAAGAATTTATTTATAAAAAAAGATATTGTTTTTGTTTTATCTATAAATATAAAATATTTTAGCTTCTCATCTCAGTGAAAACTGTCTGACTCGCATACGAATACCGGAAACCGATAAAGATGTTTCATTTTTAGCGAATTTCCAAGAATTTATAGTAGAAACATTGATGAAGTCAGCACTAAAAAATCAAGGTCATGTAGTTCTTATCGAAGAAAACAAGTTGGTGTTTCTATGTAGTATTAAAATCTTTGAAAAACTTTAAAACTTTTAAGTTTAAAATATAAATAGCTAATTGTACCTCATTTATAAGTTATTTATTTTATAAAGCAAGTTTTAAATTACTTTAACTTTCAAAAGTTATTTGACAAACCAGAGTTTACGACATTTAAAGTAAGTTGTCATCTTTTCAAGCTGTAATACTAAAAGCAACTATAATTGATATAATATCTAAACCGTTTTTTAAGACGTCAAAACAATTTTTAGAACTTTTTTCTGATAAAATTCGAAAAACTAAAATAAATAAAAACTATACGTAATTTGTTCTGTATTTTATTGGTATAAGTCTATAAAACAGAAAAGTCAACTTAAAAACCAGTTTTGTTACACCTTTAACAAAAGCAAAGTTATTCAAAATAAACTCTGTGTATTTTAAAACTTTTATGTTGAAGCAAGTCATAAAAGAAATTACAATTTTCAGAAGTAATTTCATACATAATTCATGAAAGCACATAAGTAACCAAGTATACTTTTTTCAGTCACATAACACCAGAATGTCTGACTTTAGTTGAACAGCTGGTCAAGCATCAAACTGTACCAAGGAACATATTTACCAAAAGTCAGATAAGAACCATTTCAAACTCCATGAAAGGTCTTGAGGAAGATCTTACTAATGAGAGCGCTTGGAATATGTTTGTCGAAAAAGTTATGGGAAATGTTCACTTTGTCTTCATTTATTCTAAATCAGGTAAAATGTTTTTTGTTCGAATTTTTCTAATTAGTTTTTACAGTTTATTGTTTTAATTTCAATCTAATCTAATAACTGTATGAAAAATTTGATTAGTTCATTTTTAATAGTTTCATGAACACAATAAATTAAATTACAGTGTTTCTGGAACTTGGTACTTTTTCAAGCAAAATAAATGTTGTATATGTACAATCTATAGTAACATTTTTTTTTATAACTAGATAATGCAAAAAATTGAAAAGAAGTCCTTAAAGCTTATATAAAGTAGTTTTATAAAACTGCATTAGTTTGATAGAAATAATAAAAGTAAATAAGAAAGAACTTTATTTGTCCCCAACACACTAATTATAAAAAACATGTAAAAAAGTATGAATTAAGTTTAAGTAACAATTACTTTTACAAATCAGACTTTCTTCTAAACCACCGCAAATTGCCCAATCTATTCAACCGAATGCAGACAATCAACTTCGGTGATTGGCAGCAAAACCAGCTGGTAAGTAACGCCATGCTGCACCTAGAACACATGGATTGTGACGTCATAAACAAAGAAAATGCGGCTCACCTGTTGGCTGACATGCACACGACTCTGAAGGCGAAGGAGAAAGAAATTGGAGTTGGGTTTGTTTTTGAAAAATATAGTGATTTGTTTACATTAGTTCTACTAAACAAACTCTTGTAGTTGTAACATATCTTACCAAAGGTAGCATGTAAACGATTAATATAAATACTTTAAAAGTATTTTAGTTGAAATATAACTTGTCACAACTTGTAAACATTTAAGTGTTATTAATAAATTCTTTGAGTTTCTCTATAAATCAATCACACAAACTTTTGCAGTAAAGCTTGATATCACAGCGTTTAATGCTTATAACAAGTTATTTTTTTAGTCACAATAACAAAATAAAGCAACTTAAATGACTTCAAAAGTATCTAACAGTTTAACCTCTAGTAAAATATTGTGTTAGTTTGATGATTATTTTTTCAGAACTGAAGGTCTTTCGAGCAACCACAAGTTCGAAAAGTTCGTTGAGAATTTCGTCAAGATTTACAAGAGACGCCGTGATGAAATTATAACAACAAACGATGCAGCTGCAAGAGCACTTGAAGTGATAACAGAGAAGAATTTACAAGCTGAAAAAATACAAGAAGAAATAGAAAAAGAAGAACTTGTTGGTGCCGTTTTATTATTAAACTTAACACTATACAATATTTATCACTAGTTATGACTTTTAAATCAAAAGTAAACATATGTAGTTATATTGTAAGTAGACAACTTTTAAATATAAAAATAAACTGTTTTTAAATAAGCTTCTTGCTAAAAATTATATGTATTTACAAATTTGAGCACAAACTTACAAATGTTTAGGTATTAGAAGAACACAGAAAAAGCACTTCAAATCTTTTGAGTCAAATTGGCCAGGAAGTGCTTATTACGAACCAGCAGGTTACAAACTAATACTTACAGTATAAAACATTCAAATTTTCAGTAAACTTTAGATTGAAATAAATTTCGATTACTTAAGATGTATGAATAACTTTGGTAAGATATCATTTCAAACTATTCTATAAAATACTTATATATTGAAACCGATAAGTTAGTTCATTAAGGTTTAATAGGTTACTTTTTTTATTAATTCTATAATAAGTAGATTATGTACTGTGCACACTGTAACCAACTTTGATTAAATTTTGAATAAAATTAAAACTCTTCATTTGTTTCAGACTTGGTTAGTTGAAAAACAAACAGCCAAGTTGCGAAAGCTGCACGATTACCTCCCCCAGTTCGAGCTTGCTCACGAGAGGGCGCTGTTCAAATCTGAAGCGATAGTGGTTGATGTTAAGAAGCTCGTCACAGAAATTAATCCTCATGTTAGTAATGATAAGAAAACGTATGGTTAATGATATTTTTCAAAAAGATACGATTAAATTGCACTGCGGTGCTATTGAAAGCTTAGACTAAAAATCAGCTTCTACAACGCTTCTTAACGGTCGCGCTTACCTAATGTTTGATTTGAAATTATAAAAGTGCCAGTGTATGGTTTTTTGAATCTAAATAAAGCAAATTAAAAACAGTCTACTTTTTACTGAATAAGAATAGTCGAGCAAGTCTAACAACATGTAAACAACAACAGGAAATAAGCAAGTTGAGAGAAGTAGAAGAGCCGTGCCCTGAGGTCGAGGAACTGTTAGCTTGCGTCATTCTGATACTGAAATCACCGAACCGTGTCGACGTAACGTGGAAAAAAGGCGCAAAAAGAATCATGGCCAACATCGACCGGTTTCTCAACCAGCTTTCAAAGTTCGACGAACAGTTGCTGGATAAAGTGGGTTTTTGTAAAAGTAAAATATTTTACAAACAGCATTGTAAACGAAATTTTTTCGAAAACACTAACATAAAATTTAAAAAGTTTGGTTTCAATTTCTAACGTATAATTTTCACTACCTAAATTTTTAAAGAATTAAAACATTTTGCTTGAATTGTTCTGCTTTTAACTTTAAAGCTACCTGTAGTTTAAGTTATTTCTTATGAACTAGAAACAACTACTTCAAAGTGCAAATTCAAAATGTCATAATTTATTTAGTTATCCACTTATATCTTTTAACAGTCCCATTTTGTCAATCTAAAACACCACTTTAATTTTAAGTCTTTTTATACAATTTAAAGGCAACTATGGACGAATTAGAAGCAATCACTTCAAAACCCAACTTCAACAAACCGTTCATTGTTGAAAACTGTTACGGTTTTAGAATTGCAGGTATGAAAACCTAAATTCTTTAAAAATATTATTAAACTAAGAAAATTTATAACTTTATAAAACTAGTTCTATAATATTCCAAAACTTAAAAATTGTTTATTGTTGAAACAAACTGTTTGTTTAAACATAAAAATAGCAATTAATGTGTTGACATTAAGTTCCATAACTTTTTTGCAGGAAACTTGTTTGAATGGGTCGCGGGCGTAATGCTTTATAACACCACTGTAGTAGAAAGAGTCAGACCTTTGAAAGAACGAACTAAAACAATTGCAGATTTAATTGGTAAGCATACTTTGTTATTCTTAACTTGTTTGCATCATTTAAAGTCTCTGTTTTAAGTTTATAAGAGCAAAAAAACTTTATATTTTACATTAAAGTGTTAGCTAAAACGTAATTTTAGGAGTTGAGAATTACAACTAAAATAGTATAAAAATTTTGTTTAATTACTTTTAAATAGTAAAAAATGAAAAAACTATCAATATTCAAAGTTCAAAACAGTCAATAGATAGATTGACTATGATTTCTTCGCAGTTAAAGAAAAATCCAATCTGAAGCAGCTCGAAGAGAAGAAGGAATCGTTAGAAATGAGACTTGCCGAGCTGGAAGTTACTTTCGAGAGTGCGACGGTCGACAAGAACAACCAGTTGAGAAAAATCGACGAGATGATGACCAGCGCCAAGTTCACTGCGCAGCTGAAAAAGTGTTTGGTTCGTGAAGAGCAACGCAACAAAAGTATTGTCGGTATGTTGTGTTGATTTTATGTTTTGTCTTACTTTTGTTTACAATTTCAAACAAAATTTGATTTAAACTTTAGCTTCTGTTATAATTTATAGTATTGTTTTCAGTATATACTACATAAAACCGAAAAATTAACTCATTTTTTCCGTTTGGATTATCACCTTCAAAACTAAATAGCAATTAGGTGTTTTATACAAGCTTAAAAGCTAAAATTTTAATAAAGATAGTTTTATGCAGCGTTTTAGTACTTATAGATTATAATATATTGATAAGTCAGACTTAGCTCAGAATTTTAATTGATGTTATCGCATATAACAAAATAATCTGAACAGATCTAAGTAATGTAAATAACTATACTGTATTAACGATAAGTTAAATTTTCTAAAGTCAGCTAAAACGTAAAGTTACAACAAGCATTAATAAATATAAAAATTTTACTCATACACAGACTCGTTCAACAACCGGATGTCTTGGTTGCTAGGCACGACTTGTTTGGGGGCCGCCTTGGCAACATACGTCATCAGCATGCCTCCCGCATTCGCTCGTTCCATTACGTCACACTGGTGGCCGATGGAATGCATTCACAAAAGGGAAATTCCCCTCGTGTTCAGTCACGTGGAACCGACGGTTGACGGTCACGTGGTTGATTTCGTTGTGAAGGATAGTGAAGGTTAAGTTTTAAGTAAATTATAATTTTTTGATCCTTGATTTCTGAAGTTTTTAAACGAATACGAGTATCAACATTAATATTTATCAAAGTATACATTTTTAATAAAATTGTTTTAAAATTTTTGATCCCTTATAAATACTATAGTGTTTTATTTGTCTTGAGACTCTATATTCTTTTTGAAAGTTAATCTGCGTGAAATTGAAGCAAAATATTTCTTTTTCTATTTACACATTAATAATATTTTGATGCAAAAAACAGCTGAAGAAGATATATCTTCAACTCAACATGTATCAAAACTAATGCTTTCAACAAACTCTGTTTTATCAGAAGAAAAAGGCAAACAAGTTTTTGAAAATAAGAATAAAACGACTGTTTTAAATTTTTCTGATTTAGAACATATGAAATCTTTTGAAGAAACAGTAAGTTTGTGATATAAAAACGATTAAATGCAGTTTATTACAGACATAACGTTTTAAACACTTAATTTTTTAAGTTTTGTAATGCAATACTTCTGACTTGTGTTTAGACTTTCACAATATTTAACAAATAGAAGCTGATTAACTGTTTGTTGCGAGTTATTGCCAGTGATGATCAGTTGGAAGGTTTCGAAGCTTTAGGACTTACAATTGACCAGGTAAGAATTTTTTATAGGAAGCGTGTTAAAACTAAAGCAAATGTAAATTCATCAATACCAGCAATAAATAAATTATAATTATCTAAAAATATTTTCGTTTTAAAACTAACTCTCACTTAAATCTTACTTTAAGTAACCTGTAATAGAAGTAAAGAATTTTTACACTTTTGTTCATGTTAGAGTTAAATGGAGCTTATATTAAGAAAACTATTTTTATAGATGAAAAATCTAGTTGTTTCGAGCTGTTGTATGGATAAAACACAGCTGGTTATAGACAAAAACAATGACTTTGTCATACCAGATGATGAAAACACAGTAGTTATTAAATTACCAGAAAAAATTGACACATATCTGCTTGAAGATATGAAGAAAAATATACTCGATGGTAATTTATTTGGTTTTTAGTATAAGATGTGTTTATTATCTATCATTTAATTACTTACAGGTTTTAGCAATCCAAACATAATTTGTAATGATTCTGCATAAGTTATGCGATTGTAAAAATTAAAAAAACTATCATATTATAAATAATATAACTATAATACTAATAATATAACTATTATTTTGTTCAGTTCCTGACTTTTTTTTAAACAGAAATAGATGCATGCAAAACATTTAATCATTTTTTGTTTTACAGGCAAGCACTTAGTGCTGGAGAATTACAATTCACACAACTGTGTCTACTTCCAGTCACTTATTGAACGGTCAACTATCAAGGAAGATGATGATCTTTTAACTGTTAACTTTAATAGTGAAGTTTTGAAAGTACAAGAAACTTTTAGGTTAGATTAAAATGAATACATGTAATTTTACATCTAAAATTATACCTCTGAAACACCTTATAGTAATGCTTTTATTTTTTGCGGTCGATTAATATTAATACGCGACTTTATTACGACTCAAAGTATATCTCTTATAGTGGAAATAGTTTATTAGAAATGTTTTTTATAGCAATCACCAGAAAAGTTTGTTTTCCGTCATTACAACTAGTTGTGCGGAAGATAACTAATTGATTGGTGGGTGTTTTAGTTTGTTCTTAATAGAAATAAAAACATTTTAAACAGATTAACATTGAAAACCAAACAAGAAAGTATCAAAAATTTCCACCCTGAATTACTGTCCTCTGCAGTCGTTTTCAACGTTGACTACGATTTCAAACAACTACATGTGAGATGGTCTAACTTATTTCGATTTTTTTAAGTATTTTAACATTTTAACTTTAGGAAAAACTGCTAAATGTTGCTGTACAAAAACTGCGGCCGAAACTTTTCAAGCAAAAATGTCAATTGATAACGAAGATGAATAAACAAAAAGAAAAGTTGGTTGAATTTAACAGCTCACTGTGTAGAGTTTTGACCGAGGAGAAGCCAGAAAAGGATAATGAAGAGTTTACAACATCAGTTACCAAACTTGTTGATGAAAAAACAAATGTATGAAGTTTATATTAGAAATAGTATTTATATGTCAAAATAGATACCGTAAAATTTATAAAGTTTTAAAGAAACCTGTACTAAAAGATAGCTTTCTTTTTATTTTTAACTTATATTTTACTGTGTACTAAAAAGCAGATTTAATTACTTTTGATCTTTTTGTAGGTTGAAAAATCATTAAAGGTAACAGAAGACTCAATAAAAGAAATCGACAAAATAATCAAAGGATATCAGCCAATAGCATTCAAGGGTTCTATGCTGTACTCTGTATGTATGAGTGTTGCAAATATATCTGAATACTACATTGTGAGTTAAATCGTAACTAGTAATGAAAGTTTTAGTTGTAACTTGTAGATAATACTTCCTTTACTTAAAGTAACTTAACACTTTTATACTCACGTAGGAAGCTCTTTCTCAGCTGTTGTTAACTTATATCAAACATAGCCGTTATTAGTTTATTTTTCAATACCTAGTAAAACAATTTTTTTTAACATAGAAATAACTCATTTATAGGTATCACAAACGTTCTTTTTGAAACTGTTTGAATCTGCTTTGAGTGTAGAAACTCTAGTAAAAGAATCACAACGATCTGACAAGGACCAAACATCTAGTCCAGATGAGTTTCAAGGTTTACGCTTAGAATTATAAATTTTTCAGAGAGTATTTTTTATTTTTCAGTAAGCATAAAAAACTTTAGAGCATATCGATACGAACAACACTTTAATCTTTACGTTGATAGTACATTTAGATTATTTTTTTAATTATTTCTTAAAAAAGTTCCAACTCAGAATAATACATTTGTGCTTATTCTACAAAAAAAAGCAGTTGTGTATTTTTTTTTTGTTTTTACTATTTGTTAAGATTTTGTAAAGAAATCTATAGTTCCTTGTTTAATATCTGTAAAGTTTAAATCTAAACAGCAGAAGAAGTAGTAACTCCACAATCTATATCAGTAAACGATGTAAGTTACGATGAAGCTAATTATCATGAAGTGGAAGAAATAAGTTTGAATTTGACAAGAGAAATATTTTTGTATTTACACGGAAGGTATGTTACATAGTATCATTACTTTGTTTTAAGCTTTTTCTGAAAAATAAACAATTTAAGATGAATTTTATCTTTAAATCATAATTCGTAAAAAATGACCAGTTCACAAAAATTTTTCGGAAAGTGTGCACAGAAGTTTGCATACAAATTTTAACAAGTAGTAAGAATACTGCTAAATAAATATATAGTACGTCTTTAATTGTTTTCAAAACAAAATTTTGACAGTTTTTTAAGTGGTTTTAGCTCACTGTTTACAAACAAAATAACTAAGTTACAGTAAGAAAAAACTAGAAGTACAAAAGTCTGTATTAAACTCTATATAGTTTTATTTTAGTATGTATTGTATTGTGCACAGCTTAATAAAAGTTAATTACTAATCTAGGTGATTATCTTCATTTTTTACAGAGTCGTTCCGCATCATCGGCTCGTTATGACGTCATACTTCATGATGACGTCACAATCCAGCCAACTACCCGATCCTCCGTTCACTCCTGAAGAACTAAAAATTTTCATGAGCAGTGATGTTGAACAAAAAGTAGAAACTTGTGATGAAATGAAGGAACCTGATTGGTTGAGTGAAGAAATTTGGACAATGTTACTGGCTGCTTCTAACTGTTTGGATGGAATTTGCGAGAAAATATTTTCGAATTATAAAGTAGCTGAATTGATGAAAGAGTGGTTTTTGAGTGAAAAACCTGAGGTACATTGTTAACTAATACTTGAAATTAAATCTAAAGTGTTTTTAAATAAATCGAGTATTTTAATAATAGTTCTTTATATGCTATACTTATTATTATTAAGCTTAACAAACTGTACTATTAATACTTTTTTTTATCATCAAAGACTTATAATTACCTGATTATTGATAAGTTTAATTTTTATTGCATTCCGCCAAAAGCAATAGTAGAGTTTAAAGACTTTTAAACTTATAATTTCAGTTTTGTTTGAATATTAAGTAGCAATAAAAAAATTAGAAAAATTTGTACTTAGTAAGTTTTTAATTTAGCAATAAAAAGAAGTTAATTTACAGACAGAAGAATTATCGGTATTTGATGGAACTAGGTCTCAAAGAAAATGGTTTTATAAACTTTTGTTGATAAAAATAATGAAGCCTGAAAGACTTGAATACTGTATGAAGCTATATGTAGAAAATAATATCAATTTAATTCCCGATCTTAGACAAGTATGTTTATAAGCATTTTAACTTTATCAAGACCTAGCTCAGACTATATTAACTTGTTCTATTTAGGTTTTTTTTAAACAAACAAAACTTAAAATGCTCTATTTAGTAAGTAATTTACACATTTATCATGGTTTTAGTATATAGAATTCATCAAATTAAGTTTAAACAGTAAATAACACTGTAGATATCACTGGACGGCTTGTTAAGAAAAGTTGCAAAATTCGGAAGCATTGTTTTTGTTACGTCAAACGATAGAAAATATGAAACTGAAAAAATTGAAGACTTAATCAAAAATATTTCAGAAAAGTTAGTTCCTACTGTTTGTAATAACTTGTTTTTATAGTTTTTTGTCTTAGCTCAAAAATATTGTTCGATTTACTGAAATGTAAAGAGCTTATTTAAATGATAATAGTGTAGAAATTAGAAACTTTATTTACTATCAGGTTTAAACCTGGTAGTAAATAAAGTATTTAACTTGTACATTATTATTAATTAATAACTTGTATAATAACTAACTTTGTTAGTATATATTTAAAATATTTTTTTTGTAATGTAGATTTTTTTTAAGGAAAAAAATACCTTTTAAAGAAGTAAGCTTAACTGATGAAAATAACTTTTTCCAAATCATCAATGACTCCCAAAATGAAAACTCTTGGATATTAATAAACCATGTCGAAAATTCTCCAGAAAGGTAATTACAAATTAAGCTCTGTAAATTAATAAAAACTAAAAGTTATTTGTGAGCTATAAACTCAGTGTAAAGGCAGTTTCAGTTGCTTAACTAAAAAAACTTTATTATAAACAACTGCTTTAAAATAAGTTTTAAGACCAAATTTATAACTTTTATCTTGTGGCTCTTAATGCAGTTATCTCGAAGAAATCAACAGCTTACTTGAGAGCAAAACAGACAACGAATCCAGTGTAATATGGATACATGTTGGAAACAATAACAAGTTACCTCATAAACTGTACGGTGAATATTACACAGTAACAAAAGAGTACCTGTGTGATGTTGCACAAAAAGTTGGTATATTAATAAAATACACTCGAGTAAAAATCATTATGAAACAGTGAATAAAGTCAGTATAGTTTAATATTAATTTTAAATTTTTAGGTTGCAATCAGCGCTTCAACAAAAGTTGAAAGTGCTAACTTCAATGAAACTTTGTTCAACTCTTACGCATCGGTATGTTTTGAAATTTTTAGTTTTGATCTTTTTGTTTAGTGTAAATAACTTGGCCCTTTTTTAACTCAACTGAAACTATGGTAATAAATATTTTTAGTAAAAATATTTTGACAGAAAGCTGTTTTATTTTTATTTATGCAAATATAAGTAAACTAGACTTAAAGCAGTGTTCTGAAATATCAAATATAAAATGATATAAAAACTGAAAGTATGTACAAAAATGCAAATAAAAATGTTAATATCTTCAACAGTTTATAGAAGTTTTGTAAAAAAAAATATTTTAAGTATTAAAAGCAATGCCCAACCTTTTTTTAAATTAAAATGTTTAATAGATCTTTTTTGAGCAAAGCAAGTTTGTTGACGACCCGAAAGTAAGAAGAAATATATTCGGGTTGTGTTTCTGTCATTCCGTGCTGATTTGTCGACTAAATTCTGGTTACTATGGAAACAAAGTTAATTGTCCAATCACGTTGTCGCAATTGCAAAGTGCGGCTAGTTATGTTGTTGATGAAAGTTAGTAATTCAAACATATAATTAAGTATTTTAGTTATGTTGTTTCTTCAAGATAGCAATTACACATATGTATTGTATTTTTTAGCTCTTTAAGAACAACTTTTTTTTTCATTTGCAAATAGCAATTTAAACAAAAGATTTAAAAGATAAAATAAATTTACTAGGTGGAAATGATGAAAAACTGACAGATTTGCTTGCTAATATTTACTGTGAAAACTTTAAATCACCTACTGAACAAGTTAGCTTCATTATGTTTCAATATAAATTTCAGTAAAAGTACATGTTCAACAACTTTATTACAATCTTATACTAAATTTAAAAAATCTTCAAATTTGTTTTAAGTCTTACACGACTTCTATAATGTAGTTTCTAAAGAGTTCATAATATTTTTTTCTAGACACACGTCACTTACTTGTTCGATGACGTAATGAAGCAAGTTTCACGTGACGAATCGGTTGTCATTGGTGACACGTGCGTTCTGCTGCCCCCTGATGGACTCCCTAGTGACGGTCAGTTGACCTGAAAACGAGTTTGAGTTTTTTAAATTAAATATAAAATGGGAAAGTAATTAATCTACTTGGTAAAAAGTGTTTATATATTTTTTTTCAACTTTACTAAAATGATCGTATTTCACAAACAAAAGTATATGCTCGACACAATTATTTTATATATTAGTAGTTTTGTTTTAATAACTCTACAAAGTTACTTAATTATATTATATTAACCAACAGAACTTGTATCTTGGCTGGAAACATCTTTATCCGATGACTGTTTTGATGAAGTCATTGGTAAAGATGCTTTGAGTCATTTCATAAAAAATCGTTCTGAATACCTGATAGACTTATTTGGCAGGCTCGGTGAAGAAACATTAATCAGTTAGTTTATTACTTTGCTGTATTGAGTAAATTGCTTTAACTGTTTTTGTTACATTAGCAAAACAAAGCGTTTTTATTCGTTTACCTAAAGTTAAGACGACTTCAATTTCAAATTTAAACTAAAACATCTTCGTATATTTTTTTTACAAACAGCTTATTTGAATACAGTTATATACTTTAGTCATTCAATTTATAAGTTGAGTAATTTTTATTTTATTGTTTTTCGAACAATCTTTTAGTGTCGGAGGAACTAAATAAAGATGCTACGCGCGATGATTCGCTTCAGTGGGCAATTGACACGTGCAACGAAAAATTCCCGCCATTTTTGAACGTCGATGAAAATCACGTGATTAAAAACTATAGTTTTGTTTACCATGCGCCTTCAGAAATAAGTGTGGACTCACATGCGAAACTTGAAAGAAAAGTTCCCCATTTACCTGAATCAATAGGGTTTGTTGTTTAAAATTAGTAGTTACCCATAAAAAGTTTCAAAAAACTTTAATTAATGAATATTTAAACAATCGAAATTAGACCTTTTAAGCCAGCTTAACTTCTTGTTTTACAAGACAACCAATACTTTATGTGAAAAAAAATGTAGTTTTTTATTTAATTTGCTAGTGTCAAAATTGCATACGTCCTAATCCAACTATTGTTAGTATTTAAGCTGTTTAGTATATTTAAAGTTACTTTTTCTATACTATAACATCTAAACTTGTTTGCTTGCTTAAAAACATCTATTTGACAGACTACATGTAGCAGAGGCTTTTAGGTCTATATACTTACCAAATAACACTTTACCATTAATATTTAAACAAAACATTTTATTAGGTTTGTTCTCCATCAAGAATGTACGGCGTACAATGAATTAATGCGTAAGTGTAGAAACAGTATAAACAAAATCTCATCTTCTAAAGCAAATCAAAGCGAAGCAGCAAATATGTTGAGAAATAATTTTGTACCAAAAGAGTGGTTAGTTTGGTTTTTTTAGTATAACATTTCTTCCATGTTTAACATTGCACTAAAATATTACATTTTTGTAAATTAAGGTTATTAAGTTAAATTTTGATTAAATGATTTAATTATCATATATCTTTATGCAACTTTTTACGAACAAATTTTAGGCTGGTGAATCAAGACAAAATGACTCTCTTAAATGAATGGTTAACAGAAATAAATTATAAGTATTTACAACGACAAAAATGGATCAATCAAGGAATGGTTCCAACGAATAATCACAATCCAGTTGTCAGTTTTATGATGTTACTTTTAATAACTTAAATTATTTGTTTTACACCTTAGACCCCGATTATAAGATTTTTTATCCAATTGCGACTGCTTGTAAACTTAACTTATATTTAAAGAATTAATTCTACTCAAACAAAAAAACTTTCAACTAATTTACAGGGTGTTCTACAACAATTAGATTTAGGATCTCTATTCAATCCTGGTGCTATGATAATTGCGTTGTGCCAAGAAAAAGCTGTTTTACACGAAGTTCATATTGAACAGGTATGTTTTAGTTTATATAAAATCGAGATTCATTAATTATTGTTTTGTAAAAATTGATTTAAAATTATTAAATCTAGTTTTACAAAGGTTATTTCAACAGCGATACTATAAATCTGAATTATTAAACTGAGTATATTTTTGTTTAGTCGAATACAGAGATATTAATTTGGTCTTTAAATTATCTTATACTTAGGCAGTATCGAATTACCAAGTTCTACATTTTTTTTAAGTTTTCAAATAGCTACTAGCTCTTACTTTCTAAACTTTATTGAAAACAACAGCGTAACTTTCAACAGATAACAATAAGAGGTCACATATCAAACGTTGCAGACGACCATCCTGACTACGAAGCAGGAATTAGTGTGAAAAATTGCTATTTAAACAGAGCGGAATGGAACCATGCAGAAAGTAATTTTGTTTATATGTATGATATTACATAAAAGTTTAAATCTTTTGAAAAACTACTTTTAACAATTACTTTTTATTAAAAATTTATTTACTACAAATGAAGAAGTATAAGTTTAGTATGTATTACGAATAGTAAAATAAGTTAGTGTATATAGTTATTAAGCCAAAATGTATTACAGATTTACTAGAAACAAACGCTAGTGCAGTTGAACATGAAATCAGTTTGTATATTTATCCATTTTACAAGCAAGAAGATGATACACAAAACACAAACGTTGTCAATATTCCACTATTTGTCAACAAGGTTAATATTTTGTTTTTCTTTTCTAAACTTAGCTCGTAGCTCGAAACAAATGGTGTTTTACGTACTTTTTGTGGTACTCTACAAAAAAAAAAGATTACTTAAAGCCAGGTGTTAGTAACTCCATAAACTCATTAAGTAGTTTTAAAATGTTTTAAACTGTTTAAAAACTATTTATTGAGTTTACTAAATAATGGTTATATCGCTACATTTTCACGATCAAAGGTTTTAACGACAAATAACATAAAACAAATTTTTAGACCAAAAACAATTTGATTTGCTACGTTGAACTTCCCATGCTTAAGTCAAAACAAAATGTTTCTTACTTGAGGGGAATCCCAGTCGCTACGAACGCGTACCTGACTCTGAAACAACTCTGTGACGTCACTGTAGATAACAACCAATCGGAGACAGTAAGCGATGATTGCCAATTGATGAGAAACGTTAACTCGAGAGTTCGATTCAGTCTTGCCGTGGAATCAGCTAAAAATCTCAATGAACTGGGTCAGTTTTCTGTTTGTAGCTATAAATCAGATGTTGCACTTTTAAAACGAGCAATGCGTGACCAAAACCGGTACATTTATTTTTTGTTTCAAAGTAACTATAGAACTATAACTTTTTTTATTAAAAAAAACTTGTTTTACATTTATTTTGTAACCTACCAAAACAGCTTGTTTAAATTCAAAAGTAGCTAAACTTGTTTTTCTTTTAATTTCAGAAGAGAAGTCGTTTGAAAAAGTCGTAAGCAAAGAAAACCTGGAAGACAAATTGCTTGATTCAGAGAGTGAACAAAGTGAATCGGAAACAAGCAGAAGTTCAAACTTTGTAGAACAAGAAACTCAAAGTGTAGATGAAGCAGGTGACGGTGGAGAAGTCGAAGCCGATCCTTCAACAGACCAAGTCGAAACGAAACCTGTTGGAGGTGAAAGCGAACCAACGATGGAGTTGAACGCCGCAGTGAAAGAAGAAGACGATGAAAACGCAATCTCGTCGAAATCTAATGACAGCTCAGAAAATTCGGATTCAAGTTCGAACGAATCAACAAACGAAAAATCACAATCAAATAGATCACAACAAAATAAGCCTTTTAATCTCAACAAAGACAACAAATCTAGCTCAAATGAGAGATCGCCAAGCTGTGAAAGTTTTGATGAAATTGAAAAAGAATTCGACGATAAGATGAACACATACTCATTAGTGAAAAACAACGCACAAACTGATGTAAGATTATATACTAATTTTAATGTATGAATTTTTTATATGACGTATTATTTTTCAGAGTTCAGGAACATTTTTGAAAGAAATACTTAAGACTTCAAGCGAAGAGGATAGGTTATTTTTATTTAATTTCAGTAAATTTTAGCCTATAGTTCATATATTTGATTTATCAATCATATTAGTTGCCGTTAATGTTCATTGTAGTCAATTATATCTTATAATATAGATATACTTATAACATTAATCTTTCACCTTAACATTACTATTTATATTGGTTTTTAGGTTATGTAGTGTAGTATTTTAATGATAAAAAAGTAAATATAATAGCATCTTTAAAATTGTTTTTCTAAACAAAAGTTTGTTATTTTTAAAATCTTAATGACTATGGATTTCTACTCTTTTGAAAACTGTATTTATTTAAATTAACAGGAACTCAGATGAATGAAATGAAAACAAAATTAAAAGCTGTGACTAAGTTACTTTTAAACAATTATTTAAAATTACACTTTTGATTTCAAGCTACCTAAAAATAGCTACCTTTTTTAATTATGATGTAAGTTTGCGTCTATGTTTATTTTAATTTACAATGATTTCAATTTTTTTTTCTACTTCTTTTTTGTTAATCTTACCAGAATGTTTTATTGACATTTATTTAAGAATAAAAAATTATCACTAACCTTTAAAAAAATTAACTATTCTATTATTTTTAGATCATTATCTTTAACGCTACCTACTTTGTTATGAATACTTTACCTTTTACTACTTGTTTTCATAATTTTTAGTTTTAACCTAAATATCTTAAGCTTTTATTTTTTTAAACAACTTAATTATTTTCATTTTTAGCCTAATCTATAATTTCTAAAAAACTTTTAATTTTAGAGGATAAATATATTTTGAAATTTTGTAGAGAAAATTGTTCATATTTATTCTTCAACTACTGTTTGCCATTTAGATTATGAAATAAACTTGACTTTTTTTTACATTTGGATAGTTAACAAATTTTAAACTAGTATAAATACTTTCTGAAGCTGTATTGATAAATGTTTATAAAAGACTTATTTATAACTTATGTTAAGCACGCAAATTTTTTCAAAGTTTTATTTTACAAGTGTTTATTTAACTATTACCAATTTACAAAATGTAACATAATCAAGTAGAAGTATAATACTACACTAAACTATATAAAAATAAAATGTAATTTTGAAGTGTGTATTTGAAAAAAAGAACCGGCCCTAACGTAGTTTTAATAACAGATATAGCTGAGATTTGTTAATAAAAAAACTACTAAGGTCTAGTTGGCCACTATGGCTATAAGCTTTTAATGCTTGTATTATATAAATTCGTTTTTTCTTGATTACAAATATTTCTATTTTCACTTTAAAATAAGCTAATATAACTTCGCTCAATTTAAAAGATTTCAAAGAGCTTCAGCTAACCAATTCAGTGGTTTAACAAGTTTGCTGACTGACATCTGTAAGTGATGATTACCCAGCAGTAATAGTATTTTAAACCGTTTATAGTTTTGCAATAAACTTAAGTCACTGAATCGTTTACTTGATGATAATCATTTTGTAAAGTAAGTCGTAAACGTTATGACGCAGTAGTAATTTTGTTACCAGAGTAAGCCTGAAAAACACCAAAAATAATTTCTAAGTTTTTTGTGATTTTATAAAACAAAAACTTTAAAAACTATTTTACTGAAATAAGTGGTTTTTGGTTTATGTTTACGCGCTTTACCTTAAAATGAAACAGTAAGAGCATTTTAAAACTTTATTTTAACAAGTTTTTTTCTATTGAAATGCTGATATGCTTAAACATAGTTTAAAAGTTTTCTAGTTTCAAGAAACTTTAAATTGACTGTGTTTGTTTGTAAAAGATCTTTTTTTCAATAATCATTTATTTACTATAAAATTAAAAATTGCGGAACAAAAACTTTTGATTTGATTTTGTATTAATCGTCAACTTTTAACCAACTTTTTGTCATTAAATCTGTGTGGCTAAGTGTTCCGTACACAATTTCATTAAAAACGGAAGACACAAACTTTGCAAAGTCAGCAGATCCAATAGACGTTTTTACAACTAACGGATCGGGAGTAATTTCATTGAGAACTTCTCTGTCATTTTCAAACATCCTTTTACCTTCTACCAAGAAGTATATAGATTGTACCAATGCCCACACATCAGCTAGCTTGTAGGAAGACTTCCAGATCAATCCTGGCGATCTAAATCCTTCAGTTCCACACAGTACTTTCCAACTGTCATTACGCTATAATATTTATAGCTTGTTAAAGCGTAAATGGATTGAAAAAAAAAGCACTCAAAGTATTTAGTCCTAAAACCTGATTCACGAAAAAACTTTTCGGTTATAGAGTCGCACACCGTTTGGATACTTTTTAACATCTTGTCAAGGATTAAAATTAAAAAGTAAAGTTTTTTCATACAGTATGGATAACTTTAGTTTGTTGTATAGTTTTCTTTTTGTTTTACTTTAATATAAACAAATTAAATAAGCAGGATATTTAAAATAAAACTGTTAACATTAAAACTAAAAAATTTTAAAAAGGATGATTTTTTGAATTTAATAAATAGAGATTTTTCGTAAAATAAAGTTGCTTGAAAGTTTATTGACAGATTGAAAAAAAAAATTGATAAAACTTAATATACTTAAAGTTGTTTTTTTTTTGACATTTGTAGTGTGACATTTACAAGTGACATAAATCAAATTTGTAAGCTAAATTATTTTTAAAGATTAACAAAATTTAAGTTATAGTTTTTATTTTGTAAGCTTTAAGTATATTTAAATGTCCTTTGCTGAAAAAAATACTAAGCAAAATTATAACATGCCAAAATATAAAAAACAAAACTTACTGATTTTTTACAATAAGAATGACCGAAATCAATAATCTTAAAATCAATCCCCTCATCTGTTGTTTTCATCATTAAATTTTCAGCTTTTATGTCTAAATGATAAACCCCTTTTTTGTTTAAACGACGAATGACTTCATAGACCTTAAAGTTAAGGTTAAATTGTTTGAAAAGTAACACAAAGCATCACGTAAGTATAAACTATATCAATAAAAATTAAAAAGTTCTAAAACATGTTTTAGCAGAAAAACTTGATAGTACTTCAGTTAAACTAGTGTTGGCTAGAATCACTAATAGTAATGAATATTTAGCATATTTTAAAAGTATAAAACAGATGAAAAGTTGCTAAACTATGTTAAAACTCATAGACATACCTTTTTGAATAGCTTCCTAACAACATCTTCTGTAAACATGACATACTCTTTGATATAGTAAAACATTTCTTTATAATCTTCTTTAATGTATTCCATTACCATGACAAAGTATTCATCATACACATACCAGTCTAAAAGCTTGACTATTTCTAAAAAAAAGTATCAAAACTACTTACTATGTTTAAACTAGATAATTGCTAAAAGTTAAATAATGAACTTACTACAAAAAAAAAACGATCGAGGGATAACATTATGTGCATAAGTTTAAGTTAGTAAAAGTAAACTGTTAAATAGTTTTTATTGAATTTTCTAATAACAAGCTTTGAACATAATCTTGTTAACAAGGATATTTTTTAATAATTATTTTTATCAACTTAATTAATTAGAACATTGTTTTGTAAATACTCTGTACTTTAATATGAACATAAAAACCGACTCACTA
Organism: Thalia democratica; assembly: GCF_965202585.1. Classification (NCBI taxonomy): domain Eukaryota; kingdom Metazoa; phylum Chordata; class Thaliacea; order Salpida; family Salpidae; genus Thalia; species Thalia democratica. The sequence goes on from NC_139165.1 coordinate 88,896,199, forward strand.
TCTTTATGCGCTGTTTTCTTAACAGCCTTCATAGCTAATCTGTGTGCTTTAACTTCATTTGGTGTTCCTCTTTCGTACATAGCATCAAACCTACTGTGTTTTATCGCCACTGTTTTGTTCGTGCGTATATTTCTTCCTAAAAATTGTTAAACTATCAATAAAGCTTTTCATGTTTTATTTATACCAACTGATATGTGTTTAAACGAAATTTAACAAGAACTTTATTCACTGACAATCATCTTAAACTAACGTAAGCAATATTTTAAACTAAATAAAAATTAATAACATGTCCAATTAATAATATATTAACTTAGTAATTCATATATAATACAAGAAAACATTTATTTACCTTTAAAAACTACTCCATAGCCACCGGAAGCAATACAACTTTCTATTTCATATTTTTTAAGGAATTTTCTACCAGAGCTGTATTTTTTAATAAGGTTATTGTCACTTATGCTAAACTTATACCCTCTGTAGTTGAAAAAACGAAAAAAACTGTTCTCCATTTTGTTTCTGTTAGTTTTATATTTAATTATTTGTTATTAAGTTAAGTTATTTTTATTAGGTTACTTATATTTTTGCTAAAGCTGGATTTGTGCAGTTAAAATTTAAAGTTAGATCCAAAAAACAGAGGTTTTATAGTTGTAAAACATTATCATCTGTTAGTTATAAAAAGAGACTTTTTAAATTTAAACTAATTTTTTTTTACAGTAAAAACACCAAACTGTATGAGTAGTAAGATTTATAAAAAAATGATTGAAGCCACTCATTAAATTAAAAGTTTTGAAAAAAAATCTTGGTGATTTTTTTTTGTTACTTTTCTGTACTAAATAATATAAAATAAATATAAATTTTAGAAAAATAAGATAAGTTTTTAAAGATTGTTTACAAAAATATAATAACAACTTTACTCAAGCTTTCATTCTATTTTTAGAAGGTTTATTTAATTATTTTCGTGTTATTTTAAAAAGACAAAACTATTTTTCATGCTTTGTATCTAGCTATAATTTCACTGAGTTTTCTGTGGTACTGTATTTGTAAATGAAAAACTTTGATAGCTTTAAAAATTTATTTTTATGTAAACAAATAACAGCTTTTCTTAGTTTTTTTTTGAAGTTTTTATCTTTAAAGTACTATTTTTTGAGTTTAACAACACAAAAATGCATTACATAATATATTTTAATTGCGTCACTTTACAAAAGATCTAAAATCTTCTTAATCTTAAGAACAGTTAATAATACTCACGACTGTATTAAAATCTGTATATTTAAAACAATTTATATACTAAAAGATATATTTAATATTTGTAACATTTTACAAAAAAAACGATACCAAACAAATAGTTTTTGAAAATATTCTAAAGTATTATTGAAATTAAAACTTTAAAAACGTAGTATTTTAAGTTGTAAAGATATTTTACTTAAACGTTTTATCATAAGAACAACTGAAAAAATAATATATGGTTAAACTGTAAGTTAAAAATATCTAAAGCAAGATTTACATTTACTTATTTAAGTAATTAAATACTAAACAGAGTATAAAACTATAGTAAAGTTTGTCATTCAAATATGTTCATTATGGTTCGAAATAATTTGTCGTATTTATTATGTACATGATGTTGTAGATTATAAAAAATACTGTTTTATATGCAATTATATACATTACTTGAGACAATTATACAAAGATCAGAATACAATAACAAATAAGAGCAAAAATTGTTCAAACGTTTTTATACTTTAGTTAATCTATCAATTAAATTTTTTAAGAAGACCAAAATATTTCAAGTTAAAAAAAAGAAATATTTTATTTCGAATCATTATTTATATTGTAAAAACAAAATGTTTTCATGTTGAATAGCTGCCTAACTAAACTACAGCTACTAACTAAATTAAATTTAAAAGTTTATTTTAATTTAGTCTAACTACGAACCTCAGTTAGTATAAGTTACAAAACTTTTTACTCGCGGGCTACATTTACATGCATGCGGGGTGAATCGTGCAGTTTGCCTACCCTTGTATATACATTAACAGCTTCGCGTGTTTAGTAAACACATTTAAGAAAAATGTGTTCGACTAAGACGTATTTTTTGTACCGTTTGTAGAATAAAAAGGTACATTTTCTGATTTAATTTATTTGAATATACTATGCTAATATTTGCTATGAAATCTACATAAAACATGTTTACATTTTACTTGGGTTTGCTGAACACTATTAAAAACCTAAACTTTCAAAAAACATAACATATTATTCTGAAAACTTATTTTTTACGTATTTTCTTAAATAAGTAAGACTAAGTAAAGTTTGTAGAACATATCAAGTATTCTCAAACCTAATTAAAACATATCTAAATAATTTTACCAGAATTACTTTAAATAGTTCATTTAAAACCTTATCATGCTTAAAATTTTAAACCATAAAGTTGATACTAAGGCTAATTTAAGATTTATATTTTACTGTATACCCAAATGTTTTATAAACAAAACAATTAAGGTATTTATCAAATTGTTTATTGAACAAAACCATTGCACATGTTCTCTTCAAATAGTTCAGAATGATCTTGTAAACAGGATATTTTATATCAATCTGGAAAATTCTTTGTTTGATTTAACTTTTTTTTTAATCAACATAAATTCAATCAAATGCGTCAATCTTTATAACATCATAATTTATAAGTTTGATAGCGATCACACTATTTTTTTAATCATTTAGGTGTATAATACACAAACTTTTAAACAAAACTAATAAGTAAAGTTATATCTTTGGAGTATCTCACAAAACATTATGCCTTATGAAGTTCAAAAATTTAATCTTTAGTTTAAAATTTGTGTTAAATTAGTTAAAAAACAAGTCTTTTTTACAGTTTAAAAGAACATTTTTTGTGGAAGTAGTATCAAAAAAATCCTTAGAATACTTCCGTCTAACTTTTAACAACAAAAATTGCTAATTATCTAAAAAGGCGATTTAAACCAATTATTAATACTTTCAATATATTTTTACTTAGTTTTTACTAAAACTTATTACAAATTAGCCCAGTACATTGTGATTAGTACCTTTAATACTCTTAAAATTTTAAAATACCTCATTAGAAAACAATGTGATAAAACTATAAAGCTTCTTTTGACTTTGATATGTCTAGCAGTTGTTCATTTATATTTTTACTACATCTTAACCTTAATGAGTATAGTTTTTACAAACAGAAAATTATAAAACCAACAAACTAGTCAAAGCTTTATTTGTAGCGGCTCTGTTTAAAAAGTAGTTTATTTATATATTATCACATTCGTGTTAAAACTATGTTTATATTGAGTTATTGTCCAGTGCACAATAAACCAATTTCTGTGTAATACAAAATCGTGCTAAACTTTTCAAAAGCTCTTTCACAATGTTTTTGTGTTTTTTCTTACTCAAAAAATAAATTTTTATCAGAGTATGAAGAATTTTTTTTAATCATTAGAAAATTTATAAATTTTTATACATTCAGATATTTATTTATTTAATATTTACTCTTTTTCTTTTTTGAAAAAAAACAAAAACCAAAGTATATGATGATCCAGAAGTTAGTTTTGTTGATCACAATAGATTTACTAAATGTTTAAGTATAACTAACTTATAATAAATTTCAAAATATTCTCTAACAAAAAAAAAATTCAAAATAAAACAAAATAATTTCGACATAAATAATAATCAAGAAATAAGTAATTAGATGATTATAGAACCAAAAACTAATGATAATATATGAAAATAATAATAATAAAGTATTTTATTGATAGGCAGCATAATAGATTTTGCAGTAAATTAAAGATACAAACATGTAGTTTACAAGGTAAAACATTTATCACTAAAATGAAAAAGGAACTTGATTAAATAATAACATTTATAGATCAAAGCAATACGTATATCAAAATGACAGTAAGAGTAAGAAATGCTGTTAAATATATGTTGATTATAAAACATTAATGTTAAGTTCGTGTAATTATAAAATATTTGAAAAAAAAAAAATTAAATGGAACTACATCGACAATGTGAGCTATCTCAACTATCCGACTTCAATATTTCTCGATTATCTGACAGCAGGTAGTACAATTGATCGGTTAATCGGATCTTCTAGTATCTGCACTGGTATCCTTTTATTAGATGGAGACAGCCGATACAGCTGGAAAAAATCATAATATTTATTTATACTTTTCGAATAAAATAATACGTTAATTAAGTTAAATTTAAAGGAATTTTAGAAAACAATAGTCTTTACAATTTTCGAAAAACAAAAATCAAATCAATTGTAGAACTTATTAAAAAAATACTTTTATTCGAAGTATATAATTAAGTTATTAAATTGGCATTAATTTTTTTTTAATATAGAATTATTTAATAAGAATAAAAAGAAATACACTACAATATTTTAAACCAACACTTTATATAGAAACAACATAATCGAAACAAACTATTACTTTTCAAAATACTTTTTTTAAAATAAATTCTTTATAAAACAATATACGTGTGTTTGTTAAATATTCTTATACCGTACTTATCTTATCATACAAAACATTTTTATAAATGAAGCATTATCTTTAATCTCAGTATTTTTGTCAGCTTATTTAAAGTGTAAAACTTTAACTGATTGTCTTAAAAATTTAATAAACCAATAATACAATTACTAGACAAAGTAGTAAGAGTACAAAATATATTTTTAATACTAGAGGTAACTACAATACAAGCAGGGACGTAGCAAGCTCAAAAAAGTTACGAATCTGCAAAAATTAAAACATCTGAAATAACTCGTGATAACGTCCTAGCGGGAACACAGCAATTAAACTACCTCTAATGTTATTGAACTTAATCTGAAAAAAATTCAGTTATGTTAATACATCAAAAATGGAATGTTGAGGTACGAGTGATAACTGTATACAAGGCAATTTAATTTGCTCCACACCCCCTATGACTCTTTATGTCTTGCCACTTGTGTAAACCAAGAAAACATTCATTAAACGGTAGGAATTTTTATAGGTAGTTTTAAATATTGGGTACTTTCAAATGCAGCAAATTTGCAAAAAAAAAGTACCAAATTTTTTGATGACGTCATTAACTTTACTTTGGGTAGTTTTGAAGCTTAAACTTGTAAAAAAAACAAAATTGCTGTCTAAGCCTATGACAATTTCACTTTTTTAATTTTCTAAAATATGTAAATAATCATGATTGAAATAAAACAATAGAACAATACTAAACATTTCCCTATGTTAACAAAATTATAAAATATTTTTTGTTAACATAAAGTTACAATTTTAAATTCAAACACAATTAAAAAAATTATTTTTAAAATTTTTCTTTTATAGTTTATTGATGAATTTAATTCATAAAAAAATTTGAACTAATTTTACATGAGTTATTTACTTTAATAAAAGCTACTTTTTTATAGTTTGAAAAAAAAGTTAATAGGGTGGCCACCAAACCTAAATGGTTATGGGAATCTTGGAATGTTATATAAAATCCTAGAATGACTTGAAATTTTGATCACTTATTTTGTCTAGAAAAGTAAATAAAACTTGATTTTAAAAAAATATATTAAATCTTGAAAAATTGAAAGAAGTTTCAAAAAAACTTTAGGAGCTACCTTGGGTACAGGGAGGGTGTAGATCACTTTTATTACAAGTTGATGTCACTTTATGAAATTTATTCTAAACTACAAGTATCTTTATACAGATTTTTTATACCGAAACAAATTTTTGATATAAAACATTAAAATAGGAGAGTACAGTAGGTTTTACTTGTCATCTTTTACTATTTTTTAAATACTGAAAGGAATACTTCCTTAAAAATTGAGCAGGGTTGCCAAAACACCTGGAATCCAGGAACTTGACAGTTTAAACAAAAACTGGAAAAACCTTGAACTTTTGAAATTAAAATATTTTTGAAATCTAGTGTTTAAAAAAAAATCATCAAAAATTCTGTAATTTTTAAACTATATCTACATGCAAAATAATAAATTTTTTAAAAATATGATAACTTAAAGTCATCAATGGTCTATAAAAGAAAAATTTTCAAAGTCAATAGCTTAATTTGTGGTTAAATTTAAAATTGTAACTTATACAAAAAATATCAAGGTTGAAAATTATATTTCCTTAATTTTGTTAACATAGTGAAATGTTAAGTATTGTTTTATTTCAGATACAATTATTTTTATATTTAGAAAAATAAACAAAGTGAATTTATCATAGGCCTAGATAGCAAATTTATTTTTTTTACAAAGTTTAACTTTAATAATTACCGAAAGTAAAGTTAATGACATCATCGAAATATTGGGTACTTTTTTTTGCAAAATTGAGGCAATTAAAAGTACCCAATACTTAAAACTACCCATAGAAAGTTAAAAAGTCCTACCCTTCATTCAAAATAAGTATAAAAAATCACTATTTAACTCAAAAACACTTATACTGTTTTGAAAATCAAACATTTAATGTAGTCAATAGTAACAACAAGTTATGCAAATTTTTGTAACATAAAATTATATGATTTTGATTTTTGAAGCTACAGCTTCCTTTAGAATCAATTTTGCATTGCAGCTTTTTGACAAAATAAAGCTTTAACGCCCTAAATATTATAATTTGGATGTATTTAATTTGTTCAATCTTTTTACGACACTAAAAATGCTAAAGAGTACATATATGTCAAATTTATCTCTCAGGAGTGCAAAATTAAGCATAAATGAATACTAAAAGCTAAGACAGCAGAGTCTTTTCAAGCTGAAATAAAAGCAAGTTTTTTCGCACATAAGTATACGTTTTTGTAGATTTGCAGAAACTTACCAAGCTACGTCCCTGAATACAAGTAAAATGTTAATCAGTTTACAGGTTTATTATTTTAAATTGCTATGCAACTCTGTTTATTTACTAGCATCCTATGAAAATATTTAATACTAACCGTTTTTATTTTAACAAAACTCATTTTAACACTTTTGTAAAAAAAAATCGTCTATTTTTAAATAAAAATTATATTTTATATCTAGCATAAAATGATTTTTAATAAGTTTTTGTATCAATGTTTATTAACTTAAGCAAAAAAATGTTATTTAAGAAATATGAAATAATTAATTTTACCTGACAACGCTGTTTGTTGCTTGGCAATTTATCTAATGACTTATTTGGTGACGTCATCAATCTGGGTTTTCTCAGCTGGGGACTGGAAATTTTCAACCTTTTTATTTTACCCGGTACTTTTTCAGGTTTCCTAAAAATTGTTTGAATTTATGTACCCATAAATCGTTAGTCTTTAATTTTTAATATATTAAGTTCGAAATTGTTATTTAATTTTGAACGTAAAATATACTACTATTCAAAAATTAGTCTATATAAATCAATATATGTTCATAGAGAATAAAGAATTAACAAAGTTGCAACTTTGTAAAAAAAATGTAAAAAATAGTAATTGTATTGCAAAAGCTACTAACTTATTAAAAATATTTCTTAAGGCTAGAAACAATGTCTTTTATCGATTTTGTATCAAAAATACTAAAAACAATAAAATGATAAGTTACGGAAAGTATAGTTAAAGATCAGTCTCATTTGCATATTCGCTGATTCAGCAAATTTATATAAGCTTTTTTTAATTTTAATTTTTTTACTTATTATCCCTAACCCACCTTACCCAAACATATTAAAAATTGATCAGAAAATTAAGTTTTAATAACTAAAATTAAAGGTAACATTGAAAAAACTTCTTTTTTGATGAATCAGCAAATATGCAAATCAGATTGATCTTTGAGTATTCAAGCAATAAAGTATAACAAAATTAAAAGGAGAAAGACAAATTTTGAACTGGGTCATTTTGTAAAATCTTTTGTTTTTTAAGTTTTACTGTGTAAGAAAAATTCAGATACCGACATTAAGTTATAAAATATAAATTTTATATGTAACAATTTTAATACAACAGTGAAAAAGTTTAAATATTTTTTAAATAATTTTTCTATTCAAAAATAAATATTTAACAATTTACAACAGTTTGAAAGTAGTTAAAGACAGTAAAAATATCAATTGTATAAAAGTTAACTTTATAAATAACCTATTAATAACTTTATGAGTATTAAAATGTGATAAATAAATTAAAGACAACTAAATTTGTACAATAATTTAAATTAAGTTTTAATTAAACTTTCATTTGTAAATGAAATCTTATAATACACATTAAACGTCAAAAGAATTTAAAGTGGTTCATAAGTATTTGAAAGTAGTTTAAACAACTTTGCGGCATTTTTAAATTGTACCGATCCATTCATAAATATATTTATACAATAAAAGTAACTTGGCAAAGATCAGTTTCAAAGCAATTGTTGAACTAAAAATACAAATTTTCTTTATACATTTTGTGTCAAACGTTTTTTAAAGGTACAACTTGAATGTTACATAATCCAAATAAGGTTGATACATTATTTAATAAATTAAAAAAAATAAAAATATTTTTAGCTAAATTTTAGTATTGTAAAATTTTTAAAGTTTATTGCAAAACAAATTAAAGTTTCAAATCAAGCAAACCCACTGTAATAAACCTAAAATCTAAACAACTAAAAATACACAACGCTTTAAGAGATGATAATAAAGCAAGAAACTTTTTATAGACTGAAAAGAACTAAAGTTTTAGTCTTTTTATCCAAAAACTTTATCATATAGAAAGAAGTTTTTAGAAAAATTAAATCTATGTACATAAGTAACCTAACAACTGTTACAAAGAATTTAATCCTGTTGTAATGCTATTGAAAGCAAAATGTTATTCTATACAAAGGATTAGCAGTAATTGTAGGAAATATTAACTTAAATCATTTCAAAAAAGTGTCAAACAAAATAAACTGTTTTCCTTTTAAACACAACAATTCATATTTTCAACTGTATTAGTTACTACTTGAAATAATAATCTGCTTTTTTAGTAATTTTCGTCAAAGAAAGAATTATAATTTTAATACAACAACATTAATGGTTAATATATAAGGATTATTTATTAAATTCGGTGGGAAAATTTGTTTAAATTTTACGTATAAGCTTAAAGCTGTGTAACAACAAATATGCTTTCAAACTGTGAGAAGTTTAAAAAACACTGTAACTTCAACCTCAGAAAATATGTTAACTACAAAATACATTTTAAATTTCAACTTTTTTTTCAATTTAATGAACTTTTCTTTTACAACGAAAAATTATATTTTAAAAATAATAATTCGATTTGTAAAAAGATAAGGTGTAAATATAAAACAAGTATACATGATGACTCAATTTTATTAATTTAATGTGAGCTCAAAGAAAGTAAAAAATAAGCATACATAATATTTTGTGTTATATGGCTCTTATTATAAAAACTTTAAAAAAGTTCACGACAAAAGAGTACTATCAAAATACATATACTAAATGTTTTTATTCTATTATAAATACACAATAATACAACTAACGGAATGTTTTCTTCATAGAAAGTATCTGCGTTATTGAGCCAAAGTTTTTCCATTTGTGAAATTATTCTGTTTTCTTTATTTTTAATTACGGTAACAATTTCTTCTACTTGTTCTTTTGTTTCTGCTGCTGAAATTAATAGGTTTATTTTTATTTTTTATAGCTTTATTTGTTCAGTTACATTTCAATGAAACATATGCAGCAGAATTGTTTAATTTTTTTTAAGTTCAAATATTTGAACCATTTTTTAAATTGTAAAAATATAGGTCAGTAGCTAGTTTTTCATTTAGAAGTAGAAGATTAAAAACTAAAAACAACCTTTTTACTTTTAATTTCTATATAAGAAATTATATTAAGTAATATTTTGTAGATAAAACTAAAAATAAGTTAAAATTTTATGTTATTTAACTCAAAAGTTAAGAACTAAACCTCTTGTAATCATCCTATAATAAATATTTAAAATTTCAAAGTTTTTATAAACATTTAATTATATAATACGCTTGAGCTTTTCAGGAACAAATATAAAAGCATATAGATATTGTTTAAGATTTTAAACTAATTTTAGTCTTACTTAAAATAATTCAACTCTATATGAAGTAATTAATTTTCTAATAGAGACAAACTTGAAAATGAACCTTTTGATTTCAATAAACTTTATAAATTTGGAATAACATTGCTTTTATCCTTGGAAGTTATTGATCATGACTTACAAACAGAAACCATGTAATTTTAATTTGTAAACTACTCAACTGACATTCGAAACACAGATTAATCATGACGTTACACATACAAAAACCGATTAATCAAACTCGATAAACAGACATAAGCACAATGGATTAAACCGATGTTGGGCAAATATTACGGAACTAACAATGAAAACAAAGTTACCACTCCTATTATTTAAATGCAATGAAAAAGTAAACTTCAATGTTAACATGTGATTGTTATGTTGATTTTTAACAATAATGTTATTATTGTTTGTGCGTAAATTATTTTTTATGAATATATTTTGTTTATATAGTTTCTACTAGTTTTTCTTAAGCGATTACTTGATTTAAAAAACTCTAAAATACGCACTAAACACTTGTTTTAATACAGTTATTTTAATTCTGCAAACTTTTTGTTTTTATATTTGTTAAAAAAACACAAAATTTTAGATACTAATATAGTCTAACTAGAAATCTTACAACTAGAACAATTAAAAATATGTTTATAATGAAGCAACAAACGACTTAGTTAACTGAAATTTGTGAATGAAAAACAAGCGTGACCTCTTCACAGATGAAAGCAGTGTGAAAATGACGCACTAATAAATCAAACTTTTGTGAAGTGCCACCCGAACAAGCCGCTAATTGCTAATCAATACCAACAAAGCGTTCGCATTTTTATACGAGACACTTTAAAGTGCTCCAATGAAGGAGCTAATTACGTAAATTCACTTATGTAAACTTGGAAGACTTGCCATTTGTGTTGTAATCATTATCATATTGACCTTTGATTTTTTTGTAATTAAAAAGATTTTTTATTGTTGTAACGTAATATATAAAAATCCGTTATACGACAGTTTAAATTTTAGCTATCCAAATTCTTATAAAAACTTTAAAAGAGCCACATCTCAAAAAGTAACTACTTAATTTTATAAATGTCCATTTACGTCTAATTAATAAGAATACCATGGTAAATTTTATTTTTTTTAAGAAAACTCATAATTACTTAAGTTTAGCAAGTTTCAAAACTTTCTTTAGCCATATCTCAAAAAAAATCCAAGTTTTTATAATGAATTATTGTCCTGTAGGTCTTATTAATAAAAATATGACGTAAAAATTTTATATGTTTTAATGTTTATTAAAATAGATAATTACCAACAACTCAGAATTACTAGAACTTTAATTCTCAAAATTTGAATTGATGAGCACCAATAAAAGTCTAATTTTACATTTATCTAATATAAATCAAACATTGTTAAAAACTGTTACCTGTGGGAACGCTTTCAGATTGTTCTGTGACATTCTCAGACTTCTCATTTCTTTTAGACGCGTTTTCAGAGATTTCAGGATTTTTTGGTGAGTTTTCATTGGCAGGATTATTCTTACTTGTCTTTCTAAAACTTGAAATCGGTCTTGTTCTTTTTGATGTTTTTCTGTGACTGCGATGTTTTCGACTTGTACTCACTCTATCCTTTGGTTGTCTGTAAACGTACATTGGCAATGACATTTTTTATTAGTATCAAAAAACTTAAAATATTTGAAAACAAACGTATTGATAATCATTTTGTACTAAAATAAAACATTATTAATATATACTTAGCTCTGTAAAACTTCACCTGGATGAAAATTTTTAACAATAAAAAGCTAACAAATACAAATTTAATATACTTATGAAGGCTAAAAATATAATTGTTAGTTTTCATTTTTTAAATCAAATATTAGTGTATGTTATTTCTATTTGTACAAAAACATAAAAATTAGAATCAAAAATTATATCATTGTGTGTTTAAAAAACATTGTTTAAAAAAAGAATAATAAGTTGGTGTCTTTGTTGTAGCGTACTAAATAAAAAGATTTTTTTGATTACAATATATGTTTATCAAGAGTTGTAGCATTTTTATTAAAGTTTTAATAATTTTCTAACTGTGTATGCAATCCTTAAAGTGTAGAAAAAATTTAGGTCTACTACCTCTAATGCTTTTTTATACTTTTTCATTAGATCTTTGAATTTAAATATCAAGAATTTATGCAATTGTTTAGGAAACTTTGGGAGTCTCAAATTTATATACTTAGAAAGATTTTTGGTGAACTAATGTTCTTAGAGAATTTTTTTGAACTATTTTCTATGAAAAATTTCCTACAAAACTGTCAACATTTGTGGTAACTAAAAGTTATAATTTTGTAACAAGTAAATTAATATAAAAGTTTTTATAAACAACTTACTTTTGACTACAGAAAGTATTGAGCCCCCTATCACCTAAATATTGCTAAATTTTAATTTACAGGTATTTTATTTGTTTTTGAATTTCTAAGCCACTGCTTTAAAAGAGATAAGTCTACAACCGTTTTAAAAAATATTTAAATGTATAGCGAAACTAATAACTTTTACAAAAAGTAGATAAATAAACAATCTTCTGAGTGATTGATTGTTATGTAATAATTCTTATAAAAAAAAATTATTAAAAGGTTTCATCTTAAGTGCACAGACAATAAATATCAGCCCAGATAAAAGGAAAAACAAACAACAAACAAAATGAATTGTTGTGAAGACAGCTTTTAGATGAGATTACAAGATAAGCTTTTAAGCACTTCATACAACAGCACCTATTTTATTTTCGTTTACAACAACTATTGTAAACATTTTCTTTACCAAGAGTGTTTTACAGTAATTTCATTGTTAAACGGACTACACGTTATTTTCATGAAAAAATTGAGACCAAGTTTACAAAAAATAAAAGTAAACATAAAACTCACTTTATTACAACAATCCAATTTGAACTGTTTAATTTTGCAGTTATAAAGTTGTACTAATAATTTAGCAGTATAAATATACTGAGCAATAAGTATAGTGAATAATTATTTCATTTGTGATAACTACATAACTAGAAATGTATAACATTACTTATTTAATAATGTTTAAAGTATTATTTATAATGTTTTGAAATACCTATACTTTATTAATATTGTTTATTCCGGAATTATTTATATCTAGGATTGCCCTTAAAAGAGACCAATTATTTCTTAGTTAGTACAAAAGTTTAGGTAAATACTAAATACATAAATGAGCTTTTAGCGTTACTTGTTTATTTAAAATTGCAATAATTTAGACCTATTTTACAACTGATCAAAAAAAATACAGGTTGAAATGCTTTTTATTAGTTTTAAGTATAAGATGACATTAAATAAAAGGATTGATTGGACTTTAATAAGCAATTCACTGCTAAATATAACTACATACAATAACTTAAAAGAGTTTTTAATGATTACAAAATAATCCAACAAACATCATTACTGGTTACTTAAAGTTTGCTATTTATCAAGAGTCAGCATTTTTAGAGTAGGTCTACAGATAAAAAAGTAATTTTGGTGGAAATTTGTTCATTTTGAATTTAAATTTTGACAGAGGCTATATTAGTTTAAATAAAAAATCAAATTAGACTTTATAAAGTCTCAAAACTAGCTCAAGCAGCTTGAGTATTTTAAGCAAGTTGCATATTAGATAGTAATTGTAAATTTAAACATATTTTAGCACATAAACTACAAAAACTCACATAAGTATTGACAACCAATAAAATTATTGTAAGGTGAAAGACTTACAATAATTCATTACATTAAAATTAAATACTTTTAATTCAACTTTAAAACAAATTTCTATCAACATTTATTATTTTATTTCAAGTATAGTATAATCACAATAAACTTGAGGCCATAAATCACTTTTTTTGTTTAGTCTTACTTTTTACATAAAAAACTTAGCTAAATTATATATTATATTAATGCTTTTAAAAACTCAAAATAATTTTTAAGGTGTAGTAACCAAAGATTCAGAAATCGAAAGTTCTTTTTTTATATATATTATATTAATGTTTTTAAAAATTCAAAATAATTTTTAAGGTGTAGTAACCAAAGATTAAGAAATCGAAAGTTCTTTTTTATGGAAGGCGCTAACTAAAAAGATAAAAATAAACTATCAAACAAAAATATATCTCATTCAGTTTTTGACCAATGGTTTAAACCTTTCTCAGTCTATTTTTTTATAAATTCTGAACAAACAAATTATACTTTTTTTTTTTAAGAAAAAATAAAGTAAAAGTAAAAAAAAAAAATCTTTTTAAGCTTTGGTCAAAAACTTATTTTTTTACAAATCTTTTTCTGTCAACTTTTTGTATATTAAAAGGAACATTTAGTAAAAGTTCGAAGTAAATTGCTTTAAAACTAAAGAAAGTGAAAAATTTTTAATGAACTTTTGAAAATTCTGAGACAATTGACCTTGATTTTTTTGTTCCATACAGTTGTATAAGACTGTTTTTACAATACATGTTACATCTCAGAAGTCAATTTTTTTCTATAAAAAGTATCTTATGGTATAAACTCTTAACTTTCAAATGTGAGCCAATATTAATTTTTTTTTAAACTTTTGGGCCTTTTTCCCCCCATGGCCTTAACTACAAACACAAAACCTTAAAACAAATCAACTTACACTGCTGATTTGCAAACTTCTTCCCTCACGGCCCTTTCTCCAAGCTGCTTGCAGTGCGCTTCAGCTTTCAAACTTTTGCAGAGCGAGTCACTCGCGGCTGGTACTGACAGAACGTTGCCGTTCGCATCACACAACGCCAACACGACCCGCCTCTTGATTCTGATCGGAATGGAAATGCTGGATGAAGGAGAAATGTCTGAATCAACAGAGTCACTTCTCCTCACATCAGTCTTCTTCTTCGGTTGCAGGGATGTAGGTGATCCTTGTGTTTTCAAGTGGCTCCTTTGAGTGAGGCTGCTTGAAGATGACAAGGAGTATGAGCTGTTTAACCTGAAAAGTAATTGCATGATATAATTGAAAATTTACAAAGCACATGTGCTAGGGTAGGGACAATACTTGATTAAATTATAGAGAAGCATATTAAAGTACCTCAACTATAATTGTAATATTCAAAACATGGAGTTATGTAAAATCATCAAAAAAAATATTAAGATATGAAATATAACTATGTTTACGGTAGTTTATGTTGCTCAGCCGCCCTATTACTTATCACACCTTGTCACTGATAAGTGATTTTAAATTGTTTATTTTTTGTTATTTAGGAGTCCAATAAAAAGTTATAAACATCATACTGAATACCTTAAAACTATTAACATGCTGTGGGTATTTGTAAGTTCATATAGACTTTTTCAAACAATAAAAAATTATAAAAAGATTTATTTAGAGTTAAAACTACAACTGCAAAACAACTGTTATACCTTATTGGCTTAAACGACGACCAGCTTAAACAATCTCTCAACTTATGCTTGTCATCCGTGTTGAATCTGCTGTGAGAAGTTGAGGCTCTCAGGTTGAAGCTCTGTGAAAAGTCACAACTTTCCACTGATTGTCTGCTCTGAACTAACTGGCTTTGGTAGAACATTGTAGTTGAACTTGGTCGCTTGGTTGGGTAGAATTCGCTTGGAGTGTTGCTAAGTTGGTTTCTTTTTGCTGTGAATATTTATATTTCAATAAGAAATATTAGCTCTTAGATAGATAAAATAAGTTATAGAACATGCACGAAATGCTACAAACAATTTACAAACTAAAAACTGTACAACATTACTGTCTCATTTTAACAACAGTCTTGTTATTAGTTCATTTAAGGCCATTAAAAACATTTCTAAACAAATATGTAATTGTATATAAGTTTAAAAAAAGTAACTAAAATGCTTTTTTTTAGATTTTGACTTAGCTATATATTATTTTGTAAAACTTTTAAACTAAGAATATAGCAACATCTTCAAAATACATTAACTTCATAGTTGTACTAACCCATGTAAGACATAAGACGATACTTAAGTACATCTTGGTCATATTTGTAAGACTTTTTCATTGCATTTAAATACTAAATTTGTGATTTCTACAAAATGATAATAGTTACATATAAATCAAACATTCAATAAGTAAACTGTAGTTAAAAAGTAAATATATAATGCTGCATCTTTTTTCTTGATCAGAAGTTCGAAAATTCTTAAAAAACAAAACAACATATGCACTGTTTCATCTGAAATTTAAACATCATTTTAGAAGTTAAAGTTTTTGTTACTTCTAAAAGTCAACTTACATAAAAGTGTAATAACTATCTACAAAGAGGCTCTGATAACTGCTGTACAGTATATTTTTGTAAAGTGGTTGAAACGTGAGATTTTTTTTTTAATTTGCAAACAAATATCATTAATACAACAGGTTTTCCCCAATCCATTTTTATAATCACCCATTAAGAAGTCATTTAAAGTAAATATACTCTACCAACTTATTTCCCCTATCTATTGTACCCTGATATTTCTCACTTTGAGGAACCCTTATTTATATCTTACTTGATTTATTGAAAACTAAGCTAAACTTAGTAAAACAGCAAGCTAAAACAAAAATTCTATGACAAACAAAAATTTTTAAACTACCCCTTTATACCCCTCTACTAGTTATTGCCCCAGACTTACTTAAAACAAGCAAAAAAAGAGATGATATTACCCATTTTTAAAGCTTCAGTTATAAAAAATAAGTAAACTATTGTAGCTTCAACCTTATTCAATAAGTTCTTTTGATTTTGTCAGGTTTTTATTTTAGTTTTTTTTTTACAATTTTGATTTTTTATATGTATTTCAGTATAGTGGTCATTAGAGTGTATCTGTTGCCTCAATCCTTGAGTTTTGGAACAATATTATTTTTCAGGGTTGGGGTATTCATTTAAAAACAATGCAAAATAATTAGCCTTCTAGTTTTTACCACCATTTAGAGCTTTTGATATTTTTCTGAAACAACCTCCATGTAAAATGCATGGGACCTTAAAAATTTGGCCTTTTTATTTGGAAACTTTTCTACATGTTATCAAGAAATAAACACAAAAAAATACATTAAAAGCATTTTGAGACTATTTGAAGAAAATTGTTGAAGGCATTTGTTTTATTTTCTGTAATTTTTTTATAATTTTTTGTTAATTTTAAGAACTTTTAGAAAATCATTAATGCCTCCATAAAACTTTCTTCAAATTTTCTTAAAACCCCTAGAACAATTGTTCAATATAATAGCAACTTGTAGAAATATTCCAACTAATTACTTGAAGGTCCCATACAATTTACATAGGAGTTGTTTCAGAAAAATGTCAAATGTAATGGATGGTGGTAAAAGCTAGGAAGCTAATTTTTTGTTGTCTTTTTTTTTATAGGATTTGCCAGCTGAATTTTTTTATTGTGCTGTAATGCAACGCGTTCCTGATAATTAGTAGTTTTTTGAATATCAACATGAAACTGAACAGCTAATAATTAATCAACAAAATTGCTTAGAAAACAGCTCTGAGTAGTTGAAGCAGTTCACTTTATAAGTAATTAGTATTGGAATTTACTGCTTAATTGGAACACAAGTTGTGTATTTGACTCTTAAGTAATTTAAATTGGAACCCAGCAGTTTGTTTCCAGTTTAAAACAACTGTTTTTGGGAAAAAAAATTCAAATTTCATCTAGGTTTCCAAAAGTACAGGTTTTTTGGTCTGTGTTTAGTATAAAATCAAGTTTAAGGTTAAAAATTTTCTTAAACAGTATAGCAACTTTGAATAGATACTGTAAAGCTACTTTAAATGCACATTTTAATAAATAAACACTAATGATAATAAAAAATTGTTATCTGTTTGACAAAATTACTTTTTGTGACAATTCAAAATTTTATTATTTATTATGTAAAAAATTTTAAAGTTTTAGGGTTTTCACGTTTTTTTTAAAGATTCCGGTTCAACATTCCAGGATTTTTGGGTAGCACTATCATGGTTAAAACTTTGTTACAACAAACCACAAAGTTTGGAAAATCATGAAATAACTATCCAAACATGTAAAGAAAAAATACCCAAACAATAATTTACATGATCACTTCCACCAAAGTGAAACCTAAACGAGTTGATATCAATAAATACATTTATTAGTATATTTAAGTAAATCAATTTTAAAATTAGTTTTAATTTGAGTGAAAAACTAAGTATTCTTAAACTCAGCATCAAACTTTGGCTGACAATTTAAACACAGTCATGTTCTAAATATTGTAATTATTGATGTACTCATGCTTACTTATAAACAAAATTTGGTTTGGTGGTAATTTAAAAATATTCCCTTATTTGAAAACATAACTTTTTTTTGCAGAGTTTAGAGATAGAAAATGTATTTTTTATTTTTTTTTATTATGTTATATGTTGATCAGTTATTTATAAGATTTTTTAATAAGGAACATTGATTAACATAAAAAACATAAAATTTAGAGTATTGGACAATTCTTCTACAATAAGCCTTTGGTTATAATTTATTTCAAATATTACCATTGTAAATCAAATAGGTAACGTATTTTTAATTATTTAATCAAATAAACATTTATCTATAACTTTTTTAAACTGTTTTAGTTATACTTTTACTCTTTATTGATTAACTAATTTGTTTGACTTTGTAGACTTAAAGACAATTAGCTTTGAACCCTAGAAATATAAAATTAATTTATATAATCTTTATTTTAAATAAACTTTATAATGTTTGCTTTATATAAGCCAATGTTTCCCAAATTAGGTGTGAGATGGCTTTTCAATTTTGTTGACAAATAAAGAGAGACTTGGGCGACTGAAAGCCGAAATTTTCTTCACTAAATAAAACAAAACTATCGCTTTTTAAAGCTCTCAGGCAATTAAAATCATATGAAATTGTAGTCGAGCAAAAAAAAGTTTTAACTGTTTTTAGACGTAATTTTGAAACTTAAACTGGGTATTTAAAAAAATTGTGAATTTTGTTTAGTACAAAAACCACTGGACTAATTGCATAATTTTCACAAACTTTCCACCTAAATTTTAAGTTTGTTATTATGTACTTTACTTGTACTTCAAGGGGTTCGAAAACAAATTTAAACATTTCAGGGGAGTTGGGCATCCAAAAGGTTAAGATCCACATCTGTAGAGAAGCCATATTTAGCATACTTGGTGCTAATCAATTTTCACAAATCGACAACCTAATACCGTGAGTAATTGAAGTGACGGGTATTGGTCATCAACTTGAGTCTTGACCACGAATACTTTATCTAGAGGCTACTGATTAAATGGCTGTTTAGAAACTATGTCCAGCAAATAAAGTGCAAAATCATTTTGACATAACGAGAATTGTGTACCATGAATAAAAGAGTTCACAAGTGCTGACCCATTGAGTTCAAAAGGTGTAATTTGTCAACAGACTTTTGATTGAGAGCTTATTAAGAAACCAGGATTAGAATTTATGGTGTGAAACAAGCTTCACAACTCGACAAATCGCGTCTGGTGAGTGATCGGAGTGACGGGTGCTGATCCATTAACTTGACCAGGTGTAGTTTCTCCACAGTCTTCTTATAAAGAGGTTGTAGATAAACAATATTTAGCGTTTATATTGCGAAACAAGGTTCACAAAGCGACAAATCGTGTACCGTGAGTGATTTAGGTGACGGGTGCTGATCTACCAACTTGAATAGCTGTGGTTTCTCGACAGTCTTTTGACTAAGAGGTTGTAGATAAACAATATTTTGCGTTTATGGTGCGAAACCAGCTTCATAAACTCGACAAATTGCGTATCGTGAGTAATCAGGGTGACGGGTGCTGATCTACCAACTGGACAAGGTGAAGTTTCTCCACAGTCTTTTGGTTAAAAGGTTGTTAACAACATTTAGCGTTTACGGTGCGAAATCAGGTTCAAAACTCGACAAATCGTGTACCGTGAGTAATCGGGGTGATGAGTGCTGATCCATTAACTTGACCAGGTGAAGTTTCTCCACAGTCTTCTAATTTATAGGTTGTAGATAAACAATATTTAGCGTTTATGGTGCAAAACCAGCTTCATAAACTCGACAGAAATCGCGTACCATGAATGATCGGAATGACGGGTACTGATCTACCAAATTGACCAGGTGTAGTTTCTCCACAGACTTCTAATTAAGAGGTTGTAGATAAACAGTTTTTAGCGTTTATAGTGCGAAATCAGCTTCAATAAACTCAACAAATCGTGTACCTTTAGTGATCGGGGTGACGGGTACTGATCTACCATCTTGAACAGGTGTAGTTTCTCCAAAGTCTTCCTATTAAGGGGTTGTAGATAAATATTATTTAGCGTTTGTGGTGCAAAACAAGCTTCACAACTCGACAAATCGCGTACCTTGAGTGATCGGGGTGATGAGTGCTGATCCATTAACTTGACCAGGTGAAGTTTCTCCACAGTCTTCTAATTTATAGGTTGTAGATAAACAATATTTAGCGTTTATGGTGCAAAACCAGCTTCATAAACTCGACAGAAATCGCGTACCATGAATGATCGGAATGACGGGTACTGATCTACCAAATTGACCAGGTGTAGTTTCTCCACAGACTTCTAATTAAGAGGTTGTAGATAAACAGTTTTTAGCGTTTATAGTGCGAAATCAGCTTCAATAAACTCAACAAATCGTGTACCTTTAGTGATCGGGGTGACGGGTACTGATCTACCATCTTGAACAGGTGTAGTTTCTCCAAAGTCTTCCTATTAAGGGGTTGTAGATAAATATTATTTAGCGTTTGTGGTGCAAAACAAGCTTCACAACTCGACAAATCGCGTACCTTGAGTGATCGGGGTGATGGGTGCTGATCTACCAACTTGAACAGGCTTAGTTTCTCGACAGACTTCTGATTGAGAGGTTGTAGAACAGAGTTTTTCAAACAGGGGTCTTCGTATGGTGCGAGGCAGCATTCCAAGGAGTACGAGATGATTTTTCAATATTGTTTGATAAATAAAATACTTTTCTTTAACTTGTGTGACTGTAAGCTGAAATTTAATTTAGTAAACAAAACATAACAATTGAATTTAGAAGCAAATTATATGAAGTGGATGAAGAGCAAAAAAAGGGTTATAAGTATTTTCAAAGGTAATTGTGAAACTTACACTACACATTAAGAGAAAAAAGTAAATCTGGATGCACATATTTTGTTAAGCAGGGCGACTGCTGGTTTAATTGCATAATTTTAACTAAGGTTTTAAACTCTATACTAAGTTAATTATAATTATCATGTACTTTACATGTACTGCAAGGAGTGCGAGAATAAGTTAAAGTTTTTTAGGGTTGTTAGGCATCAAATAGGTTATTAACCACTTGTTTTGTTCAAGATTTTTGCCTTTTTTAAATTAAACGATTTAATTGCATTTTATTTTGTTCTTATGCTAATAAATATCCTAGTTAAAAAATATATTATGACGTAGTAGTTCAAAACTGTGTATAAAACTAAAATTTTAAAAGCTAGACGATTTTTACATTGTAATAATATTTTTGTAAGTAAAAGTAAATCCAAATGAAATGTATATAAAAACAAACACTTTACCAATATAAACTTTAAATTAAAACTATCTTAGTAAGGAACTGTTTGATGTTAGTTATTGTAAATAAATAGTTACTGCTATCGGCGAAATATAAAAAAAAAAAAAAAAAAAAAAAAAAAAACTTTTCCCAAACAATACTTAAAGTAATTATAAAAACTTTTATTAATAACAAGCTGTATCTTACAAACTTTTTATCTTAAAGAAATAGTTTAATCCCTGAATAAAAATAACTATTTTGAAACGAAACTTAAATCTAAATAAGAAAGTAATACAAAAATTATATAAAGAATTAAATTAACTTGTTTCAGCAGCAAATTATTTTTTCTAATATATTGTTTTTTAAGGTAAACATTTTATCAAATAAACAAACGGTTAAAAACTATTGTGAAACAAAAATATTATTTGTGAAACTATCTTATTAAAAACCGATTACTGTAAAATTATTGATTTTATAAGTTTGCTATTATCTATAAAAAGGCAGTATTGTTTTATTT
This sequence comes from Thalia democratica, assembly GCF_965202585.1. Taxonomy (NCBI): domain Eukaryota; kingdom Metazoa; phylum Chordata; class Thaliacea; order Salpida; family Salpidae; genus Thalia; species Thalia democratica. The sequence goes on from NC_139165.1 coordinate 88,918,177, forward strand.
ATGTTTATACTTGCTTGTAATAAATTAACCCATTTACTCTCTAAATAATCTAAGTTCGTATGGTTGCTTGTTGAGTCTGTAAAAGTGATTGAATATGCTTCTTCAAAGGTTTTGTTCGATGTTGGATGCTTGTTGGCGTAGTGAAGTTTGAGTGCAGCTCGATCATTTGTCTCGCTGGTGGTCATGTTCTTCCAGTTATGTCTGTGAGAGCACCATCGTTGGGAAAAAGACGTAATTGTCTGTCCCACATAGTGCTCACCACAGATATTGCACTTTGCCGCATAAATCCCAAAATTTTTGCAATTCAATTTCTTTTTTAATTCAATTGTTTTACCACTTTTTGATTTTATTAAGTTAGTTTTTTTTACCATTCCGCCTACTCCCCCTCGGTTGCACAATAAACATTTTCCACAAGGGTGAGATCCACCAATTGCTACACTATTTTCATGGGCTTGGATCTTATAGTTTGTTAATAGTGCCGCAATTGTTTGTGGACGTTTATATGCCACTAAAACATTCGGGTTTAGTTCTCTTTCTTTCTTAGTGAGTTTTAATAGTTTTGGAAAGTTTGTCGTCCAAACACTTATATTATCGTTAATTTCTCTTGCCTTCTTCATTGGAGGTCCAAACCGATCTTTCCATTCTACTGTGATATTAATCATATCCTCAACTAAAGCCTTACAGAAGCAAGATTTTAAACATTTATCTTTTAAAGACTTTATTGCTTCTAAGTAATCATTGTCACGTTCGCACAATCTTCTTAGTCTTATTGACTCTCCGAATACGATTGATTTGTAAATGGAGCGTGGATGGTGTGATTTTCCATTTACAAATACACGATTTTTTGCTGTTGGTTTTATGTAGTTTTTTACATAAAACCCGTTTATTTCTGTCTTGTCAATGACGTGGTTAACATCCAAAAACTCAAGTTCGTCACCATCATTTTTTGTAGATATTTGTCTGAAAACTAGCTTAAGATTGTGTTCTTCAAACGCACATTTCAATTGTCTTTTAACATTATCTGTAACATCTAATGTCTCAGACAAAAAGACAATATCATCAATGTAGCGTTTGAAGAGTTTTGTAGTTTTAATTGTAGTTGCAATAGGCATTATAACGTGGTGCAGTGCAATATTTGCAATTGACACTGAGTTGTTGTCACCAGTTATAATTCCTTTGGATTGTTTGTAGAAGGAATTGCCGTTTTTTACTACAATATTTTCAAGACAGAAAATTGTGAGGTCGATCAGGATTTTTCTGATTTCTTTGGTGTAATTTGTGCATTTTTGGAGAGCATTTGAAATACTTGCTTTAATTAGTTCTCGACACAAGTTAGGGTACAAACCTTGAACGTCTGCAGCTACTATATAAAGAGTTTCATCTTTATTTTTTTTGTTGCTTAAATTATTTTTCCAGTTAGCTAATTCTTCTAAATAAGTTTTACTATCCTTGCAATATTCATTAACATTATATTGACAAAAATTTTTTGAAATCGGTTTAAAAATTAATTCTAAAAATGTGGTTACTTTTGTAGTGGTTATTTTACCTGCAGACTGTACTAGGCGTACGGGTATGTCAAGAACTCTTGTTTTGCTTATTTTAGAACTTTCAAGTTTGTGAGTTTTAAATAATGGGTAGGCGTAGGCTGGGTCATTACATTGAAAATTTTTTGCTAGTGTACCTTTGATTTTTGTGTAGATTCCGTTCTTAAATGTTACTCCGACTGTGTGTTTTAGGATAGTTTCATCTATGCAATTGAGTTTGTGTAAATTAATCATAAAATCTTTAACTTTATTACGTATATTTTCGAAATGTTTTTCAATGTTATTTGAGTTTAATGTGTCGATATTTTCAAACGTTTTAAGTTCGCGATTCATTATAAGTTTGTAATCATCATGGTTTAAAACAATTAACTTTCCGTCTTTGTCTGATTTACATATCACTATTTCTTTATTTTTAACTTTTGTATTTAAATCATATAAAGCAGTTCTAAGTTTTGGATTCAAATTATTTCTTTTGAAATATTGTTTGTTTACTTGTTCTTCTAAATTTATTAGTTTACTTTTAGCCATATTACAATAAGTTTTAATTTTTTCGTCAAGTTGTACATTCAAAGGTCGATTGTACTTTTGTATTTTTAATTTAGTTGGTAAATTAATTTGCTGTTTTAAGGTTGTTTCGTTATCATTATTGTTGAAGACATTTTGCCACTCAACCGTTCTAATATGTTTCATAAGTCTTAACCATTCATTATCTTTCAGATTGTTATTCCACTTAGGGGTAGGTACAAAATTTAAACCATGTGATAGTAAAACTTTATGATCATTGTTTAAAACAATGTTGGATTTGTTAACAACTGTTGAGTTTGCTTGTTCTAAAATACATTTATCTAAAGTTAATTTCTTCATTCTTTTACGGTATTTGTATCTTGCATAACTTTTTTTGTTTTTAGCTTTTTGTTTAGTTTTTCTATTGAGATTAATGATTTGACTTTTTTGTTTGTTAAATAAAAAATTAAATTTTTGAATATAGTGTTTCTTATGTTTGTTTTGTAAATGTGCATAACCTAGTTTACCTGCTGTATCTTCTGGTAGTTTATTTTTTTTGTTGCATGAATGTGTTTAGTTCTACTAGTTTTAAAGTTTCACTGATGAAGGACGGTTGTCCGAAATTAATTTGAAAAAAACGTGCAATAAACTGGTAGATTTTTAAACCATCGTTAATTTATTTTGTATTTACTGATGCAGGGAAAAAAAATCACCAGTAAAAACAATTGACTTGTGTCCTGGACCGATTTGCGAATTATTTATAAATCTAATAAATATCGTAAGGTTTAAGATTTTATAATAGTCTCAAAAAAGATGAAGTACATATAAAATTAATGTTATGCCTTGGAATTTTTTTTAAATATGTTTAGTTTGTTTTAAACACCTTCAAAGATTGTGCTTTTTTTAAGTTATAGTATCAAACATTTCAGCTAACGAATCAAATAATTTACTTAATAGATTTCTCGAACAGAATGATTATTCACTTGAAAGTTTAATTTTTAAGCTTTTAATGTTATAGTTGCAAGAATATTTACCTCTAATTGACGATATAAATATAAAATGAAATTAAGATATTTTTTATAGTGACATATTGTTATTTTTGTATTTTTAACTAGTAGATTTTCGAAATAATAAGAACTGAAAATATCTAAAAATAGTTTCGTTTGAATGATAAATTTTGACTGTTAACATTTAACAACTTAAGCACAGAAACTTAAAAAAACTTTTTTTTTAAATACTAAAAAATTCCAATTAGTTTTGTAAATCTAAAAGATATCACTAAAATAAAATAAAATACTAAAAAAAAATTATTTCATTAATTTTAAGTAATTCTTCAGTGTGTTAAAATAGAAAAAAATAAACGAATTATCATTAAAAGAAAAGCAAACAAAATTATCATCAAGTTTTAAGCTAACTTTATTTTCTATAATAAAACTGTTTTTGTTGTGTAATATAGCTAATGTGTTCGAAAGTTCTACTGCAATAATAGAAAGCTAACTAGTTAATTCAGAATACAAGAGTACTTAGAAAATTTTTAGTTTCATATTATGAGACCAAAAATTTAATTTATTAAGAAAAGTGCCTTTGTATTATATTAAAACAATTTAGTCATGAAGTTTGCGTTAAACTAGAGTTAACAGCTCGTTTTCTTATTAATACAGCAAATAAATTTTTTATTTAAACAATTTTTTTATTGAAAATAACAATCTTTTATAAAAAAAGCCTCGTTTCAGTTCAATTCCTACCCGCAATATTTCATCTTGCATATTTTTTATATATGACAAATTTTATTAAACTGAAAACGAGTAAATCAGAGATCGTGTATATGATTCTAGTTAATTTTTAGACTATACAAAACCTTTAGTTAGGTTTAGCACGCGGGTCAATCCCGACGTGCTTAGCAGAATTCTCTTGCAAGTGCTCGATTTTTTTATTTTAAGTAAAACTAGTTTGTGAAAAACAAATGAAACCGAGTTATTCGTATCAAATATTTTCAAATGTGCTAATACTTCTTTACTAAAAAAATATTGTAATACAATTTTTTACTAAATAAACTTTAAAGAACCTATAGTTCTAGCCCCTAGGCAAAACGGTAAAATGTATCCATGGCGTACGACTTGATAACCGAAAGGTTTTTGGACCAGGACCAGGTCCTTGTATTTTGAGCTTTTTGTTGTTGATTAATAAGCGAATTAACAAGTATACAAAAATAAACTTGGCATAATAAAATTTATTTTTTATCTTCAAAAAACTTTTTTTTTTATAATCGAGTTCGTCGACTTTTAAAGTTAAATCTTTGTAATTTAGCTTATTTTAAGGTTTATTTCGCATTAATATTAAAAAAAATTAAATATTTCGGATGTGAGGCTGTTTCATTACTTTTAATTTAATTATTTTAAATTTAATAAGTTGATACAGTTTAATTTTAATTTAAATAACTAAATATAAAATATAAAAATTAGAGCAACTAAAATATTTATTTATTAACTAACAATTATTTTTATTAAATCAGAAAAAGTTGATAAGGTCAGTTGAAATATAGAATATATTATTGTGTTTATTGTTTAATTTATAGTAGTGTAGGATTCGTTTTAGGGAATGTTAAACATTTTTAAAATATGCTACAACTATGTCAACTAATGCTCTAAAATTAACTGAGATTTTGAAAGAAAAAAAAATTGGGTCACAACTGTGGTCAATGGATTGGTGTGGAGAAAGACTTTTTGGTCATAGAGCCTCACGCCATATATTTTGAAAATAACTTTAATAAGTTTTAATAAGAACTTAAATAAAATTTAACTTTAAGATTAATATAAATAAATTTTGTTTTTTTACTAAAATTAATTAAAAAAATAATTCTAAAAAAATGTCATACTCTTTTTTTAAACCCATTACTACCAATATTAACTATGAAAACCATATTCTTCCATTGGCACCACACCATTTCCTTCCAAAGATTTCAATTTTTATGATTATTTACGTTTACATTTTTCTTTTTGCCCTCTCTACAACAGCAACCATGAAAAATGCAATAAAAAGGTCAATAGTAAAACAAAAAATGAGAAGTGGTAAAAATCCTATAACTAACATATTTTTCGTTTCTATATGTAAAAAGAAACTTGAGTATAAGCATTAACTGTAGAGTATAACCTATTATAATAAAAGCTACAGATCTATGTGCTTATAAGTAAAAAAAAGCAAACATATTCAGTATTATCTTATACTTTTTTTATATGTAAATTACTCATTTACAATAACTAGTTCTCACACTAATAAATAAATACCAGAAACATGTAAGAAAATAGAAATAAGTAGATCACACTTATTAATGTCCAATAAATGTTTTTAAATAAAAATAAAAAAGAAAAAAACTTAACCACTACTTAAGTAAATAATAAAATAATTAGTTAGTAAATCTCACTTAAATGAAAACACAAACAAAATGAATTTCAAGTACAAACATGTTCAAAAATTTTTGTTACTTATAAAAACAATTATTTATAAATAAACAAAGCTAAATAAGAATTATAATCAAACTTAATTACAAAACTTACATGAAAATAAATAATTTAAATGAAAACTGCATTTTCAAAAACCATAACTAAGACCTAACAAACTCTAATCACACCCAGCCAACACAACTGCCATTGATTAGTCTTAACAAGAAAAATAGCATTAAGCAAGAAATCATTTATGTGGTATGATATAAAACAGAAGATTAAATTTGACTTTTGTCTGATTTATTTTTGAGTAATACATTTTTTACTCCAGATTGAAATGCTATAAGATATTTTTATTCTTTTTAGCCTTTTGGAATTTCCTCCTATACTTTACATCCAAGATAGGATAAATATTTAGTACCATAGAGACTATTTACTCTAGGAAAATATTAATTTGTCACTGAAAATCTTGTTGAATGATTGTGAATTTTGTTTATACTTGTAAAGTAAGGCTTGAAAATTAACTGGCAATATACCTTTTTTAAATTTCTACATAAAGACTCCTAACTCATACTTAAACATGTTTTCAATACCTTTCTTTTGATAATTTTGTACTGCTAAAACGGTTAAACTGATGGATTTAGTTGTTATGCTTTTTTCAAAAGTCGATTTTTGTTTTTATTTTAGCTGGAACTGTCAAATTAGAGCAGTCAAACACCTTCACTAGATCTGTCAGTTGTTTTATTGTACAATTTTAAAAAGTATTGTCATTTTGTTAAGTGTTGCTACTAAATGATACAGTGCAATGTTTGTTTTATTTTGCAATTTGTTCTTTGTTTCTTTTTTTTTGATTTTGTAGTCATTAACTTAATGTTTAAAGGCATAGGGGGATTTATTCTTGATTTTAAAAAGTTTATCTTATTTTGTAAAGTTAAGTCTGAGCTATCAAGCTGTCTAAGTATCAGACATTCTTATCTGAACAATGAAGTTTTCATTATTGTGGATATTTGAAATAAAAAACGGTTTAAAATTTATCACATTTTTACCACTTAAGAAAATTAAAAGTTATTTTCAAGAAATAAGCAATCAAAATCAGTGACCTCAAAAGGTTTCTTATAGAAAGTGCAAAACAAAAATGTAAAAAAAGACTGTTTCATCAAAATTGTTTTCTTTTTTTTAGAACCTATCTTCTCCTTGTTTTCAAAATAAGCTCATAATTAATATTTAAATAGACTTAAAGTAGGATTTTTAAATTTTGAAACATTAAAATTTTGTAAAGTAAAAACCATTATTCTTTTTATCTAAAATTTTTATATTCAAAATGTCTTTAAAAACTCATCAGTTAAAGTTTTTTTAAACTGTAAAAGGAATATTTTTTTGAAAATTTGAGGTCTCTAGCTCAAAAAATGAAGAAGAAAGTAGATTTTTAGTTAAATTTTAATTTTCATCAAAAATTGAACCTGAAAAATTTGCAGTCCATTTGTTTGTATTAAAATCTTTTTATAAAAGTGTTTATATCACAAAAAATGATTAATGTTTTTATGTTCTATTAAAACAGACTTGTAGTTTATACTTTAAGCTTTCATAAAAGAGCCAATATTTATTTTGTGTTAAAAGAAATGTTTGACCACCTGTGCCCTTAATTCATTGCAGTACTATCTTTCCCAGGAAAAAAAATATATAATGTTTCAACATTTTTTTATATTTTTAATGCAAACTGAATATTTTGTGCAATTTTGATGTCATGTTACATCAAAAGCACTTAAAACAGTTTTCATTAAATGCCTTAAATATAAGCTTTTGTTTAACATTTAAGTTTTTAAGTTCAAGACATGTATAAACAACTTTATTACTATATAAATTAAAAAAAAATTGTGATGTTGTGTGTCAAATCAGTATCTTGGGCAGCAGTTTTTTTTTCAAAAGATTGTTAATGCTTTTTTAGAATGTACTGCTTACCCCTACAACTACTTAATTGTGTTTTAAATGTTTTCATTTGTTGAAACTATTAATATTATGTTATTCAATGTTGCCACACATTTAGACTACTCAGGCTTACTTGGGCTAGTTAACAATTTTATAAAGACTTAAGATGATTTAGGCTTATTAATTTTTAATATTTAAGGATAGTATATTTAATTTTCAAAACAGTTTATTATTTTAACTTTTATTTTTTTTCTAGGTTTTAAATAATTTTGTTTTAATTTTTATAAAGAATTAAAGATATGCAAACTTTTATAACTATTGTTTGATGTAAATTCTTTTAGTTATCAACCTACACATTATTATCTTGGTTCTTTTGACTTTTTTATCCCTTAGTTTTTTTTTTTAATACAAATGTAATTTTTTAAACAAATTAAAAATTAGTCTTATTAATAAATTTTTATTTTAAACCTACTACTAAACTGCCAATATTGAAGAAATCATACTTTACACATAGTCTCCTGTCTTTATATTTAATTTATTTATTTTTTTTTCATACAAGATTTTTCGGATTTGAATGTTTCTTGTTGCCATTAATAAAAAAGCAACTACAAAATTTGCAGCAAATAAAATAACTCAATACTAAACAAAAAGGAGAATTGGTATTCCACTTTAAACAAGATGCATGATGACAAAAAACTGTATATACACATGTGTTGTTTAATGCAGCCTATAAATCATAATTATGGTTACTTGACAATTTAAATTCCAACAATTTAAACTCTTAAAAAATATTAAAAGATCATGACTTGAAAAATAATATATATATTTTAAAATGAAAAATAAACACCTAGGTGTTATTGGTATCTACAAACCATTTCATCATTAATACATAATTTCAAATATTTTTAAAGTTTTAAAAAATTTCTTAATATAGCTATGTTTTAAAACTTATTTTAGCCATATGTCAAAATGCATTAAGAATTTCGCAAAATAGAAAAAATGGCCAGTTGTTTTAGATGTTTATTAAACCTACATATGTTGTTATTTTAAAATATACATTAGTTTTTGATTTGTGGCCTTTTTAAACATTTTATTAAGAACTTGTCAAAATTTAAACTGTCCAAATTTGAATAGTCGTGCACCCCATTATTATTTGTGCTAATGATAAATTTCAAAATATAAATGATCTTGAATTTGCTGTGTTTTTTATCTATGTCGAAATTATTTTGTAAAATAGTAAATAAAATTTCACAATAATATAATAAGTGTTAAAACAAATGAAAAATTAAGGTATCAGATTACAAATAAATCTAAACATATAGTCAAGATATACTTATGGGAAAAAATTAATAAATAAAGCTCAATTAAATAGGAAAAAAGTTTACTCAATTTATTTAAAATTTAATGTAGGGTCCTTACTTTATTATCTTGCTGAATTTTTTTTTTCAAAAATCAACTTTATAGATTTTGATTGTAATTCTGAAAAAATATTCTTGAAAGTTTAGAGTAAATTACTATTTTAATGAAGGAGGAGATAATTTTTCAGTGTATGATTCAAAGTTTCAAGAAAGGTGGCCATGAAAAATAGTTATTTCATAAAATTTTATCAATTTTTTTCACTATATTGGTTATATCTCAGTTATTTTTTTTTTTCTATAAAACATATCTTGTAGATAGTATACACTGTAAGCTTTCAAATAATAGCCAATATTAATTTTTTTAAAAAATAATGTTGAACTCTTCTATAGCCTTTATCACAACTACCTATTTAATTGATTACGGTTCTCAAATTTTAATTTTTAAGTAGAATAACTTGAGTTTTTTGTGTGTTGTTAACTTTTTTTCATTAACCAAGCTTTAAATTACACAAATATTTAATTCTTAAAAGCTATCTCTGTACTTGAATATAGTTGTATATGTCAAAGTAACAAATGTTCCATACAGTTGATATTATGTTTTTATTACTGTAGTTTAAGTAATTAACTGATAATTTTCTCATTAAAGCTTAAAGTTTAGGAAATTAGAAGTTTTACCAATAAAAGCTACTAATGTACTTGAACATAATTATCTAAATAATATTTTCATTTATTGTTAATTACACTTTAAAAACTGTTTTTATTTTATTATAATTACTCTTGTTGTATTTAAATGTTTACAGTTTCACTTAAAGTAAGTTTTTTATTTGAAATGTAAACGGCAGCTTTCTTGAATATCAAGTTTAGTTTTATACTTTTGTAACTAGTGAAATAGTATTTTTCAGTTTAATAGTATTTTTCAAAAATCTTGAAGATTTTAGTCAAATAAAGCATATTTAAAAGGCCAATAAGGTGTTTTAAAAAGGCTAATTTAAATTATAATATAAAATATTTTTTTTTGAGATTTAGTGTTTCAAAAGTTTTTGATTAAGTTCATAAATTCTTTAATTTGTGTCCAAAAAACATTTAGACAATTGTTAGCTTATTGCTGATCTTCTTTAACAGGGAAAACTGGCACCCAGAGGCCAATTTTGGCCAGCAATTTTGTGTAATTTACAGCCTACAATGTACTTTTCAACTAAAATCGTACTTTAAGAAAGTATGGTAGCCGCTTAAAATAAAGAGTTTTTAATTTTTTTTCTTATATGTTTCTATTGCTTATTTCATCACTCTTGTAGATTAAATTACTCTTTTACAACAAATATTTTGTTTAAATATGACTGATGGAATAATTTTTTATAAAAATTTTGCCCAAAAGTAACTTTTTTTTCAATACATTTACTTAATTTTCTTTCAAAAAGCTGTCAACTCCTGATCTATAACCTTTTCCCAAACCGTTTTAAAGTACTTCAGTATAAATATTACAATACTTAGTTACCTTAAATATTACTACTTTCTCTAAAAAATTAACAAGATTTTACCAAAACCAATTTCAGAAGAGAACTATTTATTTTTTATAGAAATTTCATCACTTTCTATGTCTTTTATTCTTCACAGTTGAGCTTTTAAATATTTTTTGATGGTTGAAAAACTTGAAGATGTATAGAAAAATGATGAAAAACATGATAGAAGTATAAAATAAACATATAATCTTATGAATTTACATGCAGCGCAAATTTCACCTGGATAAAGCTGAAATTACAAAATTAAGACAAAAATCTGAAATTTGTAACAATTTTAATATAAAGATAATAAAATTTCATTAAGTAAAAAAATACTATATATAGTTTAACTTTAGAAATAAATTTCAGAGTTTCATTTATTATAAAACACATCGAATGCCAAAGGGGGGAACCAGCACTTTTTTTTACAAAAATTAACTTTGGCAATTATATGAAAGCTTTAAGTACAAACTACAAGCCAGTTTTTATAGAAATTAAAAATATGATTCAACTTTTGAGGTAGTTAATTTTTTGTAAAAAGTTTCTGATACAAACATATGGTCCCATTTTTATAGGTCGATGTTCTTGGAAATTTAAAAAATCTATCTCCTCCTTTATTTTTTAGGCAATCTTCTTCAAATTTTCATGAATTGTTTATTATATTAAAAGAAAAAAACGTTACTCAATAATTTTAATAGTTTAAAAAATAAAAATTTTATGTCAAAAAAAAAATCTTAATTTTTCAAAACAAAATTTACTTAAAAATATTAATAGTCCAAATTAACAACTTTTTTATTATATAAAGATTAGACTGTGAAATTTTGAAGAAGATTGCTTGAAAAATGTAGGAGACAGATATTAAATAAAATAGTCTTTTTTTGCTGTTTTAGTTTTCTCTTCTCGTAGGTAACGTAATATGCGGCCTGACTTTGACTGGTGATATCTCAAAAAAAAAGAAATGTTTTTCAAACGATAAAAAGCATCTTGAAGCTTAGAAAAAACTCTAAAGTAAGTTCAACTTGTAAAAAACATGGCAACCCCCCTATGGCCTTAAAGTATCATTATATTTAGTAATTTTTCAAAAACTTTTTTACTTCAAGTATAATTTTTTACCTTAAGAGAGATAAGAATACTTAGAATAAAGAACTTGGAAAAAACACTTAAGTAAAATAACTTTTACCACTTAAAAATCTAGTAGCCACCTTGTTATAAAGAATTACTTGATACTTGGATTGAAAAGTTTTTATTATTACTGGTTTATCAACGTCTTTTCAGCATAGTTAACACTTGTGGGTTTAGATAATATATGATGAAAATGAATAGAGGAGCGCTTGTAGTAGTAGAGGGGCTTGACAGAAGCGGGAAGTCAACTCAGTGCAGGCTTCTTGGGCAGCGCTTGAATGAACTTGGCCACAAAACTAAACTACTCAGATTTCCTGGTTTGCTGAAATTTTGTTTATTTTATGTATAATTTTGTATAAAAAGTTTTCTGTTCATGCATCTCAAAAGAGGCTCTAAACCATAACTGACCTTAATTTATGTCAAAACTTTCTTTAGAAACAGATATTCTCTAATTTGTTATTTTTAGCTTTTTGTTATTTTAATTTTTGCTATCTTCTATTAGTTTTTTATTTTATAGAGTTATATTTGAAAATATTTTTAATACTAACACTTTGAACAATAATTTTATGCATAGAAATGTTTATGTTGTCTTTATATTACAAGTATTTTTATGTTGGTGTATATTTAAAAAGTTAGCAAATAAAATAATTTTGCTAGGTTTGAAAAAATCTAAGATTAATACTTAATGATAATAACTTTTTATTTTTTGTGCAGATAGAACAACAAGTACTGGTAAAATAATAAATGAATATTTATCTGACAAAAACAATAAGCTAGATGATCATGCGGTTCATTTGCTGTTTTCTTCTAACAGGTACTAATAGTTTTACGTGTTATAAAAACATATCATATAAATTGTGAGATCATTTTTCTTGGATATGTGTACTGACTTAGTAATTACAAATTAGAAGTTTTAATATTTTATCTTAGGTAGTTATGTTTAGAAAAGGGTCTAACAACCTTTTTTCAGTTCATTATTTACAACAAAAAAGCTTTAACAAAAAAAAAAGGCATATTTTACTTTTTCAATCTTGTAAAACCGGAAGGTTTGTTAAGCTTTATATTACCTCGTAACTTGATTGATGTTTTGTTCATCATATTTTCAATGTATTTCACTAACAGATGGGAACAAGTAGATTCAATGATGGACGATTTGAACAATGGAATAACCCTGATCATTGACAGATACGCCTTTTCCGGAGTGGCCTACTCTTCTTCCAAACCAGTAAGTTGCATTTGTGTTTGTTGACTTTTTATAATATTAAAGTTTACTTTGCATATTTTCTTACCAACTATTTTCTAAATTACTTACAAACCATTTTAATATAAAGAAGTTTTGATTTAGACTCACTAGTAATAAAATACTTTAATGATTTTTTAAAGCAGTTTATTATATAAAATATAGTTTATTACTATTGTAAGATACACTGTAGTTTTTTAAGCTTTTGATGATTTTTGTTTATGATACCATATATTTTTATAAATTATATGTGTTTGTTTTCTACTTCAGTTGTAATAAAATATTTCTAGATGAATTCTATTTATAGTATATATTATTATGACTTGTACTTAAAGGTGACACTAAAACTCTTCTAAACATAATATCTTTTTTTAACTTTGCATATTTTTTAGTCTACATGATTAACTTTAAAACAACAGGGTCTCAGCGTTGATTGGTGCAAGCAACCAGACAGGGGATTACCGAAACCCGACATGGTGTTGTTTTTCGAGGTCAGTGACGAGGTTGCCAAGCAACGAGCTGAGTTTGGCAACGAGCGTTACGAGGCAACAGATTTTCAGAGGAGTGTCAGAAAAAAATTTGAGCTCTTGTTTGATGATGAGTATTGGAAGGTTTGTTTGAAAATTTTTAAATTTGCTTTACTTGTCAACTGTATTACTGATTTTCATTATGATGTAACTTAATGTAAAATTTATATGATGTGTAAACAACAAGCAATATATAATGTTTCAGTAAAAAGCAGCTTTGTCAATCAGTTTTTCACAATTTAAATGAAACTTAACAATTTTAAGCTTTCATTCAATGTTTAGTGATTAAAACACGTTTTTATAAATAAGTATATGATTAGTAGTTATATGTCACTTATGTTTTAAAACTTCATTTAATCATTGAACTTTTAGCCTATAGGTCATATAGTTTATAGTTTTTGCTAATTTTAATATTTCTTCACTAAAATTCAGGAATGATTATTTGGCTACAGCAAATTAAAGTTTGATATCTTTTGTTGTTAAATTATATTAATTTTAAATAATGTTTAGATTTTACTTTTTAGTTAAAACTGAAAAAAAAACTTAAAAAAGAAACATTTTTTGCTATGAATCTTGTAACTGTTTATGAAAAAAATTATTATGTTAAAGCAATATTTTTATGGTCTCGAATTAAAAAAAATACAGTGATCAGAAAAATTTATATTAGTTTTTTTTGAATTCAAAAAATCAATGAGTTCATTAAAGTAAATGTATCTAAAATTAAGCTTTTAAAACTTGAACTAGTTTATATTCAATAAACTCTGAAGTTTAGAGTATATAAGAAATTATTTTCTAAATGTATTAATATCAACACTTCTACCACAGAGAGTGAACGCGAACCTCAGCCAAGAAGAAGTTTACAAAAATGCCGAGTCACTTGTTTTGCAGACGATGAAAAATGTTCAAGATAAACCCATTGAAAAGTTGTGGATTGAATAGACTTTTTAATAAACAATTTTTATATTTTTAATAGTTATTTATGCGAATATTAGATGAAGAGGTCTTTTGTGTACATAGACAATTTAGCAATTCTGTTATAGATATAGTTTTTTTTTTAAATTGTTTTTATAATCTACCTTTGTAAAATATTTTATTTTAAGTTTTAACTTGTTTATGCTTGAAAGTCTTCAATTAAGCCTGTCTTTAGAATTTTTTATAGAAAAAACTAGTTGCACAAGTTTTAAAATACTATTTTTTATTTTCTTTTACAACAGCTTGCATTTTAATTTAATAATGTAATAAATCATTCGTACTTTTTAAAACTAACATTCTATCTATACAAAGCTGACTATTCACCAACCTGCACAATTTCTTTGCTAATATTAATTACAATTTTATCCATTGTAACCTTTTCAATGTGCAGAAATTAAATAATGAAAATGCAAAGCGTCATCAGGCCGCTGTTCAAGCCGTTTGTGACGTCATTCATTCGGCAGCCAATCAGAACGAAGAACATATCTGCGGAGTTCGGCAAGCCAATCAACGTGGTGAGAATGAGAGAATACATCAACAAAGTTTGCGGGGCGTCACTGTTTTACGAGTTTGTAGTTAAATGATTTCAAATTTAAGTAAAAGTATATATTTTTATTTTAAGTTGAAATTAAAAAAAAAAAAAGAAATGTTTTTTGCTATGAATTTCTTAAGCTTGTAATTGCTTATGGAAATAATAATTATTTTAAAGCTATATTTTATGGTCTTAAGTTAAAAAAGTACAGTGATCAGAAAAGTTTATATTAATCTTTTTTAACTTTAAAAAAAAATAAATTCAAGTAAGCATATGTTTTATACAAAAAGTTAATGCAGTTTTTTCAAACAATTTTATAACCTAAACTCTTTCATGGCGCTGATTTTTCTCCTATAGTTGCTGTTCTTTTTGAATAATTAAATAAGCTAATGTGACAAATGTCATACGTAGCAATTAAATAAGGAGTTCTCAAATAACGTAATCAAACACTTAATTTTTTTTTAATTTAAATAATATGAAAGAACTACAAAATAAATGTGTTACACGAAACAACCGATGCTGACTAACCTAAAATTTTTAAAGTTGATTAAAACAAAACAGTTTGATATAACATTTACCTAACACTGTTTTAGTAAAATTGAGCAAAAAGATTAAAAGTCTTATAATTTCAGCAAGCAAATGATGAGCAATCGCGCGAAGTTGGCCGACTTGCTAGTTGACGATCAGAACAAACTGCAAGTTAGGTGCGTCAACGACAGCAAACAGGAAGTAATCATACCTCTTTCTAATCCTTACTACCAGGAAAAATACCTGAAATCGGGCGTTGACGGCAAAACTAATATCAGGTTTGTAGTTTTTGAGCAAACAAAAGTTTTTTATTTATGTTATAGTTTTTTTTTTAGCCGCCCACATATATTTCGTCTTGCAATTTTTAAACTTCAATAGTTAAGAACACAAAGTCTTTTTTATTTTTAAAGTTTTCCTACAAGCCTTGTTTTGTTATCAAAGTTTACACAACAATCCAAAAATTAGAGCATATTTAAAAAGATCGAAAAACTTTTTACTCTATTTCATTAACTATATAAGTATAAAAAATGATAGTGTGAGGTTTTTATTAATACCAAGTTAAACACTATAAACCAGTGGTTCTCTCAATGTGCATCTGTGTACAAAGGTGTGCAAAGAAATTATTCTACTGTGAAATTTAGTAAAATGAAATTCAATTTTAAATTTTATTATAAAAAGCCAGTGTTAGAATAATAAAAGTCCTTATGAAGTTGGTCATGTATTAGGAAACTCAAATTATTTTTTTGATAACAATTTAGATTTGATAGTCTTTAGCTTATAATAACTAAATTTATTATATGACAAATTCATACTTATCGTTTACGTAGGATCGGGCAACTATTGGAAGATTTGGATTCGTTTGCAGTGTTGATATCGTACGAACACAATGACCTGCTCAAGTCGGAGTGAGTTTGAATTTTGTAGGTTTGTCACACTGAGGATTTACATCAGGGTTTCCCAAAGTGGGCGATATTGCCCCCTTGGTGGCGATTCTAGTAAGTTAGGGGGAAATAATTAGTAAGGGGATGAAAAGGGGGGGATTTAAAATTTTTTACTTACACTAGATATTCTTGAGTTGCAGATGAAGAGCAAAAAAAAAGGTCTTAGGTGTTTTAAATGGTAGTTTTGTTGGAGGGGGCAATATCTTTATTGATTTCTCTAAAGGAGGCAATTTAAAAAAAAAAGAGTTTGGCAACTCTAATTTATATTGTTTATATACTGCTTACATTAGTAGGTAAATATTTTGTTGTTTGTTTAAGTATTGTTGTGGGTTTACTTATTGTATGTTTAATATAAGATTGTTAATGTTTTTTAACACTTTTTTAGAGATTTGATCTTTAAGTTTTCCAAATTTTTTATGGTTAATATTGTTGACATTCATGCAAAATGTGCACTTGCCAAATATTATTCAACCAGTATTGTTTCGTGTTGAAAAATGATTGTAGGTAATTTATTCCTATCAAATTAAAGCATAGGTAAATTTGCACAGAATAATATTCACTTGTTTACCCTTTACCCTTTGTAAAATGTATAACAAAAAGAAAGCTACTATATTTTAAATTTATTTAGCTAGAAGAGATTCTAGCTTTATTGATTTCTTTAAAGAAGGCAATTTGAAAAAAAAAATTGGAAACTCTGATTTATATTGTTTATATACTGCCTACATTAGTAGGTAAATGTTTTGTTGTTTCTTCAAGTATTAGTTTGGTTGTGGGTTTACTTATTGTAGTTTAGTATAAGGTTGTTGATGTTTTTTAACACTTTTTTAGATATTTGATCTTTAAGTTTTCCAAATTTTTATGGTTTATACTGTTAACATTCGTGCAAAATGTGCATTTGCCAAATAAAATTCAACCAATATTATTTCGTGCTGAAAATGATTGTAGGTTATTTATTCCTAAAAATTTAACCATAGGTAAATTTGCACAGAATAACTTCAGTTGTTTACCCTTTATAAAATGTATGACAAAAAGAAAGCTACTATATTTTAAATTTATTTAGCTAGAAGAGTTCATTTAGAATATAATAATTAAAGGAAAAATATCTATATAACTAATCTATATTATATAATTATTTGTGATTTTTGTACTTAAAAAAAGCAATATGTAAAGTATAAATCTACTGGAGATCGAAGATATTTTTTAAAAATTATTGTGATAAGTATAGATTGAAAAAAAACTGAACAAATAATCCCACAGAGACGGCAGAAGTCCCTACAGTATAGTGACTGCGATGGTCGACGAATTGATAATGTACGATTCTCAAATAGAACCAAATCATGACGTCACTATGCGCGGTCACGTGTCTTGGGTTGGCAAGACGTCAATCGAGATTGACATGGTGATGAGCCAGTTCGGCAGGGACTTCCTGGCAACCAAGTTTCTCATGGTTGCCAGGGACGCTTCAGGAAAAAAGTTGGTTTTCAAGTTATAATTCTGTTTATTAAATATTGAATTTAAAAAAAAATCCAAAAGTTATTAGAATGGAAACAGTATAACTAAGTAAATATTATTGACTTAAAAGTTTGTAACTTTTACTTTTACCTTGAATACTTAAAGGCTAAAGTAGTAGTTAAGGTTATTTTTTGAGTTTTATAACAAATATGCGTTAATTAAGTCGTTTAACACAATACCTTTAAGCAATTTATTTTCCCTTAATAGTTACAAAATTAAGCATTTCATCATATGTAATAAATGAATTTTTATGATGCCAAGGTTATGTCTACGACAACAAATTACAGAAGTTGTGTGGTTTAATCAATTAATTTTAGCGCGAAAATTTTTTAACCACCACATTACACTTTTTAAAAGCAAACAGCAGCATAGAAATAAATTCATTTTCCAAAAAATTTTTCAACTAATTACAATAGTATAACTCATTTTTAAGTTAAATATAATTTATAGTTTTATCCTTTTTATGTTTCGAGACTTTTTAAACTTCAGTCGGAAATATAAAGTTTTGATTTGGTTTTAAGTTTATAAAAAATAAAGTTAAAACATACCATGTTATTAAATGTTTTAATCTGAGTATATGATTTATTAATAACGTTTTTAATAAGTATTTTTAATCTACAATTTTTATGTTTAAAATTGGCTATAAATATTAAGAGGGTACAACAATTTAGTGCATCGAATCACTATGTGTTTAAAAACCGCTATCTACTTTAGAAATACAAACTACAAATACAAAATTCAACTGTAAACTTAATAAAAAAAAAAAACAAGCTTTGTTAAAACTTTAGGAAGTAGTTTACACATTAAACAGAAAATGTAAATTTTTGTGTTACCAAGTATAAACTGTTGTTCTTTCTCTAAATTCAGCTTGAATTTACACAACAACAGACCGGCAATAGTGCACCCGTTGAGAGCGGACACGGATGAGGAGAAGACGATGCTGGAGGAGGGAGGTCAGAGGAAGCTGGAGAGGATCAAGCTGGCAAAAGAGTCATTGTTCAAGACTCCTCCCACCATTGAGGAGATGAAGAAGGTTCACCAGATATTCCTGTCCACTGTTAAACCCGGGTATGTATATATATACTAGCATCAGATATTTTTATTTACTGTTGAACCAGGGTGGTATGTTTATTATTTAATTTTATAATCACATATTTCCTTTTAAAACTCGACTTGTTTTGTACACAATGTTTTCATTTAGCCTTTTTATCTCACAGTAATTTAAAATAAATTAAATTTAAGCATAAATAACTTTAAACTCCCAAAAAACAACTAATTAAAAGTTTTTGACAACGGGTAAGGGTTAGGGGTAACAGAGATAGTTATAAAAAAAAAAAAAATAAACTACTTTTAACTCGTGCAAAAGTGTCTTCGTGCATTTTTGTCACTTTCCTTGTAAATTAAAGTTTGGTGATTATATAATTCTTCCAACCGAATTTCAGATCGCAGTCGTTCAGATCTCGGTGCTTGCCGCCCAACCACTCGTGGATGTCTTCCACTAACATGAAGAACGCGATCATATGCTTCCCGCAAGTGAGGAACGTGCACAACAAGATATTCGGAGGGTTCATCATGAGGAGCGCGTTCGAGCTCGCCTACGCCGCCGCTTCCGTGTTCGGGTGAGTTGATTGTGACGTAATACAGGGTTGCCACTTTACCTGGAAAAACCTGGAATTTTGAACAAAAAATGACTAAAAAACCTTGGATTTTAATAATTTTCACATGTTCAGTCGTAAATTTTCAATTTGACTCAAAAAATCTATCATATATAAAAAAGTTTGTTATCATCAAATTTTTTTTTGAAAACAAAGTTTAAAGTAGTTTTACAGTATCTTTTCAATATTTTTATACTATTTAACACAGTTTTTACCTTAAACTTAACTTAAAACTAAAAATAGACCCTAAAATGTGTACTTTTAAAAACCGGGAAGTAATATGGAAAACCAGAAAAAAAAAATTGAAAAAACGAGTGGCAACCCTGATAATAAAAAAAAATTGATTCAGTTTTACCTAATGATAGAATTCAAGTACATGTACATTAAATTTTATAAGCACAACTTATAATTTCCAGTCACAATAATGAATAATAATTATCTTATGGTTTCCAGTAAGAGTAAAACCGATTTGATCAGCATTATGGTTTTGAGTTTTAAGCTGTTAAGCTCTTCGTTGTTACTTTGAAAACATTAGATATCCCATATTTACCGCTTTCGCCCAAACTATTGAAAAAATATTAAAACTATGATAGGAGTTTTGAAATCTGGATCTGTTCGTTAAAATGTTACATTACTGTTTATAAATTATGAATATGCAGTTAACATTTTGTATAGTTGTGGCTTGTAGTTTTGTTTGACTTAAGTAATTTTTTTTTGTGAGAAAAATAAGGCTTTCAATTTGTATAAAATAACAAAATTCTAGCGCGAATATATTTGAAAGAAGAAAGTAAATCTGTTTGAAACACAGATAAGTTGATTTAAACTCAGTAGTCAATCTCAAATAGATTAGTATGAAGAATTTTAGTTTTAGATATATATTGGTTAAGTAAATAAATGTTTACATTTATATAGAAAAGGAAAAGTAGTACCAAAAGCAATTGATGATATAATATTTCAAACTCCTGTTAGCATTGGTGCATTATTACAGATGTCTTCAATGGTTTGTTTATATTTTGTAAATTTCTAAAACATGTTTACTTTAATATTAAGATAAATGAAAGGTTATTTAGAACTTATTCATTTTACAGTAAAAATTAATAAAGTAATAGTTTATTCTTTTTGATAACACAATATAATATATTTTTATTAAATAGAAATAAAATATTTTTTTTTTGAGAAAATTAAAAGAAAAACTTTATCATTATTTGTTTTTTCTTGAGAAAACTTATTTAACAAAAAAAGCTGCCAGCAATCTTCAAACAAGCCTAAATTAACCTTAATTTTTTAGTATGCAATGTAACAGTTTACAAATTAAAACTCTAACGTACATCACTTAGTTCAGATTTACAATTGTTTTATTTATAAATTCGAAAGTACTCAGTGCTTCACAATAAATCACAAAGATACTTACTTACACAAAATAAAAGTTACACACATCAGTTACGCTTAAAATAAATTAAAACAATTAATTTAAGTTAACAACTTTTGTAATGTTGTTTTAAGTAATAATCAAACATAAGTAACTGTTATACACTCATTTTCTAAAAAATCAGAATTTAATTAGTTATTAAAAACTTTGAAAATTTAAATTAAAAACTAAAAGTTATGTTTTAAGTAACATTGCTAAACTGACTTACTTTACATGCAAAGGTTTCTGATAACTAAACTAGTTTTGAACAAAGATAAAAATTAATGTTTAGTAGTTTTATTACGTCATACTAATGAACAAAATTGTAAAATTTATAAAATCACTTCAGATTTTTTTACAGCATGAAATCTTAAATAATAGTATCATAGAAAAATGTGAGTGATTAATACTTAAGTTTTTTTATTTTTCTTCTGACCGAAACTGTCCGGATAAGTGAAGTCCGGATAAGTGAATAAGCACTGTACATAACTCAGTAAACTTCACTTTATTTACCTTTGAAATTTGGTGCAAATGGCACAGAAACAATTCTAAGCATATTACATAAAAAAAATGTTACTTACATGCTAATTACAGGTGAGCGTAAGCGACCCGCCGTACTTCATGGTTCGCGTGAGAGCGGAGATATTGGATCAGCAGAGTGGCGAGCACACCACTTCCAACGTGTTCCACTTCACTTTCGCGTGCGAGCAACCCGAGCTGCTGCCCAACATTTGCCCGCAGACGTACGGAGGTTTGTAAGATATAACGGGACACGTTCAAAATCCACACAGTCAAAATCCACAGTCTAATTCGATAACCGCTCACCGATCGAGGGTAGGGGTTAGGGGTAACAGTGGTAGTTAAAAATACACCAAAAATAAAAAATAAAAAAATACAAAAAAAGCATATAACAAATTAATAAATAAAGAAAATATAGATAAATATCGAGTGGATTTCGAACGCGGGTGGATTTTGATAACACAACATATAACACAACTTTAATAAACTAGAAAATAAACTTATCTTCATGACAGTTAGTTTATATATTTATTTGTTTCTTAAACTTGTATAATTTTTATTTGTTTATGGCTTTTTTAGACTAAATTAGTTATTCGCTGGTTATCTAAGTTAAGGACATAAGCGATAAGACACTTGATTTTCATCTTGATTTTTTCTAATCCTTAACCTAGCAGGGTTGCCACAAGATCAGGACAAGTCAGAAAAACTAGAAAAAAACGACAAAAGTCTGGAAAAAATAAGGGTTTTTGAAAAAATGTCAGGAAAAGTCCGGACTAAAATTGCAAAATTTTCCTTTAAATTTACAAATTTACTTAATATACAATGCCTTCATCTGGTATAAATTAATAAAATATCTATTATAAAACTGCAAATTTTTTTTATAAACCTATTGAACAACTACCCTACTTAAACAAGCAGTTTTTGTATGCATTTTAGGATTGATGATTAGTGGCAAGGACACTTCCATAGTGAAACTGTAATATATACACAAAAGTGTTTGATTATGTATTTTAGAATAAGTTTAAGTTGAGGGTTTGATTAGGAAAAGTCAGGAAAATTCAGGAAATTTTTCTCAGCTTGATCTGTGGCAACCCTGACCTAGCTTACATCTGCTTTATAACGATTTTAAAACTTCCAACTAGTTTCTGAGGTACATGGATACAAAGTCGGATGCTTTAAAAGCTTTTTTGTGGAATGACCAAAGTAAAAAGTTAATTAATAATCTATGTTCTCCTACAGTTTTTTATTGGAAAAATAAAAAAAAATTGTAAAAGTATAACTTTTCTGAAAAAAGTGGAAAACTGATGTTTTTTGGTCATAAATTTATAACTTTTTTTAATTCGTTTCGTTAATTTTTTTCATTTATTGCAAGAAATGTTTACTCCAAAGTTTTAATTTCAGTTTTAATCTAAAAGATGAAGGAGAAAGTAGATTTTTAGTGATTTTTATTCACTTCTGAGAAAACTGTCGGATAGAAATTTCTTTTCCATACGTTTGTATGGGATACTTTTTATACAATTGATGATATCACAAAATTTATTTAAAATTTCTATATTCTTTAAAAAGTCTGGTATATGGTATAGTTTGAGCTTTCATTAAAAGACCAATGTAAATTTATATCAAAACCTTAACTTGATCTAAAAATTTTGACTAAATATTTAGCGTTTTATAGTGTATTTCTTTTAGATAACATAGTTAATAAAGGTATTTCGAACTAACACTTAAATTGTTATTTTTATCATAAAAATGTATAGACTTTATGATATGTCTGTTAAGTTTTCACACTTCTATTTTAACTTCAAACGATCAATTTTAAAATTAGAGCAATATTTAAACAACTATTACTGTTTTATTTTTAACATTTTTATTTTTTACAAAACACCAAATCAAATGAATAATATTTTGACTTTAACTTTTTTCGAAAAAAAATTAAATAAAAGTTTTGCTAAGATTTTTTTAATATAAATAAAAAAAAAAAAAAAAGTTATAAGTTTGTGCATATCTTGTTTTGTATAAAAATAAATATATTTACAACTTGATTTTTATAACTTGATATTTTAAATAAATAAATATATATATATATTTATTGATTGAAAAACACTTATTTTTATAACAGAAGCAATGTTATTGCTTGACGGAGCTAGGAGATTAAAAAGTCAGAAGGAAAAACTTGAACAAACGCAAAATAATGAGTGAAGAATTACAACATAAGTTTCCACAGTTCAAAATTTGTTTCTTCATTAAAATTAATACTATATACGAAATAATTTTCAACCAAAATTTGAAAATTATAACACTTTTATAATTATATTTGTTGCTTGGTGTTAGCAGTTATTTTTACATTCTTTATTTTCTGATGCTAAATTTTCTATAATGACCTCAATTTAATTTTGTACATGCATAAATTTCTCTATTACTTTATAAATGTTAACTTTTAATTTTTTTTTACTAAATTATTCAGTTTTTTAATTCAAATACCATTTTAACTAATATTCAATTTTTCCTGAGCTTATATTTTATTATTTGTAAACTTTATTCCGTGGAGTGCATAAAATCTTAATTCACTTAAATTATTTTTGACTTTATATGATGAGCTTACATATATTTTTTGAAATCCATGTACACATTTTTATTTTGTTGTTAATTCTGTCGACAGTTTTCGTGCTATATACAAAAGCAATACGTTATTTTCAAAAGTGTATTAATATATAAATCCTCGTTGACTTTAAAAAAGAAGTCTTTAATATATCAATAAGCTGTGATAGAAATAAAAGTTACTAGCAATCTTAAAGCTTTAGTGTAACTGTTTGTGTGTTAAAAACTCATTCATTGTATAAAGTAATTCTGTCAGTAGATTTTTATATCTGAAGATACATTATGAAATAAACTTTTGTGTTAAATTTTATATTTTCAAATTAGTACTGTTAAGTAAGTTACTTAAATTATAACATTTAAAAACTTGAAAAAAAAAACATATAAAGCATGTTTGAAAACGAGATAAAATTTTGTGAATTCAAATATATTAATGAAATTGATATTAAAAAAGCTTCACCTTGTGTATTAATCAATTATTATTTAATTTTTACTATGGTCAGGGTTGCCACAAAGTCAGAAAAACTAAGAAAAGTGACAAAAGTCAGGAAAAAATGGGGGTTTTTGAAAAAAAGTCAGGAAAAAAGGAAACCAAAGTCTTCAAGTGGTAAAAAAAAAATATTAAAAAATCTTTAAAATCAGACTAAAACTGCAAAATTTTCCTAGAAATTTACAAAATTATTTAATTTCCAATGCCTTTATCTGGTATAAGTTAATTATTTTCCTTTATAAAACTGCAAAGTTTTTTATCAACTTGCAAAATAAGAGGTAAAAATAAATAAGTGCAAAAAGGAATGAAGCCCACAAATTATGGTTAGATTTAGAGAAAATATTCAGCAAGTGTAGAGGCAGCAGATGAGAACGATTTAAATATAATGAGGAAAATGTTTCAACTGCCAAGAAAATGAAGCGGGATGCAAACCAAATGAAGGAAACCATATCTTCATTAAATGAAGAGGTTAAAGTGCTAATAAAGTAACGGAGAATATAAAATTTTAGTACATATATTAAAAAAACAGTGTTTGATTAAGTTCTTTATTGTTTTAAAGTTTTTATTGTAAAACTACGTTATTGTTTTAAGGTTTTAGTTGTGAAAGTTCGTTATTTATTTAAGGTTTCAATTGTAAAATTTTCTTATATGTCGTTCCGTTTATTTAGATACATTTATGTTAGGAAATACTAAAAAAATATGTCATTTTTCAGACAAGCTGTGTTTATAAGGTAATAATACAAGTATTTTGCTGATAGAGCTGTTTATTGCAAATACATCGATCATACACAGATGGTTCAAGTGATGTAATGGAAGTTTGATGATTGAAGTCAGCAAAAAAAACTGTTGTTTTAACCCCTGACTAAAGGGTTTATTTGCTATTATCGTTTAAAAACTATTATTTTCACGGTTTTACTGTTTTTTATAAAAAAAGAAAAAACAATTATAAACTATATTTAGTTATTGTTTTGAAACTACAGTTCAAGTACATTATAGGTTTTCTGTTTCAAAAAACACAAAAAAAAAAGTAAAACTTACAAAACGAAAACACAGTACAAAGAATAAGAATTTTTTATGCCATCCCTACAACTAGAAGTTCTATTATGAGTTTGAACATGAGAATGCATACACAGATCTCTACTTCATTGAAGAAATGGATGGGGAAAAAACATTTATTTCTAGAAAAAATATTTATCAAACTGAATTTCGCTGAAATAGCTAGTCAGTAAACCATATAAATATTGAACAAGTAGTTACGTGTTTGCAATATTACATTAGAATACAACGAAAAATTAAACTGTTTATTGCGCTGACAATCTCTTTGAGAGAAACTAAATTTACCGAATAGACTTAAAAAAAAAACGATAAAAAAACTACGCAAGTTCTTGTTTTACAACAGTTACAAAACTGATGTACTTCCAATAACTGAGCTGGTAGGAAAACATAAAATTTTAAATTTAGTTTAGTTTTTAATTAAACTGTTTGAAAAGGTAAAATAATGTGTTCTGAAAAATGTGTACGTTGTACTTTTTCTTTTGTTACAAACTAAAACGAATGCGTTCAAAAAATAGATATCAAAACGGGTAAAACTTAAAATTCAAAAGTATTAAATGTAAGGTTCTAAACTAAAAAGTCGTTCGAAGTAAAAGTAGAATTCTTTTTAATATCGTTGAAAAACTGTCTTTGCAGATAAAAATCAGTAAATAAAAAACTATTTAGGTGCACAAATACCACGACATTTAACGACAGCATAACATATCGAAGATCATCACAGAAGCATACAAGTAGTAAAATTTATAGTGTTATATGTCTTATAAATTATTTAGGTTTTGCCATAACAAAACTTGTACTTTTTTTACCACAAAATGTTTTCGATACTTACGCTTTCAAGCAGCTGTCTTATGTCTCTTTCGTCAGCACCAACTGTTAAAATGTAGAACATTTTTTTAACTTAATAAGTTCAATTTTTTAAACTCACGGCTTTCTGCATACGACCCTGATGCAGACTGTTAAAAACTTGCAGGTTCTGCCATTGAAATTTCGAGTATATTAATTTTATCACTTACACACTTAAGTTTTTCGTTGCATAGCTTTTCAATAGTAATCTACACTCATATAAGTTTTACACTTGAAAATAAAATCTTTTACACGATGCCAAAGTTTCTTTATTTTACTTATGCCAAAAGTACACACTCTAAGTTGATTACTTATACTTTTGTATGAAATAAAGTTAAATTTGTTTTGTGTTTCCATTAAGCACATATATTTAAATAAAAATATTGATTCAGCGTTTGCAAATT
Organism: Thalia democratica; assembly: GCF_965202585.1. Lineage (NCBI taxonomy): Eukaryota > Metazoa > Chordata > Thaliacea > Salpida > Salpidae > Thalia > Thalia democratica. Next base: position 88,944,786 of record NC_139165.1, read on the forward strand.
TTGGTTTATACCCTGCATAAATTTTTAGCTAGAACACAAAGTTAAAACTAAATTTAAATTAAGTTTTACAATAAAGAGTGTTATTTTAAATTTATTTTAAGTTTATGTTTGTAACCAGTTTGATGTAAAAAGTAGTGATAAAGTGCTTTTAAAATAGTTAATAAAAAAATGCACAATATTGTTTCAAAATTTAATTACAAGTGTCACACATTTTAGGTTGAATAATATTTTGATTATATGTCAAGTTTGTCTGAACACGATTTCGTATTCTGTGAATTTACACTACAAAATGTAGTTTAAGTACAAAACTGTCAAAAAGTGTCAAAACCAAAAAAGCCATTTAAAGTTCAGTTAATCATTTTTATAGTTTATTTGAATTTTGAAAAACGTAGTTGATTGATAACTAGCATTGAAAGTACTTACAAAATGTGCTGACTATCGAATCAAATTGTTGTAATATATAAATGAAATATTTTGTTAACTACTTGTTTTATTTCCATGCATTTAGGGAATATATCACTGTAAGAAAAAAAAAATTATTTAATTTCTTACTTCTAATTGCAAACAATAATATTAGAGTATAAAATTAATTATTTTTATTACACAACATTAAAGTCAATTAATTGTTAGTACGAGATATGTAAATTACAACAAAAATATTGCTTTATCATTAACTTTAATTTATTATTAACAAAGTTATTACTGACTATTAGTTTATTCTCATTGCAAACACTTATATTTTGGATATGAAAACAAATTATTTCTTTTAAATGGCATTTTACTTAATGCATTTTTAATATGATAATGTAAGTTAAAAAAAAATCATACTACATAACCTGTACTAATAGATTTTTTTTAACTAATAATATTTATACAGTTTATCAGTTCGTAAATATGAGTTCATTGATCAGCATATTCTTCAGGGAGCTAACTTCAACAGTTCTGGAACAGCTGGCTAGAGAGTCGATCGTCATAGCCCGGAACTGGGTCTTTGATCAGCTGTGCCCTCCCGTGCAGAACACTCCGGCTTTCAGAGTTCCTCTTCCTCCCAAAATTTTTGTTCCGGCGCCTGCGAATCTGAGGCTGCAAGTCCCAGCACAGTTAGATGTTCAAGTTCCAGCTATAGTTCCTTGCCTTCAGCGGTTTGTGATAGTTGAGAAGGCTTGCAACAGTTTGGACGAAAGAGTCACCGGCATTGAAAAGATTTTGGCAGCGAAAACTACTGAATAGTATTCGATTGTGATTTTTGAATTTTCCTTGTTACTATGAGTTAAGTGTTACTGTTGTTAAAAATGTGCTATGTTTATTCAAATCATTATGTTGTTGAATTTTTAATTGTCTATGTTTGTACTTAATTAATAAAAATGCACATGATTACTGTTTAATGCTTATGTAGTTAAAATTACTTTAGTAAAAATATAAAAAAAAAAGAGTTTAGTTTTCTTAGCGTTAATGCAATACGATTATAGTGTTACAAGCATCGAAACATAATCTCATTTTTAGCAGTAAAAAAATAATAGTCTTGTTAGAAGTGTCGTTTTAACTTTAAATAAATGAGTTTTTAGCAACTAACTTTCTAACTTACTTATCATGATTTCGCAAAGTAGGAAACATAGCCATCAGTTTATAGTTCAGTTGGCAAATTGGTAAAGGGACTCAAATAAATGGAAAACGTTATAAATTTGCCAAGTAGTGATCTACTGGATCAACAATCCTAATTCCTACTGGATCCGGCCGGATATCAATGTTATGTGACTTAATTCAATCGTTTCAAGCTTTTCAATTTCACCATTTAACTTATCTACTGCATAGAAAGCTCTTGAGAGTAAATGTGTGTATGCAGCTCTGCAAAGCACTTTATCAGCCTGTATCATACTATTTCTAGTTATTGTACAGTACAGTTTTTAACAGCATCTTTGTGCCGCTTGTTTTGCATTATCTGAAAAATTATTTTCCGAAGTTAGCAACTCGCGCGAGAGCATAAGCGAAATCTTTGAAAATTTGGAGAAAAGCGTCTGTTTCTCCACCACACCTCAAAAAAAAAAAAAAAAAAGAAAATCAGCATCAATTTTTAAAAGGTACAACAGTTGCTTTTTGCTGTTTTTCGCACGTGCTCTTTGCTGGCTTTGTCAGTTAAACTGTTTAAACTTACGACCGGACTATCTGCATTCGATCTTGATGTTGACTGCTGAAATTTTTTTTTGTTATATATTTTGCATTAGTTTTGTTATTAATAGATTAAGCTATCTGTTGCACTCGATTACATGGTGTTTCATTAATGACCTACAATAGTACAAAAGTTATACCTAGAAAATTTTTTTTTTTGTTCTAGGACGCCAAAGTTTTTGTATTTCAATTATGCTAAACCTAGGTAGGTATCATTAAATTAAATTTAAGTTTTTTGTTGCATTTGGTTACATGGTTTTTCATTAATTGTCTACAAAAGTACAATTTTAGATTTATTTTGTTCTAGGACGCCAAACTTTCTTAAATTTATCTATGCTAAACTAGATAGTTGTCAAAAAGTTATAATTGCTATTTTTCTTTCACTATTGCTTTTACACCTAACTTTTCGTTAGCAACTTTATTATTCTTGTTTTCTAACACTATTTAATTTATTTATTATATGCTTTTTATTATCATTTTTACCCCTAAACCTTATCCTTGGTCGGTATTTTTATCATTATAATGTTTTAATTTTTTAAATTTATTTTTACTATCACTTTACCCCTAACCCTTTTTGTTCTTTGTTGTTTTTTTTTAGTAATGCCTAAACAATGAATAAGCTTTCATTTAAGATATAAATTTAAGTTCAGGACAAATGCAAGTGATCGTATTACAATAAAAAAACATGAGCTTTACGAATCAAACCTTTTTTTTTTTTGTTGTGATTCCTATTTTTTAAGATCGTTTTTATCTAGGTAAATGAAAATCCGAACCTAAACAGTTTAAGTGGCAAGGAAACACCACCAAAGAACTTCTTACTATATTTGACGCATTTCTCTTAGAGCCAAGCGTACTTAACGTACATGTACATAAGTTTGCAAATCGCAAAAATCTGACTACTTTTAAAATATATTTTAAATATAAATTGGTTGTTTTTTCAAACACTAAAACTTTCAAAAATGAATTTTAAGTGTCGTTCCAGCTTGTAGGAATGCTTCGTGCAGCTTGTTAATGGCTTGTACACTGCACGAACGTTATGCGTTCTTACGAATTCGGCTAACACTCTGTGCCTGCCTCTTTTTGAGGAAGCTCTCAAAATGCTATAAAACTCTGGCTTTAAAAAGAAGTAGATACATAAAAAGTATGGTGTTTTTTTCTTGTTTTACGTGAAAGTTGTATCAAAAATTAATAAAAAACGACTACATCTTAAAACTTGTCGAAGTTTTGATACATTATGAAAACTAATTTTTTGTTATTACTGTAAGCTTTAAAATAAACGCCAAACTATTTTTTGTAAAAAAAGTTCATTCAATCCTTTCAGCTTAAAGTGTTTTCCTAGTCAAAACTCAGTTTTTAAGTCCTCCTTATTTCACTTTAAAAATCTATTTATTAGAACTTATTTTTTTATTAAAATGTGATTTACATTGATTTATTACTGATTTCATTTATAGCTAGAAAATTGAAATAAATATTTATTTCAATTTGAAAATAAAATTTTTATTTTTTAGTGATCAATACATTCAATATTTTATGATAATTTTGACTTGTATATGCATTTGGCAAAGTAAATTTTTTCTAGAATAATATTTCCTGAGCATTCTAAATGCCTTGTTTTCCTGCTTATATGCAAACTTACTTTTAGTGTCTTTGAAAATAGTTAAGTTAACTGTTGGTTATCTTTAAAAAGTCAATTGGAACTTTTGAAAACTTGCGCACAGACGAAAACAATAGAATGATAGAAGAAACTAGTTGACAAAACCACTTAACAAGAAAGAAACTAACTAAAGTAAATTAATATGTTTATTATTGCGAAAAAGAGCGATGAATGCTTTCAAAACTGTCTCTGCTCTTCTTACGTCATCTCAGGACTTTCCACATTGAAACTTTTGAGGCTTGCGTTTTCACCTTTCCGCTTGCCGGCGCGAGCGAGAAGCAGCTTTTCGTTCCGCCTCCGCCACGCTTCAATGATTTTAAGGTTTTCCGCGCGGGCGTTCATCCTCGCCAACGTTTCATCCATATTTCCCAAGTTGAAATTGTAGTTGCCACAAGCGACGATGCGGTCGTACCCATTGAGCGCCACCGCGTGGTTCGATTCCGGGCAAGCTCGGTTTCCGACGTTCGAATGGGGGTTGGACGCTGCTTCGAGACCGTCCAAAAACCGGGAAAAGTCCATGCGAACCAGCGAGTAGGCCTGCGGAAGATTTGGAAGATCAAAGCTCATTCTTGCTGCTTTATTACTAATTACTTTTTAAATTGGCTGCTAAAGTTTATAACAGTATCAGTTTTTGAGGCTGAAACTTAATGTATGTAAAAATAACAGTTTAAACTTGCTTTAGCAAGCTTGCTTTAAACTACAAACTCTTTTATAACTTTTAACGTACAAAAAAATAAAAACCTTTAGAAGTAAACTTGAACATTTATAAATGTACTTAAAGATTTAATTAACAAGGTTATAATAAATTTTATACTCGAAGATATAAAAGAAAATCACTAAATATAGCAATATTTAAATAATAATAAAAATATCATTTGGCTACTACTCAAATCAAAAAAAAAAAAAAAAACATAAAATGCTCCAAAGATCTACTTAATGGGTTTCCGTCAAACTTACACGAGCGTACATATTGACTAAATTGCACTAAGAATAAAATTGCACGAAGGGTCACTTTTGCACGAGCAGACAATTTTGCACGGGCTAACGTTCTTTTTAATAATTTTTTATTAATATGTATTTTAATTTATATTATTTTTAATTTAATTTTTTTTTTAAATTTAAACTGTTACCCCTAGCCCCTAACACTCGGTCGGTAATTTTTTTTTCTTTTTGACTTTTTATTAATTCATCTTATAGTTTTTTTTTTGTTTTTTTATATATATCTTTTTCTGTTTTTTTTTACTCTAGCAAAATTGACCCTTTTTGCATATTTGTCTTCGTTCAATTTTGTTCCCTTATGCAATTTGTCTTTGTGCAAATTTGATCCGTTCCCCAATTTAACACTTTAGTTAGTTTATGCTAATGAAAACAAGTTTAAAAGAAGTAGTGATGTACCGGACCCACAATTTCAGGTCCGGCCGAACCCGGATCCGGAATTTTTTTTCAAATTGGAATCTGGCTGGAACCGGATCCGGATTTTTTTCAAAATAAGATCTGGCCAGATCCGGAACCGGATCTTAATACTCTTAGCTATTTGTATTGTAAGTAGTATAATACTACTATGTACGATAATGCAATCTTATATAACTAATTACTAACTAAGTATAATTGTGTGAAGTTTATCGTTTATGTGTAATATCTAAATATATACTTTTGAATTTTGAAAAAGCTATAGTTTGAAAAGAATTTAGACTAAAAAATATAAATGTGCAGCTAAAATAATTAAATAATAAGAAAGTTTATGATATGTTATTAAGGTCTAGTTAAGATTAACAGTTCAAAATAGTGGCTGGTATGTTTGCTAATTTTCTGAACAATATTTATAATTAAATTTTTTTCAAATTGAAAGAACAAAAGAAAAACTTTAAATTGAAAGAACAGTAAAAAATACTTCAAATTGAAGGAAAAATAAAAAACACTAAAACATCTTTTTTGCTAAACTTATAAAATTTTCATGATTTTTTACAACCAGAATATCACCTAATTTTAGCTAATATCAGGGTTGCCACTCTTTGATTCAGAAAAACTAACCTGAGTGATTATAAACTTTCCTGAGTCAGAATGAGGTTTTGAAAAACCAAGAAAATAATTACTTTAAGCTAATAATCAGTAGAACAGCTAGCCACAAGGTTGAACATTTTAAGTAATGTTTCCAATTAAGGCTATAGGGGGGTTAAACACTTTTTTAAAAGTTGATCTTATTTAAAAGAATACTATCTTAGCTACCAGATGCTTTTTAAAGCTTTACAAAATTTAAAGTAGTTTTTGAGATATAAGCGGTTAAAGCCGGAGAGTTCCATAGGGACCTAATGGAAGGCGCAAGCTAAAAACGCAGAAATATCCATTTAACTAAAAATATAATTCCTCCTAGGTATTTTAAGCTAGGTATCTCAAATTTTCAAAAAAAATATTCCTTACATAGTTTAAAAGCTTTTGAGTGTTGGAATTTCAAATAATTGACATTTACAAATTTAAGGTCTAGAATTCAAAAAAACACCTTTTTTCTCCAAATAAAAAAATTCCTACACTCAAGTGATTTAAAATTTAATAAAGAGTAAACTGTAAAAATTTGTATAAGATTGCTTAAAAACTGTAGGAGGAGATAGATTTTTAATAAAATGGTTTTTTTTCGCCTTTTTAGTTTGCACCTTTTATAAGGAAGCTATTGAGCTTGCCGGCTTTGTCCCTTTTTTCTCGAAAACTACTTTGAACTTTGTTAAGCTGTAAAAAGTATCTGGTAGCTAAGATCTAGTGTAAGTTTCAAACTATGGCCTTGAGGCTCCCTTTTTTACGGCTTGTGGCCCCCTTCAATTTTTTTTTTTCATAATATCTCGTATAAGATTCAAAGCTATCATCAAAGACACCTATAACTTTTTTTTGCCCTTCATCATCAACTCCAGAATATCTAGTGTAAGATAGTAAATTTAAAAAAACCTATTTAAGTTATGACTAGTGCACCTCAAAATTAATTTCATGCAATCATAAAGTTTCGTGAACCCCAAATTTTTTTTTGTACACTAGTGCACACTTTGAAGACCAATGGGTTAGAAAATTTCAGTGCATTACCCAAACAACTATAAAATTTTTGACTTTTAACAGCAATTCATACAAACAGAAACTGTATAGCAGTCATTATGCAAAATGGAGCTAGAATTAATTTTAATGAACATTTACTGCTAGATTTAAGCTAAGTTTTATTCCAAAAAATCCCAGATTTAAGTTCATAATTAGTTCCGACTAGTTAATAATTTGTAAGCTTTATACCACTTGGTATTTTGTAATGTTTTTTATGGTTATTTACAATATTTGGTATTGTTTAAATCAAAAAAGTCTGGGTTAGCCCTAAGCATTTTGATTTTTATGTACTAAAAGCAAAAAAGTTATAATAAACTTTAATAATTTAAAATATTAAACTATAGAACTATTAAATTATTAAAATGACTTAATATTTTGGGAAAGAACATAAATCAAAAGTATGTAGTAACACAAGGCTTAAAAAGTATCCAATACATCCAAAATTTTGCAAAAAAAAATTTAACAAGCTTGAAGTTTTAAAGTACTCTGACTTAAATAGACATGAATTCATACGCAATTTATTCAAATAATTTTAAAGTGTTTTCCGTTTCTTATGCAAAAATATTTTTTTAAGAGTTGTCCAGCAAAGTAGGAAGGTTGCAGACTAGATATTTTCAACCAAACTATTTTAGATTTTTTTTAAGTGTGGCCACTAGTTTTTTAGAAAAATCTTCCAGGTTTTTTATTTTCAATTTTGTAAATAAGAGTTTATTATTCTCTTTTAAGAAGAAAAATGAGTTTACAGTGACTTTTTTTTAAATCAATAAAAAAATACTGTGATGCTACTTGAAAAACGTTTAGTTATAAATTAATCTCTGAGTAGCATATAAAACTTTTATTTATTATGTTAGTTTCTGACATTTGTCAAAATTTATTCAAACAAGCCTAAGTCACCCTGACTTTTCCTAGTTTTAAACCCCGTATTTATTTCAGGGTTGCCAAATGTTTTTGGAAAATTTTCTATAGGTTTTTAAAATTTTCTCTGGGGCTTTAAAAGTAGATATTTTTGGGTCTGTTTTTAGTTTAAAGTTTAGTTTAAAGTAAGAAACTGAGTTAAATAGTCTAAAAATATTGAAAAGATACTGCAAAGCTACTTTAAATGTTTTATAAAAAAAAATTGATGGCGACAAAATTTTTTTTATCTATATGATAGATTTTTTGTGTCAAAACGAAATTTTACTACTGAACATGTTAAAATATTTTAAGTACCAGGGTTTTCCAGAATTTTTAGCCTAAATTGTTAAATCCAAGGTATTTTGGCAACCCTGTTAATTAGAAAAACAAAAGTCATAGTAAAACTATGCACTATATGAAGTAAAAACTGAAGCTTAGCTTCAAAAATGCATCAGTACTAGTTATAAAAGTCAAACTATTCATGGGCGCACTGTCACTTAGTTTGAGTGTTTATCAATTTGAATTTTACTTTATGTTAAGGCAGATTCATGAACTCTACTTAGCATGATAATTTCTAATTTGTCTTCTTCTCAGCTTAAATTATTACAGTTCATTTTAAACCAATCATATCAACTGTTCTGCCATAAAAGATTTAAAGTTTTTTTATGATTTTTTTTTACATAGTGACATATTTCTTTTAATGATAAATCTTTACACAATTTAAATTAACTAAAGATGTCCCAATCAATGAGGTTAGTCAAACTTTTAGTTTTAAAGTAAAAGCTAAAAAGTCACTTTACTCATGTCTGTAAACTATTTAAAAATAAAATTGAATAATCACATTTTGATAATTTTTGAGAATAAGAATTTGGAATTAAAGAACAAAATATCAAAACTTTTACAAGTATTTAAATGATATACTTTTATACAATGCAAATTCTTAATTACATAAAGTGACATTTGTAGAAATAGTTGAATAAGTTTTTAATAAACTAAATAAATTCTTTTTTAGAGCAGTAAACCATTAGTTCATTTTCAATTTTTTTAATAAAGTTGTGTTCTTTTACTTAACAAATGAAACCTGTCTCATTTTCAAAATAAGCCTCTTAATAAATAAACAAAATTGAATCTTTTTTGACTAAAATATTAGTTTTATGAATGAGTGTTATATTTTGCCCAGTTCTACTATTTTTTCTGATAAGTTTGTTTTGTTTTAAATGATAAACGTTCACAGCCATTGTAAATATGGGCTTTTTAAAAAAAGACTTTAAAGCTATTTTGGAAAATCCGTCTGTTCTGTACTCTTTCTAAGTTTTACCCACAACGGCTGTTTTTATTTAAAAAATTTGTTCCTAATTTGTAAAAAATATGGCAAAGCATCTTTATTTATAGCACTGCTAACTATTTTTTTATCAACTGTTGTTTTTTGATCAAGTTTGAAACATTTTCTTTTTTTTAAACTGTCTATTGAATATGTCAGGAACCAGAGTGCTTATTTTGCTATACTAACTGAATACTTAATAAATATCAAACGTTTGTTGGTTAAAAATACAATGTCAGGTTAGATTAATTTTTGTAAACAATTGTCAGACTGTTTGATTGAAAAATTTAAACAGCTGCTCTACAAGGTTCTAAGAGTTTTTATGAACTTAGAATAGATACATAAAATTTAAGATATCCACAAAAAGAGATAGAAAACAAGTCACAAAACTATTTGTAAACAAATTAACAAATAGATTAAAAATAAATGCAAAATATACATCAAAATGTACAATTTAGAGTATTTAGACCTTTCCTTTGCGCTGTTTTGTTTTATTTTTTTTACCAAAACAAGATGAAATTTTTAGACTACTTTAAAAGTGTTTCTCTGTGTTCAACACTTTGATACTCTAGTACTAGTTAGAAGTTTGAAAACTTTTTGCTAAAACGAAGACGGTAAATCAAAAGGCTGGCATGTTATTCATAGAGTCATGCTCATGGTCACCAATTAGGCGTGGCAAACTTTACAATCAAAAGTATTAACTAAAATGTTTAAATGGTGAACTATGTGACAAAAAATGTTTGTATTGTGATAGTATAATCTTTCAACTCATTTTGTGTTTCGTTGAACTCATACTAAACATTTCTAACAATATTTTGTTTGTAAATAAGTCAAAACATTAAATTTAGTGAATCAGATATAATTTCTAAACCAGAGCCACCAGAATTCCACTGATTGAAAAACGTATTGTTTTAATTTAAACCGTTATGCTTAGATACTATGAGGTATTTATTATAGAAGTATAGCATTTACGTTGGAAATTCGTTAAATTAGTGCAAAATATAAAACTTTTTATGCCTAACCTATTAGCTGTTTTAACATACTGTTTATGTACTTAAAAAAAACTAAGTTCTATTTTGCTTATGTTGTTTGTACTACTTTAAAGCTTTATCTTGGTTTCAGTTCAGTTGTAACGGCTTTCAACAAACAGCAAAATTGAACTTTTGCTTTAATTCCTAAAGAATAAAATGAAATATGAAAGAAACCTTAATGTTCTTCGTGACAGCTTTATTCAAATCTAATTTATTCAAAAGCATGTTCTTTATTTAAATTAAAGAACATGCTTCTAACACTTTATACATTTCACTGATGATTAGTTCAGGGGTCGGCAAACTACGACCCGTCAAGCCAAATTGTCTGCCCTGCGATGCAATTTTAGCGGTGTTGATATTTTTGCAAACAATACAAAAACGTTGCGGAATAAACTTACAGTTAGGGTTTTGTTTAAAAATAATTGGTAGTTTGATGTTATTGCATACTTTGTTTATAATAGAACTGTTGCATGAAAGATTATAGTTTTTACAAGCAACTGTGGCCTGTGGAAGATTTTTTTCTATTGAGTTCGCTACGCGAGATTGTTTCTAGGAAGTTTGACCTTTTATTAAAAAAATGAGTATTGATAGGTTTACTGTAAATTTGAAAGAAATTATTAAGTTTGTACACGTTAAAAGCAAAAAAAAAACATCATAAAATAAAACTAAAAGTACATTTATGCACAAAGCTAACTTATTCATCAAAAGGAATGCTTTAAATACTCGGTATAAAAAATAGTAACAACTGCAATAAAGTATGATTAGTATTTCTCAAAAGTAAGTCTCAAAAAAATCTCTTTAAATAGACTGTATCGAAAAATTTTAATACTATGTGATGCAAGATATCCTAAAATTTGATTATACATTCGTATTAATTCCCAACAGGTTTTGTTTATTGTCTTTTCATTATATTTTATTAAAATATGAATTATGGCAACTTTCCTTAGTTTATCAAACCATCATCCAATAATTAAAGATATGTAAGATTTCAACTGAACACACAGTTTAGTCTTTTAAACTATTTACAAACTACTATCGTAAAGCTTTTCAACCAAACACTTGCTTATATGTGTTTTAAGAAAATATTGATTAAAAATCATAATAATATTTTATGTATTTTTTACTTTAGAGATTACAATAACAGTTAACGACTTAATAAAAAACTTCTTTTTGACTAAGGTTTTATTATTTAACTGAGAACATCGTTTAAATCATTTCACAAGAGTAAAACATTGTTTTGACAATAAAATTTTAAAATATAAACTAATATTCTTGTTCAACTTAAATAAATTGTAAACTTTTGTTGTTCTGTGGAACAATTCGTTTGAAAATAAAAGTAAAATAAATTCAGATTAATTAATTTGTATTACTGAATTCTAAGTTTATTTCTAAACTGACTTATTGATTTTTATTATAATAATATATTTTAAACTAGTTTTAAAGGTAAGTAGTATAAATATTTACTAGCTAGCAAGCTTGGAGGCTTTATTACCTATTTTACGAAAATCTAAGGATTTAAAACTTTCAAAATTTTGTTATTAATCGTTTGAAATTTTTCTAATATTCTATCGTTGTTTACATTCACAGGTTTTAAATTAGTCACGAAAAAAGCATATTTTCTTTATTTAATTTCCTTTTGAATCGAAGTTTTATTTTTAATCATTATTTATTTTTATATTTTAAGTACTAATTAGTTAAATAAAACAACACAATAAGTTCATCAAAAGAGTTTATTAAATAACTAAATGTAAAAATATCGAAAAACTAATATTAACTATAGAAACTGGTTTTAAAAAAAAATAATAAAAGATAACACGCAAGTAAAGAGTAAAGTTAGAATAGGAAATACTGTACATATTTTTTATATCTGGTATACCTTTAAAAACAACAATTTGTCGTAATACTGAAAATTATCTCTTTTATGTTTGTACTATTAAAAAAACTAAATGTGAAACAAAAACTTCCAGTGAACTTTTAAAATATGGTTATAAATTTGTTTCAGAAAATACATAATTTACATAATGAGTCATGTTTTACCAGAATAAATATTTTCACAAACTAGCTCGACAGAGATAACAATTTATATGAAACATTATCTATAAGGCTTTATTTTACTGCTAGAAGTGTTTGTTTTAATCAAAATATAAAGTATATAAATTTCTATCATAACCAAAGAAACAACACACAATAAGTGTTATCGTAAGTTTAAGAACCATTTTGTAAAAATAAATTATAGTTAACTTACATTTAATATAAATTATATAAATTTACTGCTATTTAACTTTTTATCAAAAAAACAAATTTATTTTTATGCTTTTCTAGGTATTGAAAAGTTAAAGAAAAACTAGTATGAAACTATTAGTTATAAGAAATATATCTTTATTAACAACAAAGATGATACTACAATGTTAACTGGATTGAATTTATTTTAAGTACGAACATTTTTTGCCTGTTTTTATTTATTTGATAGCGTAAAATAACTTGATACCATATTAGTATAACTGCTTCAATTATACCTACTTTATCATTAATAGTATTACAAGTTAACTTTACTATTTAAATAAACGTTTTTAAGTATAGATAATTTACATGTCATATAAAGTTGAACTCATAAAACAAAAGCATTAATATACAGCAAATATGTACAAAAACATCTAATATGTTTTAACAATAATATATACAAAAATACAACCATTTATTGTAAAGTATATAATAGTTTATATATATTTATATCTTTTATGTACAACATATATTTACAACGATTAAAACAAAGTAAATTATTAAAACCGTAAAACTAGAAGTTTACTGCTGAAGTAAACTGCTTATAAAAGACCTGTTTTGATAGGAAAAATAAATATTCAGAGTTATGACTATTGTTTAGCAATTTACGATTTAAAAATATGTTACAATATGCTATTAATTTTTATTATTTTAAGTTAAAAAAAATTAATACCTTTCTCAGTCTTAGATAAGCAAGTTTTGATAAATAAAAAATTATTAACTTTCTATTTTAGGAAAAATAAGTTTTTTTTTTATTATATTAACTTAGTATTTACTTACACTCTTATGCTTAAGTAAACAAACAATATTTTTTAACAAAACTTTAACTTTTTGTCAAAATACAAACTATTATATATTTTATTTAGAAAGCTAATCATTTTTACTTATACAACGATAGTTCTTTCAGAACTCTCTAAAACTTTTTAGAAATTAGTAATATAAACTAAAACAAAATAGTCATTTTACCTTACCTCGGGTAATGAAAAATTACCTATAGAGAAAGAATAAATCTTCACATAAAATTGCTCTCTAGAGACAGCTAGCGGACATATATTCCAACACTTACACATCGAGTTTGTATATGTAGAGGAAAATGCAAACTTTTTATGGTATACGAACGTATAACTTTTTTTCTTTCGATGCTGTAACTTAATGTCAAATGCTGAAAACCCAAAGGCTTTCAAAAGGATCAAAAAATAGTCAGCTGGTTTTCAGCTAAAAAACAGCTTTATAGTATATAAATAGTACACAAAAGCACTCTAAAATAATGCCTTTTCTAAACTATAAAGTTAATTATTTCAACAACTTTCTACCATCAAAGGCTGCTGTTTAAAGTACGAATAAGTACTTTGAGCTGTGTCATACAAAACACAAGAAAAATAGCTTGAACAAGACTCACTTAACAAAATAATGTTAAGCATTTTCATCTGAAACACGAACGAATCGCGCAACATGAAAAGATAACATTTTGATTAACCAAACACCCTTAGATGGACTCAACTTACATTAACCGCTTTTTGGTCTAATCACATAAATTAGAACAAATGTATAATAACAAAGAAGATGTAAAGCTTTAGTACTAACAGCACCAAAGAAAATTTGCAATAAACAACAAGGTGATGTTAAAATAATGAACACCGTTCACAACAGATCAATATTTTACTGTAAGTTTTTTGAAATAAAATTTAAGTGATTAAAAAGATCTAAAGAGTGTGATTTAGCAAATTAAAACTATTAAATACTGATTTCACCAACATATTGTAAGTTTTGGTAGAAAAGTTATTTTTAGAAATGTTTGTTTAATTATTAAAAACTTAAACTTTGATTACTTTTTGCTTGATTTTGATTTAATAAGAAAGTTTTCGGAATTATTAAAAAGTTAAATTTCAATTTGAAAAAAAATACTATCAATCTGTTATGAAGGATTTAGAACATCACTTCATTTCAAGTCAAAATAAAACTTGAAACAAAAAATAAACATAATTATAAAATTAATACTTACTCAAAAACATTATTCAGAGTAAATTAAAGTCTCTATTTTTCAAAAAAGTCTCATTAGTAAATCATTTCTGAAAAATCCCTTTATTTTAGCATCAAAAGGGCAATTCAAAAAATTCTAGTTTAAATAATTCCACCTCAGCATAAAAAGGTAGTTCCCCATGTTTGAAAACCTACTGCTTGTTTTAAGGAAAACATGGGAGTTCGATTCGAGGGAATCTTCCTTAATCGAACAAAATCTACTGCTGGTTCTCGGGGTTGCCGCGGTGCATCCTCAGGTCCTGCGCCACCTGCGGGATGGGCGGCAGCTGCAACCCAACTCTTGACGGCGGGAAAACACCCTGCTCCTGCTGCAGGGCCCTCATGTGACCCTGGAAAATAGCGTCCCTCATCTGCTGGGGCGGCGGTGGCAGCGGGTAGGGGTGGTGTCTCGGCGGAGGAAAAACCCCCCTCATGGGCTGACCCCTCATCGGTCCGGCCCTCATCAGCTGCTGCTGCATTTCCGCGGGGCTCCTCACCGTCTGCGGCGGGGAGTTTCCCTGAACCTCGAGGTCGCTGGCCGGGGTGGGCGGGAACCTGCTCTCGCTGCTGCTGCTGCTGGTGGCGACCTGCTGCTGCGACGACGAGCTCTGCGGCGGCGCTCTGATCGCCAGCTGGCCCTGCTGGGCCGTCGGAGGGCTGAAGTGGTTCCTCTGCTGCTGGGGCGGCTGCGACGACGTGCTGGGCACCGGGGAGCCGATGGGGAGGCGGGGGCAGTGCGGGCCGGCGGTGCCCTCCTCCGGCATTTCATAACTAAAGACCATCCCCGTGGGATAGATGATGCCGTCGTTTCTGACCAGAGTCACCGGCACCTTCAGCTTGCCCTGCTTCACCTTGTACCGCTTGTTGCCGTCGAAGTTGGATAATGGCGGCACCACGCATATGAGCTCCTCCTGGCATCTGCGAGTTTACAAATAATTTAGACAAATAAACAGAGTTGCTGTCTTTAAAGAAATTTTTGAGCGTATAGAAAAGTAATGTATAATTTTAAATAAGTTAGAAATAAAAATTCTATTTAGTTACTTAAAGATTTATTGTACAGCTGAGATTAATTCCGAAAGTCAGTCTAATCTACTTTCCTACTTAAATACACAAACTCGGTAACAAACCTGTAAAGAGTCTCAGATTCGATGTCTCCGAACCAAACTTTCAGCAGCGGGGTGAAGTCCTCCCCCTTGACGACCAGCATGGTAACGTTGGGCGGTCCGGACACCACCATCGGGGGCTGGGGCATTTGAGCGTGGCTGGTGGACGCACCAGCGTTTGTTGCAGTGTTTGTGCGACAGTATGATGTCTGTGAGAATAAATTTAGAAGGTTATAATTTGTGAAACTTTTCTGTGAGAGTTGTTTTAAAGGTTACACTTAATGAAGTTTAATTTTTTAAAAACATTTGTTAGGTGTATGTATTTCTTTTTTATTTAGCTATATAAGCTTTTGTACAACATATTGGTTTACCTTGCCTTAAGATTAAGATATACTGTAAGTTAAACAAAAACAAGGCACAAAAGCTTGAAAAAAAGTCTTCATCAAATGTTTAAAAAAAAACTATTATATGTAAATACTTTTCACTGATATCAACAACTTTTTTAAAACTAATAACCTCTAATACTAATAAGTGCTGTATTTAGCTTAGGTCTTAAATTGATTCCCTTTACCTTACATCAAGATTAAGATATATTGTGAGTTAAGCAAAAACAAAGTACAAACTAAAGCTTTAAATCAAAGTCGTCACTACCTATAAAGTATTTAAAAGAACACAATTATATATAACTATATAAGACTAAGATAAATATTTTTCTAAAAATAATAACAAACCTCGAGATCGTGCACCCTGGGGCAGGGGGTCACCGGCTCGCAAGTGGGCCCCATCCCGTCGACGAACGAGTACTCCGCCTTGTCCGTGCTGATGATGGTCCACGAAGCTCCGTCGTTGATCATCTCGCGCTGGGTTCCCTTCGGGCACACCGACGCCTGTTGTGACGTCACAAGTTTGAGTGAAAAGGTTTTGGCGTTAGATTTGAAATGACACCGCTTTGGTGATTTTAAATGCTTGGTTACAAGCTTTTTAAGGTTTGTTTGACCTTCTTTTAGTTTAGAAACAATAAAATTGTATTACATCGCATTTGTTTAAATAATGAATCGTGTTAGAATTTTCAATCACATATTTCAACAAATATTTCAAAATAATATTTAAAACATATAAATTTCAAAGGCAGTAGATTTATTCAAGGTATTTTTTTTTTCAAATGAATACTTGTTATAGTTTACTGTTTTATTTTTAAATTTCATATAACGTTTTGCAAGTTAAACGTTTTATCTCCACAATAAATTGGCTGTTTTCTGAAACAATATATGTTGCTATTTGTGAATTAAATGAATTTTTTTTATACAAATGTTGTAAAGCAAATCTATGTTGAAGATAAAAAAGTTTTCACGTCAAACAGGTTTTAAATAGGGAGCCTTAAAACTTGTCTTGTAAATGCCAAGATTGCCAAGATTATCGCTAAATAAATATTTGCTCTGATCAACAAAACACAACATTAAAACCTTGATTGTGCTTGTAAAAATACAAGCACATTTTCGCAAGTAAAAGCATACTTCTTTTCCAAATAATAAGTATGATTTTTATCATTTTACAAAATGAAAAGGAAAGAGGTTATTCTTAAGACATTAAACATCCGCAAGTTTTAATTTTTTTGACTCAAATAAACTATTTGCTTTGCAATTTGCCAACTATTTTATGTTTGCGAAGTGTTAAAACTGCATGTAATAGGGATTTACATTAAGTCGCCGCGCAAACAGATAAAAACCAATTATTTATTTTTCCACAAAAGGGTGTCAATGCTTACTCGGGCGGGATTACAATTAAATGCCGGGCAAACAATTTTGAAGTCTGCCTGACGCGTTGGTATCAGCGTTTTTCTTTGCAAGGGGGTTAACTTGTCCGAGGCGGAGATTAAATTTATCGATTTGTGTTTGCCATTGTGTGTCTTCACCATTCACCATTGCAATTATTTATTGCCTTGTTGTATTCTATTTTTTAATTTACTGCTAAAGTAAGTCAAGCAATGTAACAAAACTGAGCTTTTAAGGACCTTTACTTAACATCATTACTTTTTCTTAACCTACTATATTTTTTGCCTAAATAGCAGATAAATTGACTAAAACTAAATTATAAATTCAAATAAATTTAAAACAATTAAACTATTTAACTGACCTGAAACTGTATAATTTTTTCCTGACTGAGACACAAGTACATTCTTTCAGTGTCTTTCAAAAAGAATGCGCATTTGTGAAGCTGCGACACTGGATCATCTGCATTCAGTATGGCTTGTTGTTTGTCAACCTAGAACAAAAAAACTTAATAAGAAATATGTACCATTTTATTTTAAGATATGCTCTTGTATAGCAAACCCTGATAGTATTTAAAATGTACAGTTTAATATTTTTCTTTGTTTATTTGGGTAATTAAATTTAGTTAGCAAGAATGAATTGTGAGTTTAAAACAGAAAACAGTAAGAGTTTGAACAAAAGCGCAACTGATGTTGTTCAATTTAAAAACAAAGGTATTTAAAAAGATACAAAGACTTAACAAAATGACACAAAGACGTAACAAAAAGATAAAACAAAGACTATTTTTGTTTTATGGCTGATTAGCAATACAAAAGAAACTTTTACATAATTGACTTTATTATCATTCACATAAGCCGCTGTTATTAGGCATCAGTAAAATGAATTAAGCGTTAAAGTTTATAACTAAAACATAAAGGTTATGTTCTTTTGTTAGTAACGAGTACTAACAATGCAAATACGAAATATAAACAGTGCCGATGTTTTATTGACTTAACGACAAAGGGTAACTATTGAACATTTATATAACTTAGTTTAATACTTAATCGCACTTATATGTATTTTTTAAGGTAAAATTATGGTTTCATAGATTTTATTAAATACAATTATTAAAAAAAAGATTTTTCTGCATACCAACGCTTTAATACCAAAAAATTTTTGCTGGTAATACTTTACTCTTTTCTTCAAAATCTTTATAAAAAACCTTTTTTAAACATTGGAAAAGCATATTAAGAAAATGTTTCAATGTTTACAGTAGCGAGAGTATAAAAATCGATTTAAGCAGCGCTCAAATATCTGCTTTGTGACGTGCATCTGACTATGACGTCACGCCATCTCGCGCGCGCAGCTGCCGGTCGCACCACGAAAAATTCCGAGGGTTCAGCCAAGGTTCCAATAAAAATTTCGCGAGTATTTAACACATGCGAAGACGAAAATACTCGCACGTAATTGGCCGGCACGTTTGTTTGAAGAACACTTATTGTAGTGTTGAGTGGCAAGTTGCGGGCATATGTTTCTCAGACACGTATACCAGTGTTGATTCGATATATTAATTTTTGTGTTTAACGAAACAAATTGGTGCTTGAGACCGCTTTCGAGTGCGTGCAGCTTGCGAACGCACTCAGGTGCTCGAGACGAAGAAAATATTTTAAAATAATATATTAAGATAATTTTTAATTTCGCACGCTAAACTGCTTAACCCTGAACGCTTTAGCACCGTAAAAGCCTGTTTTAAAAGATCTTTATTGTATTACATTGAATTCCATTTTTTTTCTTATAAATATCATGCGTAACTTTTAGTTCTCACAAAAAATAGCTTTATTTTTGTAAATGCGTTTTTTGTTCTAGATTTAGTCTGTAAAATGCAGCATATGAGGAAAAACCAAAGTTTTATTTTTTAAAATCAGACAGCAATAGACAGTGTTAATGAAAATTCGCCGCGACAAAAGAAAAAAATTTATGTTTAGGCAAATTTATGTTTGAAACGAACCTTTCTGATGACCAGTCTCGGCAGGGCCATGCCGGTCTCCACGCATACGAGCTTGACGGTCGCCCCGTAGTGGATGAACCCGTCCTGCACGTTGAATTCCTCCGACTCGGACTGTTCCTCATCGACTGAAAAGTTTTAAAGTATATTGTTACGAAAATAAGTTTTGGTTTGTTTTTGGTATAAGGTCTTTTATGAAACTAATTTTTTGAAATACTTTTATCGGTTTTAATAGTACAACACTACTGAACGGAACTTATTAAAGATGTTGCATACATGAAACGCAAACAAAGATTTAGAGTTATGACATTTCAAGTTTGTACAATGCTTAACATTTTGATTTACGCCAATTTTTTTGAGACTCAAATTTAATTTAAATAAATTCAAGTAATGCTATTACGATTTTTTCTGCGTTTATCAAGATGAGAAATAAACAGCTTATAATTTAATGGAAAGTCTATAATAAACATCAAGGCTTATACTCATTAGCAAACCCTATTTTCACTTTTCTTTCAAAACTTATAATTGATAATTAAGACTGTAAGGAATAGACTAATTAAGTTATTAATCTTTAATTGGATAAAGCCGCTGTAGCTTCATATTTTGCTTGTAAAAAGAAATTTTGTATATTTTCACTAACAAAGATATAAAAGTTACCGGTTATTTAGAAAAATTACTTTAACGTAAACATTGTAAGTTCACATTAAACACAATATATTTGTTTCAACTTTTAACCCGAGCGCAAAAGTGCACTTAATTACTTTCCACTTAATCAAAATAATTGCGTCTCTTCACATTTAGTTAAAATTAAATTGAATATTTTCACAACAACACACACACATAGCTACCAGGCAGTCTGGGTGTCAACTGCGAATTGTGATTAATCGCGTGTTGTTTCAAACAAAACCCAAAAGTTTTATCAAAACAAAATGCTGGCAGGGTGGCACCGCGGATTACGGCGTCTGACAAAAAAGGCGCAGACACAAGTCTGCACTGTTCTGATTTGATATCACAACAATAAATTTCAATAAACTTTTTTCAGAAAGATGGTGATTAAAAAGGAGACCACCGGTGCGAAATAATTAATACTTTTCCGATCCGTCACTATACAGACTGTATTGTTCAGTTTGTTTTCTGGTTGAAATGAAAACTGGTCTTAAACCAAACCCAACTCAACTCGAGCCAAAAACCCAACTTTAAACCGTCTGAAACCGGCGTTGAGTCTCCAAGTTTCTATAAATAAGTTCGGAAAAAGATAATTTTTGCTTAAAACGTTAAAATTAAAACTTTTGGATAGGAAATCGGGGCTGAGGGAGCCAACTCGCGTTGTTATGGTAACTCGATGCCTTGCCTGCCAACTAATCGGTCACGGGTCGGCGATTTGAAGGGGACTTTCTGTGCACGGTCCGCTGGTTTTTAAGGGGGAAAGTTTGAAATGTGACGCCGAGTGGAAAATTCAGAGGAGAATTTGAAACTCATCTTCGAAGGTTTCGCCCGCTTGATTCGATTAACGAGGCATCGAAAAGCAACAATTAGCTTTTAGTAAGTCGGATTAGTGGGTTTAGCGCTTTTAAATTCGACGCACTTGAGTTTCTGATGGTAAAACCCCTAAAGTTTTTAAAACAACAGTCGTCAAGTAGCTTTGAAACATTTTTAAGGTGGTAAAGACCAAGTCATGTAAAGAAAAACTTTAGTTTTTTAACTTTAAAAGGGATAAATAAGTAAAACTATTTATTATTGTCTTTAAGTTTTTTACAGAAATTTTACAGTAAGTTTTGTGTAGGCGGTTACCTATAGCACTTATACATTCGGAAACAAAAGTTAACACTTTATGTTTTGTTAAATAAATATGGTAACAAAAAAATAATTTTAAGCCAAGGAACTCGAAAGCACTTCACTTTTCTTACAAGTCTCAAATCCTAAAGGCTTAACACACAATGAAAATTTTCAATTGTTGCTTGGCAACAGACCACCTAGCAGCCACCAGACCGGAAGCAACTCGCCGTTCTCATGGCGACAAAAAGGAAGCGCTTACGTCACGGTTGCCACGCAACAACAATGGCGGAGTAGGGGGAGTCGTCGCCAAAAAGTGTATTGTGAGCGGATCTCGGCGAAATACACTTTTTTTTACAATTTTTTTCTTTGTAGACCACCAACGACTCTTGTTTGATCTTTTCGTCTCCACTATTGTTTGCTCGCAAGATTTCCTTAATTTGTTTTAAATCTTTTGAGTGCTTTCGGGGCAGACGAGATTTTTGTGTGTGTAATTTTATTTTTGGGGTAGTCGTGTCCGTCTATTTGTCAAAAGTTGGTGAACAAAAGTTTTATTTTGTAAAAAAGTTTCAGTTTAAAATACTTTGCAATTTAACAAACTTAAATTGTTTTTTGGTTTCTATGAAGTGTTTTTATTTTTCTTTAATAATTAAATATTTTAACCGCAAACCCTATTTTGAACACAGTTTATCACATTTAATTTTTAATTAGCTTAAATAAAAAACTATATACTTATTCCTGACTTGTCATTTAAATAAACAGTAATTTTTCTTAGTATTTCACGACTATTATTTCAAAGTAATGGTCTTTAATAAATTCAGAATATAATTTCTAATCG
This sequence comes from Thalia democratica, assembly GCF_965202585.1. Lineage (NCBI taxonomy): Eukaryota > Metazoa > Chordata > Thaliacea > Salpida > Salpidae > Thalia > Thalia democratica. Next base: position 88,966,693 of record NC_139165.1, read on the forward strand.
TTTACAACTCAGCATGTTTTAAAAGCTTTTTATTTATATACAGTTTAACTTAAATTGCATCTCCATGCACAGAAACAGGAAAAACTGGCAAAAGCTTGATTTAATAAATCTTTAAATCAGATAAAACGTTTGTGCTTAAATTAGATTTTCACTTAATAGTATCGCGTAAACAAAAAGCGTTAAAAGGAGCTGTGAAACTTGTTTTTGTTTTTGAAAAAGTGCTTAATTTTGCTCATTTAGTTTCTTGAAACCATTTAATCTACTTGTTTTAAAAGTAAGGTCCATATAAATCTTTGAACTATCATGTACAACTTTTAGTTGGTACTTTAAGCGTTTTCAACTTATCTTGTGACTTGTAACTCACTTGTTTGTTTTTGAAAACGAGAGCTACGCTCATTTTTATTTAAGAATATATTTGCTGTAAGTAAATAAGTAACACAACTTTTACATTTGTAAAACTATCAAGCCGTTCAACCAAACAAGCAGTTCACAAACTTTTACACCTTACAAACTAAATAGTAATATATTTTTTCTATAGCTTAAACGTTTCGCTGATAACCCTATGTAACTAACTAGCAATTCTTATTAGTTTTATATATTATTTCTACAATGTTACTAACTAGTAATTAATTTTATATATTTTTCTACAACGCAACTAACGCAAGTGGATGCTGAAGCAGCCCCACTGCACGGAGGACGCGTGGAAGTTGTGGTCTTCGACGTGCAGGTACCTGGTGGACACCGTCTGGCTCCTCAGCCTGTTGAAAAGCGCCACTTTCGTTCCGCTGGCGATGCACACTGTTGACAAGATTTATTTATTTATTAATGCTAACTTGTAAAAACAATTGATAGTATTAGTTATTCTAACTATGCACACTGTACGAGATATTGATTTAAAATGTTAAGTTTTTAATGATGGAAATCAGCTAAACTCGATGTTTTGTTTTGTTTCACGCGTAAAAGTTATAAAAAACTTAACTATTTTTAGTCCACTTAGTGTACATTTTGTATGACTGATATACAAAGAAAAGTTGAATTAACTTGAAGTTTAAAGCAAAATATCTAAGATTTATTTTGTACTACTTTAAATAAAAATTGGTCTTTAAATCCAAAATTAATTATTTCTTCTAGTTTTGTATTATCTTAGTTAGTTCATAAAATTATATAATTAAAAAAACAGTTTTTTAATAAATTTTTTAATAAAATGGTTTTATTTAGTTGATGGTGCTAACTTTTAAAAATAAATTGGTAGTATTAATTTAACTATCCGGTTTAGCTCACCAAATTTGTTAGATGTTTAGTTCAAGTTGTGTACAGCACTACTAGTTCATAAATTGATTATTTTTACGGTGCAGTGTATTATATAATATATGTTTATATATATATTATGCAGTTAGCTCATAAGTTTATAACAAGTAATGAAAAAAACAGTATTTTACTACATATTTAAAACTATCATAAATCAATACTTTTTTGTTTAAAAATCATCACTTTTTAAATCAGCATTAAAACCTAGCTAAATAAATCAAAACTTATTTAAGGAACTTTTTGTAAACATGTGTCAGTTAATGTTTAAGAACTGAACTTAGCATTTGAAGTAAATCAAAATAAAGATCAGTAAGACAAAGTCGCTTTTAAATCCAGCAAAAACGCAAGAGCGCTGAAAAAATCTGAAATTTTAATCATGCATTGACGTCACACAAAGCCGTTTTGATAAAAAATTCTTCAAAATCGCTGCGATAAAAGCAAAGTTGACAGCTGACTTGCAAAAATAATTTTTCACAACTTTTCAAAATAAATTTACACGCGGTCGCTTCCGGCTTAGCCCGTCACAAAGCTGACAGTTTTATTTTCGGGCGCTGTCAGTAGCCTAAACAGTAAAGGTGCGAAAAATTTGCACGGTGGAAGCGTTAATTCGCAAACACATGAGACAAGGCTTGCATGCGCCGGCCGACATTCAAACAATGAAAACGTTTAATAAAAAATTGCTCGACGCGCTCGTCAGCTGTGTTTATTTAAATTGTGCAAACAAAAATAACCGTGCCCGACGCGCAGACACGTGAAAAACTGCGATTTCGTATTTTTTTTTCTGGCTCCTCGAGTGCACTCGAAGAAGACTTGAGCGCCTATTTGAACTGGGTGCTTGTTCAAACAGGAGCAGTTGTGCAGACATACTTGATATTAAATATTAATATCAGGTGAAATGTAATTTAGCGTGTAAAAATTCGAAGAATTGCAAAAATAGCAAGCCGGTGAGAAGGTGGCTGAGAGCCTGTGGTATGTGAAATATTGAAGAGATTTTTAATTCAAACCAAGTATTTTAAGTTTAGATCAACTGTTATCGCGTGAAAAACTTTACTGGGCAGAGTATGAAAATTAGTCGTACACAAAACCAAAGCTTGGTATCTAGAACTGTTATGCATAATTGACTTTTCTGCTGTTAATCCCAGTAAGTGGCACAAAAGAAAGTCGCACCGATTTGACGAACGATCTAAAGCAAAGGTAATTTGTACGAATTGAACCCATCGAATTCCCTTTGAACTTTGACCGTTCAAACTCTTCTTCTTTCCATTTCAACACCTATCAGTTGGAAACTTTGATGACGTATCAGTCTCTTTGCGCAGATGCATGGCTCAAATACACAAGCGAACAATTAACCTTTGTTAACCCATTCTTTTTCGCTTCATCAGCAAAAACAGTCGGTACCGTCGAAAATTTTTTTTTTTAATTTTTCAAAGCTGCAGGGTCAGCAAAAGAAAGAGAAATTTAATTTTCCGCATACGTGGCTAAAGGAGGCCTTTTAATCGGTAATTTTGTTTTGGCCAAACAAATCAACAAAAGTTTTTCGGTGGCCAAAAACTAAAACAATGGCAGCGAGCTGTTTCGTTGTTTACACTCAAAAAACGGTTTGCTGAAAAAAACAATTTTCTCTGTTTTTGTTTTTCGGCAGAAAATTGTTTATTTCTGTTCCCTTTTGCTTTCTCTGAAATACCAGTAGCTTGGTACTGTTGAAAACTAAAATCAAAAGAAATAAATTAATTTCACTCTGAGGAATTCCGTGGGCGGACAAACAATACCGAGCACGCTTTTCTTGTTTGTTTAAATTAAAAAAAAAATATTTTGTAATGCTATTTAATACGCTTAAAGTGTGCTGAAACTCTACTTAAGTTTGATTTTTCTTCAATTTCACACTCACCCTGCGTAACTTATAGCTTTGTTTTCATTTTACTAATTATATTTAACCTTGACTTGATACCTTATACCAGTTTGTTTGCGAGAAAAAAGTTTTTAGGAATAGAATTTTTCAAATGACTTACATAAGCACAATGACAATTGTTAAAATCATTGAAATTTTTTCATGTGAATACATAGGATATTCGGGAGTTATTACTTGAGTTGCGTAAGCCAGATACTTATTTAAATTTTTTCCTACTGACAGATCTATGCTGGACAGACCTTACATAAGACCTTACTTATCTTGTTTTAGAGCTGGCCAAGCTGTAAAGTATTGTTCTGTGTGAAAGTGCGCATAAAAATACGAAACGAAACATTTGATTTTCTTATCTCGACGGTGACATTACTTTGTCACAATCTCACCAGCCTCGGCATTGTAATGACAGTTCTTCGCAGCGTTGAAAATTTTATCACGGTTTAGTTTTAAGAGCACGGATTATATATATGGAAGTTGGAATATTTTTGTTTTTTGCTGCAGATGGGTTTTCGCTTACATAATTAATGTTTTCAACTCGCATGCCATTTAAGCGCCAAGGTGTTTTCTGAAAAAGAACTAAAAAAAAGGAATAAAGAGATTTTAATCGCATTTCCAAAGCCATAGCTGCCGTTTATAACACTCTGCGCTACGAAGCAAGCAAAGCTTTCAGTTTATTTGTACACAAAACTTCTTGTACAACTAAATATATATTAAGACGTTTCGACACTTTTAACTTTTTCAAAAACCTTTTAAACTTTGGTGTGAGGTCGGTGGAGAGTTGGTCACGACAAAACAGGCGGTTGTTTTTTTTTTCATCTTTTGAAAAAAAATACTTAGAAACAAACCGCTGAGACGGCCATCGCACAAACCGACGCTTTTGTAATCGATTTAAAATTTTATCTGAGAAATCAGAAAGTTTCCAGCACGTGCGCACTGACACCGCAATTCAGGTTGATCTAATTAAGTGCTGAAAATTTTCGTAATATAATAATTATTTAGAACAGACTTTTTAGAGCTGCAAAGAAGAATATCGTGGCGCGTAAACAAAAGAAAGTTGTTATGACTGAGACCTTTTTCATGCATTCGACGCTTTTTTATTTGACTCATTTTTGACATTACACACGTTCGGTTCGTCTTATAACTTGGTTTTCTTGCAAGTCGGCTCGTGATGTGTACTGTGACGTAACATTTAAAAACCTGATTGAACTTTTCGAGAGACGTGATTGTGATTTTTTATTGCAGTCGCTTTTAATTGGGCGGTTTGGTATTGTTTCAATGTTTCCTGCTACATTTTGCAAAAGCAGCAGCAAAAATAACTGCAGGGAAGCAATCAAGTGATTTCGGTTTCATTAGTGCCTTGAAAGGACAGGAAAATTTTGTTGCGAAATAAGTGACGTCACTTTGCACCGCGATGCTATAAATAATCTTGTTTCCGCAATTAGCGTTTCTGTGTGTCGAAATAACATTTTTTCGAGCTATTTTCGCGCCGAGGAAGTGATTAAAACAGGCATCAATAACCAAGCTGTAAAAATAAAAACTGACTTGTACTAAAAACAGTTTTGACGGTTTGAGCCGAGAAAAAATTTTAAACGGAAAATTTCAGTAATTTTAGTATTAATAGTAGCTGACTTGTTTTACAAGTAAATGTTTTAAATCTCAGATGGGAACCGATTGTGTCAAGCGTTGAAATTTATCGAAATTTAAACTCAAAATCGTGTTAAGCGTTGACCTTATCTCTAAATTTAATTGCTCCTCGAACTATTTTCACACTGAGCTAATTTGTTGTGACATCAGTTTAGAGTAATTACCGGTTAAATTGAAACTAATTGTCGCGCTATGTTATTAAATTCAAAAACAATAAGCCTTGATGTTAAATTTCACGCCTCGTCGAAAATTTTTACTTGATTTAAATTATTACAACTTGTTTGGCATTAGGCTGCTTTGTAAAGAAAAACAAAGAGCGAACTTAATTATCGCGATTTCTTGTTTTACTTGTATGCAAATTAAACAAGGACTTGATTTTGTGTCAGCAACTGTCAACTCTTTTGTTGGCAAACTAACAAAGACGCAAACATGCATTTTTGATTAAAATTAACATTGTTTTGACAAAGTATAATATAAAGACTGTAAAAGACGAGACTGTAAGTATAATATGTAAACGTTTTTGAAGATTTTATTTAGTTTCCTTACTTTTAATCACTATTTAAAAATATAAAAACTTGTCTAAAATTTATTTTTTATTCAAAACAAAAGCTCAGAGTTCTTGATTTACTTTAAGAAGTTATGGGTTTGCTATGCAACTTTTCTTTTAATAGGTTAAACTGCTTACAGTAAAGTAAATACGAATTTGTTTTATTTCACTAACGTTCAGAGTTCTTGATGCTCTGCTTCTTCTTGCTCGGCTTCGAGATCACCTTGATCCGCTTGCTCATGAACGTGCCCACTTCCAGGCCCATGCCGAAGAAGAGCTTGAGGTCGAGCATGAAGTGCTTCCTCTTGTCCGTGTCGCTTATGTAGAGCGTCTTCGCGGTGGCGAACTGGTGCTGTATTAATAAAAAATATGCTTTATGACGTAACAATTGTTAGCTAGGTATTTCAATAGATTTATGCAAACTTTATATTTTATTCGCGATCGGTTTCGGTGGCAAGAGATTGCGACCTTTTCAAGCAAAAGTAAAAATAAAATATTGCTATGTATTTCAAAATTACTGTTTGTAAACAAATTTGCACCATATTAGTATCAGCTTTTAGCGAGTTTATCCTGATGAAGAGCTAAACGAAATAATTTATTAAACCTTTTTAAAATGAGTGACTTATGTTTAAACTTTTTAGTTAAAAAATGATGAGTTTTGTAGAACTTAAATTGCTACTTTGTAAGTTCAATCATGAAAATTGAGCAAAATTTGACTCTCAATAAAGTAAAACTGCATTATGTCTCACTAGAGTTTATTCAAAGTTCGTTTATTTAAAGTATATATAAAACACACACCCATGTTTGTTTATTTGTATGTATTTTTATTTTTGGAAAACGTATAACATTTTGTTGTAAATGTATTAATAACTTTCTACGATTGTTAAATTATTAATTGTTTTCAGTGTTTTTTTTTGCCTTGTAAGGTTACAAAGAACATACGTTGAATGCAAAAAAGCTGTGCAAATAGGAAACTTTCTAATGTAAATTTATTTGTTCAATGACGATTGGTGTTTTTTTTTTGTTAAGTATTATTACTTTATTTCTTTAGTAAGTTTAGTAGTTCAACTATATCACAAATGATTTAACTTGAAGAAAACAATAAGCGTTTAAATTTTATTACTTATGAAGAAATTTGTACAATTATTTCATATTAGTGTAAAAGTATGAATTTTAAACTTGAGTTAATGTTCAAAAATTTTAAACAGTTTCAATGAACCTGAAACTAAACCTTGAAAGCAAAGATGCAGCGCAACCTTAATCTTTGCGCTTTTATTATTGCATGACTTTACAGTTTTTGTTTACAAAACACTTGTGATTTTATATTAAAAAATTCTTTGCAACTTTGCGCGCTGCACACACGGATTACTCTTTTGTCTTTCGCACCGACGACATCACAGGGTTTCGAGTGTTGCAGATTGCATCTTTGCGGGCGTGTAAATCCTTGTTATCAAAATAGCAAAAAGTATTAACATTTTTACATACAAAACTTGAACGCTTCTTAAGCGCATTATCTCATTGTGTTTAAGCGTGAAAAGCACCCAAAAACTGATTAAATTTTGAACTTATATTTTTTACTTGAATGTTTTACGACTCTTTTTTATTGCATATACAGACTGCAAAAATAAAACAGAGTTTTTCAACGAGCTTGATAAGTCGATTGGCAAATAAACTGAAACAATAAAAGTTTAACTGCCGCTTATGCAGAGGGCACGCTTTTATATTGCTTATTGTGCAGCGCGCTTATAAAGTACGGGCAATAAAAACGGACGGTTGAGTTTTAACTGCCTCCAAGTCGAAAACGATGAGCAAACAAAAATTGACCCACGAAAAATTTTATACACATCACGCGATAAAAAGACTTAATTTTTTTAAAGACTCGGCCAAAAAAAAAAGCTGAAAAGGCTAAAAACAATATACTCAGTATTCGTCGAAAGGGAAAAAAAAAAGCAATGCTAAAATTAATTTTTTCAAAGTTTAGGCAAAAAATTCCATTGCAAAAAAAACCTGCACAAGACAGTGGCATGAAAAGGGCAGAAAGTTGAAACGAGAAACACTGAGTTGCTTCATTTAAAAACTTCTCACAAAAATTCCACCGCGCACACACACAGAACGGAAGCCCAACTTGACACCGGCCGCCCGAAATAGCTTTTTCCATTTTCGAGGCTGGGTATCGCGTTTCACAGTCACGACGCGCGTTTCCTGCCAGCGGTAACACGATCTCCAAGAATGCTGGTTGATTGTGTTTGTGTACGAATGAGGTTTCACGGGCACGCGTTCCGCGGTGAAGAATTGCTGTCGGCAGAACGCAAGCAGATCGATGTTTTATTAATATCAGCGCGTGGAGATTGATTTTTATTTAAAAAAAATTGGTGTCGAACGACTGCTGGTTGGTGCGAAGTTTTCGCTTTTCCGCTCTCTGTGTTATTGTGCGCTTTTTCGATCGATTTTTTGTTTTGTACGTGCGCAGAAAACAAACAAGGTGGAAAAGAATTGAGCTGAAATTTTGTGAAAATTTTGAAAATGTAATAAAAAAATTTGGGACTTTATTTAAGTTTAAAAAAAAATATTGATTTGGTAAAAAATGTTTAAAAGGTAAAGATAATTGTTTTAGTTTAGTTCAACTTAAATTTTCAAAAAAGTTATTAAGATAACATTGAAGGTAGAAATATTAAGATTTTTAAGCCGTATAAGCAAAACTCAAAGTTATGAAACAGGGAGTAATTCAATATGTAGCTTGATATATCAGTGAATTACAGATAAGCTTCATACTCTACTGAGACTACTTTTGTGTTGCAACTGAAATACTTCTGTTTGCCGCCTTTTATATGCAAAGCAGGTATTTGATTAATGTGATGTTTTACATGCTTTGAATTTTAGAAAAGATAACAAGCTTCTTTATAACAAAACTTTTAAAAACGTTGTTAAACCATAAAAGTTTAAGAAGCAAAAAGTTTTACTTTTTAGAACTGTTGTTTGGGTAATTTTTTTAGTTTTGAGCATTTCTTTCATATACAACCTTGATACGTAACAGTTCTGGATATTTTAAAAGAAAACTTGCTGTTAAAAGCCGTAAAACTCGAGTTTTTAATTTATTCTTGCATAAAACAATAAACTTTTACCGGCAAAGTAGCAACGAAACGTTTTAAATTGTGTTAGGTTTTGCGTGCTTGAAAAAACTTCTATAAACTAACCGCTGTAATCTACTAATTCTAAAAACACAAATTCGCATTAGTAGCGTTTTAGCGTTTCAGCTAAACTTACATAAACTTTTGTTTGAAACCGTTAAATGTTGTTTTTAAACACCACTTGACTTGTTATAACACCCGAATTTTCCAACAGTTAAACCTAATTACGTTTAATGTTGTGTGACTTTAGCATTAAGTGTTTCATACTTGCTTGAACCGCTTTAATGCGAAAAAAAACAGGCTTTTTGCATGTGAAAGCGTTAAGTGTATTGCTTTAAATTGAAAAATAAAACAACATGTTATTGTTTTTATAAAAAAAGCTGATTAAAACCCGTGATATTTGAAAAATTCAACAACAACAGCCTGTAAACTTTTAAAGCTCAAAGTTTAACGGATTAGTTTTGTAAAATTCATCTGTTTTCTTGTTAAAATGATTTTCTAAAGTTGCTCAGACTTTGCATCTATTGTTTGTAAATGGGATAATTGAGCTAATCTGATTGTAAATCTCCATGATTAGGAGCTAATGAACTGAACAAATCGTAATTGCACAATTAGTTCGACTTAAGTAAGCCAGTTACATTTTAATTTCCTCTTTCCTACAACGAAACAGTTTAATCTTTTATACACGAAGCAAAAGTTCATTTAAATACTATCACTTTAAAATTTTCATTTTTTTCGAGAACTTAATTAAGAAGAAACGGCCAGTTTAGCCACGACGGACTGCGATAAAGTTCACACCAATTAATCACACTGTGCTAGTGCAAAAAAAATCTTAAAAATCTTCGGCTGCTCAGCAAAAGCGAGACAGGCCAATCCATAAAAGTTAAGCTGTCAGCCGAAAGAGCCGAGACGCTTTAAAAAATTTCAGACCACCGAAAACTTTTGCGGGCAACCGCCAAGTTGTTTACGAAAGCAGCGGTGATCTGTGAGCGGTGAACAAAACATCGACAAATCGCACAAACAACCGAATAAACTGAATTAATCGAGTTAACGGTTTAGCAGCCCGGGGTGCCGAAGCGATTAATAACTTTCGGCTTTTGTTTACCGTCTGCCGACGACTTTCGCTCTGACCTTTTTGTCTCTGCTGCGCGCGCTCCGTCTCAATATACCGGACCTGTGGTGGGTCTGTTGCGAAACTTTCGGCGATTAATCACTCGCAGAAGCCTCGCTGCCTTTTCAATTTCAATTAATGTTGTGTGTCTGGCCAAGTTTTTTTTATACCGTCTTTTCGTTATCTGCAGCCGGATTTGTTTTTGAAAAGATGCAAATTAAAGCTGCCTCTTATCTGCTGGTATGTTTGTTCTGGCGCAGTTTTTCGAACGAGTTTTATCAGTGGTTTTTGTTGTGTTTTCAGTACAAGATAACGGTGTTTGACAATCGACTAAATATAGAATATGCAAAACATAGTTTTAATTGTTTACTGATTGTGTAACTTAATTTAAGAATTAAATTAAAGAAAGAAATTTAAGAATAGAAGTTAAAGTTACGATAAAATTGCTGAGTTCTATTGAGAAGTGACTGGAAAAATCATAAAACTACATCACATAATAAACTTAAATATTGTAAAAATCTCTGTTTACATAGAAAAGTAAATATGAAGTATTCCATTTACTTTTTACTTTTTTGATATTTTATAAGCACGTTAAAAATTAAAAAGAGCATATATTTTTGTAAATTATTACTCATATTTTAGTTTAGTTATATTACCCTTAAATTTATATTGCAAAAGTAAAACCACGCAGAGTGGAAAATTTAAATGGTAATGTAAATTACCAATGATTCTATAAATGATTAAATTATAACTTATAGGGTTCTTTTATGTGCTGTCTGCTACTATGCTACTTAATAAAACGTTTTGCCTAAATGTATTTTTAAACTTTAACTTTCTTTTTTGTTTTTACCAAAAACAGGCTCCATCTTTTTTGAGAAAATCTAATTAGACATACAGTACTTTAATTTTTAATTCGAAATTTTAACGAAGAATAATGTTTTCGACTATAACTGCTCAAATAAATCACTGTTATTAAATGTACATTTAATTTAAAAGTAATAAAAACGTGTAATTGTTATTTAAAATTCAAAAACGTAACAAATGTATAAGTGACTTTTATATTATATCTAAATTTTTGTACTATATTAAGCTGTTTCAATTTTTAACAACTTATATGGTTTATACACATCTTAACTTGCCCTTTGTTTTTTTATGTATTATGTCTTTGTACAACATTGCAACGTGTGTAGTCCTCATACACTTTATTTCCTTATTTTATAACTTTGTTTACCTTTGTAACGTGTGTTAATTTTCTAATAAACATTTTCTTATTTCATAATTATGTTAAACTTTGCAACGTTTATTAGTTTATTAAAATTAATTGTCTAATTTTATAAATTTGTAAAACTTTGCATCGTGTGTTGTTGTTTTAATTATTTCCTTGTTATATAATTAAGCTCAATTGTGCAACGTGTATTAGTTTTATAACATTAACTTCCTTATCTTATAATTAAAATGAATTGTGCAACGTGTCTTAACCTTATTTGGGCAATTCAACAAACCTAATTTAACTGGATTGCCACGAAACTTTTGACGTATTTTTTTTTGAATGTAGCTAAACTTTAAATTTTTCTTTTTACAATACTTGTAGCTACATCAATATACCCGTTACATCGCACTAAACTTTTGTGTATTGTTTTGTAAAAAAATCTTCTATATTACTTTAACATGCAAGGCTTTTTATAAAGACAAATCACTGATCGCTATAGTTTTAATTTGATTACAATTTTTAAAAATCTAAAAAATATCAAAACCTTACAAAAGTGCTTACTTAAGAGAAAAATTACTGCATAAAATCGTGGAGGGCGATTTTTTCTTTAAAAATTAAAAATAAGAGGCGATTTAGTAAATTACTTTGAGAAACCCTGCCTTACATCAATCCCCTTATGCTTTTAGCAACACCACAAACCTTCAAATTTTTGAAAGAGGGCCATTTAGTAAATGAGTTTGGGAAACCCTGCCTTACATCAAAACCCCCCCTTTGTGCCATTAGCAATCTAAAAAATATCAAAACCTTTACGCATCAACACCACAAACCTTCTGGTCCAGGTTGAGCTGCTGCATGTCCTGGTCCTGGCTGCCGATGCCGATGAATATGTTGCACACGCTCGCCCCCTCCTGTTCCTCGTGGTCCTCCTCCAGGATCGCCTGCTTGATCTTCCACCCGTCCCCTTTCAGGTACACGCACGGCGGCGGGCAGAAAAACCTGATTTTTTGTTGTGAGTTTGTGAGTGGTTAAACTAACTTGCTGCTTTTTTATCAGAATCTTTGTTAGATAATGGAGTTATTGATGTTTTTGTTGATATAAATAACCGTATAAGTACATACATCATTTATTGTTGTTCTAACATTAATTTATATGTTTATATAGGGGAAAGAAAAGTTTGTTGGTTTTCAAGTGGTTATTAGGCTGAACTTTTTATATCTACCTTGTGTTGTTTGTTAATAAACTGTGATTAGCATGATTTAGTTTATAGTGAATAAAACTTAACGTGTTTTGTTTTTTATTAAGTATATACAGATCATTTAAGTTTTAAAGTTTGCATAACATTAGCGAACCACTTAAGTGCATATATCGCTTCATGTTAAAAAGTTTTTTTTTGAGTTAATTAATCGCCATATAAGGCTACTGTGTTTTTGTTTTTTGATCATGAGCTTACAAGTAATTTACCTTTGAACCCATGTTTGATAAAAATAAATCATTTTTTATTATAATCAATCTTTTACCATGTTTATAAAATTTTTTTGGTCACCACAAAAAGTTTAATGGGTTTGAAATTTTACCCATAATGCGTCTAAAACTTTTTCGCTGAGATTTTACAAAATTATATTTTTAAAAACAAAAGCACTAACTTTGAAAAACTCGTGTGTACTCTTAACACCACGGTGATTACTTAATATTTTTCATAGCTTCAAAAAAAAACAATAAAAACAGAGAACCGCAACTTGAAATTATACGCAATGCAGCTGCGAAGTACGTTGAAAATTTTGAAGTCAAACGCGCGCGTAGCAGCTTTCGCTGTGAAGTGTTTATGAAATATCTTGTTAAAATTACCTTTTCTCGTTGCCGTAGCTTTTCTGCGCCACCTTGGCGTGGCAGATCTGAATTATTTGCAAGTTCTTCTCCGGGTCGTCCAGGTAGTTCTGCATCGCGATGCTGTTTAAAGTAAAAATGTTGTAAATTCTATGTGCAAAAAAAATACAAATGTTTAAAAAAATCATAGAAAATAATCTTTGAAAGTTTTTAGAAATACCAATAGTAATTGTGAACTTAAAATTGTAAAAGAAACTAAAAACAGTAAGTTTAAATTATAATTTATGATCAACAAATTGTAACAAAAATAAGTAAAAAAAATGTATTGAGTTATGACTTTGAAATTAAAAAAAAGTACTTACCGTGTCACCTGCCTAGACGGATACTTTATCGCCAGTGTTCTGTAAAAAAATGTAATTTATTAAATTAGAAATGAAAATATCTATCAGTTACACTTTCATTACAAAAAAAAAACATAGTTGATATCAGGTTAATATAAAAATAAAGAATATCAACGCAATACCCCAAATTCCGCAAAAAATTAAAGAAACAAACAATATAACAACGTAGTAATAAAATAAACGTTAAGTATTTATAGTTTACCAATTACAGTTCCAGTAAAAAATAAAGCTTTTTTTAGGTTAAAGTTAAACAAAAAACAAATGCACTAAGCTAAAGTCCGCAACTAAAAGTACAACAAAAAACAAAAATAAATAAACACGGACTTGTGGACACACCAAGCCCTTTGTTCCATGACCATCATGTACTCGGTCTTTTTACTCCTGTTCCAAGTGAACTCCTCCCTCTTGGAACAGGGAGGGATGATCTGTATGCCCATGCGACAGAACATAATTTATTTTTCAGGTACCTTCTGCAACGCGCCAAAGATTAAATGACGAAGCTTTTGAGTCTCTGGCACGCGTCGGTTGTTCGCAGGATGGCGCTGTTCGACACCGAGTTGAAGAGAGGCGACGGGTTATCGAGAGTGCGAAGATGTTATCGGGAGCCGCGCGCGGATTTTCGAGGATTAACGCGCAATAAGAGCTTCAAACTTGCTTGAAAGTCAATGAGGCGTGACGAAGTTTTTTGGCTGGCTTCTGCGCGCTGTATGTAAATATTTTTTCTTGCTATGCCCCTGCTTAAACGTCGTAGAGCCTTTTTTCGTGCTTTTTTACTTTTTCTTGTTGAAGATATTTTCCGTGTTTACGATTAGGCTTAAGTGAAATATTAGCTTTTTAAATTACTTAAATTTTTCAAATTTAAGTTTGTGTAGGAAATTATCTAATAAGGAAAAATAGAATTCTATTAGCTGCTTAATTTAAACAAGCTTTTTATAACAGGAATTAAACAAACTTGAAATCTTAAAAACCATTAGTTTATAAATAAATTAGACAAATTAGTCTGCACAAAACCGTATGAAATAATTCCCTGTTTCAGCTCATGTAAATTTAAAGCGAGGAGAATTCTCAAAGGAAATAAATTTGCTTCAAGCCCTTCAGCTTACCAGATGTCAAGTTTCAAGCTAGAAACAAATAACCTTTGTGAAATTTGCTGGGAGAATTTGTTTTTTTTCTTAATAAAATTTTTTATATTATATTAAATTTTAGCTGCTTCAACACAAAGTTTTGAAAACATAATTTTTGCAATAGCATAATTTAAGCTTACAATACTTTTTTTTTGTAACTTAACTTCTAAGGAAATTTTTATTGCTGTGTTTAAACAATCTGGTACATTTACGTACTCTATATATTGCTTAGTAAATGTTTAACCTTATGAACTGCTGTGCCACATAATTTAAAAGCATTAGTTTGATAAAACTTAAAGCCTTTTGTGTTATTTTTCGTGTGAACAATAAAGTTTAAAATGTCAACAAAACGCTATTTTGATTGCTTTTCTAAAACTTTTCTTTTACTTGTTTACGCTTTAACTGGACAACAAAATAAAACAGCAACAGTTTGTTTGAAGTTTGCGGCTACAAAGAAATCAATTAACATTTTTCAAAACAGAATCTATTGTCGGCCGGTTTGTTTACAACCGAAACACCAAATAAGTTACCATTGTTTCAAAACTGAAGCAAACAAATAAGAATTTGATGAGATTTTGAAACAATGTGAAACATGCGATAAAATGCATTAAACATTGAAACAAAGTGCAGCAAAGTTTGCATGGGATAAGAAAACATTGCTGTTTTAGCTATAAAAAGTCAATTAAAACCCGAACCTTATTTGAACAGCTTAAATTTAAGTTAAATTTAAGCTTCTGCTAGAATAGATGTTATCGGTGTAATTATGTTGTAATTTATAACTACTTGTAATTTTTATCAGGTTGCTATTCGCCACTTAAAGCTGCCAGAGCAATAAAATCTTTTGACTAATTTAAAATTTTTTTTTCAACTTATAATTTAAAATAGGTGTAATTCAGACCTTATAAATAAATTAGCAATGGACATTAAAATTAAATTTATTTCAAAATTAGTGAAATTCAAAACTTTAAAAGTTACTAAGATGTGTAATAAACTCAATTTTCATTAAGAGGTGCCAATTTTTATGATATTTTATTAGGTTTCATGCTAATTCATTAAATAGACTTTTTGGGCTAAAAATTCAATAAAAATCAAAACAAAAATCACAAGAAAAAAATTCAAAAAAGCACACAAAAAGCCAGCAAAAGAACCCAGGCGAAAAATCGCTTCTCATCACAAACTTGGAGAGCAAACGCGCAGAGAGAGGGCAACACAGTAAAGAGTGAGTTTCAACACGGACTGTACAACATTGCGGGAGAAGGCAAAGAGAGACAAAATGGCGTTTTCGGTTTTCTTACACTCGGCATCTGGCGGGGCACACACGCACAAACCCATCCCGCTCATTTTATTATCTTCCTTGCTCACACAAGAGCGTGAAGCAGCAGCCATGAAGGCAGTGATGGGAAAAATTCTGCCGCTTTTCCCACGACTTGCGAGCTGTGTGCGCGTTCTTATGGGAATTTTGAAAAATTTACACAGAGTTTTTTCTACACTGGCCTTTCGCACCGCGCTTTTGACATTTTATTCATTTGTGAGTTTTTCAATTTATTTTTTTAATAAAGTTCACAACCGCCGACACGTTCGGGCGAAGCTAATCTGTTTTTAACAAGGCGATGCGAGGTTTTAAACAAAGAAAGTTTGAAACAAGACAGCCCGCAAGCCTAATCCACTTTAGATTGCTCAGAGTATAAAGTTTTAATTTTCAATCAGTAAGTTTACACATTGCCTCTCAGACCATTTTCTCTTTCAGTTTAAATTTAATACACGGCACTTAAGTTATATAGACTTATCTTTTAATAGCTTCTGTGGCTTTTAATAAAAGTTTTAGTTACAGCTTATTTCTTTTGAGCCGATGGATATTTTAAAAGCCCACACAGTGCTTAAAAAATTTACATAGTAAATCGGTCTTTCAAAATTTAACTATAAATAAACTTTGATACTAAAGGTCTGAGTCATAAACTGCTTAAATTTAAGTTTATATAATTACAAAACAGTAGCTTAAACTTAATACGGCATAAAGAACCTAAATATGTTAAAATAAAACACTCTTTAGCAGAGTTTGCTTTAAAAAAGTAAATCTCATCTAGTAATAAGTATTGCCGTATGAATTGTATATCGCCCGTTATTATAACTCTATGAGAGTGCTATTGCTTTTTGTTCTCTACCCACAGTGCACCGTATACTTATTTGCTTTTCATCATGCTAATGCGATGTGACTTGACAATTTGAATGTTTTAAAACTTTTGTTTTTAGGTTCTTAAAAATTTTACTTATATTTATAGATTTTAGTTTTAATTTTATAAATAAAATGTTTTTTGCTTTAATATTTAAAACAATTTAACTTGTTTTCTTTTTAATTTCACATATATTTTTACAATTCTTCGTGTCTTAACATAGCTCTACTTGAATGCTAAATGTTAGAGAAAGTCTAATTAGTTGCAAGAAAAAGCCATAATAGTTCAACTGTTTATGCAAATTACAGACCATACAGAGCAATTTCTATTAAATTATGACAATTTTCACAATAATATGTAATTTAGTCACCTGGCAAACAGGGTAATAAATCTAATGGCAGATATATTAATATTTTTCTAACATAATATATTAAGAAAATTTGCATTGGTATTATTCACAACCAGGTAAAACTTAAGTTTCATTAGTGTAAATAAACAAATATGAACCTAATTATGAATAATGAGTAGAAAAGTATGGTATTCAGTAGCAACTTTTTTTTAAATTATTACATTCGCCCAGGCACCAAATTAATCATTTACTAGTTTTTCTCAACTTAATCTACATTGGTTTACAATAAATTTTCATCATTGACAAACAAACAAGCAGCATTTGATTTTTAATTTTGCTTTCCCATGTTAAAAGTGCCTAAAATTCAAATTAAATTGGATTTTTCAAATCAGTTTGAACAGTGTCAGCAGAATTTTTTTTAATTAAAAAGAAACACATGACAGTGTGAGTTTTTCAAGTTTTAAAACCAGTACATCAACAATTTAAATCATTTTTATTTTCAAAAACAAACAATACCCACCCACTACTTAAGTTGTGAGTTTTGTATCAAAATTTATGAAGTTTTATGACGGCAGTTGTTGTATAAACTAAATGGAAATGAGCTTAATTAAAAAAAATGTTAAATTACTGAGCATTGTCAAATAAACTAAATGGAAATGGACTTAATTAAAAAAATTGTTGAATTACTGAGCATTATCAAATAAACAGTGAATGGAATATGGCTTAATTAAAATCTGCTTAATTATTTGTTGTTTGCCAATATAAATATTTAATTTCGCATCAACACGGAAAAGTAAATAAAATATTATTTTGTTCAGATACAATAAAGATAAGATTAATTAAAATTAATTTTTAAATTGAACAAAGTAATTTTAACACCAACCTTATAATTTTAAAAATTTCAACACCCGTGTATAAACAATTGTCTGTAAAATTTTTATGCGTATTAGAGAATTTTTATTTATTTTAAAAAACATACTTGGCAACCCTTTTAGCTGCATAAACATAAACACACACAAGCATAAACAAACTGTATTCAATTAAAACTGCAGTTAAATACTTTGTAATGCATTAAAACATTAAAAACCGGCTTTAAAAAGCAAAAAAGTTTGTAAGACAAGTTAAAGTTTATAAAAGTTTCAAAGTTTTTTGCGATATCCTACAATTAATATCTTTTTTACGAAAGCTATATTTTGCCACGTATACGCCTTTTAGTATATGAACAGAAATCAACTTTTAAAAAATAATTAAAACTAAAACATATATATCCCATAAATTAAGATTTAGAACCTAAATGGTTCTAACATGTTTAGCAACTCATGAGCAAAATTCTAACAAGTTTGCCACGTATACCGTTTTTTATCTTACTTCCCGTATTTAGTTTTCTTCAACTTTAAACTTTTACTAAACATCTAAAACTTTTGTGCTAGAGAAATTTGAAAAACAACTTTCTAGTGAGAATGCCAGCATTTAAAATTTTAAAACTAGTATAACACATAACAAGAACTAACGAGTGCAGTTTGAGAGCCATGTCGGACATGTGGTGCAGGAGCATCATCGAGTTCTGCTGGTCCTGGTTCCGCCTCCTGCCCGACCCGGATCCCGACGGTCCCGCGCCCCTCGACGTGGACGGCCCCGCCTGCTGTTGGGTCACCACCGCTATCGCCATTTCCGTGCTCGCGCCCGAAGTCGACGCCTTCTCCTCCTTCGACTTCTTCTTCCGCTTCTTCTTCGCTTTCGGGCTCCTTGTCTGCGGCCTCGGCGAGCTCGTCGCCACGGCGGCGGTGGGGGGCGGCCCCGCGCTCAGAGGGCCCGAGCTCGACGGCCCGACGCTGGCCAGGTCGTGGTCCGTGCTGGAGCTCGCGGGGGTTACCGGCGAGGGGGTTCCCGAGTTGTGCAACCCGAACGGGATGGGCGTCAACCTGGGCATCTGGGACAGAATCTGGGGAATGGCGAGGGGATTTCCCACCGTGGCTGCTGCCGCCGCGGCCGCCACCGCCGCCGGGGAAGGGGAAAAGGGCGCGGGCGGGAAGGGGTTGGGAAACGGGGACTGGAGGGCCGGGTTGGGGATGGGCTGGCCGGTCTGGGGGTGGAGGATGTAGAGGGGAAAAGCTGAACCGAAGTTGTTGCTGTACATTGTACTTGATGATATACTATATATATATATCTGCTGGATGTTTTGTTGGTGTGAGTTATTTGAATTTTTGAAAAAAAAAATAAAAGAAGTTAGTTAGAAGCTTAAACTGAATGTGCTTTTTATACAAAAACAAAGATTACTTGAACACTTTTAGTTGTGTTAAAGTAGAAAGTATAGCATAGACAAAAGAAAAGTTTGTCTTTTCTTTGTGTTATAGATATTTAAGATAAGCTTTTTAAGTATTTTACTTAGTATAACTATTACAATATCTATTTCATTAAACTATTATTATTTTATAACACTCAGGGACATATAATGTTTTCAGAATCATCTCTTGAAAACTCAAGTTTACTGAAATAGTTATACCAAGTTGTAAATAAAGTAAAGTCTTAAAACAACTTTTAAATAAACAGTTTTTTATACATAACACTGCTAAATACTCAACTCAACTGTTTCTGTTTGTTTATACTTTTAAACTAGTTTTTATTGAAGTTTACTACTGTACTAAAACTACTTAAGAAACTTTACAATGCAAAACTGCTTAAGGACTTTAGCTTTATAGTTATCTTAGATATGATGATTAATTTGAATGCCTGATTTGTAACTTGTATTGAAAATTAGATAAAAAACCTGTTATACAATCTAGCTTGATGCATTACAGTAGATCATAGAAAAATTTGTTCAAGCACCAACAAGTCATAAATGCTTAACTTAACAGATTTTTTTGAATTAGAAATTAATAATTCACCAGTGCAAACTTCAAAAAAAAAAAACTAAGCTAGGTGGTAAGGTTATATAATTCATTTTTAGGTCTTTTAATGGTTTTTTAGGTTTTAAAATATCTTGACTTGACGGTTATTTAAAATACCTGATTGGAAACTTATTTTAGCAATAGAATTAAAACCCTAGAGTACATTTCATGATGCATTATAGTCAAATCATAGGAAAAATTACAAAAGCTTATTTCAACAAGCCACAAAATGCTTAACTTAAAAGATTTTTGAAACAAAAATTAATAATTCACAAGTGCAAACTTACAAAATATTAAGCTAAGTTAAACTATTTGGTTCAAACTTTGTTTAAAAGTTTGTATTGTATTGTTAAGTTACAGAAGTTAATTCAAAAGTTTGCAGTATAACTCATTTCTGATACTTGAATTTTCCTGAAATTCACTTTTTAAAGAGTTTAATGTACAAATTAAGTAGTTAATTAAAAAGTAATTAATGTAACAATTCCTTAAACTGTGTAGCTATTAAACTGAGATAGCTTATTAGATTAAGTATACAAAACTTAGTATGTTACTACAGCGGCGGTACACAAGTTATACTCTATAATTAAAACTATTACATGTAAATTTGTGTAACTACCATTTGTCATTAAAAAGATTTTAATTTACTTTAGTATGAATAAAAAAAGTTTGTCGTAAATTATATTAATTTTTACTTTATGTTCTTTTCAAATGCACAGACTTCTTAATTTATATTAACAAGTCAACCGACCAATAAAAGTTTGCATAAGTATAAGCATAGTATAAGTTTTATAATAACTAGTAATTAGTTTAATTACTATACCTCCAATGTTTGTAGAACACCAACTGTGAAATCTTCAGTGCTGTATGTTATATATTTTCATTTAAATAACTTATAGATAACAAGTATTTAAATTATTTTAGCTTAATTAACTTACATAAATTAAAAAACATGTTTCCCCAACATCATAAATTATCGGCTGTATCGCTAACTTTGAAAAAATGCTAAATTCTGTCTAAAAAAAAAACTAACTTTAGTTTTTAAACTAGCTTCACTTCTTGGATTATTTCACTTAACAACTAAAACTTTTTCTTTCTGTTAAAAACAAAAGTTTTACATCTATAACCGTCTTTTTGCATATAAAAAGTCGCCTAAAAAATTCTAACAAACAAAAACTGCTCCAAAACTTACAGAACTTGATCATTTTACATATTTTTTCCACCTCAACTTTATCAAAGCAGCAAAGCTTTGTTGCCGAGCAAACTTCAAGCACTTAATAAAAGTTGCAACAGTTTCATGTGAGGCATTTGAGCAAAACTCAAGAGTGTGGCAACTTACAAGGCAAATGCTAGTATGTGAATCTGCACTGGCAAAAAACTGGCCTGCCTTATATTCAGTTGTGTTTTTTCTACATTGCTTTTGTTTGTGCTCAGTGTTTTGTTCGGTTTTCTCTCACTGAAAGTGATTTTATTGTCCGTCGTGTGAACATTGTTAAAACAATCGAATGTATAAGGTATGCAGTGGCAGGTACGAGCATCAGAACAGAATTGTTTAAAAGTGGTCGGTTTACTTATTTGTGTTTGTTTGCAATTGATTTCAATAACTTGTAGAGTTATTTTCTCAAGCTGTGTTCATGCACAGATAGCACAAGAATTCAGCTCATGTCAGGTAACAATGAAATACTTATAACTTTCTCACCCAAGCTTGTACTGAGAGTTTATCAAAATATTTGTTCTGTTGAGCAATTTATAACAAACATTCTTTTCTAGAAAGTTATGAGACCAGACCTTATATAGGCATACTTGAGCAAATATTTGTTATATCGCCGTTAATTGAAAGTTATAACTTGTTTTAGTTTGTTAAAAAAGGCTGCTTTTATTAGAAACTTTAAGTTCTGCCATAGAAAATTGAGCTTTGGACAAATTTAATATAGACCTACTGTTTAATTTATCAATTTTTTGGACTTATAAACTGTTTTTTTTTGTCATTAAACTACTTAAGGTAAAGAATTTCAATAATATGCAAACATTTAAAAATAAACAGTCTTTAAAAATGATTTTGTTTACATGCCATGATACACTTATCCAGTACCAAAAATCTCTGACCTATAGTGTTTTGGTAACCAAAATGAAATTACTTATTAGGTTCTACATGCTAATAACCATAATGTATATTACCATAAAGTAACCTTACAAATGGACCAAATTAAAATATTCTATAACTATGGTTAGCCGATAAGCTATACTGGTTCATAAGGTATCATTTAGTTTATAAAGTTGTATAAACTAGAAATTTAAAAGTGAATTTACTTAGCAGTTTCAGAGGGAGTGAGTACAGCTATTTAGAAAGATTTCATACAAAGTATTTTTATAAGATACATACTTGTGTAAACTTGTTACATAGGCTAGGCCCCTTACACTCACTTATGAAAACCAATTTCATTCAGTGCAACTTCATACTTTACAGTGACTTTACTTAGTAGTTATAATGTTTGTGCACTTGAATACCTACATACTTTTGTTACTTGTGATTTAATATGAATAGTACTTTACACTTGCCACATAATGATAACCACATATAAGTTTCAATACCATATGATGTCTACCTTAAGATTTTAACACGTACTGTCATATGACCTACACTGCTTCTGAAAACGCCCACACTGACCAACTGCTCTGACTTCTGAACTTCTGAAACTTTTCTCTCTGAAACTTTGTGCTTGTCGTGCCATGGTGGCAGGCCTGAACTGAACTGAGTGTTTGATGTTTGGAAGCTGAGCAACAACAAGAAAATTTTCCTTGCAAAAAGCTCGGCAGCGACACCAGTTCAAAAACTCCAGAACGACAGAGTCCTTTTTCGAACGAGCCGAAAAGGCAAGGTGAAAAGCGAAAAGTCGAAACTGTCGAAGGGACTGTCTCGACCAGTACGGACAGATCCTGTAATTTTACTCGTTTATTTTTTTGAAACTCTGAAAACGAGTAGAAATATCAAGCAGTCGATACTGAAGCAGGGTCGAATATTTGACTGAACTTTGTAGACTACAATGCAATGCGGGTTTTAAAAAAGCCTTGTTTTTTAAGAATTACTACGGAATACATTTTTTGCAATTAATAAACTTTTTATACTTCGAATAGATTGTCTAACTGAGTAACTTTTTATTAAATCAATTGAAATATGTTTATAAAACAATAAACGACGGGACCAATTGTGAAACTCTTTATCAATTTATTTCTTTTTGTTAACCAACTAATAAGAACATTAGATACAAAAGCTAAAAAAGATACATAAAGAGCTTTTTAGCAACATTTAGTTACTATTTTTTGCTTAAATTAAAATTTTAAATTGAATAATTTCAAATCAAATTGAGTTTAATTCAAAAACAAATAATAAAATAACTTTTATAGTTTTTTGCAAACGCTTTTATTATCAAATTTATTTATTTAATCGAATAACAAATAGTTCTTTTAATTGACAAAACTCTCTTAAAAAAAAACAGCTTTATCAATAAACTATGAAACTAGAAATTAAAAGTTAAATAAAACAACTTGAAAACTTAACCTTAATTTGTAAAATATTGATATACTGTAAGATAAATTTAATTTTCTTTTTAGACAGCAATTAAATAAAGTCAAAGTCTATTCAAACGGCGAAAATTGAAAAACTGAAAGTAATCATTTCAAAAAATGCCGCTTATAATCGTCAAAAACTGCTCGTATGAAAAATATATAGCCTTAGCGGTGTTTTTAAATATCCGGTTTACATACAGTTTTGTAATCAAAAGCTTTTCAAAGTCGGGTTCATATTAACTTCTTAAAAAACCTAAAAAGCTTTTTTCTTGAAGATATAATCTTCGAAAGCTGAAACGCGAACATTAATTTTTAATTCGGCTTTTGTTTAGTGAAAACACTACTGTGTTAACTTATTTATAATTCATTAGGTTGAAACACTGCTACTTACTACCCAAACAAAACTAACTTGAACTAAAGCTCGTTGCATTCTTTTAAAAACTACGTCATCTTAGTGTTAGATATAATTGTTGCATTTTACTTTTTTTAAGCATTTGTGCAAATAAAAGTTTTTTGCCAGTAAAAATTTTAGAAAAAGTTAACAACTTCTTAAAGCGTACTAATCGTAAATTTTAACAACAATTTTCATATACATTTTTTTTGTTTCAGTAGTTGTTTTTATAGTATGTAGTAAAACAAAAACCAACTTCTTTTGATGCAACGATTTCTAATAGTGGATTGTACTTTTTAAATTACGCCTAATATTTTGAAGCATAATGAAGATACTAACTTACCTAGCATTTCAAACTCATTATTATTAAAACTGACTTAATAAAGTACTAATATATAGTTTAAACACTAAGTATAAAAACAAAATAACACTGAACAGTATTTTAAAATAATGTACATTAAAAGTAGTAAATTGTACAACTTTCTTTATAAAACTAAATCTCGTTAATCGAGAACAAAAACGTTGAAACTACAAACTAGTTAATTTCGTCATTTACTATACCAACTGCTCAACAACTCTAGACGACGTACTAAGTTCACGCGCAGCGAAGAGGTGCGAAAAAGCCTGTTTACAGTCGTGAGCAAATAAAGAGGCGAATGTAAACGCCAAGTTATATTTATAGGGGCTGACGCGGTCAATCTGCTGCTCACTTCAAAGTTGGCCGAGTCTTAACTCTGGCTTACGCTGCTTGCCAGGCTTGCTAACGAGCAGATATACATGCGTTTGTTTTCGCGTTTTAAAGTCATCGTTAGCTTGATGCTGGGTTTTTGCAGTAAATTTGACCAGATGTTGCTTAAAAAGAAAGGGTCAGCTTAGACTAGACTTAGTTCTAAAATAAAATTGCAAAGAAACTGAAACTAGCTGTTTCTCAAAAAGTACTCATATTACTGCATATAATATTTTTACCTACAAAAGCTATTAAAATAAGCTAAACTAAGTTTAGTTTTAAGGCTTGTTTTTTTAGTTTCAAAAACCTTTTAAGACTAGATTTTATGCTGAAACCTTAAAAATGTTTTGATAAACTGTCTTATTTTCAAACTACATAAGTTTCAATGATTTTTCATTAGCTAAAGCTACTTAAACCGCCAAACTTTATTAGCTCCTAACAAGTTTTTTTTATAAATAGTAAAAACCAAGAGGTACATTCAGACGTCACACCCACACACTAGTTTGGCGGGCAGACAGAAAACAAAACAGCCGTTTTCGTTGTGAAAAAAAAAAATCTGTTAAAAGTTTTTTAAAAGGTTTCAAAAAATTCCATTACACTTTTCTAACTAGCACACTTAACCCGTTACTCCATATGCAGTTTCAGCAAAATATTCACATGAAAATAAGTATGTGATCGCAGCGAAATTCAAGGCTGGGCGAGTTGTATTTGGAGCAAAGTTGTGCGAGGTTTTTGGATGCAGCAGTACTATGGGCTGAATCGGCTCGAAAATAGTTTCTACATGAAACAATGGGTTTGACGTGCGTTCGATCACGATTTCAATTGGCCGGCTTCCTGTAATGCGAGCTGTGAAATTTTTACTGCTGCTGAGAGTTTATTTAAATCATCAGCGTTGTGTTTGTTACGTGAGAGGCGTTTTGTGAACGTGCTTGAGCTACATTAAACTTGCGTTCAAATTTTTAGCTGCTAAACTATTTGGTGTAGACAGTAAAATTTCAAAACTGCGCAACAAAAATATAAAACGTTTAGCATTGTCTAATATCAGTATGCGGAGTACTCGGTTTCAGGTAAAACAATAGTAGTAGTTTTGAGCAGTAACTAATTTGTTAAGAAAACTAGCTGTTATACTCTAGCTCTCTTGAAGCAATGTACCAATATGCGTTATGCAGGCTAAATTCTATGCACTTTAGATCAGTAGCTCTTAAAGTAAAAAAATACTGTACAAATGATAAAAAAAACGGTAAAAAAATGCTAAAGTGATGTACATGCATTAAATTTTCAATATATAATACTGTAGTTGTTTTAATTTTTTTTTGTGTATATGATACACTAAACTTTACGTTGAACTATTAGAAAAAAATTGCTAATAAAAGACGAGTCTAACAAAATTCTGTTTTATTTTTTAACAAACTTTCTATGCAAGTATAACAACATCATAGACACTATTGTGCATAACTATACTTTTTAGAAATACTGCACTACATCAACAAAAATGTTTTCTTCTATATAAAACTTTTCGCTTATTTAAATTCATTACATCATGCATAATCAAATCAGCTTCGAACTTGAAAAATAAAATTTTAATCAAGTTTAAAATAGCCAGTAATATTTATATAGTTACCATTCTACACGGTACATTTTGTTTACTGTAAAACAATTTTTTTGTTGCCAGGCATTTGTGTTCAACTTGTGAAACACTTCCATAGAAGTGTTTCGAAAAATACAATTCTTGTATTAGTTTAAAGATCGTTGATAAGATCCAACATTTTACTTAAAGTTTGTTTAAGCTTTTATAGACGTTAAATAAAACTTGCACACAGAAATTGTAGTTGCAACTGGTAAGTTTTGATACAGTTGGCTTGTTTTCTGCGAAAGCAGAAAATAAAAAAACAAAAACTTTAGTAATATAAATTTATTTAGTAAAACAGTAATTCTTAGTTTACCCAACAGATAGAGAAAGTACACTTTAAGGTCAGTCTCATTTGAATATTTGCTAAACCAGAAAATTTCTTTAAAGTTTTCTTGTAACTATTTTTTATTTATACCCCTATCGCTAACCCATCTTACCTAAATATATCAAAAAATAATCAAAAAATAAAGTTTCAACTTTTAAAATTAAAGTAAAATACATAAATAAGCTTGTTAATAAAAATATTATTAATATTAACAATATGGTTTTTAAGCTAAAACAGAGGTAATACATATGGTTTGTAGAAGAACAACTAAGTTTACTTTTAAAAGTAAGCTTAAGAAAACTGTTAGATTGTTTAAATTTAAATTTTTGTAGTTCATTAGTAAGCATATAAGGTTTGCTTATAAAGCAAAGTAGTACGATATCAGTAATTCGTTATTTGGTAATGTTTTAGCTTAATTATCAAGTTATATCAAGTTATGTAAACATTGACTTCAAAAATGAGCAACAAACTTAAAAGTTAATAAGTCAATTAAAAATTAACGATTACAAATTTCTTCAAAACCTTTACAAAAAATATTATTTTAAGAACTAATTTATAACAGGTTAAAAAATTTAAAGCCCCATTCTAAAATTATTACTTTGAACTTTAAAGGATGTATTAGTGATTAGCATTAATACAACCATATAAGTTAAAAGCTGCAAAATTTAATTTAAGCTTAAGATATAGATAAACAAATGAAAGTTTATTTAGGTTATTAAAAATCAAGTACAGGTTCCTAATAAAATAAAAAACTAAAATTAGCTTAAGTTGAAATAAAAGCAGTCTTTTATAACTTTGTATTTTTGTTTAGAACAAAGTTTCCTAGTACGTTTAAAAATCCAATTTTTTAATACATGTATTACTTTTTGCAAAAAACTTGTTAAGCTTTGTAAATGATGCAGCTGAAAAGTTTCGTTTCTTTTTAGTTACACTTTGAAAGCTGCACGTAGTCGAAACGTTGTTATTGATTTTTTAATTCAAGCATCCCATGAATAATTCCCAAAACTTTAAGCATTGCAACCCAAAAAGCAATTATGAATTATTAAACACCAAAAATGAAAATTTCAAAGATTTGCAGATTAAAAAAGTTCAAAAATCTGTTAGTAGCGCTTCGTGCAAAAGCGTTTTACTTGAAGTGTTACTCATCAAACAAAAATAACATTTTTTTGTGAGAACAAATAGTAATAACCATGTTTTAGCTTAAAATGATTTAGGATCAAACCCAAGTTTGAAAGTTTTTACTATTAAAATTCATCTTAACTTTTGATAGACGTATTATAAAAAAATTAATAAAACACTATGAAAAAACAATCTATTTTGTGTACAATTAATTCGAATGCAAACTTTTTACTGAAAGAATTTTTCTAAAATCTATTTGCTACAGCAAAGATATAAACAATTTTTTTTAAAAGAGACACACTTTTCAAAAAGTCTTTAAGTATAAGTTAAACTAATATTCTATAAAATTTAAAAACTGATTTTATTCCTTGTATATTTTCAAGTAAAGATTTAAGCAAGGAACTTTGACAGTTTACTAAACTATGAGAATAAAGAAAAACACTTTTCATTTAAATCACTTTGTTATACAACTTTTATTCCTTTACTACCGCCTGACAAGCGTTTCTTGATGTATTTCAATTAACAGCGCATTAACCGATGTTGCGGTTTATTGAAGCAATAACTGAAATTCACTAAAGTTATGATTGACAATTTGCAAGTGCGTTTTTCGATCAAAACTACCGAACGTGTATTGGTAAAAGGTGATCAAAGTAATTTTGCAAGCAGCTGATAAAGAAGGTTAAAAGAAGAGCAAACAATGGAAAATGATAAGCGTCTCACGCTAGGGTGTAGCTTTAGAGAAAAATTTAAAATACGAAAATGTAGATTATTTTAATAAACTTAGATAAATTAATTTATCAATTACCAAAGTATAAAAGTTTTATTTTATGAGAATTTTTATAAAACAAACCTAAATTAACAAAAAGTATAAGTTTATTACAAACTTATATAGCTGTATGCTTTAGATTTAAGCACTATACTTCTTGCAGTATCTAATGCAACTTAGTGAAAACTTGAGTTTGCCTTGCAATCAGGAAGTAAATGCCTAAAAATACTTGGTCACAGAAATAGAGTTGAAATAGGTGCGTACTTAACTTTTCATTACTGAATAAAATTACCAAAAAAGTCTGAAATTTAAATCACTGCAGCTCTTTCTAAAAGTTCTGTAACTAATTGATTTTCCAAAGTGATGAAAACTAAATTTACTAACATCGTAAAACTTTGCAGTAAAATTTTTACTGAAAAATTTAATTGACTAGGCATTTTGTATAAAGTCTAATAGTAAGTTTTAAAATACTTTTTTTTTTCAACCAGTAAAGTATACTTAAAAAACGTTAACTGTTAAACAAGTTATTTAAAAATCCAGTTAGTTTAAGAGATTTTTTTATTCGAACGACCTAAATAAAACTTAGACAATACTGTTAGATGCTAATAAAACAGTTACTTTATTTTCTTATTAAGAACTTAACCAACTAAGCTTAACAACCAGCTTATCATATTTAAATTAAATAAACATACTTGTAAAAACGTTTAAAATGATGCTCAAATTTTTTTTTTTAATTTCATTATTTTTTAATACTTCTCAAACGACAAAACTTCAATGAACGTGCCAAATGTGTATTGCAAATAACAAATCAAATATTTGTTTTGACACATGGGTATCTACTCGTCACGTAATAGTTTAATATGCTACAGATAAAAAAATAATAAAGATCTGTTTTCATTTTGGGCGTAGTTTTTTAATTAAACAGCACTTTTTAATAGTTTTTGAAATAAGAAAATTGATTGCAGCAAAAAATTAAAAATAAAATTTAAATCATCAAACTACTTTAACCAATTTAGAAAAATTGTATCTCATATAATATTGTTTTACGATAATGATAATTTTTTTTTTTTATTTGTTGAAAAACTCTTTAGCCGACTATAAAAATGAATAAGTAATTGTATTACGTAAATGTATTAAAGTTTTTTACTTTTAGTAATTGAAACTATTTATTACTTTTGTGTATCTATTTGTTACTTACTGCAATATTCAATTAAATCATATGATCATGTGTAATTTAACATTTTTTTATTTAAAAATTCTAGTATACCTACAATTTTCATCTAAGAGAAGAAAAATAAAAGCTTTTATACTTTGGCTGTTGTAAGATTTGTTTTAACTTAAATTATAGTTTTAAATTGACTTGAAAAAAATAATAAAGATTTATTTATGAAAAAAGTTAAGTATTTAAAACAAAAAAAACATGAAGTAGCAAGTTTGTTTTTAGAAACTATTTAAAAATTGTTTAATTAAAAAGCTTACTTTGAGTGTTTATGAAATACATCCAAACAAAAGCTTTAAACATTAGTTTTTATGAAACTAGTTCGTAATTTATAACTTATATCAAATACCGCATACAATATAAAAAAGTAAAAAAAGATCAATTTAGTTTTAAAATTGCTCTTGTACCTATATATTAAAGTTTTTCTTAAATTTACAAAAGCAAATATGTACATTGGAGAAACATTTAAATAAAAACCAACATGTTAACAAAAATTATATATATTTGTTATTTCAAAATTCAGCTGCATATAGCTTAATTAAAAACCTGAAAGGTTCTTGTGTTTTTTTATAGCATTTCCGAAAATACTTCAACAAAATTTCAAAACAACAGCTGTTTGAGCGTTTAATTTTCTGCACAACGCAACTATTATAACATAATCTCTGCAGTAAGCTGACCAAAGCGGCACGAGCTAATCAAAAACAAACATTTACCTGGCTAATCTACAGTGAAATGTAAATGTTGACAAAACAAGATTAACTGCTCGTTCCGCGAAACGCGATTATTTTTACAATCAACTTTGTAATAACTTGTTGCTAGGCAATAACTTGTTGCTAAGTAATCGGCGGAAGCAAAGCTAATTAGGCGAGCTTCATAAGTAGAAAACTTTGAAAACGCAGGTTACTATACATAAATAAAAAACTAAATTGCTAAATGATTATATGTTTATTAACTTAAAAAGTTAATACTGATTGATTAAAAACGTTGATGAAAGTAAAGTTTTTACGTTTAAGTTTTTAAGTAAAAAAATGGTTTAACCCTCTAGTTACAAAGTATTAAAGTATAAATGCTATAACATTTGTTTAACTTTAAATAAGTACTTAAGTTTATTCAAAATACTATTATTACTTAAAAATTATACATAGTTTTACAAAACTGACGATACAATTACTATTTAGCAATTAAAAACTATATAAAAAAATTTCTTACACATTTTGTTTATATATTTTTTTTATATAAGTAGTCTATAAGCTTCATATACTATTTTGTTTTAAATTTTACAATATCTATGCTTGTAAGTATTACTATACCACGTATTTTTTCAGCTATTTAAAGTATGTTTCTTTTATTATAACCTCTATATGTATTACTAAAATTTAAAACAAGCTATGCACTCATTTTATATCAAAATAAATCAATAAAATTTTATAAAACAAAATATGTTATTAAAAAAAAACTTACGAAAGCTTTCTTCAAAGAAACTTCGTACTTTGAACCGTAAAATTCATATTAATAATGTGACCACCATGCTTAATTTCAAAATTATTTTATTGGCGTGCTAATTTTAATTTACTTTTTCAAATTAGTGGTCGAGTCAGTTTGAAGTACTTTTGAAAGCCAAAAACAAACAAGTTTTTGAAGTTTTGAGATTTTTCAAAACTTTCGTGTTTATTTTTTATCAAGGTTATCACTGTCATGGAAAAAAAAAAACAGTACTGAAATAATCAAAATTAAAGATTGTATCATGAGCAAATGTAAAGCACTTAAACTCAATAAGAATTTTTTTTGCTATACCAACATACACAAAAAACTGTTGACAACTTTTTAGATAGGTTTTAATAAAAGTGTTAAGCTTTCGTATACGTTTAAATACTTGTTGTAATTTAGATTTAAAAATTAAAGCTTATATTGTTATTGTAATTTTAACTTAAAAGAACAATTTTTAGCAAGTTTTGAATATATTCTTTCCAAACACTCATACAAAGTTTAGCTAATAAACTTGTTTTTAACTTAAAAGTAACAGTCGTTAAAAGTAGAATAAAAAGAAATAAAAAAAGATAAAATAAAAATATAATACATAAAGCTATAATAAATTAATTTTACTAAACAGTTTAAAAAAGGTCTACACTTTTACTTGTAACCAACTTTTGATTTATAGTTTGTTTGGTCATGTTAATTAAACTAATTATCACGAAAATAAGTTTTCAACTAAAACTGTTCTCTTACCTTGAAACTAGTTCTAGTCAGTCATAGGTACGAATTATCACTTTAACTAGCTTTGACTAATTTTATTTTCAAAAGCAAACTTAACTTTTAGTTAATTTATTCATGTTGCAAAAATAAACACCTAGGTAAAACTACACTTTTAATTTTAACTATTTATGCGATTGATAATTACTAGTAGTTTTAATTTATCCGTTTTTAGAATATTTTCTTTCACATAGTATAATAAGCCGAATTTTTTCAATCCGTTTTATAATCAATTTCAATTCTTTATAGATTTTAACTTTTCACAAAAAAGCACATATTCTAAATAAGCTTTCATACAGCAATAGTTCTATAAATGTAATTTTTAGTTTAAGTTTTTAAATAAAAACGTAAAAACTATTTAGCTGATTTTTTTAGATTACTGATCATGATAATTATACCTAGCTTTTATTTAAACCGGTGTATTACTGTTATTAATTTGAACTAACATGAATCTCAGTTGTCTTATTTATCAAAGGTTTTTAGTTATGAAAAACAAAACTTACTGTGTTAACTTTTCAAAAATGTTTTGCAACAAATACAACTTAATTTTTATACTTGATCTCGTAAAAACCTCTTGTGATGATTTATTACAGTGTGAACAAGTTTTTAGTTTCCCCCAGTTTTATGTGAACTGTTTGTTTAGTTTTTTTTACACAAAAAATTTTCAGTAAAAGCCTGTGCCTTTCACACAGTGTTAATTGCTGTATAAACAAGCCCGTTTGTTTTCTAAGGCAACTTGAAAAATAAAATACTTCCAAAGAATGAACCAAGTGTCTAAATAAAAAAACCATACAAACTTCTAATTATAGGTGTAATTAGACTTAGAGTAAACATTTGTAATGTTTTCATTTTCCTTGGTATGTTTACATTTGATTACAGTTCAAGTTTTACAGCCTTGAAACCTGATTTAAGGTTGTCAACTTGTTAGATTTTACTGTAGATTAACTCCCAAAAAGAACTTGAGCACATAAATACCTGGTACTTTGAATCCAGTTATCTTAAAAGTAGTTTTCTTTTATTAAAACCGTTATGTATCTGTCTTAGCATTTTTATCCCGTTCAAACTTTAGTATAACAAAAACATCAACTTTTTTTCTACATTATCTGGATTCTTTTAGTTATCTTTAAGAATCTCTTTTTGTTTTTTTTCATAAATAAGCGTAAACAATTTACTAATTTGCACAGTAAAATAAACCAGCAAACTTTCTATTAGCTAAATGCTATATTAAATTTAAACTGAAAGAAAACTTGACAAGTTTAGTAACCTCTAAAAAACTAGATTTTCAAAATTTAAAACAAGTTTAGCAATCTTTAAATAAAATCTGTAAGTCTTTTATTAACTTAAATTAATTTTTAAGTTTGCAGAACCAAGCTTAAACATAAATAGTATCGATGGTTTAACTGTGCTTAAAATTTTTAAGGGTAAGTTGTTTTTTGGTAGATATTTATACTTCATAATTTTAAAAATCGATTTTTAATTGATATGTTTTGCTTCCAGCTTATTAAGTAAAAGTGTTTAAAAAATTGTTATGCCAAAAGAATTTGCAATCAAAATACTATATTGTTTAACTTCCAGAAAAAAATTTAAGCTTCATATCTTTAAAAACTAAATCTAAAACTCTAGGTTATTCGTATTAATTATTTCTTTTATTCATTAATACTTATACTTGAATATGCTCTGTTTTTAAAATTTAGAAAGTTTCACATTTGTTTCTGAAATCTAATCTACAAAGTTTATCAACCAAAAAGCTAGACGTGTTGCCAAAATCAAGCTTCCAATAAAAATATTTATTGATTTTTTCTTTCCTCACACTTTTACTCATTTACGAAACACAAAGCTCACCTCTGAGTCCAAACTCTGAGACTCTTCGTTCAGGGTATTACCCTTCTTCCCTCCGATAACATCGAGTTTCCACGGAAACTGCTCGCGTGGGAAAAACGGAGGCGAAATTCCCACAGCGAAAGAGATCGGCGAAAAAAAAAGGGCGATTAGGCGAGCGCGCACACTCACGCAGGCCAGCCAGCAGGACGGAAGCGGCGCAGCAAGAGCAAAAACGAGAGCGGCTGCGTTTTATCCTTCTCTCGTTTTGCGTTTGTTTGGCCCGTTTGAAATTAGCCGGGCTTAGCGAGGCTTAAAGTATCGCGTTTTTGTTTCAAGCCAGTTTCTTTTTTCGGCCGTGTGATTTTGCGCTCCGGTTTTCGCAGGTATTTTGACCGAGGGCTCGCGCGCCCGTTCAAGTGCTTAAGCTTTTATGTGTGTGAGAGCAAACAAATTCCGCGAATAAGTTCTCGCTTGTAGTTGTTCTCGTGTTAAAAGCTAATTTAATTTCAAACATGAAAACAGTTGTTTTAAATACAACAGAAATTTTCATCCGAAAAAAAAAGTTTCAAAGTTTTATCATGTTTATCTTTCAAAGTACTTTTGTTCTATAAAATTAACATTTTTACACTGTTGACAACTAAATAGATGTTATGCTATGATGTTGTGTTTGCTTTTAACAAAACTAAATAAAATCATTATAAATAATTAGTAGGATTAAAGATTTTATTCTAATTTTTTTATCTTGATTTAATTATCTTTTTTAAAACTTTTTTACAACAATTTTACAGCAGTTGACGTTTCACTAGTGAAAGGAGCTGTTATTTAAAAATAACAAAAACAATTGATATAAGTCAACTAAATAATCTTTGTAAGTAAATATAAAAGTTTATTAGTATATCTAAAACTTTCAAAATTTTCTCTTGTTTTTGGAAGTAAAAAGTTCGTCAATAGATATGAAATGTAATTTAGAAAGGCTTTTGGCTGAGCTTTTTTTAAATTTAGATGGATATTCGTCAAGTTTAAAAAATAATCAAGTTTTATGAAGTTTTATTCAAACAAAAAAAAGTCTTGGGGGCGTCATATATTTTTACGTTGTTAGTACCGAATAATTTCTTGCCCCTGGTTTAAAGTGATATGTTTAAAAATATTTAAAATAATTATGTATCTAGCATAAACTAAGTTTTTAGTTGATAGCAGTTTTCAAAAATTTCACTAAAATTTTTATTTTGTTTCAAATTACGTTATAAATCTAGAGCTATTTGACTCACAAAAGTTCTTTTGGTCTGTCGTATACCATTGCAGTTTTAACCTGCGTCTAGTTAAAAATTTAAGGGACAGTAATGCTTGCTATTTAACCAGTTGAAAATCGAATGT
This sequence comes from Thalia democratica, assembly GCF_965202585.1. Lineage (NCBI taxonomy): Eukaryota > Metazoa > Chordata > Thaliacea > Salpida > Salpidae > Thalia > Thalia democratica. Next base: position 89,001,487 of record NC_139165.1, read on the forward strand.
AATGTAGTAACTCAAGACTCTTTATTAAAAAGATCTTTTAAAATTTATTGGAGTTTCTACTATTAGTATATTACAAAGTTAAATTTAGTTTGATTTTAGATTGAATCTTGTTTAAACTTAATTAGAAACATAAAACTAAAAGCTGAGGCTAAAAAAGTAAACTAAAAAAAATTTTAAACAGTATTTTGTTTAAAGAACTCCAAATTTAGAACTTTTATGTAGATTCACACCACATAGTTTTAAAAGTGCGGAAAACCTTACTATGTAATTAAACATTATTAAAATAAAATGCACTCAGGGAATATTTTATCTACCAATTAAAACACTTGTTTATCAAATACTTAAATAGTATGGTAAAACGGTTTGACCTCAAAAGTATACAGTTAAAAATAAAGTTATTTAAATTCTATAACACTTATGTTTTTTTGTTATTAAAGTAGTATTTTTTAAGGTCCCCTTTGAAAAAATAAAATAAATTTCAATCAGATCTCTCAAAAAACTACTCATAAATATGCCTAAGATTTTTTTTTCATTTATCACCAACTCAAGAACTAAAAAATATCTAGTTAAAAAGCGTTGTTTGGAGTCTGTAAAATTGTTCAAGAAACTCGCTGCCAATTTTACAACTGAATACAACCGTTTTTTTAATGACCAAAGGGTGATTAAAAATCCCAAGCTTTTAGAGGAAAGATTTCATAAAATGATGGCTGACAAAATAAAGCATATTGATGGAACTGAAATTAATGATTTCATTAACAAAATGTTTCAGATAGAAAGAAGTCAATGCAACATGATATGCTGGTTACTTTGTAAAACAATTGTCCCAAATAGAATTTTGAATGCGTCTATTTTTCTAATGATCAACCTTATATTTATCTTAAAAGATTGAATGATTGTATAAAAGAAGTAGTTGTAAATTTCTAAAGATTTAACTACTTTTAATTTTATATTTTTTGAAAGTGTTTGAAAGCTCTTTTATGATTTATTTAGGACTTACGTAAAAGGTTTACTGCATTTTTAATCCTGTTAAAGATGAATAATTACTGTGCTTAATTATTAAACCATATAACTTTTTATTGGTTTTGTAGTACTATTAGATAAAATAATAGGATCAAATTATTATTTTGAAATAATCATAAATAAAAACAAGCTATTTAACATCTGGAAAAGCTAAAGATCATATATAACTAATAACTTAATATAGTAGTTGAATTTTCCTTAGAAATAAACTGCATTATAAAAACTTTATTAATTTTACTATAAAAAATAAACCCAAAAGTTTTTACATTTTGAATCAAAAAAAAATTGTTTTCAATAGTTTTACCATAGCCAAACATAAAAAGCTAATATTGCAAGATTTTACATGCTAAATAGTATTAGTGTACACAAAACACAAAATAGAGAAAATTGACAAGTTAGCTTATTTTAACTACAGAAATATTTAAAATGAAAAAACGTAGGAGTTACGCATCTAACACATTAAACAAACTATTAAAATATTTAAAAAAAACAAGATCTAAAATACTTTTTATATTTTATTAAATTTTATGTAAACAAAAGTTTTGAAAGTGTATTAAGTGAAGAACATTAAACGTAATAAGTTCCTTATAAAACAAAATAAAAGTAAAATAAAATTAGTAGTACAAGTAATCAAATCTGTTTGTTTAGAAATAAATCTTGTAAATATAAAGCATACTCCCCTGCATTTTTTTATTATCACAAATAAAATTTTGCAAGTAAATTTATTCTACATTTTTCTCGTTTATTTCATTACCTTTGAAAGTTTTGAAAACGCTGTTCAAAATTTTTGTGAGTTGGCTTGACTTTTCTTCTACATTTCTTATGGCCCCACTATATTTTTTTATGAACATATTAACTGCATTTGGTTTAATATTTTCAGTTGTTAATATTTTTAGTAATTCACTAAACAAATTTTTAAATATAACAATACATTTTGTATACAATCATATAAACTTTTAAGATGAATATAAGCCTTATCTTCAGAACAACAGATTGTTTCAAAAACTACTTTCGGAACTTTTTTTTTTACAAAGTAACCAGCATATCATGTTGCATTGACTTCTTTCTACCTGAAACATTCTGTTAATAAAATCATTAATTTCAGTTCTGTCAATATGCTTTATTTTGTCAGCCATCATTTTATGAAATCTTTCCTCCAAAAGCTTAGGATTGTTAAATATCCTATGGTCATTAAAAAAACGATTATGTAGAGTTGTAACATTAGAAGCGAGTTTTTTGAAGAACTTTACAGACTCTAAACAACGCTTTTTAACTTCATCTTTGGTTTTCATACCGAATTGTTTTTCTCATCAATGTTGTTTTTACTTTCTTCAGATAGCTCATTTGTATTATTGATGTCATTGGCATTGTCTTTGTTTACTGTACTTTTTAAAGCATCATCTAGGTTTTGATTTACAATTTTTTTATCAGTGTTGTTTGATTGCTCATCTACTTTATTTGATATTTTCAAGCTTTCATAGCAAACTTCTTTTTTATCACAGACAAACTCAGAACTACTTGCTTTGATGTTTTTGTTAATTCTGTCAGTGGGTTTTACTTTTTTATTTTGGAAACAACTTTATTTAGGTCTCTTGATTGACTTTTTAATTCTTTGTCACAAGTTGTTGTAAGCTCTGCCTTTTTGTTTGGACTTGCTGGCAGAGTTAGAACATCTTGACTTAGTTTACACTTTTTAAAAGGTTTAGTTATTTTATTTGTATTACCACCACTGCTATTTTTTAGTGCTTTTTCACAAAGACTATTAAAGTTCTCTAAAATACTCAACTCATTAATGTTGTCTTTTACTTTAAGACTATCTCCTGACTTCAACATTTTTCTTTTTCCAGTAGATTTCTTACTCTCTTCTTCAAAAGTACCAAGTTTATCATCATCCAAACAAAATTCCTTTTGATTGTAGAAAAATAGTAAAACGCACCAACTGCCACAGACAGGCCAGCAAAACCAAGAAGCATTTTGCTTATGCTAACATCAAACTTCAGAGAAACTTCTATCATTTTTACAGAGACCTGTTCGGTAAATTCTTTAAAATATATAGTTAAGCTTAAAAAACTGTATAAAGTTCAAAAATCAAATTTTTCTTAAAAAGTTTAATTCGTCTTTATGAATAAAAATGTTTTTAGCTAAGTTTTTGATTCTAATACTGCAAATTTATCGTTACAAATTACTTGTAACTTTTATATGATTTTAAATAAAACTTTTTTTAGATGTTTATGATCTATTACGATAATAGTCGTTCACAGATAAATAACCTTTTAATTTCGAATTTTAATTTTTTGTTCTTTTTTTTGTGATATAAAATTACTTTTTATTAGACTTTTTAAACTTTTGCTGTCAGTTCGTTGTACTAATTATATATTTAAAATCGTGCAAAACTAATTTTTTTAAAGATATTTACAAAACTTTGGTTTATCAACTTTTAATACTAAAGTCAAACATTTTATTACTAATTAAATTTTGAATTTAGTTATTGCTTGTTAAAGTCCAAAATAATTAAATGTCATGTTAATATCCACGTACTTTTTCTACACAAAAGTTTTCCAAAGAGGGCGATGTTACCTGTTTTGGTCAATTTTGGTTATTCGGGGGCAATTACTACCGGCAACAACTAACTTACACTAGATATTCTTGGGTTTCTCCTGAAAAGTAGAAAAAATACATGAACTTTTATTAATTAGCTAAACTAAATTAAGCGCACTTGATTACAAATAAGGATTCGAACAACGTTTATAGCTCTTCAATGTAAACAAATTTTGATCAGCTTGAAAACCACTGTTACATAGTATCTAATTACTTTGGTGGTTAATATGGAAGTCCTTTTTTATGAGAATATCAGCTATTACGCATAAACTAAAACCATAGAGTAAATATATAGCACTTTATGCTGGTTTTAAATCATTTATCTTTATAACATTTGCTTTTTTTTTATCTACACATCCTTTTTAAACATATTTAATATAATAAAATTTTCATTTTTGATTGTATGAAAAATTTATCTAATTTTATATGTTATACTGAATATTAAAGCTTTTCATTACAGAAAATTATAAAATGTACAAACTTACTAAATGTTTTTAATGGTTATTGTCTATTTTTTAAACATAACTTTATTTTTATTTAACTAACTGTTTACTAAAATGAAACTTTCACTTTTCTATACTTATCTCGTAAAAAAATGTGTTAGTAAAACTAGTGTTAGACACAAACCACATTCATGAAATTAAACAAATCTTTAAAAAACCATACATCGAAAAACAAAACCTGTTAAAATACTAATGTGAAAAAAGATATTAAAAACAAAATTTTTTTTTTTAAACCAAACCATGTACATAAAATCGGTTACATGACAACTCAAAAAAAAAAAAAATTAAAACACTAGATCTCAAAAAGTAATATAAGTTTGAAAAAAATAAAAAAATTGTTTGTAGATCTTATTAAAACCTACAAGCCACTTTTTCTTTTTTTGCAAAATCTTAAATACTTTTTTACGATATTAAAAAATTACTAAAAATAACTATATATTTTATTTTTTTTAAGCCATATCTCAAACATATTTAATGTTCTGCAAAAGTAATTATCCAAACCTTGCTTAGAAGTTAAATAATAAAATTATTTTGTATATACTAGTAAAAAAGTGGTTTACTGTTTAGTATAAAAAATTGCATTAAAGTAAATGCAAAAGTAAAATTGTGTTATTTTTGTACAAAGAAGACTTAACTTTATTTAAACAAAACGAAAAAAAAACTCTATCATTTTAGTTGTTTTAACGTTTATTTTAGTTTCAATATAGCTAATTTGATTATAGAAAATTGTTTTTTTTTTGATACAGTCAGAGTTGAGTAAGTAAATTTAAAAAGATAATATTTGCAAAACTCTGTTAGAGCATTTTATTACATCAGAAACAATTCAAAAGTCTTATTTTTGAAGTCAAAAGTAAATAAAACACTTTGTTTAAACCAGCTATAATAAAGTATATTAACCCTATTTTTATAACTCAGGTAACATAGTTAGTATAAGTTTGATAATAATAAAATTCCTAAAAAATGTCTTAAAAAATTATTTAACTCACTTATCATTTGTAGTTTTTTTGTGCGTAACTATTTAGCAGTAATTTTTGTCGTAAAAATACTTCGTTATTAAAACAAAGAAGTCTAATTAAAAACACATACATCTAGTTTAACTTGTGTTAAAATGTTTTGAAATAAACTGTAAAGTTTTAAAGTTTACGTATTATATATTTTTTGCACTAAAGTTATTTTTTTTCCGTATTGAATCAACAAACAACATACATTTCCAATGTAAGGACAATAAAACATAATAAAAATTATTGCGTTTAAATAGCTAATGTCATTTTTAACAAAAATTCTAAAAAAATTAAATACGCTTTTGCGTAAACCTATTGTGTAAATTTAAATTGTTTGCATTTTAAGATATAATTTATGAGTATATAAGTCAAGTAGCGAAAGTTACTATTAGTTTTGAAAGTTTTTCTTAAAATGGTTTAAAATACAATATGCTGTTAATAACTATCAGATTAAAAATATTTTTAATTCAATTTAACTAAAACTAGCGTGCAGTACTTATTGTATCAAGTGAAATTAAATAAATTCATTATTTTTCAGGTTATGTAGATAAAACAAATAAGGCATCTAATAAAGTACCAGTTAAATTTTTGTACAACTGAACTGACGCAAAATTTTGAGCTTTTTTAAGAGCTCTGTTATTATGATGCAAATATTTCCAATGTGTAAAATAAGTTGGTGCTTATCTATTTAATCTGTCGCGAGACAAAGTTTCTGGACTGTCTCTCCATTTGGAAAACTTTTCCCTCAAGAGTGTTAGAAAAAATTCAAAAGTTTCTTTTCAAACAAGTCAGTGAATAAAAACGGTTTGAAAGTCAGCAAGCTGAACAAAAAGTTTCAGAGCATGTACCTGAGCAAGAGCGACAACAAGACTTACTTAAATGTTTCTAGAGAAGGGAGCTTGAAACAAAAAAGATCAAAAGTATGTTGGTTGAAAGTTAAAAACCAAACTGAATCATCAAGACTTTTAGATGGAGCTCCAGCTTCCGGGATACAAAGCGTGACAAATTCGGTGTGTAGAATGCAGATCAGCAACAACAAGAATAACGAAACCTCATCTTCTAAAAACTTGAAGAAGAAAAGTAAGAAAAGCATGAGGTCACTGGATAACGGACCTTCCAAAAGGGACTTGGGTTTGCAGAAAAGGAACCAGTGGGGTGGCAAGAGGGGAAAATCCGCGCATAAAGTCAACGAGGGAGCTTCAACATCGATGTTTTTTCATTATTTATATAATTTTTTTAGTTTGAATTTTTTTAAAAGTATTCTAAATTTTTTATTATTTAGTTATTTATTAGTTTATTTTATTGTATTTTTTTTCGATTCGTAAATGATATGTTTTATTTTATTTTTATATATTTTTTGCAATACAAGGTGCAATGTCAATGATGTCACTGAATCAATTAGAATGATGAAGATAGGCGACAAGGGTATAGCGAACCCACAAACATAGTGAAGAAAGGATTGGTAAAAAAGCAGAAGAGTTGCAAGAAGAATAGGAGCAGGAGGTCGGAGGATCAGATCGAAGCAGCGGAGAGGAGATACAAGCAGAAGAGGCGAGATAGTGTTGATGATGGTGTATTAGTGAGTAATGCAGGAGGGTCGAGCAGTGTGATGCAAGTTTCACAGGCTCCAAGAGAACGTAGTCAACAAGAGGTTTGTTCATAGGAACAGTTTTTTTTCAAATTTAAATTTAAATTTTTTTTTAAAGTGAAACTTGTTGTAGTAAAACTAAATTTCAATCACAAATAATTACCCAAAACCGGCTGTAATGTTAAAATTTTCGTCAATATACTAATAAAAAAAGATTTGTATCAAAAATTAAATATGACTTTTATTTTTCATCTCTTTGCATATAATAAAACGTTAAAAACAGTAATCATACTTTAGAATTTTACTGTTTTTTTTTTCAATAAAACTAAACTGTAATAATCAGTAAAATTTTCATGAATTTCTATATTTACTCGGTATCTGATATAATAAAGTATTTTTATTAAATTTTAGAAGACAACAAGACTATCAGAACGAAGCTTATTCATGGTCGGTACAAAAACAGGTAAATCACAATTATGTCAGGAAAGAAATTAAAATAATAAGTTATATACAATAGTAATATATCATTAGTATACATTAAAAAAAAACTTAAAGTGTAATATTTAAACCAGGTCTTTTCGATCCCGATAGCTAATAAGGTGGCAGCAACTAGATTAGTATTTCTAGGGTTCTTTGTAACCAGCAGTAAAGGTATAAATAAAAGACATGTGGTATAATTGACGGTAGATATAAAACGTTCACTAAATATTCTGAATATAGAGGTGATTATGTTTTAGTTTTTTACCAAAGGGGGCTATTATGGTAATGAGTTTAAAAACCTTGTTTAATGTAATGTTTTCCACAAGTTGATAAAGACGAGTTGATTAATTTTAAAATTTCATTTCACTTTTAAATGCTAAGATTGAATTTATAAACTTGTAGTTTATATTAAACCTTCCGTAATCACTACAGTACTATAAGTAAAAGGTTTTAAATAAACTGATAATGAATTAAAGTTGAGTATACAGGTTTAGATTTAAATGGTTTTATGTATCAAGAAAAATATCAAATGTTGTAGAGTAAATTTGAACATCATAAAAATGGGAGACAAAAAAAGTGTTATTAAATACAAAAATAAAGAGATCAATAAAACAAAGCAATAAAGATTTAAAAATTTTAGTTTTAGGCTAGGGGTATTGTGCTGATGGTGTTAAAAATTAAGGATTTACGTTCTAATGTAACATCTAACTTAAGTTAATTTTTATTGAAAATTAGCAACATAACACAGTAATTCTTAAAATTAAGTTTGAAAATCTAGCTACGCGTCTATTTTGTTCTAAGCAGTTCTGCTTATACTCAATTTTCTCAACTAACATGATAATAATTTTTTTAGGTTAATTTTTTCCTTTTAGGTCCAAAAAATCTGTACAGAACTAAAACTACAAATCTTCAATTTTCATAGAAATATGATCAGAACAGACAATAATGTGCGCGTACTTACTTCAAACGACATCGTGAATAGATTGATGGAAGTTGAGAGCAGGCATCCTATGGGGGCTCAAGGACTATCAGGTAAATAGTACAACTATTTTACTATACACAAATATTTAATTCATATATCATTCTGCAATTATTTTGACCCTGAGACTGTTTAGTTAATCCTATATATATCTTACAGCATTAAACTTATTTTGAATATTTTTTATACACTTGTATTTACATAAACAGGGAACTCAGATAAATGTTTAACCATGCACAACGAAACCAGCGCAAAGGTGAGTTTTGTTGAAAGTTTCTTAAAACTTCAGAACAGGTTTGTGAATACTATTTAGCTACTGTTTAGAACAAGTTAAGCTTGTTAATATAAATACGAACTAGAAATTAATAATATAGATTCAAATTAAGAGCCTTGTGACTTTTAGATACGTTTTTATAAAATCTTACTGAAATTTTTCAAATTTCAACTAAAGATTTGTATCCCTATTACTAGTGAAGGATAAACTTTCATAATGCTTGTTAAAATGTTTTCTTTAGATTATTCAAAATATAATTATTGTCTAGCATTGATCAACGTAAATAATGTATTTTGCTCACTTTAGTTTTGAAATATACAAAATAATTTTTTATTTATTTGTTTAGAAAAATGGATAGATAAACTTAAAAGTAAATAGCTATAAAAAACAAATATTACTATATTAAATTACAACTTTGTTTCTTCATTCCATTTATCTTTAAAATTAACAATAAAACAAAACGTTTTTGACATTTTTATATTAAATTTGTTAAACTTAATGAAAACTATTAAGTAACCACTTAAATTTTTACATAATTATTGCTACTTCAATTGTTAATTAACAACTGTTTTTTGATTTTATCTTTAGATCATAAACAAAAATAGGACGACCTAAGTTTTATGCACACCAGTAAGTTATAAATACTGCAATTCTTTAAAACATTCTTTATTAAACTTTGTGTGATCTCAGCAACTTTGAAAGTTTTACGTGCTTCCAAAAGATTTTATTCTTAAACTTAAATTTGTTTAAACTATTCATAATACTAAAAAAATTTAATTTGTATTTTGTACATTATGAAGCCAGTAAGCGGCTGAAAGTGCAAAGTTTTCGTTTATTCTGACTGGCTTTTTTGCTTCAAAGAGTTACATTTCTGTAATTAATGTTTATTAATTTATTTTTTGTATACGATATTTTATCATTGCATTAAAAAAATTCCCTATGGTTAATTAAGTTACTAATTCCAAAATAATTATGTATGTAAAGCAGTAATCTTTTATATACTTTCATATACTTTCAAGAGTTTCTGAAAAAACTGAATTATGTCTTTGTTTTTATTATTAACATTATTTTTGAGATGTTTTCATGACGTATAAAACAAAAGAAATAGACTCTTTGTTTAAGTTTTTAAAGAAGTGTTAAATAACTCAATTATTTTTTCAATAAGTTTTGTTTAATTTTTGTTTAAAATCAGCATGATATAATACTAAACCTTTATTTATTTATAAAATATACTTATTTTCTTGGTGAAACATTTGTTGTATTATCTCTATTGTGTTGTTTTATCAACACTAAGTCCACTAATGTATTTTAAATACATTTTTTTCTTACAAAAACAACTTCATATTCAAAGCAATTCCTCACAACTTTAAAAAGTAAATACTACCTTCGACAGGGTTACCGCACACTCAGGCTAGTTTAAAAGGTTGTCTATCTACAAATTGTAAAGTTTTCCTGTTGTATAATCTCTTTTAACCTGCTGTTGTTCAAAAGGAAAACTTTATCTAGATAAAGATTGAATGAAGTGAGTACTGTGATGCGTAAAAAAATGCTTCAGTCTTAACATATAAGGTTTACTTTTAGTTAAAATATAACAATTATGTAATTTTATTTTGATAAGTCCATTATTAAGTAAAATATATGAACGATTAATAGTATGTACCAAACCATCGTTGAAATATGGTTGTTTTAACAGCTCCGATGACGTAGTTTAAGAACATAAAAGTTTACTTAAAAGCAACTACATTTGAAAAATTATGCTTTAAAATTATGCTCAGTCTGGTTTGAAATTTGTTTAATCCTTGTTTGAACATGTTTTAGATCTCGTAAAAAGTTCCCAACAACTGATGTTAGTATTTTTAAAAAACTCATACTTAAGTTGTATACGAGTTGAGACATAATTGGCTAATTATTTTTTAAATAGTAAACTATTCTTCAACTACTATATCGTTTTTAAATTTCACAATGTTTATTTCAAAAGTAGGTTATTTTATTTATTCTTTGTTCTATATTATTTTAAGAAAACATTTTGAAAGCTTTTTTTTCAAAGCTTTTCTTAAACATAACTTTTAACATATACTTACTAGGGTCATTATTTATTTAGTAAAAAAAAAAATATCACCTAACAATTTTAGTGAATAAATTTTTTTGTTTTTAATTAATGTACACCAGTTTTTTTCAAGCTTATCTTCACAATTACCCTCATTCAGGGACCGGTAGACAAACCCAAGAATATCTAGTGTAATGTAGTTGTTCCTTCCTACTAGTTATCAGCTACCTATCGACTACCTAAACTTTTACTATTTCCTCCGCTTTTGCCCACTTATTAATAATTGCTAATCGACTTAATAGAATCGAAAATATAACAAAATTTTAATTTGTTTTATTTATAAGTTCAATATGAAGTAAAATATTTAAGAGATGAATATCAGCATTTTTGCATTTTTTTATCAACACAAGGCCATTGACGTGAATATATATATTTTTTAATAACTTAATCTTAAAAGTAGTTGCTTACAACTTTAAGAAGTAAACAATAGTTTTGACAGGGTGACCACACACTCAGTCTAGTTTCTTACTTGTTTATACTTAAGACTACTTAACATTTTATAGATTTTACAATAGATTTTAATGACTGATACTAGTATTAAAAAACGCTCAGGCTAGTTTGTTTTAAATTTTAATTAAATAGAAATTCGTTCTACTTACTTTTATTTTGATAGAAAACTTTTGTACTACTACTACTTCATCGTTTTTAAATTTTACAGAGACTATTATATTATTACGTAACACTTTTTGCATCGTTCTACATTACTACATCAAAGTTCATCAAGGCCATTTTTAAACAAAAGTTTTGAGACATGTTTACAAAAGTAGTAACACAGGTATTAAAAACACTTTTTTACAAAAAAATAAATTTCTGTGCATGAATAAACTATTAGAATGTTAGTGTACACCAGGTTTTCCCAAGTTCATTTCCGTAATCGCCCTTCCCCGATTCAGGGTTCGGCAAGAAAACCAGAACATCTAGTATAAGTTAGTTTGCTGCCATCTAGTTATCAGCTCCTGTTAGTTATACTTATTTATTACTAATTGTGTTTCTATGATAGCGGAGATGCCTGACAAACGTGGAGGTTACTGTGTTTTTAGGAAAACTTCTACACAATTGGAGGCATTAATCGTGTTTTTCTAAACTTTTGCATTCAGTTCAACCCACAAGGTTGCAGGTGCAGTGAAGTTTCAAGCATGAAAGAAGCAAGATATCTAGCAGCACGTGCAGTTTTTGAAAATAGAATTGCAGTTTCTAGCGGCATTGGTGCACTCTTCGAGGAATTATGACGTCATTAATAACAATTGGTCACCTATGCTACATATGACACACAGAAAAAGTAATCCAATTAGGTTGTGGTCAAAAGCAAGCTGTTTGTAATTGGTAAAATAAATAGTACTTGTGAGGTTTATGACAACGTCAGTAAGAAGTTTGTTTGTTTTAAAAACGTACCGCCGTTTGTAGTGTTCACTTCAACTTTAAGGGTTTGATTGAATGTGCAAGAGAAAACCAGATGAAGATTTTGGCAAGGGGTTACCATTTAAGTATATATGCTAGAACTTTAATATTATCGCCTACATAGTTTTCTCAGAAAGAGTTTACAGAACTTTTAAACTTAAATCTCAAAATATTTAAATAAAAAACATATTGTAGATTTTTATAATAGGTCAATTAGTTTTTGTAGTTATACGTTTAATGTATTCATAAAATAAACAAGTAATAATAAATTTGTAACCGCTTGAAAACTTTAGCTCACATAGTTACTTTTAAAAGTTTAAAAGGTTATATAAGTTAATCAAAATATAACAAGGTTAAAATAAAGTTTACAAACAGTCTAACTTACGTATTAAATATAATATTAATAAGTATCCAAAATAGGATTATTTTTCAAAAACAGTGTGTAAATGCAAACTAATAAAAGCGGTAAGTTTCTCAAAATATCTATATTCTTAATTTAGTTAAGCTACAAAATAAGAAAAAGTTCTATATTCTATAAACTTTATAGTCTTTATATAGTGCTGAAATTGTTTAAATTTCACTATATAAACTAGTCTATTAAGGTTAACTTTAAAAGATACGTAATGCTTAAATATGTTATATTCATTTATTCAAGTTATTATCGTTAAATTTAATTAACAATTTCTTAGAAAAGTGTATAACTTAATATTCACCTCATAATGACCAACATACCTCCAAACAGGTGTGGCCATCATACTTTCCCTAGGTCTGATCCGGCCCACCACCTATAATTTATTTTTTATAATCTACAAAATTATTTTTCTAGTGAAATGTCTCAAAATTAAACAGCCAACTAAGACTTTTACAATAAGTCTGGTCTATGAAAAACTTTTTCTGGTGAATTTAGCCCGCCGATTATAAAAGTTGACCAACCTTATCTTTAATTTTAAGACTTATACCAACTATTTAAATTGCTGTAGTTAAGTTGTAAACTTGTTTACCTTGTTATTAACCAAAACTTTAAGTATTTTAAACGGAGGAATAGTAATTATGTTATAAACTTCATATTTCAAATCTTTTTCCACTTTTGAAAATAATTTGAAAGTAGTTGTTTTTTAAAGTTAACTAAATGAGTTTTTGAAATTGATAGTGTAATCTTTGTTATTTTGGTGAAAATCTTTAATGACGTAATAATAAAAATATTTTCGTATAATTCAACAAAATCTAAAGACTCTTCATTTAGTTGTCAAAGATGAAACTACTCGGCTTATTATCCCAAAAGTTCAGATACACAGAACAGCTTGTAAATTCAGACAAGCGGCCGGCTGGAGTTGGAAAGTCTGAAATTTATTACGGCGAAGGCGCTTACGTACCGGAAGAGACACAGCACCAATGGCGCCCGAAAGGGTCATGGATAGTCGACACCAGAGAAGAGGCAAAAGTCTTCTACCCTAAGCTCATCGCAAAGCAAGACGCAGCGTTGAAAGAGCTCAAGTACGGTGTGACAGAAGAAGTAGCGAAGTTTAGAAAGTTCAGACTCCTTGGTCTGTATGCGATTACATTTGGAACGGCAATTTATGGTCTGGTTCAAATATTGGAACTAAAATGGCCTGAACCAAAACCTTGCAAGCCTTGTTCTATACCAGGAGTTCACTAAAATGCAATAAAGAGTTTGTGAACAATCTGTTTTATGATTTTTTATTTAAAGTTGTTTACGGCTTATAGTTTTAATATTTTTCTTTTGGCAGGTTTAAAATAAAACGCCTTTAAAAATTATAGCTGTTTTTTATACTTATAATGTTATATAGAATGTTTTCTTTTTCTATAGCTTAACTTTAGACTATGATTATACTAACTATTTATGTTTAAATGGTGGTTTCTGTATTCTAGTAATGCTAAAGTATAAATTAAAAACAGGCAGGTAATGGTTAAAGAAACATTTGTTTTGTGCCAGTCTTAATATAAAAACAAAAACAAATTTATATCTTAGTTAGTATTGTATGGATGCAAACTAAACTTGAGTTAAACCTACATAGTTGTATATAAAAATTAAGTTTTTGTTCAAAAGTCTATGTTTATAAAGAAGTGCAGTAGTTGTAAAATCACATTATATTAAAAGTACATATTTGGTTATTTAAAAAATTAACAATTTTCAACAGTATTTCTCACTTAAAAGAAGATTAACGATTTTAAAAACAACGAAAATGTTAATGAGATAAACTAAAAAAATTTTGGTTAAAGCATTTAAATAAGTGGTCTTTATTTTAAATGAAACTTGATTACATAATCTAATAAGAGTGAATTGCAAACTACAGTTGCTTACATAAAAATTTATCTAAAAAGTTTACTTAAGTACTTAAGACAATTAAAAGCAATGAAGCAATCATTTATCTAATAACTATCAAGAAGGTTAAAGTTACAATTTTTTAAGGTGCTTTTAAATTATTTTTTATCTACCAAACAATCAGAAAAATGTAGAACAGGGTTTCCCAAACTTTTTTGCTAATGGCCCCCTTTAAAGAGTTTGAAAAAGTAATGGCCTCCTTCAACATATAGATTACTCATAAACTACGATAAAATACACATAAGACCTTTCTTTTGCTCTTCATCTGAAACTCGAGAATATCTAGTGTAAGTTTCTAAACTGCCATAAAATACACATGAGACCTTTTTTTTTTTGCTCTTCATCTGCAACTCAAGAATATCTAGTGTAAGTTTCAAGTTATGGCCTCATGGCCCCCCTGTGGCTCCTTTACTGCTCGTGGCTCCCCCTCTTCCCCCTTTGCTGCTCATGGCCCCCTGAGTATCTGTCATGGCCCCTAGGGGGCCACTTGGCCCACTTTGGGAAACCCTGATGTAGAACAAAGAAGTTATTATGAAAGTATAACGATTAAGTGAAAATTAAAAATCTCATGATTCAAGTTCTAAAGTAAAATCTTAAAGTACCACATTTTAAATTTTTTAAATTGTAAATTTAAATTTAAAAAAAAGTTCTTTTTAAGGTCTATTATCATGATTAAAATTAAAATAAAACAACTTTTAATAATTTAAAATCTCATAATTTGAATTTTATGAATTTCAATGATTATGCACCCAAATAAAACTATTAAACTAAAAAAACACATTTAGACCTTTTTTTGGACATAATAAGTTGTTTTTATTACAAGTAAATATAGTTTATTTTTATACCAAAATTAATCATTACAAAAAAATTAAATTAAGTTGAAATGATCAAATAAGGTATTTAAAAGTAAAATTGAAGTTTAAACTAAAGATGATGATAGGTTTTAATATTGTTTTAACTTTACTTATGGTTACTTTAGTATTTAGAGACTTTTTGATTATTGATAATGCTTTTGCATTACTAATTTTTTAAACAAATACAACAACAGTAAACTTATTGGTTTAAAAACTATAAATACCTGCATAAAACTTCGTATGAAAACATCTGCTAAAAAATCAAATATCTAGTATTTAACTTTTTTAAAGTCTTAATTAGTGATGCTCTAGACTTAATTTGTCAGAATAAAAGGTTACAATAGAGGCGTTGATAACGTCTTTAAAAAACAAATATGATTAACTACCGTTTAAAAAAATAGTATTATACTTTATTAAAAGTATAAAGCTAACAAATGAAAATATGATCCTGTATAAGTTTTAAAAGTATATGGTGTTTGAAATATTGAATTAACATCTTCAATAAAACTTAAAAAAATAAGCAGTTATAAATAAACTTATTGTTAATTGAAAGATATGGGATTGGTCAACCATATTTCAATTTCAGCTTTTCAACCTCTGTTAGTTTTGATAACCGGCAGGTTTTAAGCTTAGAAACTTTCCAATTTACTTAACTAGTTTTTTTAAACATTTTTCTCGTTATAAAATCTATAAAAGTAGTAATTACCATGTTCAACAAATAATAACTAATACAAGAAGAAATTATAATTTTCTTTTAACTAAACAGGGTAAAAAAATAAACAACTTTGTTTGATAAAAAAAAGTAACATAAACAAATAAGCATACGTCTAAAAGTAAAACTTAATATATTTGATAATATACAGGGTTGCCACTCTCTGAGTCAAAAAAAACTGCTCTAAGTCACGTTAAACTGCTCTGAGTCACAACGAGATTTTTATAAATTTTTATAAATCTAAAAGCTTTTAAAAATCAATAAAAATTAACTTTATTACCAAAATTGGTTTTAAACTAGTGTAACTGTGAGTTATTTTATTATCCAGACCAATCATTGGACCTAAAGGCAAAGATCCGATATCAGAATATATCAAAAAAAAGCATGGTAGTCTAACAGTTTAACTGCATCTGTGAAGATAGTTATATCCGTATGACTTCAAAGCAACTTAGTAAAAGGATAAAAGAACATATTTTAAAGATTATTGATGAAGGTTTTAAATTGAGTAATAATGAACATAGATCTAAAATAGTAGTAAATGCTACCAAAAGTTTGCTATTACAGAATACCTAGTTAATGGCTCTGATTGTGCGAGTAATTATAAGTTGAAAAGATTTAAAATAGTTAGAAAAAAAAAATATTTATGATTTTATTAAACTTGAGGCTATATGCATTTTGTTAAGAAAACCTAAGTTGTGTAAAAATAAAGAAATTGATTATACTGTTTCTTTGTTTTCATAATTAGTTTTATAAGTTGTTACGTATGTTTTATTTATTTTTTAGTTGTATTGTAATAAAAAGTACTTATGTATTTTTAATTACTATTTGCTCAGCTATTATTACTTTTACGTTGATTACTTTTTGACTATTTAAACTGGATTTGAACTTTGTTTCTTTTCTTAGTAAACAACTACGGAGTTAAGCACAAAACATATAATGTTATTTAATTTGAGTCTTGTGTATTTTTGAAATAAATTAATCTATCTTCTTTTAGTATGATAAGTTTTTAATCTGTATTGCATAAAGAAGAGTTTGACACCGAACTTTGAAAATACATCTTAACACAATAACAATATAAACTTAGTATAGTTTTAAATAATTTATAGTTACATTAAAGTAAAAATTAATATTTTTTATTTATACTGTTTTTTATAATTATAAAAACAAATACATCATTCCTTTATAAATTTATATCATTTAATATATGTAAGACTATTTAAATTATCTTTTAAGTAAGAAAAATTAAAACTATTTTACTGAATTTTAATTTTTTAAGATTGTTAAACTTTACTTTGTGAATTTAGTTTAAAATGAAATTTTAAACAGCCATAAATACTAGTAGTTTTCCTTAAAACCCTAAATCATTGAAAATTAAATTATGTTTAAGATAACCGTTATTAAAATATTGTTCAGTGTATACAAAGTTTTAGTATAGATAAAAGTAACACCGTCCAGTTATGAAGAAGTTTGATATTGAGTCAAGGGATAAAGCACAAAAGTTTTTCGAAGAAAATTTAAAAAAGAATTTCAACAAAAAAGGTTTGAATTATAAACTTGGTACATTAAAATGTTTGTAAATGCTAAATATGATTAATAATAATAATGATTTTTGTGCTTTTTGTTTAGTAATTTTTAATATAAACTAAGTAATTTGTAAGCATATATATATATTTATATTTAGTAGTCTACAAAAACTTCATATATAACATGAAAATAAAAAATTATGTTCGTTTTAGTGAATAAAACATCACTAATTTATTTATAGGATTTTGTTTTATCGTAAACCTATTTTTTATAACCAGATATCTGAAAGTAATTTTTCCTATTTAACTGTGCTACTTACAGTTTAACTAAGATTTATTTTTAACCTTCTATAAAGGGTTGTACATTAAACAAGTCTTAAGCAGGGCTTCTCAAACTTATTTTCATTACTGGACATTTCCAAAACATTTGATAGAAATCTACTTATTTTTACTAGCCCTAGAATATCTGTGTAAGTTCTAAATATTCATTAAACTATACTTCAAATGCCTTTATTTTTACTCTTTAAAACAAACTCTCTATGTTTAGCCTAAACTTTTTAGTTGTAGATGCCATGTTAGTTATTGCCCGGTGGGTTTATATACTCCTATTTTCTGCAAGTTTCATTACCTACTCTAGAAAATGTAATGTAATTATTTATAGCCCTCATACTAGTTATCTACCTCGACCTGTTAAAATGGCAACAGGCACTGCATCATTTTCGCACGAGTGTATGCTTTAGCACCTTATACGTTTTAGATAAACTTTATATTTTTCAGATAAAAATGAGATAAAGAAAAACGAATTGATTTTAGCTTTGAAACTGGGTAAGTTTTTGCTAGATAAAGATAAAAGTACGAAGACAAGCGAGTACTTCGAGACAATAACTTTGAAAAATGTTACCACGTTTTACAGATTAGCTAACTTATATCAACTGTACAAAGTTGCTGAGCAAACTCTGGCTTATATTGAACGTTGTTTCCAAATGGTAGCTGATACTGAAAACTTTTTACACTTAAACTTTAGTCTTGTTGCAAAAATACTTGCAAGCTCTGAGTTGAACCTTCACTCTGAAGTTGAAGTCTTTAATGCAGCAAACAGTTGGTTGAAACACAACAGTGAAAAACGTAGCAAACACGCAACAAAACTGCTATCAAAAGTTCGGCTTACCTTGCTTTCAGATGATGCAGTGAGACATCTTTTGGATACAAATTCATCATTTCAAGAAAACATTGATCGTGCTAGAATATTGAATGCAGCTTTAGTTAACGATAAAACCATTTCAAGTAGATATTGCAACCAAAATAAGTTTAATATAATGTTATGTGGTGGCTTTGATGGAAAAAATGATTGCAATGTTAGAAATGCATATCAAATCAATGGGAGCAACTTTAATAACGTGAAAGTTCTGCCTAAAATGACATGTGAAAGAGTGTTTTCAAAAGTTATTTGTTTGAAAGGAGAGGTTTATATACTCGGTGGTTATGATGAAAACAATCAATATATAAGAAGTATTGATAAATATTCACATTCTACTAACAAATGGACCAAGGTAGATGATATGTTTGATGACCGTTGTAACTTTTGTGCTTGTGCATTTATGAATAAAATATTTATATTTGGAGGTTTTTTTAAAGTAAATGATGGCGGAATAAACACTAGCACTTGTTTACAATTAGATGTCAGTGACAAAAGCTGGAATAAAACTGAAATGAAAACACCAAGAGTAGAAGCAGCTTGTGTGGTTTTTGAAGGCAACATAATAGTCTCTGGTGACAACGTTGATGTAAATGATAAAACAAACACAGTAGAGTCATATGATGTTTTTGCTGACAAATGGTCATCATTTCCTAGTATGATGCATGGTAAAGACGGTCATAGTTTGGTTGTTGTTAGAAATTTCTTATTTGTTTTCGATACCTATCCTGGTATAGCTGAGGTTTTTGACAATGTTAGTAATAAATTTGTTGCTCTTAAAAAAGTACATTCTTTCGCTGATCTTGAAGCTGTATCGATAGGTAGTAAGATCATAATCATTCAAAATGAGAAAAAGCGGATTGTTTGTTATGATGTTGATAAAGAGGAATGGTCTGACAAACCGTTTGGAACTACAGAACATCTAACAGGTTTCGCTTGTGCAAAAGTACCTTGGTTCTAAATATTTTTTAGTTATAACAGTTTAAACTAGGGTTTCTCTAGCTTATTTTCATGGTCAATCCCTTTGCAAAAATTAAAAACAAAAAAGTTCGTTCAAGCGAAGTTTATTATAAATTATGTTGTCTTACTTTTCTTTTGGTTAATTTTCTTATCAAGTTAAACATTTTTGTTGTTTAAATAAACTTAAAGCTCAAAAAATATCTCTTTATATTACCTTTAATTTGGTTACTTAATATTATTTTAACATATACAGTATTAATTTACTATTAAACTGCTTTAGAGACGCTCTTTAGTTGAATTACTATATAGAAAATAATTATACTTTTTAAAATCAATATATCTTACATAAATAAATTATAAATTTATCTTTGTTTGTATAAGTTTTTAAAACAAATAAGTATATTGTACAACCTATAAATAATAAAACTGACTCAATGGTATATCAAAAAACCACAACTTGTTTATATTAATTATTTTGACTAGCATCGTAGGTCGTTGATTATTAGAATAAGTTTGTGCAACAGTCGGCAACCTGATATTTTCGGCCAAAAGACATGCGTTGCTTGCGTAAGTTTTCTTTTAATTTCTTATTAAAAATATTGTGCAAACCAAAAAATATTTATCTTTTTTAATTAAAAAAATTAATAAAATCTTACTCTATGTACATGTAAGTGATTTCTAGCTATTGACTTTTGAAGTTTTGCTGTTAACCAGTGTTTTATAATTTTATACTGTAAAATAAACAAACCATTATTAATATTAACAAAGTTTTTACTATACTTAGCTGCTATAATAAATATTTTAAAACCTTTTATGTTTACGCTTTAAAAGTTATAGTAAGATTTTATAAATATACAAGGTTTGATCATATATTTTCAAATATCGGGCTCAAGAAACACCTTTATAAATTTAGTTCGTTAACTAGTAAGTTACTTAAAAAAGTGTATTTGTTTCAGTAAATAAAACAATAGTATTATTTTTTTAAAGTGTTGTATAAACAGTAACCTTAAATTTAAGGAGAGTATGCTTAAAGATCAGTGTGATCTAAAGAAAGCTGAATCAGCATTTTTTTGATTTTTTTTTATTAAGTATAATTTTTTATTTATCCTTTTCTCTGACCCACCTTACTCAAAAATTTTAGATATTAATCAAAAAGTTTAAACAATCAAAATTAAAACCAACATGAAAAAAAGCTTTTTTTTGTTGCTGAACCACCTTTTTAAATCTTATAATGACCTTTAAGTATACTAGCCGCATTTAAATTTAAACATTTAAATAAAATTTATGTTTAACTAAAACATCTGAACTAAACAGTTTAACTTCAGCTAAAGAACTTATAATTTAAGATGGGTGGGTGTCAATTTTGCACGAGCGTCTGTTTTGCACGAGCGTCACTTTTGCACAAAGGGACACTTTTGCAAGAGCGTCACTTTTGCACGAGGGGTCACTTTTGCACGAGGGGACACTTTTGCACGGCAACTCTTTTGCACGGAGGGTCACTTTTGCACGAGGGGACACTTTTGCACGGTCGACACTTTTGCATGGCGTCACTTTTGCACGAAGAGACATTTTTGCACGGCGACATTTTTTCACGATGACAATTCTTTATGGCAGCTTTGTTGCACAACAACACTTTTGCACTTAGAGTCACTTTTGCACGAGATACGTTTTGCATGAAGGTACATTTTTGCACGAGGGGACTCTTTTGCACGGCGTCTTTTTAGCACGAAGAGACACTTATGCACAGAGTCATTTTTGAAAGAGGAGACACTTTTTCTAGGCGACATTTTTTCATGATGACAATTTTTTACGGCAGCTTTGTTGCACAACGACACTTTTGCACAACGTCACTTTTTTAAGATGAAGTTTTACACAGCGACATTTTGGCACTATGACCTTTCCGCACGGAACATCATTTTGCATAAAGTCCAATTAAACGCTTATTTAGATTTATAACATATAGAAAAACATAAATCTATTGCGTGCGTTTTTTTATTATATTTAAAAAATGTACTCAGATAAAAATATATATTTTAATGTATTGAACTACATTTTTGTAAAGATTGATAATATAAATTGAAACCTTTTTTTAACTTTTAAAATAAAACTTTTGTATTAATTATTTTCTAAAAAATCTCAATTTAAAAACAATGTGCATTAAAAAAACCAAAAAATTACTTACTTTTCTTGAATCAATTTACTTACATTTAAAGTATTTTTATATCCTATTTCCAAACTAAATTAATTTTTTTGTCCCTTGTATAAATCTTTTATAAATAACTTTAATTTATCTTATCGTTAGTTTGTTTCTAACATCAATTTTTACTGTTTGAAATTTTAAATATGTGGTTTTTTTCCTTAAATATAGGTATGTTATAAAATTTTAGTTTTCAGCTTCTTTTTATGTTACAGATTTGGTACTAGCTAAAAAATACTTTTAATTGGCCTGCATGTAAAATTGATGTTCCGAGCGGAAAAGTCATAGTGCCAAAATGTCGCTGTGTAAATATTCATCTTAAAAAAGTGACGCTGTGCACAAGTGTCGTTGTGCAACAAAGCTGCCGTAAAAAATTGTCATCATGAAAAAATGTCGCCTAGAAAAAGTGTCTTCTCTTGGAAGCGTGCATAAGTGTCTCATCGTGCAAAAATGATGCCATGCAAAAATGACGAAAGTGCAGAAGTGTCACCTCGTGCAAATGTGACTCTCCGTGCAAAAGTGTTGTTGAGCAAGAAAGCTGCCGTAAAAAATTGTCATCGTGTAAAAATGTTGCCGTGCAAAAGTGACCCTCCGTGCAAAAGAGTCGCCGTGCAAAAGAGTCCCCTCGTGCAAAAGTGACCATCCGTGTAAATAGTCGCCGTGCAAAAGTGTCCCCTCGTGCAAAAGTGACCCTCCGTGCAAAAGAGTCGCCGTGCAAAAGTGTCCCCTCGTGCAAAAGTGACGACCGTGCAAAAGTGACGCCGTGCAAAAGTGTCCCCTCCTGCAAAAGTGACCCTGCGTGCAAAAGTGACGCCGTGCAAAAGTGTCCCTATGTGCAAAAGTGACGCTCGTGCAAAGGTGTCGCCGTGCAAAAGTGTCCCTTCGTGCAAAAGTGACCCTTCGTGCAAAAGTGTCCCTTCGTGCAAAAGTGACGCTCGTGCAAAAGTGACCCGTTCCCAGTTTAAGATATATCTTTTTTTACAATTTTTGTTTAATATTTAAAGCAAAGTTTTCAAACCATTTTGAAAACTGCGCTAAGTTAAAAAAAACTTAGTCTGTCTTCTTTGTTAACCTACCCAAACCATGTAGTGTAACTTTCAAATCTTCCGTCAATTATACTTCAGACCTAAAATTGTACTTAGAGGTCAGTGTGAGCTGAAAAAAAGCTGAGTCATCAATTTTTCAAAGCTTGTTTTGTTTTATTTCGTTTTAATTCATAATATTATCTGTAACCCACGTTACCAAAACAAAAGAATTAGTAAAAAATTAAATTAAAAGAAATAAAATTTAAAATAACATGAAATAATTTTCCATATTGCTGACTTAGCTTTTTTTCAGCTTTATTTAGCTTAGATTGACTTTTAAGTATAATAAAACTTTACATCAGAAATTTCGATAAATTTCTAATTTTAATTTATCAGTTATTTTGTTACACTTGATTTATAGATATTTAATAGTTTTAAACTTTTTATGCGAGCTGTTAGCTTTGCTTTTTTACATAGTTTTACAAACTATCATTTTACAATTCTAATCTTCAGGCTTAGTTCTTAAGTGATAGTTTTTTAGTGTCCTATTAAACTAAGTTTGGGTAAAGTACCGAAATCTGTTTGGCTGCGATGTGTTTGTTTAGAATTCAAAAAAGTTGTAGAAGTGTCTTAAAATTCTCTTATTAATGAAAAACTTTCAAAAATATTCAAAATTCGAAACTTTCGTTCATGTTAGTGCAGGGTTTGACAAACTGCGGCCCGAGGGCCAAATGAGGTGCTTAAAGTAAAAATCTGCGGCCCAAAAGCTCCTTTTTAGCCAAAATATTACTTTTTTAACTTATTAAAATTTAAAGATTTTGTGATAAAAACTTAATTCAATAAATAATGTTTAGTAGTGCTTTAACATTGCTTAATTTATCATATTTTTGATGTTAAATAACATGTTTCAAGCGGAAACTAAATTTTTTTTGTAAATAAATGCGGCCCTCAAAATTGTTTTATAAATAGTGCGGTCTGCGGGCAATTTTTCCTAGGAAAATTAGCTCGCGAATTACATAAGGCTGTTTACCCCTTGGTTAGTGCTTATTAGTAGTTGTTGACAGTGTAATGCACGCATTACCATAAAAGCAGTCTATTGACAACGTGCGACCTGGTTTTGTATCATTCTTTTTGTTCGTTGGTTTATGTAGAATGGTATATAACAATTTATAAGTTAAAACGTGCTTAAATGATTTACACTTAAATGTTTTAATACTTTAAATTTCAAAATAAAACCCTTTCAATCTGTTCTTAACTGTTTAAATATTAATAATACAGCATTTCAACTGTTGAAAAATAGTACCATATTTAAGATCTTGGCGTACTTTTGGTCACAAGCTATTTAAAAATACTTTACTTGTAAAAACATGCTTCCGTTTAAATGTAATTGTATACGAGTGTTTTTATTTGAGAAAGAATTTATTAATTACAAAAATGTTAATGTGTTTTTAAATTTGAAACTTTGTATTAGTAGTAATTTAATTCAAAAAATTCTGCTTTTATATAGAAATATTGATAAGTAAACCTAATTTTTTATATGAGTTAATAAAAATCGTATTTATAAGTCATAATAAATTAATTTGGTTAGTAAAAATTATAAAAAAATATTGTGATATTTTATAACTGTACTAGAAATTTTTCTTACAAAAGTACTAGTTACAATTTATTTATCTAAACAATTTAAATAAAAAATATGAATAATTTCTTTTTAGTTTTACTTAGAACTAAATAAATAAAAAGTTATCAAAATTATAAAAAGGTATGTACTAGTTTGTTTTCTATACAGATTCCTTAAGTTCTGTGGTTTAGTTTTTTCAATACTTTAGATAAAAAATAGGTCCTAATAATATCTATGAGCCATTTTTTTCTTTTTGCAAAACATTAAAATTTTTTTAGATACAGCTTATATAAAGTAAAAAACATAGTTATGTTTAGAACCTTTAATATATTTTTAAAAATGTTTAAGTTTTTGCGAAAAAATAAAAGTGGTATGTAGATATTAATAAGATCTACATACATATTCTTTTTATTTTATGAAACTTGTATTAGTTTTTGAGATATAGTGTTTTAAATATTTTTTATAAGAACTTGAATTGTGGGAATTTGAATTGTCCGAATTTGAAATGTCATGTAACCTTTTAAAGATGCGTTTTAAATTATTTTTTATTTACAAAAAACTCAAAAAAAAAAGTAGAAAAAATGAGTTTTCATAAAAGTATAACGGTTAAATGATAAATAAAATCAAGTTCTTATGTAAAATATTAAATTACCACATTTTTAATTGTAAATTGAATTAAAAAAAAAGTTCTCCTTAAGGTCTATTATCATGGTTAAAATTAAAGTAAAACAACTTTTTAATAACCTGAAACCTCATAATTTGAATTTTCAGATTTTAAATAATCGTGCACCCAAATAAACCTATAAAACTACTAAAATATATATGGATATTTTTTTAGACAAAATAAGTTGTTTTATTACAATTAATTTTTTTTTATTTTTAAAATAAATTAATCATTTCAACGAAATTTAATAAAATAAAATTGAAATGATCAAATAAGGTATTTAAAAGAAAAATTGAAGTTTAATCTAAAGATGTTAACAATAGGTTTTAATATTGTTCTTAGTTTACCAATTGCTAATTTACAATTTAGATACTTTATGAATATTGATAATGCTTTTGCGCTACTAAATTATTTTTTGATAATTACAATAACTGTAAACTTTTTAAATTCAAAACTGTAATTAATTAACACTTCGTACAAAAAAATCTTCTAAAAATGCGAACATCTAGTTTGTAGCTTAATAAGTGATGCCGCAGGCTTAAGTTGTCAAAACAAAAGCTTACAGTACAGAAGTTAATAAGGTATTTAAAAACTTAGTTGGATCAACTACCTTTCAAAAAAATAGTTTTTAAATTTTGTTAAACGAACAACGTTAAAAATAAAAAAGATTCTAATTAGAATTTTTAAGTTTATGTAGTGTTCAAAAATTTTAAATGAACATCTTCAATTAAACCTTAAACATATAGACCTTTTTAAATAAACTCTTGCTGAATTTACTTAAATAGTATTTTTTCTACTTATAAAATCTATAAAAGTAGTAATTACTTTTATCAAAAAACAATAACTAATACAAGGACAAATATAACAAGAAATAATAATGTTCTTTTAACTACACAAGGTAAACAAATAAACAATTTTGATACTAAAAGAAATAAAAATAAAAGTAACATAAACAAATAAGCATACGTGTAAAAGTAACACTTAAAATATTTGATATAATACAGGGTTGCCACTCTCTGAGTCGAAAAAAAAACTGTACTGAGTGACCTAAAACTGCACTGAGTCACAATGAAAATTTTATAATTCTTTATAGATTTAAAAAAAAAAATCAGAATTAATAAAAATTATAGACTTGAACAATATTGTTTATAAAATAGTGTTACCGAGAGTTATTTTCTTATCCAGACCAATGATTTGACCTGGAGGCAAAAATCTGATATCAGAATAAAAAAAAATGTATGGTAGTTTACCAGTTTAACTGCTTCTGTGAAGATAGTTATGTCGGTATTACTTCAATGCAATTTGTTAAAAGGGTAAAAGAACATATTCAAAAAAGTATTGATGAAATTTTATATTAAGTTGTAAGTAAAATAAATCTAAAAGAGTAGTAAATGCTTCAAATTCTTTTCAATGCTTTTATTACAGAACATCTAGTTGATAACTCTGATTGTGCAAGTAGTTATAACTTGAAATAACTTAAAAACATTAGAAGTTGTTTTAACATTTTTAATTTTATTAAACTTGAGGTTATATAAATTTTAATAAGTAAACCTAATTTGCATAAAAACAAAGATTTTTATTATACTGTTTCTTTGTTTTCATAATTAGCTTTATAAGTTGTTACGTATGTTTTATTTATTTTTAGTTCTATTTTAATTAAAAGTTCTTATGTATTTTTAATTACCATTTGCACAATTATTATTACTTTTACATTGATAACTTTTTGACTATATAGACTTGATATAAAACTTTATTTTATTTCTTAGTAATCAACTACCGAGTTTAGCTTAAAATATATAATGTTATTATTTTACTTGTGTACTTTTGAAATAAAATAGTCTGTCTTCAATTACTATGACAAGTTTTTAATCTTATTGCATAATATAATGTTTGATACCAAACTTTGAAAATAAGTCTTAACAGAATAACAATATAAACTTAGTATAGTTTTTAAACATTTTGTATTACATAAAAGTAAAAATAAGTTTTTTTCTATTTATACTGTTTTTTATAATTGTAAAAACAAATACATTAATGCTTTATAAAGTTATATCATTGAATGAATGTTAGACTATTTAAATTATTTTTTAAGAATAAAAAATAAAAAATATTTAACTTTATTTTACCTTTTTAAGATTGTTAAACTTTACATTGTTAATTTACTTTAGTATGAAATTTTAAACAGCCATAAATACCAGTAGTTTTTCTTAAAAACCCTAATTCATTAAAAATGTTAGAGATAACTGTTATTTTTTATTAATAAATAGTAAAAATTGTTTAGTGTATACAAAGTTCTAGTATAGATAAAAGTAATACCTTCCAATTATGAACAAGTTTGTTAATGTGTCAAGGGGTCAAGCACAAAAGCGTTTCGAAGAAAATTTATTAAAGAATTTCAACAAACAAGGTTGAAATATAAACTTTTTATAGTAAAATGTTTGTAAACGCTAAATATGATTAGTTTTGGTGCATTTTAACTAATACTTTTTATATAAACTAAGTAGTTTGTAAGCGTATTTATGTGTATGTTTAGTAGAAGTCTACAAATATTTCTTATACAATTAGAAAATATAAAAATTATGTTCGTTTTAATAAATAAAAAATTACTAAAAGTTTTAGGAAACCTATTTTTTATAACCAGATACCTGACAGTAATTTTACTCTTTAACTATATAACTTTTTATTTTCTTTAAAGGGTTGTAATATTAAACAAATTTAAAGCAGGGTTTGTCAAAACTATTTTCATTACCGGATATTTTCAAAAATTTAAATAGAAATCTCTTTCTTTTTACTAGCCCCAGAATGTCTGATGTAAGTTCTAATTTTTACTTTAACTATACTTAGATGCCTTTATTTTTATTCTTCAAAACAAACCCTACAACGTTTAGCTAATACTTTTTAGTTGTGGTTGCCAAATTAGATATTGCTCGATTGGTTTAGATACTCTTATTTTCTACAAGTTTCATTACTTACCCGGAAAATGTAGTGTACTTATTTTTTGCCTTCTTACTAGTTATCACCTCCGACTTACTAAAATGCCTACGTGTCACTTATGCACAAGTATACGCTTTAGCACTTTATATGTTTTAGTTAAACTTGATATTTTTCAGATGAAAATGAGATAAAGAAAAACGAATCGATTTTAGCTTTGAAACTGGGTAAGTTTTTGCTAAATAAAGATAATAGTACGACGAAAAGCAAGTACTTATTAGAGACAATAACTTTGAAAAATGTTACCACGTATTACAGTTTAGCTAATTTATATCAACTGTACAATGATGCTAAACAAACTCTGGCTTATATTGAACGTTGTTTTCAAATGGTAGCTGATACTGAAAACTTTTTACACTTAAAATTTAGCCTTGTTGCAAAAATACTTGCAAGCTCTGAGTTGAACCTTCACTCTGAAGTTGAAGTCTTTAATGCAGCAAACAGTTGGTTGAAACACAACAGTGAAGAACGTAACAAACATGCAATAGAACTGCTGTCAAAAGTTCGACTTACCTTGCTGTCAGAAGATGATTGAGACATCTTTTGAATACAAATTCATCATTTCATGCAAACAGTAAATGTGTTGGAATATTGAATGCAGCTTTGGATTACAAGAAAAGCAATTCAAGTAACTGTTCTGAAAGTAGATATTGCAACCAAAATAAGTTTAATATAATGTTATGTGGTGGCTTTGGACTAAACTTTTGCGCTGTTAGAACTGCACTTCAAATCAATGGGAACAACTTTAGTGATGTTAAAGTTCTACCTGAAATGATAAATGAAAGAGAGTTTTCAAAAGTTATTTGTTTGAAAGGAGATGTTTATATACTCGGTGGTTATGATGAAAACGTGCAAAATATAAAAAGTATTGATAAATATTCACCTTCTACTAACAAATGGACCGTAGTAGATGATATGATTGATGACCGTTGTAACTTTTGTGCATGTGCATGTGCATTTATGAATAAAATATTTATATTTGGAGGTCGGTGTAAAGTAAATGATAATCATAGAATATTGGCGGCTAATACTTGTTTACAATTAGATGTCAGTGACAAAAGTTGGAATAAAATTACCGAAATGAAAACGCCAAGATCAGATGCAGCTTGTGTGGTTTTTGAAGGAAACATAATAGTCTCTGGTGGTATCGTTGATTTTACTGTAAACACAGACACAGTAGAGTCATATGATGTTATTGCTGACAAATGGTCATCATTTCCTAGTATGATGCACGGTAAGTGCGGTCATAGTTTGGCTGTTGTTAGAAATTTCTTATTTGCTTTCGATACCTATCCTGGTATAGCTGAGGTTTTTGACAATGTTAGTAATAACTTTGTTGCTTTTAAACAACCACATTCCTTTGGAAATCATAAAGCTGTATCGATAGGTAGTAAAATCATAATCATTCAAAATGAGAAAAAGCAGATAGTTTGTTATGATGTTGATAAAGAGGAATGGTCTGAAGAACCGTATGAAACTACAAAACATCCAATAGGTTTTGCTTGTGCAAAAGTACCTTGGTTCTAAATATTTTTAAGTTATAACAGTTTAAACTAGGGTTTCTCTAGCTTATTTTCATGGTCAATCCCTTTGCAAAAATTAAAAACAAAAAAGTTCGTTCAAGCGAAGTTTATTATAAATTATGTTGTCGTACTTTTCTTTTGGTTAATTTTCTTATCAAGTTAAACATTTTTGTTGTTTAAATAAACTTAAAGCTCAAAAAATATCTCTTTATATTACCTTTAATTTGGTTACTTAATATTATTTTAACATATACAGTATGTTAATAAAAATATTTACTATTAAACTGCTTTAGAGACGCTCTTTAGTTGAATTACTATATAGAAAATAATTATACTTTTTAAAATCAATATATCTTACATAAATAAATTATAAATTTATCTTTGTTTGTATAAGTTTTTAAAACAAATAAGTATATTGTACAACCTATAAATAATAAAACTGACTCAATGGTATATCAAAAAACCACAACTTGTTTATATTAAATATTTTGACTAGCATCGTAGGTCATTGATTATTAGAATAAGTTTGTGCAACAGTCGGCAACCTGATATTTTCGGCCAAAAGACATGCGTTGCTTGCGTAAGTTTTCTTTTAATTTCTTATTAAAAATATTGTGCAAACCAAAAAATATTTATCTTTTTTAATTAAAAAAATTAATAAAATCTTACTCTATGTACATGTAAGTGATTTCTAGCTATTGACTTTTGAAGTTTTGCTGTTAACCAGTGTTTTATAATTTTATACTGTAAAATAAACAAACCATTATTAATATTAACAAAGTTTTTACTATACTTAGCTGCTATAATAAATATTTTAAAACCTTTTATGTTTACGCTTTAAAATTTATAGTAAGATTTTATAAATATACAAGGTTTGATCAGATATTTTCAAATATCGGGCTCAAGAAACACCTTTATAAATTTAGTTCGTTAACTAGTAAGTTACTTAAAAAAGTGTATTTGTTTCAGTAATTAAAACAATAGTATTATTTTTTTAAAGTGTTTTATAAACAGTAACCTTAAATTTAAGGAGAGTATGCTTAAAGATCAGTGTGATCTAAAGAAAGCTGAATCAGCATTTTTAGAATATTTTATATTAAAATTAATTTTTTATTTATCCTTTTTCCTGACCCACCTTACTCAAAAATTTTAGATATTAATCAAAAAGTTTAAACAATCAAAATTAAAACCAACATGAAAAAAAGCTTTTTTTTGTTGCTGAACCACCATTTTAAATCTTATAATGACTTTTAAGTATACTAGCCGCATTTAAATTTAAACATTTAAATAAAATTTATGTTTAACTAAAACATCTGAACTAAACAGTTTAACTTCAGCTAAAGAACTTATAGTTTAAGATGGGTTGGTGTCAATTTTGCACGAGCGTCACTTTTGCACGAAGGGACACTTTTGCACGAGCGTCACTTTTGCACGAGGGGTCACTTTTGCACGGTCGTCACTTTTGCACGAGGGGACACTTTTGCACGGCGTCACTTTTGCACGGTCGACACTTTTGCATGGCGTCACTTTTGCACGAAGAGACATTTTTGCACGGCGACATTTTTTCACGATGACAATTCTTTATGGCAGCTTTGTTGCACAACCACACTTTTGCACTTAGAGTGACTTTTGCACGAGATACGTTTTGCATGAAGGTACATTTTTGCACGAGGGGACTCTTTTGCACGGCGTCTTTTTAGCACGAAGAGACACTTATGCACAGAGTCATTTTTGCAAGAGGAGACACTTTTTCTAGGCGACATTTTTTCATGATGACAATTTTTTACGGCAGCTTTGTTGCACAACGACACTTTTGCACAACGTCACTTTTTTAAGATGAAGTTTTACACAGCGACATTTTGGCACTATGACTTTTCCGCACGGAACATCTTTTTGCATGAAGTCCAATTAAACGCTTATTTAGATTTATAACATATAGAAAAACATAAATCTATTGCGTTCGTTTTTTTTTATATTTAAAAAATGTACTCAGATAAAAATATTTATTTTAATGTATTGAAGTACATTTTTTTAAAGATTGATAATATAAATTGAAACCTTTTTTTAACTTTTAAAATAAAACTTATGTATTAATTATTTTCTAAAAAATCTCAATTTAAAAACAATGTGCATTAAAAAAACCAAAAAATTACTTACTTTTCTTGAATCAATTTACTTACATTTAAAGTATTTTTATATCCTATTTCTAAACTAAATTAATTTTTTTGTCCCTTGTATAAATCTTTTATAAATAACTTTAATTTATCTTATCGTTAGTTTGTTTCTAACATCAATTTTTACTGTTTGAAATTTTAAATATTTGGTTTTTTTCCTTAAATATAGGTATGTTATAAAATTTTAGTTTTCAGTTTCTTTTTATGTTACAGATTTGGTACGAGCTAAAAAATACTTTTAATTGGCCTGCATGCAAAATTGATGTTCCGTGCGGAAAAGTCATAGTGCCAAAATGTCGCTGTGTAAATATTCATCTTAAAAAAGTGAAGCTGTGCACAAGTGTCGTTGTGCAACAAAGCTGACGTAAAAAATTGTCATCATGAAAAAATGTCGCCTAGAAAAAGTGTCTTCTCTTGGAAGCGTGCATAAGTGTCTCATCGAGCAAAAATGATGCCATGCAAAAATGACGAAAGTGCAGAAGTGTCACCTCGTGCAAATGTGACTCTCCGTGCAAAAGTGTTGTTGAGCAAGAAAGCTGCCGTAAAAAATTGTCATCGTGTAAAAATGTTGCCGTGCAAAAGTGACCCTCCGTGCAAAAGAGTCGCCGTGCAAAAGAGTCCCCTCGTGCAAAAGTGACCATCCGTGCAAAAGAGTCGTCGTGCAAAAGTGTCCCCTCGTGCAAAAGTGACCCTCCGTGCAAAAGAGTCGCCGTGCAAAAGTGTCCCCTCGTGCAAAAGTGACGACCGTGCAAAAGTGACGCCGTGCAAAAGTGTCCCCTCCTGCAAAAGTGACCCTGCGTGCAAAAGTGACGCCGTGCAAAAGTGTCCCTTCGTGCAAAAGTGACGCTTGTGCAAAGGTGTCGCCGTGCAAAAGTGTCCCTTCGTGCAAAAGTGACCCTTCGTGCAAAAGTGACCCTTCGTGCAAAAGTGTCCCTTCGTGCAAAAGTGACGTTCGTGCAAAAGTGACCCGTTCCCAGTTTAAGATATATCTTTTTTTACAATTTTTGTTTAATATTTAAAGCAAAGTTTCCAAACAATTTTGAAAACTGCGCTAATTAAAAAAAAACTTAGTCAGTCTTCTTTGTTAACCTACCCAAACCATGTAGTGTAACTTTCAAATCTTCCGTCAATTATACTTCAGACCTAAAATTGTACTTAGAGGTCAGTGTGAGCTGAAAAAAAGCTGAGTCATCAATTTTTCAAAGCTTGTTTTGTTTTATTTCGTTTTAATTCATAATATTATCTGTAACCCACGTTACCAAAACAAAAGAATTAGTAAAAAATTAAATTAAAAGAAATAAAATTTAAAATAACATGAAATAATTTTCCATATTGCTGACTTAGCTTTTTTCAGCTTTATTTAGCTTAGTTTGACTTTTAAGTATAATAAAACTTTACATCAGAAATTTCGATAAATTTCTAACTTTAATTTATCAGTTATTTTGTTACACTTGATTTATAGATATTTAATAGTTTTAAACTTTTTATGCGAGCTGTTAGCTTTGCTTTTTTACATAGTTTTACAAACTATCATTTTACAATTCTAATCTTCAGGCTTAGTTCTTAAGTGATAGTTTTTTAGTGTCCTATTAAACTAAGTTTGGGTAAAGTACCGAAATCTGTTTGGCTGCGATGTGTTTGTTTAGAATTCAAAAAAGTTGTAGAAGTGTCTTAAAATTCTCTTATTAATGAAAAACTTTCAAAAATATTCAAAATTCGAAACTTTCGTTCATGTTAGTGCAGGGTTTGACAAACTGCGGCCCGAGGGCCAAATGAGGTGCTTAAATTAAAAATCTGCGGCCCACAAGCTCCTTTTTAGCCAAAATATTACATTTTCAACTTATTAAAATTTAAAGATTTTGTGATAAAAACTTAATTCAATAAAAAATATTTATTACTGTCTAAAATTAGTTTACTTATCATATTTTTGATGATAAATAACATTTTTAAGTGAAAACTAGAACTTTTTTTTAAATAAATTCGGCCCTCAAAAATATTTTATAATTATTGCGGTCTGCGACCAATTTTTCCTAGGGAAATTAGCCCGCGAATTACATAGTGCTGCTTACCCCTGGGTTAGTGCTTATCAAATAGTAGTTGACAGTATAATGCACGCATTACAATAAAAGCAGTCTATTGACAATGTGCGACCTGGTTTTGTATCATTCTTTTTGTTTGTTGGTTTATGTAGAATGGTATACAACATTTTATTAATTTAAAACGTGCTTAAATGGTTTACACTTAAATGTTTTAATAGTTTATATTTTAAAAAGAACCCTTTAAATCTGTTTTTAACTGTTAAAATATTTATTATATAGTATATAAAATGTTGAAAAATAATAACATAATTGATATATTGGGGTACTTTTAGTCACATATATTTAAAATAATTGACTTGTAAAAACATGCTTTCGTTAAAATTAATTGTATACGAGTGTTTTACTTGAGAAAAAATTTATTAATTACGAAAATATTAATGTGTTTTTAACATTAAAACTTTGTATAAGTAGTAATCTAATTTAAAAATATTTTCAGCTTTAAACTGAAATATTGATAAGTAAACCTAATTTTTTATATAAGTTAATAAAAACTGTATATATACGTCATATAAGTTAATTTAATTAGAAAAATAAAAAAAAAATTATGATACTATTTTATAACTGTACAGTAATTACTGTAAAAAAATTTTCTTACAATAGTACTAATTACAATTTATTTATCAAAACAATTTATATAAAAAGTATGAATATTTTTTTTTAGTTTCGCTTTGAAATACAAAAACAAAAAATTATCAAAATTACAAAAAGTATTTACTAGTTTTGTTTTCTAAACAGATTTTTCAGGTTCTGTGGTTTAGTTTTTACAATACTTTAGATTATCAACATAGGTCCTAATAATATCTACAAGTCAATTTTTTTTTGCAAAACATTAAACATTTTTTGAGATATAGCTTTTATAAAGTTAAAAATATAGTTATTTTTAGTAACTTAAAAATATATTTAAAAAATGTTTAAGATTTTCGAAAAATAAAAAGTGGCATGTTGATATTAATAAAATCTACATACATATCCATTTTATTTTTTGAAATGTATATAATTTTTGAGATATAGTTTTTGAATATTTTTTCAAGAACTTGAATTGTCGGAATTTGAGTTGTCCAAATTTGAATTGTCATGTAACCCTTTTAAAGATGCGTTTTAAATTATTGTTTATTTAAAAAAAATCAAAAAAATAGAAAAAATTAGTTTTTCGAAAAGTATAACAGATAAATGATAAATAAATCTGATGTTTTTAGTTCTTATGTGAAATCTTAAGGTATCACATTTTAAATTGTAAATTGAAATAAAAAAAAAGTTCTCTGTAAGGTTTATTAACATGGTTAAAATTAAAACAGAATAACTTTTAAATAATTTAAAATCTTATAACTTTAATTTTCAGAGTTTCAATTACCGTGCACCCAAATAAAACTATTAAATTACTAGAATAAATGTAGATTTTTTTTAAAGACATTAAAAGTTGTTTTTATTATAAAATAATTTAGTTTATTTTTATTGTAAAATTAATCATTTCAACAAAATTTAATTAAATTAAGTTGAAATTATCAAATAAGGTATTTAAAAGTAAAATTTTGTTTTACCATTAAACTGCTTTAGAAACGCTAATTAGTTTAATTACTTTATTAAAAACAATAGAGCTTTTTAAAATAAACAAGTCTTATTTCAACTTAGTTTTTATAAGTTTTTAACACAAATAAGTATTCTACACAGACCATTTGAGAAAATCGTCAAAAAATAAAAGAACTTATTTAACATTGGTGTGCCTAGCTTTTGTTAATGGCTAAAAAAACGAGTAAAGTAGAATCAAACAACTGTTTCCGACTTCGCTAATAATAATTTTATCGACTGGACAACTGATATGACAGTTTATACATTAGTCATTTACCATTAAATATTTAGTAACTGACACGCAGACTGTATATTGTACAACCAATAAACTAACAAAACTGATTGGATGGTATAAAAAAAACCACAACTAGTTCAATCTAATTTAATTTGACCAACATCGTAGGTGATTGACTGAAAGAGTAGGATTGTGAAACATTCGGCGAAGGGTTATTTTCAACAGACATTCGATGATCGAGAAAATTTTCATTTACTTTTGCGTAAAAACTTGTGCAAATCGAAATTTAAATACCGATCTTTTTTTATCAATTTATGTCTATAGTTATTTATGGCTTATAGTCTAACGTTTTTCTTTTTGCAGGTTTAAAATAAAACACCTTTAAAGTTTAACATGTTTTTTATACTTAAAATGTTTTATAATATGTATTTGTTTTTTTTTGTATGTTAACTTTAGATTATGATTTATACTAGATATTTATATAATTATGCTGGCTCAATTTTAGTAATACAAGAGTATAAATTAAAAACAGGCAGGTGAAAGTTAATGAATTTTTTTTGTGTGAGCCTTCAATAAAGAAGACAATTATCTATTTTCAACTTATCAGTACTGTATAGATACAAATTAAGCTTAAGTTAAACCTACAGTGTTGTATATAAAGACCAAGTTTTTGTTTAAGTGTCTGTGTTTATAAAGAAGTGCAGTAGTTGTAAAATAACTCCATATTAAAAGTACACATCTGGTTATTTCAAACGTAAACAGTGGTAAACTGTATTTTTCACTTTAAAAAAGTACTAAAGTAAAACCTATAAAACCGAATGTTGATTAGATAAAGCATATACAAGTAAGTAGTCTTTATTTCAAATGAAACTTGTTTACATGGTCGGTTAAGAGTGCATTGCAAACTTTAGTTGTTTACGTATAAACTTACCGAAAAAATATTTACTTCGGGCAATTAAAGGCGATGGAGCAAAAGTGTATTCAATTACAGTTAAAAGATTTGAACTTAAAATTTTTGCAAGGGGTCCACGACTATTTTAATTCGGATAACTCAAAATCTTTAAAAAAATTTTAAGGACCAAAACTATAAAAGTAATGTATATTTGCCAAAAATAAAAAATATATATGTTGGTCCAAGTAATATCTACAAGCCATTTTTCTTTTTGCAAAACATTAAATATTTTTTGAGTTATAGCTTATATAAAGTAAAAAAAAATATTAGTAACTTTAAAATATCTTTAAAAATATTTAAGTTTTGCGAAAAATAAAAGGATATTAATAAGATCTACATACATATTCTATTGATTTTTTGAAATTTATATTAGTTTTTAGAACACAGCCTTTTAAATATATTTTTTAAGAACTTGAATTGTCGGAATTTCAGTTGTCCAAATTTGAATTGTCATGTAACCCTTTTAAATATGCGTTTTAAATTATTGTTTATCTACAAAAAACTCATAAAAAGTATAAAAAAATGTTTTCATAAAAGTACAACGGTTAAATGATTAATAAAATCTGACGGTTAATATTTTTATTTAAAATTTTAAAGGACCGTACCTTAAACTGTAAATAAAAAAAGTTCTTCTTAACGTCTAATTAAAAATAAAATAAATCAAACTTTTCACGAACGTGAGTTCTTATAATTTGAATTTTCACAATTTCCTTTATCGTGCACGCAAATAAAACTACTAAACTACTAAAACACATGTTGATCTGTTTTTTAAAATAGTAAGTTTTTTTTATTAAAAAATAGTTTAGTTTATTTTTATTTAATTATTTCAAGATAACTTGTTTACTTATGTTGAATTGATCAAATAAGGTATATAAAAGTAAAATTGCGGTTTAAATTAAAGATGATAATAGGTATTAATATTGTTCTTGGTTTACCATATGTTAGTTTAGTAGAACGTAGACACTTTTTGATAATTAATAATGCTTTGCATTACTAAACAGTAAACTTATTGGTTTCGAAGCTATAATTATTCTGCATAACAATTCGTATAAAAATCATGTGCTAAAAAGCAAATATCTAGTATTTAGCTTTTTTAAAGTCTAAATTAGTGATGCTCTAGGATCAATAAAAGGTTACAGTAGAAGCGTTGTTAACGTCTTTAAAAAAAATATGATTAACTACCTTTGAAAAAATAATAGTAATATATTTTATCAAAAGAATAAAGCTAACAAATGAAAATATGATCCTGTAGAAGTTATAAAAGTATACGGTATTTTAAATATTGAATGAACATCTCCAATTAAACTTAAAAAAATATGCAGTTATAAATAAACTTATTGTTAATTGAAAGATATGGGATTGGTCTACCATATTTCAGTTTTAGCTTTTCAACCTCTGTTAGTTTCGATAACCGGTAGGTTTTAAGCTTAAAAACTATTTAATTTACTTTTACTAGTTTTTTTTACATTTTTCTCCTTATAAAATCTATAAAAGTAGTAATTACCATGTTCAACAAATAATAACTAATACAAGAAGAAATTATAATTTTCTTTTAACTAAACAGGGTAAAAAAATAAACAACTTTGTTTGATAAAAAAAGTAACATAAACAAATAAGCATACGTCTAAAAGTAAAACTTAATATATTTGATAATATACAGGGTTGCCACTCTCTGAGTCAAAAAAACTGCTCTAAGTTATTTTAAACTGCTCTGAGTCACAACGAGATTTTTATAAATTTTTATAAATCTAAAATCTTTTAAAAATCAATAAAAATTAAATTTTTTAACATAATTGGTTAAAAACTAGTGTAACCGTGAGTTATTTTATTATCCAGACCAATCATTAGACCTAAAGGCAAGGATCGGATATCAGAATATATCAAAAAAAAGTGTGGTAGTCTAAGAGTTTAACTGCATCTGTGAAGGTAGTTATATCCGTATGACTTCAAAGCAATTTGGTAAAACGATTAAAGAACATATTCTAAAAATTATTGATGAAGTTTTTAAATTTAGTAATAATGAAAATAGATCTAAAATAGTAGTAAATACTACCAAAAGATTTGCTATTACAGAATACCTAGTTAATAGCTCTGATTGTGCGAGTAATTATAAGTTGAAAAGATTTAAAATAATAAGAAAAAAAAAATTATATTTATGATTTAATTAAACTTGAGGCTATATGCATTTTGTTAAGAAAACCTAAGTTGTGTAAAAATAAAGAACTTGATTATACTGTTTCTTTGTTTTCATAACTAGTTTTATAAGTTGTTACGTATGTTTTATTTATTTTTCAGTTGTATTGTGATAAAAAGTACTTATGTATTTTTAATTACCATTTGCTTAGTTATCATTACTTTTACATTGATTACTTTTTGACTATATAAACCGGATTTGAAACTTTATTTCTTAGTAAACAACTACCGAGTTAAGCACAAAACATATAATGTTATTAAATTTGAGTTTTGTGTATTTTTGAAATAAATTAATCTATCTTCTTTTAGTATGACAAGTTTTTAATGTGTATTGCATTAAGAAGATTTTGACACCGAACTTTGAAAATTCATCCTAACACAATAACAATAACAACTTAGTATAGTTTTAAATAACTTATAGTTACATTAAAGTAAAAATTAGTATTTTTTATTTATACTGTATTTTATATTTATAAAAACAAATACATCATTGCTTTATAAATTTATATCATTGAATATATGTAAGACTATTTAAATTATCTTTTAAGTAAGAAAATGAAAACTATTTTACTGAATTTTACTTTTTTAAGATTATTAAACTTTACTTTATGAATTAATTTAAAATGAAATTTTAAACATCCATAAATACTAGTAGTTTTTCTTAAAATCCTAAATCATTGAAAATGTTAAAGATAACCGTTATTAAAATATTGTTCAGTGTATACAAAGTTTTAGTATAGATAAAAGTAACACCGTCCAGTTATGAAGAAGTTTGTTATTGAGTCAAGGGATAAAGCACAAAACCATTTTGAAAAAAAATTATTAAAGAATTTCAACAAAAAAGGTTTGAATTATAAACTTCGTACATTAAAATGTTTGTAAATGCTAAATATGATTAGTAATAATAATGATTTTTGAGCTTTTTGTTTAGTAATTTTTAATATAAACTAAGTAATTTGTAAGCATATATGTATTTTTATATTTAGTAGTCTACAAAAACTTCTTATCTAACATGAAAATGTAAAATTATGTTCGTTTTAGTGAATATAACATCCCTAATTTATTTAAAAGGATTTTGTTTTAACGTAAACCTATTTTTTATAACCAGATATCTGAAAGTAATTTTTCCAATTTATCTGTACAATTTACAGTTTAACTAAGATTTATTTTTAACCTTCTATAAAGGGTTGTAACATAAAACAAGTCTTAAGCAGGGCTTCTCAAACTTATTTTCATTACCAGATATTTCCAAAACATTTGATAGAAATCTACTTATTTTTACTAGCCCTAGAATATCTGTTGTAAGTTCTAAATTTAACTTTTACTATA
Source organism: Thalia democratica (assembly GCF_965202585.1). Taxonomy (NCBI): domain Eukaryota; kingdom Metazoa; phylum Chordata; class Thaliacea; order Salpida; family Salpidae; genus Thalia; species Thalia democratica. Next base: position 89,041,589 of record NC_139165.1, read on the forward strand.
CTTCAGATGCCTTTATTTTTACTCTTCAAAACAAACCCTCTATGTTTAGCCTAAACTTTTTAGTTGTAGATGCCATATTTAATATCGCCCCATGGGGTTATATACTCCTATTTTCTGCAAGTTTCATTACCTACGCCAGAAAAGGAGTGTAATTATTTATAGCCCTCATACTAGTTATCACCCTCGACCTGTTAAAATGGCAACGGGTAGTTTTTGCACTGCATCATTTTCGCACGAGTGTACGCTTTAGCACCTTATACGTTTTAGATAAACTTTCTATTTTTCAGATGAAAATGAGATAAAGAAAAACGAATTGATTTTAGCTTTGAAACTGGGTAAGTTTTTGCTAGATAAAGATATTAGTATGAAGACATGCGAGTACTTCAAGACAATAACTTTGAAAAACGTCACAACGTTTTACAGATTAGCTAATTTATATCAACTGTACAACGTACCTGAGCAAACTCTGGCTTATATTGAACGTTGTTTTCAAATGGTAGCTGATACTGAAAACTTTTTACACTTAAACTTTAGTCTTGTTGCAAAAATTTTTGCAAGCTCTGAGTTGAACCTTCACTCTGAAGTTGAAGTCTTTAATGCAGCAAACAGTTGGTTGAAACACAACAGTGAAGAACGTAGCAAACATGCAACAAAACTGCTTTTAAAAGTTCGACTTACCTTGCTGTCAAAAGATGCATTGAGACATCTTTTGGATACAAATTCATCATTTCAAGAAAACATTAAATGTGCTAGAATATTGAATGCAGCTTTAGTTAACGAGAAAACCATTTCAAGTAACTATTCTGAAAGTAGATATTGCAGCCAAAATAAGTTTAATATAATGTTATGTGGTGGCTTTGGACTTAATTATTGCGCTGTTAGAACTGCACTTCAAATTAATGGGAGCAACTTTAGTGATGTTAAAGTTTTACCTGATATAATAAATGAAAGACAGTTTTCAAAAGTTATTTGTTTGAAAGAAGATGTTTATATACTCGGTGGTTATGATATAAACGCACAAAATATAAGAAGTATTGATAAATATTCACATTCTACTAACAAATGGACCGTAGTAGGTTATATGATTGATGACCGTTATAACTTTTGTGCATGTGCATTTATGATGAAAATATTTATATTTGGAGGTCGGTGTAAAGTAAATCATAATGAAATAATAACGACGGCTAATACTTGTCTACAATTAGATGTCAGTGACAAAAGTTTGAATAAAATTACCGAAATGAGAACGCCAAGATCAGATGCAGCCTGTGTTGTTTTTGAAGGAAACATAATAGTCTCTGGTGGAAACGTTGATTTTAATGAAGACACAAACACAGTAGAGTCATATGATGTTATTGCTGACAAATGGTCATCATTTCCTAGTATGATGCATGGTAAGTTTAAACATAGTTTGGCTGTTGTTAGAAATTTCTTATTTGCTTTCGATACCTATCCTGGTTTAGCTGAGGTTTTTGACACTGTTAGTAATAAATTTGTTGCTCTTAAACAAGAACATTCTTTCGTTGATCTTGAAGCTGTACCAATAGGTAGTAATATCATAATCATCCAAAATGATAAAAAGCAGATAGTTTGTTATGATGTTGATAAAGAAGAATGGTCTGACAAACCGTTTGAAACTACAGAACATCTAATAGGTTTCGCTTGTGCAAAAGTACCTTGGTTTTAAATTTTCCAAGTAATGACAGTTTAAACCAGGTTTTCTTAAGCTTGTTTTCATGCAAAAAGTAATAACAAAATAGTTGTACACTTTCTTACATTAGTTATCGCCAATTACCCTTAAATTTAATTTCAGATTACTAATTACTTTTCCTAATGACCAAAATTAGCCCTAAGAAGGATATTGCTGATTTTTAAACCCTAGTCAAAGCAATTTTTATCTGCATTTTACTGCAGCAAATATAATTTTTAATAATGAAGCTAAATTTAGAAACATTTAAAGTTTAAATTATTTGACTGCACTGTTATTAAATACTCTATTTTGACCTTTATTTAGTTATTTCCGCCAAATTATTAAATTTGCTATCTATAGGAAACCCTGGTTAAACCATTTTTTGTTTCTCAAAGATTTTTAACCTGATAAAAATGAAATATATATATATATATCTAAAACAAACCTTTAAAGAAATTTAAATTTTGAACAGCTTTATAGTAAATTGAAACAAAAATATCCTCTTGATTAATTTTTATAATTTTCCTATACTCCTCAAATGCTATTTTCGTTCAAGCGATGTTTGTTTTGCGTTATGTTTTTGTATTTATTTTTTGATTAACATTGTTTCTATATAAGTTGTACATATTTTGCTGTTAATAAACTTAAAACTCAAAAGATGTCTTTATATTTTCCTTATAACTTATTATTTTAGCATATAAAGTATGTTGATAAAAGTATTTATCATTAAACTGGTTAAGAGTCACCATTTAGTTGAATTATTTAAAAAAAAAAATAGATGAGCTTTTTAAAATAGATATATTTTATATAAATTTTGTTTCTTTAAGTTTTTAACACAAATAATTATTGTGTTCAGACCATATGAGAAAACTGTCAAAAAATAAAAGAACTCCTTAACATTCATATGCTTAACTGTAACTTAGAAGCTAAAATAATAAATAAATAATAACCATACAACTGTTTCCAACTTTGCTAATTACAATTTTAACGACTGTACAATTGATATATAATATTTTTATATATCTGTTTAATCAAATACCATTACATATTTGGTAATGGACCCGCAGACTATATATTTCCAAACCAATTAAATAATAAAACTGATTGAATGGTATATCGAGATACAGCAAATTGTTTATTTTAATTAGTTTGACTAGCATCGTAGGCCATTGATTATTAGAGTATGTTTGTGCAACAGTAGACAATCTGATATTTTCGTCCAACAGACATGCGTTGCTTGCGTAAGTTTTCTTTTGTTTATGGTTGCGCTTATTAAGTAAGATTTGACAGTAGATTGCAACGAACTACCATAAAAGCAGTCTATGCGACTATCCGCGACCTGGTGTCGTATTACTTATATTATATGTTTAGTTTATGTAGAGTTGTTTATAACATTCAATTAAGTTAACACGTGCTCAAATGGGTTTCACTTAAGTATATTTAATGCTTAAATTACAAAAAGAACCCTTTCAATCTGTTCTCAATTGTTTAAATATTAATAATACAGCATGTTAACTGTTGAAAAATAACACCATAATTGATAACTGGCGTACTTTTGGTGACAAGCTATTTAAAAATACATCGTAAAGAAATATTTGTAAGTATACAAAAAAAAACTTTATAACTTTTTTGTAGTAATAATGTAATTAAAAAAGAGTTTCTGCATAAACTAAAAACAGCCAAAAGTGAGTCTAAATTTTTACGTAACTTAACTAAAACTGAGTTTATAATTCATAATAAAATAATAACAATAGACAATGCTATATAAGCAAAAATAAATTATTGTGCTAATTTATAACTCTAAATGTTTTTCCTGCATTTGACAATTTTATAAAATGTAAACAGACGTAGTTTAGTTAGTGTTTGAAGCTGGAACAACATTATAGTTTATTTATCAAAAACATTTTAATTAAAATATGTGCATATATATTTCTTGTTAGTTTTCAAATGAAATACAAAAATAAAATAAAAGGTTGTCGTCGTATCTACTAATTTTTGTTTTCTAAACAGATTTTTCGGGTTCTTTGGTTTGGTGTTCACAATTTTTTAGAAAAAAAACAAAGACGTAAACTATTTATGTTAGAAGTAGTAGATTTATATAAAAAACTTAACATACTTTCTATTTCATCATTTTTCAATACAAAATGTTAACTAAAAGTGAAAGTTTAGTATGTAAAGCTTTAAATAGATTAAATATAAAGTTAAATGTAAGTTGCTATAATTCTTCTATAGGTTTTAAAAACCACAAATAAAATTTTGAAGTTCAGCTTGTTAAGCCTTATTTAATCATAAAACATATCTTTATTTTTTATAAAAATGTGTCTAATTATGTCGAGTTAGAAGTAAACATAATATAGTGAGTAAAGTTTTAGTTTTTAATTCATAAATTGTGTTTTCACCTTTTATTCAGAAGAATAAAAGTAAACATACACTTTTAGTAAAATTGTTAAAGCACTTCTTGTTGCTTTAAAAGTACTGTTTTATTGAACATTTTGTAGTAATTAATTTTTTTTAAATCTTAATCAGCAATGCTCTAGACTTAATTTGTTAAAATAAAAGGTTACAGTAGTAGCACTGATAATAAAATTGTATCAAAATAAAATCATAAAAAAGTATTATTATACTTTATTAAAAGAACAAAGTTAACGACAGAAAACATGACCCTGTAGAAGTTATGAAAGTATATGGTGTTTGAAATATTGAATAAAAATCTTCAATTAAACTTAAAAAAATTAAACATTTTAAATGAATTCTTGCTCAATTGAAAGTCTGGGGTTGGTCTGAAAACTCTTTGAGTCGAAAAAACTGCCCTGAGTGACCGTGAGTTTTTCATAATTCTTTATAAACTTAAAAACTTCTCAAAATCAAAAAAAATTAACGTCTTTAATAAAATTGGTTATAAAATAGTGTTACCGAGAGTTATTTTTTATCCAGACAAACTATTAAACCTAAAGGCAAAGATCCAATATCAGAATACATAAAAAAAAAGTATGGTAGTTTACAAGTTTAACTGCTTCTTTGAAAATAATTATGTCGGTATGACTTCAAGGCAATTTGATAAAAGGATAAAAGAACATATTTCAAAAAGTATTGATGAGTTTTGAAATTTGAGTAATAACGAAAATCAATCTAAATGAGTAGTAATTGCTACAAAAATATTTTCTATTGCAGAACACGTAGTTAATAGCTCTAATTGTGCAAGTAATTATAACTAAGAAAGATTTAAAATAATTAGAAATAATTTTAACATTTTTGATATTATTAAATTTCGGATAATATGAATTTTAATAAGTAAACCTAAATGCGTAAAAAGAAAGATTTTGATTATACTGTTTCTTTGTTTTCATAATAAGTTTTATAAGTTGTTACTTATGTTTTATTTATTTTTTTTATGTATTGTAATTAAAATTGTTTATGTAATTTTAATTACCCTTTGCTCAATTATTATTACTTTTACATTGATTACCTTTTGACTATATAAACTGTATTTGAAACTTTATTTCTGTTTCTTAGTAATCAACTACCGAGTTTAGCACAAAACATATATAATCAAGAAATATGAGTTTTGTGTATTTTTTGATATTAATTAGTCTATTTTCTTTTAGTATGAAATTGTTTTAATCTGTATTGCACAAAGAAAAGTTAACACCGAACTTTGAAAATACATCTTAACAGAATAACAATATAAACTTAGTATAGTTATTTAGATAATTTATATTACTTAAAAGTAAAAATTAGTATTTTTTATTTACAATGTTTTTATATTGATAAAAACAAACATATTATTGCTTTATAAAGTTATATTATTAAATGAATGTAAGACTATTTAAATTAATTTAAAGTAAAAAAAAAAAAATATTAAACTTTTTTTTTACTTTTTAAGATTGTTAAACTTTACTTTGTGAATTTAGTTTAAAATGAAATTTTAAACAGCCATAAATACTAGTAGTTTTTCTCAAAACCCTAAGTCATTGAAAAAATTGAAGATAACTGTTATATTTTATTAATATAAAGTAAAAATTGTTTAATTTATACAAAGTTATAGTATAGTTAAAAGTAATACCTTCCAATTATGAACAAGTTTGTTATTTTGTCAAGGGATAAAGCACAAAAGTTTTTTGAAGAAAATTTAAAAAAGAATTTCAACAAACAAGGTTTGAAATATAAACTTTGTACAGTAAAATGTTTGTAAAAGCTAAATATGATTAGTTTTTGTGCATTTTGTTTAATAATTTAATAACTAAGTAGTTTGTATTGTTACATTTAGTAGAAGTCTACAAACATTTCTTATATAATAAGAAAATATTAAAATCATGTTCCTTTTACCAAAAAAAATATTACTATTTTTTTTTGAAAGGTTTTTTTAACAGGAACCAATTTATTTATAACCAGATACCTGACAGTAATTATATAAATTTTTATATTCTTTAAAGGGTTGTGATATTAAACAAGCCTAAAGCAGGGTTTCTCAAACTTATTTTCATAACCGGACATTTCCAAAAAATTAAAATAGGAATCTTTATCTTTTTTACTAGCCCCAGAATATCTGATCTAAGTCCTAAATTTTACTTTAACTATACTTTAGATGCCTTTAATTTTACTTTTCAAAACAAACCTTACACCGTTTAGCCTATACTTTATAGTTAAAAGGTTTTTTTTTCAACGGAAACCTATTTCTAAAACCAGATATCTGAAAGTAATTTTACACATTTAACTGTACAACTTATAGTTTAACTAAAATTTATTTTTAATTTTTTATAAAGGGTTGTAATGTTAAACAAGTTTAAAGCAGGGTTTTTCAAACTTATTTTCATTACCAGACATTTCCAAAAATTAAATAGCAATCTGGTTTTTTTTACTAGCCCTAGGATATCTGGTTTAAGTTTCAAATTTTACTTTAACTATACTTCAGATGCCTTTATATTTACTCTTCGAAACAAACCCTACAACGTTTAGCCTATACTTTTTAGTTGTGGTTGCCATATTAAGTATAACCCAATATGCCTAGAAACAACAATTTTTACTAATTTCATTACTTACCCAAGAAAATGCAGTGTTCTTATTTATTACCCTCTTACTAGTTATCACCCTCGACCTATTAAAATGGCAACGGGTAGTTTTTGCACTGCATCATTTTCGCACGAGTGTACGCTTTAGCACCTTATACGTTTTAGATAAACTTTATATTTTTCAGATGAAAATGAGATAAAGAAAAACGAATTGATTTTAGAATTGAAACTGGGTAAGTTTTTGCTAGATAAAGATAAAAGTATGAAGACATGCGAGTACTTCGAGACAATAACTTTGAAAAACGTCATCACGTTTTACAGATTAGCTAACTTATATCAACTGTACAAAGTTGCTGAGCAAACTCTGGCTTATATTGAACGTTGTTTTCAAATGGTAGCTGATACTGAAAACTTTTTACACTTAAACTTTAGTCTTGTTGCAAAAATACTTGCAAGCTCTGAATTGAACATTCACTCTGAAGTTGAAGTCTTTAATGCAGCAAACAGTTGGTTGAAACACAACAGTGAAGAACGTAGCAAACACGCAACAAAACTGCTATCAAAAGTTCGACTTAGTTTGCTGTCAAAAGATGCAGTGAGACATCTTTTGGATACAAATTTATCATTACAAAAAAATCGTGAGTTTGATGAAACGTTGAATGCAGCCTTAGATAACGAGAAAAAAATTTCAAGTAACTGTTCTGAAAGTAGATATTGCAACCAAAATAAGTTTAGTATAATGTTATGTGGTGGCTTTGATGGACTAAATCAATGCGCTGTAAGAACTACACTTCAAATCAATGGGAGCAACTTTAATGATGTTAAAGTTCTACCTGAAACGATAAATGAAAGACTGTTTTCAGAATTTATTTGTTTGAAAGGAGAGGTTTATATACTCGGTGGTTATGATGAAAACGTGCAAAATATAAGAAGTATTGATAAATATTCACATTCTACTAACAAATGGACCGTAGTAGGTGATATGATTGATGACCGTTGTAACTTTTGTGCATGTGCATTTATGAATAAAATATTTATATTTGGAGGTTTGTTTGAAGTAAATGATGACGGAATAAACACTAGGGCTAACACTTGTTTACAATTAGATGTCATTGACAATAGTTGGAATAAAATTACCGAAATGAAAATGCCAAGATCAGATGCAGCCTGTGTGGTTTTTGAAGGAAACATATTAGTGTCTGGTGGTAACGTTGATGTAAATGTAAACATAAACACAGTAGAGTCATATGATGTCATTGCTGACAAATGGTCATCATTTCCTAGTATGATACATGGTAAGCATGAACATTGTTTGGCTGTTGTTAGAAATTTCTTATATGTTTTCGATAACTATCCTGTTATAGCTGAGGTTTTTGACAATGTTAGTAATAACTTTGTTGCTCTTAAACTACCATATTCCTTTGGAAATTATGAAGCTGTATCGATAGGTAGTAAAATCATAATCATTGAAAATGAGAAAAAGCGGATAGTTTGTTATGATGTTGATAAAGAGGAATGGTCTGACAAACCGTATGAATCTACAAAACATCCAAAAGGTTTTGCTTGTGCAAAAGTACCTTGGTTTTAAATATTTTTTAAGTAAAGACAGTTTAAACGAGGGTTTCTGAAGCTTATTTTCATGGTCAGTCTCTTTGCAAAAATTAAAAACAGAAAAGTTGTCCACTCTCCTATATTAGTTATCACCAACTACCCTTAACTTTAACTTCACATTACTAATTACTTTCTCTCATGAAAAAATTAGCCCCAAGGATGATATTGTTGAATTTTAAATCCTAGTCAAAGCAATTTTTATCTACATTTTACTGCAGCAAATAAAACTTTTTATAATGAAGTAAAATTTTGAAACGTATAAATTTAAAAATTGAAAATCTTTGACTGCACTATTATTTAATATCTTATTTAGACCCTTTTTTCGTTACTTCCGCCAAGTTATTAAATTTGCTACCAATAGGAAACCCTAATTAAACCATTTTTTATTTTTTAAAGGTTTGTAACTTGATAAAAATGAAAAAAAAAAATTAACAAACTTTTAAAGAAATTTTTATTTTAAACAGCGTTATAGTAATTTGAAACAAATACTACCTCCTGATTAATTTTTTATAATCATCTTATACTCCACAAATGCTATTTTCGTTCAAGCGAAGTTAATTATAAATTATGTTGTCGTAGTTTGCTTTTGGTTAACTTTCTTATTAAGTTAAACATTTTTGTTGTTGTAAATAAACTTAAAGGTCAAAAAATTTCTCTTTTATTACCTTTAATTTGCTCACTTAATATTATTTTAACATATGCAGTATGTTAATTAAAATGTTTACTTTTAAACTGCTTTAGAGACGCTCTTTGGTTGAATTACTATATAGAAAATAATTAAACTTTTTAAAATCAATATATCTTACATAAATAAATTATAAATATATCTTTGTTTCTAAGTTTTTAACACAAATAAGTATATTGTACAACCTATTAAATAACAAAACTGATTTAATGGTATATCAAAAAACCACAACTTGTTTATATTAATTATTTTGACTAGCATCGTAGCTCATTGATTATTAGAGTAGGTTTGTGCAACAGTAGGCAACCTGATATTTTCGGCCAACAGACATGCGTTGCTTGCGTAAGTTTTCTTTTAATTTCTTATTAAAAATATTGTGCAAACCTAAAAATGTTTATCTTTTTTAATTAAAAAAATTAATAAAATCTTACTCTATGTACATGTAAGTGATTTCTAGCTATTGACTTTTGAAGTTTTGCTGTTAACCAGTGTTTTATAATTTTATACTGTAAAATAAACAAACCATTATTAATATTAACAAAGTTTTTACTATACTTAGCTGCTATAATAAATATTTTAAAACCTTTTATGTTTACGCTTTAAAAGTTATAGTAAGACTTTATAAATATACAAGGTTTGATCAGATATTTTCAAATATCGGGCTCAAGAAACACCTTTATAAATTTAGTTCGTTAACTAGTAAGTTACTTAAAAAAGTGTATTTGTTTCAGTAATTAAAACAATAGTATTATTTTTTTAAAGTGTTTTATAAACAGTAACCTTAAATTTAAGGAGAGTATGCTTAAAGATCAGTGTGATCTAAAGAAAGCTGAATCAGCATTTTTAGAATATTTTATATTAAAATTAATTTTTTATTTATCCTTTTTCCTGACCCACCTTACTCAAAAATTTTAGATATTAATCAAAAAGTTTAAACAATCAAAATTAAAACCAACATGAAAAAAAGCTTTTTGTTGTTGCTGAACCACCATTTTAAATCTTATAATGACTTTTAAGTATACTAGCCGCATTTAAATTTAATCATTTAAATAAAATTTATTTTAACTAAAACATCCGAACTAAACAGTTTAACTTCAGCTAAAGAACTTATAGTTTAAGATGGGTGGGTGTCAATTTTGCACGAGCGTCTGTTTTGCACGAGCGTCACTTTTGCACGAAGGGACACTTTTGCACGAGCGTCACTTTTGCACGAGGGGACACTTTTGCACGGTCGTCACTTTTGCACGAGGGGACACTTTTGCACGGCGTCACTTTTGCACGGTCGACACTTTTGCATGGCGTCACTTTTGCACGAAGAGACATTTTTGCACGGCGACATTTTTTCACGATGACAATTCTTTATGGCAGCTTTGTTGCACAACAACACTTTTGCACTTAGAGTCACTTTTGCACGAGATACGTTTTGCATGAAGGTACATTTTTGCACGAGGGGACTCTTTTGCACGGCGTCTTTTTAGCACGAAGAGACACTTATGCACAGAGTCATTTTTGCAAGAGGAGACACTTTTTCTAGGCGACATTTTTTCATGATGACAATTTTTTACGGCAGCTTTGTTGCACAACGACACTTTTGCACAACGTCACTTTTTTAAGATGAAGTTTTACACAGCGACATTTTGGCACTATGACCTTTCCGCACGGAACATCATTTTGCATGAAGTCCAATTAAACGCTTATTTAGATTTATAACATATAGAAAAACATAAATCTATTGCGTTCGTTTTTTTTTATATTTAAAAAATTTACTCAGATAAAAATATATATTTTAATGTATTGAAGTACATTTTTTTAAAGATTGATAATATAAATTGAAACCTTTTTTTAACTTTTAAAATAAAACTTTTGTATTAATTATTTTCTAAAAAATCTCAATTTAAAAACAATGTGCATTAAAAAAACCAAAAAATTACTTACTTTTCTTGAATCAATTTACTTACATTTAAAGTATTTTTATATCCTATTTCTAAACTAAATTAATTTTTTTGTACCTTGTATAAATCTTTTATAAATAACTTTAATTTATCTTATCGTTAGTTTGTTTCTAACATCAATTTTTACTGTTTGAAATTTGAAATATTTGGTTTTTTTCCTTAAATATAGGTATGTTATAAAATTTTAGTTTTCAGTTTCTTTTTATGTTACAGATTTGGTACTAGCTAAAAAATACTTTTAATTGGCCTGCATGTAAAACTGATGTTCCGTGCGGAAAAGTCATAGTGCCAAAATGTCGCTGTGTAAATATTCATCTTAAAAAAGTGACGCTGTGCACAAGTGTCGTTGTGCAACAAAGCTGCCGTAAAAAATTGTCATCATGAAAAAATGTCGCCTAGAAAAAGTGTCTTCTCTTGGAAGCGTGCATAAGTGTCTCATCGTGCAAAAATGATGCCATGCAAAAATGACGAAAGTGCAGAAGTGTCACCTCGTGCAAATGTGACTCTCCGTGCAAAAGTGTTGTTGAGCAAGAAAGCTGCCGTAAAAAATTGTCATCGTGTAAAAATGTTGCCGTGCAAAAGTGACCCTCCGTGCAAAAGAGTCGCCGTGCAAAAGAGTCCCCTCGTGCAAAAGTGACCATCCGTGCAAAAGAGTCGCCGTGCAAAAGTGTCCCCTCGTGCAAAAGTAACCCTCCGTGCAAAAGAGTCGCCGTGCAAAAGTGTCCCCTCGTGCAAAAGTGACGACCGTGCAAAAGTGACGCCGTGCAAAAGTGTCCCCTCCTGCAAAAGTGACCCTGCGTGCAAAAGTGACGCCGTGCAAAAGTGTCCCTTCGTGCAAAAGTGACGCTTGTGCAAAGGTGTCGCCGTGCAAAAGTGTCCCTTCGTGCAAAAGTGACCCTTCGTGCAAAAGTGACCCTTCGTGCAAAAGTATCCCTTCGTGCAAAAGTGACGTTCGTGCAAAAGTGACCCGTTCCCAGTTTAAGATATATCTTTTTTTACAATTTTTGTTTAATATTTAAAGCAAAGTTTCCAAACCATTTTGAAAACTGCGCTAACTTAAAAAAAAACTTAGTCAGTCTTCTTTGTTAACCTACCCAAACCATGTAGTGTTACTTTCAAATCTTCCGTCAATTATACTTCAGACCTAAAATTGTACTTAGAGGTCAGTGTGAGCTGAAAAAAAGCTGAGTCATCAATTTTTCAAAGCTTGTTTTGTTTTATTTCGTTTTAATTCATAATATTATCTGTAACCCACGTTACCAAAACAAAAGAATTAGTAAAAAATTAAATTAAAAGAAATAAAATTTAAAATAACATGAAATAATTTTCCATATTGCTGACTTAGCTTTTTTCAGCTTTATTTAGCTTAGATTGACTTTTAAGTATAATAAAACTTTACATCAGAAATTTCGATAAATTTCTAATTTTAATTTATCAGTTATTTTCTTACACTTGATTTATAGATATTTAATAGTTTTAAACTTTTTATGCGAGCTGTTAGCTTTGCTTTTTTACATAGTTTTACAAACTATCATTTTACAATTCTAATCTTCAGGCTTAGTTCTTAAGTGATAGTTTTTTAGTGTCCTATTAAACTAAGTTTGGGTAAAGTACCGAAATCTGTTTGGCTGCGATGTGTTTGTTTAGAATTCAAAAAAGTTGTAGAAGTGTCTTAAAATTCTCTTATTAATGAAAAACTTTCAAAAATATTCAAAATTCGAAACTTTCGTTCATGTTAGTGCAGGGTTTGACAAACTGCGGCCCGAGGGCCAAATGAGGTGCTTAAAGTAAAAATCTGCGGCCCACAAGCTCCTTTTTAGCCAAAATATTACATTTTCAACTTATTAAAATTTAAAGATTTTGTGATAAAAACTTAATTCAATAAAAAATATTTATTACTGTCTAAAATTAGTTTACTTATCATATTTTTGATGATAAATAACATTTTTAAGTGAAAACTAGAACTTTTTTTTAAATAAATTCGGCCCTCAAAAATATTTTATAATTATTGCGGTCTGCGACCAATTTTTCCTAGGGAAATTAGCCCGCGAATTACATAGTGCTACTTACCCCTGGGTTAGTGCTTATCAAATAGTTGTTGACAGTATAATGCACGCATTACAATAAAAGCAGTCTATTGACAATGTGCGACCTGGTTTTGTATCATTCTTTTTGTTTGTTGGTTTATGTAGAATGGTATACAACATTTTATTAATTTAAAACGTGCTTAAATGGTTTACACTTAAATGTTTTAATAGTTTATATTTTAAAAAGAACCCTTTAAATCTGTTTTTAACTGTTAAAATATTTATTATATAGTATATAAAATGTTGAAAAATAATAACATAATTGATATATTGGGGTACTTTTAGTCACATATATTTAAAATAATTGACTTGTAAAAACATGCTTTCGTTAAAATTAATTGTATACGAGTGTTTTACTTGAGAAAAAATTTATTAATTACGAAAATATTAATGTGTTTTTAACATTAAAACTTTGTATAAGTAGTAATCTAATTTAAAAATATTTTCAGCTTTAAACTGAAATATTGATAAGTAAACCTAATTTTTTATATAAGTTAATAAAAACTGTATATATACGTCATATAAGTTAATTTAATTAGAAAAAAATAAAAAAATTATGATGCTATTTTATAACTGTACAGTAATTACTGTAAAAAAATTTTCTTACAATAGTACTAATTACAATTTATTTATCAAAACAATTTATATAAAAAGTATGAATATTTTTTTTTAGTTTCGCTTTGAAATACAAAAACAAAAAATTATCAAAATTATAAAAAGTATTTACTAGTTTTGTTTTCTAAACAGATTTTTCAGGTTCTGTGGTTTAGTTTTTACAATACTTTAGATAAAAACATAGGTCCTAATAATATCTACAAGTCAATTTTTTTTTGCAAAACATTAAACATTTTTTGAGATATAGCTTTTATAAAGTTAAAAATATAGTTATTTTTAGTAACTTAAAAATATATTTAAAAAATGTTTAAGATTTTCGAAAAATAAAAAGTGGCATGTTGATATTAATAAAATCTACATACATATCCAATTTATTTTTTGAAATGTATATAATTTTTGAGATATAGTTTTTGAATATTTTTTCAAGAACTTGAATTGTCGGAATTTGAGTTGTCCAAATTTGAATTGTCATGTAACCCTTTTAAAGATGCGTTTTAAATTATTGTTTATTTAAAAAAAATCAATAAAATAGAAAAAAATAGTTTTTCGAAAAGTATAACAGATAAATGATAAATAAATCTGATGTTTTTAGTTCTTATGTGAAATCTTAAGGTATCACATTTTAAATTGTAAATTGAAATTAAAAAAAAGTTCTTTGTAAGGTTTATTAACATGGTTAAAATTAAAACAGAATAACTTTTAAATAATTTAAAATCTTATAACTTTAATTTTCAGAGTTTCAATTACCGTGCACCCAAATAAAACTATTAAATTACTAGAATAAATGTAGATTTTTTTTAAAGACATTAAAAGTTGTTTTTATTACAAAATAATTTAGTTTATTTTTATTGTAAAATTAATCATTTCAACAAAATTTAATTAAATTAAGTTGAAATTATCAAAAAAGGTATTTAAAAGTAAAATTTTGTTTTACCATTAAACTGCTTTAGAAACGCTAATTAGTTTAATTACTTTATTAAAAACAATAGAGCTTTTTAAAATAAACAAGTCTTATTTCAACTTAGTTTATATAAGTTTTTAACACAAATAAGTATTCTACACAGACCATTTGAGAAAATCGTCAAAAAATAAAAGAACTTATTTAACATTGGTGTGCCTAGCTTTTGTTAATAGCTAAAAAAACGAGTAAAGTAGAATCAAACAACTGTTTCCGACTTCGCTAATAATAATTTTATCGACTGGACAACTGATATGACAATTTATACATAAGTCATTTATACACAAGTCACCTTTAAATATTTAGTAACTGACACGCAGACTGTATATTGTACAACCTATAATATAACAAAACTGATTGGATGGTATAACAAAAACCACAACTTGTTCAATCTAATTTAATTTGACCAACATCGTAGGTGATTGACTGAAAGAGTAGGTTTGTGAAACATTCGGCGAAGTGTTATTTTCAACAGACATTCGATGATCGAGTAAATTTTCATTTACTTTCGCGTAAAAACTTGTCTAAATCAAAATTTAAATACTGATCATTTTTTATCAATTTTTGTCTATAGTTATTTATGGCTTATAGTCTAACGTTTTTCTTTTGGCAGCTTTAAAATAAAACACCTTTAAAAGTTTAACATGTTTTTTATACTTAAAAAGTTGTATAATATGTATTTGTTTTTTTTTTATATGTTAACTTTAGATTATGGTTTATACTAGATATTTATATAATTATGCTGGCTCAATTTTAGTAATACAAAAGTATAAATTAAAAACAGGCAGGTAAAAGTTAATGATTTTTTTTTGTGTGAGCCTTCAATAAAGAAGACAATTATCTATTTTCAACTTAATCAGTACTGTATAGATACAAACTAAGCTTAAGTTAAACCTACAGTGTTGTATATAAAGACCAAGTTTTTGTTTAAGTGTCTGTGTTTATAAAGAAGTGCAGTAGTTGTAAAATAATACCATATTAAAAGTACACATCTGGTTATTTCAAACGTAAACAGTTGTAAACTGTATTTTTCACTTTAAAAAAGTACTAAAGTAAAACCTATAAAACCGAATGTTGATTAGATAAAGCATATACAAGTAAGTAGTCTTTATTTCAAATGAAACTTGTTTACATGGTCGGTTAAGAGTGCATTGCAAACTTTAGTTGTTTACGTATAAACTTACCGAAAAAATATTTACTTCGGGCAATTAAAGGCGATGGAGCAAAAGTGTATTCAATTACAGTTAAAAGATTTGAACTTAAAATTTTTGCAAGGGGTCCACGACTATTTTAATTCGGATAACTCAAAATCTTTAAAAAAATTTTAAGGACCAAAACTATAAAAGTAATGTATATTTGCCAAAAATAAAAAATATATATGTTGGTCCAAGTAATATCTACAAGCCATTTTTCTTTTTGCAAAACATTAAATATTTTTTGAGTTATAGCTTATATAAAGTAAAAAAAAATATTAGTAACTTTAAAATATCTTTAAAAATATTTAAGTTTTGCGAAAAATAAAAGGATATTAATAAGATCTACATACATATTCTATTGATTTTTTGAAATTTATATTAGTTTTTAGAACACAGCCTTTTAAATATATTTTTTAAGAACTTGAATTGTCGGAATTTCAGTTGTCCAAATTTGAATTGTCATGTAACCCTTTTAAATATGCGTTTTAAATTATTGTTTATCTACAAAAAACTCATAAAAAGTATAAAAAAATGTTTTCATAAAAGTACAACGGTTAAATGATTAATAAAATCTGACGGTTAATATTTTTATTTAAAATTTTAAAGGACCGTACCTTAAACTGTAAATAAAAAAAGTTCTTCTTAACGTCTAATTAAAAATAAAATAAATCAAACTTTTCACGAACGTGAGTTCTTATAATTTGAATTTTCACAATTTCCTTTATCGTGCACGCAAATAAAACTACTAAACTACTAAAACACATGTTGATCTGTTTTTTAAAATAGTAAGTTTTTTTTATTAAAAAATAGTTTAGTTTATTTTTATTTAATTATTTCAAGATAACTTGTTTACTTATGTTGAATTGATCAAATAAGGTATATAAAAGTAAAATTGCGGTTTAAATTAAAGATGATAATAGGTATTAATATTGTTCTTGGTTTACCATATGTTAGTTTAGTAGAACGTAGACACTTTTTGATAATTAATAATGCTTTGCATTACTAAACAGTAAACTTATTGGTTTCGAAGCTATAATTATTCTGCATAACAATTCGTATAAAAATCATGTGCTAAAAAGCAAATATCTAGTATTTAGCTTTTTTAAAGTCTAAATTAGTGATGCTCTAGGATCAATAAAAGGTTACAGTAGAAGCGTTGTTAACGTCTTTAAAAAAAATATGATTAACTACCTTTGAAAAAATAATAGTAATATATTTTATCAAAAGAATAAAGCTAACAAATGAAAATATGATCCTGTAGAAGTTATAAAAGTATACGGTATTTTAAATATTGAATGAACATCTCCAATTAAACTTAAAAAAATAAGCAGTTATAAATAAACTTATTGTTAATTGAAAGATATGGGATTGGTCTACCATATTTCAGTTTTAGCTTTTCAACCTCTGTTAGTTTCGATAACCGGTAGGTTTTAAGCTTAAAAACTATTTAATTTACTTTTACTAGTTTTTTTTTTACATTTTTCTCCTTATAAAATCTATAAAAGTAGTAATTACCATGTTCAACAAATAATAACTAATACAAGAAGAAATTATAATTTTCTTTTAACTAAACAGGGTAAAAAAATAAACAACTTTGTTTGATAAAAAAAGTAACATAAACAAATAAGCATACGTCTAAAAGTAAAACTTAATATATTTGATAATATACAGGGTTGCCACTCTCTGAGTCAAAAAAACTGCTCTAAGTTATTTTAAACTGCTCTGAGTCACAACGAGATTTTTATAAATTTTCATAAATCTAAAATCTTTTAAAAATCAATAAAAATTAAATTTTTTAACATAATTGGTTAAAAACTAGTGTAACCGTGAGTTATTTTATTATCCAGACCAATCATTAGACCTAAAGGCAAGGATCGGATATCAGAATATATCAAAAAAAAGTGTGGTAGTCTAAGAGTTTAACTGCATCTGTGAAGGTAGTTATATCCGTATGACTTCAAAGCAATTTGGTAAAACGATTAAAGAACATATTCTAAAAATTATTGATGAAGTTTTTAAATTTAGTAATAATGAAAATAGATCTAAAATAGTAGTAAATACTACCAAAAGATTTGCTATTACAGAATACCTAGTTAATAGCTCTGATTGTGCGAGTAATTATAAGTTGAAAAGATTTAAAATAATAAGAAAAAAAAAATTATATTTATGATTTAATTAAACTTGAGGCTATATGCATTTTGTTAAGAAAACCTAAGTTGTGTAAAAATAAAGAACTTGATTATACTGTTTCTTTGTTTTCATAACTAGTTTTATAAGTTGTTACGTATGTTTTATTTATTTTTCAGTTGTATTGTGATAAAAAGTACTTATGTATTTTTAATTACCATTTGCTTAGTTATCATTACTTTTACATTGATTACTTTTTGACTATATAAACCGGATTTGAAACTTCATTTCTTAGTAAACAACTACCGAGTTAAGCACAAAACATATAATGTTATTAAATTTGAGTTTTGTGTATTTTTGAAATAAATTAATCTATCTTCTTTTAGTATGACAAGTTTTTAATGTGTATTGCATTAAGAAGATTTTGACACCGAACTTTGAAAATTCATCCTAACACAATAACAATAACAACTTAGTATAGTTTTAAATAACTTATAGTTACATTAAAGTAAAAATTAGTATTTTTTATTTATACTGTATTTTATATTTATAAAAACTAATACATCATTGCTTTATAAATTTATATCATTGAATATATGTAAGACTATTTAAATTATCTTTTAAGTAAGAAAATGAAAACTATTTTACTGAATTTTACTTTTTTAAGATTATTAAACTTTACTTTATGAATTAATTTAAAATGAAATTTTAAACATCCATAAATACTAGTAGTTTTTCTTAAAATCCTAAATCATTGAAAATGTTAAAGATAACCGTTATTAAAATATTGTTCAGTGTATACAAAGTTTTAGTATAGATAAAAGTAACACCGTCCAGTTATGAAGAAGTTTGTTATTGAGTCAAGGGATAAAGCACAAAACCATTTTGAAAAAAAATTATTAAAGAATTTCAACAAAAAAGGTTTGAATTATAAACTTCGTACATTAAAATGTTTGTAAATGCTAAATATGATTAGTAATAATAATGATTTTTGAGCTTTTTGTTTAGTAATTTTTAATATAAACTAAGTAATTTGTAAGCATATATGTATTTTTATATTTAGTAGTCTACAAAAACTTCTTATCTAACATGAAAATGTAAAATTATGTTCGTTTTAGTGAATATAACATCCCTAATTTATTTAAAAGGATTTTGTTTTAACGTAAACCTATTTTTTATAACCAGATATCTGAAAGTAATTTTTCCAATTTATCTGTACAATTTACAGTTTAACTAAGATTTATTTTTAACCTTCTATAAAGGGTTGTAACATAAAACAAGTCTTAAGCAGGGCTTCTCAAACTTATTTTCATTACCAGATATTTCCAAAACATTTGATAGAAATCTACTTATTTTTACTAGCCCTAGAATATCTGTTGTAAGTTCTAAATTTAACTTTTACTATACTTCAGATGCCTTTATTTTTACTCTTCAAAACAAACCCTCTATGTTTAGCCTAAACTTTTTAGTTGTAGATGCCATATTTAATATCGCCCCATGGGGTTATATACTCCTATTTTCTGCAAGTTTCATTACCTACGCCAGAAAAGGAGTGTAATTATTTATAGCCCTCATACTAGTTATCACCCTCGACCTGTTAAAATGGCAACGGGTAGTTTTTGCACTGCATCATTTTCGCACGAGTGTACGCTTTAGCACCTTATACGTTTTAGATAAACTTTATATTTTTCAGATGAAAATGAGATAAAGAAAAACGAATTGATTTTAGCTTTGAAACTGGGTAAGTTTTTGCTAGATAAAGATATTAGTATGAAGACATGCGAGTACTTCAAGACAATAACTTTGAAAAACGTCACAACGTTTTACAGATTAGCTAATTTATATCAACTGTACAACGTACCTGAGCAAACTCTGGCTTATATTGAACGTTGTTTTCAAATGGTAGCTGATACTCAAAACTTTTTACACTTAAACTTTAGTCTTGTTGCAAAAATTTTTGCAAGCTCTGAGTTGAACCTTCACTCTGAAGTTGAAGTCTTTAATGCAGCAAACAGTTGGTTAAAACACAGCAGTGAAGAACGTAGCAAACATGCAATAGAACTGCTATTAAAAGTTCGGCTTAATCTGCTGTCAAAAGATGCAGTGAGACATCTTTTGAATATAAATTCATCATTTCAAGAAAACATTAAATGTGCTAGAATATTGAATGCAGCTTTAGTTAACGAGAAAACCATTTCAAGTAACTATTCTGAAAGTAGATATTGCAGCCAAAATAAGTTTAATATAATGTTATTAGGTGGCTTTGGACTTAATTATTGCGCTGTTAGAACTGCACTTCAAATTAATGGGAGCAACTTTAGTGATGTTAAAGTTTTACCTGATATAATAAATGAAAGACAGTTTTCCAAAGTTATTTGTTTGAAAGAAGATGTTTATATACTCGGTGGTTATGATGTAAACGCACAAAATATAAGAAGTATTGATAAATATTCACATTCTACTAACAAATGGACCGTAGTAGGTTATATGATTGATGACCGTTATAACTTTTGTGCATGTGCATTTATGATGAAAATATTTATATTTGGAGGTCGGTGTAAAGTAAATCATAATGAAATAATAACGACGGCTAATACTTGTCTAAAATTAGATGTCAGTGACAAAAGTTTGAATAAAATTACCGAAATGAGAACGCCAAGATCAGATGCAGCCTGTGTTGTTTTTGAAGGAAACATAATAGTCTCTGGTGGAAACGTTGATTTTAATGAAGACACAAACACAGTAGAGTCATATGATGTTATTGCTGACAAATGGTCATCATTTCCTAGTATGATGCATGGTAAGTTTAAACATAGTTTGGCTGTTGTTAGAAATTTCTTATTTGCTTTCGATACCTATCCTGGTTTAGCTGAGGTTTTTGACACTGTTAGTAATAAATTTGTTGCTCTTAAACAAGAACATTCTTTCGTTGATCTTGAAGCTGTATCGATAGGTAGTAAGATCATAATCATTCAAAATGAGAAAAAGCAGATACTTTGTTATGATGTTGATAAAGAGGAATGGTCTGAAGAACCGTTTGGAACTACAGAACATCTAATAGGTTTCGCTTGTGCAAAAGTACCTTGGTTCTAAATATTTTTAAGTTATAACAGTTTAAACTAGGGTTTCTCTAGCTTATTTTCATGGTCAATCCCTTTGCAAAAATTAAAAACAAAAAAGTTCGTTCAAGCGAAGTTTATTATAAATTATGTTGTCGTACTTTTCTTTTGGTTAATTATCTTATCAAGTTAAACATTTTTGTTGTTTAAATAAACTTAAAGCTCAAAAAATATCTCTTTATATTACCTTTAATTTGGTTACTTAATATTATTTTAACATATACAGTATGTTAATAAAAATATTTACTATTAAACTGCTTTAGAGACGCTCTTTAGTTGAAATACTATATAGAAAATAATTATACTTTTTAAAATCAATATATCTTACATAAATAAATTATAAATTTATCTTTGTTTGTATAAGTTTTTAAAACAAATAAGTATATTGTACAACCTATAAATAATAAAACTGACTCAATGGTATATCAAAAAACCACAACTTGTTTATATTAATTATTTTGACTAGCATCGTAGGTCATTGATTATTAGAATAAGTTTGTGCAACAGTCGGCAACCTGATATTTTCGGCCAATAGACATGCGTTGCTTGCGTAAGTTTTCTTTTAATTTCTTATTAAAAATATTGTGCAAACCAAAAAATATTTATCTTTTTTAATTAAAAAAATTAATAAAATCTTACTCTATGTACATGTAAGTGATTTCTAGCTATTGACTTTTGAAGTTTTGCTGTTAACCAGTGTTTTATAATTTTATACTGTAAAATAAACAAACCATTATTAATGTTAACAAAGTTTTTACTATACTAAGCTGCTATAATAAATATTTTAAAACCTTTTATGTTTACGTTTTAAAAGTTATAGTAAGATTTTATAAATATACAAGGTTTGATCAGATATTTTCAAATATCGGGCTCAAGAAACACCTTTATAAATTTAGTTCGTTAACTAGTAAGTTACTTAAAAAAGTGTATTTGTTTCAGTAATTAAAACAATAGTATTATTTTTTAAAGTGTTTTATAAACAGTAACCTTAAATTTAAGGAGAGTATGCTTAAAGCTCAGTGTGATCTAAAGAAAGCTGAATCAGCATTTTTTGAATTTTTTATATTAAGTTTAATTTTTTATTTATCCTTTTCCCTGACCCACCTTACTCAAAAATTTTAGATATTAATCAAAAAGTTTAAACAATCAAAATTAAAACCAACATGAAAAAAAGCTTTTTTTTGTTGCTGAACCACCTTTTTAAATCTTATAATGACTTTTAAGTATACTAGCCGCATTTAAATTTAAACATTTAAATAAAATTTATGTTTAACTCAAACATCTGAACTAAACAGTTTAACTTCAGCTAAAGAACTTATAGTTTAAGATGGGTGGGTGTCAATTTTGCACGAGCGTCTGTTTTGCACGAGCGTCACTTTTGCACGAAGGGACACTTTTGCACGAGCGTCACTTTTGCACGAGGGGACACTTTTGCACGGCGTCACTTTTGCACGGTCGACACTTTTGCATGGCGTCACTTTTGCACGAAGAGACATTTTTGCACGGCGACATTTTTTCACGATGACAATTCTTTATGGCAGCTTTGTTGCACAACCACACTTTTGCACTTAGAGTCACTTTTGCACGAGATACGTTTTGCATGAAGGTACATTTTTGCACGAGGGGACTCTTTTGCACGGCGTCTTTTTAGCACGAAAAGACACTTATGCACAGAGTCATTTTTGCAAGAGGAGACACTTTTTCTAGGCGACATTTTTTCATGATGACAATTTTTTACGGCAGCTTTGTTGCACAACGACACTTTTGCACAACGTCACTTTTTTAAGATGAAGTTTTACACAGCGACATTTTGGCACTATGACCTTTCCGCACGGAACATCATTTTGCATGAAGTCCAATTAAACGCTTATTTAGATTTATAACATATAGAAAAACATAAATCTATTGCGTTCGTTTTTTTATTATATTTAAAAAATGTACTCAGATAAAAATATATATTTTAATGTATTGAAGTACATTTTTTTAAAGATTGATAATATAAATTGAAACCTTTTTTTAACTTTAAAAATAAAACTTTTGTATTAATTATTTTCTAAAAAATCTCAATTTAAAAACAATGTGCATTAAAAAAGCCAAAAAATTACTTACTTTTCTTGAATCAATTTACTTACATTTAAAGTATTTTTATATCCTATTTCAAAACTAAATTAATTTTTTTGTCCCTTGTATAAATCTTTTATAAATAACTTTAATTTATCTTATCGTTAGTTTGTTTCTAACATCAATTTTTACTGTTTGAAATTTTAAATATTTGGTTTTTTTCCTTAAATATAGGTATGTTATAAAATTTTAGTTTTCAGTTTCTTTTTATGTTACAGATTTGGTACTAGCTAAAAAATACTTTTAATTGGCCTGCATGTAAAATTGATGTTCCGTGCGGAAAAGTCATAGTGCCAAAATGTCGCTGTGTAAATATTGATCTTAAAAAAGTGACGCTGTGCACAAGTGTCGTTGTGCAACAAAGCTGCCGTAAAAAATTGTCATCATGAAAAAATGTCGCCTAGAAAAAGTGTCTTCTCTTGGAAGCGTGCATAAGTGTCTCATCGTGCAAAAATGATGCCAGGCAAAAATGACGAAAGTGCAGAAGTGTCACCTCGTGCAAATGAGACTCTCCGTGCAAAAGTGTTGTTGAGCAAGAAAGCTGCCGTAAAAAATTGTCATCGTGTAAAAATGTTGCCGTGCAAAAGTGACCCTCCGTGCAAAAGAGTCGCCGTGCAAAAGAGTCCCCTCGTGCAAAAGTGACCATCCGTGCAAAAAAGACGCCGTGCAAAAGTGTCCCCTCGTGCAAAAGTGACCCTCCGTGCAAAAGAGTCGCCGTGCAAAAGTGTCCCCTCGTGCAAAAGTGACGACTGGCAAAAGTGACGCCGTGCAAAAGTGTCCCTTCCTGCAAAAGTGACCCTGCGTGCAAAAGTGACGCCGTGCAAAAGTGTCCCTTCGTGCAAAAGTGACGCTTGTGCAAAGGTGTCGCCGTGCAAAAGTGTCCCTTCGTGCAAAAGTGACCCTTCGTGCAAAAGTGACCCTTCGTGCAAAAGTGTCCCTTCGTGCAAAAGTGACGTTCGGGCAAAAGTGACCCGTTCCCAGTTTAAGATATATCTTTTTTTACAATTTTTGTTTAATATTTAAAGCAAAGTTTCCAAACCATTTTGAAAACTGCGCTAACTTAAAAAAAACTTAGTCAGTCTTCTTTGTTAACCTACCCAAACCATGTAGTGTAACTTTCAAATCTTCCGTCAATTATACTTCAGACCTAAAATTGTACTTAGAGGTCAGTGTAAGCTGAAAAAAAGCTGAGTCATCAATTTTTCAAAGCTTGTTTTGTTTTATTTCGTTTTAATTCATAATATTATCTGTAACCCACGTTACCAAAACAAAAGAATTAGTAAAAAATTAAATTAAAAGAAATAAAATTTAAAATAACATGAAATAATTTTCCATATTGCTGACTTAGCTTTTTTCAGCTTTATTTAGCTTAGATTGACTGTTAAGTATAATAAAACTTTACATCAGAAATTTCGATAAATTTCTAATTTTAATTTATCAGTTATTTTGTTACACTTGATTTATAGATATTTAATAGTTTTAAACTTTTTATGCGAGCTGTTAGCTTTGCTTTTTTACATAGTTTTACAACTTATCATTTTACAATTCTAATTTTCAGGCTTAGTTCTTAAGTGATAGTTTTTTAGTGTCCTATTAAACTAAGTTTGGGTAAAGTACCGAAATCTGTTTGGCTGCGATGTGTTTGTTTAGAATTCAAAAAAGTTGTAGAAGTGTCTTAAAATTCTCTTAAAAATATTCAAAATTCGAAACTTTCGTTCATGTTAGTGCAGGGTTTGACAAACTGCGGCCCGAGGGCCAAATGAGGTGCTTAAAGTAAAAAACTGCGGCCCACAAGCTCCTTTTTAGCCAAAATATTACATTTTCAACTTATTAAAATTTAAAGATTTTGTGATAAAAACTTAATTCAATAAAAAATATTTATTACTGTCTAAAATTAGTTTACTTATCATATTTTTGATGATAAATAACATTTTTAAGTGAAAACTAGAACTTTTTTTTAAATAAATTCGGCCCTCAAAAATATTTAATAATTATTGCGGTCTGCGACCAATTTTTCCTAGGGAAATTAGCCCGCGAATTACATAGTGCTGCTTACCCCTGGGTTAGTGCTTATCAAATAGTTGTTGACAGTATAATGCACGCATTACAATAAAAGCAGTCTATTGACAATGTGCGACCTGGTTTTGTATCATTCTTTTTGTTTGTTGGTTTATGTAGAATGGTATACAACATTTTATTAATTTAAAACGTGCTTAAATGGTTTACACTTAAATGTTTTAATAGTTTATATTTTAAAAAGAACCCTTTAAATCTGTTTTTAACTGTTAAAATATTTATTATATAGTATATAAAATGTTGAAAAATAATAACATAATTGATATATTGGGGTACTTTTAGTCACATATATTTAAAATAATTGACTTGTAAAAACATGCTTTCGTTAAAATTAATTGTATACGAGTGTTTTACTTGAGAAAAAATTTATTAATTACGAAAATATTAATGTGTTTTTAACATTAAAACTTTGTATAAGTAGTAATCTAATTTAAAAATATTTTCAGCTTTAAACTGAAATATTGATAAGTAAACCTAATTTTTTATATAAGTTAATAAAAACTGTATATATACGTCATATAAGTTAATTTAATTAGAAAAAAATAAAAAAATTATGATAATATTTTATAACTGTACAGTAATTACTGTAAAAAAAATTTCTTACAATAGTACTAATTACAATTTATTTATCAAAACAATTTATATAAAAAGTATGAATATTTTTTTTTAGTTTCGCTTTGAAATACAAAAACAAAAAATTATCAAAATTATATAAAGTATTTACTAGTTTTGTTTTCTAAACAGATTTTTCAGGTTCTGTGGTTTAGTTTTTACAATACTTTAGATGAAAACATTGGTCCTAATAATATCTACAAGTCAATTTTTTTTTGCAAAACATTAAACATTTTTTGAGATATACCTTTTATAAAGTTAAAAATATAGTTATTTTTAGTAACTTAAAAATATATTTAAAAATGTTTAAGATTTTCGAAAAATAAAAAGTGGCATGTTGATATTAATAAAATCTACATACATATCCATTTTATTTTTTGAAATGTATATAATTTTTGAGATATAGTTTTTGAATATTTTTTCAAGAACTTGAATTGTCGGAATTTGAGTTGTCCGAATTTGAATTGTCGTGTAACCCTTTTAAAGATGCGTTTTAAATTATTGTTTATTTAAAAAAAATCAAAAAAATAGAAAAAATTAGTTTTTCGAAAAGTATAACAGATAAATGATAAATAAATCTGATGTTTTTAGTTCTTATGTGAAATCTTAAGGTATCACATTTTAAATTGTAAATTGAAATTAAAAAAAGTTCTCTGTAAGGTTTATTAACATGGTTAAAATTAAAACAGAATAACTTTTAAATAATTTAAAATCTTATAACTTTAATTTTCAGAGTTTCAATTACCGTGCACCCAAAAAAACTATTAAATTACTAGAATAAATGTAGATTTTTTTTAAAGACATTAAGAGTTGTTTTTATTACAAAATTATTTAGTTTATTTTTATTGTAAAATTAATCATTTCAACAAAATTTAATTAAATTAAGTTGAAATTATCAAATAAGATAATTAAAAGTAAAATTTTGTTTTACCATTAAACTGCTTTAGAAACGCTAATTAGTTTAATTACTTTATTAAAAACAATAGAGCTTTTTAAAATAAACAAGTCTTATTTCAACTTAGTTTTTATAAGTTTTTAACACAAATAAGTATTCTACACAGACCATTTGAGAAAATCGTCAAAAAATAAAAGAACTTATTTAACATTGGTGTGCCTAGCTTTTGTTAATAGCTAAAAAAACGAGTAAAGTAGAATCAAACAACTGTTTCCGACTTCGCTAATAATAATTTTATCGACTGGACAACTGATATGACAATTTATACATAAGTCATTTATACACAAGTCACCTTTAAATATTTAGTAACTGACACGCAGACTGTATATTGTACAACCTATAATATAACAAAACTATTTGGATGGTATAACAAAAACCACAACTTGTTTAACCTAATTTAATGTAACCAGCATCGTAGGTGAATGACTGAAAGAGTAAGTTTATGAAACATTCGGCGAAGGGTTATTTTCAACAGACATTCGATGATCGAGTAAATTTTCATTTACTTTCGCGTAAAAACTTGTGGAAATCAAAATTTAAATACTGATTTTTTTTTATCAATTTAAGTCTAAAGTTATTTATGGCTTATAGTCTTACGTTTTTCTTTTTGCAGGTTTAAAATAAAAGACCTTTAAAAAATTAACATGTTTTTTATACTTAAAAAGTTGTATAATATGTATTTGTTTTTTTTTATATGTTAACTTTAGATTATGATTAATACTAGATATTTATATAATTATGTTCGCTCAATTTTAGTAATACAAAAGTATAAATTAAAAACAGGCAGGTAAAAGTTAATGAATTTTTTTTGTGTGAGCCTTCAATAAAGAAGACAATTATCTATTTTCAACTTAATCAGTACTGTATAGGTACAAACTAAGCTTAAGTTAAACCTACAGTGTTGTATATAAAGACCAAGTTTTTGTTTAAGTGTCTGTGTTAATAAAGAAGTGCAGTAGTTATAAAATAACAACATATTAAAAGTACACATCTGGTTATTTCAAACGTAAACAGTTGTAAACTGTATTTTTCACTTGAAAAAGTACTAAAGTAAAACCTATAAAAACAACCGAATGTTGATTAGATAAAGCATATACAAGTAAGTAGTCTTTATTTCAAATGAAACTTGTTTACATAATCTGTTAACAGTGCATTGCAAACTTTAGTTGTTTACGTATAAACTTACAATAAATATATTTACTAAAGGCAATTAAAGGCGATGGAGCAAAAGTGTATTTAATTACAGTTAAAAAATTTAAAATTTTTTAAAGTGCTGCACGACTATTCAAATTCGGATAACTCAAATTCTTTAAAAAAAATTTAAGGGCAACATTTATAAAAGTAATGTATATTTGTCAAATATAAAAAATATATATGTTGGTCCGAGTAATATCTACAAGCCATTTTTCTTTTTGCAAAACATTAAATACTTTTTGAGTTATAGCTTATATAAAGTAAAAAAAAATATTAGTAACTTTAAAATATCTTTAAAAGGATTTAAGAATTTTCGAAAAAAAAAAGGTTGCATATAGATATTAATAAAATCTACATACATATTCTTTTTACTTTTTGAAATTTATATTAGTTTTTAAGATACAGCCTTTTAAATATTTTTTTAAGAACTTGAATTGTCGGAATTTCAGTTGTCCAAATTTGAATTGTCATGTAACCCTTTTAAATATGCGTTTTAAATTATTGTTTATCTACAAAAAACTCAAAAGTGGTAAAAAATTGTTTTCATAAAAGTACAACGGTTAAATGATTAATAAATCTGACGTTTAATATTCTTATGTAAAATTTTAAAGGACCGTACCTTAAACTGTAAATTGAAAAAAAGTTCTTCTTAACGTCTAATTAAAATAAAATAAAATAACTTTTCACGAACCTGAGTTCTTATAATTTGAATTTTCAGAATTTCATTTATCGTGCACGCAAATAAAACTACTAAACTACTAAAACACATGTTGATCTGTTTTTTGACATAGTAAGTTGTTTTTATTAAAAAATAGTTTAGTTTATTTTTATTTAATCATTTCAAGATAACTTGTTTACTTATGTTGAACTGATCAAATAAGGTACATGAAAGTAAAATTGAGGTTTAAATTAAAGATGATAATAGGTATTAATATTGTTCTTGGTTTACCATATCTTAGTTTAGTAAAACGTGGACACTTTTTGATAATTAATAATGCTTTGCATTACTAAACAGTAAGCTTATCGGTTTCAAAGCTATAATTATTCTGCATAACAGTTCGTATAAAAAACATCTGCTAAAAAAGCAAACATCTAGTATTTAGCTTTTTTAAAGTCTTAATTAGTGATGCTCTAGGATTAATTTGTCATAATAAAAGGTTACAGTAGAGGCGTTGATAATGTCTTTAAAAGACAAATATGATTAACTACCTTTGAAAAAAATAGTATTACATTTTATTAAAATAATAAAGTTAACAAATGAAAATATGATCTTATTGAAGTTATAAAAGTATATGGTGTTTAAAATATTAAATGAAGATCTTCAATAAAACTTGAAAAAATAAGCAGTTATAAATAAACTTACTGTTAATTGAAAGATATGGGATTGGTCTTCTATATTTCAATTTCAGCTTTTCAACCTCTGTTTGTTTTGATAACCGGCAGGTTTTAAGCTTAGAAACTGTCCTATTTACAAAACTAGTTTTTTTTAAACATTTTTCTCCTTATAAAATCTATAAAAGTAGTAATTACCATGTTCAACAAATAATAACTAATACAAGAAGAAATTATAATTTTCTTTTAACTAAACAGGGTAAAAAAATAAACAACTTTGTTTGATAAAAAAAGTAACATAAACAAATAAGCATACGTCTAAAAGTAAAACTTAATATATTTGATAATATACAGGGTTGCCACTCTCTGAGTCAAAAAAACTGCTCTAAGTCACCTTAAACTGCTCTGAGTCACAACGAGATTTTTATAAATTTTTATAAATCTAAAATCTTTTAAAAATCAATAAAAATTAACTTTTTTAACAAAATTGGTTTTAAACTAGTGTAACCGTGAGTTATTTTATTATCCAGACCAATCATTAGACCTAAAGGCAAGGATCGGATATCAGAATATATCAAAAAAAGCGTGGTAGTCTAAGAGTTTAACTGCATCTGTGAAGGTAGTTATATCCGTATGACTTCAAAGCAATTTGGTAAAAGAATAAAACAACATATTCTAAAGATTATTGATGAAGGTTTTAAATTGAGTAATAATGAACATAGATCTAAAATAGAAGTAAATGCTACCAAAAGTTTGCTATTTCAGAATACCTAGTTAATAGCTCTGATTGTGCGAGTAATTATAAGTTGAAAAGATTTAAAATAGCTAGAAAAAAATTATATTTATGATTTTATTAAACTTGAGGCTATATGCATTTTGTTAAGAAAACCTAAGTTGTGTAAAAATAAAGAAATTGATTATACTGTTTCTTTGTTTTTATAATTAGTTTTATAAGTTGTTACGTTTGTTTTATTTATTTTTTAGTTGTATTGTAATAAAAAGTACTTATGTATTTTTAATTACTATTTGCTCAACTATTATTACTTTTACATTGATTACCTTTTGACTATATAAACTGGATTTGAACTTTACTTCTTTTCTTAGTAAACAACTACCGAGTTAAGCACAAATCATATAATGTTATTAAATTTGAGTCTTGTGTATTTTTGAAATAAATTAGTCTATCTTCTTTTAGTACGACAAGTTTTTAATCTGTATTGCAAAAAGAAGAGTTTGACACCGAACTTTGAGAATACATCTTAACACAATAACAATATAAACTTATTATAGTTTTTAAATAATTTATATTACATTAAAGTAAATATTAGTATTTTTTATTTATACTGTTTTTTATATTTATAAAAACAAATACATTATTGCTTTATAAATTTATATCATTGGATATATGTAAGACTATTTAAATTATCTTTTAAGTAAGAAAAATTAAGACTGTTTTACTGTATTTAAATTTTTTAAGATTGTTAAACTTTACTTTGTGAATTTAGTTTAAAATGAAATTTTAAACAACCATAAATACTAGTAGTTTTTCTTAAAACCCTAAATAATTGAAAATATTAAAGATAACCGTTATTAAAATATTGTTCAGTGTATACAAAGTTTTAGTATAGATAAAAGTAACACCGTCCAGTTATGAAGAAGTTTGTTATTGAGTCAAGGGATAAAGCACAAAACCACTTCGAAGAAAATTTATTAAAGAATTTCAACAAAAAAGGTTTGAAATATAAATTTTGTACGTTAAATATTTGTAAATGCTAAATATGATTAATAATAATAATGATTTTTGTGCTTTTTGTTAAGTAAATTTTAATATAAACTAAGTAATTTGTAAACATATATATATTTTTATATTTAGTAGTCTACAAAAACTTCTTTTATAACATGAAAATATAAAATTATGTTCGTTTTAGTGAATAAAACATCACTAATTTATTTAAAAGGATTTTGTTTTAACATAAACCTATTTTTTATAACCAGATATCTGAAAGTAATTTTTCCAATTTAACTGTACAACTTACAGTTTAACTAAGATTTATTCTTAACCTTCTATAAAGGGTTGTTAATTAAACAAGTCTTAAGTAGGGCTTCTCAAACTTATTTTCATTACTGGACATTACCAAAACATTTGATAGAAATCTACTTATGTTTACTAGCCCTAGAATATCTGTTGTAAGTTATAAATTTTACTTTAACTATACTTCTGATGTCTTTGTTTTTACTCTTCAAAACAAACCCTCTATGTTTAGCCTAAACTTTTTAGTTGTATATGCCATATTAGTTATTGCCCGGTGGGTTTATATACTCCTATTTTCTGCAAGTTTCATTACCTACGCCAGAAAAAGTAGTGTAATTATTTATAGCCCTCATACTAGTTATCACCCTCGACCTGTTAAAATGGCAACGGGTAGTTTTTGCACTGCATCATTTTCGCACAAGTGTACGCTTTAGAACCTTATACGTTTTAGATAAACTTTATATTTTTCAGATGAAAATGAGATAAAGAAAAACGAATTGATTTTAGCTTTGAGACTGGGTAAGTTTTTGCTAGATAAAGATAAAAGTATGGAGACATGCAAGTACTTCGAGACAATAACTTTTAAAAACGTCACGACGTTTTACAGATTAGCCAATTTATATCAACTGTACAACGTTGCTGAGCAAACTCTGGCTTATATTGAACGTTGTTTTCAAATGGTAGCTGATACTGAAAACTTTTTACACTTAAACTTTAGTCTTGTTGCAAAAATACTTGCAAGCTCTGAGTTGAACCTTCACTCTGAAGTTGAAGTCTTTAATGCAGCAAACAGTTGGTTGAAACACAACAGTGAAGAACGTAGCAAACATGCAATAGAACTGCTATCAAAAGTTCGACTTACCTTGCTGTCAAAAGATGCATTGAGACATCTTTTGGATACAAATTCATCATTTCATGCAAACAGTAAATGTGTTGGAATATTGAATGCAGCTTTGGATTACAAGAAAAAAATTTCAAGTAACTATTCTGAAAGTAGATATTGCAACCAAAATAAGTTTAATATAATGTTATTAGGTGGCTTTGGACTTAATTATTGCGCTGTTAGAACTGCACTTCAAATTAATGGAAGCAATTTTAATGATGTTAAAGTTCTACCTGATATAATAAATGAAAGAGAGTTTTCTAAAGTTATTTGTTTGAAAGGAGAGGTTTATATACTCGGTGGTTATGATGAAAACGAACAAAATATAAGAAGTATTGATAAATATTCACCTTCTACTAACAAATGGACCGAAATAGGTTATATGAATGATGATCGTTATAACTTTTGTGCATGTGCATTTATGAATAAAATATTTATATTTGGAGGTCGGTGTAAAGTAAATGATAATCAAAGAATACTGGCGGCTAATACTTGTTTACAATTAGATGTCAGTGACAAAAGTTGGAATAAAATTACCGAAATGAAAACGCCAAGATCAGATGCAGCTTGTGTGGTTTTTGAAGGAAACATAATAGTCTCTGGTGGTATCGTTGATTTTACTGCAAACACAGACACAGTAGAGTCATATGATCTTATTGCTGACAAATGGTCATCATTTCCTAGTATGATGCATGGTAAGTTTGGTCATAGTTTGGCTGTTGTTAGAAGTTTATTATTTGTTTTCGATACCTATCCTGGTATAGCTGAGGTTTTTGACAATGTTAGTAATAACTTTGTTGCTCTTAAACAAGTACATTCTTTCGTTGATCTTGAAGCTGTATCGATAGGTAGTAAGATCATATTCATTCAAAATGAGGAAAAGCAGATACTTTGTTATGATGTTGATAAAGAGGAATGGTCTGAAGAACCGTATGAAACTACAAAACATCCAATAGGTTTTGCTTGTGTAAAAGTACCTTGGTTCTGAATATTTTTAAGTGATAACAGTTTAAACCAGGGTTTCTCAAGCTTATTTTTATGGTCAACCCCTTTGCAATTATGAAAAACAAAAAAGTTGTCCACTCTCCTATATTAGTCATCGCCAATTACCCTTAACTTTCACGTCACATTACTAATTACTTTCCCTCATGACCAAAATTAGCCCCAAGGAGAATATTGCTGAAGTTTAAATTTAACTTTTTATAATGAAGCTAAATTTTTAAACGTAGAAAGTTGAAAATTGAAATTCTTTGACTGTACTGTTATTAAATACCCTCTTTAGACCCTTTTTTAGTTAGTTCCACCAAATTATTAATATTGCTATAAATAGGAAACCATGGTTGAACCATTTTTTGTTTTTTAAAGGTTTGTAACTTGATAAAAATGAAAATAAAAAATTTATCTAAAACAAACCTTTAAAACAATTTATATTTTAAACAGCTTTATAGTAAATTGATACAAAAATTACCTCTTGATTAGTTTTTTATAACTTGCTTATACTCCACAAATGATACTTTCGTTCAAGCGCAGTTTATTATAAGTTATGTTTTTAGTATGCATCGTATTTTTCTTTTCGTTAACTTTCCTAATAAGTTTACTTTAAAAAGTTTAACTTTCTTAGTATGATAAACATATTTTTGTTGTAAATAAACTTGAAGCTTTAAAGATGTCTCCATATAACTTGCTTACTTAATTTTATTTTAACATATACAGTATGTTGATAAAAAAGTTTACCATTTAAGTGCTTAACAAACGCCAATTAATTGAATAATTTTATAAAAAATAATTGAGCTTTTTAAAATCATTAAGTCTTATATAAATTTTGTTACTATTTTGTTTTAAACCAAAAAATATTGTACACATACCACTTGTGAAAATCGTCATAGAATAAAAGAATTTTTTTAATGTTTATATGCCTAGCCAAACTTAATAGCTAAAACAATAAGTAAAACAGAATCATACAACTGTTTCCAACTTTGCCAATAACAACTTTATCGACTCTACAATTGATATGATAATTTAATTTAACTGTTTAGTAAATTACTATTAAATATTTGGTAACGGAACCGCAGACTATATATTGCCCAACCTATTAAATAATATAACTGGTATATTAAGAAACCACAATTTGTTCATATTAATTAGTTTGACTAACATCGTAGGTCATTGATTATTAGAGTAGATTTTGCAAATGTCAGCACCGAACTATTTTTGGCCAAGAGACATGCGTTGCTTGCGTAAGCAATCGTTTGTTTATTTTAGTGCTTGTTAAATAAGAATTTAAAGAAGGTCGTACGCATTACCATAAAAGCAGTCTATGCGACAATCTGCGACCTGGGTTCGTATTACTTTTATTGTATGTTTAGTTTATGTAGAGTTGTTTATACTCTATATAACTAATTAAGTTAACACTAGCTCAAATGGGTTTCACTTAAATATATTTAATGTTTAAATTTCAAAAAGAACCCTTTCAATCTGTTCTCAATCTTCACTGTTGAAAAATAACATCATAATTAATATCTTGGCGTACTTTTGGTGACAAGCTATTTAAAAATACATCTTAAAGAAATTTTTGTAAGTATTCAAAATAGCTTTATAACTTTTTTTGTAGTAATAATGTAGTTTAAAAAGAGTTTCTGCTTTAAACTAAAAACATTCAAAAGTGAGTCTAAATTTTTACATAACTTAACTAAAACTTTATATTTCATAATAAAATAATAACTATAGATAAACCTATATAAGCAAAAATTAATTATTGTGCTAATTTATAACTCTAACTATTTTTCCTGCTTTTGATAATTTTATAAATCGTAAACAGACGTAGTTTTGTTAGTGTTTAAAGCTGGAACAGCATTACAGTTTGTTCATCAAAACAATTTTAATTAAATGATGTGCATATATATTTCTTGTTAGTTTTCAATTGAAATTAAAAAAATAAAATAAAAGGTTGTTGTCGTATGTACTAGTTTCTGTTGATAAACAGATTTTTTGGGTTCTTTGGTTTGGTTTTCACAATATTTTAGAAAAAAAATCGAAGACGTAAACTATTTATGTTTAAAGTAGTATATTTAAATAAGAAACTTTACACACTTTCTATTCCATCACTTTTCAATACAAAATATCAACTAAAAGTGAAAGTTTAGTGTATAAAGGTTCTAATAGATTAAATATTTAGTTAAAGGTGAGTTGCTATAATTCTTCTACAAATTTTATAAATAACATAAAAAAATTTAAAGTCCTGCTTGTTAAGCTTTATTTAATCATAAAACATATCTTTACTTTTTATAAAAATATGTCTAACTTTGTCGGGTTAGAATAGGGGTGGGCAACGTACGGGCCACGGGCCAGATCTGGCCCGCAGAGTGAAAATGACCGGCCCCCGACCGTTTTTTAATATTTAATGGGATCCGGCCGTCAAATGAAAATGACTGGCCCGCGAACAAATTTATAGTCCCTCAAATGGTCAATATTACACATTTTTTACAACACTTTGTATCATATTTTTACAAAACAAAACTGTTAGTTTATGACTTCAACAACACGCTAAAAAAATTTTTGTATATTAATGTGTACTAATAAATACACCATTCTGTCCTAATATTTTGTGTTGTTCTAACTTAGTTGGAATATCTTTATGTAAACTTACTCCAAGCAAAGTGTTTTTTTAAGTATGATATTTTATATACGTACTTTTGTCAACTATAATGTCAATTCTATTTATAGACATTCTTTAAAAATCTGACATGTCTAAATCTACATCTTAAGTTGTCAGACTTTAGAAAGTTTTTTGAATTTGAAGGACTTAAAAATGTGATCATCTGTATCAAAAAATTATATTCAGGCCGGATCCGAAACTTTTATTTACATTAAAATCCGACCAGATCTTTATCTCGACTTAAATTAGTTTCCAGTCGAATTCGGATCTTTAAATTCAGTATTCGGCTTGATCCGGATACTGGATCCGGTAAATCACTAATTTGAAATGTTCCGGCCCGCAAAAGACTAAATTTTTCCGGATCCGGCCCGTCGATTGAAAAACGTTGCCCATCCCTAGGTTACAAGTAAACATAAGATAGTGAGTAAAGTTATAGTTTTTAATTCATAAATTGTGTTTTGAACTTTTATTCTGAAGAAAAAAAAGTAAACATACACTTTTAAAACACTTCTATTTGCTTTATAAGTACTGTTTTTTTGAATGTTTTGTAGTATTTAACTTTTTTTAAGTCTTAATTAGTGATGCTCTAGACTTAATTTGTTGAAATACAAGGTTACAGTAGTGGCATTGATAATAAAATCGTATCGATGCGAAATATTGAAAAAAAGTATTTTATTAAAAGAACAAACTTAACGAGAGAAAATATGACCCTGTAGAAGATATAAAAGTATATAGTGTTTAAAATAATGAACGAACATCTCCATTTAAACTTAAAAAGATAAAACATTTTAATTGAACTCTTGCTAAATTGAAAGATGTTGGATTGGTTTACTCTGTTTCAATTTCAGCTTTTCTGCCCCGGTTAGTTTTTAAAACCGGCAGGTTTTAAGCGTAGAAACTATCCAATTTACTTAAATAATATTTTTCTGCATTTTCTTAGATTTAAAATCTATAAAAGTAGTAATTACCTTGTTTGAAAATAATAACTAACACAAGTACAAGTATAAAAAGAAATAATAATGTTCTGTTAATTATACAGCGAAAAAAAAAAAACAACTTTGATATTAAACATAAAAGTAAAAGAAACAGTTAAATAAGCATAGGTGTAAATGTAACACTTAAAATATTTGATAATATTTAAAAAATACTCTGTACTGGGTGACCTTAAACTGCACTGAGTCACGATGAGATTTTATAAATCTTATATATAAATTATTTTTATTCTTTATAAAATTAAAAAAATTCAAAAGTAAAAAAAAAATTAACGTCTTTAACAAAATTGGCTATAAAAAAATTTACCGAGACTTGTTTTTTTATCCATTCCAATGCTTAGACCTAGAGGTAAAAACCTGATATCAGAATACATAAAACATGTATGGTAGTTTACCATTTTAACTGTTTCTTTGAAGATAATTATGTCGGTATGACTTCAATGCAATTTGGTAAAAGGGTAAAAGAACATGTTCGAAAAGTATTGATGAATTTTTAAATTAAGTTGTAACTAAAATAAGTCTAAATGAGTAGTAAATGCTTCAAAAAAATCTTTTATTACAGAACATCTAGTTAATAACTCTGATTGTGCAAGTAATTATAAGTTGAAATAACTTAAAAACATTAGAATTTTTTTTAACATTTTTGATTTTATTAAGTTTGATGCTATCTGCATTTTAATAACAAAACCTAAGTTGTGTAAAAATAAAGATTTAGATTATACTGTTCTTTTGTATTCATAATTGATTTTATAAGTTGTTATGTATGTATATGTTTTTTAGTTGCATTGTAATAAAAAGTACTTATGTATTTTTAATTACCATTTGCTTAATTATTATTACTTTTACATTGATTAATTTTTGAATATATTAACTGGATTTGAAACTTTATTTTTGTTGCTTAGTAAACAACTACCGAGTTAAACAAAAAACATATAATGTTAATAAATTTGAGTCTTGTGTACTTTTGTATTTACTTAGTCTATCTTCTATTAGTATAACGAGTTTTTAATCTGTATTGCATAAAGAAAAGTTAACACCGAATTTTGATAATACATCTGAACAGAATAACAATATAAACTTAGTATAGTTTTTAAATAATTTATATTACTATAAAGTAAAAATTAGTATTTTTTTAATTTATACTGATTTTTTTTGTTTATAAAAACAAACACATTATTGCTTTATAAAGTTATATAATTGAATGAATGTTAGACTATTTATATGAACTTTGAGTGAAGAAAAGTGAAACATATTATACTTTATTTTACCTTTTTAAGATTGTTAAACTTTACTTTGTGAATTTAGTTATAAATGAAATTTTAAACAGCCATAAATACTAGTAGTTTTTCTTAAAACTAAAAGTCATTGAAAATATTAAAGATAACTGTTATATTTTATTAATAAATATTAATAATTGTTTAGTGTATACAAAGTTTTGGTATAGATAAAAGTAATACCTTCCAGTTATGAACAATTTTTTCAATATGTCCAAGAACAATGCACGAAAGCATTTCGAAAAAAGTTTATCGAAGCATATTGGCATACAAGGTTTGAAAAATAAAATTTATGTATCAAAGCGTTTGAATAACAGTCAGTAAATGCTATATATGCTGAGTTTTTATAATCTCAGTTCAATATTTTTAAATATAAACTTAAAAGTTTGTAGGTATTTATATTATTATATATAAATATAAATCTACAGAAGTTTTTTATTAAATATGAACGTAAATAAATAAAAAAACCTACGTTTAGACATTTATATTTTTATTTAAAAGGATTTTTTAAACGGAACTATAACTTTTATAATAAGATACTTTTAATTTAGTTTACACAAAACAGGGTTCCCTAAACTCATATACATAGCCGGACCTTTTCAAAAACTAATCTTGATAGCCATAAATAATTAATTCCAAATAGTAAGAATCTCCTTTTTTTTTTTACTAACCTCATAATTAATAGTGTGAGTTCTAAATTTTTTTTAAATACACCTCAAAACAAACATTGAAATTTAGCCTATTTTATTTAGTTTTAGGTTTAGATACTCCCATTTTCTATAAGTTTCATTACTTACCCCAAAAAATGTAGTGTACTTATTTTTTTCCCTTTTACTAGTTTTAACCTCAGACTTACTAAAATGGCAACGGGTAGTTTTTGAATGGCGTCATTTTTGCACGAGTGTACGCTTTTGACCCTTATATGTTTTGATTAAATTTTATATTTTTCAGGTGAAAAGAAGGTAATAGGTAACGAATTGATTTTAGCTTTGAAACTGGATAAGTTTTTGCTAGATAAAGGTGAAAGAATGAAGACATGTGAGACAATAACTTTGAATAATGTTACCACGTTTTACAGTTTAGCTAAATTATATCGATTGAACAATGTTGCTGAACAAACTCTGGCTTATATTGAACGTTGTTTCCAAATGGTAGCTGATACTGAAAACTTTTTACACTTAAACTTTAGTCTTGTTGCAAAAATACTTGCAAGCTCTGAGTTGAACCTTCACTCTGAAGTTGAAGTCTTTAATGCAGCAAACAGTTGGTTGAAACACAACAGTGAAGAACGTAGCAAACATGCAATAGAACTGCTATCAAAAGTTCGACTTACCTTGCTGTCAGAAGATGCATTGAGACATCTTTTGGATACAAATTCATCATTTCATGCAAACAGTAAATGTGTTGGAATATTGAATGCAGCTTTGGATTACAAGAAAAGCATTTCAAGTAACTGTTCTGAAAGTAGATATTGCAACCAAAATAAGTTTAATATAACGTTATGTGGTGGCTTTGGACTAAACTTTTGCGCTGTTAGAACTGCACTTCAAATCAATGGGAGCAACTTCAGTGATGTTAAAGTTCTACCTGATATGATAAATAAAAGAGAGTTTTCTAAAGTTATTTGTTTGAAAGGAGAGGTTTATATACTCGGTGGTTATGATGAAAACGTGCAAAATATAAAAAGTATTGATAAATATTCACCTTCTACTAACAAATGGACTGTAGTAGATGATATGATTGATGACCGTTGTAACTTTTGTGCATGTGCATTTATGAATAAAATATTTATATTTGGAGGTCGGTGTAAAGTAAATGATAATCAAAGAATACTGGCGGCTAATACTTGTTTACAATTAGATGTCAGTGACAAAAGTTGGAATAAAATTACCGAAATGAAAACGCCAAGATCAGATGCAGCTTGTGTGGTTTTTGAAGGCAACATAATAGTCTCTGGTGGTATCGTTGATTTTACTGTAAACACAGACACAGTAGAGTCATATGATGTTATTGCTGACAAATGGTCATCATTTCCTAGTATGATGCATGGTAAGTGCGGTCATAGTTCGGCTGTTGTTAGAAATTTCTTATTTGTTTTCGATACCTATCCTGGTATAGCTGAGGTTTTTGACAATGTTAGTAATAAATTTGTTGCTCTTAAACAAGCACATTCTTTCGTTAATCTTGAAGCTGTATCGATAGGTAGTAAGATCATAATCATTCAAAATGAGGAAAAGCAGATACTTTGTTATGATGTTGATAAAGAGGAATGGTCTGAAGAACCGTATGAAACTACAAAACATCTAATAGGTTTCGCTTGTGCAAAAGTACCTTGGTTCTAAATATTTTTAAGTTATAACAGTTTAAACTAGGGTTTCTCTAGCTTATTTTCATGGTCAATCCCTTTGCAAAAATTAAAAACAAAAAAGTTCGTTCAAGCGAAGTTTATTATAAATTATGTTGTCGTACTTTTCTTTTGGTTAATTTTCTTATCAAGTTAAACATTTTTGTTGTTTAAATAAACTTAAAGTTCAAAAAATATCTCTTTATATTACCTTTAATTTGGTTACTTAATATTATTTTAACATATACAGTATGTTAATAAAAATATTTACTATTAAACTGCTTTAGAGACGCTCTTTAGTTGAATTACTATATAGAAAATAATTATACTTTTTAAAATCAATATATCTTACATAAATAAATTATAAATTTATCTTTGTTTGTATAAGTTTTTAAAACAAATAAGTATATTGTACAACCTATAAATAATAAAACTGACTCAATGGTATATCAAAAAACCACAACTTGTTTATATTAATTAGTTTGACTAACATCGTAGGTCATTGATTATTAGAGTAGGTTTGTGCAACAGTCGGCAACCTGATATTTTCGGCCAACAGACATGCGTTGCTTGCGTAAGTTTTCTTTTAATTTCTTATTAAAAATATTGTGCAAACCAAAAAATATTTATCTTTTTTAATTAAAAAAACTAATAAAATCTTACTCTATGTACATGTAAGTGATTTCTAGCTATTGACTTTTTAAGTTTTGCTGTTAACCAGTGTTTTATAATTTTATACTGTAAAATAAACAAACCATTATTAATATTAACAAAGTTTTTACTATACTTAGCTGCTATAATAAATATTTTAAAACCTTTTATGTTTACGCTTTAAAAGTTATAGTAAGATTTTATAAATATACAAGGTTTGATAAGATATTTTCAAATATCGGGCTCAAGAAACACCTTTATAAATTTAGTTCGTTAACTAGTAAGTTACTTAATAAAGTGTATTTGTTTCAGTAATTAAAACAATAGTATAATTTTTTTAAAGTGTTTTATAAACAGTAACCTTAAATTTAAGGAGAGTATGCTTAAAGATCAGTGTGATCTAAAGAAAGCTGAATCAGCATTTTTAGAATATTTTATATTAAAATTAATTTTTTATTTATCCTTTTTCCTGACCCACCTTACTCAAAAATTTTAGATATTAATCAAAAAGTTTAAACAATCAAAATTAAAACCAACATGAAAAAAAGCTTTTTTTTGTTGCTGAACCACCTTTTTAAATCTTATAATGACTTTTAAGTATACTAGCCGCATTTAAATTTAAACATTTAAATAAAATTTATGTTTAACTAAAACATCTGAACTAAACAGTTTAACTTCAGCTAAAGAACTTATAGTTTAAGATGGGTGGGTGTCAATTTTGCACGAGCGTCTGTTTTGCACGAGCGTTACTTTTGCACGAAGGGACACTTTTGCACGAGCGTCACTTTTGCACGAGGGGTCACTTTTGCACGGTCGTCACTTTTGCACGAGGGGACACTTTTGCACGGCGTCACTTTTGCACGAGATACGTTTTGCATGAAGGTACATTTTTGCACGAGGGGACTCTTTTGCACGGCGTCTTTTTAGCACGAAGAGATACTTATGCACAGAGTCATTTTTGCAAGAGGAGACACTTTTTCTAGGCGACATTTTTTCATGATGACAATTTTTTACGGCAGCTTTGTTGCACAACGACACTTTTGCACAACGTCACTTTTTTAAGATGAAGTTTTACACAGCGACATTTTGGCACTATGACCTTTCCGCACGGAACATCATTTTGCATGAAGTCCAATTAAACGCTTATTTAGATTTATAACATATAGAAAAACATAAATCTATTGCGTTCGTTTTTTTTTTTATATTTAAAAAATGTACTCAGATAAAAATATATATTTTAATGTATTGAAGTACATTTTTTTAAAGATTGATAATATAAATTGAAAGCTTTTTTTAACTTTTAAAATAAAACTTTTGTATTAATTATTTTCTAAAAAATCTCAATTTAAAAACAATGTGCATTAAAAAAACCAAAAAATTACTTACTTTTCTTGAATCAATTTACTTACATTTAAAGTATTTTTATATCCTATTTCTAAACTAAATTAATTTTTTTGTCCCTTGTATAAATCTTTTATAAATAACTTTAATTTATCTTATCGTTAGTTTGTTTTTAACATCAATTTTTACTGTTTGAAATTTTAAATATTTGGTTTTTTTCCTTAAATATAGGTATGTTATAAAATTTTAGTTTTCAGTTTCTTTTTATGTTACAGAT
The DNA here is from genome assembly GCF_965202585.1 of Thalia democratica. Classification (NCBI taxonomy): domain Eukaryota; kingdom Metazoa; phylum Chordata; class Thaliacea; order Salpida; family Salpidae; genus Thalia; species Thalia democratica. The sequence continues at coordinate 89,084,377 of NC_139165.1, forward strand.
TTGGTACTAGCTAAAAAATACTTTTAATTGGCCTGCATGTAAAATTGATGTTCCGTGCGGAAAAGTCATAGTGCCAAAATGTCGCTGTGTAAATATTCATCTTATAAAAGTGACGCTGTGCACAAGTGTCGTTGTGCAACAAAGCTGCCGTAAAAAATTGTCATCATGAAAAAATGTCGCCTAGAAAAAGTGTCTTCTCTTGGAAGCGTGCATAAGTGTCTCATCGTGCAAAAATGATGCCATGCAAAAATGACGAAAGTGCAGAAGTGTCACCTCGTTCAAATTTGACTCTCCGTGCAAAAGTGTTGTTGAGCAAGAAAGCTGCCGTAAAAAATTGTCATCGTGTAAAAATGTTGCCGTGCAAAAGTGACCCTCCGTGCAAAAGAGTCGCCGTGCAAAAGAGTCCCCTCGTGCAAAAGTGACCATCCGTGCAAAAGAGTCGCCGTGCAAAAGTGTCCCCTCGTGCAAAAGTGACCCTCCGTGCAAAAGAGTCGCCGTGCAAAAGTGTCCCCTCGTGCAAAAGTGACGCCGTGCAAAAGTGTCCCCTCCTGCAAAAGTGACCCTGCGTGCAAAAGTGACGCCGTGCAAAAGTGTCCCTTCGTGCAAAAGTGACCCTTCGTGCAAAAGTGTCCCTTCGTGCAAAAGTGACGTTCGTGCAAAAGTGACCCGTTCCCAGTTTAAGATATATCTTTTTTTACAATTTTTGTTTAATATTTAAAGCAAAGTTTCCAAACCATTTTGAAAACTGCGCTAACTTAAAAAAAACTTAGTCAGTCTTCTTTGTTAACCTACCCAAACCATGTAGTGTAACTTTCAAATCTTCCGTCAATTATACTTCAGACCTAAAATTGTACTTAGAGGTCAGTGTGAGCTGAAAAAAAGCTGAGTCATCAATTTTTCAAAGCTTGTTTTGTTTTATTTCGTTTTAATTCATAATATTATCTGTAACCCACGTTACAAAAACAAAAGAATTAGTAAAAAATTAAATTAAAAGAAATAAAATTTAAAATAACATGAAATAATTTTCCATATTGCTGACTTAGCTTTTTTCAGCTTTATTTAGCTTAGATTGACTTTTAAGTATAATAAAACTTTACATCAGAAATTTCGATAAATTTCTAATTTTAATTTATCAGTTATTTTGTTACACTTGATTTATAGATATTTAATAGTTTTAAACTTTTTATGCGAGCTGTTAGCTTTGCTTTTTTACATAGTTTTACAAACTATCATTTTACAGTTCTAATCTTCAGGCTTAGTTCTTAAGTGATAGTTTTTTAGTGTCCTATTAAACTAAGTTTGGGTAAAGTACCGAAATCTGTTTGGCTGCGATGTGTTTGTTTAGAATTCAAAAAAGTTGTAGAAGTGTCTTAAAATTCTCTTATTAATGAAAAACTTTCAAAAATATTCAAAATTCGAAACTTTCGTTCATGTTAGTGCAGGGTTTGACAAACTGCGGCCCGAGGGCCAAATGAGGTGCTTAAAGTAAAAATCTGCGGCTCACAAGCTCCTTTTTAGCCAAAATATTACATTTTCAACTTATTAAAATTTAAAGATTTTGTGATAAAAACTTAATTCAATAAAAAATATTTATTACTGTCTAAAATTAATTTACTTATCATATTTTTGATGATAAACAACATTTTTAAGTGAAAACTAGAACTTTTTTTTAAATAAATTCGGCCCTCAAAAATATTTTATAATTATTGCGGTCTGCGACCAATTTTTCCTAGGGAAATTAGCCCGCGAATTACATAGTGCTGCTTACCCCTAGGTTAGTGCTTATCAAATAGTTGTTGACAGTATAATGCACGCATTACAATAAAAGCAGTCTATTGACAATGTGCGACCTGGTTTTGTATCATTCTTTTTGTTTATTGGTTTATGTAGAATGGTATACAACATTTTATTAATTTAAAACGTGCTTAAATGGTTTACAATTAAATGTTTTAATAGTTTACATTTTAAAAAGAACCCTTTAAATCTGTTTTTAATTGTTAAAATATTTATTATATAGTATATAAACTGTTAAAAAATAACAACATAATTGATATATTGGGGTACTTTTAGTCACATATATTTAAAATAATTGACTTGTAAAAACATGCTTTCGTTAAAATTAATTGTATACGAGTGTTTTACTTGAGAAAAAATTTATTAATTACGAAAATATTAATGTGTTTTTAACATTAAAACTTTGTATAAGTAGTAATCTAATTTAAAAATATTTTCTGCTTTAAACTAAAATATTGATAAGTAAACCTAATTTTTTATATAAGTTAATAAAAACTGTATATATACGTCATATAAGTTAATTTAATTAGAAAAAAATAAAAAAATTATGATGCTATTTTATAACTGTACAGTAATTACTGTAAAAAATTTTCTTACAATAGTACTAATTACAATTTATTTATCAAAACAATTTATATAAAATATATGAATATTTTTTTTTAGTTTCGCTTTGAAATACAAAAACAAAAAATTATCAAAATTATAAAAAGTATTTACTAGTTTTGTTTTCTAAACAGATTTTTCAGGTTCTGTGGTTTAGTTTTTACAATACTTTAGATAAAAACATAGGTCCTAATAATATCTACAAGTCAATTTTTTTTTTGCAAAACATTAAATATTTTTTGAGATATAGCTTTTATAAAGTAAAAAATATAGTTATTTTTAGTAACTTAAAAATATATTTAAAAAATGTTTAAGATTTTCGAAAAATAAAAAGTGGCATGTTGATATTAATAAAATCTAGATACATATCCATTTTATTTTTTGAAATGTATATGATTTTTGAGATATAGTTTTTGAATATTTTTTCAAGAACTTGAATTGTAGGAATTTGAGTTGTCCAAATTTGAATTGTCATGTAACCCTTTTAAAGATGCGTTTTAAAATATTGTTTATTTAAAAAAAATCAAAAAAATAGAAAAAAATAGTTTTTCGAAAAGTATAACAGATAAATGATTAATAAATCTGATGTTTTTAGTTCTTATGTGAAATCTTAAGGTATCACATTTTAAATTGTAAATTGAAATTAAAAAAAAAGTTCTCCTTAAGGTTTATTAACATGGTTAAAATTAAAACAGAATAACTTTTAAATAATTTAAAATCTTGTAACTTTAATTTTCAGAGTTTCAATTACCGTGCACCCAAATAAAACTATAAAATTACTAGAATACATGTAGATTTTTTTTAAAGACATTAAAAGTTGTTTTTATCACAAAATAATTTAGTTTATTTTTATTGTAAAATTAATCATTTCAACGAAATTTAATTAAATTAAATTGAAATTATCAAATAAGGTATTTAAAAGTAAAATGTTGTTTTACCATTAAACTGCTTTAGAAACGCTAATTAGTTTAATTACTTTATTAAAAACAATAGAGCTTTTTAAAATAAACAAGTCTTATTTCAACTTAGTTTTTATAAGTTTTTAACACAAATAAGTATTCTACACAGACCATTTGAGAAAATCGTCAAAAAATAAAAGAACTTATTTAACATTGGTGTGCCTAGCTTTTGTTAATAGCTAAAAAAACGAGTAAAGTAGAATCAAACAACTGTTTCCGACTTCGCTAATAATAATTTTATCGACTGGACAACTGATATGACAATTTATACATAAGTCATTTATACACAAGTCACCTTTAAATATTTAGTAACTGACACGCAGACTGTATATTGTACAACCTATAATATAACAAAACTATTTGGATGGTATAACAAAAACCACAACTTGCTTAACCTAATTTAATGTAACCAGCATCGTAGGTGAATGACTGAAAGAGTAGGTTTATGAAACATTCGGCGAAGGGTTATTTTCAACAGACATTCGATGATCGAGTAAATTTTTATTTAGTTTCGCGTAAAAACTTGTGGAAATCAAAATTTAAATACTGATCTTTTTTTATCAATTTATGTCTATACTTATTTATGGCTTATAGTCTAACGTTTTTCTTTTTGCAGGTTTAAAATAAAACACCTTTAAAAGTTTAACATGTTTTTCATACTTAAAAAGTTGTATAATATGTATTTGTTTTTTTTTATAGGTTAACTTTAGATTATGATTTATACTAGAAATTTATGTAAATATGCTGGCTCAATTTTAGTAATACAAAAGTATAAATCAAAAACAGGCAGGTAAAGGTTAATGATTTTTTTTGTGTGAGCCTTCAATAAAGAAGACAATTATCTATTTTCAACTTAGTACTGTATAGATACAAACTAAACTTAAGCTAAACCTACATTGTTGTATATAAAGACCAAGTTTTTGTTTAAGTGTCTGTGTTTATAAAGAAGTAAAATAGTTGTAAAATAACACGATATTAAACGTACACATCTGGTTATTTTAAACGTAAGCAGTTGTAAACTGTATTTTTCACTTAAAAAAAGTACTAAAGTAAAAACTTTAAAAACGACCGAATGTTGATTAGATGAAGCATATACAAGTAAGAAGTCTTTATTTCAAATGAAACTTGTTTACATAATCTGTTAACAGTGCATTGCAAACTTTAGTTGTTTACGTATAAACTTACCGAAAAATATATTTACTAAGGGCAATTAAAGGCGATGGAGCAAAAGTGTATTTAATTACAGTTTAAAAATTTAAACTTAAAATTTTTTAAAGGGGTGCACGACTATTCAGATTCGGATGACTCAAATTCTTTAAAAAAAGTTTAAGGCCACAACTATAAAAGTATAATATATTTTTCAAGTATAAAAAATATATATGTTGGTCCAAGTAATATCTACAAGCCATTTTTTCTTTTTGCAAAACATTAAATATTTTTTGAGATATAGCTTCTATAAAATGAAAAAAAAATAGTACCTTTAAAATATCTTCAAAAACATTTAAGATTTTGGGAAAAATAAAAGGTTGCATATAGATATTAATAAGATCTACATACATATTCCTTTTATTTTTTGAAATTTTGATTAGTTTTTGAAATACAGCCTTTTAAATATTTTTTTAAGAACTTGAATTGTCGGAGTTTCAGTTGTCCAAATTTGAATTGTCATGTAACCTTTTAAAATATGCGTTTTAAATTATTATTTATCTACAAAAAACTCAAAAAAAGTAAAAAAAAATGTTTTCATAAAAGTACAACGGTTAAAGGATTAATAAAATCTGACGGTTAATATTCTTATGCAAAATTTTAAAGGACCGTTCTTTAAACTTAAAATTGAAAAAAAAAGTTCTTCTTAACGTCTAATTAAAAATAAAACAAAATAAATTTTCTTAGTTCTTATAATTTGAATTTTAAGAACTTCATTTATCGTGCACGCAAATAAAACTACTAAACTACTAAAACACATGTTGATCTGTTTTTGGACATAGTAAGTTGCTTTTATTAAAAAATAGTTTAGTTTATTTTTATTTAATCATTTCAAGATAACTTGTTTACTCATGTTGAACTGATCAAATAAGGTATATAAAAGTAAAATTGAGGTTTAAACTAATGATGATAATAGGTATTAATATTGTTCTTGGTTTACCACATGTTAGTTTAGTAGAACGTAGACACTTTTTGATAATTAATAGTGCTTTGCATTACTAAACAGTAAACGTATTGGTTTCAAAGCTATAATTATTCTGCATAACCATTCGTATAAAAAACATCTGCTAAAAAAGCAAATATCTAGTATTTAGCTTTATTAAAGTCTAAATTAGTGATGCTCTAGGATTAGTTTGTCAGAATAAAAGGTTACAGTAGAGGCGTTGACAACGTCTTTAAAAAAAATATGATTGACTACCTTTAAAAAAATTAGTATTATACTTTATTAAAAGAATAAAGCTAACAAATAAAAATATGATCCTGTAGAAGTTATAAAAGTTATAGTGTTTGAAATATTGAATGAACATCTCCAATTTAACTTAAAAAAATAAGCAGTTATAAATAAACTTATTGTTAATTGAAAGATATGGGATTGGTCTACCATATTTCAATTTTAGCTTTTCAACTTCTGTTAGTTTTAATAACTGGTAGGTTTTAAGCTTAGAAACTATCCAATTTACTTTTACTAGTTTGTTTTTATACATTTTTCTCGTTATAAAATCTATAAAAGTAGTAATTACCATGTTCAACAAATAATAACTAATGCGAGAAAAAATTATAATTTTCTTTTAACTAAACAGGGTAAAAAAATAAACAACTTTGTTTGATAAATAAAAGTAACATAAACAAATAAGCATACGTCTAAGAGTAAAACTTAATATATTTGATAATATACAGGGTTGTCACTCTCTGAGTCAAAAAAACTTCTTTAAGTCACCTTAAACTGCCCTGAGTCACAACGAGATTTTTATAGTTTTTTATAAATCTAAAAGCTTTTAAAAATCAATAAAAATTAACTTTTTTAACAAAATTAGTTTTAAACTAGTGTAACCGAGAGTTATTTTATTATCTAGACCAATCATTAGACCTAAAGGCAAAGATCCGATATCAGAATATATCAAAAAAAGCATGGTAGTCTAACAGTTTAACTGCATCTGTGAAGATACTTATATCCGTATGACTTCAAAGCAGTTTGGTAAAACGATAAAAGAACATATTCTAAGAATTATTGATGAAGCTTTTAAATTGAGTAATAATGAAAAAAGATCTAAAATAATTGTAAATGCTACCAAAAGATTTGCTATCACAAAATACCTAGTTAATAGCTCTGATTGTGCGAGTAATTATAAATTGAAAAGATTTAAAATAATTAGAAAAAAAATTATACTTATGATTTTATTAAACTTGAGGCTATATGCATTTTGTTAAGAAAACCTAAGTTGTGTGAATATAAAGAAATTGATTATACTGTTTCTTTGTTTTCATAATTAGTTTTATAAGTTGTTACGTTTGTTATATTTATTTTCAGTTGAATTGTAATAAAAAGTACTTATGTATTTTTAATTACTATTTGCTCAATTTTTATTACTTTTAAATTGATTACCTTTTGACTATATAAACTGGATTTGAAACTTTATTTCTATTGCTCAGTAAAAAACTACCGAGTTTAGGACAAAACATATAATATTATTAAATTTGAGTCTGGTGTATTTTTGAAATGAATTAGTCTATCTTCTTTTTGTATGACAAGTTAATCTGTATTGCATAAAGAAGAGTTTAACAACGAACTTTGTAAATACACTTAACAGAATAACATTATTAACTTAGTATAGTTTTAAATAATTTATATTACATTAAAGTAAAAATTAGTATTTTTTATATTTATAAAATGAATACATTATAGCTTTATAAATTTATATCATTGAATATACGTTAGACTATTCAAATTATCTTTTAAGTAAGTAAAATGAAAACTATTTTACTATATTTTACTTTTTTAAGATTGTTAAACTTTACTTTGTGAATTTATAAATTAGTTGTTATTTTAAATTTAAATTTTAAACAGCCATAAATACTAGTAGTTTTTCTTAAAACCCTAAATCATTGAAAATGTTAAAGATAATCGTTATTAAAATATTGTTTAGTGTATTCAAAGTTTTAGTAAAGATAAAAGTAATACCGTCCAGTTATGAAAAAGTTTGTTATTGAGTCTAGGGATAAAGTACAAAACCATTTTGAAGAAAATTTATTTAAGAATTTAAACAAAAAAGGTTTGAATTATAAACTTTGTACATTAAAATGTCTGTAAATGCTAAATATGATTAGTTTTTGTGCTTTTTGTTTAGTAATTTTTAATATAAACTAAGCAATTTGTAAGCATATATATGTTGTTATATTTAGTAGTCTACAAAAACTTCTTATACAACATGAAAATATAAAATTATATTAGTTTTAGTGAATAAAACATCACTAATTTGTTTAAAAGGATTTTGTTTTAACGGAAAACTATTTTTTATAACCAGATATCTGAAAGTAATTTTGCACGTTTAACTGTACAACTTACAGTTTAACTAAGAATTATTTTTAACTTTCTATAAAGGGTTGTAACATTAAACAAGTCTAAAGCAGGGCTTCTCAAACTTATTTTCATTACTGGACATTTCCAAAAGGTTTGATAGAAATCTCCTTATTTTTACTAGCCTCATAATGTCTGTTGTAAGTTCTAAATATCTGATCTAAATTCCTAATTTTACTTTAACTATACTTCATATGCCTTTATTTTTACTCTTCAAAACAAACCTTACAACGTTTGCCTAAACTTTTTAGTTGTGGATGCCATATTAGTTATTGCTCGGTGGGTTTATATACTCCTATTTACTGCAAGTTTCGTTACCTACGCCAGAAAAAGTAGTGTAATTATTTATTGCCCTCTTACTAGTTATCACCCTCGACCTGTTAAAATGGCAACGGGCAGTTTTTGCACTGCATCATTTTCGCACGAGTGTACGCTTTAGCACCTTATATGTTTTAGTTAAACTTTATAATTTTCAGATGAAAATGAGATAAAGAAAAACGAATCAGTTTTAGCTTTGAAACTGGGTAAGTTTTTGCTAGATAAAGATAAAAGTATGAAGACATGCGAATACTTCGAGACAATAACTTTGAAAAACGTCACCACGTTTTACAGATTAGCTAAATTATATCAACTGTACAACGTTGCTGAGCAAACTCTGGCTTATATTGAACGTTGTTTTCAAATGGTAGCTGATACTGAAAACTTTTTACACTTAAAATTTAGTCTTGTTGCAAAAATACTTGCAAGCTCTGAGTTGAATCTTCACTCTGAAGTTGAAGTCTTTAATGCAGCAAACAGTTGGTTGAAACACAATAGTGAAGAACATAGCAAACATGCAATAGAACTGCTTTCAAAAGTACGACTTACCTTGCTGTCAAAAGATACAGTGAGACATCTTTTGGATACAAATTCATCATTTCATGCAAACAGTAAATGTGTTGGAATATTGAATGCAGCTTTAGTTAACGAAAAAACCATTTCAAGTAGATATTGCAACCAAAATAAGTTTAATATAATGTTCTGTGATGGCTTTGATGAAAAAAATGATTGCAATGTTAGAAATGCACATCAAATCTTTGGGAGCAACTTTAATAATGTGAAAGCTTTGCCTAAAATGACATGTGAAAGAGTGTTTTCAAAAGTTGTTTGTTTGAAAGGAGAGGTTTATGTACTCAGTGGTTATAATGACTACGAACTAAGTATAATAAATATTGATAAATATTCACCTTCTACTAACAAATGGACCGTAGTAGTTGATATGATTGATGATCGTTATAACTTTTGTGCATGTGCATTTATTAATAAAATATTTATATTTGGAGGTCGGTGTAAAGTAGTGATGTACCGGACCCACAATTTTGGGTCCGGCCGGACCCGGATTCGGACTTTTTTTTTCAAGTTAGAATCCGGCCGGAACCGGACCCGGACTTTTTTTTCAAATTAGAATCCGGCCGGAATCGGACCCGGACATTTTTTCAAACTAGAATCCGGCCGGAACCGGATCCGGACTTTTTTTTCAAATTAGAATCCGGCCGGATCCGGATATCAGACATAAATGGCAATATCCGGCCGGACCCGGACCCAGATAGTGAGTCCGGTACATCACTAGTATAAACTAGCCTGAGTCAGAATGAGGTTTTTAAAAACTGAAAAAAAAGAACTTTAATCTAATAATAAGTAGAACAGCTAGCCACAAGGTTTACAAGTTTAGGTTTTATTTACAGTTTAAAATCTGAAATTAAGTTCTTAAACCAAATACACTAGAAAATTACCAAATATTGAAAACTGGATCAGCTCAAACTCATTCAAAATTTAAAAAGAAAACTAGCCTGAGCTTTTATTAAAAAACTAAACTAGCCTGAGGCAGTCCAAGATTTTCTAACATTCCCAAAATTTTTCAAACTAGCAGGGTTGCCACTGTTTAAGCCAATAAAACTAGCTAGAGTGAGTATAAACAAGCCTGAGTCAGAATGAGGTTTTTAAAAACTGAAAAAATTACTTTAATCTAATAATCAGTAGAACAGCTAGCAAAGGTTGACAATTTGGTAGTAAAGTTGTGGACTGATTGTGGTACACTTAACTTATTAGTACTACCCATCATAATTAAATCCTACCTTATTTAATTAATATCTAACAAATACTAAATTCTAACTGAGACTACTTTTATAATCAGACATGACAGTTTTTAGTGATGAATCTTTTATATAAAACACAACAAGAAATAGTAGCATATACAAAATTATTAATTACTTTGGTAACACTTTAAAAACTGGAAGCTATTTAAATCTATATCAAAAGACTTAAAACTTTTAGTAAACAAGAAACTGTAAAATTTTTAATAAGTTATTAAACTATAAACCTGGCTTAAATATTAAAACAATTAAACACCAATTGAAATATTCACTTATCACAAAATTTCACAAAAAAGTTCAAGATATTTTGTTGTTTCAAGCTGCACACCAAACTAACTAACTGCTTACATATAAACTGCCTGTCATGTTCTGATGTTTTGTTGCATCAGTATTTAGTTTGAAACATTTTGTCATATGATTCTTATTAGCTCGTACATTCAACCGTATTAACTCTAAATATTCTCTGAGCTCAACTTTAAACAATAAATTATGCAAGTATTCATTCTGAAGTTTTCAATTTTACAACAAATGTAAATAGTTGCATTTCTGAAATATTAATTTCTTAGTTTAAATGTAAACAAATGTAAACTAGTCACGTGTACAAAATGAGCCAATCACGGTAGGTGTTTAATTTTAACTGACGAAAATGACTCTTATTAATTTACACAGGGTTTGTTTTTAAAAAAATACTTTTCAGTATGCTCTTTTCTACTAACTAGATCCGGGTCCGGACTTTTTTTTTTAAATTAGAATCCGGCCGGAACCGGACCCGGACTTTTTTTTCAAATTAGAATCCGGCCGGAACCGGATCCGGACTTTTTTTTTCAAATTAGAGTCCGGCCGGATCCGGATATCAGACAAAAATGGCAATATCCGGCCGGACCCGGACCCGGATAGTGAGTCCGGTACATCACTAGTGTAAAGTCAATGATAATCAAATAATACTGACGGCTAATACTTGTTTACAAATAGATGTCAGTAACAAAATTTGGAATAAAATTACCGAAATGAAAACGTCAAGATCAGATGCAGCCTGTGTGGTTTTTGAAGGCAACATAATAGTATCTGGTGACAACGTTGATGTAAATGATGAAACAAACACAGTAGAGTCATATGATGTTATTGCCGACAAATGGTCATCATTACCTAGTATGATGCATGGTAAAAGTTATCATAGTTTGGTTGTTGTTAGAAGTATTTTGTATGTTTTCGATCGCTATCCTGGTAAAGCTGAGGTTTTTGACAATGTTAGTAAAAAGTTTGTAGCTCTTAAATATCAACATTTTATTGGATATCATAAAGATGTTTCTATAGGTAGTAAGATCATAATCTTTCGAAATGCGGATTCTCGGATAGTTTGTATACATGTTGATAGAGTTGAATGGTTTTACGAAGGTAATATACCTACAGAACAACTAATAGATTTTTCTTGTGCAAAAGTACCTTGGTTCTAGATTTTCTTAAAGTAATAACAGTTGAAACCAGATTTACTTAAATTTATTTTCATGCAAAAATTAATAACAAAAAAGTTGTACACTCTCCTATATTAGTTATCGGCAATTACACTTAACTTTCTCGTCACATTACTAATTACTTTCCATAAAGACCAAAATTAGCCCTAAGGAGGATATTGCTGATTTTCAAACCCTAGTCAAAGCAATTTTCATCTACATTTTACTGCAGGAAATATAACCTTTAGTAATGAAGCTAAATTTAGAAACGTTTAAATTTAAATTCTTTGACTGCACTGTTATTAAATACTCTATTTAGACCCTTTTTTAGTTATTTCCGCCAAATTATTAAATTTGCTATCTATAGGAAACCCTGGTTAAACCATTTTTTATTTCTCAAAGTTTTATAACATGATAAAAATGAAATATATATATATCTAATACAAACCTTCAAAGAAATTTAAATTTTAAACAGCTTTATAGTAAATTGAAAAAAAAATGTCCTCTTGATTAAATTTTTATAATTTTCCTCTACTCCACAACTGCTATTTTCGTTCAAGCGATGTTTGTTTTGAGTTATGTGTTTGTATTTACTTTTTGATTAACATTGTTTCTTTATAAGTTGTACATTTTTTGCTGTAAATAAACTTAAAACTCAAAAGATGTCTCTATGTTTTACTTATAACTTATTATTTTAGCATATAAAGTATGTCGATAAAAGTATTTATCATTAAACTGCTTAAGAGTCACCATTTAATTGAATTATTTTATAAAAAAGTAGATGAGCTTTTTAAAATAGATATATTTTAAAGTATTGACAACGAATTACCATAAAAGCAATCTATGCGACTATCTGCGACCTGGTTTCGTATTACTTATATTGTATGTTTAGTTTATGTAGAGTTGTTTATAGCATAAATTAAGTTAACACGTGCTCAAATGGGTTTCACTTAAATATATTTAATGCTTAAATTTCAAAAAGAACCCATTCAACTTGTTCTCAAATGTTTAAATTTTAATAATACAGCATGTAAACTGTTAAAAAATAACACCATAATTGAGATCTTGACGTACTTTTGGTGACAAGCTATTTAAAAATACATCTTAAAGAAATTTTTAAAAGTAACCAAACAAAAAACTTTATAACTTTTATGTAGTAATAATGTAATTTAAAAAGAGTTTCTGCTTTAAACTAAAAACATTCAAAAGTGAGTCTAAATTTTTACATAACTTAACTAAAACTGAATTTATATTTCATAATAAAATAATAACAATAAATAATGCTATATAAGCAAAAATAAATTATTGTGCTAATTTATAACTCTAAATATTTTTCCGGTTTTTAAATATTTTATAAAACGTAAACAAACGTAGTTTAGTTAGTGTTTGAAGCTGGAACAACATTATAGTTTATTCATCAAAACAATTTTAATTAAAATATGTGCATATATATTTCTTGTTAGTTATCAATTGAAATAAAAAAATAAAATAAAAGGTTGTCGTCGTATGTACTAGTTTTTGTTTTCTAAACAGATTTTTTGGGTTTTCTGGTTTGGTTTTCACAATATTTTAGAAAAAAAATCGAAGACGTAAACTATTAATGCATTAAAACATAACTTTTTATTTAAAACATAACAGTACATTTAAATAAAAAACTTTACATACTTTTTATTCCATCACTTTTTCAATACAAAATATTAACTAAAAGTGAAAGTTTAGTGTATAAAGGTTTAAATAGATTAAATATATAGTTAAAGGTGAGTTGCTATAATTCTTCTACAAGTTTTATAAATCACAAAAAAAAATTTAAAGTCTTGCTTATTAAGCTTTATTTAATCATAAAACATATCTTTATTTTTTATAAAAACATGTCTAACTATGTCGGGTTAGAATAGGGGTGGGCAACGTACGGGCCCCGGGCCGGATCTGGCCCCCAGATTGAAAATGACTGGCCCCCGATCGTTTTTTAAACTTAAATGGGATCCGGCCCTCAAATGAAAATGACCAGCCCGCCAGCAAATTTATAGTCCCGCAAAGGGTCAATATTACACATTTTTTACAAAACTTTGTATCATATATTTACAAAACTGAACTGTAAGAATTTGACTTTAACAAAATGCTAAAAAAAAAAAATTAATGTGTACTACTAAATACACCATTCTGTCCTAATATTTTGTGTTGTTCTAACTTAGTTGGAATACATTTTTGTAAAATTACTCCAAGCAAAGTGTTTTTTTAAGTACGATATTTTATATACGTACCTTTGTCAATTACAATGTCAATTCTATTTATAGACATTATTTAAACATCTGACGTGTCTCAATCTACATCTTAAGTTGTCAAACTTGAGAAAGTTTTTTGAATTTGAAGGACTTAAAAAAAGTGATCATCTGTAACAAAAAATTATATTCAGGCCGGATCCGAAACTTTTATTTACATTAGAATCCGACCAGATCTTTACCTCGACTTAAATTAGTTTCCAGTCGGATTCGGATCAAAAAAGTCAGTATTCGGCTTGATCCGGATACTGGATCCGTTAAATCACTAGTTCGAAATGTTCCGGCCCGCAAAAGACTAAATTTTTCTGGATCCGGCCTGTCGATTGAAAAACGTTGCCCATCCTTAGGTTAGAAGTAAACATAAGATAGTGAGTAAATTTATAGTTTTTAATTCATAAATTGTGTTTTGAGCTCGTATTCTGAAGAAAAAAAAGTAAACATACACTTTTAAAACACTTTTATTTGCTTTATAAGTACTGTTTTAATAAACATTTTGTTGTATTCAACTTTTTTTAAGTCTTTAAAAGTGATGCTCTAGACTTAATTTGTTAAAATAAAAGGTTACAGTAGTGTCATTGATAATAAAATCGTATCGATGTAAAATATTGAAAAAAAGTGTTATATTTTATGCCACTCTCTGAGTCAAAAAAAAAACTTTACTGAGTGACCTTAAACTGCACTAAGTCACGATGAGATTTTATAAAATCTAACATACAATTTTTTTTAATTCTTTAAAAATAAAAAAAAATTCAAAATTAATAAAAGTTAATGTCTTTAACAAAATTGGTTATAAAGAAATTTACCGAAACTTGTTTTCTTATCCATTCCAATGCTTAGACCTAGAGGTAAAAACCTGATATCAGAATACATAAAACATGTATGGTATTTTACCAGTTTAACTGCTTCTTTGAAGATGGTTATGTCGGTATGACTTCAAGGCAATTTGGTAAAAGGGTAAAAGAACATGTTCGAAAAGTATTGATGAATTCTTAAATTAAGTTGTAACTAAAATAAGTCTAAATGAGTAGTAAATGCTTCAAAAAAATCTTTTATTACAGAACATCTAGTTAATAACTCTGATTGTGCAAGTAATTATAAGTTGAAATATTTTAAAAACATTAGATTTTTTTTAAACATTTTTGATTTTATTAAGTTTGATGCTATCTGCATTTTAATAAGAAAACCTAACTTGTGAAAAATAAAGATTTTGATTATACTGTTCTTTTGTATTCATAATTAGTTTTATAAGTTGTTATGTATGTATATGTTTTTTAGTTGCATTGTAATAAAAAGTACTTTTGTATTTTTAATTACCATTTGCTTAATTATTATTACTTTTACATTGATTAATTTTTGACTATATTAACTGGATTTGAAACTTTATTTTTTTTGCTCAGTAAACAACTACCGAGTTAAACACAAAACATATAATGTTAATAAATTTGAGTCTTGTGTACTTTTGTATTTACTTAGTCTATCTTCTATTAGTATAACGAGTTTTTAATCTGTATTGCATAAAAAAAAGTTAACAACGAATTTTGATAATACATCTGAACAGAATAACAATATAAACTTAGTATAGTTTTTAAATAATTTATATTACATTAAAGTAAAAATTAGTATTTTTTAATTTATACTGGTTTTTTTGTTTATAAAAACAAATACATTATTGCTTTATAAAGTTATATAATTAAATGAATGTTAGACTATTTAAATGAATTTTGAGTGAAGAAAAGTGAATATATTTTACTTTATTTTACCTTTTTAAGATTGTTAGACTTTACTTTGTGAATTTAGTTTTAAATGAAATTTTAAACAGCCATAAATACTAGTAGTTTTTCTTAAAACTAAAAGTCAATGAAAATATTTAAGATAACTGTTATATTTTATTAATAAATATTAATAATTGTTTAGTGTATACAAAGTTTTGGTATAGATAAAAGTAATACCGTCCACTTATGAACAATTTTTTCAATATCTCCAAGAACAAAGTACGAAAGCATTTCGAAAAAAGTTTATCGAAGCATATTGGCATACAAGGTTTGAAAAATAAAATTTATGTATCAAAGCGTTTGAATAACAGTCAGTAAATGCTAGATATGCTGAGTTTTTGTGCTTTAGGTTTAATATTTTTTAATATAAACTAAAGAGTTTGTAAGCATTTATATTATTATATATAAATATAAATCTACAGAAGTTTTTTTTTTTAAATATGAACGTAAATCAATTAAAAAACCTACGTTTAGACATTTATATTTTTATTTAAAAGGATTTTTAAACGGAACTATAGCTTTTATAATAAGATATTTTTAATTTAGCTTACACAAAACAGGGTTCCCTGAACTCATATACGTAACCGGACCTTTTCAAAAAGTAATCTTAAAAACAATAAATAATTAATTCCAATTAGTAAGAATCTCCTTTTTTTTTTACTAGCTCCAAAATTAATAGTGTGAGTTTTAAATTTTCTTTTAAATATACTTCAAACCAAACCTTGAAATTTAACCTATTCTATTTAGTTTTAAGTTTAAATACTCCCATTTTCTACAAGTTTCATTACTTACCCAAGAAATTTTAGTGTACTTATTTTTTGCCCTTATACTAGTTTTTACCCCCGACTAACTAAAATGGCAACGGCTAGTTTTTGAACGGCGTCATTCTTGCACGAGTGTACAGCTTTTGCCCCTTATATGTTTTGATTAAATTTTATATTTTTCAGATGAAAAGAAGATAACAGGTAACGAATTGATTTTAGCATTAAAACTAAATAAGTTTTTGCTAGATAAAGGTGAAAGAATGAAGACATGCGAGACAATAACTTTGAAAAATGTTACCACTGGCTTATATTGAACGTTGTTTTCAAATGGTAGCTGATACTGAAAACTTTTTACACTTAAAATTTAGTCTTGTTGCAAAAATACTTGCAAGCTCTGAGTTGAACCTTCACTCTGAAGTTGAAGTCTTTAATGCAGCAAACAGTTGGTTGAAACACAACAGTGAAGAACGTAGCAAACATGCAAAAAAACTGCTATCAAAAGTTCGGCTTAATGTGCTGTCAATAGATGCAGTGAGACATCTTTTGGATACAAATTTATCATTTCAAAAAAACCGTGAATTTGATGAAAAATTGAATCCAGCCTTAGTTAACGAGAAAAAAAATTCAAGTAACTGTTCTACAAGTAGATATTGCAACCAAAATAAGTTTAATATAATGTTATGTGGAGGCTTTGATGAAAAAAATGATTGCAATGTTAGAAATGCACATCAAATCATTGGGAGCGATTTTAATAATGTGAAAGCTCTGCCTAAAATGATGTATGATAGAGTGTTTTCAAAAGTTGTTTGTTTGAAAGGAGAGGTTTATGTACTCAGTGGTTATAATGACTACGAACAAAGTATAAGAAGTATTCATAAATATTCACATTCTACTAACAAATGGACCGAAGTAGTTGATATGATCGATGACCGTTGTAACTTTTGTGCATGTGCATTTATGAATAAAATATTTATATTTGGAGGTCGGTGTAAAGTAAATGATAATCAAATAATACTGACGGCTAATACTTGTTTACAATTAGATGTCAGTAACAAAATTTGGTATAATATTACCGAAATGAGAACGCAAAGATCAGATGCAGCCTGTGTGGTTTTTGAAGGAAACATACTAGTATCTGGTGGTCTTGTTGATTTTACTGTAAACACAAACATAGTAGAGTCATATGATGTTATTGCCGACAAATGGTTATCATTTCCTAGTATGATTCACGGTAAAAGTTATCATAGTTTGGTTGTTGTTAGAAGTATTTTGTATGTTTTCGATCGCTATCCTGGTAAAGCTGAGGTTTTTGACAATGTTAGTTAAACATTTGTTGCTCTTAAACATCAAAATTCTTTTGGATATAATAAAGCTGTATCGATAGGTAGTAAAATCATAATCTTTCGAAATGCGGATTCTCGGATAGTTTGTTATGATGTTGATAAAGTTGAATGGTCCGTAGGTAATATACCTACAGAACAAGTAATAGATTTTTCTTGTGCAAAAGTACCTTGGTTCTAGATTTTCTTAAAGTAATAACAGTTGAAACCAGATTTACTTAAACTTATTTTCATGCAAAAATTAATAACAAAAAAGTTGTACACTCTCTTATATTAGTTATCGGCAATTACACTTAACTTTCTCGTCACATTACTAATTACTTTCCATCAAGACCAAAAATAGCCCTAAGGAGGATATTGCTGATTTTCAAACCCTAGTCAAAGCAATTTTTATCTACATTTTACTGCAGCAAATATAACTTTAAATAATGAAGCTGAATTTAGAAACGTTTAAATTTAAATTCTTTGACTGCACTGTTATTAAATACTCTATTTAGACCCTTTTTTAGTTATTTCCACCAAATTATTAAATTTGCTATCTATAGGAAACCCTGGTTAAACCATTCTTTATTTCTCAAAGATTTATAACCTGATAAAAATGAAATATATATATCTAAAACAAACCTTCAAAGAAATTTAAATTTTAAACAGCTTTATAGTAAGTAGAAACAAAAATATCCTCGTGATTATTTTTTTATAATTTTTCTCTACTCCTCAAATGCTTTTTTCGTTCAAGCGATGTTTGTTTTGAATTATGTTTTTGCATTTACTTTTTGATTAACATTGTTTCTTTATAAGTTAAACATTTTTTTGCTGTAAATAAACTTAAAACTCAAAAGATGTCTCTATATTTTACTTATAACTAATTATTTTAGCATAAAATGTATCTTGATAAAAGTATTTATCATTAAACTGCTTAAGAGTCACCATTTAGTTGAATTATTTTATAAAAAAATAGATGAGCTTTTTAAAATAGATATATTTTATATAAATTTTGTTTCTTTAAGTTTTTAACACAAATAAGTATTATGTTCAGACCATATGAGAAAACCGTCAAAAAATAAAATAACTCCTTTAACATTTATATGCTTAACTGTAACTTAGAAGCTTAAATAATAAATATAAAATAACCATACAACTGTTTTTAACTTTGCTAATTACAATTTTATCGACTGTACAATTGATATAATATTTTATTTTAACTGTTTAATCAAATACCATTAATTATTTGGTAATGGACCCGCAGTCTATATACTGCCCAACCTATTAAATAATAAAACTGATTCAATGGTATATCAAAAAACCACAACTAGTTTAGTTTATATTAATTAGTTTGATTAGCATCGTAGGTCATTGATTATTAGAGTAGGTTTGTGCAACAGTAGGCAATCTGATATTTTCGTCCAACAGACATGCGTTGCTTGCGTAAGTTTTCTTTTGTTCATGGTATGGCTTATTAAATAAGAATTGACAGTAGATTGCAACGAACTACCATAAAAGCAGTCTATGCGACAATCTGCGACCTGGTTTCGTATAATTTTTATTGTATGTTTAGATTATGTAGAGTTGTTTATAACACCCAATTAAGTTAACACATGCTCAAATGGGTTTCACTTAAATATATTTAATGCTTAAATTTCAAAAAGAATCCATTCAACCTGTTCTCAAATGTTTAAATTTTAATATTACAGCATGTAAAATGTTAAAAAATAACACCATAATTGAGATCTTGACGTACTTTTGATGACAAGCTATTTAAAAATACATCTTAAAGAAATTTTTAAAAGTATCCAAAAAATCTTTATAACTTTTTTTTTAGTAATAACGTAATCTAAAAAAGTTTCTGCTTTAAACTAAACACATTCAAAAGTGAGTCTAAATTTTTACATAACTTCACTAAAACTGAGTTTATATTTCATAATAAAATAATAACGAAAAATAATGCTATATAAGCAAAAATAAATTATTGTGCTAATTTATAACCCTAAATATTTTTCTGGTTTTTGAAAATTTTATAAAACGTAAACAGACGTAGTTTAGTTAGTGTTTGAAGCTGGAACAACATTATAGTTTATTCATCAAAACAATTTTAATTAAATATGTGCATATATATTTCTTGTTAGTTATCAATTGAAATAAAAAAATAAAATAAAAGGTTGTCGTCGTATGTACTAGTTTTTGTTTTCTAAACAGATTTTTTTGGTTTTCTGGTTTGGTTTTCACAATATTTTAGAAAAAAAAGTTGAAGACGTAAATTATTTATGTTAGAAGTAGTATATTTAAATAACAAACTTTACATACTTTTTATTCCATCACTTTTTCATTACAAAATATTAACTAAAAGTGAAAGTTTAGTGTATAAAGGTTTAAATAGAATAAATATAGAGTTAATGGTGAGTTGCATAATTCTTCTACAAGTTTTATAAATCACAAAAAAAAAAATTTAAAGTCCTGCTTGTTAAGCTTTATTTAATCATAAAACATATCTTTTTTTTTAATAAAAATATGTCTAACTATGTCGGGTTAGAATAGGGGTGGGCAACGTACGGGTCGCAGGCCGGATCCGGCCCTCAAGTGAAAATGACCGGCCCGCGAACAAATTTATTGTCCCTAAAAGGGTCAATAATACACATTTAAAAAAAACTTTTTATCATATTTTTACAAAACAAAACTGTAAGAATTTGACTTCGAAAACATGCTAAAGAAAAAATTATATGTTAATGAGTACTAATAAATACGCCATTCTGTCCTAATATTTTGTGTTGTTCTAACTTAGTTGAAATATATTTTTAAAAAATTACTCCAAGCAAAGTGTTTTTTAAGTACCATATTTTATATACGTACCTTTGTCAATTACAATGTCAATTCTACTTACAGACATTATTAAAACATCTGATATGTCTCAATCTACATCTTAAGTTGACATACTTGATAAAGTTTTTTGAATTTGAAGGACTTAACAAAGTGATCATCTGTATCCATAAATTTATATTCAGGCCGGATCCGAAACATTTATTTACATTAGAATCCGACCAGCTCTTTATCTCGACTTAAATTAGTTTCCAGTCGGATTCGGATCTTTAAAGTCAGTATTCGGCTTGATTCGGATACTGGATCCGGTAAATCACTAATTCGAAATGTTCCGGCCCGCAAAAGACTAAATTTTTCCGGATCCGGCCCGTCGGTTGAAAAACGTTGCCCATTCTTAGGTTAGAAGTAAACATAAGATAATGAGTAAATTTATAGTTTTTAATTCATAAATTGTGTTTTGAGCTCGTATTCTGAAGAAAAAAAAGTAAACATACACTTTTAAAACACTTTTATTAGCTTTATAAGTACTGTTTTAATAAACATTTTGTTGTATTCAACTTTTTTTAAGTCTTAATAAGTGATGCTCTAGACTTAATTTGTTAAAATAAAAGGTTACAGTAGTGTCATTGATAATAAAATCGTATCGATGTAAAATATTGAAAAAAGGTGTTATATTTTATGCCACTCTCTGAGTCAAAAAAAACTGTACTGAGTGACCTTAAACTGCACTAAGTCACGATGAGATTTTATAAAATCTAACATACAATTTTTTTAATTCTTCAAAAATAAAAAAAAATTTAAAATTAATAAAAGTTAATGTCTTTAACAAAATTGGTTATAAAAAAAATTACCGAGACTTGTTTTCTTATCCATACCAATGCTTAGACCTAGAGGTAAAAATCTGATATCAGAATACAATAAACATGTATGGTAGTTTACCAGTTTAACTGCTTATTTGAAGATAGTTATGTCGGTATGACTTCAAGGCAATTTGGTAAAAGGGTAAAAGAACATGTTCGAAAAGTATTGATGAATTCTTAAATTAAGTTGTAACTAAAATAAGTCTAAATGAGTAGTAAATGCTTCAAAAAAATCTTTTATTACAGAACATCTAGTTAATAACTCTGATTGTGCAAGTAATTATAAGTTGAAATAACTTAAAAGCATTTGAATTTTTTTTAACATTTTTGATTTTGTTAAGTTTGATGCCATTTGCATTTTAAAAAGAAAACCTAACTTGTGTAAAAATAAAGATATTAATTATACTGTTCTTTTGTATTCATAATTAATTTTATAAGTTGTTATGTATGTATATGTTTTTTAATTGCATTGTAATAAAAAGTACTTATGTATTTTTAATTACCATTTGCTTAACTATCATAACTTTTACATTGATTACCTTTTGACTATATAAACTTTATTTGAAACATTATTTCTGTTGCTTAGTAAACAACTACCGAGTTAAGTAAAACACATAAAATGTTGTTAAATTTGAGTCTTTTGTACTTTTGTATTTAATTAATCTATCTTCTTTTAGAATGACGAGATTTTAATCTGTATTGCATACAGAAAAGTTAACACCGAATTTTGATAATACATCTTAACAGAATAACAATATAAACTCAGTATAGTTTTTAAATAATTTATATTACAATAAAGTAAAAATTAATATTTTTTCAATTTATACTAGTTTTTTTTTTGTTTATAAAAACAAATACATTATTGCTTCATAAAGTTATATAATTGAATGAATGTTAGACTATTTCAATGAATTTTGAGTGAAGAAAAGTGAAAAATATTTTACATTAGTTTACCTTTTTAAAATTGTTAAACTTTACTTTGTGAATTTAGTTTTAAATGAAATTTCATACAGCCATAAATACTAGTAGTTTTTCTTAAAACTAAAAGTCGTTGAAAATATTTAAGATAACCGTTATATTTTATTAATAAATATTAATAATTGTTTAGTGTATACAAAGTTATGGTATATATAAAAGTAATACCTTCCAGTTATGAACAATTTTTTCAATATGTCCCAGAAAAAAGCACGAAAGCATTTCGAAAAAAGTTTATCGAAGCACATTGGCATACAAGGTTTGAAAAATAAAATTTATGTATCAAAACGTTTGTATAACAGTTAGTAAATGTTAAATATGCTGAGTTTTTGTGCTTTAGGTTTAATATTCTTAAATATAAACTAAAGAGTTTGTAGGCATTTATATTATTATATATAAATATAAATCTACAGAAGTTTTTTATTAAATATGAACGTAAATAAATAAAAAAACCTACGTTTAGACATTTATATTTTTATTTAAAAGGATTTTTTAAACGGAACTATAACTTTTATAATAAGATACTTTTAATTCAGTTTACACAAAACAGGGTTCCCTAAACTCATATGCATAACCGGACCTTTTAAAAAAATAATCTTAATAACAATAAATAATTAATTCCAAATAGTAAGAATCTCCTTTTTTTACTAACCCCAAAATTAATAGTGTGAATTCTAAATTTTCTTTTAAATATACCTCAAAACAAACATTGAAATTTAGCCTATTCTATCTAGTTTTAGGTTAAGATACTCCCATTTTCTATAAGTTTCATTACTTACCCCAGAAAATGTAGTGTACTTATTTATTACTAGTTATTACCCCGACTTACTAAAATGGAAACGGGTAGTTTTTGAATAGCATCATTTTTGCACGAGTGTACGCTTTTGCCCCTTATATGTTTTGATTAAATTTTATATTTTTCAGGTGAAAAGAAGATAACAGGTAACGAATTAATTTTAGCTTTGAAACTAAATAAGTTTTTGCTAGATAAAGATAAAAGTATGAAGACATGCGAGTACTTCGAGACAATAACTTTGAAAAATATCACGACCTTTTACAGATTAGCCAATTTATATCAACTGTACAACGTTGCTGAGCAAACTCTGGCTTATATTGAACGTTGTTTTCAAATGGTAGATGATACTGAAAAATTTTTACACTTAAACTTTAGTCTTGTTGCAAAAATACTTGCAAGCTCTGAGTTGAACCTTCACTCTGAAGTTGAAGTCTTTAATGCAGCAAACAGTTGGTTGAAACACAACAGTGAAGAACGTAGCAAACATGCAACAAAACTGCTATCAAAAGTTCGGCTTAATGTGCTGTCAAAAGATGCAGTGAAACATCTTTTGAATACAAATTCATCATTTCAAGAAAACATTAAATGTGCTAGAATATTGAATGCAGCTTTAGTTAACGAGAAAACCATTTCAAGTAACTATTCTGAAAGTAGATATTGCAGCCAAAATAAGTTTAATATAATGTTATTAGGTGGCTTTGGACTTAATTATTGCGCTGTTAGAACTGCACTTCAAATTAATGGGAGCAACTTTAATGATGTTAAAGTTTTACCTGATATAATAAATGAAAGAGAGTTTTCAAAAGTTATTTGTTTGAAAGAAGATGTTTATATACTCGGTGGTTATGATGTAAACGCACAAAATATAAGAAGTATTGATAAATATTCACATTCTACTAACAAATGGACCGTATTAGGTTATATGATTGATGACCGTTGTAACTTTTGTGCATGTGCATTTATGAATAAAATATTTATATTTGGAGGTCGGTGTAAAGTAAATCATAATGAAATAATAACGACGGCTAATACTTGTCTACAATTAGATGTCAGTGACAAAAGTTTGAATAAAATTACCGAAATGAAAACTCAAAGATCAGATGCAGCCTGTGTGGTTTTTGAAGGCAACATAATAGTCTCTGGTGGTATCGTTGATTTTACTGTAAACACAGACACAGTAGAGTCATATGATGTTATTGCTGACAAATGGTCATCATTTCCTAGTATGATGCATGGTAAGTGCGGTCATAGTTCGGCTGTTGTTAGAAATTTCTTATTTGTTTTCGATACCTATCCTGGTATAGCTGAGGTTTTTGACAATGTTAGTAATAACTTTGTTGCTCTTAAAAAAGTACATTCTTTCGTTGATTTTGAAGCTGTATCGATAGGTAGTAAGATCATAATCATTCAAAATGAGGAAAAGCGGATATTTTGTTATGATGTTGATAAAGAGGAATGGTCTGAAGAACCGTATGAAACTACAAAACATCTAATAGGTTTCGCTTGTGTAAAAGTACCTTGGTTCTAAATATTTTTAAGTTATAACATTTTAAACTAGGGTTCCTCTAGCTTATTTTCATGGTCAATCCCTTTGCAAAAATTAAAAACAAAAAAGTTCGTTCAAGCGAAGTTTATTATAAATTATGTTGTCGTACTTTTCTTTTGGTTAATTTTCTTATCAAGTTAAACATTTTTGTTGTTTAAATGAACTTAAAGCTCAAAAAATATCTCTTTATATTACCTTTAATTTGGATACTTAATATTATTTTAACATATACAGTATGTTAATAAAAATATTTACTATTAAACTGCTTTAGAGACGCTCTTTAGTTGAATTACTATATAAAAAATAATTATACTTTTTAAAATCAATATATCTTACATAAATAAATTATAAATTTATCTTTGTTTGTATAAGTTTTTAAAACAAATAAGTATATTGTACAACCTATAAATAATAAAACTGACTCAATGGTATATCAAAAAACCACAACTTGTTTATATTAATTATTTTGACTAGCATCGTAGGTCATTGATTATTAGAATAAGTTTGTGCAACAGTCGGCAACCTGATATTTTCGGCCAACAGACATGCGTTGCTTGCGTAAGTTTTCTTTTAATTTCTTATTAAAAATATTGTGCAAACCAAAAAATATTTATCTTTTTTAATTTAAAAAATTAATAAAATCTTACTCTATGTACAGGTAAATGATTTCTAGCTATTGACTTTTGAAGTTTTGCTGTTAACCAGTGTTTTATAATTTTATACTGTAAAATAAACAAACCATTATTAATATTAACAAAGTTTTTACTATACTTAGCTGCTATAATAAATATTTAAAAACCTTTTATGTTTACGCTTTAAAAGTTATAGTAAGATTTTATAAATATACAAGGTTTGATCAGATATTTTCAAATATCGGGCTCAAGAAACACCTTTATAAATTTAGTTCGTTAACTAGTAAGTTACTTAAAAAAGTGTATTTGTTTCAGTAATTAAAACAATAGTATTATTTTTTTAAAGTGTTTTATAAACAGTAACCTTAAACTTAAGGAGAGTATGCTTAAAGATCAGTGTGATCTAAAGAAAGCTGAATCAGCATTTTTAGAATATTTTATATTAAAATTAATTTTTTATTTATCCTTTTTCCTGACCCACCTTACTCAAAAATTTTAGATATTAATCAAAAAGTTTAAACAATCAAAATTAAAACCAACATGAAAAAAAGCTTTTTTTTGTTGCTGAACCACCTTTTTAAATCTTATAATGACTTTTAAGTATACTAGCCGCATTTAAATTTAAACATTTAAATAAAATTTGTGTTTAACTAAAACATCTGAACTAAACAGTTTAACTTCAGCTAAAGAACTTATAGTTTAAGATGGGTGGGTGTCAATTTTGCACGAGCGTCTGTTTTGCACGAGCGTCACTTTTGCACGAAGGGACACTTTTGCACGAAGGGACACTTTTGCACGAGGGGACCTTTTTGCACGACAACTCTTTTGCACGGAGGGTCACTTTTGCACGAGGGGACACTTTTGCACGGCGTCACTTTTGCACGGTCGACACTTTTGCATGGCGTCACTTTTGCACGAAGAGACATTTTTGCACGGCGACATTTTTTCACGATGACAATTCTTTATTGCAGCTTTGTTGCACAACCACACTTTTGCACTTAGAGTCACTTTTGCACGAGATACGTTTTGCATGAAGGTATTTTTTTGCACGAGGGGACTCTTTTGCACGGCGTCTTTTTAGCACGAAGAGACACTTATGCACAGAGTCATTTTTGCAAGAGAAGACACTTTTTCTAGGCGACATTTTTTCATGATGACAATTTTTTACGGCAGCTTTGTTGCACAACGACACTTTTGCACAGCGTCACTTTTTTAAGATGAAGTTTTACACAGCGACATTTTGGCACTATGATCTTTCCGCACGGAACATCATTTTGCATGAAGTCCAATTAAACGCTTATTTAGGTTTATAACATATAGAAAAACATAAATCTATTGCGTTCGTTTTTTTATTATATTTAAAAAATGTACTCAGATAAAAATATATATTTTAATGTATTGAAGTACATTTTTTTAAAGATTGATAATATAAATTGAAACCTTTTTTTAACTTTTAAAATAAAACTTTTGTATTAATTATTTTCTAAAAAATCTCAAATTAAAAACAATGTGCATTAAAAAAACCAAAAAATTACTTACTTTTCTTGAATCAATTTACTTACATTTAAAGTATTTTTATATCCTATTTCTAAACTAAATTAATTTTTTTGTCCCTTGTATAAATCTTTTATAAATAACTTTAATTTATCTTATCGTTAGTTTGTTTCTAACATCAATTTTTACTGTTTGAAATTTTAAATATTTGGTTTTTTTCCTTAAATATAGGTATGTTATAAAATTTTAGTTTTCAGTTTCTTTTTATGTTACAGATTTGGTACTAGCTAAAAAATACTTTTAATTGGCCTGCATGTAAAATTGATGTTCCGTGCGGAAAAGTCATAGTGCCAAAATGTCGCTGTGTAAATATTCATCTTAAAAAAGTGACGCTGTGCACAAGTGTCGTTGTGCAACAAAGCTGCCGTAAAAAATTGTCATCATGAAAAAATGTCGCCTAGAAAAAGTGTCTTCTCTTGGAAGCGTGCATAAGTGTCTCATCGTGCAAAAATGATGCCATGCAAAAATGACGAAAGTGCAGAAGTGTCACCTCGTGCAAATGTGACTCTCCGTACAAAAGTGTTGTTGAGCAAGAAAGCTGCCGTAAAAAATTGTCATCGTGTAAAAATGTTGCCGTGCAAAAGTGACCCTCCGTGCAAAAGAGTCGCCGTGCAAAAGAGTCCCCTCGTGCAAAAGTGACCATCCGTGCAAAAGAGTCGCCGTGCAAAAGTGTCCCCTCGTGCAAAAGTGACCCTCCGTGCAAAAGAGTCGCCGTGCAAAAGTGTCCCCTCGTGCAAAAGTGACGCCGTGCAAAAGTGTCCCCTCCTGCAAAAGTGACCCTGCGTGCAAAAGTGACGCCGTGCAAAAGTGTCCCTTCGTGCAAAAGTGACGCTTGTGCAAAGGTGTCGCCGTGCAAAAGTGTCCCTTCGTGCAAAAGTGACCCTTCGTGCAAAAGTGACCCTTCGTG
Source organism: Thalia democratica (assembly GCF_965202585.1). NCBI lineage: Eukaryota > Metazoa > Chordata > Thaliacea > Salpida > Salpidae > Thalia > Thalia democratica. The sequence goes on from NC_139165.1 coordinate 89,112,113, forward strand.
CAAAAGTGTCCCTTCGTGCAAAAGTGACGTTCGTGCAAAAGTGACCCGTTCCCAGTTTAAGATATATCTTTTTTTACAATTTTTGTTTAATATTTAAAGCAAAGTTTCCAAACCATTTTGAAAACTGCGCTAACTTAAAAAAAACTTAGTCAGTCTTCTTTGTTAACCTACCCAAACCATGTAGTGTAACTTTCAAATCTTCCGTCAATTATACTTCAGACCTAAAACTGTACTTAGAGGTCAGTGTGAGCTGAAAAAAAGCTGAGTCATCAATTTTTCAAAGCTTGTTTTGTTTTATTTCGTTTTAATTCATAATATTATCTGTAACCCACGTTACCAAAACAAAAGAATTAGTAAAAAATTAAATTAAAAGAAATAAAATTTAAAATAACATGAAATAATTTTTCATATTGCTGACTTAGCTTTTTTCAGCTTTATTTAGCTTAGATTGACTTTTAAGTATAATAAAACTTTACATCAGAAATTTCGATAAATTTCTAATTTTAATTTATCAGTTATTTTGTTACACTTGATTTATAGATATTTAATAGTTTTAAACTTTTTATGCGAGCTGTTAGCTTTGATTTTTTACATAGTTTTACAAACTATCATTTTACAATTCTAATCTTCAGGCTTAGTTCTTAAGTGATAGTTTTTTAGTGTCCTATTAAACTAAGTTTGGGTAAAGTACCGAAATCTGTTTGGCTGCGATGTGTTTGTTTAGAATTCAAAAAAGTTGTAGAAGTGTCTTAAAATTCTCTTATTAATGAAAAACTTTCAAAAATATTCAAAATTCGAAACTTTCGTTCATGTTAGTGCAGGGTTTGACAAACTGCGGCCCGAGGGCCAAATGAGGTGCTTAAAGTAAAAATCTGCGGCCCACAAGCTCCTTTTTAGCCGAAATATTACATTTTCAACTTATTAAAATTTAAAGATTTTGTGATAAAAACTTAATTCAATAAAAAATATTTATTACTGTCTAAAATTAGTTTACTTATCATATTTTTGATGATAAATAACATTTTTAAGTGAAAACTAGAACTTTTTTTTAAATAAATTCGGCCCGCAAAAATATTTTATAATTATTGCGGTCTGCGACCAATTTTTCCTAGGGAAATTAGCCCGCGAATTACATAGTGCTGCTTACCCCTGGGTTAGTGCTTATCAAATAGTTGTTGACAGTATAATGCACGCATTACAATAAAAGCAGTCTATTGACAATGTGCGACCTGGTTTTGTATCATTCTTTTTGTTTGTTGGTTTATGTAGAATGGTATACAACATTTTATTAATTTAAAACGTGCTTAAATGGTTTACACTTAAATGTTTTAATAGTTTATATTTTAAAAAGAACCCTTTAAATCTGTTTTTAACTCTTAAAATATTTATTATATAGTTGAAAAATAATAACATAATTGATATATTGGGGTACTTTTAGTCACATATATTTAAAATAATTGACTTGTAAAAACATGCTTTCGTTAAAATTAATTGTATACGAGTGTTTTACTTGAGAAAAAATTTATTAATTACGAAAATATTAATGTGATTTTAAAATTAAAACTTTGTATAAGTAGTAATCTAATTTAAAAATATTTTCAGCTTTAAACTGAAATATTGATAAGTAAACCTAATTTTTTATATAAGTTAATAAAAACTGTATATATACGTCATATAAGTTAATTTAATTAGAAAAAAATAAAAAAATTATGATGCTATTTTATAACTGTACAGTAATTACTGTAAAAAAATTTTCTTACAATAGTACTAATTACAATTTATTTATCAAAACAATTTATATAAAATATATGAATATTTTTTTTTAGTTTCGCTTTGAAATACAAAAACAAAAAATTATCAAAATTATAAAAAGTATTTACTAGTTTTGTTTTCTAAACAGATTTTTCAGGTTCTGTGGTTTAGTTTTTACAATACTTTAGATAAAAACATAGGTCCTAATAATATCTACAAGTCAATTTTTTTTTGCAAAACATTAAACATTTTTTGAGATATAGCTTTTATAAAGTTAAAAATATAGTTATATTTAGTAACTTTAAAATATATTTAAAAAATGTTTAAGATTTTCGAAAAATAAAAAGTGGCATGTTGATATTAATAAAATCTACATACATATCCATTTTATTTTTTGAAATGTATATAATTGTTGAGATATAGTTTTTGAATATTTTTTCAAGAACTTGAATTGTCGGAATTTGAATTGTCCAAATTTGAATTGTCATGTAACCCTTTTAAAGATACGTTTTAAATTATTGTTTATTTAAAAAAAATCAAAAAAATAGAAAAAATTAGTTTTTTGAAAAGTATAACAGATAAAAGATAAATAAATCTGATGTTTTTAGTTCTTATGTGAAATCTTAAGGTATCACATTTTAAATTGTAAATTGAAATTAAAAAAAAAGTTCTCTGTAAGGTTTATTAACATGGTTAAAATTAAAACAGAATAACTTTTAAATAATTTAAAATCTTATAACTTTAATTTTCAGAGTTTTAATTACCGTGCACCCAAATGAAACTATAAAATTACTAGAATACATGTAGATTTTTTTTAAAGACATTAAAAGTTGTTTTTATTACAAAATAATTTAGTTTATTTTTATTGTAAAATTAATCATTTCAACGAAATTTAATTAAATTAAGTTGAAATTATCAAATAAGGTATTTAATAGTAAAATTTTGTTTTACCATTAAACTGCTTTAGAAACGCTAATTAGTTTAGTTACTTTATTAAAAACAATAGAGCTTTTTAAAATAAACAAGTCTTATTTCAACTTAGTTTTTATAAGTTTTTAACACAAATAAGTATTCTACACAGACCATTTGAGAAAATCGTCAAAAAATAAAAGAACTTATTTAACATTGTTGTGCCTAGCTTTTGTTAATAGCTAAAAAAACGAGTAAAGTAGAATCAAACAACTGTTTCCGACTTCGCTAATAATAATTTTATCGACTGGACAACTGATATGACAATTTATACATAAGTCATTTATACACAAGTCACCTTTAAATATTTAGTAACTGACACGCAGACTGTATATTGTACAACCTATAATATAACAAAACTATTTGGATGGTATAACAAAAACCACAACTTGTTTAACCTAATTTAATGTAACCAGCATCGTAGGTGAATGACTGAAAGAGTAAGTTTATGAAACATTCGGCGAAGGGTTATTTTCAACAGACATTCGATGATCGAGTAAATTTTCATTTACTTTTGCGTAAAAACTTGTGGAAATCAAAATTTAAATACTGATCTTTTTTTATCAATTTATGTCTATAGTTATTTATGGCTTATAGTCTAACGTTTTTCTTTTTGCAGGTTTAAAATAAAACACTTTTAAAAGTTTTACATGTTTTTTTATACTTAAAATGTTGTATAATATGTTTTTGTTTTTTTTTATAGGTTAACTTTAGATTACGATTTATACTAGATATTTGTATAATTATGCTGGCTCAATTTTAGTAATACAAAAGTATAAATTAAAAACAGGCAGGTAAAAGTTAATGAATTTTTTTTGTGTGAGCCTTCAATAAAGAAGACAAATATCTATTTTCAACTTAGTACTGTATAGATACAAACTAAACTTAAGTTAAACCTACATTGTTGTATATAAAGACCAAGTTTTTGTTTAAGTGTCTGTGTTTATAAAGTAGTGCAGTAGTTGTAAAATAACACCATATTAAAAGTACGCATCTGGTTATTTCAAACGTAAACAGTTGTAAACTGTATTTTTCACTTAAAAAAAAGTACTAAAGTAAAACCTATAAAAACAACCGAATGTTGATTAGATAAAGCATATACAAGTAAGTAGTCTTTATTTTAAATGAAACTTGTTTACATGGTCGGTTAAGAGTGCATTGCAAACTTTAGTTGTTTACGTATAAACTTACCGAAAAATATATTTACTAAGGGCAATTAAAAGCGATGGAGCAAAAGTGTATTTAATTGCAGTTAAAAGATTTAAACTTAAAATTTTTTAAAGGGGTGCACGACTATTCAAATTCGGATAACTCAAATTTAAAAAAAAAACTTTAAGGGCCACAACTATAAAAGTAATGTATATTTGTCAAATACAAAAAAAAAATATATTAATGGTCAAAGTAATATCTACAAGCCATTTTTCTTTTTGCAAAACATTAAATATTTTTTGAGTTATAGCTTATATAAAGTAAAAAAAAAATATTAGTAACTTTAAAATATCTTTAAAAATATTTAAGTTTTGCGAAAAATAATAAGATATTAATAAGATCTACATACATATTCTTTTGATTTTTTGAAATTTATATTAGTTTTTAGGATAAAGCCTTTTAAATATTCTTTTTAAGAACTTGAATTGTCGGAATTTCAGTTGTCCAAATTTGAATTGTCATGTAAACCTTTTAAATATGTGTTTTAAATTATTGTTTATCTACAAAAAACTCATAAAAAGGTAAAAAAAAATGTTTTCATAAAAGTACAAAGGTTAAATGATTAATAAAATCTGACGGTTAATATTCTTATGAAAAATTTTAAAGGACCGTACTTGAAACTGTAAAATTAAAAAAAATTTTTTCTTAACGTCTAATTAAAATTAAAATAACTTTTCACGAACGTGAGTTCTTATAATTTGAATTTTCACAATTTCCTTTATCGTGCACGCAAATAAAACTATTAAACTACTAAAACACATGTTGATCTGTTTTTGGACATAGTAAGTTGTTTTTATTAAAAAATAGTTTAGCTTATTTTTATTTAATCATTTCAAGATATTTGTTTACTTATGTTGAACTGGTCAAATAAGGTATATAAAAGTAAAATTGCGGTTTAAACTAAAGATGATAATAGGTATTAATATTGCTCTTGGTTTACCATATGTTAGTTTAGTAGAACGTAGACACTTTTTGATAACTAATAATGCTTTGCATTACTAAACAGTAAACTTATCGGTTTCAAAGTTATAATTATTCTGCATAACAATTCGTATTAAAAACATCTGCTAAAAAAGCAAACATCTAGTATTTAACTTCATTAAAGTCTTAATTAGTGATGCTCTAGGATTAATTTGTCACAATAAAAGTTTACAGTAGAGGCGTTGATAACTTCTTTAAAAAACAAATATGATTAACTACCTTTTAAACGATTAGTATTATATTTTATTAAAATAATAAAGCTAACAAATAAAAATATGATCCTGTAGAAGTTATAAAAGTATATGGTGTTTAAAACATTGAATGGACATCTTTAATAAAACTTAAAAAATAAGCAGTTATAAATAAACTTATTGTTAATTGAAAGATATGGGATTGGTCTACTGTACTTCTATTTTAGCTTTTCAACCTCTGTTAGTTTTGATAACCGGCAGGTTTTAAGCCTAGAAACTATCAAATTTACTTAACTAGTTTATTTTTAAACATTTTTCTCGTTATAAAATCTATAAAAGTAGTAATTACCATGTTCAACAAATAATAACTAATACAAGAAAAAATTATAATTTTCTTTTAACTAAACAGGGTAAAAAAATAAACAACTTTGGTATGATAAAAAAAAGTGACATAAACAAATAAGCATACGTCTAAAAGTAAAACTTAATATATTTGATAATATACAGGGTTGTCACTCTATGAGTCAAAAAAACTGCTCTAAGTCACCTTAAACTGCTCTCAGTCACAACGATATTTTTATAATTTTTTATAAATCTAAAATCTTTTAAAAATCAATGAAAATTAACTTTTTTAACAAAATTGGTTTTAAACTAGTGTAACCGTGAGTTATCTTATTATCCAGACCAATCATTAGACCTAAAGGCAAGGATCGGATATCAGAATATATAAAAAAAAACCTTGGTAGTCTAAGAGTTTAACTGCATCTGTGAAGGTAGTTATATCCGTATGACTTCAAAGCAATTTGATAAAAGGATAAAAGAACATATTCTAAAAATTATTGATGAAGTTTTTTAATTGAGTAATAATGAAAATAGATCTAAAATAGTAGTAAATACTACCAAAAGATTTGCTATTACAGAATACCTAGTTAATAGCTCTGATTGTGCGAGTAATTATAAATTGAAAAGATTTAAAATAATTAGAAAAAAAATTATATTTATGATTTTATTAAACTTGAGGCTATATGCATTTTGTTAAGAAAACCTAAGTTGTGTAAAAATAAAGAAATTGATTATACTGTTTCTTTGTTTTCATAATTAGTTTTATAAGTTGTTACGTATGTTTTATTTATTTTTTAGTTGTATTGTAATAAAAAGTACTTATGTATTTTTAATTACTATTTGCTCAGCTATTATTACTTTTACGTTGATTACTTTTTGACTATTTAAACTGGATTTGAACTTTGTTTCTTTTCTTAGTAAACACCTACGGAGTTAAGCACAAAACATATAATGTTATTTAATTTGAGTCTTGTGTATTTTTGAAATAAATTAATCTATCTTCTTTTAGTATGATAAGTTTTTAATCTGTATTGCATAAAGAAGAGTTTGACACCGAACTTTGAAAATACATCTTAACACAATAACAATATAAACTTAGTATAGTTTTAAATAATTTATAGTTACATTAAAGTAAAAATTAGTATTTTTTGTTTATACTGGTTTTTATATTTATAAAAACAAATACATCATTGCTTTATAAATTTATATCATTTAATATATGTAAGACTATTTAAATTATCTTTTAAGTAAGAAAAATTAAAACTATTTTACTGAATTTTAATTTTTTAAGATTGTTAAACTTTACTTTGTGAATTTAGTTTAAAATGAAATTTTAAACAGCCATAAATACTAGTAGTTTTCCTTAAAACCCTAAATCATTGAAAATTAAATTATGTTTAAGATAACCGTTATTAAAATATTGTTCAGTGTATACAAAGTTTTAGTATAGATAAAAGTAACACCGTCCAGTTATGAAGAAGTTTGATATTGAGTCAAGGGATAAAGCACAAAAGTTTTTCGAAGAAAATTTAAAAAAGAATTTCAACAAAAAAGGTTTGAATTATAAACTTGGTACATTAAAATGTTTGTAAATGCTAAATATGATTAATAATAATAATGATTTTTGTGCTTTTTGTTTAGTAATTTTTAATATAAACTAAGTAATTTGTAAGCATATATATATATTTATATTTAGTAGTCTACAAAAACTTCATATATAAAATGAAAATAAAAAATTATGTTCGTTTTAGTGAATAAAACATCACTAATTTATTTATAGGATTTTGTTTTATCGTAAACCTATTTTTTATAACCAGATATCTGAAAGTAATTTTTCCTATTTAACTGTGCTACTTACAGTTTAACTAAGATTTATTTTTAACCTTCTATAAAGGGTTGTACATTAAACAAGTCTTAAGCAGGGCTTCTCAAACTTATTTTCATTACTGGACATTTCCAAAACATTTGATAGAAATCTACTTATTTTTACTAGCCCTAGAATATCTGTGTAAGTTCTAAATATTCATTAAACTATACTTCAAATGCCTTTATTTTTACTCTTTAAAACAAACTCTCTATGTTTAGCCTAAACTTTTTAGTTGTAGATGCCATGTTAGTTATTGCCCGGTGGGTTTATATACTCCTATTTTCTGCAAGTTTCATTACCTACTCTAGAAAATGTAATGTAATTATTTATAGCCCTCATACTAGTTATCTACCTCGACCTATTAAAATGGCAACAGGCACTGCATCATTTTCGCACGAGTGTATGCTTTAGCACCTTATACGTTTTAGATAAACTTTATATTTTTCAGATAAAAATGAGATAAAGAAAAACGAATTGATTTTAGCTTTGAAACTGGGTAAGTTTTTGCTAGATAAAGATAAAAGTACGAAGACAAGCGAGTACTTCGAGACAATAACTTTGAAAAATGTTACCACGTTTTACAGTTTAGCTAATTTATATCAACTGTACAGCGTTGCTGCGCAAACTCTGGCTTATATTGAACGTTGTTTCCAAATGGTAGCTGATACTGAAAACTTTTTACACTTAAACTTTAGTCTTGTTGCAAAAATACTTGCAAGCTCTGAGTTGAACCTTCACTCTGAAGTTGAAGTCTTTAATGCAGCAAACAGTTGGTTGAAACACAACAGTGAAGAACGTAGCAAACATGCAATAAAACTGCTATCAAAAGTACGACTTACCTTGCTGTCAAAAGATGCAGTGAGACATCTTTTGGATACAAATTCATCATTTCAAGAAAACATTGATCGTGCTAGAATATTGAATGCAGCTTTAGTTAACGATAAAACCATTTCAAGTAGATATTGCAACCAAAATAAGTTTAATATAATGTTATGTGGTGGCTTTGATGGAAAAAATGATTGCAATGTTAGAAATGCATATCAAATCAATGGGAGCAACTTTAATAACGTGAAAGTTCTGCCTAACATGACATGTGAAAGAGTGTTTTCAAAAGTTGTTTGTTTGAAAGGAGAGGTTTATATACTCGGTGGTTATGATGAAAACAATCAATATATAAGAAGTATTGATAAATATTCACATTCTACTAACAAATGGACCAAGGTAGATGATATGTTTGATGACCGTTGTAACTTTTGTGCTTGTGCATTTATGAATAAAATATTTATATTTGGAGGTTTTTTTAAAGTAAATGATGGCGGAATAAACACTAGCACTTGTTTACAATTAGATGTCAGTGACAAAAGCTGGAATAAAACTGAAATGAAAACACCAAGAGTAGAAGCAGCTTGTGTGGTTTTTGAAGGCAACATAATAGTCTCTGGTGACAACGTTGATGTAAATGATAAAACAAACACAGTAGAGTCATATGATGTTTTTGCTGACAAATGGTCATCATTTCCTAGTATGATGCATGGTAAAGACGGTCATAGTTCGGCTGTTGTTAGAAATTTCTTATTTGTTTTCGATACCTATCCTGGTATAGCTGAGGTTTTTGACAATGTTAGTAATAAATTTGTTGCTCTTAAACAAGACTATTCTTTCGTTGATCTTGAAGCTGTACCAATAGGTAGTAAGATCATAATCATTCAAAATGAGAAAAAGCGGATTGTTTGTTATGATGTTGATAAAGAGGAATGGTCTGACAAACCGTTTGGAACTACAGAACATCTAACAGGTTTCGCTTGTGCAAAAGTACCTTGGTTCTAAATATTTTTTAGTTATAACAGTTTAAACTAGGGTTTCTCTAGCTTATTTTCATGGTCAATCCCTTTGCAAAAATTAAAAACAAAAAAGTTCGTTCAAGCGAAGTTTATTATAAATTATGTTGTCTTACTTTTCTTTTGGTTAATTTTCTTATCAAGTTAAACATTTTTGTTGTTTAAATAAACTTAAAGCTCAAAAAATATCTCTTTATATTACCTTTAATTTGGTTACTTAATATTATTTTAACATATACAGTATGTTAATAAAAATATTTACTATTGAACTGCTTTAGAGACGCTCTTTAGTTGAATTACTATATAGAAAATAATTATACTTTTTAAAATCAATATATCTTACATAAATAAATTATAAATTTATCTTTGTTTGTATAAATTTTTAAAACAAATAAGTATATTGTACAACCTATAAATAATAAAACTGACTCAATGGTATATCAAAAAACCACAACTTGTTTATATTAATTATTTTGACTAGCATCGTAGGTCATTGATTATTAGAATAAGTTTGTGCAACAGTCGGCAACCTGATATTTTCGGCCAACAGACATGTGTTGCTTGCGTAAGTTTTCTTTTAATTTCTTATTAAAAATATTGTGCAAACCAAAAAATATTTATCTTTTTTAATTAAAAAAATTAATAAAATCTTACTCTATGTACATGTAAGTGATTTCTAGCTATTGACTTTTGAAGTTTTGCTGTTAACCAGTGTTTTATAATTTTATACTGTAAAATAAACAAACCATTATTAATATTAACAAAGTTTTTACTATACTTAGCTGCTATAATAAATATTTTAAAACCTTTTATGTTTACGCTTTAAAAGTTATAGTAAGATTTTATAAATATACAAGGTTTGATCAGATATTTTCAAATATCGGGCTCAAGAAACACCTTTATAAAATTAGTTCGTTAACTAGTAAGTTACTTAAAAAAGTGTATTTGTTTCAGTAATTAAAACAATAGTATTATTTTTTTAAAGTGTTTTATAAACAGTAACCTCAAATTTAAGGAGAGTATGCTTAAAGATCAGTGTGATCTAAAGAAAGCTGAATCAGCATTTTTAGAATATTTTATATTAAAATTAATTTTTTATTTATCCTTTTTCCTGACCCACCTTACTCAAAAATTTTAGATATTAATCAAAAAGTTTAAACAATCAAAATTAAAACCAACATGAAAAAAAGCTTTTTTTTGTTGCTGAACCACCATTTTAAATCTTATAATGACTTTTAAGTATACTAGCCGCATTTAAATTTAAACATTTAAATAAAATTTATGTTTAACTAAAACATCTGAACTAAACAGTTTAACTTCAGCTAAAGAACTTATAGTTTAAGATGGGTGGGTGTCAATTTTGCACGAGCGTCTGTTTTGCACGAGCGTCACTTTTGCACGAAGGGACACTTTTGCACGAGCGTCACTTTTGCACGAGGCGTCACTTTTGCACGGTCGTCACTTTTGCACGAGGGGACACTTTTGCACGGCGTCACTTTTGCACGGTCGACACTTTTGCATGGCGTCACTTTTGCACGATGAGACACTTATGCACGCTTCCAAGAGAAGACACTTTTTCTAGGCGACATTTTTTCATGATGACAATTCTTTATGGCAGCTTTGTTGCACAACCACACTTTTGCACTTAGAGTCACTTTTGCACGAGATACGTTTTGCATGAAGGTACATTTTTGCACGAGGGGACTCTTTTGCACGGCGTCTTTTTAGCACGAAGAGACACTTATGCACAGAGTCATTTTTGCAAGAGGAGAAACTTTTTCTAGGCGACATTTTTTCATGATGACAATTTTTTACGGCAGCTTTGTTGCACAACGACACTTTTGCACAACATCACTTTTTTAAGATGAAGTTTTACACAGCGACATTTTGGCACTATGACCTTTCCGCACGGAACATCATTTTGCATGAAGTCCAATTAAACGCTTATTTAGATTTATAACATATAGAAAAACATAAATCTATTGCGTTTGTTTTTTTTTTTTATTTAAAAAATGTACTCAGATAAAAATATATATTTTAATTTATTGAAGTACATTTTTTTAAAGATTGATAATATAAATTGAAACCTTTTTTTAACTTTTAAAATAAAACTTTTGTATTAATTATTTTCTAAAAAATCTCAATTTAAAAACAATGTGCATTAAAAAAACCAAAAAATTACTTACTTTTCTTGAATCAATTTACTTACATTTAAAGTATTTTTATATTCTATTTCTAAACTAAATTAATTTTTTTGTCCCTTGTATAAATCTTTTATAAATAACTTTAATTTATCTTATCGTTAGTTTGTTTCTAACATCAATTTTTACTGTTTGAAATTTTAAATATTTGGTTGTTTTCCTTAAATATAGGTATGTTATAAAATTTTAGTTTTCAGTTTCTTTTTATGTTACAGATTTGGTACTAGCTAAAAAATACTTTTAATTGGCCTGCATGTAAAATTGATGTTCCGTGCGGAAAAGTCATAGTGCCAAAATGTCGCTGTGTAAATATTCATCTTAAAAAAGTGACGCTGTGCACAAGTGTCGTTGTGCAACAAAGCTGCCGTAAAAAATTGTCATCATGAAAAAATGTCGCCTAGAAAAAGTGTCTTCTCTTGGAAGCGTGCATAAGTGTCTCATCGTGCAAAAATGATGCCATGCAAAAATGACGAAAGTGCAGAAGTGTCACCTCGTGCAAATGTGACTCTCCGTGCAAAAGTGTTGTTGAGCAAGAAAGCTGCCGTAAAAAATTGTCATCGTGTAAAAATGTTGCCGTGCAAAAGTGACCCTCCGTGCAAAAGAGTCGCCGTGCAAAAGAGTCCCCTCGTGCAAAAGTGACCATCCGTGCAAAAGAGTCGCCGTGCAAAAGTGTCCCCTCGTGCAAAAGTGACCCTCCGTGCAAAATAATCGCCGTGCAAAAGTGTCCCCTCGTGCAAAAGTGACGACCGTGCAAAAGTGACGCCGTGCAAAAGTGTCCCCTCCTGCAAAAGTGACCCTGCGTGCAAAAGTGACGCCGTGCAAAAGTGTCCCTTCGTGCAAAAGTGACGCTTGTGCAAAGGTGTCGCCGTGCAAAAGTGTGCCTTCGTGCAAAAGTGACCCTTCGTGCAAAAGTGACTCTTCGTGCAAAAGTGTCCCTTCGTGCAAAAGTGACGTTCGTGCAAAAGTGACCCGTTCCCAGTTTAAGATATATCTTTTTTTACAATTTTTGTTTAATATTTAAAGCAAAGTTTCCAAACCATTTTGAAAACTGCGCTAACTTAAAAAAAACTTAGTCAGTCTTCTTTGTTAACCTACCCAAACCATGTAGTGTAACTTTCAAATCTTCCGTCAATTATACTTCAGACCTAAAATTGTACTTAGAGGTCAGTGTGAGCTGAAAAAAAGCTGAGTCATCAATTTTTCAAAGCTTGTTTTGTTTTATTTCGTTTGAATTCATAATATTATCTGTAACCCACGTTACCAAAACAAAAGAATTAGTAAAAAATTAAATTAAAAGAAATAAAATTTAAAATATCATGAAATAATTTTCCATATTGCTGACTTAGCTTTTTTCAGCTTTATTTAGCTTAGATTGACTTTTAAGTATAATAAAACTTTACATCAGAAATTTCGATAAATTTCTAATTTTAATTTATCAGTTATTTTGTTACACTTGATTTATAGATATTTAATAGTTTTAAACTTTTTATGCGAGCTGTTAGCTTTGCTTTTTTACATAGTTTTACAAACTATCATTTTACAATTCTAATCTTCAGGCTTAGTTCTTAAGTGATAGTTTTTTAGTGTCCTATTAAACTAAGTTTGGGTAAAGTACCGAAATCTGTTTGGCTGCGATGTGTTTGTTTAGAATTCAAAAAAGTTGTAGAAGTGTCTTAAAATTCTCTTATTAATGAAAAACTTTCAAAAATATTCAAAATTCGAAACTTTCGTTCATGTTAGTGCAGGGTTTGACAAACTGCGGCCCGAGGGCCAAATGAGGTGCTTAAAGTAAAAATCTGCGGCCCACAAGCTCCTTTTTAGCCAAAATATTACATTTTCAACTTATTAAAATTTAAAGATTTTGTGATAAAAACTTAATTCAATAAAAAATATTTATTACTGTCTAAAATTAGTTTACTTATCATATTTTTGATGATAAATAACGATTTTAAGTGAAAACTAGTGATTTTTAAATAAATTCGGCCCTCAAAAATATTTTATAATTATTGCGGTCTGCGACCAATTTTTCCTAGGGAAATTAGCCCGCGAATTACATAGTGCTGCTTACCCCTGGGTTAGTGCTTATCAAATACTTGTTGACAGTATTATGCACGCATTACAATAAAAGCAGTCTATTGACAATGTGCGACCTGGTTTTGTATCATTCTTTTTGTTTGTTGGTTTATGTAGAATGGTATACAACATTTTATTAATTTAAAACGTGCTTAAATGGTTTACACTTAAATGTTTTAATAGTTTATATTTTAAAAAGAACCCTTTAAATCTGTTTTTAACTGTTAAAATATTTATTATATAGTTTATAAAATGTTGAAAAATAATAACATAATTGATATATTGGGATACTTTTAGTCACATATATTTAAAATAATTGACTTGTAAAAACATGCTTTCGTTAAAATTAATTGTATACGAGTGTTTTACTTGAGATAAAATTTATTAATTACGAAAATATTAATGTGTTTTTAACATTAAAACTTTGTATAAGTAGTAATCTAATTTAAAAATATTTTCAGCTTTAAACTGAAATATTGATAAGTAAACCTAATTTTTTGTATAAGTTAATAAAAACTGTATATATACGTCATATAAGTTATTTTAATTAGAAAAAAATAAAAAAATTATGATGCTATTTTATAACTGTACAGTAATTACTGTAAAAAAATTTTCTTACAATAGTACTAATTACAATTTATTTATCAAAACAATTTATAAAAAAGTATGAATATTTTTTTTAGTTTCGCTTTGAAATACAAAAACAAAAAATTATCAAAATTATAAAAAGTATTTACTAGTTTTGTTTTCTAAACAGATTTTTCAGGTTCTTTGGTTTAGTTTTTACAATACTTTAGATAAAAACATAGGTCCTAATAATATCTACAAGTCAATTTTTTTTTGCAAAACATTAAACATTTTTTGAGATATAGCTTTTATAAAGTTAAAAATATAGTTATTTTTAGTAACTTAAAAATATATTTAAAAAAATTTTTAAGATTTTCGAAAAATAAAAAGTGGCATGTTGATATTAATAAAATCTACATACATATCCATTTTATTTTTTGAAATGTATATAATTTTTGAGATATAGTTTTTGAATATTTTTTCAAGAACTTGAATTGTCGGAATTTGAGTTGTCCAAATTTGAATTGTCATGTAACCCTTTTAAAGATGCGTTTTAAATTATTGTTTATTTAAAAAAAATCAAAAAAATAGAAAAAATTAGTTTTTCGAAAAGTATAACAGATAAATGATAAATAAATCTGATGTTTTTAGTTCTTATGTGAAATCTTAAGGTATCACATTTTAAATTGTAAATTGAAATTAAAAAAAAAGTTCTCTGTAAGGTTTATTAACATGGTTAAAATTAAAACAGAATAACTTTTAAATGATTTAAAATCTTATAACTTTAATTTTCAGAGTTTCAATTACCGTGCACCCAAATAAAACTATAAATTACTAGAATAAATGTAGATTTTTTTTAAAGACATTAAAAGTTGTTTTTATTACAAAATAATTTAGTTTATTTTTATTGTTAAATTAATCATTTCAACAAAATTTAATTAAATTAAGTTGAAATTATCAAATAAGGTATTTAAAAGTAAAATTTTGTTTTACCATTAAACTGCTTTAGAAACGCTAATTAGTTTAATTACTTTATTAAAAACAATAGAGCTTTTTAAAATAAACAAGTCTTATTTCAACTTAGTTATTATAAGTTTTTAACACAAATAAGTATTCTACACAGACCATTTGAGAAAATCGTCAAAAAATAAAAGAACTTATTTAACATTGATGTGCCTAGCTTTTGTTAATAGCTAAAAAAACGAGTAAAGTAGAATCAAACAACTGTTTCCGACTTCGCTAATAATAATTTTATCGACTGGACAACTGATATGACAATTTATACATAAGTCATTTATACACAAGTCACCTTTAAATATTTAGTAACTGACACGCAGACTGTATATTGTACAACCTATAATATAACAAAACTATTTGGATGGTATAACAAAAACCACAACTTGTTTAACCTAATTTAATGTAACCAGCATCGTAGGTGAATGACTGAAAGAGTAAGTTTATGAAACATTCGGCGAAGGGTTATTTTCAACAGACATTCGATGATCGAGTAAATTTTCATTTACTTTCGCGTAAAAACTTGTGGAAATCAAAATTTAAATACTGATCTTTTTTTATCAATTTATGTCTATATTTATTTATGGCTTATAGTCTAACGTTTTTCTTTTTGCAGGTTTAAAATAAAAAACTCTTAAATTTTAACATGTTTTTTTATAATTATAATGTTGTACAATATGTATTTGTTTTTTTTTATAGGTTAACTTTAGATTATGATTTATACTAGATATTTATGTAAATATGCTGGCTCAGTTTTAGTAATACAAAAGTATAAATTAAAAACAGGCAGGTAAAGGTTAATGAATTTTTTTTTGTGTGAGCCTTCAATAAAGAAGACAATTTTCAACTTAGTACTGTATAGATACAAACTAAACTTAAGTTAAACCTACATTGTTTTATATAAAGACCAAGTTTTTGTTTAAGTGTCTGTGTTTATAAAGAAGTGCAGTAGTTGTAAAATAACACCATATTAAAAGTACGCATCTGGTTAATTTAAACGTAAACAGTTGTAAACTGTATTTTTCACTTAAAAAAAGTACTAAAGAATAATCTATAAAAACAACCGAATGTTGATTAGATAAAGCATATACAAGTAAGTACTCTTTATTTTAAATGAAACTTGTTTACATAATCTGTTAAGAGTGCATTGCAAACTTAAGTTGTTTACGTATAAACTTACCGAAAAATATATTTACTAAATTAAAGGCGATTAAAGGCGATTGAGTAAAAGTGTATTTAATTACAATTAAAAATTTAAGCACGACTATTCAAATTCGGATAACTCAAATTCTTTAAAAAAATTTTAAGGGCCACAACTATAAAAGTAATGTATATTTGTCAAATATAAAGATTTATAAATAGTCCGCAAATCAGTCCAGGACACAAGTCAATTGTTTTTACTAGTGATTTTTTCCCTGCATGAGTAGTTACAAAAAATAAATAAACGATGGTTTATAAATCTACCAGTTTATTGCAACATTTTGTTCAAATTTATTTCCGACAACCGTCCTTCATCAGTAAACTTTAAAACTCAGTTTTAAATTAAAATACTTTAAACTAAAGCACTGATTGTGTGATTAATTATAAGTTGAAAAGATTTAAAATAGCTAGAAAAAAAATTATATTTATGATTTTATTAAACTTGAGGCTATATGCATTTTGTTAAGAAAACCTAAGTTGTGTAAAAATAAAGAAATTGATTATACTGTTTCTTTGTTTTCATAATTAGTTTTATAAGTTGTTACGTATGTTTTATTTATTCTTTAGTTGTATTGTAATAAAAAGTACTTATGTATTTTTTATTACTATTTGCTCAATTATTATTACTTTTACATTGATTACCTTTTGACTACATAAACTGGATTTAAACTTTATTTCTTTTCTTAGTAAACAACTACCGAGTTAAGCACAAAACATATAATGTTATTAAATTTGAGTCTTGTGTATTTTTGAAATAAATTATTCTATCTTCTTTTAGTATGACAAGTTTTTAATCTGTATTGCATAAAGAAGAGTTTGACACCGAACTTTGAAAATACATCTTAACACAATAACAATATAAACTTAGTATAGTTTTAAATAATTTTTAGTTACATTAAAGTAAAAATTAGTATTTTTTATTTATACTTTTTTTTATATTTATAAAAACAAATACATCATTCCTTTATAAATTTATATCATTGAATATATGTAAGACTATTTAAATTGTCTTTTAAGTAAGAAAAATTAAAACTATTTTACTGTATTTTAATTTTTTAAGATTGTTGAACTTTACTTTGTGAATTTAGTTTAAAATTAAATTTTAAACAGCCATAAATACTAGTAGTTTTTCTTAAAACCCTAAATCATTGAAAATGTTAAAGATAACCGTTATTAAAGTATTGTTCATTGTATACAAAGTTTTAGTATAGATAAAAGTAACACCGTCCAGTTATGAAGAAGTTTGTTATTGAGTCAAGGGATAAAGCACAAAACCATTTTGAAGAGAATTTTTTAAAGAATTTCAACAAAATATGTTTGAATTATAAACTTTGTACATTAAAATGTTTGTAAATGCTAAATATGATTAGTAATAATAATAATAATGATTTTTGTGCATTTTGTTTAGTAATTTTTAATATTAACTAAGTAATTTGTAAGCATATATATTGTTATATTTAGTAGTCTACAAAAACTTCTTAAATAACATGAAAATATAAAATTAAGTTCGTTTTAGTGAATAAAACATCACTAATTTATTTGAAAGGATTTTGTTTTAACGGAAACCTATTTTTTATAACCAGATATCTGAAAGTAATTTTTCCAATTTAACTGTACAACTTACAGTTTAACTAAGATTTATTCTAAACTTTCTATAAAGGGTTGTAACATCAAATAAGTCTTAAGCAGGGATTCTCAAACTTATTTTCATTACTGGACATTTCCAAAAAATTTGATAGAAATCTCCTTATTTTTACTAGCCCTAGAATATCTGTTGTAAGTTCTAAATTCTACTTTAACTATACTTCTGATGCCTTTGTTTTTACTCTTCAAAACAAACCCTCTATGTTTAGCCTAAACTTTTTAGTTGTAGATGCCATATTAGTTGATGCCCGGTGGGTTTATATACTCCTATTTTCTGCAAGATTCATTACCTACGACAGAAAAGGTAGTGTAATTATTTATAGCCCTCATACTAGTTATCACCCTCGACCTATTAAAATGGCAACGGGTAGTTTTTGCACTGCGTAATTTTCGCACGTAAAATTTTAACTTTCTTGATAAGTAAGTATTTCTGTTGTTGTAAATAAACTTAAAGCTCAAAACATGTCTCTGTATTTTACTTTTAACTTGCTTACTTAATATTATTTTAGCATATACAGTATGTTGATAAAGTATTTATCATTAAACTGCTTAAGAGTAACCAATTAATAGAATTATTATATAAAAAAAATAGATGAGTTATTTGAAATAAATATATTTTATACAAATTTTGTCATTATATAAAAATTATCACATAAGTATTGTGTACAAACCATATGAGAAAATCGTCAAAAATAAAAGAACTTTTTTATCATTCATATGCTAAACTGTAACATAAGAGCTGAAATAATAAATATAAAAAAATCATACAACTGTTTCCAACTTTGCTAATAAAAATTTTATTTACTGTACAATTGATATGATAATTTGATTTAATTGTTTAATAAAATACCATTAAGTATTTGGTAACGGACCCGCAGAATATATATTGCCTAACTTATTAAATAAGAAATTTAATCGGAGTTTATATAAAAAAAAACACAACTAGTTTATCTCAATTAGTTTGACTAACATCGTAGGTCATTGATTATTAGAGTAGGTTTGTGCAACAGTCGGCAACCTGATATTTTCGTCCAACAGACATGCGTTACTTGCGTAAATTTTCTTTTAACTTCTTTTTAAAAATGTTTGCAAACCAAATATTAATCCTTTTTTTTATTAAAATAAAGAAAATCTTACTCTTTGTACAAGTAAGTGATTTCTAGCTGTTAACTTGCGAAGTTTTACCGTTACCAGTATTTTAAGATTTTATGCAGTAAAAAATAAATAAATTGACAAAGTGTTATCCTACTTAGCTGGTAAATAAATATTTGAAGTTATAGTAAGATTTAATAAATTTACAAGGTTTGACAACATACTTTTTAATATCTGGCTCGAGAAAGACTTTCATGTAAGTTTAGTTCATTTACTATTAAGTTACTTACTTAAAAAAGTGTATTTCTTTTATTGAATAAAAAAACATTTTTTTTATTTAAAAGTCTTTTCCAAATAGTAACCTAATATTTAAGGAAAGTATACTGTGTGATATAAAAAAGTTGAGTCGTTATTTTTTCTATAATTTATTTCGATTTTAATTTTTTGATTATCTTATCCGACCCACTTAACCCAAACATGTAAAATATTAATCGAAAAAGTTTAAACAATCGAAATTAATAAAAAAAAGATGAAAAAAGCTTCGTTTTTTTGCTAAATCAGATTTTTTAACCTTACACTGACCTTTAAGTTTGATAGCCGAATTTAAAACTAAAAATTTAAAATAAAATTAAATATTTAAAATAAAACTCAATTTTTAACTTAAAACACGTGAACTAAAAAACTTAACATTAGCTAAGGAAATCACAGTTTAAGTAAATGTTTTTTACTGTTTTTGTTAAACATTTGTTTGAGTACATCTGATGCAGTGTTTTTAAAACTGCCTTTGAGAACCGCCCCCTCTTTAAAAAAACTTAGTCATCCCTATTAGTTACACTACCCAAAATATCTCCTGAAAGTTTCAAATCTTGCATCAATTATAACTCAGACCGGAAGTTGTACTTAGAGGTCAATGTGAGCCGAAGAAAAGCTGAGTCACCAATTCTTTGCAGCTTGTTTTTTATATTGTTTCAATATATACTTTTATCCCAAACCCAAGTTACCAAAACATGTTAAAATATAGTCAGAAATTAAATTAAAAGTAACAAAAATTAAAATAACATGAAACAATTTTTATATTGCTGACTTAGCTTTTCTTCGAATTTATCCAGCTCAGACTGACCTTTAGGTATATAAGCACTGTAAACCAGAACTTTCGATAAATATATAGTTTTAAATTACCTGTACTTTTGTTGCACTTGATTTATAGATATTTAATAGTTTAAAAATTTTATGCAAGTTGTTAGCCATATTGTTTTTCTATAGTTATACAAACTTTATTTTTACATATCTATTTTTTAGGCTTAGTTTTTAACTGGTAGTTTTTTTAGTGTTTTAATAAGTTAAGTTTGGGTAACGTACGGCCTGTAAACGAAATCTTTTTGGCTACGGTGTGTTTATTTAGAATTTAAAAAAGTTGTAGAAGTATCTTAAAACTCTCTTTTTAATAAAACCAACTTTTAAAAGTGTTATAAATTCGAAACTTTCGTTCATGTTAGTGCAGGGTTTGACAAACTGCGGCCCGAGTGCCAAATGAGGTGCTTAAAGTAAAAATCTGCGGACCATGACCTCGTTTTTAGCCAAAATTTTACGTTTTCAAATTGATAAAAACAAAAAGGTTTAGTAATAAAAACTTAATTCAATAAATAATATTTAGTAGTGCTTTAACATTGCTTAATTTATCATATTTTTGATGTTAAATAACATGTTTCAAGCAAAAACTATTTTTTTTTTGTAAATAAATGCGGCCCTCAAAATTGTTTTATAATTATTGCGGTCTGCGACCAATTTTTCCTAGGAAAATTAGCCCGCGAATTACATAACGCTGTTTACCCCTTGGTTAGTGCTTATTAGTAGTTGTTGACAGTGTAATGCACGCATTACCATAAAAGCAGTCTATTGACAACGTGCGACCTGGTTTTGTATCATTCTTTTTGTTTGTTGGTTTATGTAGAATGGTATATAACAATTTATAAGTTAAAACAAGCTTAAATGATTTACACTTAAATGTTTTAATACTTTAAATTTCAAAATAAAACCCTTTCAATCTGTTCTTAACTGTTTAAATATTAATAATACAGCATGTCAACTGTTGAAAAATAGTTCCATATTTAAGATCTTGGCGTACTTTTGGTCACAAGCTATTTAAAAATACTTGACCTGTAAAAACATGCTTCCGTTTAAATGTAATTGTATACGAGTGTTTTTATTTGAGAAAGAATTTATTAATTACAAAAATGTTAATGTGTTTTTAAATTTGAAACTTTGTATTAGTAGTAATTTAATTCAAAAAAATTCTGCTTTTATATAGAAATATTGATAAGTAAACCTAATTTTTTATATGAGTTAATTAAAATCGTATTTATAAGTCATAATAAATTAATTTGGTTAGAAAAAATTAAAAAAAAATATTGTGATATTTTAAAACTGTACTAGAAATTTTTCTTACAAAAGTACTAGTTACAATTTATTTATCAAAACAATTTAAATAAAAAATATGAATAATTTCTTTTTAGTTTTACTTAGAATTAAAAAAATAAAAAGTTATCAAAATTATAAAAAGGTATGTACTAGTTTGTTTTCTATACAGATTCCTTAAGTTCTGTGGTTTAGTTTTTACAATACTTTAGATAAAAAATAGGTCCTAATAATATCTATGAGCCATTTTTTTCTTTTTGCAAAACATTAAAAATTTTTTTAGATACAGCTTATATAAAGTAAAAAACATAGTTATTTTTAGAACCTTTAATATATCTTTAAAAATGTTTAAGATTTTGCGAAAAAATAAAAGTGGTATGTAGATATTAATAAGATCTACATACATATTCTTTTTATTTTATGAAACTTGTATTAGTTTTTGAGATATAGTGTTTTAAATATTTTTTATAAGAACTTGAATTGTGTGAATTTGAGTTGTCCGAATTTGAAATGTCATGTAACCTTTTAAAGATGCGTTTTAAATTATTTTTAATTTACAAAAAACTCAAAAAAAAAGTAGAAAAAATGAGTTTTCATAAAATTATAACGGTTAAATGATAAATAAAATCAAGTTATTATGTAAAATGTTAAAGTACCACATTTTTAATTGTAAATTGAATTAAAAAAATAGTTCTCCTTAAGGTCTATTATCATGGTTAAAATTAAAATAAAACAACTTTTTAATAACCTGAAACCTCATAATTTGAATTTTCAGATTTTAAATTATCGTGCACCTAAATAAACCTATAAAACTACTAAAATATATGTGGATATTTTTTTAGACACAATAAGTTGTTTTATTACAAAATATTTTTTTTTATTTTTAAAATAAATTAATCATTTCAACGAAATTTAATAAAATAAAATTGAAATGATCAAATAAGGTATTTAAAAGTAAAATTGAAGTTTAATCTAAAGACGTAACAATAGGTTTTAATATTGTTCTTAGTTTACCAATTGCTAATTTACAATTTAGATACTTTATGAATATTGATAATGCTTTTGCGCTACTAAATTATTTTTTGATAATTACAATAACTGTAAACTTTTTAAATTCAAAACTGTAATTAATTAACACTTCGTACAAAAAAATCTTCTAAAAAAGCGAACATCTAATTTGTAGCTTAATAAGTGATGCCGCAGGCTTAAGTTGTCAAAACAAAAGCTTACAGTACAGAAGTTAATAAGGTATTTCAAAACTGAGTGGGATCAACTACCTTTCAAAAAAATAGTTTTTAAATTTTGTTAAACGAACAACATTAAAAATAAAAAAAATTCTAATTAGAATTTTTAAGTTTATGTAGTGTTCAAAAATTTTAAATGAACATCTTCAATTAAACCTTAAACATATAGACCTTTTTAAGTAAACTCTTGCTGAATTTACTTAAATAGTATTTTTTCTACTTATAAAATCTATAAAAGTAGTAATTACTTTTATCAAAAAACAATATCTAATACAAGGACAAATATAACAAGAAATAATAATGTTCTTTTAACTACACAAGGTAAACAAATAAACAATTTTGATACTAAAAGAAATAAAAATTAAAGTAACATAAACAAATAAGCATACGTGTAAAAGTAACACTTAAAATATTTGATATAATACAGGGTTGCCACTCTCTGAGTCGAAAAAAAAACTGTACTGAGTGACCTAAAACTGCAATGAATCACAATGAAATTTTTATAATTCTTTATAGATTAAAAAAAAAACAGAATTAATAAAAATTAACGACTTGAACAATATTGTTTATAAAATAGTGTTACCGAGAGTTATTATCTGTACAATGATTTGACCTGGAGGCAAAAATCTGATATCAGAATAAAAAAAACGTATGGTAGTTTACCAGTTTAACTGCTTCTGTGAAGATAGTTATGTCGGTATTACTTCAATGCAATTTGTTAAAAGGGTAAAAGAACATATTCAAAAAAGTATTGATGAAATTTTATATTAAGTTGTAAGTAAAATAAATGTAAAAGAGTAGTAAATGCTTCAAATGCTTTTCAATGCTATTATTACAGAAGATCTAGTTGATAACTCTGATTGTGCAAGTAGTTATAACTTGAAATAACTTAAAAACATTAGAAGTTGTTTTAACATTTTTAATTTTATTAAACTTGAGGTTGTATGAATTTTAATAAGTAAACCTAATTTGCATAAAAACAAAGATTTTTATTATACTGTTTCTTTGTTTTCATAATTAGCTTTATAAGTTGTTAGGTATGTTTTATTTATTTTTAGTTCTATTTTAATTAAAAGTTCTTATGTATTTTTAATTACCATTTGCACAATTATTATTACTTTTACATTGATAACTTTTTGACTATATAGACTTGATTTAAAACTTTATTTCATTTCTTAGTAATCAACTACCGAGTTTAGCTTAAAATATATAATGTTATTATTTTACTTGTGTACTTATGAAATAAAATAGTCTGTCTTCAATTAGTATGACAAGTTTTAATTTTATTGCATAATATAATGTTTAATACCAAACTTTGAAAATAAATCTTAACAGAATAACAATATAAACTTAGTATAGTTTTTAAACATTTTGTATTACATAAAAGTAAAATTAAGTTTTTTTTCTATTTATACTGTTTTTTTATAATTGTAAAAACAAATGCATTAATGCTTTTTAAAGTTATATCATTGAATGAATGTTAGACTATTTAAATTATTTTTTAAGAATAAAAAATAAAAATTATTTAACTTTATTTTACCTTTTTAAGATTGTTAAACTTTACATTGTGAATTTACTTTAGTATGTAATTTTAAACAGCCATAAATACCAGTAGTTTTTCTTAAAAACCCTATGTCATTAAAAATGATAGAGATAACTGTTATCTTTTATTAATAAATAGTAAAAATTGTTTAGTGTATACAAAGTTCTAGTATAGATAAAAGTAATACCTTCCAATTATGAACAACTTTGTTAATGTGTCAAGGGGTCAAGCACAAAAGCGTTTCGAAGAAAATTTATTAAAGAATTTCAACAAACAAGGTTGAAATATAAACTTTTTATAGTATAATGTTTGTAAACGCTAAATATGATTAGTTTTGGTGCATTTTAACTAATACTTTTTATATAAACTAAGTAGTTTGTAAGCATATTTATGTGTATGTTTAGTAGAAGTCTACAAATATTTCTTATACAATTAGAAAATATAAAAATTAAATACGTTTTAATAAATAAAAAATTACTAAAAGTTTTAGGAAACCTATTTTTTATAACCAGATACCTGACAGTAATTTTACTCATTAACTATATAACTTTTTATTTTCTTTAAAGGGTTGTAATATTAAACAAATCTAAAGCAGGGTTTGTCAAACTTATTTTCATTACCGGATATTTTCAAAAATTTAAATAGAAATCTCTTTTTTTTTACTAGCCCCAGAATGTCTGATGTAAGTTCTAATTTTTACTTTAACTATACTTAGATGCCTTTATTTTTATTCTTCAAAACAAATCCTACAACGTTTAGCCAATACTTTTTAGTTGTGGTTGCCAAATTAGATATTGCTCGATTGGTTTAGATACTCTTATTTTCTACAAGTTTTATTACTTACCCCGGAAAATGTAGTGTACTTATTTATTGCCTTCTTACTAGTTATCACCTCCGACTTACTAAAATGCCTACGTGTCACTTATGCACAAGTATACGCTTTAGCACTTTATATGTTTTAGTTAAACTTGATATTTTTCAGATGAAAATGAGATAAAGAAAAACGAATCAATTTTAGCTTTGAAACTGGGTAAGTTTTTGCTAAATAAAGATAATAGTACGACGAAAAGCAAGTACTTCTTAGAGACAATAACTTTGAAAAATGTTACCACGTATTACAGTTTAGCTAATTTATATCAACTGTACAAAGTTGCTGAACAAACTCTTGCTTATATTGAACGTTGTTTTCAAATGGTAGCTGATACTGAAAACTTTTTACACTTAAAATTTAGTCTTGTTGCAAAAATACTTGCTAGCTCTGAGTTGAACCTTCACTCTGAAGTTGAAGTCTTTAATGCAGAAAACAGTTGGTTGAAACACAACAGTGAAGAACGTAGCAAACATGCAATAGAACTGCTATCAAAAGTTCGACTTACCTTGCTGTCAGAAGATGCATTGAGACATCTTTTGGATACAAATTCATCATTTCATGCAAACAGTAAATGTGTTGGAATATTGAATGCAGCTTTCGATTACAAGAAAAGCATTTCAAGTAACTGTTCTGAAAGTAGATATTGCAACCAAAATAAGTTTAATATAATGTTATGTGGTGGCTTTAGACTAAACTTTTGCGATGTTAGAACTGCACTTTAAATCAATGGGAGCAACTTTAATGATGTTAAAGTTCTACCTGATATGATAAATAAAAGAGAGTTTTCAAAAGTTATTTGTTTGAAAGGAGAGGTTTATATACTCGGTGGTTATGATGAAAACGTGCAAAATATAAAAAGTATTGATAAATATTCACCTTCTACTAACAAATGGACCGTAGTAGATGATATGATTGATGACCGTTGTAACTTTTGTGCATGTGCATTTATGAATAAAATATTTATATTTGGAGGTTTGTTTGAAGTAAATGATGACGGAATAAACACTAGGGCTAACACTTGTTTACAATTAGATGTCAGTGACAATAGTTGGAATACAATTACCGAAATGAAAACGCCAAGAGTAGATGCAGCTTGTGTGGTTTTTAAAGGCAACATAATAGTCTCTGGTGGAGACGTTGATTTAAATGGAGACACAAACACAGTAGAGTCATATGATGTTATTGCTGACAAATGGTCATCATTTCCTAGTATGATGCATGGTAAGTGTGGTCATAGTTTGGCTGTTGTTAGAAATTTCTTATTTGTTTTCGATGTCTACCGTTGTAAAGCTGAGGTTTTTGACAATGTTAGTAATAAATTTGTTGCTCTTAAACAAGTGCATTCTTTCGCTGATCTTGAAGCTGTATCGATAGGTAGTAAGATCATAATCATTCAAAATGAGGAAAAGCAGATACTTTGTTATGATGTTGATAAAGAGGAATGGTCTGAAGAACCGTATGAAATTACAGAACATCTAATAGGTTTCGCTTGTGCAAAAGTACCTTGGTTCTAAATTTTTTCAAGTAATGACAGTTTGAACCAGGTTTTCTCAAGCTTATTTTCATACAAAATATAAAAACAAAAAGTTGTCAACTCTCCTACATTAGTTATCGCCAATTAACCTTAACTTTCTCGTCACATTATTAATTACTTTCCGTCATGACCAATATTAGCCCCAAGGAGGATATTGCTGAATTTTTAACCTTGATCAATGAAAATTTTATCTACATTTTACTGCAGCAAATATAACTCTTTATAATGAAGCTTAATTTTAAAAAGCAGAAAGGTAAAATTTGAAATTCTTTGACTGCACTTTTATTAGATACCTTCTTTAAACCCTTTAAAGTAATTTATGCCAAATTTTTTAATTTGCTATCTATAGGAAATCCTGATTAAACCCTTTTTTTTTATACTAAAATTTTTATAACTAGATTAAAAAAATATATATATTTTAAACAAACCTTAAAAGAAATTTATATTTTAAACAGCTTTATAGTAAATTCAAACCAAAATTACCTCCTGATTAAATTTTTATAATTATCTAAACTCCACAAACGATATTTTTTGTTTAAGGGAAGTTTATTATAAATTATGTTATCGTACTTTTCTTTTGATTAACTTTCTTATTAAGTTTTCTTTAATTAATTTAACTTTATTAATAAATTGAACATTTTTGTTGTTTTAAATAAACTTATAGCTCTAAAAATGTCTCTATATCTTACCTTTAATTAGCTTACTTAATACTATTTTAGGATATACAGTATGTTGACAAAAGTGTTTACTATTAAACTGAATATTAAATATAGAAAATAAATGAACTTTTTAAAATCAATATATCTTATATAAATAAATTATAAATATATCTTTGTTTCAATAAGATTTTAACACAAATAATTATTGAATACAGACCATATGAGAAAATCGTCAAAAAATAAAATAACTTTTTTAATATTTATATGCTTAGCTGTAACTTAAGAGCTAAAATAATAAGTTAAACAGAATCAAACAACTGCTTCCAACTTTGCTAATAAACATTTTATCAACTTTACAATTGATATGATAATTTAATTGTTTAATCAAATACTTTTAAGTATTTGGTAACGGACCCGCAGACTTTATATTGCTTACTTATTAAATAATAAATTTAATTGGATGGTATATAAAAAAACCACAAATAGTTTATCTTAATTAATTTGAATAACATCGTAGGTCAATTGATTATTAGAGAAGGTTTGTGTAACTGTCGGCAACGTGATATTTATAACCAAAATACATGCGTTGCTTGCGTAAATTTTCTTTTAACTTCTTGTTAAAAATGTTTGCAAACCAAATATTAATCCTTTTTTTAATTAAAATGAAGAAAATCTTACTCTTTGTACACGTAAGTGATTTCTAGCTATTAACTTTAGAAGTTTTGCCGTCAACCAGTATTTTAAGATTTTATGCAGTAAAAAATTAATAAATTTACAAAGTGTTTTTCTACTTAGCTGGTAAATAAATATTTGAAGTTATAGTAAGATTTTATAAGTTTACAAGGTTTGACCACATACTTTTTAATATCTGGCTCGAGAAAGACTTTCATGTAAGTTTAGTTCATTTACTAATAAGTTACTTACTTAAAAAAGTATACTCGTTTTATTGAAATAAAAAAAGAATTTCTTTATTTAAAAGTGTTTTTCAAACAGTAACCTAAAGTTTAAGGAAAGTATTCTTTAAGGTCAGTGTGATATAAAACAACTGAGTCGTTATTTTTTATATAATTTTTTTCGATTTTAATTTTTTAACTATCCTTTTCCGACCCACCTAACCCAAACATGTTAAATATTAATCGGAAAAGTTTAAACAATCAAAACAAAAAAAAAACAACATGAAAAAGCTTTTATTTTTTGCTGAATCATATTTTTAACTATAGACTGATCTTAAAGTTTGATAGCCGCATTTAAAACTAAATATTCAAAATAAAACTTAATGTTTAACTTAAAACACCTGAACTAAGAACTTAACTTCAGCTAAAGAACTCACAGTTTAAAAAATAGTTGTTTTTTACTGTTTTTGTTAAACATTTGTTTGAGTACATCTGATGCAGTGTTTTCAAAACTGTTTTTGAGAACCGCCCCTTCTTTAAAAACGTTAGTCAGCCCTATTTGTTAAACTACCTAAAATATCTAGTGCAAGTTTCAAATATTGCGTCAATTATACATCAGGTCGGAAATTGTACTTAGAGGTCAGTGTGAGCTGAAAAAAGCTGAGTCATCAACCTATCAAAGCTTGTTCTTTTGATATTGATTCAATTTATACTTTTATCCCTAACCCACGTTACCAAAACATGTTAAAAAATAGTCAGAAGTTATTATAAAAAAAACAAAAATTAGTTTTCAGAAAAAATTTATTAATTACGAAAATGTTAATGTGGTTTTAACTTCAAACTTTGTATTAGTAATAATGTAATTCAAAAATATTTTCTGCTTTAAACTGAAATATTGATAACTAAACCTAATCTTTTATATAAGTTAATAAAAACTGTATTTATACGTCGTATAAGTTAATTTAATTAGAAAAAAAAAAAAAAAAAAATAAGGTGTTATTTTGTAACTGTACAGTAATTACTGTAGAAGTTTTTCTTATAAAAGTACTAATTACAATTTATTTATCAAAACAATTTAAATAAAAAATATGAATAATTTTTTTCTAGATTTGCTTTGAATTACAAAAACAAAAATTTATCAAAATTATAAAAAGTATTTACTAGTTTTGTTTTTTAAACAGATTTTTTAGGTTCTGTGGTTTAGTTTTTACAATACTTTAGATAAAAACATAGGTCCCAATAATATCTACAAGCCAATTTTTTTTTCTCTTCAAAATTATTAAAGATTTTTGAGATATAGCTTTTATAAAGTAAAAAATATAGTTATTTTTAGTAATTTAAAAATATATTCAAAAAATGTTTAACATTTTGCGAAAAATAAAAAGTGGGAAGTTGATATTAATAAGATCTACATAAACATTCATTTTATTTTTTGAAATTTATATTAGTTTTTAAGATATAGTTTTTGAATATTTTTTCAAAAACTTGAATTGTCGGAATTTGAGTTGTCCAAATTTGAATTGTCATGTAACCCTTTTAAAGATGCGTTCTAAATTATTGTTTATTTACTAAAAACTCCAAATAATAGAAAAAAATAGTTTTTCGAAAAATATAACGGATAAATGATAAATAAAATATGATGCTTTAAGTTCTTATGTGAAATCTTATGATACCACATTTTAAATTGTAAATTGAAATTGAAAAAAGTTCTCTGTAAGGTTTATTAACATGGTTAAAATTAAAACAGAACAACTTTTAAATAGTTTAAAATCTTATAATTTAAATTTTCAGAATTTTAATTACCGTGCACCCAAATAAAACTATTAAATTGCTACAATAAATGTAGATTTTTTTTAAGACATTATAAGTTGTTTTTATTAATTATTACAAAATAATTTAGTTTATTTTTATTGTAAAATTAATCATTTCAACGAAATTTAATTAAATTAAGTTGAAATGATCAAATAAGGTACAGTAACCTCTCGCATCTTTACGCACTCGTGACGTTACGCACTCTCGTTTAGTTACGCATTTTAGAATTCTAAAAAACTCAAAAAAATAAAATTTTAACTTTAGTTCCTCAAAATTCTGATGGATGAAATAAAAAAAAAGTTGTACTAACATATATTATATATATTTTTGTTCAAAAGAAGAAATCCATTACAGCGTCAAATGCACATTTTTGTAAAAGGCTATAAAACAAATTTTAATATAGACACCACACCATTTCTTAATTGTAAATAATTGTTTAACTATAAATTGTATTTGCTAAGTATAAGTCACATATAAGTAAAAATAAAGATAAAATCTACTTATTATTAAAATAGGTAAAGTTTTTTGATATATGTATAGTTTTATCTTGTGTTTTAATATTTATAAATAAAGTAAACAAATTGATAAAAGTGGGAAAGTACCCAGACAGTTTGGTTGTAGTTTTTGTTTTGGTGAAATTGCGTATTTCCCTGAGTTTTAGCTAGAAGCAATATAAAAAAACAGCTATTATAGTAAGTATATTTAGTATCTCTCGTATCTTTACGATCTCTCGTATCTTTACGCATTTTTTATTTGGACACAATGTGCGTAAATAAGCGAGAGGTTACTGTATTTAAAAATAAAATTTTGTTTTACCATTAAACTTCTTTATAAACGCTAATTAGTTGAATTACTTTATAAAAAACAACAGAGCTTTTTAAAATAAACAAGTCTTATTTAAATGCAGTTTTTATAAGTTTTTAACACAAATAAGTATTGTACACAGATCATTTGAGAAAATCGTCAAAAAATAAAAGAACTTTTTTAATATTGGTTTGCCTAGCTTTTGTTAATAACTAAAAAAAACGAGTAAAGTAGAATCAAACAACTGTTTCCAACTTCGCTAATAACAATTTTATCGATTGGACAACTGATATGACAATTTATACATTAGTCATTTACCATTAAATATTTAGTAACTGACACGCAGACTGTATATTGTACAACCAATAAACTAACAAAACTGATTGGATGGTGTAACAAAAACCACAACTTGTTCAATCTAATTTAATTTGACCAACATCGTAGGTGATTGACTGAAAGAGTAGGTTTGTGAAACATTCGGCGAAGGGTTATTTTCACCAGACATTCGATGATCGAGTAAATTTTCATTTACTTTCGCGTAAAAACTTGTGCAAATCGAAATTTAAATACTGATCTTTTTTTATCAATTTATGTCTATAGTTAGTTATGGCTTATAGCAGGGGTCGGCAAACTGCGGCCCGCGGGCCAATTGCGGCCCGCGAAGGGTAAATCTGCGGCCCGCGAGCACGTTATTTTTCTGAATGGAATGCGGCCCGCGAGAGAAAATTTTGTGGCCCGCGAGCATGTAAATGTGGCCCGCTGAGCAAAAATATATTTCAAGTTAAATTTATTTCGGTAAGTCGATTTAATTTGATTAGTTGGGTTTTAAGTCTCTGTATAACATTTAAAAATAATTAGAAGAAGATACTGCTTTTGTTAAGTAATTATCTGAAAAAAGAGTGTAAAAAGTGCTTGAATTTAATTAGTTAGTTATATAACACCTATTTATTTAATTAACTAAATGCAAATGTTTTCCATTTTGTACAAAAGTAATGAACAGTAATTAACTAAAGTGTCATTTCTTTATAGCTTAGATATTCTTTTTCAACATGTTTTAAACCAAAGTTTCTTTTATAGATTTTTTATTTGTAAATGTTATATTTTAATGTAAAAGCATTTAGAATAACATAGTAATAAGAAATAAGGTTTATTTAATTTTTGTTATTACAAATTATAATTGTTTAGAAGTTTTCTTTGCACTTAAATTAATTTGTATGCACACCAACTTAAAATGATGCTAATATTTTAAACCACTTTTTATATAATACTTTAGTTAATTTAAGTTTAGTTTATGCATAATTTTCTGACATTGTTGTTTCTAAATGTAATATCTAGATTTGTACAGACACATTTAAAACAGTATATATGACATAAATTAATAAATTTTTTTAGGTATACATTTTCATTTTTCAAACATTGTTTATGTCAAACTAAGTTAACTTTTATGCCTTGCATATCAATATACACATTTGCTGTTTTTTGGAGCTACCTATTTAATATAAACTAGGTTTAGAGATGGTAAATTTATCAAGTTTGTACATTGTTAATCCAAATAGTTTAAATTCAAGCAAATAAACAACTAAAAATTGACACACACTCATACTATCACTATTTGAAAACTTCAAATCTCAGGCCAATTAAGTCTTTTTATAATTTTTTGGCTAGAATTTTTTTTGTATACAAAAATATCAGGAATGTTTTTGTTGACTCAGGCTGGCTTTTTTGCTTGAAAGAGTGGCAAATTAAACTTATGATGTAAGTTTTGCTCAATCCACAGTGTTAGTTTGAGTTATAATATATCTTAAATTTTAAGTCTTGCAGCTGATATAATTCAAAATACTATTTATATTAATGTGTACATTTAAGTGTGAACAATCAGTGTTGCCAAAAAATTGAATACCGGAAAAGCTTTGAACTTGAAAATTTATGCTTTTAAGTTTAGGAAAAAAACTTGAATTTGAGAATTTTTGAAAAAACCTAGAATTTTAAACAATTTTTACATGTAAAGTAATGGAATTTCTATTTGACACAAAAAATTTAGCAAATAAACATTTCTTTATTAAAAATATATTAAAGTAGCTTAACAGTGTTTTTTAATATTGATATATTTTTTAAGACACTTTTTAAAATTTAACTAAACTTTGTACTAAAAATAAAAGAAGGAATTGTACTTCTAAAAACTTTGTATTTGTGCATTGCACCTTTACTTGTGAAATTTCACCGATCGGTGTGCTTCGTGTTGGAACTAAACCAAGAAATTCTACTAAAATGTCAAAGTTAGTAAAAACATCTCTAATAAAAATTCTCGGATGAGCAATAGTTTTTCTATCAGTGCTCTCATGTTTACATATTGATTAAAGTCCTAATTTGATTTATGCGACTTTATAACCTTAATGCATTTCCTAAATATAACTTTTTGATGTCGTTGAAGAAATAAACAAAAGTTTTCACTACTGCCAACATAAATTCTTTAAAAAAGTTTTCAATTATAAACGGTATCTCATTTTAAATAATAAATTTTGCTACTTTATAACTTGCCTTAACAATTTTTTCTGATAATTCTGTAGTTACTAAAGATATTTATATGTGCTTTGTTGGAACTGACTTTGGTGATTTG
The DNA here is from genome assembly GCF_965202585.1 of Thalia democratica. Classification (NCBI taxonomy): domain Eukaryota; kingdom Metazoa; phylum Chordata; class Thaliacea; order Salpida; family Salpidae; genus Thalia; species Thalia democratica. The sequence goes on from NC_139165.1 coordinate 89,145,445, forward strand.
TTTTTTTATCGTTTCTCGCAATAAGTCCTAACTAACGTTTTTTATTTTTGTTGCTCGTCTTATATTTTACAGTTAATATTTTTAAATGCAATATTCTTATTGCAGATAAAGAGTTGCTATAATGCTAAATAAAAAATAAGTTTTTATATTTCGCTAATGACTCAATAAAGTTTTATACTTTTGTTAAAAATGTTTAAGAAAATTAATTGTCCATTCAAGCTGACTTTCACTTTTTTGGCATGTAATTTATTTACTGTTAATAACTTTCGTTATATCTTTATGTAGTGAACTTTGTTTTAACTGGGTTGCTACACAAACAGGCTATTTTAAAAGTTGGAAAACTCAGGTGTGTGTGAAAATTTTATTTCAAACACTTTAAAGAAATCTTTTAATTCCCAGAATAGTTTTAATGACTGTAGTGTAGTTTACTAATTGAAGTTTTTTCTTGTTTTCTTACACTTAGTGTACTTTTTTTAATGATGATATTTTTTACTAGGTATTTAAGCTTGATTAAAACGATTTATTAGCTTTTTTAAATTTTAATAAACTTAGGCTGGTTTGAAACAACTCAGATATTTTTGCTTTTTAAGTGGCAACAATGTAAAAGACTAGTTACTAATAAGATATTTGGTTTAATTATTCGAGAATTAATTTTGTTGAAGAATTTGTTCTAGCATTCTGGAATACAAACATGTATTAATCTTATTAAGTTAACTAAATTTTTAAATGAATGTAAACTATTTAACACGCAAAAACTTTTTTTTGAAGTAAATACTCTTAGAAATATGAAAAAAGGGTTGATAATATAACAAATATATAAAATTAACCCATAAATTGTCTTTAAAGTTTGGTTTTTATAGAGAGTTAGGTTGTAAGTAAAATTACAAAAGTATTAAGTTTAACTTATTAAGTGCTTATGACAATACATAGTTTATTAACACTTAAGTATATTAGTCAAAGAAAATTTCATTCTATCAAATATTTATTTAAGTAGGCATTTTATGTATAGCTAAAATTTTATTCTAATATATATTAATTTAAATAGGCATTCTATTAATAGCTAAAAGTCATTTAAAATGATAAGGTGAATAAAAGTAAAACTTTTTTCTAGTGTGACTAAAACTAAAAGTTTATTCAAATGTCACTAAAACTAAAACTGCGGCCCGCGAAGACTTTGTACTTTTGAAATTTGGCCCGCGACCACCAACTGCCTGCCGACCCCTGGCTTATAGTCTAACGTTTTTCTTTTTGCAGGTTTAAAATAAAACACCTTTAAAAGTTTAACATGTTTTTTTATACTTAAGATGTTGTATAATATGTATTTGTTTTTTTTTTAAGGTTAACTTTAGATTATGATTTACACTAGATATTTATGTAAATATGCTGGCTCAATATTAGTAACACAAAAGTATAGATTAAAAACAGGCAGGTAAAGATTAATGAATTTTTTTTGTGTGAGCCTTCAATAAAGAAGACAATTATCTATTTTCAACTTAATTAGTACTGTATAGAGACAAGCTAAACTTAAGTTAAACCTACATTGTTGTATATAAAAACCAAGTTTTTGTTTAAGTGTCAGTGTTTATAAAGAAGTGAAATAGTTGTAAAATAACACGATATTAAAAGTTCACATCTGGTTATTTTAACTGAAGCAGTTGTAAACTGTATTTTTCACTTAAAAAAAGTACTAAAGTAAAACCTATAAAAACAACCGAATGTTGATTAGATAAAGCATAAACAAGTAAGTAGTCTTTATTTTAAATGAAACTTGTTTACATAATCTGTTAAGGGTGCATTGCAAACTTTAGTTGTTTACGTATAATTTTATCAAAAAAATATTTACTAAGGGCAATTAAAGGCGATTGAGCAAAAGTGTATTTAATTACAGTTAAAAGTTTAAAGGGTGCACGACTATTCAAATTCGGATAACTCAAGTTCTTTAAAAAAATTTTAAGGGCCACAACTATAAAAGTAATGTTTATTTGTCAAATATAAAGACTTATAAACAATTCGCAAATCAGTCCAGGACACTAGTCAATTGTTTTTACTAGTGATTTTTTCCCTGCATCAGTAGTTACAAAAAATAAATAAACGATGGTTTATAAATCTACCAGTTTATTGCAACTTTTTGTTCAAATTAATTGCGGACAACCGTCCTTCATCAGTGAACTTTAAAACTCAGTTTTAAAATCAAATACTTTAAGCTAAAGCTCTGATTGTGCTAGTAATTATAAGTTGAAAAGATTTAAAATAGCTAAGAAAAAAAATTATATTTATGATTTTATTAAACTTGAGGCTACATGCATTTTGTTAAGAAAACCTAAGTTGTGTAAAAATATAGAAATTGATTATACTGTTTTCTTGTTTTCATAATTAGTTTTATAAGTAAATACGTATGTTTTATTTATTTTTTAGTTGTATTGTAATAAAAAGTACTTATGTATTTTTAATTACTATTTGCTCAACTATTATTACTTTTACATTGATTACCTTTTGACTATATAAACTGGATTTGAAATTTATTTCTTTTCTTAGTAAACAACTACCGAGTTAAGCACAAAACATATAATGTTATTAAATTTGAGTCTTGTGTATTTTTGAAATAAATTATTCTATCTTCTTTTAGTATGACAAGTTTTTAATCTGTATTGCATAAAGAAGAGTTTGACACAGAACATTGAAAATACATCTTAACACAATAACAATATAAACTTAGTATAGTTTTGAATAATTTATAGTTACATTAAAGTAAAAATTAGTATTTTTTATTTATACTGTTTTTTATATTTATAAAAACAAATACATCATTCCTTTATAAAATTATATCATTGAATATATGTAAGACTATTTAAATTATCTTTTAAGTAAGAAAAATTAAAACTATTTTACTGTATTTTAATTTTTTAAGATTGTTAAACTTTACATTGTGAATTTAGAATAAGTTGAAATTTTAAACAGCCATAAATACTAGTAGTTTTTCTTAAAACCCTAAATCATTGAAAATGTTAAAGATAACCGTTATTAAAGTATTGTTCATTGTATACAAAGTTTTAGTATAGATAAAAGTAACACCGTCCAGTTATGAAGAAGTTTGTTATTGAGTCAAGGGATAAAGCACAAAACCATTTTGAAGAAAATTTTTTAAATAATATCAACAAAAAAGGTTTGAATTATAAACTTTGTACATTAAAGTGTTTGTAAATGCTAAATATGATTATTAATAATAATGATTTTTGTGCTTTTTGTTTAGTAATTTTTAATATAAACTAAGTAATTTGTAAGCATATATATATTGTTATATTTAGTAGTCTTCAAAAACTTCTTAAATAACATGAAAATATACAATTATGTTCGTTTTAGTGAATAAAACATCACTAATTTATTTAAAAGGATTTTGTTTTAACGTAAACCTATTTTTTATAACCAGATATCTGAAAGTAGTTTTTCCAATTTAACTGTACAACTTACAGTTTAACTAAGATTTATTTTTAACCTTCTATAAAGGGTTGTACATTAAACAAGTCTTAAGCAGGGCTTCTCAAACTTATTTTCATTACTGGACATTTCCAAAACATTTGATAGAAATCTACTTATTTTTACTAGCCCTAGAATATCTGTTGTAAGTTATAAATTTTATTTTAACTATACTTTAGATGCCCTAATTTTTACTCTTCAAAACAAACCCTCTATGTTTAGCCTAAACGTTTTAGTTGTAGATGCCATATTAGTTATTGCCCGGTGGGTTTATATACACCTATTTTCTGCAAGTTTCATTACCTACGCCAGAAAAGATAGTGTAATTATTTATAGCCCTCATAGTAGTTATCACCCTCGACCTGTTAAAATGGTAAAGGGTAGTTTTTGCACTGCATCATTTTCGCACGAGTGTACGCTTTAGCACCTAATATGTTTTAGTTAAACTTTATATTTTTCAGATGAAAATGAGATAAAGAAAAACGAATTTATTTTAACTTTGAAACTGGGTAAGTTTTTGCTAGATAAAGATAAAAGTATGAAGACATGCCAGTACTTCGAGACAATAACTTTGAAAAACGTCACCGCGTTTTACAGTTTAGCTAAATTATATCAACTGTACAAAGTTGCTGAACAAACTCTGGCTTATATTGAACGTTGTTTTTAAATGGTAGCTGATACTGAAAACTTTTTACAGTTAAACTTTAGTCTTGTTGCAAAAATACTTGCTAGCTCTGAGTTGAACCTTAACTCTGAAGTTGAAGTCTTTAATGCAGCAAACAGTTGGTTGAAACACAACAGTAAAGAACGTAGCAAACATGCAACAAAACTGCTATCAAAAGTTCAACTTACCTTGCTGTCAGAAGATGCATTGAGACATCTTTTGGATACAAATTCATTATTTCATGCAAACAGTAAATGTGTTGGAATATTGAATGCAGCTTTGGATTACAAGAAAAGCATTTCAAGTAACTATTCTGAAAGTAGATATTGCAACCAAAATAAGTTTAATATAATGTTATATGGTGGCTTTGGACTAAACTTTTGCGCTGTTAGAACTGCACTTCAAATCAATGGAAGCAATTTAATGATGTTAAAGTTCTACCTGATATGATAAATGAAAGAGAGTTTTCAAAAGTTATTTGTTTGAAAGGAGAGGTTTATATACTCGGTGGTTATGATGAAAACGTGCAAAATATAAAAAGTATTGATAAATATTCACCTTCTACTAACAAATGGACCGTAGTAGGTGATATGATTGATGACCGTTGTAACTTTTGTGCATGTGCATTTATTAATAAAATATTTATATTTGGTGGTTTGTTTGAAGTAAATGATGAAGGAATAAACAATAGGGCTAACACTTGTTTACAATTAGATGTCAGTGACAAAAGTTGGAATGAAACCGAAATGAAAACGCAAAGAGCAGATGTAGCCTGTGTGGTTTTTGAAGGCAATATAATAGTCTCTGGTGACAACGTTGATGTAAATGATAAAACAAACACAGTAGAGTCATATGATGTTTTTGCTGACAAATGGTCATCATTTCCTAGTATGATTCATGGTAAAAGTTATCATAGTTTGGTTGTTGTTAGAAATATTTTGTATGTTTTCGATTTCTATCCTGGTAAACCTGAGGTTTTTGACAATGTTAGTAAAAACTTTGTTGCTCTTAAAAAAGTACATTCTTTCGTTGATCTTGAAGCTGTATCGATAGGTAGTAAGATCATAATCATTCAAAATGAGAAAAAGCAGATAGTTTGGTATGATGTTGATAAAGAGGAATGGTCTGAAGAACCGTATGAAACTACAGAACATCTAATGGGTTTTGCTTGTGCAAAAGTACCTTGGTTCTAAAGATTTTATTATTAATGACAGTTTAAACCAGGGTTTCTGAAGCTTATTTTCATGCTCAGTCTCTTTGCAAAAATTAAAAACAAAAAAGTTGTCCACTGTCCTATATAAGTCATCGCTAATTACCCTTAACTTTCACGTCACATTACTAATTACTTTCCGTCATGACCAAAATTAGCCCCAATGAGGATATTGCTGAATATCAAACTCTAGACAAAGCAATTTTTATCTACATTTTACTGCAGTAAATATAAGTTTTTTTTAATGAAGTTAAATTTTGAAACGTAGAAAATTAAAAATTGAAATTCTTTGACTGCACTGTTATTAAATACCCTCTTTAGACCCTTTTTTAGTTATTTCCGCCAAATTATTAGTACTGCTATATTTAGGAAATCCTGGTTAAACCATTTTTTGCTTTATAAAGATTTATAACTTGATAAAAATAAAAAAAAAATCTAAAAGAAACCTTTAAAGAAATTTATATTTTAAACAGCTTAATAGTAAAATGGAGCAAATTTAAATAAAACTCTTGATTAAGCTTTTATAATTATCTTATACTCCACAAACGCTATTTTCGTTCAAGCGAAAATTATTATAAGTTATGTTATCGTACTTTTCTTTTCGTTAACTTTCCTAACAAGTTTACTTTAAAAATTTTAACTTTCTTGATAAGTTAAGCATTTTTTTTGCTGTAAATAAACTTAAAACTCAAAAGATGTCTCTGTATTTTACTTTTAATTTGCTTACTTAAGATTATTTTAGCTCATACAGTATGTTAATAAAAATATTAACATTAAACTGCTTAAGAGTCACCAATTAGTTGAATTATTTTATAAAAAAACAGATGAGCTCTTTGAAGTAAATATATCAAAAACAAATTTAGTCATTATATAAAAATTATTAAATAAGGATTGTGTACAGACCATATGAGAAAATCTTCAAAAATAAAAGAGCTTATTTAACATTGATATGCCTAGCTTTAACTTGAGGGCTAAAATAAAAAGCAAAACATAATCATTCAACTGCTTCAACTTTGCTAATAACAATTTTACCGACTGTACAATTAATATGATATTTAAAAGTAAATGTTTAGTTATATACCATTTAATATTTGATACTGGACCCGCAGGCTATATATTGCCCAACCTATTAATAACAAGACTGATTGAATGGTATACCAATATACCACAACTTGTTTATATTAATTAGTTTGATTAGCATCGTAGGTCATTGATTATTAGAGTAGGTTTGTGCAACAGTCGGCAAGTTGATATTTTCGACCAACAGACATGCGTTGCTTGCGTAAGTTTTCTTTTAATTTCTTATTAAAACTACTGTGCAAACCAAAAAATATTCATCTTTTTTAATCAAAAAAATTAATAAAATCTTACTCTTTGTACACGTAAGTGATTTCTAGCAATAACCTTTTGAAGTTGTGCTGTTAACAAGAGTTTATACAGTAAAATAAATAAAAAAATTAACAATATTTACAAAGTTTTTACTATACTTAGCTGCTAAATTCATATTTTAAAACTATTTATGTTTACGCTTAAAAAGTTATAGTAAGATTTTATAAATATACAAGGTTTGACAAAATACCTTCAAATTTCTGGCTCGAGAAAGACTTTCATATAAGTTTAGTTCGTTAACTCGTAAGTTACTTAAAAAAGTGTATTTGTTTCAGTAAAAAAACAATAGCATTAACATTTAAAAATGTTTTACAAACAGTAACCGAAAATTTAAGGAGGCTATGCTTAAAGATCAGTGTGATTTAAAGAAAGCTGAATCAGCATTTTTTGAATATTTTATATTAAAATTAATTTTTTATTTATCCTTTTTCCTGACCCACCTTACTCAAACATTTTAGATATTAATAAAAAAAGTTTAAAAAATCAAAATTAAAACCAACATGAAAAAAAGCTTTTTTTTGTTGCTGAACCACCTTTTTAAATCTTATAATGACCTTTAAGTATACTACTATTCCCATTTAAATTTAAACATTTAAATAAAATTAATGTTTAACTAAAACATCTGAACTAAACAGCTTAACTTCAGATAAAGAACTAATAGTTTAAGATATATCTTTTTGTACAATTTTGTAAAAATTTGAAGCAAGGTTTTCCAAACCATTTTGAGAACTGCGCTAACTTAAAAAAAACTTAGTCAGTCTTCTTCGTTAACCTACCCAAACCATGTAGTGTAACTTTCAAATCTTCCATCAATTATACCTTAGACTTAAAATTGTACTTAGAGATCAGTGTGAACTTAGTCATCAACTTTTCAAAGCTTGTTTTGATTTATTTTGTTTTAATTTATAATATTATCTGTAACCCACGTTACCAAAACATTAAGAATTAGTAAAAAATTTAATTAAAAGAAATAACATTTAAAATAACATGAAATAATTTTTCATATGGCTGACTTAGCTTTTTTTTCAACTTTATTCAGCTCAGATTGACTTTTAAGTGAAATAGAACTTTAAATCAGAGCTTTTGATAAGTTTTTAATTTTAATTTATCAGTTCTTTTGTTTCACTTGATCTATAGATATTTATAGTTTTAAACTTCTTATTCGAGTTGTTAGCTTTGTTGTGTTTATATAGTTCCACTAACTATTCTTTTACATTTCTAATTTTCAGGCTTAGTTATTAACTGATAGTTTTTTAGTGTCCTATTAAACTAAGTTTGGGTAACGTACTGAAATTTGTTTGGCTGCAGTGAGTTTGTTTATAATTTAAAAAAGTTGTTAAAGTGGCTAAAAATTCTACCTTTAACAAAAAAGCTTTAAAAGGTGTGCAAAATTTTGAAATTTTTGTTTATGTTACTGCTTATTTAGTGAGTTTTGATCGTAGATTGCACGCATTACCATAACAGCAGTCTATGCGACAATCTGCAACCTCGTTTTGTATTATTCTTGTTGTATGTTTGTTTTTTGTAAAAATTTTTTTAATATTCTATTAAGTTAAAACGTGCTTAAACAGTTTTTAGAGCTTAAATTTCAAAAAGAGCCCTTTCAATCTGTTCTTATTGTTTAAATATTAATAACTTGGCATATAAACTGTTGAAAAATAATGCCATAATTGATATATTGGCGTATACTTGGTGACAAGCTATTTAAAAATACATGACTTGTTAAAACATGCTTCGGTTTAAATTTAAAATTATACGAGTGTTTTATTTGAAGTTTTTTTTATTGATATCCAAAAATTTAATGATTTTTTAACAACTTCGTATTAGTATCGAAGTAATTCAAAACTAGTTTCTGCTTTTAACAAAAATATTGAACAATGGATCAAAATTTTTGTATAACCAAAGTAAAATTGTAGCTCATAATTATAACTCATAATAAAATAATACAAAAAAAAAGTTATATGTTAAGTTATATATATAGTTGATATGTGAAAGAGAGTTTTCCAAAGTTATTTTTTTGACAGGAGAGGTTTATAAACTCGGTGGTTATGATGAAAACGCACAAAATATAAGAAGTATTGATAAATATTCACCTTCTACTAACAAATGGACCGTAGTAGATGATATGTTTGATGACTGTTATAACTTTTGTGCATGTGCATATATTAATAAAATATTTATATTTGGAGGACTGTGTAAAAATAATGACGATCGAGTAATAACGAGGGCTAGTACTTGTTTACAATTAGATGTCCGTCACAATAGTTGGAACACAATTACCGAAATGAGAATGTCAAGATCAAATGCAGCCTGTGTAATATTTGAAGGCAACATACTAGTATCTGGTGGAAACGATAATATTATGGGTCATATAAAAACAGTAGAGTCATATGATGTTATTGCTGACAAATGGTCATCATTTCCTAGTATGATTCACGGTAAAAGTTATCATAGTTTGGTTGTTATTAGAAATACCTTATATGTTTACGATGACAATCCTTGTATATTTGAGGTTTTTGACAATGTTAATAAAACATTTGATGTTATTAAACAACCACATTTTTTTGGATATCATAAAGCTGTATCGATAGGTAGTAAGATCATAATCATTCAAAATGAGAAAAAGCAGATAGTTTGTTATGATGTTGATAAAGAGGAATGTTCTGAAGAACCGTATGAAACTACAAAACATCTAATAGGTTTTGCTTGTGCAAAAGTACCTTGGTTCGAAATATTTAAGTTATAACAGTTTAAACCAGGGTTTCTCAAGCTTATTTTCATGGTCAACCCCTTTGCAAAAATTAAAAACAAAAAAGTTGTCCACTATCCTATATTAGTTATCGGCAATTACCCTTAAATTTTACGTCACATTACTAATTACTTTTCCTCATGACCAATATTAGCCCCAAGGAGGATATTGCTGAATTTTATACCCTATTCGAAGTAATTTTTATCTACATTTTACTGTGCAAAAAAAACTTTTTATAATGAAGTTAAATTTTGAAATGTAGAAGTTTAAAAATTGAAATTCTTTGACTGCACTATTATTTAATATCGTATTTAGACCCTTTTTTCGTTACTTCTAAGTTATTAAATTTGCTACCAATAGGAAACCCTGGATAAACCATTTTTTATTTTTCAAAGGGATGTAACTTGATAAAAATGAGATTGATTTCAGATTTTTAATTTTAAATAACACCTAAGTTTGTAGACCTTATGACTAGCTGTTCTACTTATTATTAGATTAAAGTTCTTTTTTTTTCAGTTTTTAAAAACCTCATTCTAACTCAGGCTAGTTTATTCTAGTGATGTACCGAACTCACTAGCCCGGTCCGGGTCCGGCCGATATTGCCAAATTTGTCTGATATCCGGATCCGGCCGGATTCTAATTTGAAAAAAAGTCCGGATTCGGTTCCGGCCGGACTCTACTTTGAAAAAAAAGTCCAGATCCGGTTCCGGCCGGATTCTAATTTGAAAAAAAAAGTCTGGATCCGGGTCCGACCTGACCCGGAATTGTTGGTCCGGTACATCACTAATCATAAGCGTTTTGTAAAATGTTTAAAGTTTAAGATATTTTTGAAATCCTTTACTTTAAGGCAAGTTTATTAAAAAATTAAGTACATATTTAAAAGAATTTTAATGTGGTTTGTAGTAGACAACTTAATAAAATAGTAAAACTTTTTAAACATTTTTAATGCTTTTTGGCGAAGCAATAACTTTAGTTTTATTTTAAGCATCAAAAGTAAATTAATAAGATTAGGTAACTTACTTCAACAACTTAATCAAGCGTCTTTTAACTTACTACTTGAATTAATCGATTTTTTAGTCTGAAGATAATTAGTAATAATATGGAATACCGCCAATTTTTAAATATATTTAGTGCGTCGAAAAAGCTTTATGCAAAAAATTATTATCTACAAACAAAGTTTTCATAAAAATGCATCATGATAAACATTAAAACATTATAAAATTAAGTTTCAAAATATACTTGTGTCAAACTTTTTTCAAACTATCTATTCATTTGTCGGTGAAAAACTAAGCATGAAACTTATATTTAGTTATTTGACTATCAAAATTATTTAGAAAGCTATTTATGTTTTGTAAATACAAAGTATGGTGTTTGTATTTTTACAATACTGTTTCACTTTACTTTACATTAGTACATTAAATTCTTAAAATGTTATAAAAACTTTATCATCAAAAGAAGCGTTTTTTAAAGCTTTTCTAAAGCTACAAAAGAAGCTTTTATATGATTTATATAAATTTTGTTTTGATTGTTGAGATTATGACAAGATCCCGCCTAGAAATCAATTACTCATTTTAAATCAAATACAATATTACAACTAAGGGCTAATTTAAAATTACTTTATATGCGTAAATACTAAAACAAAACTTTATTTTTATATAAACTTTAAAAGATATTAAATGCTTTTAACTTTTAACATTTTTTTTTCAAATCTCAAATTTTCATTTATTCTAATAAAACTATGCTTACAGTTATTTTAGAAGCAACTTTTTTATTTTTATCTTCATGTCCAGTAGAGTAAGAAAAACTTTTACTGATGTAGGGTTTTCCAATTACATCATTTCTTTTACAGCAAATCAACTTGTTAAAAAGTCCGATCCATTCTCTGCTAGCCTAAAATTTTTATCAGTAAATATTATTACAGACACAACTTTTCCTTTCAAAACTGCCACTTTAGTTTTTTAATGATAAAATCTAACAAAAATTAAAAGGAATTTGTGTTAAACAAAGCAAAGTAAAAGCTCACTTTGGTGTCGATAATATAATGAAGTACAAATAAGGACAGTCCAAATACTAGATTAAATGCAGCAAATAAGTATCCAAATGCATGAGAACAGTTTGTATTCCAAACAAAATATGATATCCACGTTAGTATATTTAGTATAACGACTAGTACAGATTTTAGTAACTCTGTTCTGTTTTAATAAAATATTGTAAAAAGTTTTTAGTATATGTACTAAAGTTAGTTATTATAAATATTAGTATCTATTAATTTAGTCAGGCTTTCTTTATCAAAACTAAAAAAACAAACCAAAAACTAACTTTAAAGGTTCAAAGCTTGATTTTGTTAGTCTGTGACACAATCTATTTTTTATATTGTCGTTTTTGCTCATTTTATTCCGAAGTCTTACTACAGATGCAGCCAGGAAAGCTAGTGATAAAAATGCTGAAAGTGCAAAGGTTGTAATTACTATCGTAAAAGAAAATTCATTACACGGTAACAAGCTTCTTTTATCAGAATCTTCTTTAATCAAATATTCTGCTATGATAAGTCCGGTTATTAAACCTGTGATAGATAAAGTTTATATGTATATGAATTTACTGTATTCCTATGAAGTAGAAGTTTTTTAATTCTTCTTTTATAAAAACTAATCCACATCTTAAAATACTTAAAACTACTCAAAAGAAATAAGTAGTGCAGAATATTTTGTAAAAACTAGTATTCTTTTGAATTTTAAGGCTTTTATTGCTTTAACTCAAAATGTTTAAAAAAATTCTTTTTTATATTTATTGAGAATAAATCTCTTTAAATTTATTCTATTTGTTCGGTTCAAAGAAGAGTTTTATTGCTTTTCTTTAACCGCAAGACCATAAAAAAGATCAAAGTAAAATATTACGAGTTTACTGTGACAAAAGTTAATTTCTACAAGTTTGTAGACTTCAAATAAAAGTTTGTGCTGCAAAAAAAAAAAAGTTTAAATGTGATACTTTTTAAATAAATAATTTAAATACTTAATCAAACAGTTACTTTGTCTTTTTTATTTAATCTTAAATATTCACATTTAACTAACTACTTTTACATATTAGTTCTTTGATTAAAAAAATATTTTTTTTAATGTTAGTTATTAAATTTAAAGTTGCTCTGGTTTGTAGATTAGTTTAAGTAATATCGAAAACAAATAACTTAACAAATTATATATTATAACTTTTATTGTAAAATGAATCTAATATAAACCTTAATTTAAAAAAAATATTTATATAAAATGTTTAACTTACAGCAAACAATCACATGGCAAATCATAATAGCTCGTTTAGATTTCAATGCGAAAAAACTATACACTGTATTGAGCAAATATGCTGTCATAACAAATATCCAAAATGAGCTCGATAAAACACTGAAGCGTAATACATTTGAAACAATGTATAGAGTATTGTCGTTCAATTGCCGATTTAAGTATATCAACAGCGAAATATTGCTAATTGCAGTCATCAAACAAAAGTTAGTTGTTATTATTGTCGACTTATTTCTCAGACTTCTTTAAACTTAAATATAAGTTATTCTGAGTCATACAAAATACAAAAAAGTTTAAAATACTAAAAGGTTTTCGCTGTATAGATATCAGGTTTTTATTCATATTTAATTTTAAGTTGTACAAATGAGCTTTTAGTTAAATGTAATGATATAAATGTGTTTTGTAGATAATATTTAGAGTTTTAATTAAGTATTTTTCTTCGTAACATTAATTTTTATAAATCATAATTTTAAATTTTAAGATAACTCACTGTATAAACTAAAACAAAAATTATATGCAATTGACAATTTAAGGCATTATTACGAATACATGAGCTAGATCAAATCACCTGACTTTTAAATAAGTCATGCAAGTAGCTAATAGGAAGAAAATAGAAGTAGTGCGAATTGAGTTAGACTTTATTAATTTGCTGCTTTCACTTATCGCATACCTGAATAAATTTAAGATATTTCATTTAAATCCGAAATAAAATAAATTAAACTGTTAAATTAAGCACTTGATTTCTTAAACGTCCCAACACAAACATATTTGACTTAAGTGAAGCGTTTTATTCTAGAGTTTAAGTTATGTTTTAACAGAAAGCACAAACTAAATTTGTTCTGAGCTTTTCAAAAGTGGTTTTTTAATAAGAAAAAAAATGTTTTGTATTTTTTAGTCTATACTTAATTAATAAGTTATATAACTTTTTTAAGTTAAAATTCTGAAAAACAATAGAAATAGGGTTTTCAAGGTTTATATCTAAAATGCCATCAAAAGAAAATAAATAAATTATCAGAACTCAAACTTGTTGTTTTGTTTGTATATAAGATTAACCTGAGTTTGACAAAGTTTTTAATTCGGTTAACTTCACACTTTACGTCTACTTTAACTCAATAAAATAAAAAGTTATATAATCAAATTTTAAGCTACAACATCTAAACAAACTTATAAAAAGTTTTCTATTAGTTTTGGTTGTATTGTTTACTTGTAACGAATATTGCAATGCACAACTTTTAGATAGAAAACGTTTATCGTATATATTAAACCTTATAAAAACATAATTACTTTATTTTGTTGTTAACTATCGATTAGCAAACAAATTCAAAAAGTAAACGTTTATACTAAAAGAACATATACTATTCATAAGCTAAATAAAAGAGTATCACAAACTTATTTATTGAAAAAACAAAAAAAAAACATCATGTAAGCCTTGAAAAAGTTTTATAAAAAATAAGAAAAGTCTTGTTTGTTTTTTGAATAAGTTTTAGATAAGTAGTACGTTACAGAATGTTTTTAAAGAAACAATAGATTTTAGTTTTCTATTTTTAAAATCGTTTCTTTTCTAGATAAAAATCTTAAATCTCGAAAATTCACTCGAATAATTATATTAGACAAGACAATATTTAAAAAAACATGCTTTTTTACTTATGCAAATCACTAAAAAGTAGTGTATACGCTTAAAGAAGCGACGTAAGAAATGTTCAGAATAAATAAACCGCAACAATTCTTTTTCATAAACACATAAAAGATTTTTTTAACGTAAACTTATATGCTGACATATCATAAAAAGATATAAGCGATAAAAATTTTGCTTAAACTTACTTGAAAGTTGCTTTTATCAATGTTTTCAATATTTATTACTTTCTTCAAAAGCTTAAAGATTATAATAATATAACGTGAGCCTCAGAAAATATATGTGCAAAGATAGCTGTCAAAAAACTAATTCATTAATATTTCAAAAATTATGTGAAAAAATTTTTGAAGCTTACATGTCTTTTAAAAGTGTTCGAAAAGATTTCTTATTAGTTAATTAAAGCACAATGTAAGTTAAATTATATTTTTTTTTAATTAGAAGACAATAGTAATTAGCCAGTCTAAACTTATAATTAAAATAAGACCATAAAGAATAGATAACAGTAAACATTAGATAAACACTTTAAATATTTTTAGCTATTACTTTTTAAAAGTTTACAAACAATTGTTGTTATAAACCAAAAACTTGTTGTAAAACCTTGACAACTTTTTTTAATACCTTAATAAGTTATAAATAGTAATTAAAGTAGCTTTATATATATTTTTTAATATTTAAAATTTATATCTGTAAACTAAAAGCTAATATTTTAGCAAAGTTTACTTTTTATTCTCTTAAACTTAGTAAATTTTTGTATATTAAAATTCAATAAATAAAAATACATATTGTTAGAAATAATGAGCTAAAGCATTTAAAGCTTCACTTCTTTTAAATTTGGAGCTTTCCTATTTGTAGTAAATATTGATTCACAAAAGCTCTGCTAATTAACAAACTCGTGTTCTCTATTAGATCAACTAAAACTAATCCTGTTTTAGTTTGCTAACTAATGAGAATTAGATGACTCATAATGAAACAATTCTAACTAAACAAGCTAGCTGTAACTTCTAAACAAACTGCAATAGTAGCTGCCAATATCATAAATAATTTATCACTGAATTGAAAAGTTTATTGAGTTTAATGTGCTTAGTAGGTTTGAAAGCGCTAAATTTATAAACAGCTACTGTCTTCTACAATTTCGTTTAATATATCTTTTTATAATAAGATCACATTTGAAACTTCTGAATCATTCATTATTATTACAAAATTATGCATATACGTGTTATTACAGAAAATTCTTAAAAAGTCTTCAAAACTGATACTAGAATTAACTAACCTATACAACTTTTTTAAAGATTTCAATGTTTAATTTTATATATTGTTAATCAAATACGACTTAATTAATTAATTGACTTTAGTTAATCAAAGCCTTTTATATTTATAATTTAAAATATAGCAAAAGAAATTAGGAATATTATTTGTTTGTTTAATTTGACCGTTTATTTGGAAGATTATATAAGCATTTGTTGCAATAATATGATAAGTACAAACTGTACCAATAGGTTTTTTTTCACTCCGACTTTTACAGCTCTTGTTACTTGTTTTATACAAATTAATGCAATTTATCTTTCTACTTTATATAAGTGTACCAAACAATGTACTACAGTTTGTTTAATATAGCTATAAAAACTTACGTCTAATAGTAGTCCATTGTATTTGAAAAATTAAAATTTGTATATTTTTGTTATTAAATCGAATCTGCTACACATATATATTTGTTATCGCTTCCACAAAAAACTTTTTTTTTTAGTTTTTAGATTAAACGGACATTCTATTTTTATTGTATATCTCCTTTACAAATTGTCTTTGTTCTTAATTTTTTTTTACCTGAAAAGAATTATATAGAAACATATATAAAAATTAGTTTCAAAAAAAAAATAATCAATTCTATTTTTTAAACTTTAAAATTTTTATTGAATAATTTATTTTTTCTTTTAATTAAAGTTTCAATATGTATTTTTTTATAATAGATATTTTTTTTTTAATTTATACTCAACACTTAGAGTTATATTTGTAATAGACATTTTTTAATACTTTCTAATAAAATTTTAAGTTTTCACCTATTTTTAAAGTGATTTAGTTAAATATTTCATAATCCCTAACGTATACTTTATCAGCTATTTATTCTTAGTACAGACGGGAAAATCAATTGTTTTAAATATTTAATAACATAAAAGTGCTTAAAAATTATTCTAAACAAAGCAGCCTTTTTCTGAAAATCTTTTTGTTGTTTAAAGTGATAAAAGCATAATTTGTGCACACAGTTTTTTCGTTGATTTAAATGTAAACAAAACAAACTTACTTTTTGTAAAACTCCAAAGGAAAGAAATCAATAGAACAAAAACAAATAGTTTCTGTGGCATTTTTAAAGTTTTTAATTACGAAATGTTTTCTAATTTATAATTTTTTTAGTTTAATTTGTATTTGTAAAAGTTGAATAAACTATAAAAGATTGTTACAAACGTTTTAATGAATGTAAAAACAATTAATTCCATGTGAATTTAAGTTTTTGTCGTTTAAGGTTAGTAATAATATAATTTATTCAATGATATGTTTATCACTGAATTTAGTATAGTGTAACTAAATTATTTGATATTTGAACAAAAAATAATGAGTTACATTTTAGATTAATAGTTTTTAATTAATACTTAAAAGAAAAAAACTTACCATTTTATGGGCTTAGAAAGAAAAGCATAATGTATAAAACTTTAAGTTGTTTAATTAGATCTTTTATGTTTAGTTTTATAAAGTTTGCATGTGTACATAACTCTCTGAGAAAAAAAAATCTTGCATATTTTAGAACGGTATTTTTACTACTACTACAAAAACTTTAGTGCGAGTACTAATATTTTTTTTTCTCTCTTTTAAAACTTTTATACTACTGTCAATTATCGCAACATGTTATCTTTTCGTGTGTTCTCATCAATCCAAAGGCTTCTAATTTACTTTCCAAAACAAAAATAATGATGTAATTACATTGTAACAGAAAGGTGTTTTAAATTCAATAGGTATTAATCAAAACAAAATACTAACGACTTAACTTAAACATACGAAGTCTTTGTTTTGATTCTACATAAGAGTTTAAAGACTTAACAAAATACTTGTTTTTAATAGTTTATAATTTTATTTTTTTTTAAGTAGATAATACAAAAAAACTACAAAATCTGAAAACGTCTTGAATTGCAACGAGTTTAAAAGTGATATTATTTGCAATTCGTTTTTCTTTTCGTTTCGCAACTTTTATCTTATTGAAGTTTTATTGTTTGATTTTATAAAACATTCATTTTAGTTTACTTTTATGTTAATTAATTTTTACAGCTTCATCTAGTAACATATACTTCATTTAACCATTAAAAACAAAGTATAGAAAAAAATAGTTTTTAATTAAAAAAATATGAAATAAAGTTTAAGTAACGAAACTGTCGTTTTTATTATTTTAAAAATGCTATTTTATTAGTTTAGACCTTAAAAAAAAAACAGCCTAAACTAAAATTATTTTTGTTTAAACTACATGTTGCCTTTGAAGTTTATTTATCTGTTTAAAAATATTTTGCTATACAGTAACCTCTCGCTTATTTACGCACATTGTGTCCACAGAAAAAGTGCGTAAAGATATGAGAGATCGTAAAGAAACGAGAGGTACCAAATATACTTACTATAATGACTGTTTTTTAATATTGCTTCTAGTTAAAAGCAGACTGGGCACTTTCCGACTTTTAACTATTTGTTTACATTATTTATAAATATGGAAACAACAGATAAAACTATACATATGTTAAAAAAAAGGATTTGAATTTTTATAAAATAATAATACGAGTAGAAATAGTTTTACTACTTTAATAATAAGTAGAAATTATCTTTATCTTTATTTATATGTGACATTTATATTCTCTTCTACTTAGTAAATTCAATTTATAATTAAGCATTTCTTTACAATTATAAAATGGTGTTTATTAATATATAGGGCAAGACTGCTGTATTATTTTTTTGTGTTTTAAACTCTCATTATTTTATTATACTTTTATTATTAAACACAGTCATGTTTATTTCAGAATTTTGATTTAATCTCGTATTGTTAACAAAATTTCTGATATACTGAGGTATAACTAAATGTTTATCAATTAGTCAAGGAACATAAATTTACAAAGTCTAAAGATATAGACAGGTGTGTTAGCATTCAAAAACATATTTTAATTTAAAAATATACATAAAACCTAATTTGTGCAATATTTTAAAAAATTAAAATTTTTATTTTCTGAATTTCATAGAATTCTGAAATGCGTAACTAAACGAGAGTGCGTAACATCACGAGTGCGTAAAGATCCGAGAGACTACTGTATAAACTATTTGTGACACCAAAGTTTATGTAAAAAATTATATTGCAAATAAAGTTAAAACTTTTCTTTATTTCAAATTTTTTAGTAACATAATAGTTTATTTTTGTATACCTAACTACCAACCTAGTATTGTAAAGGTTAGCTAAAGTTTAATAGGTAATTTTTCAAAACTATTTTTTAATGTAGTTATTTGTTTAATTGAGCTACAAAAATGTATTTATTTTGGTTTTGGCTTTATATGGTAAAACTTAAATAGTTCTGATACAAAACATGTCGTTTTCATTTAATTGAGTGTAACTTTAAACTTTTCTGCTAACTTTTTCTAATTTTAAACAATCATTAGTCTAAATCAAATATTGAAATTTTATTTTTAATCTTTATAAGTAAATTGATTCAACGATTTAATTTGCTTACGAATACATAAAAATTCTTTTCAAAGTTAATTAATTATAAATACAGTTATGAACTTAGGAAAAAAAAATTATAGTTAGTTATATTAACTATTCTTTTGCTAACTAATATAGTATATTTTTAGATAAGCGATATTTGCTGTTTTGAGTGAAATACTTTTTTGTAAATTTATAATAGTAGTTTTATTTAAATCATAAGGCGCCATATCTCATTAAAATAGTATAACTTTTTAAACAAAGCTAATTAAAATTGATTGAGGCCCTGAAACACTTTCAAAACCTTTTAATTTTACTATCTGTTTCTATTTGTAGTCTTAATTAAAATAAAATAAAACAATTTATTTTTTATTACCTTGTATATTTTTATTAAATAGTGTTTATACTAGTACATAACAAAACTCTGCATTAAAAAAGTTTGTTATTTTTGAATTAAACACAAATCTAGTTAGTGAAAAGTCACATTTAATATTTACTTACTTTCTATAATTTTTTCTTAACTAAGATTTTCTACAAAAAAAATTAATTTATAAATTTAGTTATTTTAAGAAAAGTATTTTGCTGAAGAAAAATAATTTAAGCTTTAGACATGTCAACTCGTCAAAAAAAACAATGTGTTTTTTTTCCATGGTATACCTATCAAACAGTTTTTATGAAGGTTTTTTCTGATAAGTTTAATTTATCAATACACGCTTCGATTAGAAAGGAGTTCAGAAGTATGCTATTACAGTCGCCTATAACCTTCATATAAAAACTTATATTTGCTTTACATAAGTTTTAGCACTATGTAATGTTGTACAAATAAAAACTAAGCTTAATCGTTTAATAAAAAAATTTAAATTAACCTTGTAAAAATTATAACTATTTAGAATGTTTTCGATTAAAAAACGTCAAAAACCTTTTAGTAATATCTTTAAGCAGAAAAAAAAAACATAGTGTTTAATGAACTTGAGTATTAATTATGAAAGTTCTATTTTAGATTTTACTTAAATAATTTGTTTAAAACTATGATCCAAAATATCTTTTTTTTTCTAATAATTTTAAGCAATTTAGAAACATATAATAAAATTTGTAAGTTCTACATCCTATATTAAGTTTTGTTTTAAGTATTTTATATTAAATTTTAAGAATAAAGTTATTTTAGTAAAAGTAAAACCTTTTTTTATATAAGTTCACAACTACATTTAAATTAAATAAAAAACATTGATTATAAATAAATTTTACATTTTTCAACGGACGTTTTAACCAGTATAATTTATTTTGACAACTTTACAGTAAATAAAAAGTTATGGCCAGCTATACACGTCAGTCAAATTAAATACAGAACGCTTTTATAAATTGGCTTGTTTATACACACTGTTTTATTTTCGTACAAATTTAAATTTAAAATACTTATAAATCTACGGGGATAATAAATCTACTATGTTTAAAGTAAATGTTTTCTGTATTTTTTTGTCAATGTAAAGTCTTATAGTTGGTTACAAGTTTACCTATTTGTTTTATAAACTTGCCAAACTTTATTACATGTAAAGTGATTATTGGTTTAAATTATTTCCAACAAGTTGAAATAGAATGTGTTTTACAGTTTAAAGTAAATAAATAATAATTCTTTATGAAAATGCTTTACTAAAGTTTCAAAGATTAAATTAAATATACAAAAAGACGTGACTAAAGCTCTTAAAGACGTTTTCATTGATAGAATACGGTTTAATTCAAATAATATTGATACAATTTACTAAGACCTTATATTAAAAGCTCT
The DNA here is from genome assembly GCF_965202585.1 of Thalia democratica. Taxonomy (NCBI): domain Eukaryota; kingdom Metazoa; phylum Chordata; class Thaliacea; order Salpida; family Salpidae; genus Thalia; species Thalia democratica. The sequence goes on from NC_139165.1 coordinate 89,166,351, forward strand.
AGATTACATTTTCAAAACTAATTTATCAGGTATGAACTGTCAAAATACTTAAAATAAAAAGATAGATTTTACCCTGTATTTTACGGCTTTCTTGATAGTAACAAAATAATATTTTATATTTTATTTTATTGAAAATTAATACAGACCATATGAGAAAATCGTCAAAAAATAAAATAATTTTTTTAATATTAATATGCTTAGCTGTAACTTAAGAGCTAAAATAATAAGTTAAACAGAATCAAACAACTGCTTCCAACTTTGCTAATAAAAATATTATCAACTTTACAATTGATATGATAATTTAATTGTTTAATCAAATACTTTTAAGTATTTGGTAACGGACCCGCAGACTTTATATTGCCTAACTTATTAAATAATAAATTTAATTGGATGGTATATAAAAAAACCACAACTAGTTTATCTTAATTAATTTGAATAACATCGTAGGTCAATTGATTATTAGAGTAGGTTTGTGTAACAGTCGTCAACGTGATATTTATAACCAAAATACATGCGTTGCTTGCGTAAATTTTCTTTTAACTTCTTGTTAAATATGTTTGCAAACCAAATATTAATCCTTTTTCTTAATTAAAATGAAGAAAATCTTACTCTTTGTACACGTAAGTGATTTCTAGCTATTAACTTTTGAAGTTTTGCCGTTAACCAGTATTTTAAGATTTTATACAGTAAAAAAATAAATAAATTGACAAAGTGTTTTTTGTACTTAGCTTCTAAATAAATATTTGAAGTTATAGTAAGATTTTATAAATTTACAAGGTTTGACAAGATACTTTTAAATATCTGGCTCGAGAAAGTATTTCATATAAGTTTAGTTCGTTTACTAATAAGTTACTTACTTAAAAAAGTATATTCGTTTTATTGAAGTAAAAAAAGAATTTCTTTATTTAAAAGTGTTTTCCAAACAGTAACCTAAAGTTTAAGGAAAGTATACTTTAAGGTCAGTGTGATATAAAACAACTGAGTCGTTATTTTTTATATAATTTCTTTCGATTTTAATTTTTTAACTATCCTTTTCCGACCCACCTAACCCGAACATGTTAAATATTAATCGGAAAAGTTTAAACAATCAAAATAAAAAAAAAACAACATAAAAAAGCTTTTATTTTTTGCTGAATCATATTTTTAACCATAGACTAACCTTAAAGTTTGATAGCTGCATTTAAAACTAAATATTCAAAATGAAACTAAATATTCAAAATCGAAGTTAATGTTTAACTTAAAACACCTGAACTAAGAACTTAACTTCAGCTAAAGAACTCACAGTTTAAAAAATAGTTGTTTTTTACTGTTTTTGTTAAACATTTGTTTGAGTACATCTGATGCAGTGTTTTCAAAACTGTTATTGAGAACCGCCCCCTCTTTAAAAAATTTAGTCAGCCCTATTCGTTACACTACCCAAAATATCTCCTGCAAGTTTCAAATCTTGCGTCAATTATAACTCAGGCCGGAAATTGTACTTATAGGTCAGAGTGAGCCGAAGAAAAGCTGAGTCACCAATTCTTTACAGCTTGTTTTTTTTTATATGGTTTTAATTTATACCTTTATCCCTAACCTACGTTACAAAAAGCTTTCAAAACTGTTAAACCCTCGTTCATGTTAGTGCAGGGGTCGGCAAACTGCGGCCCTTGGGCCAAATGAGGTCCTTAAATTGAAAATATGCGGCCCACGAGCTCCTTTTTAGCCAAAATATTACATTTTCAAATTATTAAAATTTAAAGAATTTGTAATAAAAACTTAATTCAATAAACAATATTTACTAGTGCTCTAAAATTAGTTTACTTATCATATTTTTAATGATAAATAACATTTTTAAGTGAAATTAAAACTTTTTTTTAAATAAATTCGGCCCTCAAAAATATTTTATAATTATTGCGGTCTGCGACCAATTTTTCCTAGGGAAATTAGCCCGCGAATTACATAAGGCTGTTTACCCCTGGGTTAGTGCTTATCAAATAGTTGTATACAGTAGAATGCACGCATTACAATAAAATCAGTCTATTGACAATGTGCGACCTGGTTTTGTTTCATTTTTTTTGTTTGTTGGTTTATGTAGAATGGTGTATAACATTTTATTAATTTAAAACGTGTCTAAATGGTTTACACTTAAATGTTTTGAAATTTAAAATTTCAAAAAGAACGCTTTCAATCTGTTCTTAACTGTTTAAATATTAATAATACAGCATTTCAACTGTTTAAAAATAGTACCATAATTGAGATCTTGGCGTACTTTTGGTGACAAGCTATTTAAAAATACTTGACTTGTAAAAACATGCTTCCATTAAAATTTAATTGTATACGTGTGTTTTATTTGAGAAAAAAATTATTAATTACGAAAATGTTAACGTGTTTTTAACTTTTAAACTTTGTATTAGTAATAATGTAATTCAAAAAAAATTTCTGCCCTGAACTAAAGTATTGATAAGTAAACCTAATTTTTTTTATAAGTTAATAAAAACTGTAATTATACGTCATATAAGTTAATTTAATTAGAAAAAATATAAAAATATGATGCTATTTTATAACTGTACAGTAATTACTGTAGAAATTTTTCTTAAAAAAGTACTAATTACAATTTATTTATCAAAACAATTTAAATAAAAAATATGAAAAAATTTTTTTTTAGTTTTGCTTTGAAATACAAAAACAAAAATTTATCAAAATTATAAAAAGTATTTACTAGTTTTGTTTTCTAAACAGACTTTTTAGGTTCTAAGGTTTAGTTTTTACAATACTTTAGATAAAAACATAGATCCTAACAATATCTACAAGCCAATTTTTTTTCCTTCAAAAACATTAAACATTTTTTGAGATATAGCTTTTATAAAGTAAAAGATATAGTTATTTTTAGTACCTTAAAAATATATTCAAAAAATGTTTAAAATTTTCGAAAAATTAAAAGTGGGAAGTTGACATAATAAGATCTACATACATATTCATTTTATTTTCTGAAGTTTATATTAGTTTTTGAGATATAGTTTTGGAATATTTTTTCAACAACTTGAATTGTCGGAATTTGAGTTGACAAAATTTGAATTATCATGTAACCTTTTAAAAGATGCGTTTTAAATTATTGTTTATTTACAAAAAACTCAAAAAAATAGAACAAATTAGTTTTTCGAAAAGTATAACGGATAAATGATAAATAAAATTTGATGCTTTAAGTTCTTATGTGAAATCTTAAGGTACAGCATTTAAAATTGTAAATTGAAATTGAAAAAAAGTTCTCCTTAAGGTTTATTAACATGGTTAAAATTAAAACAGAATAACTTTTAAATAATTTAAAATCTTATAATTCAAATTTTCAGAATTTCAATTACCGTGCATCCAAATAAAACTATTAAATTACTAAAATACATGTAGATTATTTTTAAAGACATTTTAAGTTGTTTTTATTACAAAAAAAAAGTTTATTTTTGTTGTAAAATTAATCATTTCAACGAAATTTAATTAAATTAAGTTAAAATGACCAAATAAGGTATTAAAAAGTAAAATTTTGTTTTACCATTAAACTGCTTTAGAAACGCTAATTAGTTGAATTTCTTTATAAAAAACAATAGAGCTTTTTAAAATAAACAAGTCTTATTTAAACTTAGTTTTATAAGTTTTAAACACAAATAAGTATTGTAAACAAACCATTCGAGAAAATCGTCAAAAAATAAAAGAACTTTTTTAACATTGATGTGCCTAGCTTTTGTTAATAGCTAAAAAAATGAGTAAAGTAGAATCAAACAAGTGTTTCCAACTTCGCTAATGACAATTTATACATTAGTCATTTACCATTAAATATTTAGTAACTGACACGCAGACTGTATATTGTACAACCTATAAAATAACAAAACTGATTATATGGTATAACAAAAACCACAACTTGTTCAATCTAATTTAATTTGACCAACATCGTAGGTGATTGACTAAAAGAGTAGGTTTATGAAACATTCGGCGATGGGTTATTTTCAACAGATATTCGATGATCGAGTAAATTTTCATTTGCTTTCGCATAAAAACTTGTGCAAATCGAAATTTAAATACTGATCTTTTTTTATCAATTTATGTCTATAATTATTTATGGCGTATAGTCTAACGTTTTTCTTTTTGCAGGTTTAAAATAAAACACCTTTAAAAGTTTAACATGTTTTTTATACTTAAAAAGTTGTATATTATGTATTTGTTTTTTTTATAGGTTAACTTTAGGTTACGATTTATACTAGATATTTATGTAAATTTGCTGGCTCAATTTTAGTAATACAAAAGTATAAATCAAAAACAGTCAGGTAAAGGTTAATGATTTTTTTTTGTGTGAGCCTTCAATAAAGAAGATAATTATCTATTTTCAACTTAATCAGTACTGTATAGATACAAACTAAACTTAAGTTAAACCTACATTGTTGTATATAAAGACTAAGTTTTTGTTTAAGTGTCAGTGTTTATAAAGAAGTGCAGTAGTTGTAAAATAACACCATATTAAAAGTACACATCTGGTTATTTTAAACGTAAACAGTTGTAAACTGTATTTTTAACTTAAAAAAAAGTACTAAAGTAAAAACTTTGAAAACAACCGAATGTTGATTAGATAAAGCATATACATGTAAGTGGTCTTTATTTCAAAAGAAATTTGTTTACATAATCTGTTAAGAGTGCATTGCAAACTTTAGTTGTTTACGTATAAACTCACCGAAAATATATTTACTAAGGGCAATTAAAGGCAATGGAGCAAAAGTATATTTAATTACAGTTAAAAAATTTAAACTTAAAACTTTTAAAAGGGGTGCACGACTATTCAAATTCGGTTAACTTAAATTCTTTAAAAAAGTTTTAAGGGCACAACTATAAAAGTAATGTATATTTCTCAAATATAAAAAAATATATATGTTCGTCCAACTAATATCTACAAGAATTTTTTTGTTTTTGCAAAACATTAAATATTTTTTGAGGTATAGCTTATAAAAAGTAAAAAAAAATTTTAGTGACTTTAAAATATCTTTAAAAAATTTTTAGATTTTGCGAAAAATAAAAGGTTGCATATAGAAATTAATAAGATTTACATACATATTCTTTTTATTTTCAAAAATTTATATTAGTTTTTGAGATACAGCCTTTTAAATATTTTTTAAGAACTTGAATTGTCGGAATTTCAGTTGTCCAAATTTGAATTGTCATGTAACCCTTTTAAAGATGCGTTTTAAATTATTGTTTATCTACAAAAAACTCAAAAAAAGTAAATAACAAATCGTTATTATAAAAGTACAACGGTTAAATGATTAATAAAATCTGATGGTTAATATTCTTATGTAAAATTTTAAAGGACCGTACCTTAAACTGTAAATTGAAAAAAAAAAGTTCTTCTTAACGTCCAATTAAAAATAAAATAACTTTTCACGAACCTGAGTTCTTATAATTTTAATTTTAAGAATATCCTTTATCGTGCACCAAAATAAAACTATTAAACTACTAAAACACTATTGATCTGTTTTTTGGACATAGTAAGTTGTTTTTATTAAAAAAATAGTTTAGTTTATTTTTATTTAATCATTTCGAGATAACTTGTTTACTTATGTTGAACTGATCAAATAAGGTATATAAAAGTAAAATTGAATTTTAAACTAAAGATGATAATAGGTATTAATATTGTTCTTGGTTCACCATATGTTAGTTTACTAGAACGTAGACACTTTTTGATAATTAATAATGTTTTGCATTACTAAACAGTAAACTTATTGGTTTCAAAGCTATAATTTGTATAAAAAACATCTGCTAAAAAAGCAAATATCTAGTATTTAGCTTCATTGAAGTCTAAATTAGTTGTACTCTAGGATTATTTGTCAGAATAAAAGGTTACAGTAGAGGCGTTGATAACGTCTTCAAAAAAAAAATGATTAACTACCTTTTAAAAAAATAGTATTATACTTTATCAAAAGAATAAAGCAAACAAATGAAAATATGACCCTGTAGAAGTTATAAAAGTATATTGTGTTTGAAATATTGAATGAAGATCTTCAATAAAACTTGAAAAAAAAGCAGTTATAGATAAACTTATTGTTAATTAAAAACTATGGGATTGGTCAACCATATTTCAATTTTAGCTTTTCTTCCTCTGTTAGTTTTAATTACCGGCAGGTTTTAAGCTTAGAAACTATCCAATTTACTAAAGTAGTTTTTTTTTACACTTTTCTCGTTATAAAATCTATAAAAGTAGTAATTACCATGTTAAACAAATAATAACTAATACAAGAAAAAATTATAACTTTCTTTTAACTAAACAGGGTAAAAAAATAAACAACTTTGTTTGATAAAAAAAAGTGACATAAACAAATAAGCATACGTCTAAAAGTAAAACTTAATATATTTGATAATATACAGGGTTGCCTCTCTATGAGTCAAAAAAAAACTGCTCTAAGTCACCTTAAAATGCTCTGAGTCACAACGAGTTTATAAATTTAAAAGATTTTAAAAATCAATAAAAATAATATTTTTTAACAAAATTGGTTTTAAACTAGTGTAACTGTGAGTTATTTTATTATCCAGACCATTCATTAGACCTAAAGGCAAAGATCCGATATCAGAATATATCAAAAAAAGCATGGTAGTCTAACAGTTTAACTGCATCTGTGAAGATAGTTAAATCCGTATGACTTCAAAGCAATTTGGTAAAAGGATAAAACAACATATTCTAAAGATTATTGATGAAGGTTTTAAATTGAGTAATAATCAAAATAGATCTAAAATAGTAATAATTGCTACCAAATGATCTGCTATTACAGAATACCTAGTTAATAGCTCTGATTGAGCGAGTAATTATAAGTTGAAAAAATTTAAAATAATTAGAAAAAAAAATATTTTTATAATTTTATTAAAAGGCTAAATGCATTTTATTAAGAAAACCTAAGTTGTGTAAAAATAAAGATTTTGATTATACTGTTTCTTTGTTTTCATAATTAGTTTTATAAGTTGTTACGTATGTTTTATTTATTTTTTAGTTGTGTTGTAATAAAAAGTACTTATGTATTTTTAATTACTTTTTGCTCAACTATTATTACTTTTACGTTGATTACCTTTTGACTATATAAACTGGATTTGAACTTCACTTCTTTTCTTAATAAACAATTACCGAGTTTAGCACAAAACATACAATGTTTTTAAATTTGAGTCTTGTTTTTTTTTTGAAATAAATTAATCTATTTTCTTTTAGTATTGCAAGTTTTTAATCTGTATTGCGTAAAGATGAGTTTGACACCGAACTTTGAAAATACATCTTAACACAATAACAATATAAACTTAGTATAGTTTTTAAATATTTTATATTACATAAAATTAAAATTTAGTATTTTTTATTTATACCGTTTTTTATATTTATAAAAACAAATACATCATTGCTTTATGAATTTATATCATTGAGTATATGTAAGACTATTTAAATTATCTTTTAAGTAAGAAAAATAAAAACTATTTTACTGTATTTTAATTTTTTAAGATTGTTAAACTTTACTTTGTGAATTTAATTTAAAATGAAATTTTAAATAGCCATAAATACTAGTAGTTTTTCTTAAAACCCTAAATCATTAATATGTTAAAGATAACCGTTATTAAAATATTGTTCAGTGTATACAAAGTTTTAGTATAGATAAAAGTAACTCCGTCCAGTTATGAAAAAGTTTGTTATTGAGTCAAGGGATAAAGCACAAAACCATTTTGAAAAAAATTATTAAAGAATTTCCACAAAAAAGGTTTGAATTATAAACTTTGTACATTAAAATGTTTGTAAATGCTAAATATGATTAATAATAATAATGATTTTTGTGCTTTTTGTTTAGTAATTTTTAATATAAACTAAGTAATTTGTAAGCATATATATATTTTTATATTTAGTAGTCTACAAAAACTTCTTATATAACATGAAAATATAAAACTATGTTCGTTTTAGTGAATAAAACATCACTAATTTATTTAAAAGGATTTTGTTTTAACGTAAACCTATTTTTTATAACCAGATATCTGAAAGTAATTTTTCCAATTTAACTGTACAACTTACAGTTTAACTAAGATTTATTTTTAACCTTCTATAAAGGGTTGTACATTAAACAAGTCTTAAGCAGGGCTTCTCAAACTTATTTTCATTACTGGACATTTCCAAAACATTTTATAGAAATCTCCTTCTTTTTTACTAGCCCTAGAATATCTGTTGTAAGTTCTAAATTTTACTTTAATTATACTTCTGATGCGTTTGTTTTTACTCTTCAAAACAAACCCTCTATGTAATCAATCAATAATTATGTAATCAATCTATGTAACCCTCTATCTAGAATATATCAAAAAAAAGCATGGTAGTCTAACAGTTTAACTGCATCTGTGAAGATAGTTAAATCCGTATGACTTCAAAGCAATTTGGTAAAAGGATAAAACAACATATTCTAAAGATTATTGATGAAGGTTTTAAATTGAGTAATAATCAAAATAGATCTAAAATAGTAATAATTGCTACCAAATGATCTGCTATTACAGAATACCTAGTTAATAGCTCTGATTGAGCGAGTAATTATAAGTTGAAAAGATTTAAAATAATTAGAAAAAAAAATATTTTTATAATTTTATTAAAAGGCTAAATGCATTTTATTAAGAAAACCTAAGTTGTGTAAAAATAAAGATTTCGATTATACTGTTTCTTTGTTTTCATAATTAGTTTTATAAGTTGTTACGTATGTTTTATTTATTTTTTAGTTGTGTTGTAATAAAAAGTACTTATGTATTTTTAATTACTTTTTGCTCAACTATTATTACTTTTACGTTGATTACCTTTTGACTATATAAACTGGATTTGAACTTCACTTCTTTTCTTAATAAACAATTACCGAGTTTAGCACAAAACATACAATGTTTTTAAATTTGAGTCTTGTTTTTTTTGTAATAAATTAATCTATTTTCTTTTAGTATTGCAAGTTTTTAATCTGTATTGCGTAAAGATGAGTTTGACACCGAACTTTGAAAATACATCTTAACACAATAACAATATAAACTTAGTATAGTTTTTAAATATTTTATATTACATAAAATTAAAATTTAGTATTTTTTATTTATACTGTTTTTTATATTTATAAAAACAAATACATCATTGCTTTATGAATTTATATCATTGAATATATGTAAGACTATTTAAATTATCTTTTAAGTAAGAAAAATTAAAACTATTTTACTGTATTTTAATTTTTTAAGATTGTTAAACTTTACTTTGTGAATTTAGTTTAAAATGAAATTTTAAATAGCCATAAATACTAGTAGTTTTTCTTAAAACCCTAAATCATTAATATGTTAAAGATAACCGTTATTAAAATATTGTTCAGTGTATACAAAGTTTTAGTATAGATAAAAGTAACTCCGTCCAGTTATGAAAAAGTTTGTTATTGAGTCAAGGGATAAAGCACAAAACCATTTTGAAAAAAATTATTAAAGAATTTCCACAAAAAAGGTTTGAATTATAAACTTTGTACATTAAAATGTTTGTAAATGCTAAATATGATTAATAATAATAATGATTTTTGTGCTTTTTGTTTAGTAATTTTTAATATAAACTAAGTAATTTGTAAGCATATATATATTTTTATATTTAGTAGTCTACAAAAACTTCTTATATAACATGAAAATATAAAACTATGTTCGTTTTAGTGAATAAAAAATCACTAATTTATTTAAAAGGATTTTGTTTTAACGGAAACCTATTTTTTATAACCAGATATCTGAAAGTAATTTTTCTAATTTAACTGTACAACTTACAGTTTAACTAAGATTTATTTTAAACCTTCTATAAAGGGTTGTACATTAAAAAAGTCTTAAACAGGGCTTCTTAAACTTTTTTTCATTACTGGACATTTCCAAAACATTTGATAGAAATCTACTTATTTTTACTAGCCCTAGAATATCTGTTGTAAGTTCAAAATTTTACTTTAACTATACTTCAGATGCCTTTATTTTTACTCTTCAAAACAAACCCTCAATGTTTAGCCTAAACTTTTTAGTTGTAGATGCCATATTAGTTATTGCCCGGTGGGTTTATATACTCCTATTTCCTGCAAGTTTCAGTACCTACGTCAGAAAAGGTAGTGTAATTATTTATAGCCCTCATACTAGTTATCACCCTCGACCTGTTAAAATGGCAAAGGGTAGTTTTTGCACTGCATCATTTTCGCACGAGTGTACGCTTTAGCACCTTATACGTTTTAGATAAACTTTATATTTTTCAGATGAAAATGAGATAAAGAAAAACGAATTGATTTTAGCTTTGAAACTGGGTAAGTTTTTGCTAGCTAAAGATATTAGTATGAAGACATGCGAGTACTTCGAGACAATAACTTTGAAAAATGTTACCACGTATTACAGTTTAGCTAAATTATATCAACTGTACAAAGATGCTAAACAGACTCTGGCTTATATTGAACGGTGTTTTCAAATGGTAGCTGATACTGAAAACTTTTTACACTTAAACTTTAGTCTTGTTGCAAAAATACTTGCAAGCTCTGAGTTAAACCTTCACTCTGAAGTAGAAGTCTTTAATGCAGCAAACATTTGGTTGAAACACAACAGTGAAGAACGTAGCAAACACGCAATAAAACTGCTATCAAAAGTTCGACTTAGTTTGCTTTCAGATAATGCAGTGACACATCTTTTGGATACAAATTTATCATTTCAAAAAAACCGTGAAATTGATGAAAAATTGAATGCAGCCTTAGTTAACGAGAAAAAAATTTCAAGTAACTGTCCTGAAAGTAGATATTGCAACCAAAATAAGTTTAATATAATGTTATGTGGTGGCTTTGGACTAAACTTTTGCGCTGTTAGAACTCAGTTCAAATCAATGGGAGCAACTTCAGTGATGTTAAAGTTCTACCTGATATGATAAATAAAAGAGAGTTTTCTAAAGTTATTTGTTTAAAAGGAGAGGTTTATATACTCGGTGGTTATGATGAAAACGTGCAAAATATAAAAAGTATTGATAAATATTCACCTTCTACTAACAAATGGACCCTAGTAGATGATATGATTGATAAACGTTATTACTTTTGTGCATGTGCATTTATTAATAAAATATTTATATTTGGAGGTCGGTGTAAAGTAAATGATAATGAAATAACAACGACGGTTTATAATTGTTTACAATTAGATGTCAGTAACAAAAGTTGGAATAAAATTACCGAAATGAGAACGCCAAGATCAGATGCAGCCTGTGTGGTTTTTGAAGGAAACATAATAGTGTCTGGTGGTAACGTTGATTTTAATGAAGATACAGACACAGTAGAGTCATACGATGTTATTGCTGACAAATGGTCGTTATTTCCTAAAATGATACATGGTAAGCATGAGCATAGTTTGGCTGTTGTTAGAAATTTCTTATTTGTTTTCGATAACTATCGTGGTAAAGCTGAGGTTTTTGACACTGTTAGCAATAAATTTGTTGCTCTTAAACAACCATATTCCTTTAAAAATTATGAAGCTGTATCGATAGGTAGTAAAATCATAATCATTGAAAATGAGAAAAAGCGGATAGTTTGTTATGATGTTGATAAAGAGGAATGGTCTGACAAACCGTATGAATCTACAAAACATCCAATAGGTTTTGCTTGTGCAAAAGTACCTTGGTTCTAAATATTTTTTAAGTAGTGACAGTTTAAACGAGGGTTTCTGAAGCTTATTTTCATGCTCAGTCTCTTTGCAGAAATTAAAAACAGAAAAGTTGTCCACTCTCCTATATTAGTTATCACCAACTACCTTTAACTTTTATTTCACATTACTAATTACTTTCTCTCATGAAAAAAATTAGCCCCAAGGAAGATATTGTTGAATTTTAAATCCTATTCAAAGCAATTTTTATCTACATTTTACTGCAGCAAATAAAATTTTTTATAATGAAGTTAAATTTTGAAACGTAGAAATTTAAAAATTGAAATTCTTTGACGGCACTATTATTTAATATCTTATTTAGACCCTTTTTTTTTTGTTACTTCCGCCAAGTTATTAAATTTGCTACCAATTAAGAAACCCTGGTTAAACTATTTTTTATTTTTTAAAGGTTTGTAACTTGATAAAAATGTAAAGAAAAAATAAACAAACTTTTAAAGAAATTTTTATTTTAAACAGCGTTATAGTAATTTGAAACAAATACTACCTCCTGATTAATTTTTTATAATTATCTTATACTCCACAAATGCTATTTTCGTTCAAGCGAAGTTAATTATAAATTATGTTGTCGTAGTTTTCTTTTGGTTAACTTTCTTATTAAGTTAAACATTTTTGTTGTTGTAAATAAACTTAAAGGTCAAAAAATTTCTCTTTTATTACCTTTAATTTGCTCACTTAATATTATTTTAACATATGCAGTATGTTAATTAAAATGTTTATTTTTAAACTGCTTTAGAGACGCTCTTTAGTTGAATTACTATATAGAAAATAATTAAACTTTTTAAAATCAATATATCTTACATAAATAAATTATAAATATATCTTTGTTTCTAAGTTTTTAACACAAATAAGTATATTGTACAACCTATTAAATAACAAAACTGATTTAATGGTATATCAAAAAACCACAACTTGTTTATATTAATTATTTTGACTAGCATCGTAGCTCATTGATTATTAGAGTAGGTTTGTGCAACAGTAGGCAACCTGACATTTTCGGCCAATAGACATGCGTTACTTGCGTAAGTTTTCTTTTAATTTCTTATTAAAAATATTGTGCAAACCTAAAAATGTTTATCTTTTTTGATTGAAAAAATTAATAAAAATCTTACTCATTGTACACGTAAGTAATTTCTAGCTATAAACTTTTGAAGTTTTGCTGTTAACCAGTATTTTATAATTTTATACAGTAAAATTAACAAAGAAATATTAATATTAACAAAGTTTTTACTATACTTAGCTGCTATAATAAATATTTTAAAACCTTTTATGTTTACGCTTTAAAAGTTATAGTAAGACTTTATAAATATACAAGGTTTGATCAGATATTTTCAAATATCGGGCTCAAGAAACACCTTTATAAATTTAGTTCGTTAACTAGTAAGTTACTTAAAAAAGTGTATTTGTTTCAGTAATTAAAACAATAGTATTATTTTTTTAAAGTGTTTTATAAACAGTAACCTTAAATTTAAGGAGAGTATGCTTAAAGATCAGTGTGATCTAAAGAAAGCTGAATCAGCATTTTTAGAATATTTTATATTAAAATTAATTTTTTATTTATCCTTTTTCCTGACCCACCTTACTCAAAAATTTTAGATATTAATCAAAAAGTTTAAACAATCAAAATTAAAACCAACATGAAAAAAAGCTTTTTGTTGTTGCTGAACCACCATTTTAAATCTTATAATGATTTTTAAGTATACTAGCCGCATTTAAATTTAAACATTTAAATAAAATTTATTTTAACTAAAACATCCGAACTAAACAGTTTAACTTCAGCTAAAGAACTTATAGTTTAAGATGGGTGGGTGTCAATTTTGCACGAGCGTCTGTTTTGCACGAGCGTCACTTTTGCACGAAGGGACACTTTTGCACGAGCGTCACTTTTGCACGAGGGGTCACTTTTGCACGGTCGTCACTTTTGCACGAGGGGACACTTTTGCACGGCGTCACTTTTGCACGGTCGACACTTTTGCATGGCGTCACTTTTGCACGAAGAGACATTTTTGCACGGCGACATTTTTTCACGATGACAATTCTTTATGGCAGCTTTGTTGCACAACAACACTTTTGCACTTAGAGTCACTTTTGCACGAGATACGTTTTGCATGAAGGTACATTTTTGCACGAGGGGACTCTTTTGCACGGCGTCTTTTTAGCACGAAGAGACACTTATGCACAGAGTCATTTTTGCAAGAGGAGACACTTTTTCTAGGCGACATTTTTTCATGATGACAATTTTTTACGGCAGCTTTGTTGCACAACGACACTTTTGCACAACGTCACTTTTTTAAGATGAAGTTTTACACAGCGACATTTTGGCACTATGACCTTTCCGCACGGAACATCATTTTGCATGAAGTCCAATTAAACGCTTATTTAGATTTATAACATATAGAAAAACATAAATCTATTGCGTTCGTTTTTTTTATATTTAAAAAATGTACTCAGATAAAAATATATATTTTAATGTATTGAAGTACATTTTTTTAAAGATTGATAATATAAATTGAAACCTTTTTTTAACTTTTAAAATAAAACTTTTGTATTAATTATTTTCTAAAAAATCTCAATTTAAAAACAATGTGCATTAAAAAAACCAAAAAATTACTTACTTTTCTTGAATCAATTTACTTACATTTAAAGTATTTTTATATCCTATTTCTAAACTAAATTAATTTTTTTGTACCTTGTATAAATCTTTTATAAATAACTTTAATTTATCTTATCGTTAGTTTGTTTCTAACATCAATTTTTACTGTTTGAAATTTGAAATATTTGGTTTTTTTCCTTAAATATAGGTATGTTATAAAATTTTAGTTTTCAGTTTCTTTTTATGTTACAGATTTGGTACTAGCTAAAAAATACTTTTAATTGGCCTGCATGTAAAATTGATGTTCCGTGCGGAAAAGTCATAGTGCCAAAATGTCGCTGTGTAAATATTCATCTTAAAAAAGTGACGCTGTGCACAAGTGTCGTTGTGCAACAAAGCTGCCGTAAAAAATTGTCATCATGAAAAAATGTCGCCTAGAAAAAGTGTCTTCTTTTGGAAGCGTGCATAAGTGTCTCATCGTGCAAAAATGATGCCTTGCAAAAATGACGAAAGTGCAGAAGTGTCACCTCGTGCAAATGTGACTCTCCGTGCAAAAGTGTTGTTGAGCAAGAAAGCTGCCGTAAAAAATTGTCATCGTGTAAAAATGTTGCCGTGCAAAAGTGACCCTCCGTGCAAAAGAGTCGCCGTGCAAAAGAGTCCCCTCGTGCAAAAGTGACCATCCGTGCAAAAGAGTCGCCGTGCAAAAGTGTCCCCTCGTGCAAAAGTAACCCTCCGTGCAAAAGAGTCGCCGTGCAAAAGTGTCCCCTCGTGCAAAAGTGACGACCGTGCAAAAGTGACGCCGTGCAAAAGTGTCCCCTCCTGCAAAAGTGACCCTGCGTGCAAAAGTGACGCCGTGCAAAAGTGTCCCTTCGTGCAAAAGTGACGCTTGTGCAAAGGTGTCGCCGTGCAAAAGTGTCCCTTCGTGCAAAAGTGACCCTTCGTGCAAAAGTGACCCTTCGTGCAAAAGTATCCCTTCGTGCAAAAGTGACGTTCGTGCAAAAGTGACCCGTTCCCAGTTTAAGATATATCTTTTTTTACAATTTTTGTTTAATATTTAAAGCAAAGTTTCCAAACCATTTTGAAAACTGCGCTACCTTAAAAAAAACTTAGTCAGTCTTCTTTGTTAACCTACCCAAACCATGTAGTGTTACTTTCAAATCTTCCGTCAATTATACTTCAGACCTAAAATTGTACTTAGAGGTCAGTGTGAGCTGAAAAAAAGCTGAGTCATCAATTTTTCAAAGCTTGTTTTGTTTTATTTCGTTTTAATTCATAATATTATCTGTAACCCACGTTACCAAAACAAAAGAATTAGTAAAAAATTAAATTAAAAGAAATAAAATTTAAAATAACATGAAATAATTTTCCATATTGCTGACTTAGCTTTTTTCAGCTTTATTTAGCTTAGATTGACTTTTAAGTATAATAAAACTTTACATCAGAAATTTCGATAAATTTCTAATTTTAATTTATCAGTTATTTTGTTACACTTGATTTATAGATATTTAATAGTTTTAAACTTTTTATGCGAGCTGTTAGCTTTGCTTTTTTACATAGTTTTACAAACTATCATTTTACAATTCTAATCTTCAGGCTTAGTTCTTAAGTGATAGTTTTTTAGTGTCCTATTAAACTAAGTTTGGGTAAAGTACCGAAATCTGTTTGGCTGCGATGTGTTTGTTTAGAATTCAAAAAAGTTGTAGAAGTGTCTTAAAATTCTCTTATTAATGAAAAACTTTCAAAAATATTCAAAATTCGAAACTTTCGTTCATGTTAGTGCAGGGTTTGACAAACTGCGGCCCGAGGGCCAAATGAGGTGCTTAAAGTAAAAATCTGCGGCCCACAAGCTCCTTTTTAGCCAAAATGTTACATTTTCAACTTATTAAAATTTAAAGATTTTGTGATAAAAACTTAATTCAATAAAAAATATTTATTACTGTCTAAAATTAGTTTACTTATCATATTTTTGATGATAAATAACATTTTTAAGTGAAAACTAGAACTTTTTTTTAAATAAATTCGGCCCTCAAAAATATTTTATAATTATTGCGGTCTGCGACCAATTTTTCCTAGGGAAATTAGCCCGCGAATTACATAGTGCTACTTACCCCTGGGTTAGTGCTTATCAAATAGTTGTTGACAGTATAATGCACGCATTACAATAAAAGCAGTCTATTGACAATGTGCGACCTGGTTTTGTATCATTCTTTTTGTTTGTTGGTTTATGTAGAATGGTATACAACATTTTATTAATTTAAAACGTGCTTAAATGGTTTACACTTAAATGTTTTAATAGTTTTTATTTTAAAAAGAACCCTTTAAATCTGTTTTTAACTGTTAAAATATTTATTATATAGTATATAAAATGTTGAAAAATAATAACATAATTGATATATTGGGGTACTTTTAGTCACATATATTTAAAATAATTGACTTGTAAAAACATGCTTTCGTTAAAATTAATTGTATACGAGTGTTTTACTTGAGAAAAAATTTATTAATTACGAAAATATTAATGTGTTTTTAACATTAAAACTTTGTATAAGTAGTAATCTAATTTAAAAATATTTTCAGCTTTAAACTGAAATATTGATAAGTAAACCTAATTTTTTATATAAGTTAATAAAAACTGTATATATACGTCATATAAGTTAATTTAATTAGAAAAAAATAAAAAAATTATGATGCTATTTTATAACTGTACAGTAATTACTGTAAAAAAATTTTCTTACAATAGTACTAATTACAATTTATTTATCAAAACAATTTATATAAAAAGTATGAATATTTTTTTTTAGTTTCGCTTTGAAATACAAAAACAAAAAATTATCAAAATTATAAAAAGTATTTACTAGTTTTGTTTTCTAAACAGATTTTTCAGGTTCTGTGGTTTAGTTTTTACAATACTTTAGATAAAAACATAGGTCCTAATAATATCTACAAGTCAATTTTTTTTTGCAAAACATTAAACATTTTTTGAGATATAGCTTTTATAAAGTTAAAAATATAGTTATTTTTAGTAACTTAAAAATATATTTAAAAAATGTTTAAGATTTTCGAAAAATAAAAAGTGGCATGTTGATATTAATAAAATCTACATACATATCCAATTTATTTTTTGAAATGTATATAATTTTTGAGATATAGTTTTTGAATATTTTTTCAAGAACTTGAATTGTCGGAATTTGAGTTGTCCAAATTTGAATTGTCATGTAACCCTTTTAAAGATGCGTTTTAAATTATTGTTTATTTAAAAAAAATCAAAAAAATAGAAAAAAATAGTTTTTCGAAAAGTATAACAGATAAATGATAAATAAATCTGATGTTTTTAGTTCTTATGTGAAATCTTAAGGTATCACATTTTAAATTGTAAATTGAAATTAAAAAAAAGTTCTTTGTAAGGTTTATTAACATGGTTAAAATTAAAACAGAATAACTTTTAAATAATTTAAAATCTTATAACTTTAATTTTCAGAGTTTCAATTACCGTGCACCCAAATAAAACTATTAAATTACTAGAATAAATGTAGATTTTTTTTAAAGACATTAAAAGTTGTTTTTATTACAAAATAATTTAGTTTATTTTTATTGTAAAATTAATCATTTCAACAAAATTTAATTAAATTAAGTTGAAATTATCAAAAAAGGTATTTAAAAGTAAAATTTTGTTTTACCATTAAACTGCTTTAGAAACGCTAATTAGTTTAATTACTTTATTAAAAACAATAGAGCTTTTTAAAATAAACAAGTCTTATTTCAACTTAGTTTATATAAGTTTTTAACACAAATAAGTATTCTACACAGACCATTTGAGAAAATCGTCAAAAAATAAAAGAACTTATTTAACATTGGTGTGCCTAGCTTTTGTTAATAGCTAAAAAAACGAGTAAAGTAGAATCAAACAAGTGTTTCCAACTTCGCTAATAATAATTTTATCGACTGGACAACTGATATGACAATTTATACATAAGTCATTTATACACAAGTCACCTTTAAATATTTAGTAACTGACACGCAGACTGTATATTGTACAACCTATAATATAACAAAACTGATTGGATGGTATAACAAAAACCACAACTTGTTCAATCTAATTTAATTTGACCAACATCGTAGGTGATTGACTGAAAGAGTAGGTTTGTGAAACATTCGGCGAAGTGTTATTTTCAACAGACATTCGATGATCGAGTAAATTTTCATTTACTTTCGCGTAAAAACTTGTCTAAATCAAAATTTAAATACTGATCTTTTTTTATCAATTTATGTCTATAGTTATTTATGGCTTATAGTCTAACGTTTTTCTTTTGGCAGCTTTAAAATAAAACACCTTTAAAAGTTTAACATGTTTTTTATACTTAAAAAGTTGTATAATATGTATTTGTTTTTTTTTTATATGTTAACTTTAGATTATGATTTATACTAGATATTTATATAATTATGCTGGCTCAATTTTAGTAATACAAAAGTATAAATTAAAAACAGGCAGGTAAAAGTTAATGATTTTTTTTTGTGTGAGCCTTCAATAAAGAAGACAATTATCTATTTTCAACTTAATCAGTACTGTATAGATACAAACTAAGCTTAAGTTAAACCTACAGTGTTGTATATAAAGACCAAGTTTTTGTTTAAGTGTCTGTGTTTATAAAGAAGTGCAGTAGTTGTAAAATAATACCATATTAAAAGTACACATCTGGTTATTTCAAACGTAAACAGTTGTAAACTGTATTTTTCACTTTAAAAAAGTACTAAAGTAAAACCTATAAAACCGAATGTTGATTAGATAAAGCATATACAAGTAAGTAGTCTTTATTTCAAATGAAACTTGTTTACATGGTCGGTTAAGAGTGCATTGCAAACTTTAGTTGTTTACGTATAAACTTACCGAAAAAATATTTACTTCGGGCAATTAAAGGCGATGGAGCAAAAGTGTATTCAATTACAGTTAAAAGATTTGAACTTAAAATTTTTGCAAGGGGTCCACGACTATTTTAATTCGGATAACTCAAAATCTTTAAAAAAATTTTAAGGACCAAAACTATAAAAGTAATGTATATTTGCCAAAAATAAAAAATATATATGTTGGTCCAAGTAATATCTACAAGCCATTTTTCTTTTTGCAAAACATTAAATATTTTTTGAGTTATAGCTTATATAAAGTAAAAAAAAATATTAGTAACTTTAAAATATCTTTAAAAATATTTAAGTTTTGCGAAAAATAAAAGGATATTAATAAGATCTACATACATATTCTATTGATTTTTTGAAATTTATATTAGTTTTTAGAACACAGCCTTTTAAATATATTTTTTAAGAACTTGAATTGTCGGAATTTCAGTTGTCCAAATTTGAATTGTCATGTAACCCTTTTAAATATGCGTTTTAAATTATTGTTTATCTACAAAAAACTCATAAAAAGTATAAAAAAATGTTTTCATAAAAGTACAACGGTTAAATGATTAATAAAATCTGACGGTTAATATTTTTATTTAAAATTTTAAAGGACCGTACCTTAAACTGTAAATAAAAAAAGTTCTTCTTAACGTCTAATTAAAAATAAAATAAATCAAACTTTTCACGAACGTGAGTTCTTATAATTTGAATTTTCACAATTTCCTTTATCGTGCACGCAAATAAAACTACTAAACTACTAAAACACATGTTGATCTGTTTTTTAAAATAGTAAGTTTTTTTTATTAAAAAATAGTTTAGTTTATTTTTATTTAATTATTTCAAGATAACTTGTTTACTTATGTTGAATTGATCAAATAAGGTATATAAAAGTAAAATTGCGGTTTAAATTAAAGATGATAATAGGTATTAATATTGTTCTTGGTTTACCATATGTTAGTTTAGTAGAACGTAGACACTTTTTGATAATTAATAATGCTTTGCATTACTAAACAGTAAACTTATTGGTTTCGAAGCTATAATTATTCTGCATAACAATTCGTATAAAAATCATGTGCTAAAAAGCAAATATCTAGTATTTAGCTTTTTTAAAGTCTAAATTAGTGATGCTCTAGGATCAATAAAAGGTTACAGTAGAAGCGTTGTTAACGTCTTTAAAAAAAATATGATTAACTACCTTTGAAAAAATAATAGTAATATATTTTATCAAAAGAATAAAGCTAACAAATGAAAATATGATCCTGTAGAAGTTATAAAAGTATACGGTATTTTAAATATTGAATGAACATCTCCAATTAAACTTAAAAAAATATGCAGTTATAAATAAACTTATTGTTAATTGAAAGATATGGGATTGGTCTACCATATTTCAGTTTTAGCTTTTCAACCTCTGTTAGTTTCGATAACCGGTAGGTTTTAAGCTTAAAAACTATTTAATTTACTTTTACTAGTTTTTTTTTTACATTTTTCTCCTTATAAAATCTATAAAAGTAGTAATTACCATGTTCAACAAATAATAACTAATACAAGAAGAAATTATAATTTTCTTTTAACTAAACAGGGTAAAAAAATAAACAACTTTGTTTGATAAAAAAAGTAACATAAACAAATAAGCATACGTCTAAAAGTAAAACTTAATATATTTGATAATATACAGGGTTGCCACTCTCTGAGTCAAAAAAACTGCTCTAAGTTATTTTAAACTGCTCTGAGTCACAACGAGATTTTTATAAATTTTTATAAATCTAAAATCTTTTAAAAATCAATAAAAATTAAATTTTTTAACATAATTGGTTAAAAACTAGTGTAACCGTGAGTTATTTTATTATCCAGACCAATCATTAGACCTAAAGGCAAGGATCGGATATCAGAATATATCAAAAAAAAGTGTGGTAGTCTAAGAGTTTAACTGCATCTGTGAAGGTAGTTATATCCGTATGACTTCAAAGCAATTTGGTAAAACGATTAAAGAACATATTCTAAAAATTATTGATGAAGTTTTTAAATTTAGTAATAATGAAAATAGATCTAAAATAGTAGTAAATACTACCAAAAGATTTGCTATTACAGAATACCTAGTTAATAGCTCTGATTGTGCGAGTAATTATAAGTTGAAAAGATTTAAAATAATAAGAAAAAAAAAATTATATTTATGATTTAATTAAACTTGAGGCTATATGCATTTTGTTAAAAAAACCTAAGTTGTGTAAAAATAAAGAACTTGATTATACTGTTTCTTTGTTTTCATAACTAGTTTTATAAGTTGTTACGTATGTTTTATTTATTTTTCAGTTGTATTGTGATAAAAAGTACTTATGTATTTTTAATTACCATTTGCTTAGTTATCATTACTTTTACATTGATTACTTTTTGACTATATAAACCGGATTTGAAACTTTATTTCTTAGTAAACAACTACCGAGTTAAGCACAAAACATATAATGTTATTAAATTTGAGTTTTGTGTATTTTTGAAATAAATTAATCTATCTTCTTTTAGTATGACAAGTTTTTAATGTGTATTGCATTAAGAAGATTTTGACACCGAACTTTGAAAATTCATCCTAACACAATAACAATAACAACTTAGTATAGTTTTAAATAACTTATAGTTACATTAAAGTAAAAATTAGTATTTTTTATTTATACTGTATTTTATATTTATAAAAACAAATACATCATTGCTTTATAAATTTATATCATTGAATATATGTAAGACTATTTAAATTATCTTTTAAGTAAGAAAATGAAAACTATTTTACTGAATTTTACTTTTTTAAGATTATTAAACTTTACTTTATGAATTAATTTAAAATGAAATTTTAAACATCCATAAATACTAGTAGTTTTTCTTAAAATCCTAAATCATTGAAAATGTTAAAGATAACCGTTATTAAAATATTGTTCAGTGTATACAAAGTTTTAGTATAGATAAAAGTAACACCGTCCAGTTATGAAGAAGTTTGTTATTGAGTCAAGGGATAAAGCACAAAACCATTTTGAAAAAAAATTATTAAAGAATTTCAACAAAAAAGGTTTGAATTATAAACTTCGTACATTAAAATGTTTGTAAATGCTAAATATGATTAGTAATAATAATGATTTTTGAGCTTTTTGTTTAGTAATTTTTAATATAAACTAAGTAATTTGTAAGCATATATGTATTTTTATATTTAGTAGTCTACAAAAACTTCTTATCTAACATGAAAATGTAAAATTATGTTCGTTTTAGTGAATAAAACATCCCTAATTTATTTAAAAGGATTTTGTTTTAACGTAAACCTATTTTTTATAACCAGATATCTGAAAGTAATTTTTCCAATTTATCTGTACAATTTACAGTTTAACTAAGATTTATTTTTAACCTTCTATAAAGGGTTGTAACATAAAACAAGTCTTAAGCAGGGCTTCTCAAACTTATTTTCATTACCAGATATTTCCAAAACATTTGATAGAAATCTACTTATTTTTAATAGCCCTAGAATATCTGTTGTAAGTTCTAAATTTAACTTTTACTATACTTCAAATGCCTTTATTTTTACTCTTCAAAACAAACCCTCTATGTTTAGCCTAAACTTTTTAGTTGTAGATGCCATATTTAATATCGCCCCATGGGGTTATATACTCCTATTTTCTGCAAGTTTCATTACCTACGCCAGAAAAGGAGTGTAATTATTTATAGCCCTCATACTAGTTATCACCCTCGACCTGTTAAAATGGCAACGGGTAGTTTTTGCACTGCATCATTTTCGCACGAGTGTACGCTTTAGCACCTTATACGTTTTAGATAAACTTTATATTTTTCAGATGAAAATGAGATAAAGAAAAACGAATTGATTTTAGCTTTGAAACTGGGTAAGTTTTTGCTAGATAAAGATATTAGTATGAAGACATGCGAGTACTTCAAGACAATAACTTTGAAAAACGTCACAACGTTTTACAGATTAGCTAATTTATATCAACTGTACAACGTACCTGAGCAAACTCTGGCTTATATTGAACGTTGTTTTCAAATGGTAGCTGATACTCAAAACTTTTTACACTTAAACTTTAGTCTTGTTGCAAAAATTTTTGCAAGCTCTGAGTTGAACCTTCACTCTGAAGTTGAAGTCTTTAATGCAGCAAACAGTTGGTTAAAACACAGCAGTGAAGAACGTAGCAAACATGCAATAGAACTGCTATTAAAAGTTCGGCTTAATCTGCTGTCAAAAGATGCAGTGAGACATCTTTTGAATACAAATTCATCATTTCAAGAAAACATTAAATGTGCTAGAATATTGAATGCAGCTTTAGTTAACGAGAAAACCATTTCAAGTAACTATTCTGAAAGTAGATATTGCAGCCAAAATAAGTTTAATATAATGTTATTAGGTGGCTTTGGACTTAATTATTGCGCTGTTAGAACTGCATTTCAAATCAATGGGAGCAACTTTAGTGATGTTAAAGTTTTACCTGATATAATAAATGAAAGACAGTTTTCAAAAGTTATTTGTTTGAAAGAAGATGTTTATATACTCGGTGGTTATGATGTAAACGCACAAAATATAAGAAGTATTGATAAATATTCACATTCTACTAACAAATGGACCGTAGTAGGTTATATGATTGATGACCGTTATAACTTTTGTGCATGTGCATTTATGATGAAAATATTTATATTTGGAGGTCGGTGTAAAGTAAATCATAATGAAATAATAACGACGGCTAATACTTGTCTACAATTAGATGTCAGTGACAAAAGTTTGAATAAAATTACCGAAATGAGAACGCCAAGATCAGATGCAGCCTGTGTTGTTTTTGAAGGAAACATAATAGTCTCTGGTGGAAACGTTGATTTTAATGAAGACACAAACACAGTAGAGTCATATGATGTTATTGCTGACAAATGGTCACCATTTCCTAGTATGATGCATGGTAAGTTTAAACATAGTTTGGCTGTTGTTATAAATTTCTTATTTGCTTTCGATACCTATCCTGGTATAGCTGAGGTTTTTGACAATGTTAGTAATAAATTTGTTGCTCTTAAAAAAGAACATTCTTTCGTTGATCTTGAAGCTGTACCAATAGGTAGTAAAATCATATACAAAAAATCATTATCATCCAAAATGATAAAAAGCAGATAGTTTGGTATGATGTTGATAAAGAGGAATGGTCTGAAGAACCGTTTGAAACTACAGAACATCTAATAGGTTTCGCTTGTGCAAAAGTACCTTGGTTTTAAATTTTCTAAGTAATGCCAGTTTAAACCAGGTTTTCTTAAGCTTATTTTCATGCAAAAAGTAATAACAAAATAGTTGTACACTTTCTTACATTAGTTATCGCCAATTACCCTTAAATTTAATTTCAGATTACTAATTACTTTCCCTAATGACCAAAATTAGCCCTAAGAAGGATATTGCTGATTTTTAAACCCTAGTCAAAGCAATTTTTATCTGCATTTTACTGCAGCAAATATAACTTTTAATAATGAAGCTAAATTTAGAAACGTTTAAAATTTAAATTCTTTGACTGCACTGTTATTAAACACTCTATTTAGACCCTTATTTGGTTATTTCCGCCAAATTATTAAATTTGCTATCTATAGGAAACCCTGGTTAAACCATTTTTTGTTTCTCTAAGATTTATAACCTGATAAAAATGAAAAATATATATCTAAAACAAACCTTTAAAGAAATTTAAATTTTGAACAGCTTTATAGTAAATTGAAACAAAAATATCCTCTTGATTAATTTTTTACAACTTTCCTATACTCCTCAAATGCTATTTTCGTTTAAGCGATGTTTGTTTTGAGTTATGTTTTTGTATTTACTTTTTGATTAACATTGTTTCTTTATAAGTTGTACATTTTTTGCTGTTAATAAACTTAAAACTCAAAAGATGTCTCTATATTTTACTTATTATTTTAGCATATAAAGTATGTTGATAAAAGTATTTATCATTAAACTGCTTAAGAGTCACCATTTAGTTGAATTATTTTATAAAAAAATAGATGACCTCTTTAAAATAGATATATCTTGTATAAATTTTGTTTCTTTAAGTTTTTAACACAAATAAGTATTGTGTTCAGACCAGATGAGAAAACCGTCAAAAAATAAAAGAACTCCTTTAACATTCATATGCTTAACTGTAACTTAGAAGCTTAAATAATAAATAAAAAATAACCATACAGCTGTTTCCAACTTTGCTAATTACAGTTTTATCGACTGTACAATTGATATAATATTTTATTTTAACTGTTTAATCAAATACCATTAAATATTTGGTAATGGACCCGCAGACTATATACTGCCCAACCTATTAAATAATAAAACTGATTGAATGGTATATCAAGATACAGCAACTTGTTTATCTTAATTAGTTTGACTAGCATCGTAGGTCATTGAATATTAGAGTAGGTTTGTGCAACAGTAGACAATCTGATATTTTCGTCCAACAGACATGCGTTGCTTGCGTAAGTTTTCTTTTGTTTATGGTTGCGCTTATTAAGTAAGAATTGACAGTAGATTGCAACGAACTACCATAAAAGCAGTCTATGCGACTATCTGCGACCTGGTTTCGTATTACTTTTATTGTATGTTTAGTTTATGTAGCGTTGTTGATAACATTTTATTAAGTTAACACGTTATCAAATGGGTTTTACTAAAATATATTCAAAGCTTAAATTTCTAAAAGAACCCATTCAACTTGTTCTCAAATGTTTAAATTTTAATAATACAGCATGTAAACTGTTGAAAAATAACACCATAATTGATAACTGGCGTAATTTTGGAGAGAATCTATTTAAACATACATCTTAAAGAAAATTTTGTAAGTATCCAAAAAAAAACTTTATAACTTTTTTGTAGTAATAATGTAATTAAAAAAGAGTTTCTGATTTAAACTAAAAACATTCAAAAGTGAGTCTAAATTTTTACATAACTTAACTAAAACTAAGTTTATATTTCATAATAAAATAATAACAATAGATAATGCTATATGAGCAAAAATAAATTATTGTGCTAATTTATAACTCTAAAAATTTTTCCTACTTTTGACAATTTTATAAAACGTAAACAGACGTAGTTTAGTTAGTGTTTGAAGCTGGAACAACATTATAGTTTATTCATCAAAACAATTTTAATTAAAATATGTGCATATATATTTCTTGTTAGTTTTCAATTGAAATACTAAAATAAAATAAACGGTTGTCGTCGTATGTACTAGTTTCTGTTGATAAACAGATTTTTTGGGTTCTTTAGTTTGGTTTTCAAAATGTTTTAGAAAAAAAACAAAGACGTAAACTATTTATGTAAGAAGTAGCATATTTATATAACAAACTTTACACACTTTTTATTCCATCACTATTTCAATACAAAATATTAACTAAAAGTGAAAGTTTAGTGTATAAAGGTTTAAATAGATTAAATATAGAGTTAAAGTTGAGTTGCTATAATTCTTCTACAAGTTTTATAAATCACAAAAAAAAATTTAAAGTCCTGCTTGTTAAGCTTTATTTAATCATAAAACATATCTTATTTTTTTAAAAAATGTGTCTAACTATGTCGGGTTAGAATAGGGGTGGGCAACGTACGGGCCGCGGGCCGGATCTGGCCCGCAGAGTAAAAATTAACGGCCCCCGACCGTTTTTTAAACTTTAATGGGATCCGGCCCTCAAATGAAAATGACCGGCCCGCGAGCAAATTTATAGTCCCTCAAAAGGTCAAAATTACACATTTTTTACAAAACTTTGTATCATATATTTACAAAACAAAACTGTAAGAATATGACTTCAACAACATGTTAAAAAAATGTTTATAAATTAATGTGTTCTACTAAATACACCATTCTGTCCTAATATTTTGTGTTGTTCTAACTTAATTGGAATATCTTTAAGTAAAATTACTACAAGCAAAGTATTTTTTTTTAAGTGGGATATTTTATATACGTACCTTTGTCAATTATAAAGTCAATTCTATTTATAGACATTATTTAAACATCTGTCATGTCTCAATCTACCATTTAAGTTGTCAAACTTGAGAAAGTTTTTTGAACTTGAAGGACTTAAAAAAGTGATCATCTGTATCAAAAAATTATATTCAGGCCGGATCCGAAACTTTTATTTACATTAGAATCCGACCAAATCTTTACCTCGACTTAAATTAGTTTCCAGTCGGATTCGGATCTTTAAAGTCAGTATTCGGCTTGATTCGGATACTGGATGAGTTAAATAATAATATTATTGTATTATTTACTGAAACCAATACACTTTTTAAGTAAGTAACTTACTAGTTAAAGGACTAAAACTATATAAGTTATTCTCGAGCCAGATATTTGAACATACCTTTTCAATCCTTGTAAATTAATAAAATCTTACTATAACTTTTTAAGCGTAAACATAAAAAGTTTTTAAATATTTATTTAGCACCCAATTAAAGTAAACACTTTGTTGATATTATAATTTTTTTTGTTTATAAAACACTGGTTAACAGCAAAACTTCAAAAGTTAATAGCTAGAAATCACTGAAGTGTACAAAGAGTAAAATTTTAATAATTATTTTAATTAAAAAAGATAAATAATTTTTGGTTTGCACAAGATTTTAAATTAGAAAATAAAAGAAAACTTACGCGAGCAACGCATTTATTTTTGCCGAACATATCACGTTGCCTACTGTTGCACAAATCTACTCTAATAGTCAATGACCTACGATGTTAGTCAAACTAATTAAGATAAAAAAGTTGTGTTTTTTTAGTAGACCATTCAATCAGTTGTATTATTCAATAGGTTAGGCAATATATAGTCTGCAGGTCCGTTACCAAATATTTAATGGCATGTGACTAAACAGTTAAATTAAAATATCATATCAATTGTACAGTAGATAAAATTGTTATTAGCAAAGTTGAAAACAGTTAAT
This sequence comes from Thalia democratica, assembly GCF_965202585.1. NCBI lineage: Eukaryota > Metazoa > Chordata > Thaliacea > Salpida > Salpidae > Thalia > Thalia democratica. Next base: position 89,194,424 of record NC_139165.1, read on the forward strand.
AATTTTTTTTTTTCTTATTTATTATTCTAGCTTTTAAGTTACAGCTAAGCATATAAATGTTAAACGAGTTCTTTTTTATGGACGATTTTCATAAATGGTCTGTATACAATACTTATTTGTGTTAAAAACTTACACAAAATTACATAAGACATTTTGATTTTAAAAAGTTCAATTATTTTTTCTATAATAATTCAACTAATTACCGTTTCTAAAGCAGTTTAGTGGTAAACTCTTTTATCAACAAAATGTATGTACTAAAATAATATTAAGTAAGCAAGTTAAAGGTAAAATAAAGAGACATTTTTTGAGCTTTAAGTTTATTTACACAACAAAAATGTTTAACTTAATAAGTAAGTTAACCAAAAGAAAAGTACGGCAACATAATTTATAATAAACTTCGCTTGAACGAATATAGCATTTGTAGAGTATAAGACAATTATAAAAAAATAATCAGGATGTAATTCTTGTTTCAAATTACTATAACGCTGTTAAAAATAAAAACTTCTTTAAAGGTTTGGTTAAATTTTTTTTTTCATTTTTATCAAGTTACAAACCTTTGAAATATGAAAAATGGTTTAACCAGGGTTTCCTATTGGTAGTAGATTTAATAACTTGGCGGAGGTAACGAAAAAAGGGTCTAAATAAGATATTAATACATAGTGCAGTCAAAGAATTTCAATTTTGAAATTTCTACGTTTCAAAATTTAACTTCATTATTAAAAGTTTTATTTGCTGCAGTAAAATGTAGATAAAAATTGCTTTGACCAAAATATAAAATTCAGCAATATTCTCCTAAGGGGTTGTTTGGTCATAAGAGAAAGTAATTAGTAATGTGAAATTAAAGTTAAGTGTAACTAGCGATGACTATGTAGGAGAGTGGACAACTTTTTTGTTTTTAATTTTTGCAAAGGGGTTGACCATGAAAATAAGCTTGAGAAACCCTGGTTTAGACTGTCATTAATAATAAAATTTTTAGAACCAAGGTACTTTTGCACAAGCGAAACCTATTAGATGTTCTGTAATTTCATACGGTTTGTCAGACCATTCCTTTTTATCAACATCATACCAAACTATCTGCTTTTTCTCATTTTGAGTGATTATGATCTTACTACCTATCGATACAGCTTCAAGATCAACGAAAGAATGCGATGTTTTAAGAGCATCAAATTTTTTACTAACATTGTCAAAAACCTCAGCTTTACAACGATAGACGTCGAAAACAAATAAGAAATTTCTAACAACAACCAAACTATGATAACTTTTACCATGAATCATACTAGGAAATGATGACCATTTGTCGGCAATAACATCATATGATTCTACTGTGTTTGTATCTTCATTAAAATCAACGTTACCACCAGAGACTATTATGTTGCCTTCAAAAACCACACAAGCTGCATCTGCTCTTGGCGTTCTCATTTCGGTAGTTTTATTCCAACTTTTGTCATTGACATCTAATTGTAAACAAGTGTTAGCCCTAGTGTTTATTCCGTCATCATTTACTTCAAACAAACCTCCAAATATAAATATTTTATTAATAAATGCACATGCACAAAAGTTATAACGGTCATCAATCATATCACCTACTTCAACCCATTCGTTATAAGAAGGTGAATATTTATCAATACTTATTATACTTTGTTCGTAGTCATTATAACCACCGAGTATATAAACCTCTCCTTTCAAACAAATAAATTTTGAAAACTCTCTTTCATTTATCATATCAGGTAGAACTTTTACATCACTGAAGTTGCTCCCATTGATTTGAAGTGCAGTTTTAACAGCGCAATAATTTTTTCCATCATAGCCACCACATAACATTATATTAAACTTATTTTGGTTGCAATATCTACTTTCAGAACAGTTACTTGAAATGCTTTTCTTGTAATCCAAAGCTGCATTCAATATTCCAACACATTTACTATTTGCATGAAATGATGAATTTGTACTCAAAAGATGTCTCACTGCATCTTTTGACAGCACATTAAGTCGAACTTTTGACAGAAGTTTTGTTGCGTGTTTGCTACGTTCTTCACTGTTGTGTTTCAACCAACTGTTTGCTGCATTAAAGACTTCAACTTCAGAGTGAAGGTTCAACTCAGAGCTTGCAAGTATTTTTGCAACAAGACTAAAGTTTAAGTGTAAAAAGTTTTCAGTATCAGCTACCATTTGAAAACAACGTTCAATATAAGCAAGAGTTTGTTCAGCAACATTGTTCAATCGATATAATTTAGCTAAACTGTAATACGTGGTAACATTTTTCAAAGTTATTTTCTCGCATGTCTTCATACTTTCACCTTTATCTAGCAAAAACTTATTTAGTTTCAAAGCTAAAATCAATTCGTTACCTGTTATCATCTTTTCACCTGAATAATATAATATTTAATCAAAATATATAAGGGGCAAAAGCGTAAATTCGTGCAAAAATGACGCCGTTTAAAAACTACCCGTTGCCATATTAGTAAGTCGGGGGTAAAAACTAGTATTAGGGCAAAAAATAAGTACAGTACATTTTCTGGGGTAAGTAATAAAACTATTAGAAAATAAGAGTATCTAATAGGCTAAATTTCAGGGTTTGTTTTGAAGTATATTTAAAAGAAAATTTAAAACTCATACTAGTAATTCTGGGGTTAGTAAAAAAAAGGAGATTCTTACTATTCGGAATTATTTATTGATTGTTATTAAGATTGTTTTTTGAAAAGGTCCGGTTATGTATATGAGTTTAGGGAACCCTGTTTTGTGTAAACTAAATTTAAAATATTTGATTACAAAAGCTATATTTCCTTTAAAAAAAATCATTTAAATAAAAATAAAAATGTTTAAACGTAAGTTTTTTTATTTATTTGCGTTCATACTTAATAAAAAACTTCTGTAGATTTATATTTAAATATAATAATATAAATGCCTACAAACTCTTAGTTTATATAAAAAAGTATATTTTATATATATTAGCATATTTAGCATTTACTAACTGTTATACAAACGTTTTACTACATAAATTTTATTTTCAAACCTTGTATGCTAAAATACTTCGATAAACTTTTTTCGAACTGCTTTCGTGCATTGTTCTTGAACGTATTAAAAAAATTGTTCATAACTGGAAGGTATTACTTTTATCTATACTAAAACTTTGTATACATTAAACAATTTTTACTATATATTAATAAAATATAACAGTTATCTTGAAACAATGACTTTTAGTTTTAAGAAAAACTACTAGCATTTATAGCCGTTTAAAATTTAATTTTAAACAAACTCACAAATTAAAGTTTAACAATCTTAAAAAGGTAAATAAAGTAAAATACTATTTACTTTTTTTTTCACTTAAAAATCATTTGAATAGTCTAACATTCATTCATTTATATAACTTTATAAAGCAATAATGTATTTGTTTTTATAAAAAAAAAACAGTATAAATGAAAATAATACTAATTTTTACTTTAATGTAATATAAATTATTTAAAACTATACTAGGTTTATAATGTTATTCTGTTAAGATGTATTATAAAATTCGGTGTTAACTTTTCTTTATGCAATACAGATTAAAAACTCGTCATACTAATAGAAGATAGACTAATTAAATACAAAAGTACACAAGTACACATTTACTCAAAGCTCATTGTGATATAAAAAAGCTGAATCTGCATTTATAAAATATTTTATCTAAAGTTTAATTGTTTATTTATCCTTTTCCCTGACACACCATAAACAAACATTTTAAATATTACTCAAAAAATTTAGAACAATAAAAATAAAAAACATCATGAAAGAAAGCTTTTTTTGCTGAACCACCTTTTTTAATCTTATAATCACCTTTAAGTATACTAGCCGCATTTAAATCTAAACACTTAAATAAAACTAAATGTTTAACTAAAACACCTGAACTAAACAACTTAACTTTCGCTCAAAAACTCAAAATTCAAGAAGTGTTTATTTAAAAAGATTTTCTTGAACATTTAAAGCAGGGTTTTTTCCATTTTGAGAACTGCCCCATTTTTAAAAAATACATGACCTGTTAAAATATGCTTCCGTTTAAATTTAATTTTATACAATTTTTTATAAGTTTTCAAAAAAAAAACTCTATAACTTTTTTTTAGCAATAACGTAATCTAAAAAAGTTTCTGCTTTAAACTAAACACACTCAAAAGTTAGTGTAAATTTTTTTTAAACTCAACTAAAACTGAGTTTATAATTCGTAATAAAATAATAACATTAGATAATGCTATATAAGCAAAAATAAATTATTGTGCTAATTTATAACTCTAAATATTTTTCCTGCTTTTGACAATTTTATAAAACATAAACAGACGTAGTTTAGTTAGTGTTTGAAGCTGGAACAACATTATATTTTATTCATTAAAACAATTTTAATTAAAATAATGAATATATTTTTCTTGTTGGTTTTCAATTGAAAAAAAAATACGAAATAAAAGGTTGTCGTCGTATGTACTAGTTTCTGTTGATAAACAGATTTTTTAGGTTCTTTGGTTTGGTTTTCACAATATTTTAGAAAAAAAATCGAAGACGTAAACTATTTATGCTAGAAGTAGCATATTTATATAACAAACTTTACATACTTTCTATTCCATCACTTTTTCAATAGAAAATATTAACTTAAAGTGAAAGTTTAGTATATAAAGGTTTAAATAGATTAAATATAGAGTTAAGGTTGAATTGCTATAATTCTTCTACAAGTTTTATAAATCACAAAAAAACATTTAAGACCTGCTTGTTAAGCTTTATTTAATCATAAAACCTTTCTTATTTTTTTTTAAATGTGTCTAACTATGTCGGGTTAGAATAGGGGTGGGCAACATACGGCTCGCGGACTAAATCTTGCCCGCAGAGTGAAAATAATCGGCCCGCGAGCAAATTTATAGTCCCGCAAAGGGTCAATATTACAAATTTTTTACAAAACTTTGAATTATATTTTCACAAAACAAAACTGTAAGAATTTGACTTCAACAAAATGCTAAACATTTTTTTTATAAATTATTGTGTACTAATAAATACACCATTCTGTCCTAACATTTTGTGTTGTTCTAACTTAATTGGAATATCTTTAAGTAAAATTACTACAAGCAAAGTGTTTTTTTTTTAAGTGGGATATTTTATATACGTACCTTTGTCAATTATAAAGTCAATTCTATTTATAGACATTATTTAAACATCTGTCATGTCGCAATCTACCATTTAAGTTGTCAAACTTGAGAAAGTTTTTTGAACTTGAAGGACTTAAAAAAGTGATCATCTGTATCAAAAAATTATATTCAGGCCGGATCCGAAACTTTTATTTACATTAGAATCCGACCAAATCTTTACCTCGACTTAAATTAGTTTCCAGTCGGATTCGGATCTTTAAAGTCAGTATTCGGCTTGATTCGGATACTGGATCCGGTAAATCACTAATTCGAAATGTTCGGGCCCGCAAAAGACTAAATTTTTTTGGATCTGGCCCGTCGATTGAAAAACGTTGCCCACCCTTAGGTTAGAAGTAAAGATAAGATAGTGAGTAAATTTATAGTTTTTAATTCATAAATTGTGTTTTGAGCTTGTATTCTGAAGAAAAAAAAGTAAACATACACTTTTAAAACACTTTATTTGCTTTATAAGTACTGTTTTAATAAACATTTTGTTGTATTCAACTTTTTTTAAGTCTTAATAAGTGATGCTCTAGACTTAATTTGTTAAAATAAAAGGTTACAGTAGTGGCATTGATAATAAAATCGTATCGATGTAAAATATTGAAAAAAAGTATTATACTTTATGCCACTCTCTGAGTCAAAAAAAAACCGCATGAGTGACCTTAAACTGCACTAAGTCACGATGAGATTTTATAAAATCTTACATACAATTTTTTTTAATTCTTTAAAAATAAAAAAAAATTCAAAATTAATAAAAGTTAATGTCTTTAACAAAATTGGTTATAAAAAAATTTACCGAGACTTTTTTTCTTATCTATTCCAATGCTTAGTCCTAGAGGTAAAAACCTGATGTCTGAATACATAAAACATGTATGGTAGTTACCAGTTTAACTGCTTCTTTGAAGATAGTTGTGTCGGTATGACTTCAATGCAATTTGGTAAAAGGGTAAAAGAACATGTTCGAAAAATATTGATGAATTCTTAAATTAAGTTGTAACTAAAATAAGTCTAAAAGAGTAGTAAATGCTTCAAAAAAATCTTTTATTACAGAACATCTAGTTAATAACTCTGATTGTGCAAGTAACTATAAGTTGAAATAACTTAAAAACGTTAGAATTTTTTTTAGCATTTTTGATTTTATTAAGTTTGATGCTTTCTGCATTTTAATAAGAAAACCTAACTTGTGTAAAAATAAAGATTTTGATTATACTGTTCTTTTTGTATTCATAATTAATTTTATAAGTTGTTATGTATGTTTATTTTTTTTTAGTTGCATTGTAATAAAAAGTACTTATGTATTTCTAATTACCATTTGCTTAATTATCATTACTTTTACATTGATTAATTTTTGACTATATTAACTGGATTTGAAACTTTATTTTTGTTGCTTGGTAAACAACTACCGAGTTAAACACAAAACATATAATGTTAATAAATTTGAGTCTTGTGTACTTTTGTATTTAATTAGTCGATCTTCTATTAGAATGACGAGTTTTTAATCTGTATTGCATACAGAAAGTTAACACCGATTTTTGAAAACACATCTTAACAGAATAACAATATAAACTTATTATAGTTTTTAATTAATTTATATTACAATAAAGTAAAAATTGGTATTTTTTTAATTTATACTGGTTTTTATTTTTATAAAAAAACAAATACATTATTGCTTTATAAAGTTATATAATTGAATGAATGTTAGACTACTTAAATGAATTTTGAGTGAAGAAAAATGAAAAATATTTTACTTTATTTTACTTTTTTAAGATTGTTTAACTTTACTTTGTGAATTTAGTTTTAAATGAAATTTTAAACAGCCATAAATACTAGTAGTTTTTCTTAAAACTAAAAGTCATTGAAAATATTTAAGATAACTGTTATATTTTATTAATAAATATTAATAATTGTTTAGTGTATACAAAGTTTTGGCACAGATAAAAGTAACACCTTCCAGTTATGAACAATTTTTTCAATATGTCCAAGAACAAAGCACGAAAGCATTTCGAAAAAAGTTTATCGAAGCATATTGGCATACAAGGTTTAAAAAAAAAATTTAATCAAAACGTTTGAATAACAGTCAGTAAATGCTAAATATGCTGAGTTTTTGTGCTTTATGTTTAATAGTTTAATATAAACTAAAGAGTTTGTAAGCATTTATGTTATTATATATAAATATAAATCTACAAATGTTTTTTATTAAATATGAACGTAAATAAATAAAAAAACTTACGTTTAGACATTTATATTTTTATTTAAAAGGGTTTTTTTTTAACGGAAATATAGCTTTTACAATAACATATTTTTAAATTAGTTTACACAAAACAGGATTCCCGAAACTCATATAAATAACCGGACCTTTTCAGAAAATAATCTTAATAACCAAAATAATTAATTCCAAATAGCAAGAATCTACTTTTTTTTTACTAACCCCAGAATTACTAGTGTGAGTTCTAAATTTTCTTTTAAATATACTTTAAAACAAAACCTGAAATTTAGCCTATACTATTTAGTTTCAAGTTTTGATACTCCCATTTTCTACAAGCTTCATTACTGATCCCAAAAGATGTAGTGTACTTATTTTTTGCCCTTATACTAGTTTTTACCCCCGACTTACTAAAATGGCAACAGTTAGTTTTTGAATAGCGTCATTTTTGCACTAGTGTACGCTTTTGCCCCTTATATGTTTTGATTAAATTTTATATTTTCAGATGAAAAGAAGATAACAGGTAACGAATTGATTTTAGCTTTGAAACTAAATAAGTTTTTGCTGGATAAAGGTGAAAGAATGAAGACATGCGAGAAAATAACTTTGAAAAATGTTACCACGTATTACAGTTTAGCTACTTCATATCAACTGTACAATGATGCTAAACAAACTCTGGCTTATATTGAACGGTGTTTTCAAATGGTAGCTGATACTCAAAACTTTTTACACTTAAACTTTAGTCTTGTTGCAAAAATACTTGCAAGCTCTGAGTTGAACCTTCACTCTGAAGTTGAAGTCTTTAATGCAGCAAAAAATTGGTTAAAACACAACAGTGAAGAACGTAGCAAACATGCAACAAAACTGCTATCAAAAGTTCGGCTTAATGTGCTGTCAAAAGATGCAGTGAAACATCTTTTGAATATAAATTCATCATTTCAAGAAAACAGTGATCGTGCTAGAATATTGAATGCAGCTTTAGTTAACGAAAAAACCATTTCAAGTAACTATTCTGAAAGTAGATATTGCAGCCAAAATAAGTTTAATATAATGTTATGTGGTGGCTTTGATAAACTAAATTATTGCGCTGTTAGAACTGCATTTCAAATTAATGGAAGCAATTTTCATGATGTTAAAGTTCTACCCGATATGATAAATGAAAGACAGTTTTCAAAAGTTATTTGTTTAAAAGGAGAGGTTTATATACTCGGTGGTTACGATGATTACGAACAAAATATAAGAAGTATTGATAAATATTCACCTTCTATTAACAAATGGGTTGAAGTAGGTGATATGATTGATGACCGTTATAACTTTTGTGCATGTGCATTTATTAATAAAATATTTATATTTGGAGGTTTGTTTGAAGTAAATGATGACGGAACAAACACTAGGACTATCACTTGTTTACAATTAGATGTCAGTGACAAAAGTTGGAATAAAATTACCGAAATGAAAACGCCAAGAGTAGATGCAGCTTGTGTGGTTTTTGAAGGCAACCTAATAGTCTCTGGTGTAGACGTTGATGTAAATGAAGACACAAACACATTAGAGTCATCTGATGTTTTTGCCGACAATTAATCATCATTTCCTAGTATGATGCATGGTAAGTGTGGTCATAGTTTGGCTGTTGTTAGAAATTTCTTATTTGTTTTCGATGTCTATCGCTGTAAAGCTGAGGTTTTTGACAAAGTTAGTAATAAATTTGTTGCTCTTAAACAAGTACATTATTTCGCTGATCTTGAAGCTGTATCGATAGGTAGTAAGATCATAATCATTCAAAATGAGGAAAAGCAGATACTTTGTTATGATGTTGATAAAGAGGAATGCTCTGACAAACCGTATGAAACTACAAAACATCTAATAGGTTTCGCTTGTGCAAAAGTACCTTGGTTCTAAATTTTTTCAAGTAATGACAGTTTAAACCAGGTTTTCTCAAGCTTATTTTCATACAAAAATTAAAAACAGAAAGTTTTCAACACTCCTATATTAGTTATCGCAATTTACCCTATAAATTTCTCTTCACATTATTAATTATTTTACCTCGTGACCAATATTAGCCCCAAGGAGGATATTGCTGAATTTTAAACCTTGGTCAATGAAAATTTTATCTACATTTTACTGCAGCAAATATAACTCTTTATAATGAAGCTTAATTTTAAAAAGTAGAAAGGTAAAATTTGAAATTCTTTGACTGCATTTTTATTAGATACCTTCTTTAAACCCTTTAAAGTAATTTATGCCAAAGTTTTTAATTTTCTATCTATAGGAAATCATGGTTAAACCATTTTTTATTAAAATTTTTATAACTTGATTAAAAAAAAAATATATTTTAAACAAACCTTTAAAGAAATTTATATTTTAAATAGCTTTATTGTAAATTCAAACCACAATTACCTCCTGATTAAATTTTTATAAATATTTAAACTCCACAAACGATATTTTCGTTTAAGGAAAGTTTATTATAAATTATGTTATCGTACTTTTTTTTTGATTATCTTTCTTATTAAGTTAACTTTAAATAGTTTAACTTTTTTAATAAATTGAACATTTTTGTTATTTTAAATAAACTTATAGCTCTAAAAATGTCTCTATATTTTACCTTTAATTAGCTTACTTAATACTATTTTAGAATATACAGTATGTTGACAAAAGTGTTTACTATTAAACTGCTTTAGAGAAGCTCTTTAGTTGAAATATAATATATAAAATAATTGAACTTTTTAAAATCAATATATCTTATATAGTAATGTAACGGACCCACAATTTCGGGTCCGGCCGGACCCGGATCCGGACTTTTTTTTCAAATCAGAATCCGGCCGGAACCGGATCCGGACTTTTTTTTCAAATTAGAATCCGGCCGGAACCGGATCCGGACTTTTTTTTTAAATTAAAATCCGGCCGGAACCGGATCCGGACTTTTTTTCAAATTAGAGTCCGGCCGGATCCGGATATCAGACAAAAATGGCAATATCCGGCCGGACCCGGATAGTAAGTCCGGTACATCATTAGTATAAACTAGCCTGAGTCAGAATGAGGTTTTTAAAAACTAAAAAAAAAGAATTTTAATCTAATAATAAGTAGAACAGCTAGCCACAAAGTTTACAAAATTAGGTGTTATTTACAATTAAAAATCTGAAATCAAGTTCTTGAACAAAATACACTAGAAAATTACAAAATATTGAAAACTGGATCAGCTCAAACTTATTCAAAATCTAAAAAAAAACTAGCCTGAGTTTTTATAAAAAACTAAACTAGCTTGAGCCAGTCCAAGATTTTCTAAAATTCCCAAAAATTTTCAAACTAGCAGGGTTGCCACTGTTTAAGTCAATAAAACTAGCTAGAGTGAGTATAAACAAGCCTGAGTCAGAATGAGGTTTTTAAAAACTGAAAAAATTACTTTAATCTAATAATCAGGTAACAGCTAGCAAAGGTTGACAATTTGGTAGTAAAGTTGTGGACTGATTGTGGTACACTTAACTTATTAGTACTACCCATCATAATTAAATCCTACCTTATTTAATTAATATCTAACAAATACTAAATCCTCTAAATAACTAAACATGTCTTCAAACTGAGACTACTTTCTATAATCAGGCACGACAGTTTTGAGTGATGAATCTTTTATATAAAACACAACAAGAAATACTAGCATATACAAAATTATTAATTACTTTGGTAACACTTTAAAAACTGGAAGCTATTTAAATCTATATCAAAAGACTTAAAACAATATTAAAAATTAAATAAAACTTTTAGTAAACAAGAAACTGTAAAATTTTTCATAAACTATTAAACTATAAACCTGGCTTAAATATTTAAACAATTAAACACCAGTTGAAATATTCACTTTTAAAAGAAAACACTACTTACAATAAGCATTCACAAAAAGTTCAAGATATTTTGTTGCTTCAAGCTGAACATCAAACTAACTAACTGCTTACATATAAACTGCCTGTCATGTTCTGATGTTTTGTTGCATCAGTATTTAGTTTGAAACATTTCGTCATATGATTCTCATTGGCTCTTACATTCAACCGTATTAACTCTAAATATTCTGTGAGCTCAACTTTAAACAACAAATAATGAAAGTATTCATTCTAAAGTTTTCAATTTTACAACATATGTAAAGAGTTGCATTTCTGAAATGTTTATTTCATAGTTTAAATGTAAACAAGTGTAAATTAGTCACGTGTACAAAATGAGCCAATCGGGGTAGGTGTTTAATTTTAAGTGACGAAAATGACTCTTATTAATTTACACAGGGTTTGTTTTTGAAATAATACATTTCAGTATGCTCTTTTTTACTAACTAGATCCGGGTCCGGCCGGATCTCTGTTAGGATCCGGCCGGACCCGGATCCGGACTTTTTTTTTAAATTAGAATCCGGCCGGAACCGGATCTGGACTTTTTTTTTAAATTAGAATCCGGCCGGAACCGGATCCGGACTTTTTTTTTCAAATTAAAATCCGGCCGGAACCGGATCCGGACTTTATTTTCAAATTAGAGTCCGGCCGGATCCGGATATCAGACAAGTATGGCAATATCCGGCCGGACCCGGACCCGGATAGTGAGTCCGGTACATCACTAATCTTATATAAATAAATTATAAATATATCTTTGTTTCTATAAGATTTTAACACAAATAATTATTGAATACAGACCATATGAGAAAATCGTCAAAAATTAAAATAACTTTTTTAATATTTATATGCTTAGCTGTATTTTAAGAGCTAAAATAATAAGTTAAACAGAATCAAACAACTGCTTCCAACTTTGCTAATAAAAATTTTATCAACTTTACATTTGATATGATAACTTAATTGTTTAATCAAATACTATTAAGTATTTGGTAACGGACCCGCAGACTTTATATTGCCTAACTTATTAAATAATAAATTTAATTGGATGGTATATAAAAAAAATCACAACTAGTTTATCTTAATTAATTTGAATAATATCGTAGGTCCATTGATTATTAGAGTAGGTTTGTGTAACAGTCGGCAACGTGATATTTATAACCAAAATACATGCGTTGCTTGCTTAAATTCAAAAACTCAAAAAAATTAAAACAATAAAAATAAAAAACATCATGAAAGAAAGCCTTTTTTTGCTGAACCACCTTTTTTAATCTTATAATCACCTTTAAGTATGCTAGCCGCATTTAAATCTAAACACTTAAATAAAACTAAATAATTAACTAAAACACCTGAACTAAACAACTTAACTTTTGCTCAAAAACTCAAAATTCAAGAAGTGTTTATTTAAAAAAAATTTCTTAAATATTTAAAGCAGGGTTTTTTCCATTTTGAGAACTGCCCCATTTTTAAAAAATACATGACCTGTTAAAATATGCTTCCGTTTAAATTTAATTTTATATAATTTTTTGTAAGTTTTCAAAAAAATAACTCTATAACTTTTTTTTAGTAATAACGTAATCTAAAAAAGTTTCTGCTTTAAACTAAACACACTCAAAAGTTAGTCTAAATTTTTTTTAAACTCAACTAAAACTGAGTTTATAATTCGTAATAAAATAATAACATTAGATAATGCTATATAAGCAAAAATAAATTATTGTGCTAATATATAACTTTAAATTTTTCTCCTGCTTTTGACAATTTTATAAAACATAAACAGACGTAGTTTAGTTAGTGTTTGAAACTGGAACAACATTATATTTTATTCATTAAAACAATTTTAATTACAATACATGAATATATATTTCTTGTTAGTTTTCAATTGAAATAAAAATACGAAATAAAAGGTTGTCGTCGTATGTACTAGTTTCTGTTGATAAACAGATTTTTTAGGTTCTTTGGTTTGGTTTTCACAATACTTTAGAAAAAAAATCGAAGACGTAAACTATTTATGCTAGAAGTAGCATATTTATATAACAAACTTTACATACTTTCTATTCCATCACTTTTTCAATAGAAAATATTAACTAAAAGTGAAAATTTAGTATATAAAGGTTTAAATAGATTAAATATAGAGTTAAGGTTGAGTTGTTATAATTCTTCTACAAGTTTTATAAATCACAAAAAAACATTTAATGTCCTGCTTGTTAAGCTTTATTTAATCATAAAACCTATCTTATTTTTTTTTTAAATGTGTCTAACTATGTCGGGTTAGAATAGGGGTGGGCAACATACCGTTCGCGGACTGGATCTGGCCCGCAGAGTGAAAATAACCGGCCCGCGAGCAAATTTATAGTCCCGCAAAGGGTCAATATTACAAATTTTTTACAAAACTTTAAATTATATTTTGACAAAACAAAACTGTAAGAATTTGACTTCAACAAAATGCTAAACATTTTTTTTATAAACTAATGTGTACTAATAAATACACCATTCTGTCCTAACATTTTGTGTTGTTCTAACTTAATTGGAATATCTTTAAGTAAAATTACTACAAGCAAAGTTTTTTTTTAAGTACGATATTTTATATACGTACCTTTGTCAATTAGTAAGTCAATTCTATTTATAGACATTATTTAAACATCTGTCATGTCTCAATCTACATCTTAAGTTTGACTTGAGAAAGTATTTTAAATTTGAAGGACTTAAAAAAGTGATCATCTGTATCAAAAAATTATATTCAGGCCGGATCCGAAACTTTTATTTACATTAGAATCCGACCAGATCTTTACCTCGACTTAAATTAGTTTCCAGTCGGATTCGGATCTTTAAAGTCAGTATTCGGCTTGATACAGATACCGGATCCGGTAAATCACTAATTCGAAATGTTCCGGCCCGCAAAAAACTAAATTTTTTCGGATCTGGCCCGTCGATTGAAAAACGTTGCCCACCTTTAGGTTAGAAGTAAACATGAGATAGTGAGTAAATTTATAGTTTTTAATTTATGAATTGTGTTTTGAGCTTGTATTCTGAAGAAAAAAAAGTAAACATACACTTTTAAAACACTTTTATTTGCTTTATAAGTACTGTTTTAATAAACATTTTGTTGTATTCAACTTTTTTAAGTCTTAATTAGTGATGCTCTAGACTTAATTTGTTAAAATAAAAGGTTACAGTAGTGTCATTGATAATAAAATCGTATCGATGTAAAATATTGAAAAAAAGTATTATATTTTATGCCACTCTCTGAGTCAAAAAAAACTGTACTGAGTGACTTTAAACTGCACTAAGTCACGATGAGATTTTATAAAATCTTACATACAACTTTTTTTAATTCTTTAAAAATAAAAAAAAAAAACAAAATTAATAAAAGTTAATGTCTTTAACAAAATCGGTTATAAAAAAATTTACCGAGACTTGTTTTCTCATCCATTCCAATGCTTAGACCTAGAGGTAAAAACCTGATGTCAGAATACATAAAACATGTATGGTAGTTTAACAATTTAACTGCTTCTTTGAAGATAGTTATGTCGGTATGACTTCAATGCAATTTGGTAAAAGGGTAAAAGTATTGATGAATTCTTAAGTTAAGTCGTAACTAAAATAAGTCTAAAAGAGTAGTAAGTGCTTCAAAAAAATTCTTATTAGAGAGCTCTAGTTAATAACTCTGATTGTGCAAGTAATTATAAGTTGAAATAACTTAAAAACATTAGAATTTTTTTAATTATTTTTGATTTTAATAAGTTTGATGCCATTTACATTTTAAAAAGAAAACCTAACTTGTGTAAAGATAAAGATTTTGATTATACTGTTCTTTTATATTCATAATTAATTTTATAAGTTGTTATGTATGTATATTTTTTTTTAGTTGCATTGTAATAAAAAGTACATATGTATTTCTAATTACCATTTGCTTAATTATCATTACAGTAACCTCTCGCTTATTTACGCACATTGTGTCCACAGAAAAAGTGCGTAAAGATGTGAGAGATCGTAAAGAAACGAGAGGTACCAAATATACTCACTTTAATGGCTGGTTTTTTAGTAGTATTTCTAGTTAAAAGCAAACTGGGCACTTTCCCACTTTTAACTATTTGTTTACTTTATTTATAAATATGAAAACAACAGACAAAACTATACATATATTAAAAAAAAAGGATTTGAATTTCTATAAAACAATAATACGAGTAGAAATAATTTAACTATTTTAATAATAAGTAGAAATTATCTTTATTTATATGTGACATTTATATTCTATTCTACTTAGCAAATTCAATTTATAATTAAGCATTTCTTTACAATTATAAAATAGTGTTTATTAATATATAGGGCAAGACTGCTATATTATTTCTTTGTGTTTTAAACTCTCGTTATTTCATTATACTTTCATTATTAAACACAGTCATATTTACTTCAGAATTTTGATTTAATCTCTTATTGTTAACAAAATTTCTGATATACTGAGGTATAACTAAATGTTTATCAATTAGTCAAGGAACATGAATTTACAAAGTCTAAAGATATAGAGAGGTGTGTTAGCATTCAAAAACATATTTTAATTAAAAAATATACATTAAACCTAATTTGTGCAATATTAAAGAAATTAAAATTTTCACTTTTTGAATTTTATAAAATTCTGAAATGCGTAACTAAACGAGAGTGCGTAACGTCACGAGTGCGTAAATATCCGAGAGGTTACTGTACTTTTAAATTGATTACTTTTTGACTATATAAACTGGATTTGAAACTTTTTTCTGTTGCTTAGTAAACAACTACCGAGTTAAGCACAAAACATATAATGTTATTAAATTTGAGTCTTGTGTACTTTTGTATTTAATTAGTCTATCTTGTATTAGTATGACGAGTTTTTAATCTATATTACATAAAGAAAAGTTAACAACTAATTTTGATAATACATCTTAACAGAATAACAATATAAACTTGGTATAGTTTTTAAATAATTTATATTACAATAAAGTAAAAATTAGTATTTTTTTAATTTATACTGATTTTTTTTGTTTATAAAAACAAATACATTATTGCTTTATAAAGTTATATAATTGAATGAATGTTAGACTATTTAAATGAATTTTGAGTGAAGAAAAGTGAAAAATATTTTACTTAATTTTACCTTTTTAAGATTGTTAAACTTTAATGGGATCCGGCCCTCAAATGAAAATGACCGGCCCGCGAGCAAATTTATAGTCCCGCAAAAGGTCAATACATTTTGTGAATTTAGTTTTAAATGAAATTTTAAAAAGCCATAAATACTAGTAGATTTTCTTAAAACTAAAAGTCATTGAAAATATTAAAGATAACTGTTATATTTTATTAATAAATAGTAAAAATTGTTTAGTGTATACAAAGTTTTGGTATAGATAAAAGTAATACCTTCCAGTTATGAACAATTTTTTCAATATGTCCAAGAACAAAGCACGAAAACATTTCGAAAAAAATTTATCGAAGCATATTGGCATACAAGGTTTGAAAAATAAAGTTTATGTATTAAAGCGTTTGAATAACAGTCGGTAAATGCTAAATATGCTGAGTTTTTGTGCTTTAGGTTTAATATTTTTTAATATAAACTAAAGAGTTTGTAAGCATATATATTATTATATATAAATATAAATCTACAGAAGTTTTTTATTAAATATGAAGGTAAATAAATAAAAAAACCTACGTTTAGACATTTATATTTTTATTTAAAAGGATTTTTTAAACGGAACTATAACTTTTATAATAAGATACTTTTAATTTAATTTACACAAAACAGGGTTCCCGAAACTCATATACATAACCGGACCTTTTAAAAAAATAATCTTAATAACAATAAATAATTAATTCCAAATAGTAAGAATCTCCTTTTTTTACTAACCCCAAAATTAATAGTGTGAATTCTAAATTTTCTTTTAAATATACATCAAAACAAACATTGAAATTTAGCCTATTCTATCTAGTTTTAGGTTAAGATATTCTTATTTTCTATAAGTTTCATTACTTACCCCAGAAAATGTAGTGTACTTATTTATTACTAGTTATTACCCCGACTTACAAAAATGGCAACGGGTAGTTTTTGAATAGCATCATTTTTGCACGAGTGTACGCTTTTGCCCCTTATATGTTTTGATTAAATTTTATATTTTTCAGGTGAAAAGAAGATAACAGGTAACGAATTAATATTAGCTCTGAAACTAAATAAGTTTTTGCTAGATAAAGGTGAAAGAATGAAGACATGCGAGAAAATAACTTTGAAAAATGTTGTCATGTTTTACAGTTTAGCTAATTTATATCAACTGTACAAAGTTGCTGAACAAACTCTTGCTTATACTGAACGTTGTTTTCAAATGGTAGCTGATACTGAAAACTTTTTACACTTAAAATTTAGTCTTGTTGCAAAAATACTTGCAAGCTCTCAGTTGAACCTTCACTCTGAAGTTGAAGTCTTTAATGCAGCAAACAGTTGGTTGAAACACAACAGTGAAGAACGTAGCAAACATGCAATAAAACTGCTATCAAAAGTTCGGCTTAATGTGCTGTCAAAAGATGCATTGAGACATCTTTTGGATACAAATTCATCATTTCATGCAAACAGTAAATGTGTTGGAATATTGAATGCAGCTTTGGATTACAAGAAAAGCATTTAAAGTAACTGTTCTGAAAGTAGATATTGCAACCAAAATAAGTTTAATATAATGTTATGTGGTGGCTTTGGACTAAACTTTTGCGCTGTTAGTACTGCACTTCAAATCAATGGGAGCAATTTTAGTGATGTTAAAGTTCTACCTGAAATGATAAATGAAAGAGAGTTTTCTAAAGTTATTTGTTTTAAAGGAGAGGTTTATATACTTGGTGGTTAGGATGAAAACGTGCAAAATATAAGAAGTATTGATAAATATTCACCTTCTACTAACAAATGAACCGTAGTAGATGATATTATTGATGACCGTTGTAACTTTTGTGCATGTGCATTTATGAATAGAATATTTATATTTGGAGGTTTGTTTGAAGTAAATGATGACGGAATAAACACTAGGGCTAACACTTGTTTACAATTAGATGTCAGTGACAAAAGTTGGAATAAAACTGAAATGAAAACGCAAAGAGCAGATGTAGCCTGTGTGGTTTTTGAAGGCAACATATTAGTCTCTGGTGACAACGTTGATGTAAATGATAAAACAAACACAGTAGAGTCATATGATGTTTTTGCTGACAAATGGTCATCATTTCCTAGTATGATGCATGGTAAGTGCGGTCATAGTTCGGCTGTTGTTAGAAATTTCTTATTTGTTTTCGATACCTATCCTGGTATAGCTGAGGTTTTTGACAATGTAAGTAATAACTTTGTTGCTCTTAAAAAAGTACATTCTTTCGTTAATCTTGAAGCTGTATCGATAGGTAGTAAGATCATAATCATTCAAAATGAGGAAAAGCAGATACTTTGTTAAGATGTTGATAAAGAGGAATGCTCTGACAAACCGTTTGGAACTACAGAACATCTAATAGGTTTCGCTTGTGCAAAAGTACCTTGGTTCTAAATTTTTTCAAGTAATGATAGTTTAAACCAGGTTTATTCAAGCTTATTTTCATGCAAAAATTAAAAACAAAAAAGTTGTACACTCTCCTATATTAGTTATCGCCAATTACCCTTAACTTTAATGTCACATTACTAATTACTTTCCTTCATGACTAAAATTAGCCCCAAGGAGTATATTGCTGATTTTAAAAACCCTAGTCAAAGCAATTTTTATCTACATTTTACTGCAACAAATATAACCTTTAGTAATAAAGCTAATTTTAGAAACGTTAAAATTTTAAATTCCTTTACTGCACTGTTATTAAATACCCTATTAAAACCTTTTTTAGTTATTTCTTCCAAATTATTAAGTCGCTATCTATAGGAAACCCTGGTTAAACCATTTTTTATTTCTCAAAGATTTATAACCTAAAAAAAATGAATTATATATATATATATATCTAAAACAAACCTTTAAAGATATTTAAATTTTAAACAGCTTTATAGTAAATTGAATCGAAAATAACCTCTTGATTAATTTTTTAAAACTTTCCTATACTCCACAAATGCTATTTTCGTTCAAGCGAAGTTTGTTATGAATTATGTCTTGTATTTACTTTTTGACTAACATTGTTTCTTTATAAGTTGAACAGTTTTTTGCTGTAAATAAACTTAAAGCTCAAAAGATGTCTCTATATTTTACTTTTAACTCATTGTTTTAGCATATAAAGTATGTTGATAAAAGTTCTTATCATTTAACTGCTTAAGAGTCCCTAACTAGTTGAATTATTTTATTAAAAAATAGATGAGCTCTTTAAAATAAATATATCTTATATAAATTTTGTTTCATTAAGTTATTAACACAAACAAGTATTGTGTACAGACCACATGAAAAAATCGTCAAAAAAAAACTCTTTTAACATTTATATGCTTAGCTGTATCATATTTATATATTAAGAGCTAAAATAATAAGTAAAACAGTATCAAACAACTGTTTCCAACTTTGCTTATGACAATTTTCTCGCCTGTACAATTGAAATTATGTTTTATTTAACTGTTATTATAAACTCTTAAATTTTTGATAACGGATCCGCAGACTATACAGTACCCAACCTATTAAATAATAAAACTGATTAAATGGTAGATCAAAAAACCACAACTTGTTTATATTAATTATTTTGACTAGCATCGTAGGTCATTGATTATTAGAGTAGGTTTGTGTAACAGTAGGCAACCTGATATTTTCGGCTAATTGATATGCGTCGCTTGCGTAAGCTTTCTTTTCTTTATGTTAGTGCTTGTTAAATAATAGTTAACAGTAGATTGCACTTATTACCATAAAAGCAGTCTATGCGACAATCTGCGACCTGGTTTCGTATAATTTTTATTGTTAGTTTTGTTTTCGTAGAGTTGTTTATAACACCCAATTAAGTTAACACGTGCTCAAATGAGTTTCACTTAAATATATTTAATGCTTGAATTTCAAAAAGAACCCATTCAATCTGTTCTAAAATGTTTAAATTTTAATAATACAGCATGTAAACTGTTGAAAAATAACACTATGATTGATTTGTTGGCGTACTTCTAGTGACAAGCTATTTAAAAATACATCTTAAAGAATTTTTTGTAAGTATCAAAAAAAAAACTTTATAAATTTTTTGTAGTAATAATGTAATTTAAAAGGGTTTCTGCTTTAAACTAAAAACATTCAAAAGTGAGTCTAAATTTTTACATAACTTAACTAAAACTGAGTTTATATTTCATAATAAAATAATAAAAATAGATAATGCTATATAAGCAAAAATAAATTGTTGTGCAAATTTACAGCTCTAAATATTTTTCCTGCTTTTCACAATTTTATAAAACGTAAACAGACGTAGTTTAATTGGTGCTTTAAGCTGGAACAACATTATAGTTTATTCATCAAAACAATTATAACTAAAGTATGTGCATATATATTTCTTGTTAGTTTTCAATTGAAATAAAAAAATAAAATAAAAGGTTGACATAGTATGTACTAATTTTTGTTTTCTAAACAGATTTTATGGTTTTTTTTGTTTTGAGTTCACTATTTTTTAGAAAAAAAACAAAGACGTAAACTATTTATGTTAGAAGTAGTATATTTATATAACAAACTTTACATACTTTTTATTCCATCACTTTTTCAATACAAAATATTAACAAAAAGTGAAAGTTTAGTATATAAAGGTTTAAATAGATTAGATAAAGAGTTAAAGGTGAGTTGTTATAATTCTTCTACAAGTTTTATAAATCTCAAAAAAAAATTTAAAGTCCTGGTTATTAAGCTTTATTTAATCATAAAACATATCTTTATTTTTTATAAAAATATGTCTAACTATGTCGGGTAAGAATAGGGGTGGGCATCGTACGGGCCGCGGGCCGGATCTGGCCCGCAGAGTGAAAATGACCGGCCCCGACCGTTTTTTAAACTTTAATGGGATCCGGCCCTCAAATGAAAATGACCGGCCCGCGAGCAAACTTATAGTCCCTCAAAGGGTCAATATTACACATTTTTTTACAAAACTTTGTATCATATTTTTACAAAACAAAACTGTAAGAATATGACTTCAACAATATGCTAAAAAAAATTTTTATAAATTAATGTGTTCTACTAAATACACCATTTTGTCCTAATATTTTGTGTTGTTCTAACTAAGTTGGATTATATTTTTGTAGAATTACTCCAAGCAAAGTGTTTTTTATAAGTACGATATTTTATATACGTACCTTTATCAATTATAATGTCAGTTCTATTTATAGACATTATTTAAACATCTGATATGTCTCAATCTACATCTTAAGTTGTCAGACTTGAGAAATTTTTTTGAATTTGAAGGACTTAACAAAGTGATCATCTGTATCTGTAATTCATATTCAGGCCGGATCCGAAACTTTTATTTACATTAGAATCCGACCAGATCTTTATCTCGACTTAAATTAGTTTCCAGTCGGATTCGGATCTTTAAAGTCAGTATTCGGCTTGGTTCGGATACTGGATCCGGTAAATCACTAATTCGAAATGTTCCGGCCCGCAAAAGACTAATTTTTTCCGGATCCGGCCCGTCGATTGAAAAACGTTGCCCACCCTTAGGTTAAAAGTAAACATAAGATAGTGAGTAAAGTTATAATTTAATAATTTATAAATTGTATTTTTAGCATTTATTATGAAAAAAAAAAGTAAACATACACTTTTAAAACACTTCTATTTGCTTTATAAGTACTGTTTTATTGAACATTTTGTTGTATTTAACTTTTTTAAGTCTTAATTAGTGATGCTCTAGACTTAATTTGTAGAAATACAAGGTTACAGTAGTGGCATTGATAATAAAATCGTATCGATGCAAAATATTGAAAAAAAGTATTATATTTTATTAAAAGAACAAATTTAACGAGAGAAAATATAACCCTGTAGAAGTTATAAAAGTGTATAGTGTTTGAAATATTGAATGAACATCTCCAATTGAACTTAAAAAGATAAAACATTTTAAATGAACTCTTGCTAAATTGAAAGAAATTGGATTGGTTTACTCTGTTTCAATTTCAGCTTTTCAACCTCTGTTAGTTTTTAAAACCGGCAGGTTTTAAGCTTAGAAACTTTCCAATTTACTTAAATAATATTTTTTACATTTTCTTAGTTATAAAATCTATAAAATTAGTAATTACCTTGTTTGAAAATAATAACTAGTAGAAGAACAAGTATAGAAAGAAATAATATTGTTCAGTTAATTATACAGCGAAAACAAATAAACAATTTTGATATTAAAAATAAAAGTAAAATAAACAAATAAGCATACGTGTAAAAGTAACACTTAAAATATTTGATAATATACAGGGTTGCTTTTTTTGAGTCAAAAAAAACTGTACTGAGTCACCTTAAACTGCACTGAGTCACAATATAATTTTATAAATTTTATATACAAATTTTTTTAATTCTTTATTAATTAAAAAGAATAAAAAATTAATAAAAATCAACGTCTTTAACAAAGTTGGTTATAAAAAAAAAACCGAGAGTTGTTGTTTTATCCATATCAATGCTTAGACCTAGAGGTAAAAATCTGATAACAGAAAACATTAAAAATATATGGTAAATTGCCAGTTTAACTGCTTCTTTGAAGATAGTTATGTCGGTATGACTTCAATGCAATTTGGTAAAAGGGTAAAAGAACATGTTCAAAAAAGTGTTAAAGAATTCTTAAACTAAGTTGTAAATAAAATAAGTCTAAAAGAGTAGTAAATGCTTCAAAAAAATATTTTATTACAGCGCATCTAGTTAATAACTCTGATTGTGCAAGTAATTATAAGTTGAAATAACTTAAAAACATTAAAAAAAATTTTAACATTTTTGATTTTATTAAGTTTGATGCCATTTGCATTTAAAAAAAAAGCCTAACTTTATAAAAATAAAGATTTTGATTATACTGTTCTTTTGTATTCATAATTAATTTTATAAGTTGTTACCTATGTATAACTTTTTAGTAGCATTGTAATAAAAAGTACTTATGTATTTTTAATTACCATTTGCTTAATTATCATTACTTTTACATTGATTACTTTTTGAATTTATTAACTGTATTTGAAACTTTATTTCTGTTGCTCAGTAAACAACTACCGAGTTAAACAAAAAACATATAATGTTAATAAATTTGAGTCTTGTGTACTTTTGTATTTACTTAGTCTATCTTCTATTAGTATAACGAGTTTTTAATCTGTATTGCATAAAGAAAAGTTAACACCGAATTTTGATAATACATCTGAACAGAATAACAATATAAACTTGGTATAGTTTTTAAATAATTTATATTACATTAAAGTAAAAAATAGTATTTTTTTAATATAAACTGGTTTTTAGTTTTATAAAAACAAATAAATTCATTATTGCTTTATAAAGTTATATAATTGAATGAATGTTAGACTATTTAAATGAATTTTGAGTTAAGAAAAGTGAAAAGTATTTTACTTTATTTTACCTTTTTAAGATTGTTAAAATTTACTTTGTGAATTTAGTTAAAAAATGAAATTTTAAACAGTATTTATAAATACTAATTGTTTTTCTTAAAACTAAAAGTCATTGAAAACGTTAAAGATAACTGTTAGATTTTATTAATAAATATTAATAACTGTTTAGTGTATACAAAGTTTTGGTATAGATAAAAGTAATACCTTCCAGTTATGAACAATTTTTTCAATATGTCCAAGAACAAAGCACGAAAGCATTTCGAAAAAAAAGTTTATCGAAGCATATTGGCATACAAGGTTTGAAAAATAAAATTTATGTAGTAAAACGTTTGAATAACAGTCAGTAAATGCTAAATATGCTAATATATATAAAATATACTTTTTAATATAAACTAAAGAGTTTGTAAGCATTTATATTATTATATATAAATATAAATCTACAAATGTTTTTTATTAAATATGAACGTAAATAAATAAAAAAACTTACGTTTAGACATTTATATTTTTATTTAAAAGGGTTTTTTAAACGGAACAATAACTTTTATAATAAGATACTTTTAATTTAGTTTACACAAAACAGGGCTCCCTAAACTCATATACATAACCGGACCTTTTAAAAAAATTATCTTAATAACAATAGATAATTAATTCCAAATAGTAAGAATCTCCTTTTTTTACTAACCCCAAAATTAATAGTGTGAATTCTAAATTTTCTTTTTAATATACCTCAAAACAAACATTGAAATTTAGCCTATTCTATTTAGTTTTAGGTTAAGATACTCCCATTTTCTATAAGTTTCATTACTTACCCCACAAAATGTAGTGTACTTATTTATTACTAGTTATTACCCCGACTTACTAAAATGGCAACGGGTAGTTTTTGAATAGCATCATTTTTGCACGAGTGTACGCTTTTGCCCCTTATATGTTTTGGTTAAATTTTATATTTTTCAGGTGAAAAGAAGATAACATGTAACGAAATGATTTTAGCTTTGAAACTAAATAAGTTTTTGCTAGATAAAGGTGAAAGAATGAAGACATGTGAGACAATAACTTTGAAAAACGTCACCACGTTTTACAGTTTAGCTAATTTATATCAACTGTACAACGTACCTGAGCAAACTCTGGCTTATATTGAACGTTGTTTTCAAATGGTAGCTGATACTCAAAACTTTTTACACTTAAACTTTAGTCTTGTTGCAAAAATACTTGCAAGCTCTGAGTTGAACCTTCACTCTGAAGTTGAAGTCTTTAATGCAGCAAACAGTTGGTTAAAACACAGCAGTGAAGAACGTAGCAAACATGCAATAGAACTGCTATCAAAAGTTCGGCTTAATCTGCTGTCAAAAGATGCAGTGAGACATCTTTTGAATACAAATTCATCATTTCAAGAAAACATTAAATGTGCTAGAATATTGAATGCAGCTTTAGTTAACGAGAAAACCATTTCAAGTAACTATTCTGAAAGTAGATATTGCAGCCAAAATAAGTTTAATATAATGTTATTAGGTGGCTTTGGACTTAATTATTGCGCTGTAAGAACTGCACTTCAAATCAATGGGAGCAACTTTAGTGATGTTAAAGTTTTACCTGATATGATAAATAAAAGAGTGTTTTTAAAAGTTGTTTGTTTGAAAGGAGAGGTTTATATACTCGGTGGTTATGATGTAAACGCACAAAATATAAGAAGTATTGATAAATATTCACATTCTACTAACAAATGGACCGTAGTAGGTTATATGATTGATGACCGTTATAACTTTTGTGCATGTGCATTTATGATGAAAATATTTATATTTGGAGGTCGGTGTAAAGTAAATCATAATGAAATAATAACGACGGCTAATACTTGTCTACAATTAGATGTCAGTGACAAAAGTTTGAATAAAATTATCGAAATGAGAACGCCAAGATCAGATGCAGCCTGTGTGGTTTTTGAAGGCAACAAAATAGTCTCTGGTGGAAACGTTGATTTTAATGAAGACACAAACACAATAGAGTCATATGATGTTATTGCTGACAAATGGTCATCATTTCCTAGTATGATGCATGGTAAGTGCGGTCATAGTTTGGCTGTTGTTAGAAATTTCTTATTTGTTTTCGATACCTATCCTGGTATAGCTGAGGTTTTTGACACTGTTAGTAATAAATTTGTTGCTCTTAAAAAAGTACATTCTTTCGTTGATTTTGAAGCTGTATCGATAGGTAGTAAGATCATAATCTTTAAAATGAGGAAAAGCAGATAGTTTGTTATGATGTTGATAAAGAGGAATGGTCTGAAGAACCGTATGAAACTACAGAACATCTAATAGGTTTCGCTTGTGCAAAAGTACCTTGGTTCTAAATATTTTTAAGTTATAACAGTTTAAACTAGGGTTTCTCTAGCTTATTTTCATGGTCAATCCCTTTGCAAAAATTAAAAACAAAAAAGTTCGTTCAAGCGAAGTTTATTATAAATTATGTTGTCGTACTTTTCTTTTGGTTAATTTTCTTATCAAGTTAAACATTTTTGTTGTTTAAATAAACTTAAAGCTCAAAAAATTTTTCTTTTATTACCTTTAATTTGCTCACTTAATATTATTTTAACATATACAGTATGTTAATTTAAATGTTTACTTTTAAACTGCTTCAGAGACGCTCTTTAGTTGAATTACTATATAGAAAATAATTATACTTTTTAAAATCAATATATCTTACATAAATAAATTATAAATTTATCTTTGTTTGTATAAGTTTTTAAAACAAATAAGTATATTGTACAACCTATAAATAATAAAACTGACTCAATGGTATATCAAAAAACCACAACTTGTTTATATTAATTATTTTGACTAGCATCGTAGGTCATTGATTATTAGAATAAGTTTGTGCAACAGTCGGCAACCTGATATTTTCGGCCAACAGACATGCGTTGCTTGCGTAAGTTTTCTTTTAATTTCTTATTAAAAATATTGTGCAAACCAAAAAATATTTATCTTTTTTAATTAAAAAAATTAATAAAATCTTACTCTATGTACATATAAGTGATTTCTAGCTATTGACTTTTGAAGTTTTGCTGTTAACCAGTGTTTTATAATTTTATACTGTGAAATAAACAAACCATTATTAATATTAACAAAGTTTTTACTATACTTAGCTGCTATAATAAATATTTTAAAACCTTTTATGTTTACGCTTTAAAAGTTATAGTAAGATTTTATAAATATACAAGGTTTGATCAGATATTTTCAAATATCGGGCTCAAGAAACACCTTTATAAATTTAGTTCGTTAACTAGTAAGTTACTTAAAAAAGTGTATTTGTTTCAGTAATTAAAACAATAGTATTATTTTTTTAAAGTGTTTTATAAACAGTAACCTTAAATTTAAGGAGAGTATGCTTAAAGATCAGTGTGATCTAAAGAAAGCTGAATCAGCATTTTTAGAATATTTTATATTAAAATTAATTTTTTATTTATCCTTTTTCCTGACCCACCTTACTCAAAAATTTTAGATATTAGTCAAAAAGTTTAAACAATCAAAATTAAAACCAACATGAAAAAAAGCTTTTTTTTGTTGCTGAACCACCATTTTAAATCTTATAATGACTTTTAAGTATACTAGCCGCATTTAAATTTAAACATTTAAATAAAATTTATGTTTAACTAAAACATCTGAACTAAACAGTTTAACTTCAGCTAAAGAACTTATAGTTTAAGATGGGTGGGTGTCAATTTTGCACGAGCGTCTGTTTTGCACGAGCGTCACTTTTGCACGAAGGGACACTTTTGCACGAGGGGTCACTTTTGCACGGTCGTCACTTTTGCACGAGGGGACACTTTTGCAAGGCGTCACTTTTGAACGGTCGACACTTTTGCATGGCGTCACTTTTGCACGAAGAGACATTTTTGCACGGCGACATTTTTTCACGATGACAATTCTTTATGGCAGCTTTGTTGCACAACCACACTTTTGCACTTAGAGTCACTTTTGCACGAGATACGTTTTGCATGAAGGTACATTTTTGCACGAGGGGACTCTTTTGCACGGCGTCTTTTTAGCACGAAGAGACACTTATGCACAGAGTCATTTTTGCAAGAGGAGACACTTTTTCTAGGCGACATTTTTTCATGATGACAATTTTTTACGGCAGCTTTGTTGCACAACGACACTTTTGCACAACGTCACTTTTTTAAGATGAAGTTTTACACAGCGACATTTTGGCACTATGACCTTTCCGCACGGAACATCATTTTGCATGAAGTCCAATTAAACGCTTATTTAGATTTAAAACATATAGAAAAACATAAATCTATTGCGTTCGTTTTTTTTTTTTTTTAAAAAATGTACTCAGATAAAAATATATATTTTAATGTATTGAAGTACATTTTTTTAAAGATTGATAATATAAATTGAAACCTTTTTTTAACTTTTAAAATAAAACTTTTGTATTAATTATTTTCTAAAAAATCTAAATTTAAAAACAATGTGCATTAAAAAAACCAAAAAATTACTTACTTTCTTGAATCAATTTACTTACATTTAAAGTATTTTTATATCCTATTTCTAAACTAAATTATTTTTTTTGTCCCTTGTATAAATCTTTTATAAATAACTTTAATTTATCTTATCGTTAGTTTGTTTCTAACATCAATTTTTACTGTTTGAAATTTTAAATATTTGGTTTTTTTCCTTAAATATAGGTATGTTATAAAATTTTAGTTTTCAGTTTCTTTTTATGTTACAGATTTGGTACTAGCTAAAAAATACTTTTAATTGGCCTGCATGTAAAATTGATGTTCCGTGCGGAAAAGTCATAGTGCAAAATGTCGCTGTGTAAATATTCATCTTAAAAAAGTGACGCTGTGCACAAGTGTCGTTGTGCAACAAAGCTGCCGTAAAAAATTGTCATCATGAAAAAATGTCGCCTAGAAAAAGTGTCTTCTCTTGGAAGCGTTCATAAGTGTCTCATCGTGCAAAAATTATGCCATTCAAAAATGACGAAAGTGCAGAAGTGTCACCTCGTGCAAATGTGACTCTCCGTGCAAAAGTGTTGTTGAGCAAGAAAGCTGCCGTAAAAAATTGTCATCGTGTAAAAATGTTGCCGTGCAAAAGTGACCCTCCGTGCAAAAGAGTCGCCGTGCAAAAGAGTCCCCTCGTGCAAAAGTGACCATCCGTGCAAAAGAGTCGCCGTGCAAAAGTGTCCCCTCGTGCAAAAGTGACGACCGTGCAAAAGTGACGCCGTGCAAAAGTGTCCCCTCCTGCAAAAGTGACCCTGCGTGCAAAAGTGACGCCGTGCAAAAGTGTCCCTTCGTGCAAAAGTGACCCTTCGTGCAAAAGTGTCCCTTCGTGCAAAAGTGACGTTCGTGCAAAAGTGACCCGTTCCCAGTTTAAGATATATCTTTTTTTACAATTTTTGTTTAATATTTAAAGCAAAGTTTCCAAATCATTTTGAAAACTGCGCTAACTTAAAAAAAACTTAGTCAGTCTTCTTTGTTAACCTACCCAAACCATGTAGTGTAACTTTCAAATCTTCCGTCAATTATACTT
Organism: Thalia democratica; assembly: GCF_965202585.1. Lineage (NCBI taxonomy): Eukaryota > Metazoa > Chordata > Thaliacea > Salpida > Salpidae > Thalia > Thalia democratica. The sequence goes on from NC_139165.1 coordinate 89,223,646, forward strand.
CAGACCTAAAATTGTACTTAGAGGTCAGTGTGAGCTGAAAAAAAGCTGAGTCATCAATTTTTCAAAACTTGTTTTGTTTTATTTCGTTTTAATTCATAATATTATCTGTAACCCACGTTACCAAAACAAAAGAATTAGTAAAAAATTAAATTAAAAGAAATAAAATTTAAAATAACATGAAATAATTTTCCATATTGCTGACTTAGCTTTTTTCAGCTTTATTTAGCTTAGATTGACTTTTAAGTATAATAAAACTTTACATCAGAAATTTCGATAAATTTCTAATTTTAATTTATCAGTTATTTTGTTACACTTGATTTATAGATATTTAATAGTTTTAAACTTTTTATGCGAGCTGTTAGCTTTGCTTTTTTACATAGTTTTACAAACTATCATTTTACAATTCTAATCTTCAGGCTTAGTTCTTAAGTGATAGTTTTTTAGTGTCCTATTAAACTAAGTTTGGGTAAAGTACCGAAATCTGTTTGGCTGCGATGTGTTTGTTTAGAATTCAAAAAAGTTGTAGAAGTGTTTTAAAATTCTCTTATTAATGAAAAACTTTCAAAAATATTCAAAATTCGAAACTTTCGTTCATGTTAGTGCAGGGTTTGACAAACTGCGGCCCGAGGGCCAAATGAGGTGCTTAAAGTAAAAATCTGCGGCCCACAAGCTCCTTTTTAGCCAAAATATTACATTTTCAACTTATTAAAATTTAAAGATTTTGTGATAAAAACTAAATTCAATAAAAAATATTTATTACTGTCTAAAATTAGTTTACTTATCATATTTTTGATGATAAATAACAATTTTAAGTGAAAACTAGAACTTTTTTTTAAATAAATTCGGCCCTCAAAAATATTTTATAATTATTGCGGTCTGCGACCAATTTTTCCTAGGGAAATTAGCCCGCGAATTACATAGTGCTGCTTACCCCTGGGTTAGTGCTTATCAAATAGTTGTTGACAGTATAATGCACGCATTACAATAAAAGCAGTCTATTGACAATGTGCGACCTGGTTTTGTATCATTCTTTTTGTTTGTTGGTTTATGTAGAACGGTATACAACATTTTATTAATTTAAAACGTGCTTAAATGGTTTACACTTAAATGTTTTAATAGTTTATATTTTAAAAAGAACCCTTTAAATCTGTTTTTAACTGTTAAAATATTTATTATATAGTATATAAAATGTTGAAAAATAATAACATAATTGATATATTGGCGTACTTTTAGTCACATATATTTAAAATAATTGACTTGTAAAAACATGCTTTCGTTAAAATTAATTGTATACGAGTGTTTTACTTGAGAAAAAATTTATTAATTACGAAAATATTAATGTGTTTTTAACATTAAAACTTTGTATAAGTAGTAATCTAATTTAAAAATATTTTCAGCTTTAAACTGAAATATTGATAAGTAAACCTAATTTTTTATATAAGTTAATAAAAACTGTATATATACGTCATATAAGTTAATTTAATTAGAAAAAAATAAAAAAATTATGATGCTATTTTATAACTGTACAGTAATTACTGTAAAAAAATTTTCTTACAATAGTACTAATTACAATTTATTTATCAAAACAATTTATATAAAAAGTATGAATATTTTTTTTTAGTTTCGCTTTGAAATACAAAAACAAGAAATTATCAAAATTATAAAAAGTATTTACTAGTTTTGTTTTCTAAACAGATTTTTCAGGTTCTGTGGTTTAGTTTTTACAATACTTTAGATAAAAACATAGGTCCTAATAATATCTACAAGTCATTTTTTTTTGCAAAACATTAAACATTTTTTGAGATATAGCTTTTATAAAGTTAAAAATATAGTTATTTTTAGTAACTTAAAAATATATTTAAAAAATGTTTAAGATTTTCGAAAAATAAAAAGTGGCATGTTGATATTAATAAAATCTACATACATATCCATTTTATTTTTTGAAATGTATATAATTTTTGAGATATAGTTTTTGAATATTTTTTCAAGAACTTGAATTGTCGGAATTTGAGTTGTCCAAATTTGAATTGTCATGTAACCCTTTTAAAGATGCGTTTTAAATTATTGTTTATTTAAATAAAATAAAAAAAATAGAAAAAATTAGTTTTTCGAAAAGTATAACAGATAAATGATAAATAAATCTGATGTTTTTAGTTCTTATGTGAAATCTTAAGGTATCACATTTTAAATTGTAAATTGAAATTAAAAAAAAGTTCTCTGTAAGGTTTATTAACATGGTTAAAATTAAAACAGAATAACTTTTAAATAATTTAAAATCTTATAACTTTAATTTTCAGAGTTTCAATTACCGTGCACCCAAATAAAACTATTAAATTACTAGAATAAATGTAGATTTTTTTTAAAGACATTAAAAGTTGTTTTTATTACAAAATAATTTAGTTTATTTTTATTGTAAAATTAATCATTTCAACAAAATTTAATTAAATTAAGTTGAAATTATCAAATAAGGTATTTAAAAGTAAAATTTTGTTTTACCATTAAACTGCTTTAGAAACGCTAATTAGTTGAATTACTTTATTAAAAACAATAGAGCTTTTCAAAATAAACAAGTCTTATTTCAACTTAGTTTTTATAAGTTTTTAACACAAATAAGTATTCTACACAGACCATTTGAGAAAATCGTCAAAAAATAAAAGAACTTATTTAACATTGGTGTGCCTAGCTTTTGTTAATAGCTAAAAAAACGAGTAAAGTAGAATCAAACAACTGTTTCCGACTTCGCTAATAATAATTTTATCGACTGGACAACTGATATGACAATTTATACATAAGTCATTTATACACAAGTCACCTTTAAATATTTAGTAACTGACACGCAGACTGTATATTGTACAACCTATAATATAAGAAAACTATTTGGATGGTATAACAAAAACCACAACTTGTTTAACCTAATTTAATGTAACCAGCATCGTAGGTGAATGACTGAAAGAGTAGGTTTGTGAAACATTCGGCGAAGGGTTTTTTTCAACAGACATTCGATGATCGAGTAAATTTTCATTTACTTTCGCGTAAAAACTTGTGGAAATCAAAGTTTAATTACTGATCTTTTTTTATCAATTTATGTCTATAATTATTTATGGCGTATAGTCTAACGTTTTTCTTTTTGCAGATTTAAAATAAAACACCTTTAAAAGTTTTAAATTGTTTTTTTATACTTAAAATGTTGTATAACATGTATTTGTTTTTTTTTTATATGTTAACTTTAGATTATGATTTATACTAGATATTTATGTAAATATGCTGGCTCAATTTTAGTAATACAAAAGTATAAATTAAAAACAGGCAGGTAAAGGTTAATGAAATTTTTTTTGTGTGAGCCTTTAATAAAGAAGACAATTATCTATTTTCAACTTAATCAGTACTGTATAGATACAAACTAAGCTTAAGTTAAACCTACATTGTTGTATATAAAGACTAAGTTTTTGTTTAAGTGTCTGTGTTTATAAAGAAGTGAAATAGTTGTAAAGTAACACCATGTTAAAAGTACACATCTGGTTATTTGGAAAAGCAGATACTTTGTTATGATGTTGATAAAGAGGAATGCTCTGACAAACCGTTTGGAACTACAGAACATCTAATAGGTTTCGCTAGTGCAAAAGTACCTTGGTTCTAAATTTTTTCAAGTAATGACAGTTTGAACCAGGTTTTCTCAAGCTTATTTTCATAAAAAATTTAAAACAAAAAGTTGTCAACTCTCCTACATTAGTTATCGCCAATTAACCTTAACTTTAATTTCACATTATTAATTACTTTCCCTCATGACTAAAATTAGCCCCTAAGAGAATATTGCTGAATTATAAATCCTAGTCAAAGAAATTTTTATTTACATTTTACTTCAGCAAAAAAAAAAATTTTAATGAAGTTAAATTTTGAAATGTAGAAATTTAAAAATTGAAATTCTTTGACTGCACTATTATTTAATATCTTATTTAGACCCTTTTTTTTTGTTACTTCCGCCAAGTTATTAAATTTGCTACCAATTAGGAAACCCTGGTTAAACTATTTTTTATTTTTTAAAGGTTTGTAACTTGATAAAAATGAAAAAAAAATTAAACAAACTTTTAAAGAAATTTTCATTTTAAACACAAAAAAAGTTGTCAACTCTCCTATATTAATCATCGCCAATTACCCTTAACTTTCACGTCACATTATTAATTACTTACCGTCATGACAAATATTAGCCCAAAGGAGGATATAGCTGAGTTTTAAACCTTGGTCAATGAAAATTTTATCTACATTTTACTGCAGCAAATATAACTTTTTATAATTAAGCTTAATTTTAAAAAGTAGAAAGGTAAAATTTTAAGTTCTTTGACTGCACTTTTATTAGATACCTTCTTTAAACCCTTTAAAGTAATTTATGCCAAATTTTTTAATTTGCTATCTATAGGAAATCCTGATTAAACCCTTTTTTTTCTAATAAAATTTTTCTAATTTGATTTAAAAAAAATATATAATTTAAACAAACCATAAAAGAAATTTATATTTTATACAGCTTTATAGTAAATTCAAACCAAAATTACCTCCTGATTAAATTTTTATAATTATCTTAACTCCACCAACGATATTTTCGTTTAAGGTAAGTTTATTATAAATTATGTTATCGTACTTTTCTTTTGATTAACTTTCTTATTAAGTTAACTTTTATTAGTCTAACTTTATTAATAAATTGAACATTTTGTTGTTTTAAATAAACTTATAGCTCTAAAAATGTCTCTATGTTTTACCTTTAATTAGCTTACTTAATACTATTTTAGCACATACAGTATGTTGACAAAAGTGTTTACTATTAAACTGCTTTAGAGAAGCTCTTTAGTTGAAATATAATATAGAAAATAATTGAACTTTTTAAAATCAATATATCTTATATAAATAAATTATAAATATATCTTTGTTTCTATAAGATTTTAACACAATCAATTATTGAATACAGACCATATGAGAAAATCGTCAAAAAATAAAATAACTTTTTTAATATTTATATGCTTAGCTGTAACTTAAGAGCTAAAATAATAAGTTAAACAGAATCAAACAACTGCTTACAACTTTGCTAATAAAAGTTTTATCAACTTTACAATTGATATGATAATGTAATTGTTTAATCAAATACTTTTTAAGTATTTGGTAACGGACCCGCAGACTTTATATTGCCTAAGTTATTAAATAATAAATTTAATTGGATGGTATATAAAAAAACCACAACTAGTTTATCTTAATTAGTTTGAATAACATCGTAGGTCCATTGATTATTAGAGTAGGTTTGTGTAACAGTCGGCAACGTGATATTTATAACCAAAATACATGCGTTGCTTGCGTAAATTTTCTTTTAACTTCTTGTTAAAAATGTTTGCAAACCAAATATTAATCCTCTTTTTAATTAAAATAAACAAAATCTTACTCTTTGTACACGTAAGTGATTTCTAGCTATTTACTTATGAAGTTGTGCCGTTAACCAGTATTTTAAGATTTTATACAGTAAAAAAAATAAATAAATTGACAAAGTGTTTTTTGTACTTAGCTGCTAGATATATATTTGAAGTTATAGTAAGATTTTATGAATTTACAAGGTTTGACCACATACTTTTTAATATCTGGCTCGAGAAAAACTTTCATATAAGTTTCAATCGTTTACTAATAAGTTACTTACTTAAAAAAGTATATTCGTTTTATTGAAATAAAAAAAGAATTTCTTTATTTAAAAGTGTTTTCCAAACAGTAACCTAAAGTTTAAGGAAAGTATACTTTAAGGTCAGTGTGATATAAAACAACTGAGTCGTTATTTTTTATATAATTTCTTTCGATTTTAATTTTTTAACTATCCTTTTCCGACCCACCTAACCCAAACATGTAAAATATTAATCAGAAAAGTTTTAACAATCAAAGTAAAGAAAAAAAACATAAAAAAGCTTTTATTTTTTGCTGAATCATATTTTTAACCATAGACTGACCTTAAAGTTTGATAGCCGCATTTAAAACTAAATATTCAAAATAAAACTAAATGTTCAAAATAAAACTCAATTTTTAACTTAAAACACGTGAACTAAAAAACTTAACATTAGCTAAAGAAATCACAGTTTAAGAAAATGTTTTTTTTTACTGTTTTTGTTAAACATTTGTTTGAGTACATCTGATGCAGTGTTTTCAAAACTGTTTTTGAGAACCGCCCCTTCTTTAAAAAACTTAGTCATCCCTATTCGTTACACTACCTAAAATATCTCCTGCAAGTTTCAAATTTGCATCAATTATAACTCAGACCGGAAATTGTACTTAGAGGTCAATGTGAGCCGAAGAAAAGCTGAGTCACCAATTCTTTGCAGCTTGTTTTTTATATTGTTTCAATATATACTTTTATCCCAAACCCAAGTTACCAAAACATGTTAAAAAATAGTCAGAAATTAAATTAAAAGTAACAAAAATTAAAATAACATGAAACAATTTTCATATTGCTGACTTAGCTTTTCTTCAAATTTATCCAGCTCAGACTGACCTTTAGGTATATAAGCACTGTAAACCAGAACTTTCGATAAATATATAGTTTTAAAATACCTGTACTTTTGTTGCACTTGATTTATAGATATTTAATAATTTAAAAATTTTATGCAAGTTGTTAGCTATATTGTTTTTCTATAGTTATACAAACTTTATTTTTACATATCTAATTTTTAGGCTTAGTTTTTAACTGGTAGTTTTTTTAGTGTTTTAATAAGTTAAGTTTGGGTAACGTACGGCCTGTAAACGAAATCTTTTTGGCTACGGTGTGTTTATTTAGAATTTAAAAAAGTAGTAGAAGTATCTTAAAACTCTCTTTTTAATAAAACCAACTTTTAAAAGTGTTATAAATTTGAAAATTTTGTTCATGTTAGTGCAGGGTTTGGCAAACTGCGGCCCGAGGGCCAAATGAGGTCCTTAAAGTAAAAATCTGCGGCCCATGACCTCGTTTTTAGCCAAAATTTTACGTTTTCAAATTGATAAAAATAAAAAGGTTTAGTAATAAAAACTTAATTCAATAAATAATATTTAGTAGTGCTTTAACATTGCTTAATTTATCATATTTTTGATGTTAAATAACATGTTTCAAGCGAAAACTAAATTTTTTTTGTAAATAAATGCGGCCCTCAAAATTGTTTTATAAATAGTGCGGTCTGCGGGCAATTTTTCCTAGGAAAATTAGCCCGCGAATTACATAAGGCTGTTTACCCCTTGGTTAGTGCTTATTAGTAGTTGTTGACAGTGTAATGCACGCATTACCATAAAAGCAGTCTATTGACAACGTGCGACCTGGTTTTGTATCATTCTTTTTGTTTGTTGGTTTATGTAGAATGGTATATAACAATTTATAAGTTAAAACGTGCTTAAATGATTTACACTTAAATGTTTTAATACTTTAAATTTCAAAATAAAACCCTTTTAATCTGTTCTTAACTGTTTAAATATTAATAATACAGCATGTCAACTGTTGAAAAATAGTACCATATTTAAGATCTTGGCGTACTTTTGGTCACAAGCTATTTAAAAATACTTGACTTGTAAAAACATGCTTCCGTTTAAATGTAATTGTATACGAGTGTTTTTATTTGAGAAAGAATTTATTAATTACAAAAATGTTAATGTGTTTTTAAATTTGAAACTTTGTATTAGTAATGATGTAATTCAAAAAAAATTCTGCTTTTAACTAGAAATATTGATAAGTAAACCTAATTTTTTATATAAGTTAATAAAAACTGTATCTATACGTCATATAAGTTAATTTAATTAGAAAAAATATAAAAATAAATTATGGTGCTATTTTATAACTGTACAATAATTACTGTAGAAATTTTTCTTACAAAAGTACTTATTACAATTTATTTATCAAAACAACTTAAATAAAAAATACGAATAATTTTTTTTTAGTTTTGCTTTGAAATACAAATACAAAAAGTTATCAAAATTTTAAAAAGTATTTACTAGTTTTGTTTTCTAAACAGATTTTTTAGGTTCTGTGGTTTAGTTTTTACAATACTTTAGATAAAAACATAGGTCCTAATAATATCTACAAGCTAAATTTTTTTTGAAAAACATTAAACAATTTTTGAGATATAGATTTTATAAAGTAAAAAATATAGTTATTTTCAGTAACTTATAATTACATTCAAAAAATGTTTAAGATTTTCGAAAAATAAAAAGTGGGAAGTTGATATTAATAAGATCTACATACATATTCATTTCATGTTTTGGAATTTATATTAGTTTTAGAGATATAGTTTTTGAATATTTTTTTAAGAACTTGAATTGTCGGAATTTGAGTTGTCATGTAACCCTTTTAAAGATGCGTTTTAAATTATTGTTTATTTACAAAAAACTCAAAAAAATAGAAAAAATAGTTTTTCGAAAAGTATAACGGATAAATGATAAATAAAATCTGATGTTTTAAGTTCTTATGTGAAATCTTAAGGTACCATATTTTAAATTGTAAATTGAAATTAAAAAAAAGTTCTCCTTAAGGTTTATTAACATGGTTAAAATTAAAACAGAATAACTTTTAAATAATTAAAAATCTTATAATTTAAATTTTCAGAATTTCAATTACCGTGCACCCAAATAAAACTATTAAATTACTAAAATACATGTAGACTGTTTTTAAAGACATTGTAAGTTATTTTTATTACAAAACATATTAGTTTATTTTTATTGTAAAATTAATCATTTTAACGAAATTTAACTAAATTAAGTTGAAATGATCAAATAAGGTATTAAAAAGTAAAATTTTGTTTTACCATAAAAGCTAATCTAGAAACGTTAATTAGTTGAATTACTTTATAAAAAACAATAGAGCTTTTTAAAATAAACAAGTCTTATTTAAATTTAGTTTTTATAAGTTTTTAACACAAATAAGTATTGTACACAGACCATTTAAGAAAATCGTCAAAAAATAAAAGACCTTTTTTAACATTGATGTGTCTAGCTTTTGTTAATAGCTAAAATGAGTAAAGTAAAATCAAACAACTATTTCCACTTCGCTAATAACAATTTTATCGACTGGACAACTGATATGACAATTTATACATTAATCATTTACTATTAAATATTTAGTAACTGACACGCAGACTATAAATTATCTAACCTACAAAATAACAAAACTGATTGGATGGTATAACGAAAACCAGAACTTGTTCAATCTAATTTAATTTGACCAACATCATAGGTGATTGACTGAAAGAGTAGGTTTATGAATTATTCGGCGAAGGGTTATTTTCAACAGACATTGGATGATCGAGTAAATTTTCATTTACTTTCGCGTAAAAAATTGTGCAAATCAAAATTTAAATACTGATCTTTTTTTATTAATTTATGTCAATAGTTATTTATGGCTTATAGTCTAACGTTTTTCTTTTTGCAGGTTTAAAATTAAACACCTTCAAAAGTTTTACATGTTTTTAATACTTAAAATGTTGTATAATATGTATTTGTTTTATTTTATACGTTAACTTTAGATTATGATTTTTACTAGATATTTATATAATTATGCCGGCTCAATTTTAGTAATACAAAAGTATAAATTAAAAACAGGCAGGTAAAAGTTAATGAATTTTTTTTGTGTTGGCCTTCAATAAAAAAGACAATTATCTATTTCTAATTTAATTAGTACTGTATAGATACAAACTAAACTTAAGTTAAACCTACATTGTTGTATATAAAGACTAAGTTTTTGTTTAAGTGTCTGTGTTTAAAAGAAGTGCAGTAGTTGTAAAATAACACCATATTAAAAGTACACATCTGGTTATTTCAAACGTAAACAGTTGTAAACTGTATTTTTCACTTAAAAAAGTACTAAAGTAAAACCAATAAAAACAACTGAATGTTGATTAGATAAAGCATATACAAGTAAGTAGTCTTTACTTCAAATGAAACTTGTTTACATGGTCGGTTAAGAGTGCATTGCAAACTTTAGTTGTTTACGTATAAACTTACCGAAAAATATATTTACTAACAGCAGTTAAAGGCGATGGAGCAAAAGTGTATTTAATTACAGTTAAAAAGTTTAAACTTAAAATTTTTTAAAGGGGTGCACGACTATTCAAATTTGGATAACTCAAATTCTTTAAAAAAATGTTAAGGGCCACAACTAATAAAGTAATGTATATTTGTCAAATATAAAAAAATATATGTTGGTCTAAGTAATATACACAAGCCATTTATTCTTTTAGCAAAACATTAAATATTTTTTAAGGTATAGCTTATATAAAGTAAAAAAAATACATTAGTAACTTTAAAATATCTTAAAAAAAAATTTAAGATTTTGCGAAAAATAAAAGGTTACATATAAATATTATCAAGATCTACATACATATTCTTTTTATTTTATAAGATTCATATTAGTTTTTGAGATATAGCCTTTTAAATATTTTTTCAAGAACTTGAATTGTCGGAATTTCAGTTATCCAAATTTGAATTTTCATGTAACCCTTTTAAATATGCGTTTTAAATTATTTTCTAATTACAAAAAACTCAAAAAAAGTAAAAAAAAAACTGTTTTCATAAAAGTACAACGGTTAAATGATTAATAAAATCTGATGGTTAATATTCCTATGTTAAATTTTAAAGGACCGTACCTTAAACTATAATTTGAAAAAAAATTCTTCTTAACGTCTAATTAAAAATAAAATAAAATAACTTTTCTCGAACCTGAGTTCTTATAATTTGAATTTTCAAAATTTCCTTTATCGTGCACGCAAATAAAACTATTAAACTACTAAAACACATGTTGATCTGTTTTTGGACATAGTAAGTTGTTTTTATTAAAAAATAGTTTATTAGATTTTTATTTAATCATTTCAAGATAACTTGTTTACTTATGTTGAACTGATCAAATAAGGTACATGAAAGTAAAATTGAGGTTTAAATTAAAGATGATAATAGGTATTAATATTGTTCTTGGTTTACCATATCTTAGTTTAGTAGAACGTAGACACTTTTTGATAATTAATATTGCTTTGCATTACTAAACAGTAAACTTATTGGTTTCAAAGCTATAATTATTCTGCATAACAATTCGTATAAAAAACATCTGCTAAAAAAGCAAATATCTAGTATTTAACTTCATTAAATTCTAAATAAGTGATGCTCTAGGATTAATTTGTCAGAATAAAAGGTTAAAGTAGAGGCGTTGATAACGTCTTCAAAAAACAAATATGGTTAACTACCTTTGAAAAAAATAGTGTTATTTTTTTTTTTAATAATAAAGCTAACAAATGAAAATATGATCCTATAGAAGTTATAAAAGTATATGGTGTTTGAAATATTAAAGAATCATCAAATAAACTTGAAAAAATAAGCAGTTATAAATAAACTTATTGTCAATTGAAAGATATGGGATTGGTCTACCATATTTCAATTTTAGCTTTTCAACCTCTGTTAGTTTTGATAACCGGCAGGTTTTAAGCTTAGAAACTATCCAATTTACTTAACTAGTTTTTTTTTACACTTTTCTCGTTATAAAATCTATAAAAGTAGTAATTACCATGTTCAACAAATAATAACTAATACAAGAAGAAATTATAATTTTCTTTTAACTAAACAGGGTAAACAAATAAACAACTTTGTTTGATAAATAAAAGTAACATAAACAAATAAGCATACGTCTAAAAGTAAAACTAAATATATTTGATAATATACAGGGTTGCCATTCTCTGAGTCAAAAACACTGCTCTAAGTTACCTTAAACTGCTCTGAGTCACAACGAGATTTTTATAAATTTTTATAAATCTAAAATCTTTTAAAAATCAATAAAAATTAACTTTTTTAACAAAATTGGTTTTAAACTAGTGTAACCGTGAGTTATTTTACTATCCAGACCAATCATTAGACCTAAAGGCAAAGATCCGATATCAGAATATATCAAAAAAAGCGTGGTAGTCTAACAGTTTAACTGCATCTGTGAAGGTAGTTATATCTGTATGACTTCAAAGCAATTTAGTAAAACGATAAAAGAACATATTCTAAAAATTATTGATGAAGTTTTTAAATTGAGTAATAATGAAAATAGATCTAAAATAGTAGTAAATGCTACCAAAAGATTTGCTATTACAAAATACCTAGTTAATAGCTCTGATTGTGCGAGTAATTATAAGTTGAAAAGATTTAAAATAAATAGAAAAAAAAATTATATTTATGATTTAATTAAACTTGTGGCTATATGCATTTTGTTAAGAAAACCTAAGTTGTGTAAAAATAAAGAAATTGATTATACTGTTACTTTGTTTTCATAATTAGTTTTATAAGTTGTTACGTTTGTTATATTTATTTTTTAAATCTATTGTAATTAAAAGTATTTATGTATTTTAAATTACGAACTGCTCAATTATTATTACTTTTACATTGATTACCTTTTGACTATATAAAATGGATTTTAAACTTTATTTCTATTGCTCATTAATGAACTACCGAGTTAAGCACAGAACATATAATGTTATTAAATTTGAGTCTGGTGTATTTTTGAAATTAATTAGTCTATCTTCTTTTAGTATGACAAGTTTTTAATCTGTATTGCATAAAGAAGAGTTTAACACCGAACTTTGTAAATACACTTAACAGACTAACATTATTAACTTAGTATAGTTTTAAATAATTTATATTACATTAAAGTAAATATTAGTATTTTTTATTTATACTGTTTTTTATATTTATAAAATGAATACATTATAGCTTTATAAATTTATATCATTGAATATATGTTAGACTATTTAAATTATCTTTTAAGTAAGTAAAATGAAAACTATTTTACTGTACTTTACCTTTTTAAGATTGTTAAACTTTACTTTGTGAATTTAGTTTAAAATAAAATTTTAAACAGCCATAAATACTAGTAGTTTTTCTTAAAACCCTAAATCATTGAAAATGTTAAAGATAACCGTTATTAAAATATTGTTCAGTGTATACAAAGTTTTAGTATAGATAAAAGTAACACCGTCCAGTTATGAAGAAGTTTGTTATTGAGTCAAGGGATAAAGCACAAAACCATTTTGAAAAAAATTTATTAAAGAATTTCAACAAACAAGGTTTAAAATATAAACTTTGTACATTAAAATGTCTGTAAATGCTAAATATGATTAGTTTTTGTGCTTTTTGTTTAGTAATTTTTTATATAAACTAAGTAGATTGTAAGCATATATATATTTTTATATTTAGTAGTCTACAAAGACTTCTTATATAACATGAAAATATAAAATTATGTTCGTTTTAGTGAATAAAACATCACTAATTTATTTAAAAGGATTTTGTTTTAACGTAAAGCTATTTTTTATAACCAGATATTTGAAAGTAATTTTACACATTAACTGTACAACTTATAGTTTGACTAAGATTTATTTTTAACTTTCTATAAAGGGTTGTAACATTAAACAAGTCTTAAGCAGAGCTTCTCAAATTTATTTTCATTACTGGACATTTCCAAAACATTTGATAGAAATCTACTTATTTTTACTAGCCCTAGAATATCTGTGTAAGTTCTAAATATTCATTAAACTATACTTCAAATGCCTTTATTTTTACTCTTTAAAACAAACTCTCTATGTTTAGCCTAAACTTTTTAGTTGTAGATGCTATGTTAGTTATTGCCCAGTGGGTTTATATACTCCTATTTTCTGCAAGTTTCATTACCTACTCTAGAAAATGTAATGTAATTATTTATAGCCCTCATACTAGTTATCTACCTCGACCTATTAAAATGGCAACAGGCACTGCATCATTTTCGCACGAGTGTATGCTTTAGCACCTTATACGTTTTAGATAAACTTTATATTTTTCAGATGAAAATGAGATAAAGAAAAACGAATTGATTCTAGATTTGAAACTGGGTAAGTTTTTGCTAGATAAAGATAAAAGTACGACGACAAGCGAGTACTTCGAGACAATAACTTTGAAAAATGTTACCACGTATTACAGTTTGGCTAATTTATATCAACTGTACAGCGTTGCTGAGCAAACTCTTGCTTATATTGAACGTTGTTTCCAATTGGTAGCTGATACTGAAAACTTTTTACACTTAAACTTTAGTCTTGTTGCAAAAATACTTGCAAGCTCTGAGTTGAACCTTCACTCTGAAGTTGAAGTCTTTAATGCAGCAAATAGTTGGTTGAAACACAGCAGTGAAGAACGTAGCAAACATGCAAAAAACTGCTATCAAAAGTTCGACTTACCTTGCTTTCAAATGATGCAGTGAAACATCTTTTGGATAAAATTTATCATTTCAAGAAAACATTGATCGTGCTAGAATATTGAATGCAGTTTTAGTTAACGAGAAAACCATTTCAAGTAGATATTGCAACCAAAATAAGTTTAATATAATGTTATGTGGTGGCTTTGATGGAAAAAATGATTGCAATGTTAGAAATGCATATCAAATCAATGGGAGCAACTTTAATAATGTGAAAGTTCTGCCTAAAATGATATGTGAAAGAGTGTTTTCAAAAGTTGTTTGTTTGAAAGGAGAGGTTTATATACTCGGTGGTTATGATGAAAACGTGCAAAATATAAAAAGTATTGATAAATATTCACCTTCTACTAACAAATGGACCGTAGTAGATGATATGTTTGATGACCGTTGTGACTTTTGTGCATGTGCATTTATGAATAAAATATTTATATTTGGAGGTTTGTTTGAAGTAAATGATGACGGATAAAACACTAGGGCTAATACTTGTTTACAATTAGATGTCAGCGACAAAAGTTGGAATAAAATTACCGAAATGAAAACGCAAAGAGCAGATGTAGCCTGTGTGGTTTTTGAAGGCAACATAGTAGTCTCTGGTGACAACGTTGATGTAAATGATAAAACAAACACAGTAGAATCATATGATGTTTTTGCTGACAAATGGTCATCATTTCCTAGTATGATGCATGGTAAAGACGGTCATAGTTTGGCTGTTGTTAGAAATTTCTTATTTGTTTTCGATACCTAGTAATAAATTTGTTGCTCTTAAAAAAGTACATTCTTTCGTTGATTTTGAAGCTGTATCGATAAGTAGTAAGATCATAATCATTCAAAATGAGAAAAAGCGGATTGTTTGTTATGATGTTGATAAAGAGGAATGGTCTGACAAACCGTTTGGAACTACAGAACATTTAACAGGTTTCGCTTGTGCAAAAGTACCTTGGTTCTAAATTTTTTCAAGTAATGATAGTTTAGACCAGATTTACTTAAACTTATTTTCATGCAAAAATTAATAACAAAAAGTTGTACACACTCCTATATTAGTTATCGCCAATTAACCTTAACTTTAATGTCACATTACTAATTACTTTCCCTAATGACCAAAATTAGCTTCAAGGAGGATATTGCTGAATTTAAAAACCCTAGTCAAAGCAATTTTTATCTACATTTTACTGCAGCAAATATAACCTTTAGTAATGAAGCTAAATTTAGAAACGTTAAAATTTAAATTCCTTGACTGCCCTGTTATTAAATACCCTATATAAACCCTTTTTTAGTTATTTATCCCAAATTATTAAATCGCTATCTATAGGAAACCCTGGTTTAACCATTTTTTGTTTTTCAATGGTTTATAACTTGAATAAAATTAAATATATATATACATATATATCTAAAAAAACATTTGAAGAAATTTATATTTTAAACAGCTTTATAGTAAATTGAATCAAAAATAACCTCTTGATTAATTTATTATAACTTTCCTATACTCCACAAATGCTATTTTCGTTCAAGCGAAGTTTGTTATAAATTATGTTTTTGTATTTACTTTTTGATTAACATTATTTCTTTATAAGTTGTAAGTTTTTTGCTGTAAATAAACTTAAAGCTCAAAAGATGTCTCTATATTTTACTTTTAACTTATTATTTTAGCATATAAAGTATGTTGATAAAAGTGCTTATCATTTAACTGCTTAAGAGTCCCTAACTAGTTGAACTATTTTATTAAAAAAAGATGAGCTCTTTAAAATAAATATATCTTATATAAATTTTGTTTCATTAAGTTATTAAGTTATTAACACAAATAAGTATTGTGTACAGACCATATGAAAAAATCGTCAAAAAAAAAAAAAAACTCCTTTAACATTTATATGCTTAGCTGTATTATATTTATTTATTAAGAGCTAAAATAATAAGTAAAACAGAATCAAACAACTGTTTCCAACTTTGCTTATGACAACTTTATCGCCTGTACAATTGAAATTATGTTTTATTTAACTGTTATCATAAACTCTTAATTTTTTGATAATGAACCCGTAGACTATTTAGTGCCCAACCTATTAAATAATAAAACTGATTAAATGGTAGATCAAAAAACCACAACTTGTTTATATTAATTATTTTGACTAGCATCGTTGGTCATTGATTATTAGAGTAGGTTTGTGTAACAGTAGGCAACCTGATATTTTCGGCTAATTGACATGCGATGCTTGCGTAAGCTTTCTTTTGTTTATGTTAGAGCTTGTTAAATAAGAATTGACAGTAGATTGCACGCATTACCATAAAAGCAGTCTATGCTACAATCTGCGACCTGGTTTCGTATAATTTTTATTGTTAGTTTTGTTTTTGTAGAGTTGTTTATAACACCCAATTAAGTTAACACGTGCTCAAATGGGTTTCACTTAAATATATTTAATGCTTAAATTTCAAAAAGAACCCACTCAATCTGTTCTCAAATGTTTAAATTTTAATAATACAGCATGTAAACTGTTTAAAAATAACACTATGATTGATATGATAGGGGTACTTTTAGTGACAAGCTATTTAAAAATACATCTTAAAGAAATTTTTGTATGTACCCAAAAAAAACTTTATAACTTTTTTGTAGTAATAATGTTGTTTAAAAAGAGTTTCTGCTTTGAACTAAAATCATTTAAAATTGAGTCTAAATTTTTACATAACTTAACTTAAACTTAGTTTATATTTCATAATAAAATAATAACAATAGATAATGCTATATAAAAAAAATAAATTATTGTGCTATTTTATAACTCTAAATATTTTTCCTGCTTTTGTCAATCTTATAAATCGTAAACAGACGTAGTTTTGTTAGTTTTTAAAGCTGGAACAACATTATAGTTTATTCATCAAAACAATTATAACTAAAATGTATATCTAATATATTTTTTGTTAGTTTTCAAATGAAATACCAAAATAAAATAAAAGGTTGTCGTCGTATGTACTAGTTTTTGTTTTCTAAACAGATTTTTTGGGTTCTTTGGTTTGGTGTTCACAATTTTTTAGAAAAAAAACAAAGATGTAAACTATTTGTGTTAGAAGTAGTATATTTATATAACAAACATTACATACTTTCTATTCCATCATTTTTTCAATACAAAATATTTACTAAAAGTGAAAGTTTAGTATACAAAGGTTTGAATAGATCAAATATAGAGTTAAAGGTGAGTTTCTATAATTCTTCTACAAGTTTTATAAATCACAAAAAAACATTTAAAGTCCTGCTTGTTAAGCTTTATTTAATCATAAAACATATCTTTATTTTTTATAAAATCATGTCTAACTATGTCGGGTTAGAATAGGGGTGGGCAACATACGGGCCGCGGGCCGGATCTGGCCCGCAGAGTGAAAATGACCGGCCCCCGACCGTTTTTTAAACTTTAATGTGATCCGGTCCTCAAATGAAAATGACCGGCCCGCGAGCAAATTTATAGTCCCTCAAATGGTCAGTATTACAAATTTTTTACAAAACTGTAAGAATTTGACTTCAACAACATGCTAAAAAATTTTTTATAAATTAATTTGTACTAATAAATACACCATTCTGTCCTAATATTTTGTGTTGTTCTAACTTTTTTGGAATATCTTTTTGTAAAATTACTCCAAGCAAAGTGTTTTTTTTAAGTACGATATTTTATATACGTACCATTGTCAATTACAATGTCAAATCTATTTATAGACATTATTTAAACATCTGACATGTCTCAATCTACATCTTAAGTTATCAGACTTGAGAAAGTTTTTTGAATTTGAAGGACTTAACAGAGTGATCATCTGTATCCATAAATTTATATTCAGGCCGGATCCGAAATTTTTATTTACATTAGAATCCGACCAGATCTTTACCTCGACTTAAATTAGTTTCCAGTCGGATTCGGATCTTTAAAGTCAGTATTCGGATTTATTCGGATACTGGATCCGGTAAATCACTAATTCGAAATGTTCCGGCCCGCAAAAAACTAATTTTTTTTCCGGATCTGGCCCGTCGATTGAAAAACGTTGCCCACCCCTAGGTTAGAAGTAAACATAAGATAGTGAGTAAATTTATAGTTTTTAATTAAAAATTGTGTTTTGAGCTTTTATTCTGAATAAAAAAAATAAACATACACTTTTAGAACACCTCTATTTGCTTTAAAAGTACTGTTTTAATAAACATTTTGTAGTATTTAACTTTTTTTAAGTCTTAATTAGTGATGCTCTTGACTTAATTTGTTGAAATACAAGGTTACAGCAGTGGCATTGATAACAAAATCGTATCGATGTAAAATATTGAAAAAAAGTATTATATTCTATTAAAAGAACAAATTAAACGAAAGAATATATTACCCTGTAGAAGTTATAAAAGTATATAGTGTTTGAAATATTGAATGAACATCTCCAATTAAACTTAAAAAGATAAAACATTTTGAATGAACTCTTGCTAATTTGAAAGATATTGGATTGGTTTACTTTGTTTCAGTTTCAGCTTTTCAGCCTATGTAAGTTTTTAAAATCGACAGGTTTTAAGCGTAGAAACTATCCAATTTACTTAAATAATATTTTTCTGCATTTTATTAGTTATAAAATCTATAAAAGTACTAATTACATTGGTTGAAAATAATAACTAATACAAGAACAAGTAAAAAAAGAAATAATTTTGTTCTGTTAATGATACAGCAAAAACAAATAAACAATTTCGATATTAAAAATAATAATAAAAGTAAAATAAACAAATAAGCATACATGTAAAAGTAACACTTAAAATATTTGATAATATACAGGGCTGCCACACTCTGAGTCAAAAAAAAATTGTACTAGAAACCTTAAACTGCACTAAGTCACGATGAGATTTTATAAATCTTATATACACATTTTTTTAATTCTTTATAAATTAAAAAAAAATTTCAAAATTACTAAAAATTAAAGTCTTTAAAAAAGTTGGTTATAAAAAAATTTACCGAGAGTTGTTTTCTTATCCATAACAATGCTTAGACCTAGAGGTAAAAATCTGACATCAGAATACATAAAAAATGTATGGTAGTTTACCAGTTTTTTTGCTTCTTTGAAAATGGTTATGTCGGTATGACTTCAATGTAATTTGGTAAAAGGGTAAAAGAACATGTTCGAAAAGTATTGATGAATTCTTAAATTAAGTTGTAAGTAAAATAAGTCTAAAAGAGTAGTAAATTTCTTTAATTACAGAACATCTAGTTAATAACTCTGATTGTGCAAGTAATTAGAAGTTGAAATAACTTAAAAAAATTAAAATTTTTTTTGACATTTTTGATTTTATTAAGTTTGATGCTAATTGCATTTTAATAAGAAAACCTAAATTGTGTAAAAATAAAGATTTTGATTATACTGTTCTTTTGTATTCATAATTAATTTTATAAGTTGTTTTCATGTATAATTTTTTTAGTTGCATTGTAATTAAAAGTACTTATGTATTTCTAATTACCATTTGCTTAATTATCATTACTTTTACATTGATTACCTTTTGACTATATAAACTGGATTTGAAACTTTATTTCTGTTGCTCAGTAAACATCTACCGAGTTTAGCACAAAACATATAATGTTATTAAATTTGACTCTTGTGTACTTTTGTAATTAATTAGTCTGTCTTCAATTAGTATGACATTGTTTTAATCTGTATTGCATAATATAATGTTTGATACCTAACTTTGAAAATAAATCTTAATAGAATAACAATATAAACTTAGTATAGTTTTTAAATATTTTATATTACATAAAAGTAAAAATAAGTATTTTTCTATTTATACTGTATTTTATAATTGTAAAAACAAATACATTATTGCTTTATAAAGTTATATCATTTAATGAATGTTAAACTATTTAAATTAATTTTTAAAAATAAAAAATGAAAAATATTTAACGTTATTTTACCTTTTTAAGATTGTTAAACTTTACTTTGTGAATTTAGTTTAAAATAAAATTTTAAACAGCCATAAATACTAGTAGTTTTTCTTAAAACCCTAACTCATTTAAAATGTTAAAGATTACCGTTATTAAAAAATTATTCAGTGTATACAAAGTTTTAGTTTAGATAAAAGTAATACCTTCCAGTTATGAATAAGTTTAAAAATCTGTCAAAGGATCAAGCACAAAAGCGTTTCGAAAAAAAATTATTAAAGAATTTCAACAAACAAGGTTTGAAATATAAACTTTGTATAGTAAAATGTTTGTAAACGCTAAACATGATTAGTTTTTGTGCATTTTGATCAATACATTTTAATAAAAACTAAGCAATTTGTAAGCATATATATTGTTATGTTTAGTAGAAGTCTACGAAAACTTTTTATAAAATATAAAAATATAAAAATCATGTTCGTTTTACTAAATAAAACATTACTATTTTTATTTAAAAGGTTTTTTTTACGTAAACCTGTTTTTTATAACCAGATACCTGACAGTAATTTTACTCATTAACTATATAACTTTTTATTATCTCTAAAGAGTTGTAATATTAACCAAGTCTTAAGCAGGGTTTCTCAAAACTAATTTCATTACCGGTAATTTCCAAAAATTTAATAGGAATGTTCTTTTTTTTTTATTAACCCTAGAATATCTGATGTAAGTTCTAATTTTTACTTAAACTATACTTAGATGCCTTTGTTTTTACTTTTCAAAAAAAACCCTACAACGTTTAGCTAATACTTTTTAGTTGTGGTTGGAATATTAGATATTGCTCGGTGGGTTTAGATACTCTTATTTTCTACAAGTTTTACTACTTACCCAGGAAAATGTAGTGTACTTAATTTTTGCCATCTTACTAGTTATTATCTACGACTTACTAAAATGCCTACGTGCCACTTTTGCACGAGTATACGCTTTAGCACCTTATATGTTTTAGTTGAACTTTATATTTTTCAGATGAAAATGAGATAAAGAAAAACGAATCGATTTTAGCTTTGAAACTGGGTAAGTTTTTGCTAAATAAAGATAATAGTACGACGAAAAGCAAGTACTTCTTAGAGACAATAACTTTGAAAAATGTTACCACGTATTACAGTTTAGCTAATTTATATCAACTGTACAAAGTTGCTGAACAAACTCTTGCTTATATTGAACGGTGTTTTCAAATGGTAGCTGATACAGAAAACTTTTTACACTTAAAATTTAGTCTTGTTGCAAAAATACTTGCAAGCTCTGAGTTGAACCTTCACTCTGAAGTTGAAGTCTTTAATGCAGCAAACAGTTGGTTAAAACACAGCAGTGAAGAACGTAGCAAACATGCAATAGAACTGCTATCAAAAGTTCGGCTTAATCTGCTGTCAAAAGATGCAGTGAGACATCTTTTGGATACAAATTCATCATTTCAAGCAAGCAGTAAATGTGTTGGAATATTGAATGCAGCTTTGGATTACAAGAAAAACATTTCAAGTAACTGTTCTGAAAGTAGATATTGCAACCAAAATAAGTTTAATATAATGTTATGTGGTGGCTTTGGACTAAACTTTTGCGCTGTTAGAACTGCACTTCAAATCAACGGGAGCAACTTTAGTGATGTTAAAGTTCTACCTGATATGATAAATAAAAGAGAGTTTTCTAAAGTTATTTGTTTGAAAGGAGATGTTTATATACTCGGTGGTTATGATGAAAACGTGCAAAATATAAAAAGTATTGATAAATATTCACCTTCTACTAACAAATGGACCAAAGTAGATGATATGATTGATGACCGTTGTAACTTTTGTGCATGTGCATTTATGAATAAAATATTTATATTTGGAGGTCGGTGTAAAGTAAATGATAATCAAAGAATACTGGCGGCTAATACTTGTTTACAATTAGATGTCAGTGACAAAAGTTGGAATAAAATTACCGAAATGAGAACGTCAAGAGCAGATGCAGCCTGTGTGGTTTTTGAAGGAAACATAATAGTATCTGGTGGTCTCGTTGATTTTAATGTAAACACAAACACAGTAGAGTCATATGATGTTATTGCTGACAAATGGTCGTTATTTCCTAGTATGATGCATGGTAAGTTTGGTCATAGTTTGGCTGTGGTAAGAAATTTCTTATTTGTTTTCGATACCTATCCTGGTATAGCTGAGGTTTTTGACAATGTTAGTAATAACTTTGTTGCTCTTAAAAAAGTACATTCTTTCGTTAATCTTGAAGCTGTATCGATAGGTAGTAAGATCATAATCATTCAAAATGAGAAAAAGCAGATAGTTTGGTATGATGTTGATAAAGAGGAATGGTCTGAAGAACCGTATGAAACTACAGAACATCTAATGGGTTTTGCTTGTGCAAAAGTACCTTGGTTCTAAAGATTTTATTATTAATGACAGTTTAAACCAGGGTTTCTCAAGCTTATTTTCATGGTCTACCCCTTTGCAAAAATTAAAAACAAAAAAGTTGTCCACTGTCCTATATTAGTCATCGCTAATTACCCTTAACTTTCACGTCACATTACTAATTACTTTCCGTCATGACCAAAATTAGCCCCAATGAGGATATTGCTGAATATTAAATTCTAGACAAAGCAATTTTTATCTACATTTTACTGCAGCAAATATAACTTTTTATATTGAAGTTAAATTTTGAAACGTAGAAAGTTAAAAATTGAAATTCTTTGACTGCACTGTTATTAAATACCATCTTTAGACCCTTTTTTAGTTATTTCCGCCAAATTATTAGTACTGCTATATTTAGGAAACCACGGTTAAACCATTTTTTGTTTTATAAAGATTTATAACTTGATAAAAATGAAAAAAATCTAAAAGAAACCTTTAAAGAAATTTATATTTCAAACAGCTTAATAGTAAATTGAAGCAAATTTAAATAAAACTCTTGATTAAGCTTTTATAATTATCTTATACTCCACAAACGCTATTTTCGTTCAAGCGAAAATTATTATAAGTTATGTTATCGTACTTTTCTTTTCGTTAACTTTCCTAACAAGTTTACTTTAAAAATTTTAACTTTCTTGATAAGTTAAGCATTTTTTTTGCTGTAAATAAACTTAAAGCTCAAAAGATGTCTCTGTATTTTACTTTTAATTTGCTTACTTAAGATTATTTTAGCTCATACAGTATGTTAATAAAAATATTAACATTAAACTGCTTAAGAGTCACCAATTAGTTGAATTATTTTATAAAAAAACAGATGAGCTCTTTGAAATAAATATATCAAAAACAGATTTCGTCATTATATAAAAATTATTAAATAAGGATTGTGTACAGACCATATGAGAAAATCGTCAAAAATAAAAGAGCTTATTTAACATTGATATGCCTAGCTTTAACTTAAGAGCTAAAATAAAAAGCAAAACATAATCATTCAACTGCTTCAACTTTGCTAATAACAATTTTACCGACTGTACGATTAATATGATATTTAAAAGTAACTGTTTAGTTATATACCATTTAATATTTAATACTGGACCCGCAGGCTATATATTGCCTAACCTATAAAAAAACAAAACTGATTGAATGGTATATCAATATACCACAACTTGTTTATATTAATTAGTTTGATTAGCATCGTAGGTCATTGATTATTAGAGTAGGTTTGTGCAACAGTCGGCAAGTTGATATTTTCGACCAAAATACATGCGTTGCTTGCGTAAGTTTTCTTTTAATTTCTTATTAAAACTACTGTGCAAACCAAAAAATATTCATCTTGTTTAATCAAAAAAATTAATAAAATCTTACTCTTTGTACACGTAAGTGATTTCTAGCAATAACCTTTTGAAGTGGTGCTGTTAACAAGAGTTTATACAGTAAAATAAACAAAAAATGAACAATATTTACAAAGTTTTTACTATACTTAGCTGCTAAATTCATATTTTAAAACTATTTATGTTTACGCTTAAAAATTTATAGTAAGATATTATAAATTTACAAGGCTTGACAAGATATTTTCAAATTTCTGGCTCGAGAAAGACTTTATTAAGTTTAGTCCGTTAACTAGTAGGTTACTTACTTAAGAAAGTGTATTTGTTTCAGTAAATAAAACAATAGCATTAACATTTAAAAAAGTTTTACAAACAGTAACCGAAAATTTAAGGAGAGTATGCTTAAAGATCAGTGTGATCTAAAGAAAGCTGAATCAGCATTTTTTGACTGTTTTATATTAAGTTTAATTTTTTATTTATCCTTTTCCCTGACCCACCTTACTCAAACATTTTAGATATTAATCAAAAAAGTTTAAACAATCAAAATTAAAACCAACATGAAAAAAAGCTTTTTTTCTGAACCACCTTTTTAAATCTTATAATGACCTTTAAGTATACTAGCCGCATTTAAATTTAAACATTTAAATAAAATTAATGTTTAACTGAAACATCTGAACTAAACAGCTAACTTCTGCTAAAAAACTAATAGTTTAAGATATATCTTTTCATACAATTTTTGTTAAAAATTTGAAGCAAGGTTTTCCAAACCATTTTGAGAACTGCCCCATCTTTTAACAAAAATTTTATCAGTCTTCTTCGTTGAATTACCAAAACAATGTAGTGTAACTTTCAAATCTTCTGTCAATTGTACTTCAGAACTAAAATTGTACTTAGAGGTCAGTGTGAGCTGAAAATTAGCTGATACATCAACCTTTCAAAGTTTGTTTTATTTTGTTTTAATTTATAATATTATCTGTAACCCACGTTACCAAAACATTAAGAATTAGTAAAAAATTAAATTAAAAGAAATAACATTTAAAATAACAGGAAATAGTTTTTCATATTGCTGACTTAGCTTTTTTTCAACTTTATTTAGCTTAGATTGACTTTTAAGTATAATAGAACTTTAAATCAGAGCTTTTGATAAATCTTTTATTTAAATTCATCAGTTCTTTTGTTACACTTGATATATAGATATTTGATAGTTTTAAACTTTTTATGCTAGTTGTTAGCATTGTTGTTTTATATAGTTCGACAAACTATCATTTTACATTTCTAATTTTCAGGCTTAGTTTTAAACCGGTAGTTTTTTAGTGTCCTATTAAACTAAGTTTGGGTAAAGCACGGAATTCTGTTTGGCTGCGATGTGTTTATTTAGAATTTAAAAAAGTTGTAGAATAACTTAAAACTCTCTTTCTAATATAACCAACTTTTAAAAGTGTTATAAATTTTAAATTTTTTTTCATATTAGTGCAGGGGTCGGCAAACTGCGGCCCGAGGGCTAAATAAACCCTTAAAGTCAAAATCTCACGAGCTCTTATTTAACCAAAATTTTACAATTTTAAATTACTAAAATTTAAATATTTTGTGATAAAAACTTAATTTAATAAACAATATTTACTAGTGCTCTAAAATTGCTTAATTTATCAAATTTTTGATGTTAATTAACATTTTTCAAGTGAAAACTAGAACTTTTTTTTAAATAAATGCGGCCCTCAAACATATTTTATAAATAGTGCGGTCTGCGGGCAATTTTCCTAGGAAAATTAGCCCGTGAATTACATAAGGCTGCTTACCCCTGGGTTAGTGCTTATTAGTAGTTGTTGACAGTATAATGCACGCATTACCATAAAAGCAGTCTATTGACAACGTGCGACCTGGTTTTGTATCATTCTTTTTGTTTGTTGGTTTATGTAGAATGGTATATAACAATTTATAAGTTAAAACGTGCTTAAATGATTTAAACTTAAATGTTTTAATACTTTAAATTTCAAAATAAAACCCTTTCAATCCGTTCTTAACTGTTTAAATATTAATAATACATCATGTCAACTGTTAAAAAATAGTACCATATTTAAGATCTTGGCGTACTTTTGGTCACAAGCTATTTAAAAATACTTGACTTGTAAAAACATGCTTTCGTTTAAATTTAATTGTATACGAGAGTTTTTATTTGAGAAAGAATTTATTAATTACAAAAATGTTAATGTGTTTTTAAATTTGAAACTTTGTATTAGTAGTAATTTAATTCAAAAAAATTCTGCTTTTATATAGAAATATTGATAAGTAAACCTAATTTTTTATATGAGTTAATAAAAATCGTATTTATAAGTCATAATAAATTAATTTGGTTAGAAAAAATTATAAAAAAATATTGTGATATTTTATAACTGTACTAGAAATTTTTCTTACAAAAGTACTAGTTACAATTTATTTATCAAAACAATTTAAATAAAAAAATATGAATAATTTCTTTTTAGTTTTACTTAGAATTAAAAATAAAAAGTTATCAAAATTATAAAAATGTATGTACTAGTTTGTTTTCTATACAGATTCCTTAAGTTCTGTTGTTTAGTTTTTACAATACTTTAGATAAAAAATAGGTCCTAATAATATCTATGAGCCGTTTTTTTCTTTTTGCAAAACATTAAATTTTTTTTAGATACAGCTTATATAAAGTAAAAAACATAGTTATTTTTAGAACCTTTAATATATCTTTAAAAATGTTTAAGTTTTTGCGAAAAAATAAAAGTGGTATGTAGATATTAATAAGATCTATATACATATTCTTTTTATTTTATGAAGCTTGTATTAGTTTTTGAGATATAGTGTTTTAAATATTTTTTATAAGAACTTTAATTGTGGGAATTTGAGTTGTCCGAATTTGAAATGTCATGTAACCTTTTAAAGATGCGTTTTAAATTATTTTTTATTTACAAAAAACTCAAAAAAAAAGTAGAAAAAATGAGTTTTCATAAAAGTATAACGGTTAAATGATAAATAAAATCAAGTTCTTATGTAAAATATTAAAGTACCACATTTTTAATTGTAAATTGAATTTAAAAAAAAGTTCTCCTTAAGGTCTATTATCATGGTTAAAATTAAAATAAAACAGCTTTTTAATAACCTGAATCCTCATAATTTGAATTTTCAGATTTTAAATTATCGTGCACCCAAATAAACCTATAAAACTACTAAAATATATGTGGATATTTTTTTAGACAAAATAAGTTGTTTTATTACAAAAATTTTTTTTATTTTTGAAATAAATTAATCATTTCAACGAAATTTAATAAAATAAAACTGAAATGATCAAATAAGGTATTTAAAAGTAAAATAGAAGTTTAATCTAAAGATGTTAACAATAGGTTTTAATATTGTTCTTAGTTTACCAATTGCTAATTTACAATTTAGATACTTTATGAATATTGATATTGCTTTTGCGCTACTAAATTATTTTTTGATAATTACAATAACTGTAAACTTTTTAAATTCTAAACTGTAATTAATTAACACTTCGTACAAAAAAATCTTCTAAAAAAGCGAACATCTAGTTTGTAGCTTAATAAGTAATGCCGCAGGCTTAAGTTGTCAAAACAAAAGCTTACAGTACAGGAGTTAATAAGGTATTTAGAAACTTAGTGGGATCAACTACCTTTCAAAAAAATATTTTTTAAATTTTGTTAAACGAACAACGTTAAAAATAAAAAAGATTCTAATTAGAATTTTTAAGTTTATGTAGTGTTCAAAAATTTTAAATGAACATCTTCAATTAAACCTTAAACATATAGACCTTTTTAAATAAACTCTTGCTGAATTTACTTAAATAGTATTTTTTCTACTTATAAAATCTATAAAAGTAGTAATTACTTTTATCAAAAAACAATAACTAATACAAGGACAAATATAACAAGAAATAATAATGTTCTTTTAACTACACAAGGTAAACAAATAAACAATTTTGATACTAAAAGAAATAAAAATAAAAGTAACATAAACAAATAAGCATACGTGTAAAAGTAACACTTAAAATATTTGATATAATACAGGGTTGCCACTCTCTGAGTCGGAAAAAAAAACTGTACTGAGTGACCTAAAACTGCACTGAGTCACAATGAAATTTTTATAATTCTTTATAGATTTAAAAAAAAATCAGAATTAATAAAAATTAACGACTTGAACAATATTGTTTATAAAATAGTGTTACCGAGAGTTATTTTCTTATCCAGACCAATGATTTGACCTGGAGGCAAAAATCTGATATCAGAATAAAAAAAAATGTATGGTAGTTTACCAGTTTAACTGCTTCTGTGAAGATAGTTATGTCGGTATAACTTCAATGCAATTTGTTAAAAGGGTAAAAGAACATATTCAAAAAAGTATTGATGAAATTTTATATTAAGTTGTAAGTAAAATAAATCTAAAAGAGTAGTAAATGCTTCAAATGATTTTCAATGCTTTTATTACAGAACATCTAGTTGATAACTCTGATTGTGCAAGTAGTTATAACTTGAATTAACTTAAAAACATTAGAAGTTGTTTTAACATTTTTAATTTTATTAAACTTGAGGTTATATGAATTTTAATAAGTAAACCTAATTTGCATAAAAACAAAGATTTTGATTATACTGTTTCTTTGTTTTCATAATTAGCTTTATAAGTTGTTACGTATGTTCTATTTTTTTTTAGTTCTATTTTAATTAAAAGTTCTTATGTATTTTTAATTACCATTTGCACAATTATTATTACTTTTACATTGATAACTTTTTGACTATATAGACTTGATTTAAAACTTTATTTCATTTCTTAGTAATCAACTACCGAGTTTAGCTTAACATATATAATGTTATTATTTTACTTGTGTACTTTTGAAATAAAATAGTCTTTCTTCAATTAGTATGACAAGTTTTTAATCTTATTGCATAATATAATGTTTGATACCAAACTTTGAAAATAAATCTTAACAGAATAAAAGTATAAGCTTAGTATAGTTTTTAAATAATTTATATTACATAAAAGTAAAAATAAGTTTTTTTTTGTTTATACTGTTTTTTTATAACTGTAAAAACAAATACATTAATGCTTTTTAAAGTTATATCGTTGAATGAATGTTAGACTATTTAAATTATTTTTTAAGAATAAAAAATAAAAAATATTTAACTTTATTTTACCTTTTTAAGATTGTTAAACTTTATATTGTGAATTTACTTAAGTATGAAATTTTTAACAGCCATAAATACCAGTAGTTTTTCTTAAAAACCCTATGTCATTAAATGTTAGAGATAACTGTTATCTTTTATTAATAAATAGTAAAAATTGTTTAGTGTATACAGAGTTCTAGTATAGATAAAAATAATACCTTCCAATTATGAACAAGTTTGTTAATGGGTCAAGGGGTCAAGCACAAAAGCGTTTCGAAGAAAATTTATTAAAGAATTTCAACAAACAAGGTTGAAATATAAACTTTTTATAGTAAAATGTTTGTAAACGCTAAATATGATTAGTTTTGGTGCATTTTAACTAATACTTTTTATATAAACTAAGTAGTTTGTAAGCATATTTATGTGTATGTTTAGTAGAAGTCTACAAATATTTCTTATACAATTAGAAAATATAAAAATTATGTTCGTTTTAATAAATAAAAAATTACTAAAAGTTTTAGGAAACCTATTTTTTATAACCAGATACCTGACAGTAATTTTACTCATTAACTATATAACGTTTTATTTTCTTTAAAGGGTTGTAATATTAAACAAATCTAAAGCAGGGTTTGTCAAACTTATTTTCATTACCGGATATTTTCAAAAATTTAAATAGAAATCTCTTTCTTTTTACTAGCCCCAGAATGTCTGATGTAAGTTCTAATTTTTACTTTAACTATACTTAGATGCCTTTATTTTTATTCTTCAAAACAAACCCTACAACGTTTAGCTAATACTTTTTAGTTGTGGTTGCCAAATTAGATATTGCTCGATTGGTTTAGATACTCTTATTTTCTACAAGTTTCATTACTTACCCGGAAAATGTAGTGTACTTATTTATTGCCTTCTTACTAGTTATCACCTCCGACTTACTAAAATGCGTACGTGTCACTTATGCACAAGTATACGCTTTAGCACTTTATATGTTTTAATTAAACTTGATATTTTTCAGATGAAAATGAGATAAAGAAAAACGAATCGATTTTAGCTTTGAAACTGGGTAAGTTTTTGCTAAATAAAGATAATAGTACGACGAAAAGCAAGTACTTCTTAGAGACAATAACTTTGAAAAATGTTACCACGTATTACAGTTTAGCTAATTTATATCAACTGTACAAAGTTGCTGAACAAACTCTTGCTTATATTGAACGTTGTTTTTAAATGGTAGCTGATACTGAAAACTTTTTACACTTAAACTTTAGTCTTGTTGCAAAAATACTTGCAAGCTCTGAGTTGAACCTTCACTCTGAAGTTGAAGTCTTTAATGCAGCAAACAGTTGGTTGAAACACAACAGTGAAGAACGTAGCAAACATGCAATAGAACTGCTATCAAAAGTTCGACTTACCTTGCTGTCAGAAGATGCATTGAGACATCTTTTGGATACAAATTCATCATTTCATGCAAACAGTAAATGTGTTGGAATATTGAATGCAGCTTTGGATTACAAGAAAACCTTTTCAAGTAACTGTTCTGAAAGTAGATATTGCAACCAAAATAAGTTTAATATAATGTTATGTGGTGGCTTTGGACTAAACTTTTGCGCTGTTAGAACTACACTTCAAATCAATGGGAGCAACTTCAGTGATGTTAAAGTTCTACCTGATATGATAAATGAAAGAGAGTTTTCTAAAGTTATTTGTTTGAAAGGAGAGGTTTATATACTCGGTGGTTATGATGAAAACGAACAAAATATAAAAAGTATTGATAAATATTCACCTTCTACTAACAAATGGACTGTAGTAGATGATATGATTGATGACCGTTGTAACTTTTGTGCATGTGCATTTATGAATAAAATATTTATATTTGGAGGTTTGTTTGAAGTAAATGATGACGGAATAAACACTAGGGCTAGCACTTGTTTACAATTAGATGTCAGCGACAAAAGTTGGAATAAAATTACCGAAATGAAAACGCCAAGATCAGATGCAGCTTGTGTGGTTTTTGAAGGAAACATAATAGTCTCTGGTGGTATCGTTGATTTTACTGTAAACACAAACACAGTAGAGTCATATAATGTTATTGCTGACAAATGGTCATCATTTCCTAGTATGATGCATGGTAAGTGCGGTCATAGTTCGGCTGTTGTTAGAAATTTCTTATTTGTTTTCGATACCTATCCTGGTATAGCTGAGGTTTTTGACAATGCTAGTAATAACTTTGTTGCTCTTAAACAAGTACATTCTTTCGTTAATCTTGAAGCTGTATCGATAGGTAGTAAGATCATAATCATTCAAAATGAGGAAAAGCAGATACTTTGTTATGATGTTGATAAAGAGGAATGCTCTGACAAACCGTTTGGAACTACAGAACATCTAATAGGTTTCGCTTGTGCAAAAGTACCTTGGTTCTAAATTTTTTCATGTAATGACAGTTTGAACCAGGTTTTCTCAAGCTTATTTTCATACAAAATTTAAAAACAAAAAAGTTGTCAACTCTCCTACATTAGTTATCGCCAATTAACCTTAACTTTCACGTCACATTATTAATTACTTTCCGTCGTGAACAATTTTAGCCCATATTAGGATATTGCTGAATTTTAAACCTTGGTCAATGAAAATTTTATCTACATTTTACTGCAGCAAATATAACTCTTTATAAATAAGCTTAAATTTAAAAAGTAGAAAGGTAAAATTTTAAATTCTTTGACTGCACTTTTATTAGATACCTTCTTTAAACCCTTTAAAGTAATTTATGCCAAATTTTTTAATTTGCTATCTATAGGAAATCCTGATTAAACCCTTTTTTTTATACTAAAATTTTTATAACTTGATTAAAAAAAATATATATTTTAAACAAACCTTAAAAGAAATTTATATCTTAAACAGCTTTATAGTAAATTCAAACCAAAATTACCTCCTGATTAAATTTTTATAATTATCTTAACTCCACAAACGATATTTTCGTTTAAGGGAAGTTTATTATAAATTATGTTATCGTATTTTTCTTTTGATTAACTTTCTTATTAAGTTAACTTTAATTAGTTAAACTTTATTAATAAATTGAACATTTTTGTTGTTTTAAATAAACTTATAGCTCTAAAAATGTCTCTATATTTTACCTTTAATTAGCTTACTTAATACTATTTTAGCATATACAGTATGTTGAAAAAAATGTTTACTTTTAAACTGCTTTAGAGAAGCTCTTAAATTGAAATAAAATATAGAAAATAATTGAACTTTTCAAAATTAATATATCTTATATAAATAAATTATAAATATATCTTTGTTTCTATAAGATTTTAACACAAATAATTATTGAATACAAACCATATGAGAAAATCGTCAAAAAATAAAATAACTTTTTTAATATTTATATGCTTAGCTGTAACTTAAGAGCTAAAATAATAAGTTAAACAGAATCAAACAACTGCTTCCAACTTTGCTAATAAAAATTTTATCAATTTTACAATTGATATGATAATTTAATTGTTTAATCAAATACTTTTAAGTATTTGGTAACGGACCCGCAGACTTTATATTGCCTAACTTATTAAATAATAAATTTAATTGGATGGTATATAAAAAAACCACAACTAGTTTATCTTAATTAATTTGAATAACATCTTAGGTCCATTGATTATTAGAGTAGGTTTGTGTAACAGTCGGCAACGTGATATTTATAACCAAAATACATGCGTTGCTTGCGTAAATTTTCTTTTAACTTCTTGTTAAAAATGTTTGCAAACCAAATATTAATCCTTTTTTTAATTATAATGAAGAAAATCTTACTCTTTGTACAAGTAAGTGATTTCTAGCTGTTAACTTGCGAAGTTTTAATGTTACCAGTGTTTTAAGATTTTATGCAGTAAAAAAAAATAAGTTGACAAAGTGTTTTTTGTACTTAGCTGCTAGATGTATATTTGAAGTTATAGTAAGATTTTATGAATTTACAAGGTTTGACAAGATACTTTTTAATATCTGGCTCGAGAAAGACTTTCATGTAAGTTTAGTTCGTTTACTATTAAGTTACTTACTTAAAAAAGTATATTCGTTTTATTGAAATAAAAAAAGAATTTCTTTATTTAAAAGTGTTTTCCAAACAGTAACCTAAAGTTTAAGTAAAGTATACTTTAAGGTCAGTGTGATATAAAACAACTGAGTCGTTATTTTTTATATAATTTCTTTCGATTTTAATTTTTTAACTATCCTTTTCCGACCCACCTAACCCAAACATGTTAAATATTAATCGGAAAAGTTTAAACAATCAAAATAAAAAAAACAACATAAAAAAGCTTTTATTTTTTGCTGAATCATATTTTTAACCATAGACTGACCTTAAAGTTTGATAGCCGCATTTAAAACTAAATATTCAAAATAAAACAAAATATTCAAAATAAAACTTAATGTTTAACTTAAAACACCTGAACTAAGAACTTAACTTCAGCTAAAGAACTCACAGTTTAAAAAATAGTTGTTTTTTACTGTTTTTGTTAAACATTTGTTTGAGTACATCTGATGCAGTGTTTTCAAAACTGTTTTTGAGAACCGCCCCCTCTTTAAAAAAGTTAGTCAGCCCTATTTGTTAAACTACCTAAAATATCTAGTGCAAGTTTCAAATATTGCGTCAATTATACATCAGGCCGGAAATTGTACTTAGAGGCCAGTGTGAGCTGAATAAAGCTGAGTCATCAACTATCAAAGCTTGTTCTTTTGATAATTGTTTCAATTTATACTTTTATCCCTAACCCACGTTACCAAAACATGTTAAAAAATAGTCAGAAGTTATTATAAAAAAAACAAAATATCATTTTACAATTCTAATCTTCAGGCTTAGTTCTTAAGTGATAGTTTTTTAGTGTCCTATTAAACTAAGTTTGGGTAAAGTACCGAAATCTGTTTGGCTGCGATGTGTTTGTTTAGAATTCAAAAAAGTTGTAGAAGTGTCTTAAAATTCTCTTATTAATGAAAAACTTTCAAAAATATTCAAAATTCGAAACTTTCGTTCATGTTAGTGCAGGGTTTGACAAACTGCGGCCCGAGGGCCAAATGAGGTGCTTAAAGTAAAAATCTGCGGCCCACAAGCTCCTTTTTAGCCAAAATGTTACATTTTCAACTTATTAAAATTTAAAGATTTTGTGATAAAAACTTAATTCAATAAAAAATATTTATTACTGTCTAAAATTAGTTTACTTATCATATTTTTGATGATAAATAACATTTTTAAGTGAAAACTAGAACTTTTTTTTAAATAAATTCGGCCCTCAAAAATATTTTATAATTATTGCGGTCTGCGACCAATTTTTCCTAGGGAAATTAGCCCGCGAATTACATAGTGCTACTTACCCCTGGGTTAGTGCTTATCAAATAGTTGTTGACAGTATAATGCACGCATTACAATAAAAGCAGTCTATTGACAATGTGCGACCTGGTTTTGTATCATTCTTTTTGTTTGTTGGTTTATGTAGAATGGTATACAACATTTTATTAATTTAAAACGTGCTTAAATGGTTTACACTTAAATGTTTAAATAGTTTTTATTTTAAAAAGAACCCTTTAAATCTGTTTTTAACTGTTAAAATATTTATTATATAGTATATAAAATGTTGAAAAATAATAACATAATTGATATATTGGGGTACTTTTAGTCACATATATTTAAAATAATTGACTTGTAAAAACATGCATTCGTTAAAATTAATTGTATACGAGTGTTTTACTTGAGAAAAAATTTATTAATTACGAAAATATTAATGTGTTTTTAACATTAAAACTTTGTATAAGTAGTAATCTAATTTAAAAATATTTTCAGCTTTAAACTGAAATATTGATAAGTAAACCTAATTTTTTATATAAGTTAATAAAAACTGTATATATACGTCATATAAGTTAATTTAATTAGAAAAAAATAAAAAAATTATGATGCTATTTTATAACTGTACAGTAATTACTGTAAAAAAATTTTCTTACAATAGTACTAATTACAATTTATTTATCAAAACAATTTATATAAAAAGTATGAATATTTTTTTTTAGTTTCGCTTTGAAATACAAAAACAAAAAATTATCAAAATTATAAAAAGTATTTACTAGTTTTGTTTTCTAAACAGATTTTTCAGGTTCTGTGGTTTAGTTTTTACAATACTTTAGATAAAAACATAGGTCCTAATAATATCTACAAGTCAATTTTTTTTTGCAAAACATTAAACATTTTTTGAGATATAGCTTTTATAAAGTTAAAAATATAGTTATTTTTAGTAACTTAAAAATATATTTAAAAAATGTTTAAGATTTTCGAAAAATAAAAAGTGGCATGTTGATATTAATAAAATCTACATACATATCCAATTTATTTTTTGAAATGTATATAATTTTTGAGATATAGTTTTTGAATATTTTTTCAAGAACTTGAATTGTCGGAATTTGAGTTGTCCAAATTTGAATTGTCATGTAACCCTTTTAAAGATGCGTTTTAAATTATTGTTTATTTAAAAAAAATCAAAAAAATAGAAAAAAATAGTTTTTCGAAAAGTATAACAGATAAATGATAAATAAATCTGATGTTTTTAGTTCTTATGTGAAATCTTAAGGTATCACATTTTAAATTGTAAATTGAAATTAAAAAAAAGTTCTTTGTAAGGTTTATTAACATGGTTAAAATTAAAACAGAATAACTTTTAAATAATTTAAAATCTTATAACTTTAATTTTCAGAGTTTCAATTACCGTGCACCCAAATAAAACTATTAAATTACTAGAATAAATGTAGATTTTTTTTAAAGACATTAAAAGTTGTTTTTATTACAAAATAATTTAGTTTATTTTTATTGTAAAATTAATCATTTCAACAAAATTTAATTAAATTAAGTTGAAATTATCAAAAAAGGTATTTAAAAGTAAAATTTTGTTTTACCATTAAACTGCTTTAGAAACGCTAATTAGTTTAATTACTTTATTAAAAACAATAGAGCTTTTTAAAATAAACAAGTCTTATTTCAACTTAGTTTATATAAGTTTTTAACACAAATAAGTATTCTACACAGACCATTTGAGAAAATCGTCAAAAAATAAAAGAACTTATTTAACATTGGTGTGCCTAGCTTTTGTTAATAGCTAAAAAAACGAGTAAAGTAGAATCAAACAAGTGTTTCCAACTTCGCTAATAATAATTTTATCGACTGGACAACTGATATGACAATTTATACATAAGTCATTTATACACAAGTCACCTTTAAATATTTAGTAACTGACACGCAGACTGTATATTGTACAACCTATAATATAACAAAACTGATTGGATGGTATAACAAAAACCACAACTTGTTCAATCTAATTTAATTTGACCAACATCGTAGGTGATTGACTGAAAGAGTAGGTTTGTGAAACATTCGGCGAAGTGTTATTTTCAACAGACATTCGATGATCGAGTAAATTTTCATTTACTTTCGCGTAAAAACTTGTCTAAATCAAAATTTAAATACTGATCTTTTTTTATCAATTTATGTCTATAGTTATTTATGGCTTATAGTCTAACGTTTTTCTTTTGGCAGCTTTAAAATAAAACACCTTTAAAAGTTTAACATGTTTTTTATACTTAAAAAGTTGTATAATATGTATTTGTTTTTTTTTTATATGTTAACTTTAGATTATGATTTATACTAGATATTTATATAATTATGCTGGCTCAATTTTAGTAATACAAAAGTATAAATTAAAAACAGGCAGGTAAAAGTTAATGATTTTTTTTTGTGTGAGCCTTCAATAAAGAAGACAATTATCTATTTTCAACTTAATCAGTACTGTATAGATACAAACTAAGCTTAAGTTAAACCTACAGTGTTGTATATAAAGACCAAGTTTTTGTTTAAGTGTCTGTGTTTATAAAGAAGTGCAGTAGTTGTAAAATAATACCATATTAAAAGTACACATCTGGTTATTTCAAACGTAAACAGTTGTAAACTGTATTTTTCACTTTAAAAAAGTACTAAAGTAAAACCTATAAAACCGAATGTTGATTAGATAAAGCATATACAAGTAAGTAGTCTTTATTTCAAATGAAACTTGTTTACATGGTCGGTTAAGAGTGCATTGCAAACTTTAGTTGTTTACGTATAAACTTACCGAAAAAATATTTACTTCGGGCAATTAAAGGCGATGGAGCAAAAGTGTATTCAATTACAGTTAAAAGATTTGAACTTAAAATTTTTGCAAGGGGTCCACGACTATTTTAATTCGGATAACTCAAAATCTTTAAAAAAATTTTAAGGACCAAAACTATAAAAGTAATGTATATTTGCCAAAAATAAAAAATATATATGTTGGTCCAAGTAATATCTACAAGCCATTTTTCTTTTTGCAAAACATTAAATATTTTTTGAGTTATAGCTTATATAAAGTAAAAAAAAATATTAGTAACTTTAAAATATCTTTAAAAATATTTAAGTTTTGCGAAAAATAAAAGGATATTAATAAGATCTACATACATATTCTATTGATTTTTTGAAATTTATATTAGTTTTTAGAACACAGCCTTTTAAATATATTTTTTAAGAACTTGAATTGTCGGAATTTCAGTTGTCCAAATTTGAATTGTCATGTAACCCTTTTAAATATGCGTTTTAAATTATTGTTTATCTACAAAAAACTCATAAAAAGTATAAAAAAATGTTTTCATAAAAGTACAACGGTTAAATGATTAATAAAATCTGACGGTTAATATTTTTATTTAAAATTTTAAAGGACCGTACCTTAAACTGTAAATAAAAAAAGTTCTTCTTAACGTCTAATTAAAAATAAAATAAATCAAACTTTTCACGAACGTGAGTTCTTATAATTTGAATTTTCACAATTTCCTTTATCGTGCACGCAAATAAAACTACTAAACTACTAAAACACATGTTGATCTGTTTTTTAAAATAGTAAGTTTTTTTTATTAAAAAATAGTTTAGTTTATTTTTATTTAATTATTTCAAGATAACTTGTTTACTTATGTTGAATTGATCAAATAAGGTATATAAAAGTAAAATTGCGGTTTAAATTAAAGATGATAATAGGTATTAATATTGTTCTTGGTTTACCATATGTTAGTTTAGTAGAACGTAGACACTTTTTGATAATTAATAATGCTTTGCATTACTAAACAGTAAACTTATTGGTTTCGAAGCTATAATTATTCTGCATAACAATTCGTATAAAAATCATGTGCTAAAAAGCAAATATCTAGTATTTAGCTTTTTTAAAGTCTAAATTAGTGATGCTCTAGGATCAATAAAAGGTTACAGTAGAAGCGTTGTTAACGTCTTTAAAAAAAATATGATTAACTACCTTTGAAAAAATAATAGTAATATATTTTATCAAAAGAATAAAGCTAACAAATGAAAATATGATCCTGTAGAAGTTATAAAAGTATACGGTATTTTAAATATTGAATGAACATCTCCAATTAAACTTAAAAAAATATGCAGTTATAAATAAACTTATTGTTAATTGAAAGATATGGGATTGGTCTACCATATTTCAGTTTTAGCTTTTCAACCTCTGTTAGTTTCGATAACCGGTAGGTTTTAAGCTTAAAAACTATTTAATTTACTTTTACTAGTTTTTTTTTTACATTTTTCTCCTTATAAAATCTATAAAAGTAGTAATTACCATGTTCAACAAATAATAACTAATACAAGAAGAAATTATAATTTTCTTTTAACTAAACAGGGTAAAAAAATAAACAACTTTGTTTGATAAAAAAAGTAACATAAACAAATAAGCATACGTCTAAAAGTAAAACTTAATATATTTGATAATATACAGGGTTGCCACTCTCTGAGTCAAAAAAACTGCTCTAAGTTATTTTAAACTGCTCTGAGTCACAACGAGATTTTTATAAATTTTTATAAATCTAAAATCTTTTAAAAATCAATAAAAATTAAATTTTTTAACATAATTGGTTAAAAACTAGTGTAACCGTGAGTTATTTTATTATCCAGACCAATCATTAGACCTAAAGGCAAGGATCGGATATCAGAATATATCAAAAAAAAGTGTGGTAGTCTAAGAGTTTAACTGCATCTGTGAAGGTAGTTATATCCGTATGACTTCAAAGCAATTTGGTAAAACGATTAAAGAACATATTCTAAAAATTATTGATGAAGTTTTTAAATTTAGTAATAATGAAAATAGATCTAAAATAGTAGTAAATACTACCAAAAGATTTGCTATTACAGAATACCTAGTTAATAGCTCTGATTGTGCGAGTAATTATAAGTTGAAAAGATTTAAAATAATAAGAAAAAAAAAATTATATTTATGATTTAATTAAACTTGAGGCTATATGCATTTTGTTAAAAAAACCTAAGTTGTGTAAAAATAAAGAACTTGATTATACTGTTTCTTTGTTTTCATAACTAGTTTTATAAGTTGTTACGTATGTTTTATTTATTTTTCAGTTGTATTGTGATAAAAAGTACTTATGTATTTTTAATTACCATTTGCTTAGTTATCATTACTTTTACATTGATTACTTTTTGACTATATAAACCGGATTTGAAACTTTATTTCTTAGTAAACAACTACCGAGTTAAGCACAAAACATATAATGTTATTAAATTTGAGTTTTGTGTATTTTTGAAATAAATTAATCTATCTTCTTTTAGTATGACAAGTTTTTAATGTGTATTGCATTAAGAAGATTTTGACACCGAACTTTGAAAATTCATCCTAACACAATAACAATAACAACTTAGTATAGTTTTAAATAACTTATAGTTACATTAAAGTAAAAATTAGTATTTTTTATTTATACTGTATTTTATATTTATAAAAACAAATACATCATTGCTTTATAAATTTATATCATTGAATATATGTAAGACTATTTAAATTATCTTTTAAGTAAGAAAATGAAAACTATTTTACTGAATTTTACTTTTTTAAGATTATTAAACTTTACTTTATGAATTAATTTAAAATGAAATTTTAAACATCCATAAATACTAGTAGTTTTTCTTAAAATCCTAAATCATTGAAAATGTTAAAGATAACCGTTATTAAAATATTGTTCAGTGTATACAAAGTTTTAGTATAGATAAAAGTAACACCGTCCAGTTATGAAGAAGTTTGTTATTGAGTCAAGGGATAAAGCACAAAACCATTTTGAAAAAAAATTATTAAAGAATTTCAACAAAAAAGGTTTGAATTATAAACTTCGTACATTAAAATGTTTGTAAATGCTAAATATGATTAGTAATAATAATGATTTTTGAGCTTTTTGTTTAGTAATTTTTAATATAAACTAAGTAATTTGTAAGCATATATGTATTTTTATATTTAGTAGTCTACAAAAACTTCTTATCTAACATGAAAATGTAAAATTATGTTCGTTTTAGTGAATAAAACATCCCTAATTTATTTAAAAGGATTTTGTTTTAACGTAAACCTATTTTTTATAACCAGATATCTGAAAGTAATTTTTCCAATTTATCTGTACAATTTACAGTTTAACTAAGATTTATTTTTAACCTTCTATAAAGGGTTGTAACATAAAACAAGTCTTAAGCAGGGCTTCTCAAACTTATTTTCATTACCAGATATTTCCAAAACATTTGATAGAAATCTACTTATTTTTACTAGCCCTAGAATATCTGTTGTAAGTTCTAAATTTAACTTTTACTATACTTCAGATGCCTTTATTTTTACTCTTCAAAACAAACCCTCTATGTTTAGCCTAAACTTTTTAGTTGTAGATGCCATATTTAATATCGCCCCATGGGGTTATATACTCCTATTTTCTGCAAGTTTCATTACCTACGCCAGAAAAGGAGTGTAATTATTTATAGCCCTCATACTAGTTATCACCCTCGACCTGTTAAAATGGCAACGGGTAGTTTTTGCACTGCATCATTTTCGCACGAGTGTACGCTTTAGCACCTTATACGTTTTAGATAAACTTTATATTTTTCAGATGAAAATGAGATAAAGAAAAACGAATTGATTTTAGCTTTGAAACTGGGTAAGTTTTTGCTAGATAAAGATATTAGTATGAAGACATGCGAGTACTTCAAGACAATAACTTTGAAAAACGTCACAACGTTTTACAGATTAGCTAATTTATATCAACTGTACAACGTACCTGAGCA
Organism: Thalia democratica; assembly: GCF_965202585.1. NCBI lineage: Eukaryota > Metazoa > Chordata > Thaliacea > Salpida > Salpidae > Thalia > Thalia democratica. The sequence continues at coordinate 89,264,768 of NC_139165.1, forward strand.
AACTCTGGCTTATATTGAACGTTGTTTTCAAATGGTAGCTGATACTCAAAACTTTTTACACTTAAACTTTAGTCTTGTTGCAAAAATTTTTGCAAGCTCTGAGTTGAACCTTCACTCTGAAGTTGAAGTCTTTAATGCAGCAAACAGTTGGTTAAAACACAGCAGTGAAGAACGTAGCAAACATGCAATAGAACTGCTATTAAAAGTTCGGCTTAATCTGCTGTCAAAAGATGCAGTGAGACATCTTTTGAATACAAATTCATCATTTCAAGAAAACATTAAATGTGCTAGAATATTGAATGCAGCTTTAGTTAACGAGAAAACCATTTCAAGTAACTATTCTGAAAGTAGATATTGCAGCCAAAATAAGTTTAATATAATGTTATTAGGTGGCTTTGGACTTAATTATTGCGCTGTTAGAACTGCACTTCAAATCAATGGGAGCAACTTTAGTGATGTTAAAGTTTTACCTGATATAATAAATGAAAGACAGTTTTCAAAAGTTATTTGTTTGAAAGAAGATGTTTATATACTCGGTGGTTATGATGTAAACGCACAAAATATAAGAAGTATTGATAAATATTCACATTTTACTAACAAATGGACCGTAGTAGGTTATATGATTGATGACCGTTATAACTTTTGTGCATGTGCATTTATGATGAAAATATTTATATTTGGAGGTCGGTGTAAAGTAAATCATAATGAAATAATAACGACGGCTAATACTTGTCTACAATTAGATGTCAGTGACAAAAGTTTGAATAAAATTACCGAAATGAGAACGCCAAGATCAGATGCAGCCTGTGTTGTTTTTGAAGGAAACATAATAGTCTCTGGTGGAAACGTTGATTTTAATGAAGACACAAACACAGTAGAGTCATATGATGTTATTGCTGACAAATGGTCATCATTTCCTAGTATGATGCATGGTAAGTTTAAACATAGTTTGGCTGTTGTTAGAAATTTCTTATTTGCTTTCGATACCTATCCTGGTATAGCTGAGGTTTTTGACAATGTTAGTAATAAATTTGTTGCTCTTAAAAAAGAACATTCTTTCGTTGATCTTGAAGCTGTACCAATAGGTAGTAAAATCATATACAAAATCATTATCATCCAAAATGATAAAAAGCAGATAGTTTGGTATGATGTTGATAAAGAGGAATGGTCTGAAGAACCGTTTGAAACTACAGAACATCTAATAGGTTTCGCTTGTGCAAAAGTACCTTGGTTTTAAATTTTCTAAGTAATGCCAGTTTAAACCAGGTTTTCTTAAGCTTATTTTCATGCAAAAAGTAATAACAAAATAGTTGTACACTTTCTTACATTAGTTATCGCCAATTACCCTTAAATTTAATTTCAGATTACTAATTACTTTCCCTAATGACCAAAATTAGCCCTAAGAAGGATATTGCTGATTTTTAAACCCTAGTCAAAGCAATTTTTATCTGCATTTTACTGCAGCAAATATAACTTTTAATAATGAAGCTAAATTTAGAAACGTTTAAAATTTAAATTCTTTGACTGCACTGTTATTAAACACTCTATTTAGACCCTTATTTGGTTATTTCCGCCAAATTATTAAATTTGCTATCTATAGGAAACCCTGGTTAAACCATTTTTTGTTTCTCTAAGATTTATAACCTGATAAAAATGAAATATATATATCTAAAACAAACCTTTAAAGAAATTTAAATTTTGAACAGCTTTATAGTAAATTGAAACAAAAATATCCTCTTGATTAATTTTTTACAACTTTCCTATACTCCTCAAATGCTATTTTCGTTTAAGCGATGTTTGTTTTGAGTTATGTTTTTGTATTTACTTTTTGATTAACATTGTTTCTTTATAAGTTGTACATTTTTTGCTGTTAATAAACTTAAAACTCAAAAGATGTCTCTATATTTTACTTATTATTTTAGCATATAAAGTATGTTGATAAAAGTATTTATCATTAAACTGCTTAAGAGTCACCATTTAGTTGAATTATTTTATAAAAAAATAGATGACCTCTTTAAAATAGATATATCTTGTATAAATTTTGTTTCTTTAAGTTTTTAACACAAATAAGTATTGTGTTCAGACCAGATGAGAAAACCGTCAAAAAATAAAAGAACTCCTTTAACATTCATATGCTTAACTGTAACTTAGAAGCTTAAATAATAAATAAAAAATAACCATACAGCTGTTTCCAACTTTGCTAATTACAGTTTTATCGACTGTACAATTGATATAATATTTTATTTTAACTGTTTAATCAAATACCATTAAATATTTGGTAATGGACCCGCAGACTATATACTGCCCAACCTATTAAATAATAAAACTGATTGAATGGTATATCAAGATACAGCAACTTGTTTATCTTAATTAGTTTGACTAGCATCGTAGGTCATTGAATATTAGAGTAGGTTTGTGCAACAGTAGACAATCTGATATTTTCGTCCAACAGACATGCGTTGCTTGCGTAAGTTTTCTTTTGTTTATGGTTGCGCTTATTAAGTAAGAATTGACAGTAGATTGCAACGAACTACCATAAAAGCAGTCTATGCGACTATCTGCGACCTGGTTTCGTATTACTTTTATTGTATGTTTAGTTTATGTAGCGTTGTTGATAACATTTTATTAAGTTAACACGTTATCAAATGGGTTTTACTAAAATATATTCAAAGCTTAAATTTCTAAAAGAACCCATTCAACTTGTTCTCAAATGTTTAAATTTTAATAATACAGCATGTAAACTGTTGAAAAATAACACCATAATTGATAACTGGCGTAATTTTGGAGAGAATCTATTTAAACATACATCTTAAAGAAAATTTTGTAAGTATCCAAAAAAAAACTTTATAACTTTTTTGTAGTAATAATGTAATTAAAAAAGAGTTTCTGATTTAAACTAAAAACATTCAAAAGTGAGTCTAAATTTTTACATAACTTAACTAAAACTAAGTTTATATTTCATAATAAAATAATAACAATAGATAATGCTATATGAGCAAAAATAAATTATTGTGCTAATTTATAACTCTAAAAATTTTTCCTACTTTTGACAATTTTATAAAACGTAAACAGACGTAGTTTAGTTAGTGTTTGAAGCTGGAACAACATTATAGTTTATTCATCAAAACAATTTTAATTAAAATATGTGCATATATATTTCTTGTTAGTTTTCAATTGAAATACTAAAATAAAATAAACGGTTGTCGTCGTATGTACTAGTTTCTGTTGATAAACAGATTTTTTGGGTTCTTTAGTTTGGTTTTCAAAATGTTTTAGAAAAAAAACAAAGACGTAAACTATTTATGTAAGAAGTAGCATATTTATATAACAAACTTTACACACTTTTTATTCCATCACTATTTCAATACAAAATATTAACTAAAAGTGAAAGTTTAGTGTATAAAGGTTTAAATAGATTAAATATAGAGTTAAAGTTGAGTTGCTATAATTCTTCTACAAGTTTTATAAATCACAAAAAAAAATTTAAAGTCCTGCTTGTTAAGCTTTATTTAATCATAAAACATATCTTATTTTTTTAAAAAATGTGTCTAACTATGTCGGGTTAGAATAGGGGTGGGCAACGTACGGGCCGCGGGCCGGATCTGGCCCGCAGAGTAAAAATTAACGGCCCCCGACCGTTTTTTAAACTTTAATGGGATCCGGCCCTCAAATGAAAATGACCGGCCCGCGAGCAAATTTATAGTCCCTCAAAAGGTCAAAATTACACATTTTTTACAAAACTTTGTATCATATATTTACAAAACAAAACTGTAAGAATATGACTTCAACAACATGTTAAAAAAATGTTTATAAATTAATGTGTTCTACTAAATACACCATTCTGTCCTAATATTTTGTGTTGTTCTAACTTAATTGGAATATCTTTAAGTAAAATTACTACAAGCAAAGTGTTTTTTTTTAAGTGGGATATTTTATATACGTACCTTTGTCAATTATAAAGTCAATTCTATTTATAGACATTATTTAAACATCTGTCATGTCTCAATCTACCATTTAAGTTGTCAAACTTGAGAAAGTTTTTTGAACTTGAAGGACTTAAAAAAGTGATCATCTGTATCAAAAAATTATATTCAGGCCGGATCCGAAACTTTTATTTACATTAGAATCCGACCAAATCTTTACCTCGACTTAAATTAGTTTCCAGTCGGATTCGGATCTTTAAAGTCAGTATTCGGCTTGATTCGGATATTGGATGAGTTAAATAATAATATTATTGTATTATTTACTGAAACCAATACACTTTTTAAGTAAGTAACTTACTAGTTAAAGGACTAAAACTATATAAGTTATTCTCGAGCCAGATATTTGAACATACCTTTTCAATCCTTGTAAATTAATAAAATCTTACTATAACTTTTTAAGCGTAAACATAAAAAGTTTTTAAATATTTATTTAGCACCCAATTAAAGTAAACACTTTGTTGATATTATAATTTTTTTTGTTTATAAAACACTGGTTAACAGCAAAACTTCAAAAGTTAATAGCTAGAAATCACTGAAGTGTACAAAGAGTAAAATTTTAATAATTATTTTAATTAAAAAAGATAAATAATTTTTGGTTTGCACAAGATTTTAAATTAGAAAATAAAAGAAAACTTACGCGAGCAACGCATTTATTTTTGCCGAACATATCACGTTGCCTACTGTTGCACAAATCTACTCTAATAGTCAATGACCTACGATGTTAGTCAAACTAATTAAGATAAAAAAGTTGTGTTTTTTTAGTAGACCATTCAATCAGTTGTATTATTCAATAGGTTAGGCAATATATAGTCTGCAGGTCCGTTACCAAATATTTAATGGCATGTGACTAAACAGTTAAATTAAAATATCATATCAATTGTACAGTAGATAAAATTGTTATTAGCAAAGTTGAAAACAGTTAATAATTTTTTTTTTCTTATTTATTATTCTAGCTTTTAAGTTACAGCTAAGCATATAAATGTTAAACGAGTTCTTTTTTATGGACGATTTTCATAAATGGTCTGTATACAATACTTATTTGTGTTAAAAACTTACACAAAATTACATAAGACATTTTGATTTTAAAAAGTTCAATTATTTTTTCTATAATAATTCAACTAATTACCGTTTCTAAAGCAGTTTAGTGGTAAACTCTTTTATCAACAAAATGTATGTACTAAAATAATATTAAGTAAGCAAGTTAAAGGTAAAATAAAGAGACATTTTTTGAGCTTTAAGTTTATTTACACAACAAAAATGTTTAACTTAATAAGTAAGTTAACCAAAAGAAAAGTACGGCAACATAATTTATAATAAACTTCGCTTGAACGAATATAGCATTTGTAGAGTATAAGACAATTATAAAAAAATAATCAGGATGTAATTCTTGTTTCAAATTACTATAACGCTGTTAAAAATAAAAACTTCTTTAAAGGTTTGGTTAAATTTTTTTTTTCATTTTTATCAAGTTACAAACCTTTGAAATATGAAAAATGGTTTAACCAGGGTTTCCTATTGGTAGTAGATTTAATAACTTGGCGGAGGTAACGAAAAAAGGGTCTAAATAAGATATTAATACATAGTGCAGTCAAAGAATTTCAATTTTGAAATTTCTACGTTTCAAAATTTAACTTCATTATTAAAAGTTTTATTTGCTGCAGTAAAATGTAGATAAAAATTGCTTTGACCAAAATATAAAATTCAGCAATATTCTCCTAAGGGGTTGTTTGGTCATAAGAGAAAGTAATTAGTAATGTGAAATTAAAGTTAAGTGTAACTAGCGATGACTATGTAGGAGAGTGGACAACTTTTTTGTTTTTAATTTTTGCAAAGGGGTTGACCATGAAAATAAGCTTGAGAAACCCTGGTTTAGACTGTCATTAATAATAAAATTTTTAGAACCAAGGTACTTTTGCACAAGCGAAACCTATTAGATGTTCTGTAATTTCATACGGTTTGTCAGACCATTCCTTTTTATCAACATCATACCAAACTATCTGCTTTTTCTCATTTTGAATGATTATGATCTTACTACCTATCGATACAGCTTCAAGATCAACGAAAGAATGCGATGTTTTAAGAGCATCAAATTTTTTACTAACATTGTCAAAAACCTCAGCTTTACAACGATAGACGTCGAAAACAAATAAGAAATTTCTAACAACAACCAAACTATGATAACTTTTACCATGAATCATACTAGGAAATGATGACCATTTGTCGGCAATAACATCATATGATTCTACTGTGTTTGTATCTTCATTAAAATCAACGTTACCACCAGAGACTATTATGTTGCCTTCAAAAACCACACAAGCTGCATCTGCTCTTGGCGTTCTCATTTCGGTAGTTTTATTCCAACTTTTGTCACTGACATCTAATTGTAAACAAGTGTTAGCCCTAGTGTTTATTCCGTCATCATTTACTTCAAACAAACCTCCAAATATAAATATTTTATTCATAAATGCACATGCACAAAAGTTATAACGGTCATCAATCATATCACCTACTTCAACCCATTCGTTATAAGAAGGTGAATATTTATCAATACTTATTATACTTTGTTCGTAGTCATTATAACCACCGAGTATATAAACCTCTCCTTTCAAACAAATAAATTTTGAAAACTCTCTTTCATTTATCATATCAGGTAGAACTTTTACATCACTGAAGTTGCTCCCATTGATTTGAAGTGCAGTTTTAACAGCGCAATAATTTTTTCCATCATAGCCACCACATAACATTATATTAAACTTATTTTGGTTGCAATATCTACTTTCAGAACAGTTACTTGAAATGCTTTTCTTGTAATCCAAAGCTGCATTCAATATTCCAACACATTTACTATTTGCATGAAATGATGAATTTGTATCCAAAAGATGTCTCAATGCATCTTCTGACAGCAAGGTAAGTCGAACTTTTGATAGCAGTTCTATTGCATGTTTGCTACGTTCTTCACTGTTGTGTTTCAACCAACTGTTTGCTGCATTAAAGACTTCAACTTCAGAGTGAAGGTTCAACTCAGAGCTTGCAAGTATTTTTGCAACAAGACTAAAGTTTAAGTGTAAAAAGTTTTCAGTATCAGCTACCATTTAAAAACAACGTTCAATATAAGCAAGAGTTTGTTCAGCAACATTGTTCAATCGATATAATTTAGCTAAACTGTAATACGTGGTAACATTTTTCAAAGTTATTTTCTCGCATGTCTTCATACTTTCACCTTTATCTAGCAAAAACTTATTTAGTTTCAAAGCTAAAATCAATTCGTTACCTGTTATCATCTTTTCACCTGAATAATATAATATTTAATCAAAATATATAAGGGGCAAAAGCGTAAATTCGTGCAAAAATGACGCCGTTTAAAAACTACCCGTTGCCATATTAGTAAGTCGGGGGTAAAAACTAGTATTAGGGCAAAAAATAAGTACAGTACATTTTCTGGGGTAAGTAATAAAACTATTAGAAAATAAGAGTATCTAATAGGCTAAATTTCAGGGTTTGTTTTGAAGTATATTTAAAAGAAAATTTAAAACTCATACTAGTAATTCTGGGGTTAGTAAAAAAAAGGAGATTCTTACTATTCGGAATTATTTATTGATTGTTATTAAGATTGTTTTTTGAAAAGGTCCGGTTATGTATATGAGTTTAGGGAACCCTGTTTTGTGTAAACTAAATTTAAAATATTTGATTACAAAAGCTATATTTCCTTTAAAAAAAATCATTTAAATAAAAATAAAAATGTTTAAACGTAAGTTTTTTTATTTATTTGCGTTCATACTTTATAAAAAACTTCTGTAGATTTATATTTAAATATAATAATATAAATGCCTACAAACTCTTAGTTTATATAAAAAAGTATATTTTATATATATTAGCATATTTAGCATTTACTAACTGTTATACAAACGTTTTACTACATAAATTTTATATTCAAACCTTGTATGCTAAAATACTTCGATAAACTTTTTTCGAACTGCTTTCGTGCATTGTTCTTGAACGTATTAAAAAAATTGTTCATAACTGGAAGGTATTACTTTTATCTATACTAAAACTTTGTATACATTAAACAATTTTTACTATATATTAATAAAATATAACAGTTATCTTGAAACAATGACTTTTAGTTTTAAGAAAAACTACTAGCATTTATAGCCGTTTAAAATTTAATTTTAAACAAACTCACAAATTAAAGTTTAACAATCTTAAAAAGGTAAATAAAGTAAAATACTATTTACTTTTTTTTTCACTTAAAAATCATTTGAATAGTCTAACATTCATTCATTTATATAACTTTATAAAGCAATAATGTATTTGTTTTTATAAAAAAAAAACAGTATAAATGAAAATAATACTAATTTTTACTTTAATGTAATATAAATTATTTAAAACTATACTAGGTTTATAATGTTATTCTGTTAAGATGTATTATAAAATTCGGTGTTAACTTTTCTTTATGCAATACAGATTAAAAACTCGTCATACTAATAGAAGATAGACTAATTAAATACAAAAGTACACAAGTACACATTTACTCAAAGCTCATTGTGATATAAAAAAAGCTGAATCTGCATTTATAAAATATTTTATCTAAAGTTTAATTGTTTATTTATCCTTTTCCCTGACACACCATAAACAAACATTTTAAATATTACTCAAAAAATTTAGAACAATAAAAATAAAAAACATCATGAAAGAAAGCTTTTTTTGCTGAACCACCTTTTTTAATCTTATAATCACCTTTAAGTATACTAGCCGCATTTAAATCTAAACACTTAAATAAAACTAAATGTTTAACTAAAACACCTGAACTAAACAACTTAACTTTCGCTCAAAAACTCAAAATTCAAGAAGTGTTTATTTAAAAAGATTTTCTTGAACATTTAAAGCAGGGTTTTTTCCATTTTGAGAACTGCCGCATTTTTAAAAAATACATGACCTGTTAAAATATGCTTCCGTTTAAATTTAATTTTATACAATTTTTTATAAGTTTTCAAAAAAAAAACTCTATAACTTTTTTTTAGCAATAACGTAATCTAAAAAAGTTTCTGCTTTAAACTAAACACACTCAAAAGTTAGTTTAAATTTTTTTTAAACTCAACTAAAACTGAGTTTATAATTCGTAATAAAATAATAACATTAGATAATGCTATATAAGCAAAAATAAATTATTGTGCTAATTTATAACTCTAAATATTTTTCCTGCTTTTGACAATTTTATAAAACATAAACAGACGTAGTTTAGTTAGTGTTTGAAGCTGGAACAACATTATATTTTATTCATTAAAACAATTTTAATTAAAATAATGAATATATTTTTCTTGTTGGTTTTCAATTGAAAAAAAAATACGAAATAAAAGGTTGTCGTCGTATGTACTAGTTTCTGTTGATAAACAGATTTTTTAGGTTCTTTGGTTTGGTTTTCACAATATTTTAGAAAAAAAATCGAAGACGTAAACTATTTATGCTAGAAGTAGCATATTTATATAACAAACTTTACATACTTTCTATTCCATCACTTTTTCAATAGAAAATATTAACTTAAAGTGAAAGTTTAGTATATAAAGGTTTAAATAGATTAAATATAGAGTTAAGGTTGAATTGCTATAATTCTTCTACAAGTTTTATAAATCACAAAAAAACATTTAAGACCTGCTTGTTAAGCTTTATTTAATCATAAAACCTTTCTTATTTTTTTTTTAAATGTGTCTAACTATGTCGGGTTAGAATAGGGGTGGGCAACATACGGCTCGCGGACTAAATCTTGCCCGCAGAGTGAAAATAATCGGCCCGCGAGCAAATTTATAGTCCCGCAAAGGGTCAATATTACAAATTTTTTACAAAACTTTGAATTATATTTTCACAAAACAAAACTGTAAGAATTTGACTTCAACAAAATGCTAAACATTTTTTTTATAAATTATTGTGTACTAATAAATACACCATTCTGTCCTAACATTTTGTGTTGTTCTAACTTAATTGGAATATCTTTAAGTAAAATTACTACAAGCAAAGTGTTTTTTTTTTAAGTGGGATATTTTATATACGTACCTTTGTCAATTATAAAGTCAATTCTATTTATAGACATTATTTAAACATCTGTCATGTCGCAATCTACCATTTAAGTTGTCAAACTTGAGAAAGTTTTTTGAACTTGAAGGACTTAAAAAAGTGATCATCTGTATCAAAAAATTATATTCAGGCCGGATCCGAAACTTTTATTTACATTAGAATCCGACCAAATCTTTACCTCGACTTAAATTAGTTTCCAGTCGGATTCGGATCTTTAAAGTCAGTATTCGGCTTGATTCGGATACTGGATCCGGTAAATCACTAATTCGAAATGTTCGGGCCCGCAAAAGACTAAATTTTTTTGTATCTGGCCCGTCGATTGAAAAACGTTGCCCACCCTTAGGTTAGAAGTAAAGATAAGATAGTGAGTAAATTTATAGTTTTTAATTCATAAATTGTGTTTTGAGCTTGTATTCTGAAGAAAAAAAAGTAAACATACACTTTTAAAACACTTTATTTGCTTTATAAGTACTGTTTTAATAAACATTTTGTTGTATTCAACTTTTTTTAAGTCTTAATAAGTGATGCTCTAGACTTAATTTGTTAAAATAAAAGGTTACAGTAGTGGCATTGATAATAAAATCGTATCGATGTAAAATATTGAAAAAAAGTATTATATTTTATGCCACTCTCTGAGTCAAAAAAAAACCGCATGAGTGACCTTAAACTGCACTAAGTCACGATGAGATTTTATAAAATCTTACATACAATTTTTTTTAATTCTTTAAAAATAAAAAAAAATTCAAAATTAATAAAAGTTAATGTCTTTAACAAAATTGGTTATAAAAAAATTTACCGAGACTTTTTTTCTTATCTATTCCAATGCTTAGTCCTAGAGGTAAAAACCTGATGTCTGAATACATAAAACATGTATGGTAGTTACCAGTTTAACTGCTTCTTTGAAGATAGTTGTGTCGGTATGACTTCAATGCAATTTGGTAAAAGGGTAAAAGAACATGTTCGAAAAATATTGATGAATTCTTAAATTAAGTTGTAACTAAAATAAGTCTAAAAGAGTAGTAAATGCTTCAAAAAAATCTTTTATTACAGAACATCTAGTTAATAACTCTGATTGTGCAAGTAACTATAAGTTGAAATAACTTAAAAACGTTAGAATTTTTTTTAGCATTTTTGATTTTATTAAGTTTGATGCTTTCTGCATTTTAATAAGAAAACCTAACTTGTGTAAAAATAAAGATTTTGATTATACTGTTCTTTTTGTATTCATAATTAATTTTATAAGTTGTTATGTATGTTTATTTTTTTTTAGTTGCATTGTAATAAAAAGTACTTATGTATTTCTAATTACCATTTGCTTAATTATCATTACTTTTACATTGATTAATTTTTGACTATATTAACTGGATTTGAAACTTTATTTTTGTTGCTTGGTAAACAACTACCGAGTTAAACACAAAACATATAATGTTAATAAATTTGAGTCTTGTGTACTTTTGTATTTAATTAGTCGATCTTCTATTAGAATGACGAGTTTTTAATCTGTATTGCATACAGAAAGTTAACACCGATTTTTGAAAACACATCTTAACAGAATAACAATATAAACTTATTATAGTTTTTAATTAATTTATATTACAATAAAGTAAAAATTGGTATTTTTTTAATTTATACTGGTTTTTATTTTTATAAAAAAACAAATACATTATTGCTTTATAAAGTTATATAATTGAATGAATGTTAGACTACTTAAATGAATTTTGAGTGAAGAAAAATGAAAAATATTTTACTTTATTTTACTTTTTTAAGATTGTTAAACTTTACTTTGTGAATTTAGTTTTAAATGAAATTTTAAACAGCCATAAATACTAGTAGTTTTTCTTAAAACTAAAAGTCATTGAAAATATTTAAGATAACTGTTATATTTTATTAATAAATATTAATAATTGTTTAGTGTATACAAAGTTTTGGCACAGATAAAAGTAACACCTTCCAGTTATGAACAATTTTTTCAATATGTCCAAGAACAAAGCACGAAAGCATTTCGAAAAAAGTTTATCGAAGCATATTGGCATACAAGGTTTAAAAAAAAAATTTAATCAAAACGTTTGAATAACAGTCAGTAAATGCTAAATATGCTGAGTTTTTGTGCTTTATGTTTAATAGTTTAATATAAACTAAAGAGTTTGTAAGCATTTATGTTATTATATATAAATATAAATCTACAAATGTTTTTTATTAAATATGAACGTAAATAAATAAAAAAACTTACGTTTAGACATTTATATTTTTATTTAAAAGGGTTTTTTTTTAACGGAAATATAGCTTTTACAATAACATATTTTTAAATTAGTTTACACAAAACAGGATTCCCGAAACTCATATAAATAACCGGACCTTTTCAGAAAATAATCTTAATAACCAAAATAATTAATTCCAAATAGCAAGAATCTACTTTTTTTTTACTAACCCCAGAATTACTAGTGTGAGTTCTAAATTTTCTTTTAAATATACTTTAAAACAAAACCTGAAATTTAGCCTATACTATTTAGTTTCAAGTTTTGATACTCCCATTTTCTACAAGCTTCATTACTGATCCCAAAAGATGTAGTGTACTTATTTTTTGCCCTTATACTAGTTTTTACCCCCGACTTACTAAAATGGCAACAGTTAGTTTTTGAATAGCGTCATTTTTGCACTAGTGTACGCTTTTGCCCCTTATATGTTTTGGTTAAATTTTATATTTTTCAGGTGAAAAGAAGATAACATGTAACGAAATGATTTTAGCTTTGAAACTAAATAAGTTTTTGCTGGATAAAGGTGAAAGAATGAAGACATGCGAGAAAATAACTTTGAAAAATGTTACCACGTATTACAGTTTAGCTACTTCATATCAACTGTACAATGATGCTAAACAAACTCTGGCTTATATTGAACGGTGTTTTCAAATGGTAGCTGATACTCAAAACTTTTTACACTTAAACTTTAGTCTTGTTGCAAAAATACTTGCAAGCTCTGAGTTGAACCTTCACTCTGAAGTTGAAGTCTTTAATGCAGCAAAAAATTGGTTAAAACACAACAGTGAAGAACGTAGCAAACATGCAACAAAACTGCTATCAAAAGTTCGGCTTAATGTGCTGTCAAAAGATGCAGTGAAACATCTTTTGAATATAAATTCATCATTTCAAGAAAACAGTGATCGTGCTAGAATATTGAATGCAGCTTTAGTTAACGAAAAAACCATTTCAAGTAACTATTCTGAAAGTAGATATTGCAGCCAAAATAAGTTTAATATAATGTTATGTGGTGGCTTTGATAAACTAAATTATTGCGCTGTTAGAACTGCATTTCAAATTAATGGAAGCAATTTTCATGATGTTAAAGTTCTACCCGATATGATAAATGAAAGACAGTTTTCAAAAGTTATTTGTTTAAAAGGAGAGGTTTATATACTCGGTGGTTACGATGATTACGAACAAAATATAAGAAGTATTGATAAATATTCACCTTCTATTAACAAATGGGTTGAAGTAGGTGATATGATTGATGACCGTTATAACTTTTGTGCATGTGCATTTATTAATAAAATATTTATATTTGGAGGTTTGTTTGAAGTAAATGATGACGGAATAAACACTAGGACTATCACTTGTTTACAATTAGATGTCAGTGACAAAAGTTGGAATAAAATTACCGAAATGAAAACGCCAAGAGTAGATGCAGCTTGTGTGGTTTTTGAAGGCAACCTAATAGTCTCTGGTGTAGACGTTGATGTAAATGAAGACACAAACACATTAGAGTCATCTGATGTTTTTGCCGACAATTAATCATCATTTCCTAGTATGATGCATGGTAAGTGTGGTCATAGTTTGGCTGTTGTTAGAAATTTCTTATTTGTTTTCGATGTCTATCGCTGTAAAGCTGAGGTTTTTGACAAAGTTAGTAATAAATTTGTTGCTCTTAAACAAGTACATTATTTCGCTGATCTTGAAGCTGTATCGATAGGTAGTAAGATCATAATCATTCAAAATGAGGAAAAGCAGATACTTTGTTATGATGTTGATAAAGAGGAATGCTCTGACAAACCGTATGAAACTACAAAACATCTAATAGGTTTCGCTTGTGCAAAAGTACCTTGGTTCTAAATTTTTTCAAGTAATGACAGTTTAAACCAGGTTTTCTCAAGCTTATTTTCATACAAAAATTAAAAACAGAAAGTTTTCAACACTCCTATATTAGTTATCGCAATTTACCCTATAAATTTCTCTTCACATTATTAATTATTTTACCTCGTGACCAATATTAGCCCCAAGGAGGATATTGCTGAATTTTAAACCTTGGTCAATGAAAATTTTATCTACATTTTACTGCAGCAAATATAACTCTTTATAATGAAGCTTAATTTTAAAAAGTAGAAAGGTAAAATTTGAAATTCTTTGACTGCATTTTTATTAGATACCTTCTTTAAACCCTTTAAAGTAATTTATGCCAAAGTTTTTAATTTGCTATCTATAGGAAATCATGGTTAAACCATTTTTTATTAAAATTTTTATAACTTGATTAAAAAAAAAATATATTTTAAACAAACCTTTAAAGAAATTTATATTTTAAATAGCTTTATTGTAAATTCAAACCACAATTACCTCCTGATTAAATTTTTATAAATATTTAAACTCCACAAACGATATTTTCGTTTAAGGAAAGTTTATTATAAATTATGTTATCGTACTTTTTTTTTGATTATCTTTCTTATTAAGTTAACTTTAAATAGTTTAACTTTTTTAATAAATTGAACATTTTTGTTATTTTAAATAAACTTATAGCTCTAAAAATGTCTCTATATTTTACCTTTAATTAGCTTACTTAATACTATTTTAGAATATACAGTATGTTGACAAAAGTGTTTACTATTAAACTGCTTTAGAGAAGCTCTTTAGTTGAAATATAATATATAAAATAATTGAACTTTTTAAAATCAATATATCTTATATAGTAATGTAACGGACCCACAATTTCGGGTCCGGCCGGACCCGGATCCGGACTTTTTTTTCAAATCAGAATCCGGCCGGAACCGGATCCGGACTTTTTTTTCAAATTAGAATCCGGCCGGAACCGGATCCGGACTTTTTTTTTAAATTAAAATCCGGCCGGAACCGGATCCGGACTTTTTTTCAAATTAGAGTCCGGCCGGATCCGGATATCAGACAAAAATGGCAATATCCGGCCGGACCCGGATAGTAAGTCCGGTACATCATTAGTATAAACTAGCCTGAGTCAGAATGAGGTTTTTAAAAACTAAAAAAAAAAGAATTTTAATCTAATAATAAGTAGAACAGCTAGCCACAAAGTTTACAAAATTAGGTGTTATTTACAATTAAAAATCTGAAATCAAGTTCTTGAACAAAATACACTAGAAAATTACAAAATATTGAAAACTGGATCAGCTCAAACTTATTCAAAATCTAAAAAAAAACTAGCCTGAGTTTTTATAAAAAACTAAACTAGCTTGAGCCAGTCCAAGATTTTCTAAAATTCCCAAAAATTTTCAAACTAGCAGGGTTGCCACTGTTTAAGTCAATAAAACTAGCTAGAGTGAGTATAAACAAGCCTGAGTCAGAATGAGGTTTTTAAAAACTGAAAAAATTACTTTAATCTAATAATCAGGTAACAGCTAGCAAAGGTTGACAATTTGGTAGTAAAGTTGTGGACTGATTGTGGTACACTTAACTTATTAGTACTACCCATCATAATTAAATCCTACCTTATTTAATTAATATCTAACAAATACTAAATCCTCTAAATAACTAAACATGTCTTCAAACTGAGACTACTTTCTATAATCAGGCACGACAGTTTTGAGTGATGAATCTTTTATATAAAACACAACAAGAAATACTAGCATATACAAAATTATTAATTACTTTGGTAACACTTTAAAAACTGGAAGCTATTTAAATCTATATCAAAAGACTTAAAACAATATTAAAAATTAAATAAAACTTTTAGTAAACAAGAAACTGTAAAATTTTTCATAAACTATTAAACTATAAACCTGGCTTAAATATTTAAACAATTAAACACCAGTTGAAATATTCACTTTTAAAAGAAAACACTACTTACAATAAGCATTCACAAAAAGTTCAAGATATTTTGTTGCTTCAAGCTGAACATCAAACTAACTAACTGCTTACATATAAACTGCCTGTCATGTTCTGATGTTTTGTTGCATCAGTATTTAGTTTGAAACATTTCGTCATATGATTCTCATTGGCTCTTACATTCAACCGTATTAACTCTAAATATTCTGTGAGCTCAACTTTAAACAACAAATAATGAAAGTATTCATTCTAAAGTTTTCAATTTTACAACATATGTAAAGAGTTGCATTTCTGAAATGTTTATTTCATAGTTTAAATGTAAACAAGTGTAAATTAGTCACGTGTACAAAATGAGCCAATCGGGGTAGGTGTTTAATTTTAAGTGACGAAAATGACTCTTATTAATTTACACAGGGTTTGTTTTTGAAATAATACATTTCAGTATGCTCTTTTTTACTAACTAGATCCGGGTCCGGCCGGATCTCTGTTAGGATCCGGCCGGACCCGGATCCGGACTTTTTTTTTAAATTAGAATCCGGCCGGAACCGGATCTGGACTTTTTTTTTAAATTAGAATCCGGCCGGAACCGGATCCGGACTTTTTTTTTCAAATTAAAATCCGGCCGGAACCGGATCCGGACTTTATTTTCAAATTAGAGTCCGGCCGGATCCGGATATCAGACAAGTATGGCAATATCCGGCCGGACCCGGACCCGGATAGTGAGTCCGGTACATCACTAATCTTATATAAATAAATTATAAATATATCTTTGTTTCTATAAGATTTTAACACAAATAATTATTGAATACAGACCATATGAGAAAATCGTCAAAAATTAAAATAACTTTTTTAATATTTATATGCTTAGCTGTATTTTAAGAGCTAAAATAATAAGTTAAACAGAATCAAACAACTGCTTCCAACTTTGCTAATAAAAATTTTATCAACTTTACATTTGATATGATAACTTAATTGTTTAATCAAATACTATTAAGTATTTGGTAACGGACCCGCAGACTTTATATTGCCTAACTTATTAAATAATAAATTTAATTGGATGGTATATAAAAAAAATCACAACTAGTTTATCTTAATTAATTTGAATAACATCGTAGGTCCATTGATTATTAGAGTAGGTTTGTGTAACAGTCGGCAACGTGATATTTATAACCAAAATACATGCGTTGCTTGCTTAAATTCAAAAACTCAAAAAAATTAAAACAATAAAAATAAAAAACATCATGAAAGAAAGCCTTTTTTTGCTGAACCACCTTTTTTAATCTTATAATCACCTTTAAGTATGCTAGCCGCATTTAAATCTAAACACTTAAATAAAACTAAATAATTAACTAAAACATCTGAACTAAACAACTTAACTTTTGCTCAAAAACTCAAAATTCAAGAAGTGTTTATTTAAAAAAAATTTCTTAAATATTTAAAGCAGGGTTTTTTCCATTTTGAGAACTGCCCCATTTTTAAAAAATACATGACCTGTTAAAATATGCTTCCGTTTAAATTTAATTTTATATAATTTTTTGTAAGTTTTCAAAAAAATAACTCTATAACTTTTTTTTAGTAATAACGTAATCTAAAAAAGTTTCTGCTTTAAACTAAACACACTCAAAAGTTAGTCTAAATTTTTTTTAAACTCAACTAAAACTGAGTTTATAATTCGTAATAAAATAATAACATTAGATAATGCTATATAAGCAAAAATAAATTATTGTGCTAATATATAACTTTAAATTTTTCTCCTGCTTTTGACAATTTTATAAAACATAAACAGACGTAGTTTAGTTAGTGTTTGAAACTGGAACAACATTATATTTTATTCATTAAAACAATTTTAATTACAATACATGAATATATATTTCTTGTTAGTTTTCAATTGAAATAAAAATACGAAATAAAAGGTTGTCGTCGTATGTACTAGTTTCTGTTGATAAACAGATTTTTTAGGTTCTTTGGTTTGGTTTTCACAATACTTTAGAAAAAAAATCGAAGACGTAAACTATTTATGCTAGAAGTAGCATATTTATATAACAAACTTTACATACTTTCTATTCCATCACTTTTTCAATAGAAAATATTAACTAAAAGTGAAAATTTAGTATATAAAGGTTTAAATAGATTAAATATAGAGTTAAGGTTGAGTTGTTATAATTCTTCTACAAGTTTTATAAATCACAAAAAAACATTTAATGTCCTGCTTGTTAAGCTTTATTTAATCATAAAACCTATCTTATTTTTTTTTTAAATGTGTCTAACTATGTCGGGTTAGAATAGGGGTGGGCAACATACCGTTCGCGGACTGGATCTGGCCCGCAGAGTGAAAATAACCGGCCCGCGAGCAAATTTATAGTCCCGCAAAGGGTCAATATTACAAATTTTTTACAAAACTTTAAATTATATTTTGACAAAACAAAACTGTAAGAATTTGACTTCAACAAAATGCTAAACATTTTTTTTATAAACTAATGTGTACTAATAAATACACCATTCTGTCCTAACATTTTGTGTTGTTCTAACTTAATTGGAATATCTTTAAGTAAAATTACTACAAGCAAAGTTTTTTTTTAAGTACGATATTTTATATACGTACCTTTGTCAATTAGTAAGTCAATTCTATTTATAGACATTATTTAAACATCTGTCATGTCTCAATCTACATCTTAAGTTTGACTTGAGAAAGTATTTTAAATTTGAAGGACTTAAAAAAGTGATCATCTGTATCAAAAAATTATATTCAGGCCGGATCCGAAACTTTTATTTACATTAGAATCCGACCAGATCTTTACCTCGACTTAAATTAGTTTCCAGTCGGATTCGGATCTTTAAAGTCAGTATTCGGCTTGATACAGATACCGGATCCGGTAAATCACTAATTCGAAATGTTCCGGCCCGCAAAAAACTAAATTTTTTCGGATCTGGCCCGTCGATTGAAAAACGTTGCCCACCTTTAGGTTAGAAGTAAACATGAGATAGTGAGTAAATTTATAGTTTTTAATTTATGAATTGTGTTTTGAGCTTGTATTCTGAAGAAAAAAAAGTAAACATACACTTTTAAAACACTTTTATTTGCTTTATAAGTACTGTTTTAATAAACATTTTGTTGTATTCAACTTTTTTAAGTCTTAATTAGTGATGCTCTAGACTTAATTTGTTAAAATAAAAGGTTACAGTAGTGTCATTGATAATAAAATCGTATCGATGTAAAATATTGAAAAAAAGTATTATATTTTATGCCACTCTCTGAGTCAAAAAAAACTGTACTGAGTGACTTTAAACTGCACTAAGTCACGATGAGATTTTATAAAATCTTACATACAACTTTTTTTAATTCTTTAAAAATAAAAAAAAAAAACAAAATTAATAAAAGTTAATGTCTTTAACAAAATCGGTTATAAAAAAATTTACCGAGACTTGTTTTCTCATCCATTCCAATGCTTAGACCTAGAGGTAAAAACCTGATGTCAGAATACATAAAACATGTATGGTAGTTTAACAATTTAACTGCTTCTTTGAAGATAGTTATGTCGGTATGACTTCAATGCAATTTGGTAAAAGGGTAAAAGTATTGATGAATTCTTAAGTTAAGTCGTAACTAAAATAAGTCTAAAAGAGTAGTAAGTGCTTCAAAAAAATTCTTATTAGAGAGCTCTAGTTAATAACTCTGATTGTGCAAGTAATTATAAGTTGAAATAACTTAAAAACATTAGAATTTTTTTAATTATTTTTGATTTTAATAAGTTTGATGCCATTTACATTTTAAAAAGAAAACCTAACTTGTGTAAAGATAAAGATTTTGATTATACTGTTCTTTTATATTCATAATTAATTTTATAAGTTGTTATGTATGTATATTTTTTTTTAGTTGCATTGTAATAAAAAGTACATATGTATTTCTAATTACCATTTGCTTAATTATCATTACAGTAACCTCTCGCTTATTTACGCACATTGTGTCCACAGAAAAAGTGCGTAAAGATGTGAGAGATCGTAAAGAAACGAGAGGTACCAAATATACTCACTTTAATGGCTGGTTTTTTAGTAGTATTTCTAGTTAAAAGCAAACTGGGCACTTTCCCACTTTTAACTATTTGTTTACTTTATTTATAAATATGAAAACAACAGACAAAACTATACATATATTAAAAAAAAAGGATTTGAATTTCTATAAAACAATAATACGAGTAGAAATAATTTAACTATTTTAATAATAAGTAGAAATTATCTTTATTTATATGTGACATTTATATTCTATTCTACTTAGCAAATTCAATTTATAATTAAGCATTTCTTTACAATTATAAAATGGTGTTTATTAATATATAGGGCAAGACTGCTATATTATTTCTTTGTGTTTTAAACTCTCGTTATTTCATTATACTTTCATTATTAAACACAGTCATATTTACTTCAGAATTTTGATTTAATCTCTTATTGTTAACAAAATTTCTGATATACTGAGGTATAACTAAATGTTTATCAATTAGTCAAGGAACATGAATTTACAAAGTCTAAAGATATAGAGAGGTGTGTTAGCATTCAAAAACATATTTTAATTAAAAAATATACATTAAACCTAATTTGTGCAATATTAAAGAAATTAAAATTTTCACTTTTTGAATTTTATAAAATTCTGAAATGCGTAACTAAACGAGAGTGCGTAACGTCACGAGTGCGTAAATATCCGAGAGGTTACTGTACTTTTAAATTGATTACTTTTTGACTATATAAACTGGATTTGAAACTTTTTTCTGTTGCTTAGTAAACAACTACCGAGTTAAGCACAAAACATATAATGTTATTAAATTTGAGTCTTGTGTACTTTTGTATTTAATTAGTCTATCTTGTATTAGTATGACGAGTTTTTAATCTATATTACATAAAGAAAAGTTAACAACTAATTTTGATAATACATCTTAACAGAATAACAATATAAACTTGGTATAGTTTTTAAATAATTTATATTACAATAAAGTAAAAATTAGTATTTTTTTAATTTATACTGATTTTTTTTGTTTATAAAAACAAATACATTATTGCTTTATAAAGTTATATAATTGAATGAATGTTAGACTATTTAAATGAATTTTGAGTGAAGAAAAGTGAAAAATATTTTACTTAATTTTACCTTTTTAAGATTGTTAAACTTTAATGGGATCCGGCCCTCAAATGAAAATGACCGGCCCGCGAGCAAATTTATAGTCCCGCAAAAGGTCAATACATTTTGTGAATTTAGTTTTAAATGAAATTTTAAAAAGCCATAAATACTAGTAGATTTTCTTAAAACTAAAAGTCATTGAAAATATTAAAGATAACTGTTATATTTTATTAATAAATAGTAAAAATTGTTTAGTGTATACAAAGTTTTGGTATAGATAAAAGTAATACCTTCCAGTTATGAACAATTTTTTCAATATGTCCAAGAACAAAGCACGAAAACATTTCGAAAAAAATTTATCGAAGCATATTGGCATACAAGGTTTGAAAAATAAAGTTTATGTATCAAAGCGTTTGAATAACAGTCGGTAAATGCTAAATATGCTGAGTTTTTGTGCTTTAGGTTTAATATTTTTTAATATAAACTAAAGAGTTTGTAAGCATATATATTATTATATATAAATATAAATCTACAGAAGTTTTTTATTAAATATGAAGGTAAATAAATAAAAAAACCTACGTTTAGACATTTATATTTTTATTTAAAAGGATTTTTTAAACGGAACTATAACTTTTATAATAAGATACTTTTAATTTAATTTACACAAAACAGGGTTCCCGAAACTCATATACATAACCGGACCTTTTAAAAAAATAATCTTAATAACAATAAATAATTAATTCCAAATAGTAAGAATCTCCTTTTTTTACTAACCCCAAAATTAATAGTGTGAATTCTAAATTTTCTTTTAAATATACATCAAAACAAACATTGAAATTTAGCCTATTCTATCTAGTTTTAGGTTAAGATATTCTTATTTTCTATAAGTTTCATTACTTACCCCAGAAAATGTAGTGTACTTATTTATTACTAGTTATTACCCCGACTTACAAAAATGGCAACGGGTAGTTTTTGAATAGCATCATTTTTGCACGAGTGTACGCTTTTGCCCCTTATATGTTTTGATTAAATTTTATATTTTTCAGGTGAAAAGAAGATAACAGGTAACGAATTAATATTAGCTCTGAAACTAAATAAGTTTTTGCTAGATAAAGGTGAAAGAATGAAGACATGCGAGAAAATAACTTTGAAAAATGTTGTCATGTTTTACAGTTTAGCTAATTTATATCAACTGTACAAAGTTGCTGAACAAACTCTTGCTTATACTGAACGTTGTTTTCAAATGGTAGCTGATACTGAAAACTTTTTACACTTAAAATTTAGTCTTGTTGCAAAAATACTTGCAAGCTCTCAGTTGAACCTTCACTCTGAAGTTGAAGTCTTTAATGCAGCAAACAGTTGGTTGAAACACAACAGTGAAGAACGTAGCAAACATGCAATAGAACTGCTATCAAAAGTTCGACTTACCTTGCTGTCAAAAGATGCATTGAGACATCTTTTGGATACAAATTCATCATTTCATGCAAACAGTAAATGTGTTGGAATATTGAATGCAGCTTTGGATTACAAGAAAAGCATTTAAAGTAACTGTTCTGAAAGTAGATATTGCAACCAAAATAAGTTTAATATAATGTTATGTGGTGGCTTTGGACTAAACTTTTGCGCTGTTAGTACTGCACTTCAAATCAATGGGAGCAATTTTAGTGATGTTAAAGTTCTACCTGAAATGATAAATGAAAGAGAGTTTTCTAAAGTTATTTGTTTTAAAGGAGAGGTTTATATACTTGGTGGTTAGGATGAAAACGTGCAAAATATAAGAAGTATTGATAAATATTCACCTTCTACTAACAAATGAACCGTAGTAGATGATATTATTGATGACCGTTGTAACTTTTGTGCATGTGCATTTATGAATAGAATATTTATATTTGGAGGTTTGTTTGAAGTAAATGATGACGGAATAAACACTAGGGCTAACACTTGTTTACAATTAGATGTCAGTGACAAAAATTGGAATAAAACTGAAATGAAAACGCAAAGAGCAGATGTAGCCTGTGTGGTTTTTGAAGGCAACATAATAGTCTCTGGTGACAACGTTGATGTAAATGATAAAACAAACACAGTAGAGTCATATGATGTTTTTGCTGACAAATGGTCATCATTTCCTAGTATGATGCATGGTAAGTGCGGTCATAGTTCGGCTGTTGTTATAAATTTCTTATTTGTTTTCGATACCTATCCTGGTATAGCTGAGGTTTTTGACAATGTTAGTAATAACTTTGTTGCTCTTAAAAAAGTACATTCTTTCGTTGATTTTGAAGCTGTATCGATAGGTAGTAAGATCATAATCTTTAAAATGATAAAAAGCAGATAGTTTGTTATGATGTCGATAAAGAGGAATGCTCTGACAAACCGTTTGGAACTACAGAACATCTAATAGGTTTCGCTTGTGCAAAAGTACCTTGGTTCTAAATTTTTTCAAGTAATGACAGTTTGAACCAGGTTTTCTCAAGCTTATTTTCATGCAAAAATTAAAAACAAAAAAGTTGTACACTCTCCTATATTAGTTATCGCCAATTACCCTTAACTTTAATGTCACATTACTAATTACTTTCCTTCATGACTAAAATTAGCCCCAAGGAGTATATTGCTGATTTTAAAAACCCTAGTCAAAGCAATTTTTATCTACATTTTACTGCAACAAATATAACCTTTAGTAATAAAGCTAATTTTAGAAACGTTAAAATTTTAAATTCCTTTACTGCACTGTTATTAAATACCCTATTAAAACCTTTTTTAGTTATTTCTTCCAAATTATTAAGTCGCTATCTATAGGAAACCCTGGTTAAACCATTTTTTATTTCTCAAAGATTTATAACCTAAAAAAAATGAATTATATATATATATATATCTAAAACAAACCTTTAAAGATATTTAAATTTTAAACAGCTTTATAGTAAATTGAATCGAAAATAACCTCTTGATTAATTTTTTAAAACTTTCCTATACTCCACAAATGCTATTTTCGTTCAAGCGAAGTTTGTTATGAATTATGTCTTGTATTTACTTTTTGACTAACATTGTTTCTTTATAAGTTGAACAGTTTTTTGCTGTAAATAAACTTAAAGCTCAAAAGATGTCTCTATATTTTACTTTTAACTCATTGTTTTAGCATATAAAGTATGTTGATAAAAGTTCTTATCATTTAACTGCTTAAGAGTCCCTAACTAGTTGAATTATTTTATTAAAAAATAGATGAGCTCTTTAAAATAAATATATCTTATATAAATTTTGTTTCATTAAGTTATTAACACAAACAAGTATTGTGTACAGACCACATGAAAAAATCGTCAAAAAAAAACTCTTTTAACATTTATATGCTTAGCTGTATCATATTTATTTATTAAGAGCTAAAATAATAAGTAAAACAGTATCAAACAACTGTTTCCAACTTTGCTTATGACAATTTTCTCGCCTGTACAATTGAAATTATGTTTTATTTAACTGTTATTATAAACTCTTAAATTTTTGATAACGGATCCGCAGACTATACAGTACCCAACCTATTAAATAATAAAACTGATTAAATGGTAGATCAAAAAACCACAACTTGTTTATATTAATTATTTTGACTAGCATCGTAGGTCATTGATTATTAGAGTAGGTTTGTGTAACAGTAGGCAACCTGATATTTTCGGCTAATTGATATGCGTCGCTTGCGTAAGCTTTCTTTTCTTTATGTTAGTGCTTGTTAAATAATAGTTAACAGTAGATTGCACTTATTACCATAAAAGCAGTCTATGCGACAATCTGCGACCTGGTTTCGTATAATTTTTATTGTTAGTTTTGTTTTCGTAGAGTTGTTTATAACACCCAATTAAGTTAACACGTGCTCAAATGAGTTTCACTTAAATATATTTAATGCTTGAATTTCAAAAAGAACCCATTCAATCTGTTCTAAAATGTTTAAATTTTAATAATACAGCATGTAAACTGTTGAAAAATAACACTATGATTGATTTGTTGGCGTACTTCTAGTGACAAGCTATTTAAAAATACATCTTAAAGAATTTTTTGTAAGTATCAAAAAAAAAACTTTATAACTTTTTTGTAGTAATAATGTAATTTAAAAGGGTTTCTGCTTTAAACTAAAAACATTCAAAAGTGAGTCTAAATTTTTACATAACTTAACTAAAACTGAGTTTATATTTCATAATAAAATAATAAAAATAGATAATGCTATATAAGCAAAAATAAATTGTTGTGCAAATTTACAGCTCTAAATATTTTTCCTGCTTTTCACAATTTTATAAAACGTAAACAGACGTAGTTTAATTGGTGCTTTAAGCTGGAACAACATTATAGTTTATTCATCAAAACAATTATAACTAAAGTATGTGCATATATATTTCTTGTTAGTTTTCAATTGAAATAAAAAAATAAAATAAAAGGTTGACATAGTATGTACTAATTTTTGTTTTCTAAACAGATTTTATGGATTTTTTTGTTTTGAGTTCACTATTTTTTAGAAAAAAAACAAAGACGTAAACTATTTATGTTAGAAGTAGTATATTTATATAACAAACTTTACATACTTTTTATTCCATCACTTTTTCAATACAAAATATTAACAAAAAGTGAAAGTTTAGTATATAAAGGTTTAAATAGATTAGATAAAGAGTTAAAGGTGAGTTGTTATAATTCTTCTACAAGTTTTATAAATCTCAAAAAAAAATTTAAAGTCCTGGTTATTAAGCTTTATTTAATCATAAAACATATCTTTATTTTTTATAAAAATATGTCTAACTATGTCGGGTAAGAATAGGGGTGGGCATCGTACGGGCCGCGGGCCGGATCTGGCCCGCAGAGTGAAAATGACCGGCCCCGACCGTTTTTTAAACTTTAATGGGATCCGGCCCTCAAATGAAAATGACCGGCCCGCGAGCAAACTTATAGTCCCTCAAAGGGTCAATATTACACATTTTTTTACAAAACTTTGTATCATATTTTTACAAAACAAAACTGTAAGAATATGACTTCAACAATATGCTAAAAAAAATTTTTATAAATTAATGTGTTCTACTAAATACACCATTTTGTCCTAATATTTTGTGTTGTTCTAACTTAGTTGGATTATATTTTTGTAGAATTACTCCAAGCAAAGTGTTTTTTATAAGTACGATATTTTATATACGTACCTTTATCAATTATAATGTCAGTTCTATTTATAGACATTATTTAAACATCTGATATGTCTCAATCTACATCTTAAGTTGTCAGACTTGAGAAATTTTTTTGAATTTGAAGGACTTAACAAAGTGATCATCTGTATCTGTAATTCATATTCAGGCCGGATCCGAAACTTTTATTTACATTAGAATCCGACCAGATCTTTATCTCGACTTAAATTAGTTTCCAGTCGGATTCGGATCTTTAAAGTCAGTATTCGGCTTGGTTCGGATACTGGATCCGGTAAATCACTAATTCGAAATGTTCCGGCCCGCAAAAGACTAATTTTTTCCGGATCCGGCCCGTCGATTGAAAAACGTTGCCCACCCTTAGGTTAAAAGTAAACATAAGATAGTGAGTAAAGTTATAATTTAATAATTTATAAATTGTATTTTTAGCATTTATTATGAAAAAAAAAAGTAAACATACACTTTTAAAACACTTCTATTTGCTTTATAAGTACTGTTTTATTGAACATTTTGTTGTATTTAACTTTTTTAAGTCTTAATTAGTGATGCTCTAGACTTAATTTGTAGAAATACAAGGTTACAGTAGTGGCATTGATAATAAAATCGTATCGATGCAAAATATTGAAAAAAAGTATTATATTTTATTAAAAGAACAAATTTAACGAGAGAAAATATAACCCTGTAGAAGTTATAAAAGTGTATAGTGTTTGAAATATTGAATGAACATCTCCAATTGAACTTAAAAAGATAAAACATTTTAAATGAACTCTTGCTAAATTGAAAGAAATTGGATTGGTTTACTCTGTTTCAATTTCAGCTTTTCAACCTCTGTTAGTTTTTAAAACCGGCAGGTTTTAAGCTTAGAAACTTTCCAATTTACTTAAATAATATTTTTTACATTTTCTTAGTTATAAAATCTATAAAATTAGTAATTACCTTGTTTGAAAATAATAACTAGTAGAAGAACAAGTATAGAAAGAAATAATATTGTTCAGTTAATTATACAGCGAAAACAAATAAACAATTTTGATATTAAAAATAAAAGTAAAATAAACAAATAAGCATACGTGTAAAAGTAACACTTAAAATATTTGATAATATACAGGGTTGCTTTTTTTGAGTCAAAAAAAACTGTACTGAGTCACCTTAAACTGCACTGAGTCACAATATAATTTTATAAATTTTATATACAAATTTTTTTAATTCTTTATTAATTAAAAAGAATAAAAAATTAATAAAAATCAACGTCTTTAACAAAGTTGGTTATAAAAAAAAAACCGAGAGTTGTTTTTTTATCCATATCAATGCTTAGACCTAGAGGTAAAAATCTGATAACAGAAAACATTAAAAATATATGGTAAATTGCCAGTTTAACTGCTTCTTTGAAGATAGTTATGTCGGTATGACTTCAATGCAATTTGGTAAAAGGGTAAAAGAACATGTTCAAAAAAGTGTTAAAGAATTCTTAAACTAAGTTGTAAATAAAATAAGTCTAAAAGAGTAGTAAATGCTTCAAAAAAATATTTTATTACAGCGCATCTAGTTAATAACTCTGATTGTGCAAGTAATTATAAGTTGAAATAACTTAAAAACATTAAAAAAAATTTTAACATTTTTGATTTTATTAAGTTTGATGCCATTTGCATTTAAAAAAAAAGCCTAACTTTATAAAAATAAAGATTTTGATTATACTGTTCTTTTGTATTCATAATTAATTTTATAAGTTGTTACCTATGTATAACTTTTTAGTAGCATTGTAATAAAAAGTACTTATGTATTTTTAATTACCATTTGCTTAATTATCATTACTTTTACATTGATTACTTTTTGAATTTATTAACTGTATTTGAAACTTTATTTCTGTTGCTCAGTAAACAACTACCGAGTTAAACAAAAAACATATAATGTTAATAAATTTGAGTCTTGTGTACTTTTGTATTTACTTAGTCTATCTTCTATTAGTATAACGAGTTTTTAATCTGTATTGCATAAAGAAAAGTTAACACCGAATTTTGATAATACATCTGAACAGAATAACAATATAAACTTGGTATAGTTTTTAAATAATTTATATTACATTAAAGTAAAAAATAGTATTTTTTTAATATAAACTGGTTTTTAGTTTTATAAAAACAAATAAATTCATTATTGCTTTATAAAGTTATATAATTGAATGAATGTTAGACTATTTAAATGAATTTTGAGTTAAGAAAAGTGAAAAGTATTTTACTTTATTTTACCTTTTTAAGATTGTTAAAATTTACTTTGTGAATTTAGTTAAAAAATGAAATTTTAAACAGTATTTATAAATACTAATTGTTTTTCTTAAAACTAAAAGTCATTGAAAACGTTAAAGATAACTGTTAGATTTTATTAATAAATATTAATAACTGTTTAGTGTATACAAAGTTTTGGTATAGATAAAAGTAATACCTTCCAGTTATGAACAATTTTTTCAATATGTCCAAGAACAAAGCACGAAAGCATTTCGAAAAAAAAGTTTATCGAAGCATATTGGCATACAAGGTTTGAAAAATAAAATTTATGTAGTAAAACGTTTGAATAACAGTCAGTAAATGCTAAATATGCTAATATATATAAAATATACTTTTTAATATAAACTAAAGAGTTTGTAAGCATTTATATTATTATATATAAATATAAATCTACAAATGTTTTTTATTAAATATGAACGTAAATAAATAAAAAAACTTACGTTTAGACATTTATATTTTTATTTAAAAGGGTTTTTTAAACGGAACAATAACTTTTATAATAAGATACTTTTAATTTAGTTTACACAAAACAGGGCTCCCTAAACTCATATACATAACCGGACCTTTTAAAAAAATTATCTTAATAACAATAGATAATTAATTCCAAATAGTAAGAATCTCCTTTTTTTACTAACCCCAAAATTAATAGTGTGAATTCTAAATTTTCTTTTTAATATACCTCAAAACAAACATTGAAATTTAGCCTATTCTATTTAGTTTTAGGTTAAGATACTCCCATTTTCTATAAGTTTCATTACTTACCCCACAAAATGTAGTGTACTTATTTATTACTAGTTATTACCCCGACTTACAAAAATGGCAACAGTTAGTTTTTGAATAGCGTCATATTTGCACGAGTGTACGCTTTTGCCCCTTATATGTTTTGGTTAAATTTTATATTTTTCAGGTGAAAAGAAGATAACATGTAACGAAATGATTTTAGCTTTGAAACTAAATAAGTTTTTGCTAGATAAAGGTGAAAGAATGAAGACATGTGAGACAATAACTTTGAAAAACGTCACCACGTTTTACAGTTTAGCTAATTTATATCAACTGTACAACGTACCTGAGCAAACTCTGGCTTATATTGAACGTTGTTTTCAAATGGTAGCTGATACTCAAAACTTTTTACACTTAAACTTTAGTCTTGTTGCAAAAATACTTGCAAGCTCTGAGTTGAACCTTCACTCTGAAGTTGAAGTCTTTAATGCAGCAAACAGTTGGTTAAAACACAGCAGTGAAGAACGTAGCAAACATGCAATAGAACTGCTATCAAAAGTTCGGCTTAATCTGCTGTCAAAAGATGCAGTGAGACATCTTTTGAATACAAATTCATCATTTCAAGAAAACATTAAATGTGCTAGAATATTGAATGCAGCTTTAGTTAACGAGAAAACCATTTCAAGTAACTATTCTGAAAGTAGATATTGCAGCCAAAATAAGTTTAATATAATGTTATTAGGTGGCTTTGGACTTAATTATTGCGCTGTAAGAACTGCACTTCAAATCAATGGGAGCAACTTTAGTGATGTTAAAGTTTTACCTGATATGATAAATAAAAGAGTGTTTTCAAAAGTTGTTTGTTTGAAAGGAGAGGTTTATATACTCGGTGGTTATGATGTAAACGCACAAAATATAAGAAGTATTGATAAATATTCACATTCTACTAACAAATGGACCGTAGTAGGTTATATGATTGATGACCGTTATAACTTTTGTGCATGTGCATTTATGATGAAAATATTTATATTTGGAGGTCGGTGTAAAGTAAATCATAATGAAATAATAACGACGGCTAATACTTGTCTACAATTAGATGTCAGTGACAAAAGTTTGAATAAAATTATCGAAATGAGAACGCCAAGATCAGATGCAGCCTGTGTGGTTTTTGAAGGCAACAAAATAGTCTCTGGTGGAAACGTTGATTTTAATGAAGACACAAACACAATAGAGTCATATGATGTTATTGCTGACAAATGGTCATCATTTCCTAGTATGATGCATGGTAAGTGCGGTCATAGTTTGGCTGTTGTTAGAAATTTCTTATTTGTTTTCGATACCTATCCTGGTATAGCTGAGGTTTTTGACAATGTTAGTAATAACTTTGTTGCTCTTAAAAAAGTACATTCTTTCGTTGATTTTGAAGCTGTATCGATAGGTAGTAAGATCATAATCTTTAAAATGAGGAAAAGCAGATAGTTTGTTATGATGTTGATAAAG
This sequence comes from Thalia democratica, assembly GCF_965202585.1. Lineage (NCBI taxonomy): Eukaryota > Metazoa > Chordata > Thaliacea > Salpida > Salpidae > Thalia > Thalia democratica. The sequence goes on from NC_139165.1 coordinate 89,295,638, forward strand.
AGGAATGGTCTGAAGAACCGTATGAAACTACAGAACATCTAATAGGTTTCGCTTGTGCAAAAGTACCTTGGTTCTAAATATTTTTAAGTTATAACAGTTTAAACTAGGGTTTCTGAAGCTTATTTTCATGGTCAATCCCTTTGCAAAAATTAAAAACAAAAAAGTTCGTTCAAGCGAAGTTTATTATAAATTATGATGTCGTACTTTTCTTTTGGTTAATTTTCTTATCAAGTTAAACATTTTTGTTGTTTAAATAAACTTAAAGCTCAAAAAATTTTTCTTTTATTACCTTTAATTTGCTCACTTAATATTATTTTAACATATACAGTATGTTAATTTAAATGTTTACTTTTAAACTGCTTCAGAGACGCTCTTTAGTTGAATTACTATATAGAAAATAATTATACTTTTTAAAATCAATATATCTTACATAAATAAATTATAAATTTATCTTTGTTTGTATAAGTTTTTAAAACAAATAAGTATATTGTACAACCTATAAATAATAAAACTGACTCAATGGTATATCAAAAAACCACAACTTGTTTATATTAATTATTTTGACTAGCATCGTAGGTCATTGATTATTAGAATAAGTTTGTGCAACAGTCGGCAACCTGATATTTTCGGCCAACAGACATGCGTTGCTTGCGTAAGTTTTCTTTTAATTTCTTATTAAAAATATTGTGCAAACCAAAAAATATTTATCTTTTTTAATTAAAAAAATTAATAAAATCTTACTCTATGTACATATAAGTGATTTCTAGCTATTGACTTTTGAAGTTTTGCTGTTAACCAGTGTTTTATAATTTTATACTGTGAAATAAACAAACCATTATTAATATTAACAAAGTTTTTACTATACTTAGCTGCTATAATAAATATTTTAAAACCTTTTATGTTTACGCTTTAAAAGTTATAGTAAGATTTTATAAATATACAAGGTTTGATCAGATATTTTCAAATATCGGGCTCAAGAAACACCTTTATAAATTTAGTTCGTTAACTAGTAAGTTACTTAAAAAAGTGTATTTGTTTCAGTAATTAAAACAATAGTATTATTTTTTTAAAGTGTTTTATAAACAGTAACCTTAAATTTAAGGAGAGTATGCTTAAAGATCAGTGTGATCTAAAGAAAGCTGAATCAGCATTTTTAGAATATTTTATATTAAAATTAATTTTTTATTTATCCTTTTTCCTGACCCACCTTACTCAAAAATTTTAGATATTAGTCAAAAAGTTTAAACAATCAAAATTAAAACCAACATGAAAAAAAGCTTTTTTTTGTTGCTGAACCACCATTTTAAATCTTATAATGACTTTTAAGTATACTAGCCGCATTTAAATTTAAACATTTAAATAAAATTTATGTTTAACTAAAACATCTGAACTAAACAGTTTAACTTCAGCTAAAGAACTTATAGTTTAAGATGGGTGGGTGTCAATTTTGCACGAGCGTCTGTTTTGCACGAGCGTCACTTTTGCACGAAGGGACACTTTTGCACGAGGGGTCACTTTTGCACGGTCGTCACTTTTGCACGAGGGGACACTTTTGCAAGGCGTCACTTTTGAACGGTCGACACTTTTGCATGGCGTCACTTTTGCACGAAGAGGCATTTTTGCACGGCGACATTTTTTCACGATGACAATTCTTTATGGCAGCTTTGTTGCACAACCACACTTTTGCACTTAGAGTCACTTTTGCACGAGATACGTTTTGCATGAAGGTACATTTTTGCACGAGGGGACTCTTTTGCACGGCGTCTTTTTAGCACGAAGAGACACTTATGCACAGAGTCATTTTTGCAAGAGGAGACACTTTTTCTAGGCGACATTTTTTCATGATGACAATTTTTTACGGCAGCTTTGTTGCACAACGACACTTTTGCACAACGTCACTTTTTTAAGATGAAGTTTTACACAGCGACATTTTGGCACTATGACCTTTCCGCACGGAACATCATTTTGCATGAAGTCCAATTAAACGCTTATTTAGATTTAAAACATATAGAAAAACATAAATCTATTGCGTTCGTTTTTTTTTTTATTTAAAAAATGTACTCAGATAAAAATATATATTTTAATGTATTGAAGTACATTTTTTTAAAGATTGATAATATAAATTGAAACCTTTTTTTAACTTTTAAAATAAAACTTTTGTATTAATTATTTTCTAAAAAATCTAAATTTAAAAACAATGTGCATTAAAAAAACCAAAAAATTACTTACTTTCTTGAATCAATTTACTTACATTTAAAGTATTTTTATATCCTATTTCTAAACTAAATTATTTTTTTTGTCCCTTGTATAAATCTTTTATAAATAACTTTAATTTATCTTATCGTTAGTTTGTTTCTAACATCAATTTTTACTGTTTGAAATTTTAAATATTTGGTTTTTTTCCTTAAATATAGGTATGTTATAAAATTTTAGTTTTCAGTTTCTTTTTATGTTACAGATTTGGTACTAGCTAAAAAATACTTTTAATTGGCCTGCATGTAAAATTGATGTTCCGTGCGGAAAAGTCATAGTGCAAAATGTCGCTGTGTAAATATTCATCTTAAAAAAGTGACGCTGTGCACAAGTGTCGTTGTGCAACAAAGCTGCCGTAAAAAATTGTCATCATGAAAAAATGTCGCCTAGAAAAAGTGTCTTCTCTTGGAAGCGTTCATAAGTGTCTCATCGTGCAAAAATGATGCCATTCAAAAATGACGAAAGTGCAGAAGTGTCACCTCGTGCAAATGTGACTCTCCGTGCAAAAGTGTTGTTGAGCAAGAAAGCTGCCGTAAAAAATTGTCATCGTGTAAAAATGTTGCCGTGCAAAAGTGACCCTCCGTGCAAAAGAGTCGCCGTGCAAAAGAGTCCCCTCGTGCAAAAGTGACCATCCGTGCAAAAGAGTCGCCGTGCAAAAGTGTCCCCTCGTGCAAAAGTGACGACCGTGCAAAAGTGACGCCGTGCAAAAGTGTCCCCTCCTGCAAAAGTGACCCTGCGTGCAAAAGTGACGCCGTGCAAAAGTGTCCCTTCGTGCAAAAGTGACCCTTCGTGCAAAAGTGTCCCTTCGTGCAAAAGTGACGTTCGTGCAAAAGTGACCCGTTCCCAGTTTAAGATATATCTTTTTTTACAATTTTTGTTTAATATTTAAAGCAAAGTTTCCAAACCATTTTGAAAACTGCGCTAACTTAAAAAAAACTTAGTCAGTCTTCTTTGTTAACCTACCCAAACCATGTAGTGTAACTTTCAAATCTTCCGTCAATTATACTTCAGACCTAAAATTGTACTTAGAGGTCAGTGTGAGCTGAAAAAAAGCTGAGTCATCAATTTTTCAAAACTTGTTTTGTTTTATTTCGTTTTAATTCATAATATTATCTGTAACCCACGTTACCAAAACAAAAGAATTAGTAAAAAATTAAATTAAAAGAAATAAAATTTAAAATAACATGAAATAATTTTCCATATTGCTGACTTAGCTTTTTTCAGCTTTATTTAGCTTAGATTGACTTTTAAGTATAATAAAACTTTACATCAGAAATTTCGATAAATTTCTAATTTTAATTTATCAGTTATTTTGTTACACTTGATTTATAGATATTTAATAGTTTTAAACTTTTTATGCGAGCTGTTAGCTTTGCTTTTTTACATAGTTTTACAAACTATCATTTTACAATTCTAATCTTCAGGCTTAGTTCTTAAGTGATAGTTTTTTAGTGTCCTATTAAACTAAGTTTGGGTAAAGTACCGAAATCTGTTTGGCTGCGATGTGTTTGCTTAGAATTCAAAAAAGTTGTAGAAGTGTTTTAAAATTCTCTTATTAATGAAAAACTTTCAAAAATATTCAAAATTCGAAACTTTCGTTCATGTTAGTGCAGGGTTTGACAAACTGCGGCCCGAGGGCCAAATGAGGTGCTTAAAGTAAAAATCTGCGGCCCACAAGCTCCTTTTTAGCCAAAATATTACATTTTCAACTTATTAAAATTTAAAGATTTTGTGATAAAAACTAAATTCAATAAAAAATATTTATTACTGTCTAAAATTAGTTTACTTATCATATTTTTGATGATAAATAACATTTTTAAGTGAAAACTAGAACTTTTTTTTAAATAAATTCGGCCCTCAAAAATATTTTATAATTATTGCGGTCTGCGACCAATTTTTCCTAGGGAAATTAGCCCGCGAATTACATAGTGCTGCTTACCCCTGGGTTAGTGCTTATCAAATAGTTGTTGACAGTATAATGCACGCATTACAATAAAAGCAGTCTATTGACAATGTGCGACCTGGTTTTGTATCATTCTTTTTGTTTGTTGGTTTATGTAGAACGGTATACAACATTTTATTAATTTAAAACGTGCTTAAATGGTTTACACTTAAATGTTTTAATAGTTTATATTTTAAAAAGAACCCTTTAAATCTGTTTTTAACTGTTAAAATATTTATTATATAGTATATAAAATGTTGAAAAATAATAACATAATTGATATATTGGCGTACTTTTAGTCACATATATTTAAAATAATTGACTTGTAAAAACATGCTTTCGTTAAAATTAATTGTATACGAGTGTTTTACTTGAGAAAAAATTTATTAATTACGAAAATATTAATGTGTTTTTAACATTAAAACTTTGTATAAGTAGTAATCTAATTTAAAAATATTTTCAGCTTTAAACTGAAATATTGATAAGTAAACCTAATTTTTTATATAAGTTAATAAAAACTGTATATATACGTCATATAAGTTAATTTAATTAGAAAAAAATAAAAAAATTATGATGCTATTTTATAACTGTACAGTAATTACTGTAAAAAAATTTTCTTACAATAGTACTAATTACAATTTATTTATCAAAACAATTTATATAAAAAGTATGAATATTTTTTTTTAGTTTCGCTTTGAAATACAAAAACAAGAAATTATCAAAATTATAAAAAGTATTTACTAGTTTTGTTTTCTAAACAGATTTTTCAGGTTCTGTGGTTTAGTTTTTACAATACTTTAGATAAAAACATAGGTCCTAATAATATCTACAAGTCATTTTTTTTTGCAAAACATTAAACATTTTTTGAGATATAGCTTTTATAAAGTTAAAAATATAGTTATTTTTAGTAACTTAAAAATATATTTAAAAAATGTTTAAGATTTTCGAAAAATAAAAAGTGGCATGTTGATATTAATAAAATCTACATACATATCCATTTTATTTTTTGAAATGTATATAATTTTTGAGATATAGTTTTTGAATATTTTTTCAAGAACTTGAATTGTCGGAATTTGAGTTGTCCAAATTTGAATTGTCATGTAACCCTTTTAAAGATGCGTTTTAAATTATTGTTTATTTAAATAAAATAAAAAAAATAGAAAAAATTAGTTTTTCGAAAAGTATAACAGATAAATGATAAATAAATCTGATGTTTTTAGTTCTTATGTGAAATCTTAAGGTATCACATTTTAAATTGTAAATTGAAATTAAAAAAAAGTTCTCTGTAAGGTTTATTAACATGGTTAAAATTAAAACAGAATAACTTTTAAATAGGTTAAAATCTTATAACTTTAATTTTCAGAGTTTCAATTACCGTGCACCCAAATAAAACTATTAAATTACTAGAATAAATGTAGATTTTTTTTAAAGACATTAAAAGTTGTTTTTATTACAAAATAATTTAGTTTATTTTTATTGTAAAATTAATCATTTCAACAAAATTTAATTAAATTAAGTTGAAATTATCAAATAAGGTATTTAAAAGTAAAATTTTGTTTTACCATTAAACTGCTTTAGAAACGCTAATTAGTTGAATTACTTTATTAAAAACAATAGAGCTTTTCAAAATAAACAAGTCTTATTTCAACTTAGTTTTTATAAGTTTTTAACACAAATAAGTATTCTACACAGACCATTTGAGAAAATCGTCAAAAAATAAAAGAACTTATTTAACATTGGTGTGCCTAGCTTTTGTTAATAGCTAAAAAAACGAGTAAAGTAGAATCAAACAACTGTTTCCGACTTCGCTAATAATAATTTTATCGACTGGACAACTGATATGACAATTTATACATAAGTCATTTATACACAAGTCACCTTTAAATATTTAGTAACTGACACGCAGACTGTATATTGTACAACCTATAATATAAGAAAACTATTTGGATGGTATAACAAAAACCACAACTTGTTTAACCTAATTTAATGTAACCAGCATCGTAGGTGAATGACTGAAAGAGTAGGTTTGTGAAACATTCGGCGAAGGGTTTTTTTCAACAGACATTCGATGATCGAGTAAATTTTCATTTACTTTCGCGTAAAAACTTGTGGAAATCAAAGTTTAATTACTGATCTTTTTTTATCAATTTATGTCTATAATTATTTATGGCGTATAGTCTAACGTTTTTCTTTTTGCAGATTTAAAATAAAACACCTTTAAAAGTTTTAAATTGTTTTTTTATACTTAAAATGTTGTATAACATGTATTTGTTTTTTTTTTATATGTTAACTTTAGATTATGATTTATACTAGATATTTATGTAAATATGCTGGCTCAATTTTAGTAATACAAAAGTATAAATTAAAAACAGGCAGGTAAAAGTTAATGATTTTTTTTTGTGTGAGCCTTCAATAAAGAAGACAATTATCTATTTTCAACTTAATCAGTACTGTATAGATACAAACTAAACTTAAGTTAAACCTACAGTGTTGTATAAAAAGACCAAGTTTTTGTTTAAGTGTCTGTGTTTATAAAGAAGTGCAGTAGTTGTAAAATAACACCTTATTAAAAGTACACATATGGTTATTCCAAACGTAAACAGTTGTAAACTGTATTTTTCACTTAAATAAAGTACTAAAGTAAAACCTATAAAAACAACCGAATGTTGATTAGATAAAGCATATACAAGTAAGTAGTCTTTATTTCAAATGAAACTTGTTTACATAATCTGTTAAGAGTGCATTGCAAACTTAAGTTGTTTACGTATAAACTTACCGAAAAATATATTTACTAAGGGCAATTAAAGGCGATTGAGCAAAAGTCTATTTAATTACAGTTAAAAAATTTAAACTTAACATTTTTTAAAGGGGTGCACTACTATTCAAATTCGGATAACTCAAATTCTTTAAAAAACATTTAAGGGCCACAACTATAAAAGCAATGTATATTTGTCAAATATAAAAAATATATATGTTGGTCAAAGTGATATCTACAAGAAATTTTTTTCTTTTTGCAAAACATTAAATATTTTTTGAGATATAGCTTCTATAAATCAAAAAAAAAAAAAAATTGTATTTTTAAAATTTCGTTAAAAATATTTATGATTTTGCGAAAAATAAAAGGTTGAATATAGATATTAATAAGATCTACATACATAATGTTTTTATTTTTTTAAATTTATATTAGTTTTTAAGATACAGCCTTTTAAATATTTTTTTATGAACTTGAATTGTTGAAATTTTAGTTGTCCAAATTTGAATTGTCATGTAACCCTTTTAAATATGCGTTTTAAATTATTGTCTATCTACAATAAACTCTAAATAAGTAAAAAAAAATGTTTTCATAAAAGTACAACAGTTAAATGATAAATAAAATCTGACGGTTAATATTCGTATGTAAATTTTTAAAGGACTGTACTTTAAACTTTAAATTGAAAAATAAAAGTTCTTCTTAACGTCTAATTAAAAATAAAATAAAATAACTTTTCACGAACCTGAGTTCTTATAATTTGAATTTAAAATTTAAAATAATTTAAAAGAGTCTTTTACAACGAATTGTGAGTAATAAGCTAAATCAACTCACAATTAGCTTATTACTCACAATTCGTTGTAAAAGACTCTTTTGAAGTTATCGAAAAGATCAGACATGCCAAATCAACTAATACAGTTTTAACATCTTTTGACGTAAAGCAATTGTTCACAAATGTACCACTGGAAGAATCAATTAAGATAAGTGCTGACAAATTATATGAAATAAGTAAACCTAATTTAGAGAAGAACAATTTTATAAAGCTGATGAAAATAGCAACGAGTGATGTGCAGTTTAATTTCAACAATACAATTTACAGTCAGATAGACGGCGAAGCCATGGGGTCACCTTTGGGTCCTACTCTAGCGAATATTTTTATCGGATATTTAGAATCCAAAATTGCTAACGACTTGTCTTCACAAGTTGTCTACATAAGATACGTCGACGATTGTTTGGTCATATCCAAAACAGAAAGTGAAAATGAAGATATTTTTCAAAAATTAAACTCTTTACATAAAAAGATTTCTTTTACTAAAGAAGTAGAAGAGAACAACCAGCTGCCATTTCTGGATATATTAATAATAAAAGATAAAACAAGCTTCTTAACGAATGTTTATAGAAAAACAACTTTCACTGGGCAATACTTACACTACCAATCGTTTTGTAGCAAGAAACGAAAAGTAAACCTAATCAAAACGCTGTACCATAGAGCATACAGAATCTGTTCGAAAGAATTACTTCATTCAGAGGTTGAGAGAATAAAAGAAATTTTAATAAAAAATGGTTACCCACCAGATTTGATTAAGAAGGTGATAAAATCACACCACAATAACATAAATCAACCTAGACTACTTGGACCGGAGAAGTTCCCAGCAATATTAAAACTACCTTATATTGGGGAAAAATCACGAGTATTTGAGAGCAAACTAAAAGACTTAACAAAAACATCTTACAATCAAGTGCTTCCAAGAGTTATATTTCTTTCAAAATCTTTATTAAAAGTGCAGTTGAAGAACCCGATACCAGACCAAGACAAAAGTTGTGTAGTATACAAGTTTAATTGCTCTTGCGAAAAGAGCTATATCGGGCAGACCTCTAGGCACTTAAAAACCAGGATAAAAGAACATCTACCTGCTTGTGTATTGAAATTCATCAAACAAGAACCTGAAATAAAGACAATAGCAACAAAAAACGCAGCAAAAAGATCTTCAGTTGCAGAACATCTAATAAATAATAGAGATTGTGCTAGGAAATATGACATATCCAGATTTAGAATAATCCATCATTGCAATAGTGTGTTTGATCTCGTGAAGTTGGAGACTATCTCTATAATTTTGGAGAAACCAGAACTGTGTAAACAGAAGGAATTTGATTATAAAGTGTCTTTATTTAGTTAAATTATCTATTTTTTATCCGTTAGTAGTATTTGAGTTTAATTATTTATTACTTTACACTGATTATTTATTGTGCTTATTACTTTTAAAGTTTTAACTTTTTGTGTTTTTGTTTAAAAACTTATTCATAGTTTTAGAATTGTTCTACTGTTAAGTTCTGACGAAAAGTAGTGTAATACGTTTAAACTATCACAGAAAACTTGAGAGAGTGTTTTATTTATTTGTTTTTGCATTAAATATGAATTAGCTGATAATGTTTGATGTTTTTTATACTTAAAATGTTGTATAATATGTATTTGTTTTTTTTAATGGTTAACTTTAGAATATGATTTATACTAGATGTTTATGTAAATATGTTGGCTCAATTTTAGTAATACAAAAGTATAAATTAAAAACAGGCAGGTAAAGGTTAATGAATTTTTTTTTGTGTGAGCCTTCAATAAAGAAGACAAATACCTATTTTTAATTTAGTTAGTATTGTATAAATACAAACTAAACTTAAGTTAAACCTACATTGTTGTATATAAAGACCAAGTTTTTGTTTAAGTGTCTGTGTTTATAAAGAAGTGCAGCAGTGGTAAAATAACACCATATTAAAAGTACACATCTGGTTATTTTAAACGTAAACAGTTGTAAACTGTACTTTTCACTTATAAAAAGTACTAAAGTAAAACCTATAAAAACAACCGAATGTTGATTAGATAAAGCATATACAAGTAAGTAGTCTTTATTTCAAATGAAAATTGTTTACATAAATGGTTAAGAGTGCATTGCAAACTTTAGTTGTTTACGTATAAATTTATCAAAAAATATATTTACTAAGAGAAATTAAAGGCGATGGAGCATAAGTGAATTTAATTACAGTTAAAAAATTTAAATCTTTTAAAGGGATGCACGACTATTCGAATTCGGAAAACTCAAGTTCTTTAAAAACATTTAAGGGTCACAACTATAAAAGTAATGTATATTTGTCAAGTATTAAAAATATATATGTTGGTCCAAGTAATATCTACAAGAAATTTTTTCTTTTTGCAAAACGTTTAATATTTTTTGAGATATAGCTTATACAAAATAAAAAAAAATATTAGTATCTTTAAAATATCTTTAAAATTATTTAAGATTTTGCGAAAAATAAAAGGTTGCATATAGATATTAATAAGATCTACATACATATTCTTTTTATTTTTTGAAATTTATATTAGTTTTTGAGATACAGCCTTTTAAATATTTTTTCAAAAACTTGAATTGTCGGAATTTCAGTTGTCCAAATTTGAATTGTCATGTAACCCTTTTAAATATGCGTTTGAAATTATTGTTTATCTACAAAAAACTCAAAAAAAGTAAAAAAAATTGTTTTCATAAAAGTTTAACGGTTAAATGATTAATAAAATCTGACGGTTAATATTCTTATGTAAAACTTTAAAGGACCGTTCCTTAAACTGTAATTTGAAAAGAAAAAGTTGTTCTTAACGTCTAATTAAAAATAAAATAACTTTTCACAAACCTGAGTTCTTATAATTTGAATTTTCAGAACTTCATTTATCGTGCACGCAAATAAAACTATTAAACTACTAAAACACATGTTGATCTATTTTTGGACATAGTAAGTTGTTTTTATTAAAAAATAGTTTAGTTTATTTTTATTTAATCATTTCAAGATAACTTGTTTACTTATGTTAAACTGATCAAATAAGGTACATGAAAGTAAAATTGAAGTTTAAATTAAAGATGATAATAGGTATTAATATTGTTCTTGGTTTACCATATCTTAGTTTAGTAAAACGTGGACACTTTTTGATAATTAATAATGCTTTGCATTACTAAACAGTAAACTTATCGGTTTCAAAGCTATAATTATTCTGCATAACAGTTCGTATAAAAAACATCTGCTAAAAAAGCAAACATCTAGTATTTAGCTTTTTTAAAGTCTTAATTAGTGATGCTCTAGGATTAATTTGTCATAATAAAAGGTTACAGTAGAGGCGTTGATAATGTCTTTAAAAAACAAATATGATTAACTACCTTTGAAAAAAATAGTATTACATTTTATTAAAATAATAAAGTTAACAAATGAAAATATGACCTTATTGAAGTTATAAAAGTATATGGTGTTTGAAATATTAAATGAAGATCTTCAATAAAACTTGAAAAAATAAGCAGTTATAAATAAACTTACTGTTAATTGAAAGATATGGGATTGGTCTTCTATATTTCAATTTTAGCTTTTCAACCTCTGTTAGTTTTAATAACCGGCAGGTTTTAAGCTTAGAAACTGTCCTATTTAGTTAACTAGTTGTTTTTTACATTTTTCTCGTTATAAAATCTATAAAAGTAGTAATTACCATGTTCAACAAATAATAACTAATACAAGAGGAAATTATAATTTTCTTTTAACTAAACAGGGTAAAAAAATAAACAACTTTGGTATGATAAAAAAAAGTGACATAAACAAACAAGCATACGTCTAAAAGTAAAACTTAATATATTTGATAATATACAGGGTTGCCACTCTCTGAGTCAAAAAAACTGCTCTAAGTCACCTTAAAATGCTTTGAGTCACAACGATATTTTTATAATTTTTTATAAATCTAAAAGCTTTTAAAAATCAATAAAAATTAACTTTTTTAACAAAATTGTTTTTTGAACTAGTGTAACCGTGAGTTATTTTATTACCCAGACAAATCATTAGACCTAAAGGCAAAGATCCGATATCAGAATATATCAAAAAAAAGCATGGTAGTCTAACAGTTTAACTGCATCTGTGAAGATAGTTATATCCGTATGACTTCAATGCAATTTAGAGAAAGGGTAAAAGAACATGTTCAAAAATTATTGATGAAGTTTTTAAATAGAGTAATAATGAAAATAGATCTAAAATAGTAGTAAATGCTACCAAAAGATTTTCTATTACAGAATACCTAGTTAATAGCTCTGATTATGCGAGTAATTATAAGTTGAAAAGATTTAAAATAACTAGAAAAAAAAATATTTATGATTTTATTAAACTTGAGGCTATATCCATTTTGTTAAGAAAACCTAAGTTGTGTAAAAATAAAGAATTTGATTATACCGTTTCTTTGTTTTCATAATTAGTTTTATAAGTTGATACGTATGTTTAATTTTTTTTAGTTGCATTGTATCAAAAAGTACTTATGTATTTTTAGTTACTATTTGCCCAATTATTATTACTTTTACATTGATTACCTTTTGACTATTTAAACTGGATTTGAACTTTATTTCTTTACTTAGTGAACAAGTACCGAGTTAAGCACAAAACATATAATGTTATTAAATTTGAGCCTTGTGTATTTTTGAAATAAATTAATCTATCTTCTTTTAGTATGACAAGTTTTTAATCTGTATTGCATAAAGAAGGGCTTAACACCGAACTTTGAAGATACACTTAACAGAATAACATAATTAACTTAGTATAGTTTTTAATAATTAATATTACATTAAAATAAAAGTTAGTATTTTTTATTAACACTTTTTTTTATATTTATAAAAACAAAAACCTTATTGCCTTATAAATTTATATCGTTGAATGAATGTTAGACTATTTAAATTATTGTTTAAGTAAGAAAAATTAAAACTATTTTACTGTATTTTAATATTTTAAGATTGTTAAACTTTACTTTGTGAATTTAGTTTAAATGAAATTTTAAACAGCCATAAATACTAGTAGTTTTTCTTAAAACCCTAAGTCATTGAAAATGTTAAAGATAAAAGGTAATTAAAATATACAAAGTTTTAGTATAGATAAAAGTAATACATTCCAGTTATGAACAAGTTTGCTATTGAGTCAAGGGACAAAGCACAAATGCATTTCGAAAAAAATTTATTAAAGAATTTCAATACAAAAGGTTTGAATTATAAACTTTGTACATTAAAATGTTTGTAAAGGCTAAATATGATTAGTTTTTGTGCTTTTGGTTTAGTAACTTTTAATATAAACTAAGTAATTTGTAAGCGTATATATATTGATATATTTTGTAGTCTACAAAAACTCCTTATATTACATGAAAATATAAAAAGTTATGTTGTTTTACAAAATAAAACATTACTATTTTTATTTAAAAGATTATTTTTTAATTGAAACCTATTTTTTATAACGAGATATCTGAAAGTAATTTTACACATTAACTGTACAACTTATAGTTTAACTAAGATTTATTTTTAATTTTCTTTAAAGGATTGTACTGTTAAACAAGTCTAAAGCAGGGTTTTTTAAACTTATTTTCATTACCAGACATTTCCAAAAATTAAAAAGCAATCTACTTTTTTTTTACTAGCCCCAGGATATCTGGTTTAAGTTCTAAATTTTACTTTAACTTTACTTCAGATGCCTTTATTTTTACTTTTCAAAACAAACCCTACAACGTTTAGCCTATACTTTTTAGTTGTTGTTGCCACATTAAGTAACACCCAATATGCCTAGAAACCAACATTTTTTACAAACTTTATTACTTACCATAGAAAATGTAGCGTACTTATTTATTGCCCTCTTACTAGTTATCATCCCCGACTTATTAAAATGGCAACGTGTAGTTTTTGCACTGCGTCATTTTCGCACTAGTGTACGTTTTAGCACCTTATATGTTTTACTTAAACTTAATATTTTTCAGATGAAAATGAGATAAAGAAAAACGAATTGATTTTAGCTTTGAAACTGGGTAAGTTTTTGCTAGATAAAGATAAAAGTACGATGACAAGCAAGTACTTCTTAGAGACAATAACTTTAGAAAATGTTACTACGTATTACAGTTTAGCTAATTTATATCAACTGTACTATATAGCTGAAGAAACTTTGGCTTATATTGAACGTTGTTTTCAAATGGTAGCTGATACTGAAAACTTTTTACACTTAAACTTTAGTCTTGTTGCAAAAATACTTGCAAGCTCTGAGTTAAACCTTCACTCTGAAGTTGAAGTCTTTAATGCAGCAAACAGTTGGTTGAAACACAACAGTGAAGAACGTAGCAAACATGCAATAGAACTGCTATCAAAAGTTCGACTTACCTTGCTGTCAGAAGATGCATTGAGACATCTTTTGGATACAAATTCATCATTTCATGCAAACAGTAAATGTGTTGGAACATTGAATGCAGCTTTGGATTACAAGAAAAACATTTCAAGTAACTGTTATGTAAGTAGATATTGCAACCAAAATAAGTTTAATATAATGTTATGTGGTGGCTTTGGACTAAACTTTTGCGCTGTTAGAACTGCACTTCAAATCAATGGGAACAACTTTAGTGATGTTAAAGTTCTACCTGAAATGATAAATGAAAGAGAGTTTTCTAAAGTTATTTGTTTGAAAGGAGAGGTTTATATACTTGGTGGTTATGATGAAAACGTGCAAAATATAAGAAGTATTGATAAATATTCACCTTCTATTAACAAATGGGTTGAAGTAGGTGATATTATTGATGACCGTTATAACTTTTGTGCATGTGCATTTATGAATAAAATATTTATATTCGGAGGTTTGTTTGAAGTTAATGATGACGGAATAAACACTAGGGCTAACACTTGTTTACAATTAGATGTCAGTGACAAAAGTTGGAATAAAATTACCGAAATGAAAACGCCAAGATCAGATGCAGCCTGTGTGGTTTTTGAAGGAAACATAATAGTGTCTGGTGGTAACGTTGATGTAAATGTAAACACAAACACAGTAGAGTCATATGATGTCATTGCTGACAAATGGTCATCATTTCCTAGTATGATACATGGTAAGCATGAACATTGTTTGGCTGTTGTTAGAAATTTCTTATTTGTTTTCGATAACTATCCTGTTATAGCTGAAGTTTTTGACAATGTTAGTAATAACTTTGTTGCTCTTAAACTACCATATTCCTTCGGAAATTATGAAGCTGTATCGATAGGTAGTAAAATCATAATCATTGAAAATGAGAAAAAGCGGATAGTTTGTTATGATGTTGATAAAGAGGAATGGTCTGAAAAACCGTATGAATCTACAAAACATCCAAAAGGTTTTGCTTGTGCAAAAGTACCTTGGTTTTAAATATTTTTTAAGTAAAGACAGTTTAAACGAGGGTTTCTGAAGCTTATTTTCATGGTCAGTCTCTTTGCAAAAATTAAAAACAGAAAAGTTGTCCACTCTCCTATATTAGTTATCACCAACTACCCTTAACTTTAATTTCACATTACTAATTGCTTTCTCTCATGAAAAAATTAGCCCCAAGGATGATATTGTTGAATTTTAAATCCTAGTCAAAGCAATTTTTATCTACATTTTACTGCAGCAAATAAAACTTTTTATAATGAAGTTAAATTTTGAAACGTATAAATTTAAAAATTGAAAATCTTTGACTGCACTATTATTTAATATCTTATTTAGACCCTTTTTTCGTTACTTCCGCCAAGTTATTAAATTTGCTACCAATAGGAAACCCTGGTTAAACCATTTTTTATTTTTTGAAGGTTTGTAACTTGATAAAAATGAAAAAAAAATTTAACAAACTTTTAAAGAATTTTTTATTTTAAACAGCGTTATAGTAATTTGAAACAAATACTACCTCCTGATTAATTTTTTATAATTATCTTATACTCCACAAATGCTATTTTCGTTCAAGCGAAGTTAATTATAAATTATGTTGTCGTAGTTTTCTTTTGGTTAACTTTCTTATTAAGTTAAACATTTTTGTTGTTGTAAATAAACTTAAAGCTCAAAAAATTTCTCTTTTATTACCTTTAATTTGCTCACTTAATATTATTTTAACATATACAGTATGTTAATTAAAATGTTTACTTTTAAACTGCCTTAGAGACGCTTTTTAGTTGAATTACTATATAGAAAATAATTGAACTTTTTAAAATCAATATATCTTACATAAATAAATTATAAATATATCATTGTTTCTAAGTTTTTAACACAAATAAGTATATTGTACAACCTATAAATAATAAAACTGACTCAATGGTATATCAAAAAACCACAACTTGTTTATATTAATTATTTTGACTAGCATCGTAGCTCATTGATTATTAGAGTAGGTTTGTGCAACAGTAGGCAACCTGACATTTTCGTCCAACAGACATGCGTTGCTTGCGTAAGTTTTCTTTTAATTTCTTATTAAAAATATTGTGCAAACCTAAACATGTTTATCTTTTTTGATTGAAAAAATTAATAAAAATCTTACTCATTGTACACGTAAGTAATTTCTAGCTATAAACTTTTAAAGTTTTGCTGTTAACCAGTATTTTATAATTTTATACAGTAAAATTAACAAAGAAATATTAAAATTAAAAAAGTTTTACTATACTTAGCTGCTAAATAAATATTTTAAAACAATATATGTTTACGCTTAAAAAGTTATTGTAAGACTTTATAAATATACAAGGTTTGACAAAATACTTTCAAATTTCTGGCTCGAGAAAGACTTTATTAAGTTTAGTCCGTTAACTTGTAAGTTACTTAAAAAAGTGTATTTGTTTCAGTAAATAAAACAATAGCATTAACATTTAAAAGTGTTTTATAATCAGTAACTTAAAATTTAAGGAGGTTATGCTTAAAGATCAGTGTGATCTAAAAAAGCTGAATCAGCATTTTTTGAATATTTTATATTAAAATTAATATTTTATTTATCCTTTTTCCTGACCCACCTTACTCAAACATTTTAGATATTAATAAAAAAAGTTTAAAAAATCAAAATTAAAACCAACATGAAAAAAAGCTTTTTTTTGTTGCTGAACCACCTTTTTAAATCTTATAATGACCTTTAAGTATACTACTATTCCCATTAAAATTTAAACATTTAAATAAAATTAATGTTTAACTAAAACATCTGAACTAAACAGCTTAACTTCAGATAAAGAACTAATAGATTAAGATATATCTTTTTGTACAATTTTGTTAAAAATTTGAAGCAAGGTTTTCCAAACCATTTTGAGAACTGCGCTAACTTAAAAAAACTTAGTCAGTCTTCTTCGTTAACCTACCCAAACCATGTAGTGTAACTTTCAAATCAGAAATATATATATACATTCTATACCTCAGACTTAGAATTGTACTTAGAGATCAGTGTGAACTGAGTCATCAACTTTTCAAAGCTTGTTTTGATTTATTTTGTTTTAATTTATAATATTATCTGTAACCCACATTACCAAAACATTAAGAATTAGTAAAAAAATTAATTAAAAGAAATAACATTTAAAATAACATGAAATAGTTTTTCATATGGCTGACTTAGCTTTTTTTTCAACTTTATTCAGCTCAGATTGACTTTTAAGTATAATAGAACTTTAAATCAGAGCTTTTGATAAGTTTTTAATTTTAATTTATCAGTTCTTTTGTTTCACTTGATCTATAGATATTTATAGTTTTAAACTTCTTATGCGAGTTGTTAGCTTTGTTGTATTTATATAGTTCCACTAACTATTCTTTTACATTTCTAATTTTCAGGCTTAGTTATTAACTGATAGTTTTTTAGTGTCCTATTAAACTAAGTTTGGGTAACGTACTGAAATTTGTTTGGCTGCAGTGAGTTTGTTTATAATTTAAAAAAGTTGTTAAAGTGGCTAAAAATTCTACTTTTAACAAAAAAGCTTTAAAAAGTGTGCAAAATTTTGAAATTTTTGTTTATGTTACTGCTTATTTAGTGAGTTTTGATCGTAGATTGCACGCATTACCATAACAGCAGTCTATGCGACAATCTGCAACCTCGTTTTGTATTTTTCTTGTTGTATGTTTGTTTTTTGTAAAATTATTTTTAATATTCTATTAAGTTAAAACGTGCTTAAACAGTTTTTAAAGCTTAAATTTCAAAAAGAGCCCTTTCAATCTGTTCTTATTGTTTAAATATTAATAACTTAGCATAAAACTGTTGAAAAATAATGCCATAATTGATATATTGGCGTATACTTGGTGACAAGCTATTTAAAAATACATGACTTGTTAAAACATGCTTCCGTTTAAATTTAAAATTATACGAGTGTTTTATTTTAAGTTTTTTTTATTGATATCCAAAAATTTAATGATTTTTTAACAACTTCGTATTAGTATCGAAGTAATTCAAAACTAGTTTCTGCTTTTAACAAAAATATTGAACAATGGATCAAAATTTTTGTATAACCCAAGTAAAATTGTAGCTCATAACTATAACTCATAATAAAATAATACAAAAAACAAGTTTAAAAAAAAATATTGTGCTTTTTTATTACTAAACAGTGTACAGTAATTACTCTAGAATACATTTTTGCTTTAGAAAAATCAGTATAGCATAAACAGACTCATTTTAGTATTTGATGCTAAAATAACATTGCAATTTATTTATCAAAACAATTTAAAGTAAAAAATATGTACAAATTTTTTTTTAGTTTTGCTTTGAAAAACAAAAACAAAATAAATTTTTTTGTCGTATATACTAGTTTTTGTTTTCTAAAAAGATTATTTAGGTTTCGTGGTTTTGTTTACAAAGTACATTTTTTTTTTTAAATGTGTCAAACATTGTCGGGTAATAAGTAAACATTGAAAAGTGAGTAAAGTTTTAGTTTTTAATTCAGTAATTATATTTTGAGCTTTTATCCATAAAGAAAATTTAGAAAACATCAACTGTTAGTAAAATTTTTAAAGCAATTTTAGTTGTTTACAGAAGTACTGTTTTATTGAAAAGTTTTAAAATTTTATATAATATAAATATTTTTATATTTCAGTTCATACTTAATTATAAACTTTTTAGCTACCATTTTGTGCAAGCCTTTAATAAAAAAAAACAAAAATATTTTTTAACTTAGTTAGTATTTTATGTATACAAACTAAACTAAAACTAAACCTACATAGCTGTATATAAAAGTTGAGTTTTCGTTTAAGTGTCTGTGTTTATAAAGAAGTACAGTAGTTGTAAAATCAAATTATAATAAAAGTACATATTTCGTTATTTTAAAATTTAACAATTTTTAACAGTATTCCTCACTTAAAAGAAAAGTAACGATTTAATAACAACGAAAATGTTAATGTAACAAACTAAAAAAATTGAGAATAAAGCATATAAATAAGTGGACTTTATTTTAAATGAAACTTGATTACATATTTTGATAAGAAAGCATTGCAAACTACAGTTGCTTACATAAAAACTTATCAAAAAAGTGTATTTACTTAAGGCAATACTTAAGGCAATTGAAAGCAAAGAACCTAAAGTTTATCTATTTACTATCAAAAAGATTAAACTTACAATTGTTTAAAGGTGTTTTTAAATTATCTTTTACTACCAAATACTCAGAAAAATGTAGAACAAAGAAGTTATTATGAAAGTATACAAATAAGTGACAATTAAAAAACTAGTGATTCAAGTTCTTATGTAAAATCTTAAAGTACCACGTTTTAAACTGTAAATTGAAATAAGAAAAAATTTCTCCTTAAGTTCTATTGACATGGTTAAAATTAAAATAAAACAACTTTTTAATAACTTAATATCTCATAATTTGAATTTAAAGAATATCAATTATTGTGCACCCAAATAAAACTATCAAACTACTAAAACACATTTGGATCTTTTTTTGGACATAATAAGTTGTTTTTATTACAAATAAATATAGTTTATTTTTATACCAAAATTAATCGTTTCAACAAAATTAAATTGAGTTGAAATTATCAAAGAAGGTATTTAAAAGTAAAATTGTAGTTTAAACTAAAAATATAGATAGGTTTTAATATTGTTCTTGCTTTACCAATGGTTACTTTAGTACTTTAAGACTTTTTGATTATTGATAATGCTTTTGCATGACTAAAACTTTTAAACTAATACAACAACAGTAAACTTATTGTTTTAAAAACTATAAATATCTGCAAAAAATAAATGTTAAAATAAAAGGTAACAGTTGTAGCATTGATAATAAAATCGTACCGATATAAAATCTTGAAAAATAGTATTATATTTTATCAAAAGAACAAAGTTAACGAAAGAAAACATGATCCTGTAGAAGTTATAAAAGTATATAGTGTATGAAATATTGAAAGAACATCTTCAATTAAACTTAAAAAAAAATAAACATTTTAAATAAACTCTTGCTTAATTGAAAGTCTGGGGTTTGTCTAAAAACTCTTTGAGTCGAAAAAAGAACTGCCATTAGTGACCGTGAGATTTTTATAATTCTATTTAAACTTAAAAACTTTATAAAATCAATAGAAATTAAATTCTTTAAAAAATTGGTTATAAAATAGTGTTACCGAGAGTTATTTTTTATCCAGACCAATCATTAAACCTAAAGGCAAAGATCAAATATCAGAATACATAAAAAAAGAATGGTAGTCTATCAGTTTAACTGCTTCTTTGAAGATAGTTATGTCGGTATGACTTCAAGGCAATTTGATAAAAAGATAAAAGAACATATTTCAAAAAACATTGATGAGTTTAGTAATTTAAGTAAAAACGAAAATCAATCTAAATGAGTAGTAATTGCTACAAAAAGATTTGCTATCGCATAACACTTAGTTAATAGTTCTGATTGTGCAAGTAATTATAACTTAGAAAGATTTAAAATTATAAAATATAATTTTAACATTTTTGATATTTTTAAATTTAGGATAATATGAATTTTAATAAGTAAACTTAAATTGCGTAAAAACAAAGATTTTTATTTTACTGTTTCTTTGTTTTCATAATAAGTTTTATAAGTAGTTACGTATGTTTTATTTATTTTTTAGTTGTATTGTAATTAAAATTATTTATGTTTTTTTATTTACCCTTTCGTCAATTATGATTACTTTTACATTGATTACCTTTGGACTATATAAACTGAATTTGGAGCTTTATTTTTGTTTTTTAGTAAACAACTACCGAGTTTAGCACAAAACATATAAAGTTATTAAATTTGAGTCTTGTGTACTTTTGTAATTAATTAGTCTATTTTCTTTTAGTATGACATTGTTTTAATCTGTATTGCTTAAAGAAAAGTTAACACCGAACTTTGAAAATACATTTTAACAGAATAACAATATAAACTAAGTATAGTTTTTAAATAATTTATATTACTTAAAATTAAAAACTAGTATTTTTTATTTACACTGTTTTTATATTTATAAAAACAAATACATTAATGCTTTATAAAGTTATATTGTAGAATAAATGTTAGACTATTTATATTAATTTTTAGTAAAAAAAAAAGAAAAATATTTAACTTTTTTTACTTTGTAAGATTATTAAACTTTACTTTGTGAATTTAGTTTAAAATGAAATTTTAAACAGCCATAAATACTAGTAGTTTTTTTTCAAAATCCTAAGTCTTTGAAAATGTTGAAGATAAATGTCATATTTTACTAATAGATAGTAAAAATTGTTTAGTTTATACAAAATTATATTATAGATAAAAGTAATACCTTCCAGTTATGAACAAGTTTGCTATTTTGTCAAGGGATAAAGCACAAAAGCATTTCGAAGAAAATTTAAAAAAGAATTTCAACAAACAAGGTTTGAAATTCAAACTTTGTATAGTAAAATGTTTGTAAATGCTAAATATGATTAGTTTTTGTAAATTTTGTTTAATAATTTAATAGCTAAGTAGTTTGTATTGTTATATTTAGTAGAGGTCCACAAATATTTTTTATATAATAAGAAAATATTAAAATCATGTTCCTTTTACCGAGTAAAATATTACTATTTTATTTAAAAGGTTTTTTTTACAGAAACTTAGCTTTTATAACCACATATCTGAAAGTAAATATAGATATTTAACTATAAAACTTAAAGTTTAACTAAGATTTATTTTTATTGTTTTTTAAGGCTTGTAATATTAATCAAGCCTAAAGCAGGGTTTCTCAAACTTTTTTTCATTACAAGACATTTCCAAAAATTAAATAGCAATCTCCTTTTTTTTTACTAGCCCCAGAATATCTGTTGTAAGTTCTAAATTTTACTTTAACTATACTTCAGCTGCCTTTACTTTTACTCTTCAAAACAAACCCTACAACCTTTAGCCTATACATTTTATCTGTGTTTTACATATTAAAAACTGCCCGGTGGGTTTAGATACTCCCATTTTCTACAAGTTTCATTACTTACCCCAGAAAATGTAGTGTACTTATTTATAGCCCTCTTACTAGTTATCACCCCGACCTATTAAAATAGCAACGGGTAGTTTTCGAACGGCGTCATTTTTGCACGAGTGTAGGCTTTTGCCCCTTATTTAATATTTTTCAGACGATAAGAAGATAACAGAACACGAATCAGTTTTAGCTTTGAAACTGGATAAGTTTTTAAGGTGAAAATACGACGAAAAGCGAGTACTTAGAGACAATGACTTTGAAAAACGTCACCACGTTTTACAGTTTAGCTAAATTATATCAACTGTACAACGTTGCTGAGCAAACTCTGGCTTATATTGAACGTTGTTTTCAAATGGTAGCTGATATTGAAAATTTTTTACACTTAAACTTTAGTCTTGTTGCAAAAATACTTGCAAGCTCTGAGTTGAACCTTCACTCTGAAGTTGAAGACTTTAATGCCGCAAACAGTTGGTTGAAACACAACAGTGAAGAACGTAGCAAACATGCAATAAAACTGCTATTAAAAGTTCGGCTTAATGTGCTGTCAAAAGAAGCATTGAGACATCTTTTGAATACAAATTCATCATTTCATGCAAACAGTAAATGTGTTGGAATATTGAATGCAGCTTTAATTAACAAGAAAAGCATTTCAAGTAACTGTTCTGAAAGTAGATATTGCAACCAAAATAAGTTTAATATAATGTTATGTGGTGGCTTTGGATTAAACTTTTGCGCTGTTAGAACTGCACTTCAAATCAATGGGAGCAACTTCAGTGATGTTAAAGTTCTACCTGATATGATAAATGAAAGAGAGTTTTCTAAAGTTATTTGTTTGAAAGGAGAGGATTATATACTTGGTGGTTATGATGAAAACGTGCAAAATAGAAAAAGTATTGATAAATATTCACCTTCTACTAACAAATGGACTGTAGTAGATGATATGATTGATGACCGTTGTAACTTTTGTGCATGTGCATTTATGAATAAAATATTTATATTTGGAGGTTTGTTTGAAGTAAATTATGACGGAATAAACACTAGGGCTATCACTTGTTTACAATTAGATGTCAGTAACAAAAGTTGGAATAAAAATACCGAAATGAGAACGTAAAGAGCAGATGTAGCCTGTGTGGTTTTTGAAGGCAACATAATAGTATCTAGTGACAACGTTGATGTAAGTGATGAAACAAACACAGTAGAGTCATATGATGTTTTTGCTGACAAATGGTCATCATTTCCTAGTATGATGCATGGTAAGTGCGGTCATAGTTCGGCTGTTGTTAGAAATTTCTTATTTGTTTTCGATACCTATCCTGGTATAGCTGAGGTTTTTGACAATGTTAGTAATAACTTTGTTGCTCTTAAAAAAGTACATTCTTTCGTTGATCTTGAAGCTGTATCGATATGTAGTAAGATCATATTCATTCAAAATGAGAAAAAGCAGATAGTTTGGTATGATGTTGATAAAGAGGAATGCTCTGACAAACCGTATGAAATTACAGAACATCTAATAGGTTTCGCTTGTGCAAAAGTACCTTGGTTCTAAATATTTTATAAGTTATAACAGTTTAAACCAGGGTTTCTCAAGCTTATTTTCATGGTCAACCTCTTTGCAAAAATTAAAAACAAAAAAGTTGTCCACTCTCCTATATTAGTCATCGCCAATTAACTTTAAATTTTACGTCACATTACTAATTACCTTCCCTCATGACCAAAATTAGCCCCAAGGAGGATATTGCTGAATTTTATATCCTATTCGAAGTAATTTTTATCTACATTTTACTGCAGCAAATAAAACTTTTTATAATGAAGCTAAGTTTTAAAACGTAGAAATTTAAAAATTGAAATTCTTTGACTGCACTGTCATTAAATACTCTTTTCACACCCTTTTTTATTTATTTCCGCCAAATTATTAATATCGCTATTTTTAGGAAGCCATAGTTAAACCATTTTTTATTTTTTAAAGGTTTATAACTTGATAAAAATAAAAAATTATATATCAAAAACAAACCTTTAAAGAAATTTAAATTTTAAACAGCTTTATAATAAATTGAAACAAAAATTACCTCTTGATTAAGTTTTTATAATTATCTTGTACTCCACAAACGCTATTTTTGTTCAAGCGAAGATTATTATAAATTATGTTATCGTACTTTTCTTTTCGTTAACTTTCCTAATAAGTTTACTTTAAAAATTTTAACTTTCTTGATAAGTAAGTATTTTTGTTGTTCTAAATAAACTTAAAGCTCAAAACATGTCTCTGTATTTTACTTTTAACTTGCTTACTACTTTTAACTTGCTTTTACTTTTAGCATATACAGTATGTTGATAAAGTATTTATCATTAAACTGCTTAAGAGTCACCAATTAATAGAATTATTATATAAAAAAAATAGATGAGTTATTTGAAAGAAATATATTTTATAAAAATTTTGTCAATATATAAAAATTAACATAAGTATTGTGTACAAACCATATGAGAAAATCGTCAAAAATAGAAGAACTTTTTTATCATTTATATGCTAAACTGCAACATAAGAGCTGAAACAATAAATATAAAAAAATCATACAACTGTTTCTAACTTTGCTAATAAAAATTTTATTTACTGTACAATTGATATGATAATTTAATTTAATTGTTTAATAAAATATCATTAAGTCTTTGGTAACGGACCCGCAGACTATATATTGCCTAACTTATTAAATAAGAAATTTAATCGGAGTTTATATAAAAAAAAACACAACTAGTTTATCTCAATTAGTTTGACTAACATCGTAGGTCATTGATTATTAGAGTAGGTTTGTGCAACAGTCGGCAACCTGATATTTTCGGCCAACAGACATGCGTTGCTTGCGTAAATTTTCTTTTAACTTCTTGTTAAAAATGTTTGCAACCAAATATTAATCCTTTTTTAATTAAAATGAAGAAAATCTTACTCTTTGTACATGTAAGTGATTTCTAGCTATTAACTTTTGAAGTTTTGCCGTTAACCAGTATTTTAAGATTTTATACAGTAAAATAAATTAATAAATTGACAAAGTGTTTTTTGTACTTAGCTGCTTGATATATATTTGAAGTTATAGTAAGATTTTATAAATTTACAAGGTTTGACAACATACTTTTTAATATCTGGCTCGAGAAAGACATTCATATAAGTTTAGTTCGTTTACTAATAAGTTACTTACTTAAAAAAGTATATTCGTTTTATTGAAAAAAAAAAGAATTTCTTTATTTAAAAATGTTTTCCAAACAGTAACCTAAAGTTTAAGGAAAGTATACTTTAAGGTCAGTGTGATATAAAACAACTGAGTCGTTATTTTTTATATAATTTCTTTCGATTTTAATTTTTTAACTATGTTTTTCCGACCCACCTAACCCAAACATGTTAAATATTAATCGGAAAAGTTTAAACAATCAAAATAAAAAAAAAAACAACATAAAAAAGCTTTTTTTTTTTGCTGAATCATATTTTTAACCATAGACTGACCTTAAAGTTTGATAGCCGCATTTAAAACTAAATATTCAAAATAAAACTAAATATTCAAAATCAAACTTAATGTTTAACTTAAAACACCTGAACTAAGAACTTAACTTCAGCTAAAGAACTCACAGTTTAAAAAATAATTGTTTTTTACTGTTTTTGTTAAACATTTGTTTGAGTACATCTGATGCAGTGTTTTCAAAACTGATTTTGAGAACCGCCCCCTCTTTAAAAAAGTTAGTCAGCCCTATTTGTTAAACTACCTAAAATATCTAGTGCAAGTTTCAAATATTGCGTCAATTATACATCAGGCCGGAAATTGTACTTAGAGGTCAGTGTGAGCTGAAAAAAGCTGAGTCATCAACCTATCAAAGCTTGTTCTTTTGATATTGTTTCAATTTATACTTTTATCCCTAACCCACGTTACCAAAACATGTTAAAAAATAGTCAGAAGTTATTATAAAAAAATAAAAATTAGTTTTCAGAAAAAATTTATTAATTACGAAAATGTTAATGTGTTTTTAACTTCAAACTTTGTATTAGTAATAATGTAATTCAAAAATATTTTCTGCTTTAAACTGAAATATTGATAACTAAACCTAATCTTTTATATAAGTTAATAAAAACTGTATTTATACGTCGTATAAGTTAATTTAATTAAAAAATATAAAAAAAATATGGTGTTATTTTGTAACTGTACAGTAACTACTGTAGAAGTTTTTCTTATAAAAGTACTAATTACAATTTATTTATCAAAACAATTTAAATAAAAAATATGAATAATTTTTTTTTTAGTTTTGCTTTGAAATACAAAAACAAAAATTTATCAAAGTTATAAAAAGTATTTACTAGTTTTGTTTTCTAAACAGATTTTTTAGGTTCTGTGGTTTGGTTTTTACAATACTTTAGATAAAAACATAGGTCCCAACAATATCTACAAGCCAATTTTTTTTTCTTCAAAAACATTAAACATTTTTGATATATAGTTTTGATAAAGTAAAAAATATAGTTATTTTAGTAACTTAAAAATATATTCAAAAAATGTTTAAGATTTTGCGAAAAACAAAAAATGGGAAGTTGATATTAATAAGATCTACATACATATTCTTTTTATTTTTTGAAATTTATATTAGTTTTTGAGATATAGTTTTCGAATATTTTTTCAAGAACTTGAATTGTCGGAATTTGAGTTGTCCAAATTTGAATTGTCGTGTAACCCTTTTAAAGATGCGTTCTAAATTATTGTTTATTTACTAAAAACTCCAAAAAATTGAAAAAAATAGTTTTTTGAAAAATATAACGGATAAATGATAAATAAAATATGATGCTTTAAGTTCTTATGTGAAATCTTATGATACCACATTTTAAATTGTAAATTAAAATTGAAAAAAGTTCTTTGTAAGGTTTATTAACATGGTTAAAATTAAAACAGAACAACTTTTAAATAGTTGAAAATCTTATAATTTAAATTTTCAGAATATCAATTACTGTGCACCCAAATAAAACTATTAAATTATTAAAATATATGTAGATTTATTTTTAAATACATTATAAGTTGTTTTTTTGCAAAATAATTTAGTTTATTTTTATTGTAAAATTAATCATTTTAACGAAATTAAATTAAATTAAGTTGAAATGATCAAATAAAGTATTTAAAAATAAAATTTTGTTTTACCATTAAACTGCTTTATAAACGCTAATTAGTTGAATTACTTTATAAAAAACAATAGAGCTTTTTAAAATAAACAAGTCTTATTTAAATTTAGTTTTTATAAGTTTTTAACACAAATAAGTTTTGTACACTTGAGAAAATCGTCAAAAAATAAAAGATCTTTTTTAATATTGGAGTGCCTAGATTTCGTTAATAACTAAAAAAAAACAAGTAAAGTAGAATCAAACAACTGTTTCCAACTTCGCTAATAACAATTTTGTCGACTGGACTACTGATATGACAATTTATACATTAGTCATTTACAATTAAATATTTAATAACTGACACGCAGACTGTATATTGTACAACCAATAAACTAACAAAACTGATTGGATGGTATAACAAAAACCACAACTTGTTCAATCTAATTTAATTTGACCAAAATCGTAGGTGATTGACTGAAAGAGTAGGTTTGTGAAACACTCGGCGAAGGGTTATTTTCAACAGACATTCAATGATCGAGTAAATTTTCATTTACTTTCGCGTAAAAACTTGTCTAAATCAAAATTTAAACACTGATCTTTTTTTATCAATTTATGTCTATAGTTATTTATGGCTTACAGTCTAACGTTTTTCTTTTTGCAGGTTTAAAATAAAATACCTTTAAAAGTTTAAAATGTTTTTTATACTTAAAATGTTGTATAATATGTATTTGTTTTTTTTTATATGTTAACTTTAGATTATGATTTATACTAGATATTTATATAATTATGCTGGCTCAGTTTTAGTAATACAAAAGTATAAATTAAAAACAGGCAGGTAAAAGTCAATGATTTTTTTTTGTGTGAGCCTTCAATAAAGAAGACAATTATCTATTTTCAACTTAATCAGTACTGTATAGATACAAACTAAGCTTAAGTTAAACCTACAGTGTTGTATATAAAGACCAAGTTTTTGTTTAAGTGTCTGTGTTTATAAAGAAGTGCAGTAGTTGTAAAATAACACCATATTAAAAGTACATATCTGGTTATTTCAAACGTAAACAGTTGTAAACTGTATTTGTCACTTAAAAAAGTACTTAAGTAAAACCTATAAAAACAACCAAATGTTGATTAGATAAAGCATATACAAGTAAGTAGTCTTTATTTCAAATGAAACTTGTTTACATGGTCGGTTAAGAGTGCATTGCAAACTTTAGTTGTTTACGTATAAACTTACCGAAAAAATAGTTACTAAGGGCAATTAAAGGCGATGGAGCAAAAGTGTATTTAATTACAGTTAAAAAATTTAAACTTCAAATTTTTAAAGGGGTCCACGACTATTTTAATTCAGATAACTCAAAATCTTTAAAAAAATTTTAAGGGCCACAACTATAAAAGTAATGTATATTTGTCAAATATAAAAAATATATATGTTGGTCCAAGTAATATCTACAAGCCATTTTTTCTTTTTGCAAAACATTAAATATTTTTTGAGATATAGCTTATATAAAGTAAAAAAAAATATTAGCAACTTTAAGATATCTTTAAAAATAATTTAAGATTTTGCGAAAAATAAAAGGTTGCATATAGATATTAATATGATCTACATACATATTCTTTTATTTTTTAAAAATTTATATTAGTTTTTGAGATACAGCCTTTTAAATATTTTTTAAAGAACTTGAATTGTCGGAATTTCAGTTGTCCAAATTTGAATTGTCATGTAACCCTTTTAAATATGCATTTTAAATTATTGTTTACCTACAAAAAACTCAAAAAAAGTAAAAAAAAAAATTTTTCATAAAAGTACAACGGTTAAATGATTAATAAAATCTGACAGTTAATATTCTTATGTAAAATTTTAAAGGACCGTACCTTAAACTGTAAATTGAAATAAAAATTTCTTCTTAACGTATAATTAAAAACAAAATAACTTTTCACGAACCTGAGTTCTTATAATTTGAATTTTCAGAATTTCATTTATCGTGCACGAAAATAAAATTATAAAACTACGAAAACACATGTTGATCTGTTTTTGGACATAGTAAGTTATTTTTATTAAAAAAATAGTTTATTTAATTTTATTTAATCATTTCAAGATAACTTGTTTACTTATGTTGAACTGATCAAATAAGGTATATAAAAGTAAAATTGAGGTTTAAACTAAAGATGATAATAGGTATTAATATTGCTCTTGGTTTACCATATGTTAGTTTAGTAGAACGTAGACACTTTTTGATAACTAATAATGCTTTGCATTACTAAACAGTAAACTTATCGGTTTCAAAGTTATAATTATTCTGCATAACAATTCGTATTAAAAACATCTGCTAAAAAAGCAAACATCTAGTATTTAACTTTTTTAAAGTCTTAATTAGTGATGCTCTAGGATTAATTTGTCACAATAAAAGGTTACAGTAGAGGCATTGATAACTTCTTTAAAAAACAAATATGATTAACTACCTTTTAAACGATTAGTATTATATTTTATTAAAATAATAAAGCTAACAAATAAAAATATGATCCTATAGAAGTTATAAAAGTATACGGTGTTCGAAATATTGAATGAAGATCTTCAATAAAACTTAAAAAAGTATGCAGTTATAAATAAACTTATTGTTAATTGAAAGATATGGGATTGGTCTACTACATTTCAATTTTAGCTTTTCAACCTCTGTTAGTTTTAATAACCGGCAGGTTTTAAGCCTAGAAACTATCAAATTTACTTAACTAGTTTTTTTTTAAACATTTTTCTCGTTATAAAATCTATAAAATTATTAGTTACCATGTTCAACAAATAATAACTAATACAAGAAGAAATTATAATTTTCTTTTAACTAAACAGGGTAAAAAAATAAACAACTTTGGTATGATAAAAAAAAGTGACATAAACAAATAAGCATACGTCTAAAAGTAAAACTTAATATATTTGATGATATACAGGGTTGCCACTCTCTGAGTCAAAAAAAACAGCTCTAAGTCACCTTAAACTGCTCTGAGTCACAACGAGATTTTTATAAATTTTTATAAATCTAAAAGCTTTTAAAAATCAATAAAAATTAACTTTATTACCAAAATTGGTTTTAAACTAGTGTAACTGTGAGTTATTTTATTATCCAGACCAATCATTGGACCTAAAGGCAAAGATCCGATATCAGAATATATCAAAAAAAAGCGTGGTAGTCTAACAGTTTAACTGCATCTGTGAAGATAGTTATATCCGTATGACTTCAAAGCAACTTAGTAAAAGGATAAAAGAACATATTTTAAAGATTATTGATGAAGGTTTTAAATTGAGTAATAATGTACATAGATCTAAAATAGTAGTAAATGCTACCAAAAGTTTGCTATTACAGAATACCTAGTTAATAGCTCTGATTGTGCGAGTAATTATAAGTTGAAAAGATTTAAAATAGTTAGAAAAAAAAAATATTTATGATTTTATTAAACTTGAGGCTATATGCATTTTGTTAAGAAAACCTAAGTTGTGTAAAAATAAAGAAATTGATTATACTGTTTCTTTGTTTTCATAATTAGTTTTATAAGTTGTTACGTATGTTTTATTTATTTTTTAGTTGTATTGTAATAAAAAGTACTTATGTATTTTTAATTACTATTTGCTCAGCTATTATTACTTTTACGTTGATTACTTTTTGACTATTTAAACTGGATTTGAACTTTGTTTCTTTTCTTAGTAAACAACTACGGAGTTAAGCACAAAACATATAATGTTATTTAATTTGAGTCTTGTGTATTTTTGAAATAAATTAATCTATCTTCTTTTAGTATGATAAGTTTTTAATCTGTATTGCATAAAGAAGAGTTTGACACCGAACTTTGAAAATACATCTTAACGCAATAACAATATAAACTTAGTATAGTTTTAAATAATTTATAGTTACATTAAAGTAAAAATTAGTATTTTTTGTTTATACTGTTTTTTATATTTATAAAAACAAATACATCATTGCTTTATAAATTTATATCATTTAATATATGTAAGACTATTTAAATTATCTTTTAAGTAAGAAAAATTAAAACTATTTTACTGAATTTTAATTTTTTAAGATTGTTAAACTTTACTTTGTGAATTTAGTTTAAAATGAAATTTTAAACAGCCATAAATACTAGTAGTTTTCCTTAAAACCCTAAATCATTGAAAATTAAATTATGTTTAAGATAACCGTTATTAAAATATTGTTCAGTGTATACAAAGTTTTAGTATAGATAAAAGTAACACCGTCCAGTTATGAAGAAGTTTGATATTGAGTCAAGGGATAAAGCACAAAAGTTTTTCGAAGAAAATTTAAAAAAGAATTTCAACAAAAAAGGTTTGAATTATAAACTTGGTACATTAAAATGTTTGTAAATGCTAAATATGATTAATAATAATAATGATTTTTGTGCTTTTTGTTTAGTAATTTTTAATATAAACTAAGTAATTTGTAAGCATATATATATATTTATATTTAGTAGTCTACAAAAACTTCATATATAAAATGAAAATAAAAAATTATGTTCGTTTTAGTGAATAAAACATCACTAATTTATTTATAGGATTTTGTTTTATCGTAAACCTATTTTTTATAACCAGATATCTGAAAGTAATTTTTCCTATTTAACTGTGCTACTTACAGTTTAACTAAGATTTATTTTTAACCTTCTATAAAGGGTTGTACATTAAACAAGTCTTAAGCAGGGCTTCTCAAACTTATTTTCATTACTGGACATTTCCAAAACATTTTATAGAAATCTACTTATTTTTACTAGCCCTAGAATATCTGTTGTAAGTTCTAAATATTCATTAAACTATACTTCAAATGCCTTTATTTTTACTCTTTAAAACAAACTCTCTATGTTTAGCCTAAACTTTTTAGTTGTAGATGCCATGTTAGTTATTGCCCGGTGGGTTTATATACTCCTATTTTCTGCAAGTTTCATTACCTACTCTAGAAAATGTAATGTAATTATTTATAGCCCTCATACTAGTTATCTACCTCGACCTATTAAAATGGCAACAGGCACTGCATCATTTTCGCACGAGTGTATGCTTTAGCACCTTATACGTTTTAGATAAACTTTATATTTTTCAGATAAAAATGAGATATTGAATCAAGATATCAAGTTTGATAAGAAAAACGAATTGATTTTAGCTTTGAAACTGGGTAAGTTTTTGCTAGATAAAGATAAAAGTACGAAGACAAGCGAGTACTTCGAGACAATAAATTTGAAAAATGTTACCACGTATTACAGTTTAGCTAATTTATATCAACTGTACAGCGTTGCTGCGCAAACTCTGGCTTATATTGAACGTTGTTTCCAAATGGTAGCTGATACTGAAAACTTTTTACACTTAAACTTTAGTCTTGTTGCAAAAATACTTGCAAGCTCTGAGTTGAACCTTCACTCTGAAGTTGAAGTCTTTAATGCAGCAAACAGTTGGTTGAAACACAGCAGTGAGGAACGTAGCAAACATGCAAAAAAACTGCTATCAAAAGTTCGACTTACCTTGCTTTCAGATGATGCAGTGAGACATCTTTTGGATACAAATTCATCATTTCAAGAAAACATTGATCGTGCTAGAATATTGAATGCAGCTTTAGTTAACGATAAAACCATTTCAAGTAGATATTGCAACCAAAATAAGTTTAATATAATGTTATGTGGTGGCTTTGATGGAAAAAATGATTGCAATGTTAGAAATGCATATCAAATCAATGGGAGCAACTTCAATAACATGAAAGTTCTGCCTAAAATGACATGTGAAAGAGTGTTTTCAAAAGTTGTTTGTTTGAAAGGAGAGGTTTATATACTCGGTGGTTATGATGAAAACAATCAATATATAAGAAGTATTGATAAATATTCACATTCTACTAACAAATGGACCAAGGTAGATGATATGTTTGATGACCGTTGTAACTTTTGTGCTTGTGCATTTATGAATAAAATATTTATATTTGGAGGTTTTTTTAAAGTAAATGATGGCGGAATAAACACTAGCACTTGTTTACAATTAGATGTCAGTGACAAAAGCTGGAATAAAACTGAAATGAAAACACCAAGAGTAGAAGCAGCTTGTGTGGTTTTTGAAGGCAACATAATAGTCTCTGGTGACAACGTTGATGTAAATGATAAAACAAACACAGTAGAGTCATATGATGTTATTGCTGACAAATGGTCATCATTTCCTAGTATGATGCATGGTAAAGACGGTCATAGTTTGGTTGTTGTTAGAAATTTCTTATTTGTTTTCGATACCTATCCTGGTATAGCTGAGGTTTTTGACAATGTTAGTAATAAATTTGTTGCTTTTAAAAAAGTACATTCTTTCGCTGATCTTGAAGCTGTATCGATAGGTAGTAACATCATAATCATTCAAAATGAGAAAAAGCAGATAGTTTGGTATGATGTTGATAAAGAGGAATGGTCTGAAGAACCGTTTGGAACTACAGAACATCTAACAGGTTTCGCTTGTGCAAAAGTACCTTGGTTCTAAATATTTTTTAGTTATAACAGTTTAAACTAGGGTTACTCTAGCTTATTTTTAGGTCAATCCCTTTGCAAAAATTAAAAACAAAAAAGTTCGTTCAAGCGAAGTTTATTATAAATTATGTTGTCTTACTTTTCTTTTGGTTAATTTTCTTATCAAGTTAAACATTTTTGTTGTTTAAATAAACTTAAAGCTCAAAAAATATCTCTTTATATTACCTTTAATTTGGTTACTTAATATTATTTTAACATATACAGTATTAATTTACTATTAAACTGCTTTAGAGACGCTCTTTAGTTGAATTACTATATAGGAAATAATTATACTTTTTAAAATCAATATATCTTACATAAATAAATTATAAATTTATCTTTGTTTGTATAAGTTTTTAAAACAAATAAGTATATTGTACAACCTATAAATAATAAAACTGACTCAATGGTATATCAAAAAACCACAACTTGTTTATATTAATTATTTTGACTAGCATCGTAGGTCGTTGATTATTAGAATAAGTTTGTGCAACAGTCGGCAACCTGATATTTTCGGCCAACAGACATGCGTTGCTTGCGTAAGTTTTCTTTTAATTTCTTATTAAAAATATTGTGCAAACCAAAAAATATTTATCTTTTTTAATTAAAAAAGTTAATAAAATCTTACTATATGTACATGTAAGTGATTTCTAGCTATTGACTTTTGAAGTTTTGCTGTTAACCAGTGTTTTATAATTTTATACTGTAAAATAAACAAACCATTATTAATATTAACAAAGTTTTTACTATACTTAGCTGCTATAATAAATATTTTAAAACCTTTTATGTTTACGCTTTAAAAGTTATAGTAAGATTTTATAAATATACAAGGTTTGATCATATATTTTCAAATATCGGGCTCAAGAAACACCTTTATAAATTTAGTTCGTTAACTAGTAAGTTACTTAAAAAAGTGTATTTGTTTCAGTAAATAAAACAATAGTATTATTTTTTTAAAGTGTTGTATAAACAGTAACCTTAAATTTAAGGAGAGTATGCTTAAAGATCAGTGTGATCTAAAGAAAGCTGAATCAGCATTTTTTTGATTTTTTTTTATTAAGTATAATTTTTTATTTATCCTTTTCTCTGACCCACCTTACTCAAAAATTTTAGATATTAATCAAAAAGTTTAAACAATCAAAATTAAAACCAACATGAAAAAAAGCTTTTTTTTGTTGCTGAACCACCTTTTTAAATCTTATAATGACCTTTAAGTATACTAGCCGCATTTAAATTTAAACATTTAAATAAAATTTATGTTTAACTAAAACATCTAAACTAAACAGTTTAACTTCAGCTAAAGAACTTATAGTTTAAGATGGGTGGGTGTCAATTTTGCACGAGCGTCTGTTTTGCACGAGCGTCACTTTTGCACAAAGGGACACTTTTGCAAGAGCGTCACTTTTGCACGAGGGGTCACTTTTGCACGAGGGGACACTTTTGCACGGCAACTCTTTTGCACGGAGGGTCACTTTTGCACGAGGGGACACTTTTGCACGGCTTCACTTTTGCACGGTCGACACTTTTGCATGGCGTCACTTTTGCACGAAGAGACATTTTTGCACGGCGACATTTTTTCACGATGACAATTCTTTATGGCAGCTTTGTTGCACAACAACACTTTTGCACTTAGAGTCACTTTTGCACGAGATACGTTTTGCATGAAGGTACATTTTTGCACGAGGGGACTCTTTTGCACGGCGTCTTTTTAGCACGAAGAGACACTTATGCACAGAGTCATTTTTGAAAGAGGAGACACTTTTTCTAGGCGACATTTTTTCATGATGACAATTTTTTACGGCAGCTTTGTTGCACAACGACACTTTTGCACAACGTCACTTTTTTAAGATGAAGTTTTACACAGCGACATTTTGGCACTATGACCTTTCCGCACGGAACATCATTTTGCATAAAGTCCAATTAAACGCTTATTTAGATTTATAACATATAGAAAAACATAAATCTATTGCGTGCGTTTTTTTATTATATTTAAAAAATGTACTCAGATAAAAATATATATTTTAATGTATTGAACTACATTTTTTTAAAGATTGATAATATAAATTGAAACCTTTTTTTAACTTTTAAAATAAAACTTTTGTATTAATTATTTTCTAAAAAATCTCGATTTAAAAACAATGTGCATTAAAAAAACCAAAAAATTACTTACTTTTCTTGAATCAATTTACTTACATTTAAAGTATTTTTATATCCTATTTCTAAACTAAATTAATTTTTTTGTCCCTTGTATAAATCTTTTATAAATAACTTTAATTTATCTTATCGTTAGTTTGTTTCTAACATCAATTTTTACTGTTTGAAATTTTAAATATTTGGTTTTTTTCCTTAAATATAGGTATGTTATAAAATTTTAGTTTTCAGCTTCTTTTTATGTTACAGATTTGGTACTAGCTAAAAAATACTTTTAATTGGCCTGCATGTAAAATTGATGTTCCGAGCGGAAAAGTCATAGTGCCAAAATGTCGCTGTGTAAATATTCATCTTAAAAAAGTGACGCTGTGCACAAGTGTCGTTGTGCAACAAAGCTGCCGTAAAAAATTGTCATCATGAAAAAATGTCGCCTAGAAAAAGTGTCTTCTCTTGGAAGCGTGCATAAGTGTCTCATCGTGCAAAAATGATGCCATGCAAAAATGACGAAAGTGCAGAAGTGTCACCTCGTGCAAATGTGACTCTCCGTGCAAAAGTGTTGTTGAGCAAGAAAGCTGCCGTAAAAAATTGTCATCGTGTAAAAATGTTGCCGTGCAAAAGTGACTCTCCGTGCAAAAGAGTCGCCGTGCAAAAGAGTCCCCTCGTGCAAAAGTGACCATCCGTGCAAATAGTCGCCGTGCAAAAGTGTCCCCTCGTGCAAAAGTGACCCTCCGTGCAAAAGAGTCGCCGTGCAAAAGTGTCCCCTCGTGCAAAAGTGACGACCGTGCAAAAGTGACGCCGTGCAAAAGTGTCCCCTCCTGCAAAAGTGACCCTGCGTGCAAAAGTGACGCCGTGCAAAAGTGTCCCTATGTGCAAAAGTGACGCTCGTGCAAAGGTGTCGCCGTGCAAAAGTGTCCCTTCGTGCAAAAGTGACCCTTCGTGCAAAAGTGACCCTTCGTGCAAAAGTGTCCCTTCGTGCAAAAGTGACGCTCGTGCAAAAGTGACCCGTTCCCAGTTTAAGATATATCTTTTTTTACAATTTTTGTTTAATATTTAAAGCAAAGTTTTCAAACCATTTTGAAAACTGCGCTAAGTTAAAAAAAACTTAGTCTGTCTTCTTTGTTAACCTACCCAAACCATGTAGTATAACTTTCAAATCTTCCGTCAATTATACTTCAGACCTAAAATTGTACTTAGAGGTCAGTGTGAGCTGAAAAAAAGCTGAGTCATCAATTTTTCAAAGCTTGTTTTGTTTTATTTCGTTTTAATTCATAATATTATCTGTAACCCACGTTACCAAAACAAAAGAATTAGTAAAAAATTAAATTAAAAGAAATAAAATTTAAAATAACATGAAATAATTTTCCATATTGCTGACTTAGCTTTTTTTCAGCTTTATTTAGCTTAGATTGACTTTTAAGTATAATAAAACTTTACATCAGAAATTTCGATAAATTTCTAATTTTAATTTATCAGTTATTTTGTTACACTTGATTTATAGATATTTAATAGTTTTAAACTTTTTATGCGAGCTGTTAGCTTTGCTTTTTTACATAGTTTTACAAACTATCATTTTACAATTCTAATCTTCAGGCTTAGTTCTTAAGTGATAGTTTTTTAGTGTCCTATTAAACTAAGTTTGGGTAAAGTACCGAAATCTGTTTGGCTGCGATGTGTTTGTTTAGAATTCAAAAAAGTTGTAGAAGTGTCTTAAAATTCTCTTATTAATGAAAAACTTTCAAAAATATTCAAAATTCGAAACTTTCGTTCATGTTAGTGCAGGGTTTGACAAACTGCGGCCCGAGGGCCAAATGAGGTGCTTAAAGTAAAAATCTGCGGCCCACAAGCTCCCTTTTAGCCAAAATATTACATTTTCAACTTATTAAAATTTAAAGATTTTGTGATAAAAACTTAATTCAATAAAAAATATTTATTACTGTCTAAAATTAGTTTACTTATCATATTTTTGATGATAAATAACATTTTTAAGTGAAAACTAGAACTTTTTTTTAAATAAACTCGGCCCTCAAAAATATTTTATAATTCTTGCGGTCTGCGACCAATTTTTCCTAGGGAAATTAGCCCGCGAATTACATAGTGCTGCTTACCCCTGGGTTAGTGCTTATTAAGGAGTTGTTGACAGTAGAATGCACGCATTACAATAAAAGCAGTCTATTGACAATGTGCGACCTGGTTTTGTATCATTCTTTTTGTTTGTTGGTTTATGTAGAATGGTATACAACATTTTATTAATTTAAAACGTGCTTAAATGGTTTACACTTAAATGTTTTAATAGTTTATATTTTAAAGAGAACCCTTTAAATCTGTTTTTAACTGTTAAAATATTTATTATATAGTATATAAACTGTTGAAAAATAATAACATAATTGATATATTGGGGTACTTTTAGTCACATATATTTAAAATAATTGACTTGTAAAAACATGCTTTCGTTAAAATTAATTGTATACGAGTGTTTTACTTGAGAAAAAAATTATTAATTACGAAAATATTAATGTGTTTTTAACATTAAAACTTTGTATAAGTAGTAATCTAATTTAAAAATATTTTCAGCTTTAAACTGAAATATTGATAAGTAAACCTAATTTTTTATATAAGTTAATAAAAACTGTATATATACGTCATATAAGTTAATTTAATTAGAAAAAAATAAAAAAATTATGATGCTATTTTATAACTGTACAGTAATTACTGTAAAAAAATTTCTTACAATAGTACTAATTACAATTTATTTATCAAAACAATTTATATAAAAAATATGAATATTTTTTTTTAGTTTCGCTTTGAAATACAAAACAAAAAATTATCAAAATTATAAAAAAAATTTACTAGTTTTGTTTTCTAAACAGATTTTTCAGGTTCTGTGGTTTAGTTTTTACAATACTTTAGATAAAAACATAGGTCCTAATAATATCTACAAGTCAATTTTTTTTTGCAAAACATTAAACATTTTTTGAGATATAGCTTTTATAAAGTAAAAAATATAGTTATTTTTAGTAACTTAAAAATATATTTAAAAAATGTTTAAGATTTTCGAAAAATGTTGATATTAATAAAATCTACATACATATCCATTTTATTTTTTGAAATGTATATAATTTTTGAGATATAGTTTTTGAATATTTTTTCAAGAACTTGAATTGTCGGAATTTGAGTTGTCCAAATTTGAATTGTCATGTAACCCTTTTAAAGATGCGTTTTAAATTATTGTTTATTTAAAAAAAATCAAAAAAATAGAAAAAAATTAGTTTTTCGAAAAGTATAACATATAAATGATAAATAAATCTGATGTATTTAGTTCTTATGTGAAATCTTAAGGTATCACATTTTAAATTGTAAATTGAAATTAAAAAAAAGTTCTCTGTAAGGTTTATTAACATGGTTAAAATTAAAACAGAATAACTTTTAAACAATTTAAAATCTTATAACTTTAATTTTCAGAGTTTCAATTACCGTGCACCCAAATAAAACTATAAAATTACTAGAATACATATAGATTTTTTTTAAAGACATTAAAAGTTGTTTTTATTACAAAATAATTTAGTTTATTTTTATTGTAAAATTAATCATTTCAACGAAATTTAATTAAATTAAGTTGAAATTATCAAATAAGGTATTTAAAAGTAAAATTTTGTTTTACCATTAAACTGCCTTAGAAATGCAAATTAGTTTAATTACTTTATTAAAAACAATAGAGCTTTTTAAAATAAACAAGTCTTATTTCAACTTAGTTTTTATAATTTTTTAACACAAATAAGTATTCTACACAGACCATTTGAGAAAATCGTCAAAAAATAAAAGAACTTATTTAACATTGGTGTGCCTAGCTTTTGTTAATAGCTAAAAAAACGAGTAAAGTAGAATCAAACAACTGTTTCCGACTTCGCTAATAATAATTTTATCGACTGGACAACTGATATGACAATTTATACATAAGTCATTTATACACAAGTCACCTTTAAATATTTAGTAACTGACACGCAGACTGTATATTGTACAACCTATAATATAACAAAACTATTTGGATGGTAAAACAAAAACCACAACTTGTTTAACCTAATTTAATGTAACCAGCATCGTAGGTGAATGACTGAAAGAGTAGGTTTATGAAACATTCGGCGAAGGGTTATTTTCAACAGACATTCGATGATCGAGTATATTTTCATTTACTTTCGCGTAAAAACTAGTGGAAATCAAAATTTAAATACTGATCTTTTTTTATCAATTTATGTCTATACTTATTTATGGCTTATAGTCTAACGTTTTTCTTTTTGCAGGTTTAAAATAAAAAACTCTTATATTTTAACATGTTTTTTTATAATTATAATGTTGTACAATATGTATTTGTTTTTTTTATAGGTTAACTTTTGATTATGATTTATACTAGATATTTATGTAAATATGCTGGCTCAATTTTAGTAATACAAAAGTATAAATTAAAAACAGGCAGGTAAAGGTTAATGAATTTTTTTTTGTGTGAGCCTTCAATAAAGAATACAATTATCTATTTTCAATTTAATCAGTACTGTATAGATACAAACTAAACTTAAGTTAAACCTACATTGTTGTATATAAAGACTAAGTTTTTGTTTAAGTGTCTGTGTTTATAAAGAAGTGCAGTAGTTGTAAAAAAACACCATATTTAAAGTACACATCTGGTTATTTTAAACGTAAACAGCTGTAAACTGTATTTTTAACTTATAAAAAGTACTTAAGTAACAACTTTAAAAAACAACCGAATGTTGATTAGATAAATCATATACAAATAAGTAGTCTTTATTTCAAATGAAAATTGTTTACATAATCTATTAAGAGTACATTGCAAACTTTAGTTGTTTACGTATAAACTTGCCGAAAAATATATTTACTAAGGGCAATTAAAGGCGATGGAGCAAAAGTGTATTTAATTACAGTTAAAAAATTTAAACTTAAAACTTTTTAAAGGGGTGCAAGACTATTCAAATTCGGATAACTCAAATTCTTTAACAAAATTTAAGGGCCAAAACTCTAAAAGTAATATATATTTGTCAAATACAAAAAAAATATATATGTTGGTCCAAGTAAAATCTACCAGCCATTTTTTCTTTTTTGCAAAATATTTAATATTTTTTGAGATATAGCTTATATAAAGTTTAAAAAAAAATTAGTAACTTTAAAATATCTTTAAAAGTATTTAAGATTTTGCGAAAAAAAAAGATTGCATTTAGACATTAATAAGATCTACATACATATTCATTTTATTTTTTAAAATTTATATTAGTTTTTGAGATACAGTTTTTTAAATATTTTCCAAGAACTTGAATTGTCGGAATAAAAGTTGTCCAAATTTGAATTGTCATGTAACCCTTTTAAATATGCGTTTTAAATTATTGTTTATCTACAAAAAACTCATAAAAAGTAAAATAAAAATGTTTTCATAAAAGTACAACGGTTAAAT
The DNA here is from genome assembly GCF_965202585.1 of Thalia democratica. Taxonomy (NCBI): domain Eukaryota; kingdom Metazoa; phylum Chordata; class Thaliacea; order Salpida; family Salpidae; genus Thalia; species Thalia democratica. Next base: position 89,337,003 of record NC_139165.1, read on the forward strand.
GATTAATAAAATATGACGGTCAATATTTTTATTTAAAATTTTAAAGGACCGTACCTTAAACTGTAAATAAAAAAAGTTCTTCTTAACGTCTAATTAAAAATAAAATAAAATAACTTTTCACGAACGTGAGTTCTTACAACTTGAATTTTCAAAATTTCATTTATCGTGCACGAAAATAAAATTATAAAACTACGAAAACACATGTTGATCTGTTTTTGGACATAGTAAGTTATTTTTATTAAAAAAATAGTTTATTTAATTTTATTTAATCATTTCAAGATAACTTGTTTACTTATGTTGAACTGATCAAATAAGGTATATAAAAGTAAAATTGAGGTTTAAACTAAAGATGATAATAGGTATTAATATTGCTCTTGGTTTACCATATGTTAGTTTAGTAGAACGTAGACACTTTTTGATAACTAATAATGCTTTGCATTACTAAACAGTAAACTTATCGGTTTCAAAGTTATAATTATTCTGCATAACAATTCGTATTAAAAACATCTGCTAAAAAAGCAAACATCTAGTATTTAACTTTTTTAAAGTCTTAATTAGTGATGCTCTAGGATTAATTTGTCACAATAAAAGGTTACAGTAGAGGCATTGATAACTTCTTTAAAAAACAAATATGATTAACTACCTTTTAAACGATTAGTATTATATTTTATTAAAATAATAAAGCTAACAAATAAAAATATGATCCTATAGAAGTTATAAAAGTATACGGTGTTCGAAATATTGAATGAAGATCTTCAATAAAACTTAAAAAAGTATGCAGTTATAAATAAACTTATTGTTAATTGAAAGATATGGGATTGGTCTACTACATTTCAATTTTAGCTTTTCAACCTCTGTTAGTTTTAATAACCGGCAGGTTTTAAGCCTAGAAACTATCAAATTTACTTAACTAGTTTTTTTTTAAACATTTTTCTCGTTATAAAATCTATAAAATTATTAGTTACCATGTTCAACAAATAATAACTAATACAAGAAGAAATTATAATTTTCTTTTAACTAAACAGGGTAAAAAAATAAACAACTTTGGTATGATAAAAAAAAGTGACATAAACAAATAAGCATACGTCTAAAAGTAAAACTTAATATATTTGATGATATACAGGGTTGCCACTCTCTGAGTCAAAAAAAACAGCTCTAAGTCACCTTAAACTGCTCTGAGTCACAACGAGATTTTTATAAATTTTTATAAATCTAAAAGCTTTTAAAAATCAATAAAAATTAACTTTATTACCAAAATTGGTTTTAAACTAGTGTAACTGTGAGTTATTTTATTATCCAGACCAATCATTGGACCTAAAGGCAAAGATCCGATATCAGAATATATCAAAAAAAAGCGTGGTAGTCTAACAGTTTAACTGCATCTGTGAAGATAGTTATATCCGTATGACTTCAAAGCAACTTAGTAAAAGGATAAAAGAACATATTTTAAAGATTATTGATGAAGGTTTTAAATTGAGTAATAATGTACATAGATCTAAAATAGTAGTAAATGCTACCAAAAGTTTGCTATTACAGAATACCTAGTTAATAGCTCTGATTGTGCGAGTAATTATAAGTTGAAAAGATTTAAAATAGTTAGAAAAAAAAAATATTTATGATTTTATTAAACTTGAGGCTATATGCATTTTGTTAAGAAAACCTAAGTTGTGTAAAAATAAAGAAATTGATTATACTGTTTCTTTGTTTTCATAATTAGTTTTATAAGTTGTTACGTATGTTTTATTTATTTTTTAGTTGTATTGTAATAAAAAGTACTTATGTATTTTTAATTACTATTTGCTCAGCTATTATTACTTTTACGTTGATTACTTTTTGACTATTTAAACTGGATTTGAACTTTGTTTCTTTTCTTAGTAAACAACTACGGAGTTAAGCACAAAACATATAATGTTATTTAATTTGAGTCTTGTGTATTTTTGAAATAAATTAATCTATCTTCTTTTAGTATGATAAGTTTTTAATCTGTATTGCATAAAGAAGAGTTTGACACCGAACTTTGAAAATACATCTTAACGCAATAACAATATAAACTTAGTATAGTTTTAAATAATTTATAGTTACATTAAAGTAAAATTTAGTATTTTTTGTTTATACTGTTTTTTATATTTATAAAAACAAATACATCATTGCTTTATAAATTTATATCATTTAATATATGTAAGACTATTTAAATTATCTTTTAAGTAAGAAAAATTAAAACTATTTTACTGAATTTTAATTTTTTAAGATTGTTAAACTTTACTTTGTGAATTTAGTTTAAAATGAAATTTTAAACAGCCATAAATACTAGTAGTTTTCCTTAAAACCCTAAATCATTGAAAATTAAATTATGTTTAAGATAACCGTTATTAAAATATTGTTCAGTGTATACAAAGTTTTAGTATAGATAAAAGTAACACCGTCCAGTTATGAAGAAGTTTGATATTGAGTCAAGGGATAAAGCACAAAAGTTTTTCGAAGAAAATTTAAAAAAGAATTTCAACAAAAAAGGTTTGAATTATAAACTTGGTACATTAAAATGTTTGTAAATGCTAAATATGATTAATAATAATAATGATTTTTGTGCTTTTTGTTTAGTAATTTTTAATATAAACTAAGTAATTTGTAAGCATATATATATATTTATATTTAGTAGTCTACAAAAACTTCATATATAAAATGAAAATAAAAAATTATGTTCGTTTTAGTGAATAAAACATCACTAATTTATTTATAGGATTTTGTTTTATCGTAAACCTATTTTTTATAACCAGATATCTGAAAGTAATTTTTCCTATTTAACTGTGCTACTTACAGTTTAACTAAGATTTATTTTTAACCTTCTATAAAGGGTTGTACATTAAACAAGTCTTAAGCAGGGCTTCTCAAACTTATTTTCATTACTGGACATTTCCAAAACATTTGATAGAAATCTACTTATTTTTACTAGCCCTAGAATATCTGTGTAAGTTCTAAATATTCATTAAACTATACTTCAAATGCCTTTATTTTTACTCTTTAAAACAAACTCTCTATGTTTAGCCTAAACTTTTTAGTTGTAGATGCCATGTTAGTTATTGCCCGGTGGGTTTATATACTCCTATTTTCTGCAAGTTTCATTACCTACTCTAGAAAATGTAATGTAATTATTTATAGCCCTCATACTAGTTATCTACCTCGACCTATTAAAATGGCAACAGGCACTGCATCATTTTCGCACGAGTGTATGCTTTAGCACCTTATACGTTTTAGATAAACTTTATATTTTTCAGATAAAAATGAGATAAAGAAAAACGAATTGATTTTAGCTTTGAAACTGGGTAAGTTTTTGCTAGATAAAGATAAAAGTACGAAGACAAGCGAGTACTTCGAGACAATAAATTTGAAAAATGTTACCACGTTTTACAGTTTAGCTAATTTATATCAACTGTACAGCGTTGCTGCGCAAACTCTGGCTTATATTGAACGTTGTTTCCAAATGGTAGCTGATACTGAAAACTTTTTACACTTAAACTTTAGTCTTGTTGCAAAAATACTTGCAAGCTCTGAGTTGAACCTTCACTCTGAAGTTGAAGTCTTTAATGCAGCAAACAGTTGGTTGAAACACAGCAGTGAGGAACGTAGCAAACATGCAAAAAAACTGCTATCAAAAGTTCGACTTACCTTGCTTTCAGATGATGCAGTGAGACATCTTTTGGATACAAATTCATCATTTCAAGAAAACATTGATCGTGCTAGAATATTGAATGCAGCTTTAGTTAACGATAAAACCATTTCAAGTAGATATTGCAACCAAAATAAGTTTAATATAATGTTATGTGGTGGCTTTGATGGAAAAAATGATTGCAATGTTAGAAATGCATATCAAATCAATGGGAGCAACTTCAATAACATGAAAGTTCTGCCTAAAATGACATGTGAAAGAGTGTTTTCAAAAGTTGTTTGTTTGAAAGGAGAGGTTTATATACTCGGTGGTTATGATGAAAACAATCAATATATAAGAAGTATTGATAAATATTCACATTCTACTAACAAATGGACCAAGGTAGATGATATGTTTGATGACCGTTGTAACTTTTGTGCTTGTGCATTTATGAATAAAATATTTATATTTGGAGGTTTTTTTAAAGTAAATGATGGCGGAATAAACACTAGCACTTGTTTACAATTAGATGTCAGTGACAAAAGCTGGAATAAAACTGAAATGAAAACACCAAGAGTAGAAGCAGCTTGTGTGGTTTTTGAAGGCAACATAATAGTCTCTGGTGACAACGTTGATGTAAATGATAAAACAAACACAGTAGAGTCATATGATGTTTTTGCTGACAAATGGTCATCATTTCCTAGTATGATGCATGGTAAGTGCGGTCATAGTTCGGCTGTTGTTAGAAATTTCTTATTTGTTTTCGATACCTATCCTGGTATAGCTGAGGTTTTTGACAATGTTAGTAATAAATTTGTTGCTTTTAAAAAAGTACATTCTTTCGCTGATCTTGAAGCTGTATCGATAGGTAGTAACATCATAATCATTCAAAATGAGAAAAAGCAGATAGTTTGGTATGATGTTGATAAAGAGGAATGGTCTGAAGAACCGTTTGGAACTACAGAACATCTAACAGGTTTTGCTTGTGCAAAAGTACCTTGGTTCTAAATTTTTCCAAGCAATGACAGTTTAAACCAGGGTTTCTGAAGCTTATTTTCATACAAAATTTAAAAACAAAAAGTTGTTAACTCTCCTACATTAGTTATCGCCAATTACCCTTAATTTTCTCGTCACATTATTAATTATTTTACCTCGTGACCAATATTAGCCCAAAGGAGGATATTGCTGAATTTTAAACCCTAGTCAAAGTAAATTTTATCTACATTTTACTGCAGCAAAAATAAATCTTTATAATGAAGCTTAATTTTAAAAAGTAGAATAGTAAAAATTGAAATTCTTTGACTGCACTTTTATTAGATACATTCTTTAAACCCTTTAAAGTAATTTATGCAAATTTTTTTAATTTTCTATCTATAGGAAATCCTCATAAAATACATTTTTTATGTTTAAAATGTTTATAACTTGATTAAAAAAAATATATATTTTAAACAAACCTTTAAAGAAATTTATATTTTTAACATTTAAAGTAAATTCAAAACAAAATTACCTCCTGATTAAACTTTATAATTCTCTATACTTCACAAACGCTATTTTCGTTCAAGGAAAGTTTATTATAAATTATGTTATCGTACTTTTCTTTTGATTAATTTTCTTATTAACTTAACTTTAACTAGTTTAACTTTCTTAATAAATTGAACATTTTTGTTTTTTTATATAAACTTAATGCTTAAAAAATATCTCTTTATATCTTTATATCTTTATATCCCTTAATTTTTGCTTACTTAATATTATTTTAACATATACAGTATGTTAATAATAATTTTTACTATTAAACTGCTTTAGAGACATTCTTTAGTTGAATAACTATATAGAAAATAATTAAACACTATAAAATCAATATATTTTACATAAATGAATTATAAATATATCTTTATTTCTTTATTTCTATAAGTTTTTAACACATAAGTATATTGTACAACCTATTATATAACAAAACTGATTCAATGGTATATCAAAAAACCACAACTTGTTTATTTTAACTAGTTTGGCTAACATCGTAGGTCATTGATTATTAGAGTAGGTTTGTGCAACAGTCGGCAACTTGATATTTTCGACCAAAATAAATGCGTTGCTTGCGTAAATTTTCTTTTAATTTCTTATTAAAAATATTGTGCAAACCAAAAAATATTTATCTTTTTTAATTAAAATAATTATTAAAATTTTACTCTTTATACACGTAAGTGATTTCTAGCTATTAACTTTTGAAGTTTTACTGTTAATCAGTATTTTATAAACAAAAAAAATTATAATATCAACAAAGTGCTCTATTTAGATGCTAAATAAATATTTTAAAACTTTTACGCTTAATAAGTTATAGTAAGATTTTATTAATTTACAAGGATAGAAAAGGTATTTTCAAATAGGCTCGAGAATAACTTATATAATTTTAGTCCGTTAACTAGTAAGTTACTTAAAAAGAGTGTTCGTTTCAGTAAATAAAACAATAGTATCATTATTTAAAAGTGTTTGACAAACAGTAACATAAAATTGTAGGAGAGTATACTCAAAGCTCATTGTGATCTAAAAAAAACTGAATCTGCATTTATAAGATATTTTATCTCAAGTTTATTTTTTTATTTATCCTTTTCCCTGACCCACTTTGATCAAACATTTTAAATATTAATTAAACAAGTTTAAACAATAAAAATAAACAACATCATAAAAGAAAGCTTTTTATTGCTGAACCACCTTTTTTAATATTATAATGATCTTTAAGTATACTAGCCGCATTTAGATCTAAACATTTAAATAAAACTAAATGTTTAACTAAAACACCTGAACTTAACAACTTAACTTTAGCTAAACAACTCACAATTTGAGAAGTGTTTATTTTTAAAAATTTTCTTAAACATTTGAAGCAGGGTTTTCCCATTTTAAGAACTGCCCCATCTTTTAAAAATACTTTACCTGTTAAAATATGCTTCCGTTTAATTTTAATTGTATACAATTTTTTGTAAGTTTTAAAAAAAAAAAAAAAGCTCTATAACTTTTTTTTAGTAATAACGTAATCTAAAAAAGTTTCTGCTTTAAACTAAAAACATTTAAAAGTAAGTCTAAATTTTTTTAAAACTCAACTAAAAGTGAGTTTATAATTCATAATAAAATAATAACAATAGATAATGCTATATAAGCAAAAATAAACAATTGTGCTAATTTATAACTCTAAATTTTTTTCCTGCTTTTGACAATTTTATCAATCGTAAACAGACGTAGTTTAGTTAGTGTTTGAAGCTGGAACAACATTATATTTTATTCATCAAAACAATTTTAATTAAATTATATGCATATATATTTCTTGTTAGTTTTCAATTGAAATACAAAAATAAAATAATAGGTTGTCGTCGTATGTACTAGTTTTTGTTTTCTAAACAGGTTTTTTGGGTTCTTTGGTTTGGTGTTCACATTTTTTTAGAAAAAAAAGCAAAGACGTAAACTATTTATGTTAGAAGTAGCATACTTATATAACAAACTTTACATACTTTCTATTCCATCACTTTTTCAATAGAAAATATTAACTAAAAGTGAAAGTTTAGTATACAAAGGTTTAAATACATTAAATATAGAGTTAAAGTTAAGTTGCTATAATTCTTCTACAAGTTTTATAAATCACAAAAAAACATTTAAAGTCCTGCTTGTTAAGCTTTATTTAATCATAAAACATATCTTTATTTTTTTTTTAAATGTGTCTAACTATGTCGGGTTAGAATAGGGGTGGGCAACGTACGGCTCGCGGGCTGGATCTGGCCCGCAGAGTGAAAATAACCGGCCCCCGGCCGTTTTTTAAACTTTAATGGTATCCGGCTCTTAAATGAAAATGACCGGCCCGCGAGCAAATTTATAGTCCCGCAAAGGGTCAGTATTACAAATTTTTTACAAAACTTTGAATTATATTTTCACAACACAAAACTGTAAGAATTTGAATTCAACAAAATGCTAAACAATTTTTTTATAAATTAATGTGTACTAATAAATACACCATTCTGTCCTAACATTTTGTGTTGTTCTTACTTAATTAGAATATCTTTTTGTAAAATTACTACAAGCAAAGTGTTTTTTTTAAGTACGATATTTTATATACGTACTTTGTCAATTATAATGTCAATTCTATTTATAGACGTTATTTAAACATCTGACATGTCTCAATCTACATCTTAAGTTGTCAGACTTGAGAAAGTTTATTAAATTTGGAGGACTTAAAAAGTGATCATCTGTATCCATAAATTTATATTCATGCCTGATCCGAAACCTTTATTTACATTAGAATCCAACCAGATCTTTATTTCGACTTAAATTAGTTTCAAGTCGGATTCGGACCTTTAAAGTCAGTATTCGGCTTGATTCGGATACTGGATCCGGTAAATCACTAATTCGAAATGTTCTGGCTCGCAAAAGACTAAATTTTTCCGGATCCGGCCTGTCGATTGAAAAACGTTGCCCACCACTAGGTTAGAAGTAAACATAAGATAGTGAGTTAAGTTTTAGTTTTTAATTCATAAATTGTGTTTTGAGCTTGTATTCTGAAAAAAAAAAAGTAAACATAAACTTTTAAAACACTTCTATTTGCTTTAAAAGTACTGTTTTGTTGAACATTTTGTAGTATTTAACTTTTTTAAGTCTTAATTAGTGATGCTCTAGACTTAATTTGTTGAAATGCAAGGTTAAAATAGTGGCACTGATAATAAAATCGTATCGATGTAAAATATTAAAAAATAGTATTATACTTTATTAAAAGAATAAAGCTAACAAATGAAAATATGTTCCTGTAGAAGATATAAAAGTATATAGTGTTTGAAATATTGAATGAAGATCTTCAATAAAACTTTAAAAAAAAGCAGTTATAAATAAACTTGCTGTTAATTGGAAGATATGGGATTGGTCAACCATATTTCAATTTCAGCTTTTCAACCTCTGTTAGTTTTGATAACCGGCAGGTTTTAAGCTTAGAAACTATCAAATTTACTTAAATAGTTTTTTTAAACATTTTTCTCGTTATAAAATCTATAAAAGTAGTAATTACCATGTTCAACAAATGATAACTAATACAAGAAGAAATTATAATTTTCTTTTAACTAAACAGTGTAAAAAAAATAAACAACTTTGTCTGATAAATAAAAGTAACATAAACAAATAAGCATACGTCTAAAAGTAAAACTTGATACATTTGATAAGATACAGGGTTGCCACTCTCTGAGTCAAATAAACTGCTTTAAGTCACATCTAGATTTTTATAATTTTTCACGAATCTAAATGCTTATAAAAATCAATAAAAATTAACTTTATTAACAAAATTGGTTATTTTATTATCCAAAACAATCATTAGACCTAAAGGCAAAGATCCGATATCAGAATATATAACAAAAAAGCATGGTAGTCTAACAGTTTAACTGCATCTGTGAAGATAGTTATATCCGTATGACTTCAAAGCAATTTGGTAAAAGGATAAAACAACATATTCTAAAGATTATTGATGAAGGTTTTAAATTGAGTAATAATGAACATAGATCTAAAATAGTAGTAAGTGCTACCAAAAGTTTGCTATTTCAGAATACCTAGTTAATAGCTCTGATTGTGCGAGTAATTATAAGTTGAAAAGATTTAAAAAAGCTAGAAAAAAAATTACATTTATGATTTTATTAAACTTGAGGCTATATGCATTTTGTTAAGAAAACCTAAGTTGTGTAAAAATAAAGAAATTGATTTTACTGTTTCTTTGTTTTCATAATTAGTTTTATAAGTTGTTACGTATGTTTTATTTATTTTTTAGTTGTATTGTAATAAAAAGTACTTATGTATTTTTAATTACTATTTGCTCAACTATTATTACTTTTACATTGATTACCTTTTGACTATATAAACTGGATTTGAAACTTTATTTCATTTTCTTAGTAAACAACTACCGAGTTAAACACAAAACATATAATGTTATTAAGTTTGAATATTGTGTATTTTTGAAAAAAATTAGTCTATCTTCTTTTAGTATGACAAGTTTTTAATCTGTATTGCATAAAGATGAGTTTGACACCGAACTTTGAAAATACATCTTAACAAAATAACAATATAAACTTAGTATAGTTTTAAATAATTTATATTATGTTAAAGTAAAAACTAGTATTTTTTATTTATACTGTTTTTTATATTTATAAAAACAAATACATCATTGCTTTATAAATTTATATCATTGAATATATGTAAGACTATTTAAATTATCTTTTAAGTAAGAAAAATTAAAACTGTTTTACTGTATTTTAATTTTTAAGATTGTTAAACTTTACTTTGTGAATTTAGTTTAAAATGAAATTTTAAACAGCCATAAATACTAGTAGTTTTTCTTAAAACCCTAAGTCATTGAAAATGTTAAAGATAACCGTTATTAAAATATTGTTCAGTGTATACAAAATTTTAGTATAGATAAAAGTAACACCGTCCAGATATGAAGAAGTTTGTTATTGAGTCAAGGGATAAAGCACAAAACCACTTTGAAGAAAATTTATTAAAGAATTTAAACAAAAAAGGTTTGAATTATAAATTTTGTACATTAAAATGTTTGTAAATGCTAAATATGATTAATAATAATAATGATTTTTGTGCTTTTTGTTTAGTAATTTTTAATATAAACTAGGTAATTTGTAAGCATATATATATTTTTATATTTAGTAGTCTACAAAAACTTCTTTTATAACATGAAAATATAAAATTATGTTCGTTTTAGTGAATAAAACATCACTAATTTATTTAAAAGGATTTTGTTTTAACGTAAACCTATTTTTTATAACCAGATATCTGAAAGTAATTTTTCAAATTTAACTGTACAACTTACAGTTTAACTTAGATTTATTTTAAACCTTCTATAAAGGGTTGTACATTAAACAAGTCTTAAGCAGGGCTTCTTAAACTTATTTTCATTACTGGACATTTCCAAAACATTTGATAGAAATCTACTTATTTTTACTAGCCCTAGAATATCTGTTGTAAGTTCTAAATTTTACTTTAACTATACTTCAGATGCCTTTATTTTTACTCTTCAAAACAAACTCTCTATGTTTAGCCTAAGCTTTTTAGTTGTAGACGCCATATTAGTTATTGCCCGGTGGGTTTATATACTCCTATTTTCTGCAAGTTTCCTTACCTACGCCAGAAAAGGAAGTGTAATTATTTATAGCCCTCATACTAGTTATCACCCTCGACCTGTTAAAATGGCAACAGGTAGTTTTTGCACTGCATCATTTTCGCACGAGTGTACGCTTTAGCACCTTATACGTTTTAGATAAACTTTATATTTTTCAGATGAAAATCAGATAAAGAAAAACGAATTGATTTTAGCTTTGAAAGTGGGTAAGTTTTTGCTAGATAAAGATAAAAGTACGACGACAAGCAAGTACTTCTTAGAGACAATAACTTTGAAAAACGTTACCACGTATTACAGTTTAGCTAAATTATATCAACTTTACAATGTTGCTAAACAAACTCTTGCTTATATTGAACGTTGTTTTCAAATGGTAGCTGATACTGAAAACTTTTTAAAATTAAACTTTAGTCTTGTTGCAAAAATACTTGCAAGCTCTGAGTTGAACCTTCACTCTGAAGTTGAAGTCTTTAATGCAGCAAACAGTTGGTTGAAACACAACAGTTAAGAACGTAGCAAACACGCAACAAAACTGCTATTAAAATTTCGACTTACCTTGCTGTCAAAAGATGCAGTGAAACATCTTTTGAATACAAATTCATCATTTCAAGAAAACAGTGATCGTGATAGAATATTGAATGCAGCTTTAGTTAACGAGAAAACCAATTCAAGAAATTGTTCTGAAAGTAGATATTGCAACCAAAATAAGTTTAATATAATGTTATGTGGTGGCTATGATGGAAAAAGAAATCAAACTTTCAGAAGTGCTCATCAAATTAATGGGAACAATTTTAATGATGTAAAAGTTCTACCTAAAATGATAAATGAAAGAGATTTTTTTAAACTGATTTGTTTGAAAGAAGAGGTTTATATACTCGGTGGTTATGATGAAAACGATCAATATATAAGAAGCATTCATAAATATTTACATTCTACTAACAAATGGACCGTAGTAGGTGATATGTTTGATGACTGTTATAACTTTTGTGCATGTGCATTTATGAATAAAATATTTATATTTGGAGGTTTGTTTGAAGTAAATGATGACGGAATAAACACTAGGGCTATCACTTGTTTACAATTAGATGTCAATGACAAAAGTTGGAATAAAATTACCGAAATGAAAACGCCAAGAGCAGTTGCAGCCTGTGTGGTTTTTAAAGGAAACATAATAGTCTCTGGTGGAGACGTTGATGTAAATGTAAACACAAACACAGTAGAGTCATATGATGTTTTTGCTGACAAATGGTCATCATTTCCTAGTATGATGCATGGTAAGTGTGGTCATAGTTCGGCTGTTGTTAGAAATACCTTATTTGTTTTCGATACCTATCCTGGTATAGCTGAGGTTTTTGACACTGTTAGTAATAACTTTGTTGCTCTTAAAAAAGGAAATTCTTTCGTTAATCTTGAAGCTGTATCGATAGGTAGTAAGATCATAATCATTCAAAATGAGGAAAAGCAGATACTTTGTTATGATGTTGATAAAGAGGAATGGTCTGAAGAACCGTATGAAACTACAAAACATCTAATAGGTTTCGCTTGTGCAAAAGTACCTTGGTTCTAAATATTTTTTAAGCTATAACAGTTTAAACCAGGGTTTCTCAAGCTTATTTTCATGATCAATCCCTTTGCAAAAATTAAAAACAAAAAAGTTCGTTCAAGCGAAGTGTATTATAAATTATGTTGTCGTTTTTTTTTTGGTTAACTTTCTTATTAAGTTAAACATTTTTGTTGTTTAAATAAACTTAAAGCTCAAAAAATATCTCTTTATATTACCTTTAATTTGGTTACTTAATATTATTTTAACATATACAGTATGTTAATAAAAATATTTACTATTAAACTGCTTTAGAGACGCTCTTTAATTGAATTATATATATAAAATAATTATATTTTTAAAATCAATATATCTTACATAAATAAATTATAAATATATCTTTGTTTGTATAAGTTTTTAAAACAAATAAGTATATTGTACAACCTATAAATAATAAAACTGACTCAATGGTATATCAAAAAACCACAACTTGTTTATATTAATTATTTCGACTAGCATCGTAGGTCATTGATTATTAGAATAAGTTTGTGCAACAGTCGGCATTCTAATATTTTCGGCCAACAGACATGTGTTGCTTGCGTAAGTTTTCTTTTAATTTCTTATTAAAAATATTGTGCAAACCAAAAAATATTTATCTTTTTTAATTAAAAAAATTAATAAAATCTTACTCTATGTACATGTAAGTGATTTCTAGCTATTGACTTTTGAAGTTTTGCTGTTAACCAGTGTTTTATAATTTTTTACTGTAAAATAAACAAACCATTATTAATATTAACAAAGTTTTTACTATACTTAGCTGCTGTAATAAATATTTTAAAACCTTTTATGTTTACGCTTAAAAAGTTATAGTAAGATTTTATAAATATACAAGGTTTGATCAGGTATTTTTAAATATCGGGCTCAAGAAACGCTTTTATAAATTTAGTTCGTTAACTAGTAAGTTACTTAAAAAAGTGTATTTGTTTCAGTAAATAAAACAATAGTATTATTTTTTTAAAGTGTTTTATAAACAGTAACCTTAAATAGTATGCTTAAAGATCAGTGTGATCTAAAGAAAGCTGAATCAGCATTTTTTGAGTTTTTTATATTAAGTTTAATTTTTTATTTATCCTTTTCCCTGACCCACCTTACTCAAAAATTTTAGATATTAATCAAAAAGTTTAAACATTCAAAATTAAAACCAACATGAAAAAAAGCTCTTTTTTGCTGAACCACCTTTTTAAACTTTATAATGACTTTTAAGTATACTAGCCGCATTTAAATTTAAACATTTAAATAAAATTTATGTTTAAGTAAAACATCTGAACTAAACAGTTTAACTTCAGCTAAAGAACTTATAGTTTAAGATGGGTGGGTGTCAATTTTGCACGAGCGTCACTTTTGCACGAGCGTCACTTTTGCACGAAGGGACACTTTTGCACGAGGGTCACTTTTGCAAGGCAACTCTTTTGCACGGAGGGTCACTTTTGCACGGCGTCACTTTTGCACGGTCGACACTTTTGCATGGCGTCACTTTTGCACGAGGAGACATTTTTGCACGGCAACATTATTTCACGATGACAATTCTTTATGGCAGCTTTGTTGCACAACGACACTTTTGCACTTAGAGTTACTTTTGCACGAGATACGTTTTGCATGGAGGTACTTTTTTGCACGAGGGGACTCTTTTGCACGGCGTCTTTTTAGCACGAAGAGACACTTATGCACAGAGTCATTTTTGCAAGAGGAGACACTTTTTCTAGGCGACATTTTTTCATGATGACAATTTTTTACCGCAGCTTTGTTGCACAACGACACTTTTGCACAACGTCACTTTTTTAAGATGAAGTTTTACACAGCGACATTTTGGCACTATGACCTTTCCGCACGGAACATCATTTTGCATGAAGTCCAATTAAACGCTTATTTAGATTTATAACATATAGAAAAACATAAATCTATTGCGTTCGTTTTTTTTTATTATATTTAAAAAATTTACTCAGATAAAAATATATATTTTAATGTATTGAACTACATTTTTTTAAAGATTGATAATATAAATTGAAACCTTTTTTTAACTTTTAAAATAAAACTTTTGTATTAATTATTTTCTAAATAATCTCAATTTAAAAACAATGTGCATTAAAAAAATCAAAAAATTTACTTACTTTTCTTGAATCAATTTACTTACATTTAAAGTATTTTTATATCCAATCCTAAACTAAATTAATTTTTTTGTCCATTGTATAAATCTTTTATAAATAACTTTAATTTATCTTATCGTTAGTTTGTTTCTAACATCAATTTTTACTGTTTAAAATTTTTAATTTTTGGTTTTTTTCCTTAAATATAGGTATATTATAAAATTTTAGTTTTCAGTTTCTTTTTATGTTACAGATTTGGTACTGGCTAAAAAATACTTTTAATTGGCCTGCATGCAAAATTGATGTTCCGTGCGGAAAAGTCATATAGCCAAAATGTCGCTGTGTAAAAATTCATCTTAAAAAAGTGACGCTGTGCACAAGTGTCGTTGTGCAACAAAGCTGCCGTAAAAAATTGTCATCATGAAAAAATGTCGCCTAGAAAAAGTGTCTTCTTTTGGAAGCGTGCATAAGTGTCTCATCGTGCAAAAATGATGCCTTGCAAAAATGACGAAAGTGCAGAAGTGTCACCTCGTGCAAATGTGACTCTCCGTGCAAAAGTGTTGTTGAGCAAGAAAGCTGCCGTAAAAAATTGTCATCGTGTAAAAATGTTGCCGTGCAAAAGTGACCCTCCGTGCAAAAGAGTCGCCGTGCAAAAGAGTCCCCTCGTGCAAAAGTGACCATCCGTGCAAAAGAGTCGCCGTGCAAAAGTGTCCCCTCGTGCAAAAGTAACCCTCCGTGCAAAAGAGTCGCCGTGCAAAAGTGTCCCCTCGTGCAAAAGTGACGACCGTGCAAAAGTGACGCCGTGCAAAAGTGTCCCCTCCTGCAAAAGTGACCCTGCGTGCAAAAGTGACGCCGTGCAAAAGTGTCCCTTCGTGCAAAAGTGACGCTTGTGCAAAGGTGTCGCCGTGCAAAAGTGTCCCTTCGTGCAAAAGTGACCCTTCGTGCAAAAGTGACCCTTCGTGCAAAAGTATCCCTTCGTGCAAAAGTGACGTTCGTGCAAAAGTGACCCGTTCCCAGTTTAAGATATATCTTTTTTTACAATTTTTGTTTAATATTTAAAGCAAAGTTTCCAAACCATTTTGAAAACTGCGCTAACTTAAAAAAAACTTAGTCAGTCTTCTTTGTTAACCTACCCAAACCATGTAGTGTTACTTTCAAATCTTCCGTCAATTATACTTCAGACCTAAAATTGTACTTAGAGGTCAGTGTGAGCTGAAAAAAAGCTGAGTCATCAATTTTTCAAAGCTTGTTTTGTTTTATTTCGTTTTAATTCATAATATTATCTGTAACCCACGTTACCAAAACAAAAGAATTAGTAAAAAATTAAATTAAAAGAAATAAAATTTAAAATAACATGAAATAATTTTCCATATTGCTGACTTAGCTTTTTTCAGCTTTATTTAGCTTAGATTGACTTTTAAGTATAATAAAACTTTACATCAGAAATTTCGATAAATTTCTAATTTTAATTTATCAGTTATTTTGTTACACTTGATTTATAGATATTTAATAGTTTTAAACTTTTTATGCGAGCTGTTAGCTTTGCTTTTTTACATAGTTTTACAAACTATCATTTTACAATTCTAATCTTCAGGCTTAGTTCTTAAGTGATAGTTTTTTAGTGTCCTATTAAACTAAGTTTGGGTAAAGTACCGAAATCTGTTTGGCTGCGATGTGTTTGTTTAGAATTCAAAAAAGTTGTAGAAGTGTCTTAAAATTCTCTTATTAATGAAAAACTTTCAAAAATATTCAAAATTCGAAACTTTCGTTCATGTTAGTGCAGGGTTTGACAAACTGCGGCCCGAGGGCCAAATGAGGTGCTTAAAGTAAAAATCTGCGGCCCACAAGCTCCTTTTTAGCCAAAATATTACATTTTCAACTTATTAAAATTTAAAGATTTTGTGATAAAAACTTAATTCAATAAAAAATATTTATTACTGTCTAAAATTAGTTTACTTATCATATTTTTGATGATAAATAACATTTTTAAGTGAAAACTAGAACTTTTTTTAAATAAATTCGGCCCTCAAAAATATTTTATAATTATTGCGGTCTGCGACCAATTTTTCCTAGGGAAATTAGCCCGCGAATTACATAGTGCTACTTACCCCTGGGTTAGTGCTTATTAAATAGTTGTTGACAGTATAATGCACGCATTACAATAAAAGCAGTCTATTGACAATGTGCGACCTGGTTTTGTATCATTCTTTTTGTTTGTTGGTTTATGTAGAATGGTATACAACATTTTATTAATTTAAAACGTGCTTAAATGGTTTACACTTAAATGTTTTAATAGTTTATATTTTAAAAAGAACCCTTTAAATCTGTTTTTAACTGTTAAAATATTTATTATATAGTATATAAAATGTTGAAAAATAATAACATAATTGATATATTGGGGTACTTTTAGTCACATATATTTAAAATAATTGACTTGTAAAAACATGCTTTCGTTAAAATTAATTGTATACGAGTGTTTTACTTGAGAAAAAATTTATTAATTACGAAAATATTAATGTGTTTTTAACATTAAAACTTTGTATAAGTAGTAATCTAATTTAAAAATATTTTCAGCTTTAAACTGAAATATTGATAAGTAAACCTAATTTTTTATATAAGTTAATAAAAACTGTATATATACGTCATATAAGTTAATTTAATTAGAAAAAAATAAAAAAATTATGATGCTATTTTATAACTGTACAGTAATTACTGTAAAAAAATTTTCTTACAATAGTACTAATTACAATTTATTTATCAAAACAATTTATATAAAAAGTATGAATATTTTTTTTTAGTTTCGCTTTGAAATACAAAAACAAAAAATTATCAAAATTATAAAAAGTATTTACTAGTTTTGTTTTCTAAACAGATTTTTCAGGTTCTGTGGTTTAGTTTTTACAATACTTTAGATAAAAACATAGGTCCTAATAATATCTACAAGTCAATTTTTTTTTGCAAAACATTAAACATTTTTTGAGATATAGCTTTTATAAAGTTAAAAATATAGTTATTTTTAGTAACTTAAAAATATATTTAAAAAATGTTTAAGATTTTCGAAAAATAAAAAGTGGCATGTTGATATTAATAAAATCTACATACATATCCATTTTATTTTTTGAAATGTATATAATTTTTGAGATATAGTTTTTGAATATTTTTTCAAGAACTTGAATTGTCGGAATTTGAGTTGTCCAAATTTGAATTGTCATGTAACCCTTTTAAAGATGCGTTTTAAATTATTGTTTATTTAAAAAAAATCAAAAAAATAGAAAAAAATAGTTTTTCGAAAAGTATAACAGATAAATGATAAATAAATCTGATGTTTTTAGTTCTTATGTGAAATCTTAAGGTATCACATTTTAAATTGTAAATTGAAATTAAAAAAAAGTTCTTTGTAAGGTTTATTAACATGGTTAAAATTAAAACAGAATAACTTTTAAATAATTTAAAATCTTATAACTTTAATTTTCAGAGTTTCAATTACCGTGCACCCAAATAAAACTATTAAATTACTAGAATAAATGTAGATTTTTTTTAAAGACATTAAAAGTTGTTTTTATTACAAAATAATTTAGTTTATTTTTATTGTAAAATTAATCATTTCAACAAAATTTAATTAAATTAAGTTGAAATTATCAAAAAAGGTATTTAAAAGTAAAATTTTGTTTTACCATTAAACTGCTTTAGAAACGCTAATTAGTTTAATTACTTTATTAAAAACAATAGAGCTTTTTAAAATAAACAAGTCTTATTTCAACTTAGTTTATATAAGTTTTTAACACAAATAAGTATTCTACACAGACCATTTGAGAAAATCGTCAAAAAATAAAAGAACTTATTTAACATTGGTGTGCCTAGCTTTTGTTAATAGCTAAAAAAACGAGTAAAGTAGAATCAAACAACTGTTTCCGACTTCGCTAATAATAATTTTATCGACTGGACAACTGATATGACAATTTATACATAAGTCATTTATACACAAGTCACCTTTAAATATTTAGTAACTGACACGCAGACTGTATATTGTACAACCTATAATATAACAAAACTGATTGGATGGTATAACAAAAACCACAACTTGTTCAATCTAATTTAATTTGACCAACATCGTAGGTGATTGACTGAAAGAGTAGGTTTGTGAAACATTCGGCGAAGTGTTATTTTCAACAGACATTCGATGATCGAGTAAATTTTCATTTACTTTCGCGTAAAAACTTGTCTAAATCAAA
The DNA here is from genome assembly GCF_965202585.1 of Thalia democratica. Classification (NCBI taxonomy): domain Eukaryota; kingdom Metazoa; phylum Chordata; class Thaliacea; order Salpida; family Salpidae; genus Thalia; species Thalia democratica. The sequence continues at coordinate 89,355,706 of NC_139165.1, forward strand.
ATTTAAATACTGATCTTTTTTTATCAATTTATGTCTATAGTTATTTATGGCTTATAGTCTAACGTTTTTCTTTTGGCAGCTTTAAAATAAAACACCTTTTTAAGTTTAACATGTTTTTTATACTTAAAAAGTTGTATAATATGTATTTGTTTTTTTTTTATATGTTAACTTTAGATTATGATTTATACTAGATATTTATATAATTATGCTGGCTCAATTTTAGTAATACAAAAGTATAAATTAAAAACAGGCAGGTAAAAGTTAATGATTTTTTTTTGTGTGAGCCTTCAATAAAGAAGACAATTATCTATTTTCAACTTAATCAGTACTGTATAGATACAAACTAAGCTTAAGTTAAACCTACAGTGTTGTATATAAAGACCAAGTTTTTGTTTAAGTGTCTGTGTTTATAAAGAAGTGCAGTAGTTGTAAAATAATACCATATTAAAAGTACACATCTGGTTATTTCAAACGTAAACAGTTGTAAACTGTATTTTTCACTTTAAAAAAGTACTAAAGTAAAACCTATAAAACCGAATGTTGATTAGATAAAGCATATACAAGTAAGTAGTCTTTATTTCAAATGAAACTTGTTTACATGGTCGGTTAAGAGTGCATTGCAAACTTTAGTTGTTTACGTATAAACTTACCGAAAAAATATTTACTTCGGGCAATTAAAGGCGATGGAGCAAAAGTGTATTCAATTACAGTTAAAAGATTTGAACTTAAAATTTTTGCAAGGGGTCCACGACTATTTTAATTCGGATAACTCAAAATCTTTAAAAAAATTTTAAGGACCAAAACTATAAAAGTAATGTATATTTGCCAAAAATAAAAAATATATATGTTGGTCCAAGTAATATCTACAAGCCATTTTTCTTTTTGCAAAACATTAAATATTTTTTGAGTTATAGCTTATATAAAGTAAAAAAAAATATTAGTAACTTTAAAATATCTTTAAAAATATTTAAGTTTTGCGAAAAATAAAAGGATATTAATAAGATCTACATACATATTCTATTGATTTTTTGAAATTTATATTAGTTTTTAGAACACAGCCTTTTAAATATATTTTTTAAGAACTTGAATTGTCGGAATTTCAGTTGTCCAAATTTGAATTGTCATGTAACCCTTTTAAATATGCGTTTTAAATTATTGTTTATCTACAAAAAACTCATAAAAAGTATAAAAAAATGTTTTCATAAAAGTACAACGGTTAAATGATTAATAAAATCTGACGGTTAATATTTTTATTTAAAATTTTAAAGGACCGTACCTTAAACTGTAAATAAAAAAAGTTCTTCTTAACGTCTAATTAAAAATAAAATAAATCAAACTTTTCACGAACGTGAGTTCTTATAATTTGAATTTTCACAATTTCCTTTATCGTGCACGCAAATAAAACTACTAAACTACTAAAACACATGTTGATCTGTTTTTTAAAATAGTAAGTTTTTTTTATTAAAAAATAGTTTAGTTTATTTTTATTTAATTATTTCAAGATAACTTGTTTACTTATGTTGAATTGATCAAATAAGGTATATAAAAGTAAAATTGCGGTTTAAATTAAAGATGATAATAGGTATTAATATTGTTCTTGGTTTACCATATGTTAGTTTAGTAGAACGTAGACACTTTTTGATAATTAATAATGCTTTGCATTACTAAACAGTAAACTTATTGGTTTCGAAGCTATAATTATTCTGCATAACAATTCGTATAAAAATCATGTGCTAAAAAGCAAATATCTAGTATTTAGCTTTTTTAAAGTCTAAATTAGTGATGCTCTAGGATCAATAAAAGGTTACAGTAGAAGCGTTGTTAACGTCTTTAAAAAAAAATATGATTAACTACCTTTGAAAAAATAATAGTAATATATTTTATCAAAAGAATAAAGCTAACAAATGAAAATATGATCCTGTAGAAGTTATAAAAGTATACGGTATTTTAAATATTGAATGAACATCTCCAATTAAACTTAAAAAAATATGCAGTTATAAATAAACTTATTGTTAATTGAAAGATATGGGATTGGTCTACCATATTTCAGTTTTAGCTTTTCAACCTCTGTTAGTTTCGATAACCGGTAGGTTTTAAGCTTAAAAACTATTTAATTTACTTTTACTAGTTTTTTTTTTACATTTTTCTCCTTATAAAATCTATAAAAGTAGTAATTACCATGTTCAACAAATAATAACTAATACAAGAAGAAATTATAATTTTCTTTTAACTAAACAGGGTAAAAAAATAAACAACTTTGTTTGATAAAAAACGTAACATAAACAAATAAGCATACGTCTAAAAGTAAAACTTAATATATTTGATAATATACAGGGTTGCCACTCTCTGAGTCAAAAAAACTGCTCTAAGTTATTTTAAACTGCTCTGAGTCACAACGAGATTTTTATAAATTTTTATAAATCTAAAATCTTTTAAAAATCAATAAAAATTAAATTTTTTAACATAATTGGTTAAAAACTAGTGTAACCGTGAGTTATTTTATTATCCAGACCAATCATTAGACCTAAAGGCAAGGATCGGATATCAGAATATATCAAAAAAAAGTGTGGTAGTCTAAGAGTTTAACTGCATCTGTGAAGGTAGTTATATCCGTATGACTTCAAAGCAATTTGGTAAAACGATTAAAGAACATATTCTAAAAATTATTGATGAAGTTTTTAAATTTAGTAATAATGAAAATAGATCTAAAATAGTAGTAAATACTACCAAAAGATTTGCTATTACAGAATACCTAGTTAATAGCTCTGATTGTGCGAGTAATTATAAGTTGAAAAGATTTAAAATAATAATAAAAAAAAAATTATATTTATGATTTAATTAAACTTGAGGCTATATGCATTTTGTTAAGAAAACCTAAGTTGTGTAAAAATAAAGAACTTGATTATACTGTTTCTTTGTTTTCATAACTAGTTTTATAAGTTGTTACGTATGTTTTATTTATTTTTCAGTTGTATTGTGATAAAAAGTACTTATGTATTTTTAATTACCATTTGCTTAGTTATCATTACTTTTACATTGATTACTTTTTGACTATATAAACCGGATTTGAAACTTTATTTCTTAGTAAACAACTACCGAGTTAAGCACAAAACATATAATGTTATTAAATTTGAGTTTTGTGTATTTTTGAAATAAATTAATCTATCTTCTTTTAGTATGACAAGTTTTTAATGTGTATTGCATTAAGAAGATTTTGACACCGAACTTTGAAAATTCATCCTAACACAATAACAATAACAACTTAGTATAGTTTTAAATAACTTATAGTTACATTAAAGTAAAAATTAGTATTTTTTATTTATACTGTATTTTATAAAAACAAATACATCATTGCTTTATAAATTTATATCATTGAATATATGTAAGACTATTTAAATTATCTTTTAAGTAAGAAAATGAAAACTATTTTACTGAATTTTACTTTTTTAAGATTATTAAACTTTACTTTATGAATTAATTTAAAATGAAATTTTAAACATCCATAAATACTAGTAGTTTTTCTTAAAATCCTAAATCATTGAAAATGTTAAAGATAACCGTTATTAAAATATTGTTCAGTGTATACAAAGTTTTAGTATAGATAAAAGTAACACCGTCCAGTTATGAAGAAGTTTGTTATTGAGTCAAGGGATAAAGCACAAAACCATTTTGAAAAAAAATTATTAAAGAATTTCAACAAAAAAGGTTTGAATTATAAACTTCGTACATTAAAATGTTTGTAAATGCTAAATATGATTAGTAATAATAATGATTTTTGAGCTTTTTGTTTAGTAATTTTTAATATAAACTAAGTAATTTGTAAGCATATATGTATTTTTATATTTAGTAGTCTACAAAAACTTCTTATCTAACATGAAAATGTGAAATTATGTTCGTTTTAGTGAATAAAACATCCCTAATTTATTTAAAAGGATTTTGTTTTAACGTAAACCTATTTTTTATAACCAGATATCTGAAAGTAATTTTTCCAATTTATCTGTACAATTTACAGTTTAACTAAGATTTATTTTTAACCTTCTATAAAGGGTTGTAACATAAAACAAGTCTTAAGCAGGGCTTCTCAAACTTATTTTCATTACCAGATATTTCCAAAACATTTGATAGAAATCTACTTATTTTTACTAGCCCTAGAATATCTATTGTAAGTTCTAAATTTAACTTTTACTATACTTCAGATGCCTTTATTTTTACTCTTCAAAACAAACCCTCTATGTTTAGCCTAAACTTTTTAGTTGTAGATGCCATATTTAATATCGCCCCATGGGGTTATATACTCCTATTTTCTGCAAGTTTCATTACCTACGCCAGAAAAGGAGTGTAATTATTTATAGCCCTCATACTAGTTATCACCCTCGACCTGTTAAAATGGCAACGGGTAGTTTTTGCACTGCATCATTTTCGCACGAGTGTACGCTTTAGCACCTTATACGTTTTAGATAAACTTTATATTTTTCAGATGAAAATGAGATAAAGAAAAACGAATTGATTTTAGCTTTGAAACTGGGTAAGTTTTTGCTAGATAAAGATATTAGTATGAAGACATGCGAGTACTTCAAGACAATAACTTTGAAAAACGTCACAACGTTTTACAGATTAGCTAATTTATATCAACTGTACAACGTACCTGAGCAAACTCTGGCTTATATTGAACGTTGTTTTCAAATGGTAGCTGATACTGAAAACTTTTTACACTTAAACTTTAGTCTTGTTGCAAAAATACTTGCAAGCTCTGAGTTGAACCTTCACTCTGAAGTTGAAGTCTGTAATGCAGCAAACAGTTGGTTGAAACACAACAGTGAAGAACGTAGCAAACACGCAACAAAACTGCTATCAAAAGTTCGACTTAATGTGCTTTCAAAAGATGCAGTGAGACATCTTTTGAATACAAATTCATCATTTCAAGAAAACATTAAATGTGCTAGAATATTGAATGCAGCTTTAGTTAACGAGAAAACCATTTCAAGTAACTATTCTGAAAGTAGATATTGCAGCCAAAATAAGTTTAATATAATGTTATGTGGTGGCTTTGGACTTAATTATTGCGCTGTTAGAACTGCACTTCAAATTAATGGGAGCAACTTCAGTGATGTTAAAGTTTTACCTGATATAATAAATGAAAGACAGTTTTCAAAAGTTATTTGTTTGAAAGAAGATGTTTATATACTTGGTGGTTATGATGTAAACGCACAAAATATAAGAAGTATTGATAAATATTCACATTCTACTAACAAATGGACCGTAGTAGGTTATATGATTGATGACCGTTATAACTTTTGTGCATGTGCATTTATGATGAAAATATTTATATTTGGAGGTCGGTGTAAAGTAAATCATAATGAAATAATAACGACGGCTAATACTTGTCTACAATTAGATGTCAGTGACAAAAGTTTGAATAAAATTACCGAAATGAGAACGCCAAGATCAGATGCAGCCTGTGTTGTTTTTGAAGGAAACATAATAGTCTCTGGTGGAAACGTTGATTTTAATGAAGACACAAACACAGTAGAGTCATATGATGTTATTGCTGACAAATGGTCATCATTTCCTAGTATGATGCATGGTAAGTTTAAACATAGTTTGGCTGTTGTTAGAAATTTCTTATTTGCTTTCGATACCTATCCTGGTTTAGCTGAGGTTTTTGACACTGTTAGTAATAAATTTGTTGCTCTTAAACAAGAACATTCTTTCGTTGATCTTGAAGCTGTACCAATAGGTAGTAATATCATAATCATCCAAAATGATAAAAAGCAGATAGTTTGTTATGATGTTGATAAAGAAGAATGGTCTGACAAACCGTTTGAAACTACAGAACATCTAATAGGTTTCGCTTGTGCAAAAGTACCTTGGTTTTAAATTTTCCAAGTAATGACAGTTTAAACCAGGTTTTCTTAAGCTTATTTTCATGCAAAAAGTAATAACAAAATAGTTGTACACTTTCTTACATTAGTTATCGCCAATTACCCTTAAATTTAATTTCAGATTACTAATTACTTTTCCTAATGACCAAAATTAGCCCTAAGAAGGATATTGCTGATTTTTAAACCCTAGTCAAAGCAATTTTTATCTGCATTTTACTGCAGCAAATATAATTTTTAATAATGAAGCTAAATTTAGAAACGTTTAATGTTTAAATTATTTGACTGCACTGTTATTAAATACTCTATTTTGACCTTTATTTAGTTATTTCCGCCAAATTATTAAATTTGCTATCTATAGGAAACCCTGGTTAAACCATTTTTTGTTTCTCAAAGATTTTTAACCTGATAAAAATGAAATATATATATATCTAAAACAAACCTTTAAAGAAATTTAAATTTTGAACAGCTTTATAGTAAATTGAAACAAAAATATCCTCTTGATTAATTTTTATAATTTTCCTATACTCCTCAAATGCTATTTTCGTTCAAGCGATGTTTGTTTTGCGTTATGTTTTTGTATTTATTTTTTGATTAACATTGTTTCTATATAAGTTGTACATATTTTGCTGTTAATAAACTTAAAACTCAAAAGATGTCTTTATATTTTCCTTATAACTTATTATTTTAGCATATAAAGTATGTTGATAAAAGTATTTATCATTAAACTGGTTAAGAGTCACCATTTAGTTGAATTATTTAAAAAAAAATTAGATGAGCTTTTTAAAATAGATATATTTTATATAAATTTTGTTTCTTTAAGTTTTTAACACAAATAATTATTGTGTTCAGACCATATGAGAAAACTGTCAAAAAATAAAAGAACTCCTTAACATTCATATGCTTAACTGTAACTTAGAAGCTTAAATAATAAATAAATAATAACCATACAACTGTTTCCAACTTTGCTAATTACAATTTTAACGACTGTACAATTGATATATAATATTTTTATATATCTGTTTAATCAAATACCATTACATATTTGGTAATGGACCCGCAGACTATATATTGCCAAACCAATTAAATAATAAAACTGATTGAATGGTATATCGAGATACAGCAAATTGTTTATTTTAATTAGTTTGACTAGCATCGTAGGCCATTGATTATTAGAGTAGGTTTGTGCAACAGTCGGCAATCTGATATTTTCGGCCAACAGACATGCGTTGCTTGCGTAAATTTTCTTTTGTTTATGGTTGCGCTTATTAAGTAAGATTTGACAGTAGATTGCAACGAACTACCATAAAAGCAGTCTATGCGACTATCTGCGACCTGGTGTCGTATTACTTATATTATATGTTTAGTTTATGTAGAGTTGTTTATAACATTCAATTAAGTTAACACGTGCTCAAATGGGTTTCACTTAAGTATATTTAATGCTTAAATTACAAAAAGAACCCTTTCAATCTGTTCTCAATTGTTTAAATATTAATAATACAGCATGTAAACTGTTAAAAAATAACACCATAATTGAGATATTGACGTATTTTTGGTGACAAGCTATTTAAAAATACATCTTAAAGAAATTTTCAAAAGTAACCAAACAAAAAACTTTATAACTTTTATGTAGTAATAATGTAATTTAAAAAGAGTTTCTGCTTTAAACTAAAAACATTCAAAAGTGATTCTAAATTTTTACATAACTTAACTAAAACTGAGTTTATATATCATAATAAAATAATAACAATAGATAATGCTATATAAGCAAAAATAAATTATTGTGCTAATTTATAACTCTAAATATTTTTCCTGCTTTTGACAATTTTATAAAATGTAAACAGACGTAGTTTAGTTAAAGTTTGAAGCTGGAACAACATTATAGTTTATTCATCAAAACAATTTTAATTAAAATATGTGCATATATATTTCTTGTTAGTTTTCAATTGAAATAAAAAAAAAAAATAAAAGGTTGTCGTCGTATGTACTAGTTTCTGTTGATAAACAGATTTTTTGGTTTCTCTGGTTTGGTTTTCAAAATGTTTTAGAAAAAAAACAAAGACGTAAACTATTTATATAAGAAGTAGCATATTTATATAACAAACTTTACATACTTTCTATTCCATCACTTTTTCAATAGAAAATATTAACTAAAAGTGAAAGTTTAGTATATAAAGGTTTAAATAGATTAAATATAGAGTTAAAGTTAAGTTGCTATAATTCTTCTACAAGTTTTATAATTCACAAAAAAACATTTAAAGTCCTGCTTCTTAAGGTTTATTTAATCATAAAACATATCTTTTTTTTAAAATGTGCCTTACTATGTCGGGTTAGAATAGGGGTGGGCAACGTACGGCTCGCGGACTTGATCTGGCCCGCAGAGTGAAAATAACCGGCCTCCGACCGTTTTTTAAACTTTAATGGTATCCGGCCCTCAAATGAAAATGACCGGCCCGCGAGCAAATTTTCAGTCCCGCAAAGGGTCAATATTACAAATTTTTTACAAAACTTTGAATTATATTTTCTCAAAACAAAACTGTAAGAATTTGACTTCAACAAAATGCTAAACATTTTTTTTATAAATTAATGTGTACTAATAAATACACCATCCTGTCCTAACATTTTGTATTGTTCTAACTTAATTAGAATATCTTTAAGTAAAATTACTACAAGCAAAGTGTTTTTTTTTAAGTACGATATTTTATATACGTACCTTTGTCAATTATATTGTCAATTCTATTTATAGACATTATTTAAACATCTGTCGTGTCTCAATCTACATCTTAAGTTGTCAGACTTGAAAAGGTTTTTTGAATTTGAAGGACTTAAAAAAGTGGTCATCTGTATCAAAAAATTATATTCAGACCGGATCCGAAACTTTTATTTACATTAGAATCCGACCAGATCTTTACCTCGACTTAAATTAGTTTCCAGTCGAATTCGGATCTTTAAATTCAGTATTCGGCTTGATCCGGATACTGGATCCGGTAAATCACTAATTCGAAATGTTCCGGCCCGCAAAAGACTAAATTTTTCCGGATCCGGCCCGTCGATTGAAAAACGTTGCCCACCCCTAGGTTAGAAGTAAACATAAGATAGTGGGTAAAGTTATAGTTTTTAATTCATAAATTGTGTTTTGAGCTTTTATTCTGAAGAAAAAAAAGTAAACATACACTTTTAAAACACTTCTATTTGCTTTAAAAGTACTGTTTTATTGAACATTTTGTAGTATTTAACTATTTTTAAGTCTTAAATAGTGATGCTCTAGACTTAATTTGTTGAAATACAAGGTTACAGTAGTGGCATTGATAATAAAATCGTATCGATGCGAAATAAAAAAAAAAGTATTATACTTTATTAAAAGAACAAATTTAACGAGAGAATATATGACCCTGTAGAAGATATAAAAGTATATAGTGTTTGAAATATTGAATGAACATCTCCAATTAAACTTAAAAAGATATAACATTTTAAATGAACTCTTGCTAATTTTAAAGATATTGGATTGGTTTACTCTGTTTCAGTTTCAGCTTTTCAGCCTCTGTTAGTTTTTAAAACCGGCAGGTTTAAAGCGTAGAAACTATCCAATTTACTTGAATAATATTTTTCTGCATTTTATTAGTTATAAAGTCTGTAAAAGTAGTAATTACCTTTTTTGAAAATAATAACTAATACAAGAACGAGTATAAAAATAAATAATAATGTTCTGTTAATTATACAGCGAAAACAAATAAACAATTTTGATATTAAAAATAAAAGTAAAATAAACAAATAAGCAAAGGTGTAAAAGTAACACTTAAAATATTTGATAATATTTAAAAAATACTCTGTACTGGGTGACCTTAAACTGCACTGAGTCACGATGAGATTTTATAAATCTTCTATATAAATTATTTTTACTCTTTAGAAAATTTAAAAAATTCAAATTTAAAAGAAAATTAACGTCTTTAACAAAATTGGTTATAAAAAAATTTACCGAGAGTTGTTTTCCTATTTATTTCAATGCTTAGACCTAGAGGTAAAAACCTGATATCAGAATACATAAAACATGCATGGTAGTTTACCAGTTTAACTGCTTCTTTGAAGATAGTTATGTCGGTATGACTTCAGTGCAATTTGGTAAAAGGGTAAAAGAACATGTTCGAAAAGTGTTGATGAATTTTTAAATTAAGTTGTAACTAAAATAAGTCTAAATGAGTAGTGAATGCTTCAAAAAAATCTTTTATTACAGAACATCTAGATAATAACTCTGATTGTGCAAGTAATTATAAGTTGAAATAACTTAAAAACATTAGAATTTTTTTTAACATTTTTGATTTTATTAAGTTTGATGCTATCTGCATTTTAATAACAAAACCTAAGTTGTGTAAAAATAAAGATTTTGATTATACTGTTCTTTTGTATTCATAATTAATTTTATAAGTTGTTATGTATGTATATGTTTTTTAGTTGCATTGTAATAAAAAGTACTTATGTATTTTTAATTACCATTTGCTTAATTATTATTACTTTTACATTGATTAATTTTTGACTATACTAACTGGATTTGAAACTTTATTTTTGTTGCTTAGTAAACAACTACCGAGTTAAACACAAAACATATAATGTTAATAAATTTGAGTCTTGTGTACTTTTGTATTTACTTAGTGTATCTTCTATTAGTATAACGAGTTTTTAATCTCTATTGCATAAAGAAAAGTTAACACCGAATTTTGATAATACATCTTAACAGTTAACAATATAAACTTAGTATAGTTTTTAAATAATTTATATTACAACAAAGCAAAAACTAGTATTATTTTAATTTATACTGGTATTTTTGTTTATAAAAACAAATACATTATTGCTTTATAAAGTTATATAATTGAATGAATGTTAGACTATTTAAATGAATTTTGAGTGAAGAAAAGTGAAAAATATTTTACTTTATTTTACCTTTTTAAGATTGTTAAACTTTACTTTGTGAATTTAGTTTTAAATAAAATTTTAAACAGCCATAAATACTAGTAGTTTTTCTTGAAACTAAAAGTCATTGAAAATACTTAAGATAACCGTTATATTTTATTAATAAATATTAATAATTGTTTAGTGTATACAAAGTTTTGGTATAGATAAAAGTAATACCTTCCAGTTATGAACAATTTTTTCAATATGTCCAAGAACAAAGCACGAAAGCATTTCGAAAAACGTTTATCGAAGCATATTGGCATACAAGGTTTGAATAATAAAATTTATGTATCAAAACGTTTGAATAACAGTCAGTAAATGCTAAATATGATGAGTTTTTGTGCTTTAGGTTTAATATTTTTTAATATAAATTAAAGAGTTTGTAAGCATATATATTATTATATATAAATATAAATCTACAGAAGTTTTCTATTAAATATGAACGTAATTAAATAAAAAAATCTACGTTTAGACATTTATATTTTTATATAAAAAGATTTTTTCAACGGAACTATAACTTTTATAATAAGATATTTTTAATTTAGTTTACACAAAACAGAGTTCCCTAAACTCATATACATAACCGGACCTTTTAAAAAAATAATCTTAATAACAATAAATAATAATTCCAAATAGTAAGAATCTCATTTTTTTTACTAACCCCAAAATTAATAGTGTGAATTCTAAATTTTCTTTTAAATATACCTCAAAACAAACATTGAAATTTAGCCTATTCTATTTAGTTTTAGGTTAAGATACTCCCATTTTCTATAAGTTTTATTACTTACCCCAGAAAATGTAGTGTACTTATTTATTACTAGTTATTACCCCGACTTGATAAAATGGCAACGGGTAGTTTTTGAACAGCGTCATTTTTGCACGAGTGTACGCTTTTGCCCCTTATATGTTTTGATTAAATTTTATATTTTTCAGATGAAAAGAAGATAACAGGTAACGAATTGATTTTAGCTTTGAAACTGGAAAAGTTCTTGCTAGATAAAGATAAAAGTATGAAGACATGCGAGTACTTCGAGACAATAACTTTGAAAAACGTCACCACGTTTTACAGATTAGCTAATTTATATCAACTGTACAACGTACCTGAGCAAACTCTGGCTCATATTGAACGTTGTTTTCAAATGGTAGCTGATACTGAAAACTTTTTACACTTAAACTTTAGTCTTGTTGCAAAAATACTTGCAAGCTCTGAGTTGAACCTTCACTCTGAAGTTGAAGTCTTTAATGCAGCAAACAGTTGGTTGAAACACAACAGTGAAGAACGTAGCAAACACGCAACAAAGCTTCTATCAAAAGTTCGATTTAGTTTGCTGTCAAAAGATGCAATGAGACATCTTTTGAATACAAATTCATCATTTCGAAAAAACCGTGAATTTGATGAAAAATTGAATGCAGCCTTAGATAACGAGAAAAAAATTTTAAGTAACTGTTCTGAAAGTAGATATTGCAACCAAAATAAGTTTAATATAATGTTATGTGGTGGCTATGATGAAAAAAATGATTGCAATGTTAGAACTTCACTTCAAATCAATGGGAGGAACTTTAATAATCTGAAAGCTCTGCCTAAAATGATATGTGAAAGAGTGTTTTCAAAAGTTGTTTGTTTAAAAGGAGAGGTTTATGTACTCAGTGATTATAATGACTACGAACAAAGTATAATAAATATTGATAAATATTCACCTTCTACTAACGAATGGACCTCAGTAGGTAATATGATTGATGACCGTTGTAACTTTTGTGCATGTGCATTTATTAATAAAATATTTATATTTGGTGGTCGGTGTAAAGTAAATGATAATCAAATAATACTGACGGCTAATACTTGTTTACAATTAGATGTCAGTAACAAAATTTGGAATAAAAATACCGAAATGAGAACGCCAAGATCAGATGCAGCCTGTGTAATATTTGAAGGTAACATACTAGTATCTGGTGGTCTCGTTGATTTTTATGTAAACACAAACACAGTAGAGTCATATGATGTTATCGCCGACAAATGGTCATCATTTCCTACTATGATTCATGGTAAAAGTTATCATAGTTTGGTTGTTGTTAGAAGTATTTTGTATGTTTTCGATCGCTATCCTGGTAAAGCTGAGGTTTTTGACAATGTTAGTAAAACATTTGTTGCTCTTAAACATCAAAATTCTTTTGGATATAATAAAGCTGTATCGATAGGTAGTAAAATCATAATCTTTCGAAATACGGATTCTCGGATAGTTTGTTATGACGTTGATAAAGTTGAATGGTCCGTAGGTAATATACCTACAGAACAACTAATAGATTTTTCTTGTGCAAAAGTACCTTGGTTCTAGATTTTCTTAAAGTAATAACAGTTGAAACCAGATTTACTTAAACTTATTTTCATGCAAAAATTAATAACAAAAAAGTTGTAGACTCTCCTATATTAGTTATCAGCAATAACACTTAACTTTCTCGTCACATTACTAATTACTTTCCATCAAGACCAAAATTAGCCTTAAGGAGGATATTGCTGATTTTCAAACCCTAGTCAAAGCAATTTTTATCTACATTTTACTGCAGGAAATATAACTTTTAATAATGAAGCTAAATTTAGAAACGTTTAAATTTAAATTCTTTGACTGCACTGTTATTAAATACTCTATTTAGACCCTTTTTTAGTTATTTCCGCCAAATTATTAAATTTGCTATCTATAGGAAACCCTGGTTAAACCATTTTTTATTTCTCAAAGATTTATGACCTGATAAAATGAAATATATAAATATATATCTAAAACAAACCTTCAAAGAAATTTAAATTTTAAACAGCTTTATAGTAAATTGAAACAAAAATATCCTCTTGATTAAATTTTTATAATTTTCCTCTACTCCACAAATGCTATTTTCGTTCAAGCGATGTTTGTTTTGAGTTATGTTTTTGTATTAACTTTTTGATTAACATTGTTTCTTTATAAGTTGTACATTTTTTGCTGTTAATAAACTTAAAACTCAAAAGATGTCTCTATATTTTACTTATAACTTATTATTTTAGCATATAAAGTATGTTAGTAAAAGTATTTATCATTAAGCTGCTTAAGAGTCACCATTTAGTTGAATTATTTTATAACAAAATAGATGAGCTTTTTAAAATAGATATATTTTATATAAATTTAGTTTCTTTAAGTTTTTAACACAAATAAGTACTGTGTTCAGACCATATGAGAAAACCGTCAAAAATAAAATAACTCCTTTACATTTATATGCTTAACTGTAAGTTTAGTAATTATAAATATTAATATCTATTAATATAGTCAGGCTTTCTTTATCAAAACTAAAAAAACAAACTAAATACAAACTTTAAAGGTTCAAAGCTTGATTTTGTTAGTCTGTGACACAATTTATTTTTTATATTGTCGTTTTTGCTCATTTTATTTCGAAGTCTTACTACAGATGCAGCCAGGAAAGCTAGTGATAAAAATGCTGAAAGTGCAAATGTTGTAATAACTATCGTAACAGAAAATTCATTATACGGTAACAATCTTCTTTTATCAGAATCTTCTTCAATCAAATATTCTGCTATGATAAGTCCGGTTATTAAACCTGTGATAGATAAAGTTTACATGTAAATGAATTTACTGTATTCTTAATAAGTAGAAGTTTTTTAATTCTGTTTTTATAAAAACTAATCTACTTTTTAATATACTAAAATCTACTCAAAAGAAATAAGTAGTGCAGAATATTTTGTAAAAACTAGTTTTCTTTTGATTTTTAAGGCTTTTATTGCTGTAACTAAAAATGTTTAAAAAAATTCTTTTTATTATTTATTGAGAATAAATCTCTTTAAATATATTCTATTTGTTCGGTTTAAAGAAGAGTTTTATTGCTTTTTTTATTCGCAAGACCATAAAAAAGATCAAAGTAAAATATTACGAGTTTACTGTGACAAAAGTTAATTTCTACAAGTTTGTACACTTCAAATAAAAGTTTGTGCTGCAAAAAAAAAACAGTTTAAATGTGATACTTTTTAAATAAATATTTTAAATACTTAATTAAACAGTTACTTTGTCTTTTTTATTTAATCTTAAATATTCACATTTAACTAACTACTTTTACATATTGGTTCTTTGATTAAAAAATATTTTTTTTAATGTTAGTTATTAAATTTAAAGTTGCTCTGGTTTGTAGATTAGTTTAAGTAATATCGAAAACAAATAACTTAACAAATTATATGTTATAACTTTTATTTTAAATTGAATCTAATATAAACCTTAATTTTAAGATAAAATACATATAAAATGTTTAACTTACAGTAAACAATCACATGGCAAATCATAATAGCTCGTTTAGATTTCAAGGCGAAAAAACTATACACTTTATTGAGCAAATATGCTGTCATAACAAATATCCAAATTGAGCTCGATAATACACTGAAGCGTAATACATTTGAAACAATGTATAGAGTATTGTCATTCAATTGCCGATTTAAGTATATCAACAGCGAAATATTGCTAATTACATTCATCAAACAAAAGTTAGTTGTTATTATTGTCGACTTATTTCTCAGACTTCTTTAAACTTAAATATAAGTTATTCTGAGTCATTCAAAATACAAAAAAGTTTAAAAAACTATAAGGTTTTCGCTGTATAGATATCAGGTTTTTATTCATAATTAATTTTAAGTTGTACAAATGAGCTCTTACTTAAATGTAATGGTATAAATGTGTTTTGTAAATAATATTTAGAGTTTTAATTAAGTATTTTTCTTCGTAACATTAATTTTTATAAATCATAATTTTAAATTTTAAGATAACTCTCTGTATAAACTAAAACAAAAATTATATGCAATTGACAATTTAAGGCATTATTACGAATACATGAGCCAGATCAAATCACCTGAGTTTATAATAAATCATGTAAGTAGCTAGTAGGAAGAAAAAAGAAATAGATAACAGAACATTTACTGCTACCAATTGGGAGGTTTTAATTGAAATTATGTTAGCTTCATTTGTAGTACTTACTTTTGTTAATAGTGCGTATTGAGATATTTTATGAAAACTACAAGTTGTGTGAATTGAATTAGACTTAATAATTTGCTGCTTTCACTTATCCAATACCTGAATAAATTTAAGATATTTCATTTAAATCAGAAATAAAATAAATAAACTGTTAAAATAAGCACTTACTTTTCTATTACGTCCCAATACACTCATCTTTGGCTTAAGAGAAGCGTTTTATTCTAAAGTTTAAGTTATGTTTTAACAGGAACCACAAACTAAATTTATTCTTTTATTAAGAAAAAAAATGTTTTGTACTTTTTAGTTTATGCTTAAGTAATAAGTTATATAACTTATTTAAGTTAAAATTCTGAAAAACAATAGAAATAGGGTTTATCTAAAATGCCATCAAAAGATACAAATAAAATATCAGAACTCATACTTGTTGTTTTGTTTGTATG
The DNA here is from genome assembly GCF_965202585.1 of Thalia democratica. NCBI lineage: Eukaryota > Metazoa > Chordata > Thaliacea > Salpida > Salpidae > Thalia > Thalia democratica. Next base: position 89,371,966 of record NC_139165.1, read on the forward strand.
TAAGTTTAAACTGAGTTTGACAAAGTTTTTAATTCGGTTAACTTCAAACTTTACTTTTTTCTGTAAAGAAATATTTTACTTGAAGTTGACCACTATACGTCTACTTTAACTCATCAAAATAAAATGTCTTATAATCAAATTTTAAGCTACAACATCTAGACACACTTGTAAAAAGTTTTCTATTTGTTTTGGTTGTATTATTCACTTGTAATGAATATTGCAATGTATAGCTTTTAGATTGAAAACGTTTATCGTATATATTAAACCTAATAAAAACATAATTACTTTATTTTGTTGTTAAATATCGATTAGCAAACAAATTCAAAAAGTAAACGTTTATACTAAAAGAACATAAACTATGCATAAGCTAAAAAAAAGAGTATCACAAACTTATTTAATGAAAAAAAAAAAAAAAACAGAACTCATGTAAGCCTTGAAAAAATGTTATAAAAAAAAACAAAAGTCTTGTTTGTTTTTGGAAAAAGTTTAAAATAGATAAGTAGTACGTTATAGAATGTTTTGACAGAAACAATAGATTTTAGTTTTCTTTTTTTAAAATCGTTTCTTTTCTAGAAAAAATTCTTAAATCTCGAAAATTCACTCAAATAATTATATTAGACGAGACAATATTTAAAAAAGCATGCTTTTTTAATTATGCAATTCACTAAAAAGTAGTGTATACGATAGCTCAAATAAGCGACGTAAGAAATGTTTAGAATAAATAAATCGAAACAAATATTTTCCATAACCACATAAAAGAGTTTTTTAACGTAAACTTATATGCTGACATATCATAAAAAGATATAAGCGATAAAAATATCAATGTTTTCAATATTTATTACTTTCTTCAAAAGCTTAAATTTTAGTAAAATACACTTTTTGTTCTCTTAAACTTAGTAAATTTTTTGTGTATTAAAATTCAATTTGTAAAAATACTTATTGTTAGAAATAAACGAGCTAAAGCATTTAAAGCTTCACTTCTTTTAAATTGGGAGCTTTCCTAATCGTAGTAAATATTGATTCACAATAGGCTCTGCTAATTAACAAACTCGTGTTCTCTATTAGATCAACTAAAACTAATCCTGTTATAGTTTGTTAGCTGATGAGAATTAGATGACTCATAATGAAACAATTCCAACTAAACAAGCTGGCTGTAACTTCTAAACAAACTGCAATAGTAGCTGCCAATATCATAAATATTTTATCACTAAATTGAGAAGTTTATTGGGTTTAATGTGCTTAGTAGGCTTAAAAGCGCTAAGTTTATAAATAGCTATTGTCTTCTATAATTTCGTTTAATATCATCTTTTTATCATAATTTTACATGTGAAACTCGTGTTATTACAGAAAATTCTTAAAAAGTCTTCAAAACTGATACTAGAATTAAATAACCTATACAACATTTTTAAAGATTTCAATGTTTAATTTTAAATATTGTTGATTAAATACGACTTAATTAATTAATTGACTTTAGTTAATCAAAGCCTTTTATATTTATAATTTAAAATATAGCAAAATAAATTAAGAACATTATTTGTTTGTTTAATTTGACCGTTTATTTGGAAGATTATATAAACATTTGTTGCAATAATATGATAAGTACAAACTGTACCAATAGTGTTTTTTTCAATCCGACTTTTACAGCTCTCGTTACTTGTTTTATACAAATTAATGCAATTTATCTTTCTACTTTATATAAGTGTACCAAACAATGTACTGCAGTTAGTTTAATATAGCTATAAAAACTTACGTCTAATAGTAGTCCATTGTATTTGAAAAATTACAATTTGTATTTTTTTGTTATTAAATCGAATCTGCTACGCATATATATTTGTTAACGCTTCCACAAAAAAACTTTTTTTTTTAGTTTTTACATTAAACGGACATTCTATTTTTATTGTATATCTCCATTACAAATTGTCTTTGTTCTTAATTTTTTTTTTACCTGAAAAGAATTGTATAGAAACATATATAAAAATTAGTTTCAAAAAAAAAAATTAATCAATCCAATTTTTTTAAACTTTAAATTTTTTATTGAATATTTTATTTTTTCTTTTAATTAAAGTTTTAATATGTACTTTTTTATAATAGATAATTTTTTTTAATTTATACTCAACACTTAGAGTTATATTTGTAATAGACATTTTTTAATACTTTCTAATAAACTTTTAAGTTTTCACCTATTTTTAAAGTGATTTAGTTATATATTTCATAATCCCTAACGTATACTTTATCAGGTATTTATTCTTAGTACAGACGGGAAAATCAATTGCTTTAAATATTTAATAACATAAAAGTGCTTAGAAACTATTCTAAACAAAGCAGCCTTTTTCTGAAAATCTTTTTGTTGTTAAAAGTGATAAAAGCATAATTTGTGCACACAATTTTTTCGTTGATTTGAATGTAAACAAAACAAACTTACTTTTTGTAACACTCCAAAGGAAAGAAATCAATAGAACAAAAACAAATAGTTTCTGTGGCATTTTTAAATTTTTAATTACGAAATGTTTTCTAATTCATAATTTATTTAGTTTAATTTGTATTTGTAAAAGTTGAATAAACTATAAAAGATTGTTACAAACGTTCTAATAAATGTAAAAACAATTAATTCCTTGTGAATTTAAGTTTTTTTCGTTTAAGGTTAGTAATAAAATAATTTATTCGTTGATATTGTTTATCACTGAATTTAGTATAGTTTAACTAAACTATTTGATATTTGAACAAAAAATAATGAATTACATTTTAGATTAATAGTTTTTAATTAATACTTAAAAGAAAAAAACTTACCATTTTATGGGATTAGAAAGAAAAGCATAATGTATAAAACTTTAAGTTGTTTAATTAGATCTTTTATGTTTAGTTTTTTAAGGTTTTCATATGTTCATAACTCTCTGAGAAAAAATTTTCTTGCATATTTTAGAACGGTATTTTTACTACTACTACAAAAACTTTAGGGCGAGTACTAATTTTTTTTTATTCTCTCTTTTAAAACTTTTATACTACTGTCAATTATCGCAACATGTTATCTATTCGTGTGTTCTCATCAATCCAAAAGCTTCTAATTTACTCTTCAAAACAAAAATAATGATATAATTATATTGTAACAGAAAGGTGTTTTAAATCCAATAGGTATTAATCAAAACAAAATACTAACGACTTAACTTAAACATACGAAGTCTTTGTTTTGATTCTACATAAGAGTTTATAGACTTAACAAAATACTAGTTTTTAATAATTTATAATTTAATTTTTTTTAAAGTAGATATTACAAAAAAACTACAAAATCTGAAAACGTCTTGAATTGCACCGAGATTAAAAATTATATTATTTGCAATTCGTTTTTCTTTTCGTTTCGCAACTTTTATCTTATTGAAGTTTTATTGTTTGATTTTACAAAATATTCATTTTAGTTTACTTTTATGTTAATTAATTTTTACAGCTTCATCTAGTAACATATACTTCATTTAACCATTAAAAACAAAGTATAGAAAATAATATTTTTTAAATTAAAAAAATATGAAATAAAGTTTAAGTAACGAAACTGTCGTTTTAATTATTTTAAAAATGTTACTTTATTAGTTTAGACCTTTAAAAAAAAAACAGTCTAAACTAAAATTATTTTTGCTTAAACTACACGTTGCCTTAGAAGTTTATTTATCTGATAAAAAATATTTTGCTATATAAACTATTTGTGAGACCAAAGTTTATGTGAAAAAACTATATTGCAAATAAAGTTAAAACTTTTCTTTATTTCAAATTTTTTAGTAACATAATAGTTTATTTTTGTATACCTAACCACCAACCTAGTATTGTAAAGGTTAGCTAAAGTTTAATAGGTAATTTTTCAAAACTATTTTTTTAATGTAATTATTTGTTTAGTTGAGCTACGAAAATGTATTTATTTTGGTTTTGGCTTTATATGGTAAAACTTAACTAGTTTTGATACAAAACATGTCGTTTTCATTTAATTGAGTGTAATTTTAAACTTTTCTGTTAACTTTTTCTAATTTTAAACAATCATTAGTCTAAATAAAATATTAAAGTTATATTCGTAATCTTTATAAGTAAATTGATTCAACGATTTAATTTGCTTACGAATACATAAAAATACTTTTCAAAGTTAATTAATTATAAATACAGTTATGAACTTAGGAAAAAAAATTTATCGTTAGTTATATTAACTATTCTTTTGCTAACTAATATAGTATATTATTAGATAAGCTATATTTGCTGTTTTGAGTGAAATACTTTTTTGTAAATTTATAATAGCAGTTTTATTTAAATCATAAGGCGCCATATCTCATTAAAATAGTATATTTTTTTAAACAAAGCTAATTAAAATTGATTAAGGCCCTGAAATACTTTCAAAACCTTTTAATTTTACTATCTATTTATATTTGTAGTCTTAAATAAAATAAAATAAAACAATTATTTTTTATTACCTTAGAAACACTCTAATAACAAAGCTTGTATATTTTTATTAAATAGTGTTTATACTAGTACATAACAAAACTCTGTATTAAAAAAGTTTGTTATATAGTTTTGAATTAAACACAGATCTAGTTAGTGAAAATTCACAACTAATATTTACTTACTTTCTATAATTTTTTCTTAACTAAGATTTTCTACAAAAAAAAATCATATTATAAATTAAGTTGTTTTAAGAAAAGTATTTTGCTAAAGAAAAATAATTTAAGCTTTAGACAAGTCAACTCGTCAAAAACAAAAACAATTTGTTTTTTTTTTTCCATGGTGTACACATCAAACAATTTTTATGAAGGTTTTTTCTGATAGGTTTAATTTATCAATACACGCATCAATTAGAAAGGAGTTCAGAAGTATGCTATTACAGTCGCTTATAACCTTCATATAAAAACTTATATTCGCTTTACATAAGTTTTAGCACTATGTAATGTTGTATAAATAAAAACTAAGCTTAATCGTTTAATAGAAAAATTTAAATTAACCTTGTAAAAATTATAATTATTTAGAATGTTTTCGATTAAAAACCGTCATAAACCTTTTAGTAATATCTTAAAGCAGAAAAAAAAACATAGTGTTTAATGAACTTGAGTATTAATTATGAAAGTTCTATTTTAGATTTTACTTAAATAAATTGTTTAAAACTATCATCCAAAATATCTTTTTTTTCTAATAATTTTAAGCAATTTAGAGGCATATAATAAAATTTGTAAGTTCTACATCCTATATTAAGTTTTGTTTCAAGTATTTTATATTAAATTTTAAGAATAAAGTTATTTTAGTAAAAGTAAAACCTTTTTTTTATATAAGTTCACAACTACATTTAAATTAAAAAAAAAATTGGTTATAAATGAATTTTACATTTTTCAACGGACGTTTTAACCAGTATAATTTATTTAGACAACTTTACAGTAAATAAAAAGTTATGGCCATACACGTCAGTCAAATTAAATACAGGACGCTTTTATAAATTGGCTTGTTTATACACACTGTTTTATTTTCGTACAAATTTAAATTTAAAATACTTATAAATCTACGGGGATAATAAATCTACTACGTTTAAAGTAATTTTTTTCTGTATTTTTTTTGTCAATGAAAAGTCTTATAGTTGGTTTCAAGTTCACCTATTTGTTTTATAAACTAGCCAAACTTTATTACATGTAAAGTGATTATTGGTTTAAATTATTTCCAACAAGTTGAAATAGAATGTGTTTTACAGTTTAAAGTAAATAAATAATAATTCTTTATGAAAATGCTTTACTAAAGTTTCAAAGATTAAATTAAATATACAAAAAGACGTGACTAAAGCTCTTAAAGACATTTTCATTGATAGAATACGGTTTATTCAAATAATACTGATAAAATTTACTAAGACCCTATATCAAAAGCTCTAGATTACATTTTCAAAACTAATTTATCAGGTATGAACTGTCAAAATACTTGAAATAAAAAGATAAATTTTACCCTGTATTTTACGGCTTTCTTGATAGTAATAAAATAATATTTTATATTTTATTTTATTGAAAAATTTTTTAAATGATAGATTTCAAATATTTAAACTATCATTTGACCAGTTTTAAAAATCATTTCGTTTTCTAAACTATTTTTATAAACTTTTAGTTATATTTAAAATTATTATTACATTACAACATTAAACTGACAAAAAAATTAAATCTTTTTAAAACTAAACATTCTACTTTTACAATATTTTGACATTTTTGTTATGACTTATGCAAAAGTACTTAAGTGCTTAAAAATTAAACAACATTATCTGAAATAACTGTATGATAGTTTAGTTATTATATTTAAAACAATACTTCGTGATACCTGATAAATATAAGGATAAAAAATACAGCATGCTAGATTAAGTAAATATTATTTTTTATTTTTGATATTATTAAAGATTTTTGATCAAATAACCTGTTAAGTTTTACGTTTAAAAATTCTTCTTCTATAAAATTAAATGCATTTATGATGTTTTATATGACTAACAATTTTAATGAACGTTTCAGAATTTATTACAAATGCGTTTGAAAAAAATTTTTATAACGTAAAACGATAAAATATATTTATTTAAATGTTTACATAAAAAAAATGATTGTTTTTAAATAAATAAAACTAAGTGCATAAAACATTTAATTCAATTACTAATTGTTTGATAAATTACAATGTAAAAAAAAAACTAATATATTTTCTTTTTCAACTTATTCCCACGTAATTCGAGGGAACTAGATAATAGCCTTATGAACCTTTCTATTTACAAGATAAAAAGTAAACAAATTTTATAAACACTAACTTGTTATACGCCTAAATTTTATTTCTAACTATTCTCAATGAAAAGTAAACAATTTTATCTTTATTTTTGATAAAATGATCATGTGTAACAAATAATGTCAGTTTTATTGTTGGTTTTACATGATGCTTTTAGACTATATGAGAATAAGCTTCTGATGTTCAAGTTTAAATTCCTTTTCTTTGAATAACAATTCTAAAAAATTAATATTATTTTTATTTGTAGTGATATTATTTGAAGAGTTAGAATATTGGTTTTCAATCGTTATCGTTGTAGGTCAAAAACAATTTTATATTACTTACACTTATATATTAAATATGGCATAAAAAAACTTACACAAACATAAATAATATGGCATAACAACTGTTAGTTTACAATCATATAAACTACTTTTTCGATAAAAAATGTAGGTAGGCTAAACAAAATGAACAATATATTTATATACAAAACTATTTTTACTAAAATAAGAAATAACCAAAAGAGTTCAAAATGACAAAAATGTTACACTACAATTGAAGAATCGATACAACATAATTAGCTTGAAGTATTGTACTTTAGTTCAAAGGCAAACAAAAATGAACATATTGTTATCAGAGAAGACTCTTGTTATAACGTGTTTATTTCACAATAGAAATTTTCGACAAAACTTTTTTCTTCCATGCTGTGAGTTGTAAGTTTATTTAAAGTTTAGTAAGAAGTGAAAAATTGTATAAAAGCAGCAGACTAAATAAGTTTTTCTTTTAATATTAAAATTACAAAGCTATTTTTTTTTCGTTTTTTATACTATTGTTAAACGTTAAATTTTATACTTATTATATTGTTTTTGAGTAATGAAGTATTAAAGCATAAATAACTCTTGTACATATGCCAATGTTTACCACTTTTTAAAGTTTAGAAACTTAGAAAAATGTCATTCTTATCTTTTGCAAGTAGTATTAATACCTTTCTTAATCTAATCTTGTTGCTTGAAAGACTTTAAATTATTTTTATGGTAAAATTTTAACAATATTTAATCAATTGTAATTTACTTTTTTCTCGCTTAGAATTATCAAAAATAAAAAAAAAGGATATGCCTTAGATTTTTAATTATTTAACTATCAACAAAGTATAAACAATTTATTAGTTAATGCTTACAAAAAAAAAATTAACTAAACACATGGTACCTTGGAAACTGTAAACTTATACTTTTTTTTCAAAGCTCGTTGTTTCGAACGAAATTTTTGTTTGCTTTTATATAGATAAAATAAGTTAAACAGAACACAAGTGATTTATTTTTTAATTTTGTGATTTAAATTAATGTTAAAATAACTTAGTAACTGGTTAAATATTTAAAAAAAAAGTTTAATTAAACATACATACGTTTTTAGACCAAACTTTTATCTATTTTTAAACATTTAAGTAACAATGAAGCTTTATTCTTTGTTATATAATTCTGTGTGTAAATTATAAAAAATAAAACTGAAAAAGTCAGCTTTAACTAAATTAATAAAACTTAACAAAAATATTTTGTTGTAAATGTAGTTTTTAATCTTCCACAAAATCTTTTTTTGATATGTTATAACTTATATGCTTTGAACATAGGGAACAAAAGTTAATTTTGTGTATTCTGAAAAATTCTGTAAACTTTGTACTGTTTTGTGTACTACAAAGGTTTAATTGAAATTATAATATTACAAAATTATATTTCAAATTATTTTTCTTTGTACAAAATTCAACACACTTTTGTGCCTGCGTTGATAGTACATCTACCACTATTTAAAACTTTATTCTTTTATAATTATCTTCTAAAAACATTTTTTTAAACATCACTAACAAATTACTTTTACAATTTACTTGGCAAGCTTTTTTATTGAACTAATTTTTTTATAAGTTAACTGCAAAATAGTAAGATTATAATTTCATCTATCATGGAGAAAATACAATAACGACATACGATGTATTTAAAAAAAAACTATTTGGAATTCTGCCGAAATTAATACATAAGTTTCTAGACAAATATACTTAGACATAACAAAATACATTAAATTCTTACACTTGAAGTTAAGTGGAAATAAAAAGAAGTTCTGTAATTTTTTGGGTTATTTCACTAATATTATTGACAAAAAGTTAATAAAATTAAGCAGTAAAGGAATATATATTTAATGGTTACTAAATGAACAATCCTGTTTTAATTGTTTATTTTATGTAAGTAAGTGAGCTTTTGTAAGCTGACAACTTGAAAAAACGTTTTTAAATTCCCCATGTGTATATCAATTTAAATTTAAATAATACGTAAAACATGCTTTTTTATTTTAATAATACCCAAATTAATATTTTAAAGATGTTTATATTCAGTTAGTAATTATGCTATTGTATAACGGAGAGTATAAGCCACTTTTTGAATACTGTACTGAAATATTTATGAGCTGTAAACCTTTTAACTGTTCTTAAACAAATTTTAATGCACGTATAGAAGTATGTCTTTAATTTTACAGTTTTTAAATTCTTAAAAACACTTTATTTATATAAACTATTTTTGATAAAGTATCGTAAGCTAGACAAATTATGTTAAGTATTAAAAAAACATTGTTAAATTAGAATCAGCAAATCATCGTTTATGTGATTGTATAAAGAAAGACTAAAAACAAACTACATTTCTAAAACTTTTTGTAGTTAAAATTGTCACCTGCTATAAAACTAAAAGCGATTATGACGTACTATGTGACTCAGAATTTTAATAAATCTGTCAAAGTTTGAGTTTATTTGGCAACAATATTTTAAACTTCAAAACTAATAGAAAGTTTGCATATAAAGCTGTTATATGAAAAATGATAAAGTCTGTGTATAAAGTAAAATTTTTTTTTAGTTTTTCTAAGTTTTCCAAGGTTTTTTTAAATGATAAAAAACAGCTGTGCAATAAAATAAATTAAGCTTTGATTGACTTATTTTCACTTTATTTTACTAATAAATTACCACGATTAAATTTATGTGAAAGGTTTATTTTTTCAATTTATGAGAACTTGTTTTATTATAAATTTGTTTTTGTACTTTGAATAAAATTAAAACAAGAAACTTATAACAAACTTCTGTTTTCATTGTATCTCTAATGCATAAGTTGTATAATTCTAAACAAATTTGTTATTTCAGATAAGATTTTAAAGTTTTGATTGATAACTTTAATTTCAAAACATTTTAAGCTTTATTTTTACTGAAACTTTGTAAAATTCTCAAATAATTAAAACCAAAGTTTACTATGTTATCTTTAGATTAAACTGTGATCAAATTACCATTCTTAAAATATTAAATTTTATAGAAAATTAACTTTTATGTTTATAAATTTATAACTGAAAATTTTAGAATTATCTAACATAAATTTTTTAGTATACATTTACATGAATTACTAGCCTAATTTAACTCAGACTAAAAATAAAAACTGTTTATTACTCGTGTTTTGCCGTCTTTAAACTTAAAGTTACCAAACCATTGTTTGAAAATATATTTTTGGCGTAATTTGTCAATTTGATTGAACATAAAGGAAAATAACTTTTGTTGTCATAACGAACAATAAATCAAAATAATACAAAAAAAATTATTTGTTTTTACATGATGCTTTCATACTTGATCAGACTAAATTTTTCAGTTCAAGTTTAGTTTTTCTATTGTTTGTTTTGAATTTTTACTCACTAGATATAATCTTTATAGTTGTTAATTTAATTATATTTTTGCTTTAGTAGTTTAGCGTTTAAATATGTTTAGTAAACTCAACAACATAAATTTAAGTTTGTAACTTATCGTTAAATTTTATATAGTATAAATTTATAACAAATTTTTTGTTATTTCACTCTATTTTAAAAAAAATTTAAACTTAAGAAATATCTTATGATACAAAAATTACTAAATAAATAACTAAACGGCCAAAAATCAAAATCAAACCAAAGTCTAAAAACACATACATTCTGCAAAAATAAAATGTAACATAGTTTTATTTTTTTAAGTAACAATTTATTTTGCTCAGTATAATAAGTTTTGATCTTCTTCTAGTTACTATTAGTCTAAACAATTTACTAAACAAAAATACGCTTTACAAGTTTTGAGTAAGGATCTGTGTACAAAAGTATTTTTGATTATCAAGTCCTACGCCATGGATATATTTTAACTTAAAGTCTAGTCAAGGTTTAATTATAGATACAAGTTTTTCGAAAAAATCTTCTTGACTGAAAATTATTTAGTAATTTTTTTCTAAAAATTTTCCAGTCAGAGCTTTATCTTAAAACTAGTTTTCAACATATAGATATTAAAAAATAAAAAATTTTGAAGTCTAGAATTTAGTCTTAGAACTCTATAAGAATTTTAAATTAGTTGATCAAACAACTACAAACCCAAAACTAGTTTTTGAGCTAATTATATATAGAGAAAAATCAACTAAATACCTAAAGTTTTTAGAGAAAACATTGAAAAAAAAGTCAAGTAAACTTAATCTTGAACTTCTTAGCATGTAATCCGATAACAAAATCTCTAACTAAAATAACATTCTTGTTCTTTAAATTACACTAAATCGCATATGCCTCGGTTTTAATCAATTTAAAATCGTCTTGTAAAAATCTAATGTAACTTTAAAAAAAAAAATACAGGTATTAGATAGATAAAAAGTAAAAAAAAAAGTTTTCTTGAGTATGTTAGTTATCATTTTTCAGAAATAATGATAAAAAATGCATTTTAAACATTTACTATTGTTTTTTATAGATAGCTTTTCTAAATATATATTTTATCAATCATCAGTTATTTGTCTAACATAATCATTTACTTAAAAAAACTTGTTTCTTTTTGTTTGATTTCACAAAGGATTTAAAGTTGAAAGTAGTTTGACTTACAACAGTTGATAAAAATTACAGAACTTTGTTTTAATTTAAAACAAATAGGTATTTGGATAGCTATCTCAAAAACAACAGTTGTTGACAAAAAAAAAATTATAACTCAAATTATTTACTAACAAGAATTTTAAAACTTAATAACACACTTTTAGTTCTTAAAGTTTAACTTTTAAAGTTTTTTCAACTATTAATTTCAGCAATTAAAATAGTTTTAGTTTTTCAAGCTTAATTTATTGCTTGATTTTTAATTAAATACAGTCGGTTATTTTTGACTCAAAGATGATCTTTTTGCAAAACATTAGTACTATAAGTTGTTTGCAATCATGGTGTTCATAAATAAAAACTATAATTTGTTATTCATACTTCTTAAACTTTTAAAAGTGTCTTTTATAAGTTTCAGTTTTCAAATTTAATATTTTTACTTCTATACAACATCAATAATTAAATTAATAAATTTATTATTTTTGATAGACAAGTTAGCAACTTTTTTGTTTCCTTGTCTGTAAAAATATAAGTTTATATCAAAGTAAAACATGTGACTTTTAAGTTTAGTTTTTTATGCAGTTTTCAAACCATTGATAATACATAACAAACTTAAACTAGTTTTATTAAATTAAATAAAACAACTTTTTATTAAATAACTTTTTTTCAAACTTTGACGTATATATTTTTTCTGGCAAAAATATATTTTAAAATAGTTCCTTGAAGAAGTATTTTTTACTGCCAAAAAGACAGTTTAAATTTCTCTTAATTTTTTTGAACGTATTTAATCTTTTTTCAAGGTTAAAGTCAATTTTATTTCATTTTATTTACTTTTGAATGTTTGTTTTTAAACACTAAAAAGTTTTGATTTATAATTTTTCACTTTTTTATACAAGTCATTAAGTTTGTATACATATCACATTTTACATTCATTTTACATTAAAAACCTTTATATAACTCTCAAATATTTTTTACCACATACAATATTTTATCCTTATTCTCTACAGGTTTAATGAGATTTATATGAGATAACTTTATTAAAATATATAAAAATAAGCGATTTTAACTTAGAGAAGTAGACAAAAACAAAACTTGTTTTATACTTTTAATTATATTTTTTAATTAATATTTGTTAGTAGTTATCATTTAAACTTGTTATTTTTTTCATAACAAGGATACAAAAGTAATAATATTTTTTACCCTGTTTTAATTTTAGATTTTATATTCCTTGAGTTTTATTTTGCTTTTTAACTTTTAAACGATAGTACAATGAATAAATAATGCTAATAAAAAAATAAAAACTCTATTTACATCAAATGAAAGATAAAGCTTATATTTGTTTAAACGATTTATTTGAAATATTTACATCTAAAATAAGGTTAATTGGTAGTTCAACAAAAGGTCTGCAATTAAGTTCTTGACAATCAAACGGTTGAAACTCTTGTAGTAATTAAGCTAACTTACTTAATACAACAAATTTATTCAAACTTTCATAATAGATTAAACTCTAAAAAGAAACAAAGAAAATAAAAATATATATGCTGACTTTTTTTATGTCTCTTAGTATTTACAATAATTATAACTCGCTTTGAAAATTATTTTTTAAGTTATTTTAAGTTTTATCAAAAAAAAACGATTCTATTTAATTCTATTAAATATATCACTTTCATTTTATACTAAAAAAAATTAGCTTGAACATATAAAACAAACAGTTGAAATAAAATTTATTGAAAAAAGTATCATTTTATGTACAAATTGTATCTAATGTGATGTGCTGTTTAGATGATTTAAACGATATAAATAAGTTTCTAATAAAACAAGTAAAATTAATATCAGATACTTAACTGATAGTTGGATTTTAAATTTGAGTTTTAGAAAATAAACTTATACCGTAAATTGAAACAATAGCTAATAAAATAAAAGTTTATGTTCCGAAACTTATTACAACTTTTACTAAACTGATCCGTAAGAGGTTAATTAGTTTTTATTTTGTTTGTACAAAATACTTGACTGTTTATCATTAATCTAAATATAATCTATAACTATAAAATAAGCTTTTTATATAATGTTTAAAGTTTGAAATATTTCAGAAACCCTATTTGTGTTAATTTAAATAAAAAATTATGCAAAATTTAAGTTTTGTGTAGTGTGATAAAAATAAATAAAATAGTAAAACAAAAATATTTTCAAGGTTTTTGGCTAATCATTAGCTTTAGTTTTGGTTTAAGCTTCAAAGTTAAATTTTTAAGTTTAATTAATTTACTTCAACAACTAGATCAAGCGTCTTTAAACTTACTACTTGAATTAATCGATTTTTAAGTCTAAAGATAATTAGTAATAACATGGAGTACTGCCAATTTAGAAATATAGTTAGTGCATCGAAAATGTTTATGTACAATAATATTATTTTTAATCAAAGTTTTCTTAAAATGCGTTATAAAAAACATTAAAACGGTAACAGTTTAAGTTTTTAAACATAATTGTTTCGAAACTTTTTCAAAATATCTATTTAACAATTGGTGTAAAACTAAGCATAAATATTCATTAACATACGAATATACTAAAACATTTCACTATAATTAATCGAATAAATAATTTAACTAATTTAAATTAAGTTAATTTTTTATTATGCACTACTTATGTTTTGTAGAAAGAAAGTGTTCTTAAATATTCTTCCATTTTCTTCACAATAATTCGTACGAATTGATATATTAAAAACTATAAAGACTTTATCATCAAAAAACAATTTTATGGCACCATAAAATAAACGACTTTTCCACAAATTCCGCTTTATTTTATTTATATATATCTTTAATAAAAATGGGAGAAATATAGCACAAGCTACTAAAATTAGACACACGTGGAATATTGATTGATTTATTTCCATTGTTAAAACCTCATTGTGGCGTAACAACGTTTGATCTGATTAAAATTTACCGTTGAAACTTTTTGACGGTTAAATAATTTTCATACAACACAAAATTAAAACTTCAAATGTAATGTTTTATTATATGTCAGAATTTCAGTTGCAATTTGGATCCAATAAATTAATATAAGGTGTTTTCTTATTGTCAAAACAAATATAACACAAAAACTTTTTTTTGTTGTTGGTTTTACATGACGCTTTCAATTTCAGTCAGATTAATTTTATGATGTTCAAGTTCAAAATTCTCTTTTTATATTTACATGTCGCTTATATAAACAATTTTTTTCAGGAAACTAGTTTTTTTGGTTTAAAAATATGAATTAAAATTATATTATTATTATTGAATTTGGGTTAAATAATAAACTACTGATTTTTGAGAAGTGGTTTTTTAGTTGTTAAAGAATGAATAACTCTAAGCTGTTTGTAGCATCACTAAAAAATTTTTAGACAATAATGTTTAATTAAACTACATTTAAGTAACAATTTTTGTATTATCTTTAATATTAATGAGCTAAAATGTGTTTCAACTGATTTAAATTACTTATTTATGTGTAAATTGCTTTGGTGTTTTATATTACATAAAATGTTTTCCATAAATGTATAACAGACTTTCTTTGCATAGAAAATGCTTTGAATTTTTTTATTAGTTTATTTTCAGTTCAACTGACACAAATTTTTAATAACTTTCATTTATAACGATAAAGAAGATAAAAAATTAAAAAATTCATTTTAAATTTTGCATCCGATTTTTTCATTACTGTAAAACATAAAAATACTTAAAGTTAGAGTTAATGTTTTAGGTTTTAAGTTTTAAACTTTTAAGAACAGTTTAGAAAATTTCTCACTTAGTATCTTTTTTTTTCTTTCTTATATAAATTTTAACACATATAAAACACTTTAGAACTTTTATGTTCAATAACAAATAAGTAAAGGTAAAAGTTAACTGTGTAAAATCTTGAAAAGTTAGATAATTTAAACACTTAACAGGTCAACTGTTAAAAAGATATGTTTTAAATGCAGCAAAAACGCATTATGATTGCAATGTTACTTTGAAGAGACGTGAAAATGTTTTAAGCATAACAATAATCTCATTAAAAGAAACCTTAAGTGTTTGCACAAAAACAACTAAAACTATATTAGCTTGGAGATTAAAAATAAAGCTATGAAAACATTGATTATTTTAAAATTACAGCTCAAAGTTTACTTAATGTATTGAAAAAAGAAATTTCAAAAGTCCTAAAGGTTACTTACAGGTAAAATACATGGATTAAATTTAAAAACTCTAACAAAAAGTTATAACAAATACAAATTTTATAACTATTAAAAATTTAAGTAAATAACTTTTCATATCTAAAGCATTATGTCTTCATTTACACCAATCGGTTCTATTTCTTCATAAACTCTTTCCTTGTTATATATATCAGAATTATTAAGTTTGTTTTTATAAGACTTGCTTTCAGAAAAATTTGAGCTTGTTTTTAGTTGCAAAGAGTTGAACTTGTGTTTACTTCTTTCATAAAACAAACACTTTTCAACTTCTAAATCGTTTTCGTCTACTGATTGTGACGTATTTGGTCTTGATGACGTCATAACGAGTTCAGTAACGTGATAGGGTTCGACCCGATCGTAGTTGTGGCTTTTATAAAATCCCCTGTTAAGCAAATCGTACTTTACTGAAGAGTTTCTACGCGCTTCTAAACTACTCGTTTGAGCTAATAAACTTTGATTGTGACGTAATAAGTTTTCTTCGTCACAGTTGCTGGATTGGCACCTGGAATTGTAACCGCTTGATTTTTGGTTAGAACCTAAAAATTGTGTACATGAGTAACTAAATTAGGAAATTTATAGGCTTAGTTAAGATAGAAAATGAAAAGTTTAAACGAAAAACTTATTAAGACTGAATATAGTTTTGAAAAAAATTTTCTTTGACTTCTTGATTGATATTTGGTTTTTTTCATACATTTTAATAAAATTAGTCAAATGATTAGTCAAAACTTAACGAAAATAAACTTTGTTAGAAGAACGTTTCAACAACATTGCTGTTTTTTTATATGGCCAGTTTTATAGAAATACTTACTCTCAATAAGATGTGCCTGATTTCTTTGAATCATGCTTTCAAGCTCATACGAAGATTTTTCATCTTCTGTATAAATTCCACTGTCTTTTATATGGTTTATATAAATTTTGTTTTGATTGTTGAGATTATGACAAGATCCCGCCTAGAAATCAATTACTCATTTTAAATCAAATACTATATTACAACTGAGGGCTAATTTAAAATTATTTTATATGCGTAAATAATAAAACTAAGTTTGTTTTATTTAAACTTAAAAAACAGAGAATGTTTTTAATTTTTAAACATTTTTTTTTTCAATTCTCAAATTTTCATTAATCTAAATAAACCATGCTTACAGTTATTTTAGAAGCAACTTTTTTGTTTTTATCTTCATATCCAGTAGAGTAAGAAAAACTTTTACTGATGTAAGGTTTTCCAATCACATCGTTTCTTTTACAACAAATCAACTTGTTAAAAAGTCCAACCCATTCTCTGCCAGCCTGAAATTTTTATTAGTAAATATTATTACAGATACAACTTTTCCCTTTAAAACTGCCACTTAAGTGTTTTGATGATAAAATCCAACAACAAATAAAAGGAACATGTATTAAATAAAGCAGAGTAAAAGCTAACTTTTGTGTCGATAATAAAATGAAGTACAAATAAGGAAAGTCCAAATACTAGATTAAATGCAGCAAATAAGTATCCAAATGCATGAGAACAGTTTGTATTCCAAATAAAATATAATGTCCATGTTAGTATGTTTAGTATAACAACTGGTACAGATTTCAGTAACTGTGTTCTGTTTTAATAAAGTACAAAGTTTTTAGTATGTGTAATAAACTTAGTAATTATTAATGTTAGTGTCTAATAGCTTAGTCAGGCTTTCTTAATCAAAACTAAAACAACAAACTAAATACAAACTTTAAAGGTTCAAAGCTTGATTTTGTTAGTCTGTGACACAATCTATTTTTTATATTGTCGTTTTTGCTCATTTTATTCCGAAGTCTTACTACAGATGCAGCCAGGAAAGCTAGTGAGAAAAATGCTGAAAGTGCAAATGTTGTAATAACTATCGTATAAGAAAACTCATTATACGGTAACAAACTTCTTTTATCAGAATCTTCTTCAATCAAATATTCTGCTATAATAAGTCCGGTTATTAAACCTGTGATAGATAAAGTTTACATGTAAATGAATTTACTGTATTCCTAATAAGTAGAAGTTTTATAATTCTGTTTTTATAAAAACTAATCTACTTTTTAATATACTAAAAACTACTCAAAAGAATTAAGTAGTGCAGAATATTTTGTAAAAACTAGTTTTCTTTTGATCTTAAGGATTTTATTGCTGAAACTCAAAATGTTTAAAAAAATTCTTTTTAATATTTATTGAGAAAAAATCTCTTTAAACATTTCCTATTTGTTCGTATCAAAGAAGAGTTTTATTGCTTATTTTTAACCGCAAGACCATAAAAAGGATCAAAGTAAAATATTACGAGTTTACTGTGACAAAAGTTAGTTTTCTATAAGTTTGTAGACTCAAATAAAGTTTTGTGCTGCAAAAAAAAACAGTTTAAATGTGATACTTTTTAAATAAATAATTTAAATACTTAATTAAACAGTTACTTTGTCTTTTTTATTTAATCTTAAATATTCACATTTAACTAACTACTTTTACATATTGGTTCTTTGATTATAAAAATAGTTTTTTCTAATGCTAGTTATTAAATTTAAAGTTGCTCTGGTTAATAGATTAGTTTAAGTAACATCGAAAACAAATAACTTAAAAATTTATATGTTATAACTTTTATTGTAATTTGAATCTAATGTAAACCTTAATATAAAAAAAAAATAAAAAAAATTTTTAACTTACAGTAAACAATCACATGGCAAATCGTAATAGCTCGTTTAGATTTCAAGGCGAAAAAACTGTACACTTTATTGAGCAAATATGCTGTCATAACAAATATCCAAAATGAGCTCGATAATACACTGAAGCGTAATACATTTGAAATAATGTATACAGTATTGTCATTCAATTGCTGATTTAAGTATATCAACAGCGAAATATTGCTAATTGCAGTCATCAAACAAAAGTTAGTTGTTATTATTGTCGACTTATTTCTCAGACTTCTGTAAAAGTTATATAAGATCGAATTTAGGTCAAATAATTTTTTTTATCAAAAATCAAACGATTTGTTAATATTACAGTTACATTTAACAGTCTTAAGCTACACTAATAATTCATAAACAATGTTTTACTGTAAAATTAAATGTAATTAAATAGCTTTACAGCTGAAATGAATGTTCTTTCGTATTACCAATAACATAACACTAAATCTGGTATTATACATTTTATTAGTTTGATCAGAAAGAATTAATAAAAATATTTATAAAGTTCCTAAATAACATCTCAAGAGGTCACCTGAACACTATGTAAGTTGTCGAAATTGCACACAAGAAAAATGAAGACATAGATAAAAGAACATTCAGTATTGTCAACTGGGAGGTTTCAAATGAAAGCAAATTAGCTTCATATGCAGTACTGTCATCAGTTAATAATGCATATGTAGATATTTTATTAAAACTGCATATAGTGTGAGTAGAGTTGGATTTTATTAACTCGCTGTTTTTACTTGTCCAATATCTGAATAAATTTCGGCATTTTACCTTTATTTTAACTAGAACAAGTAACTAAATTGAACACTTACTTTTCCTTAATGTCCCAAACTCCACACCTTTGACTCGAGTGATGCTTTTTGTCCTACAATTTTAAGCAAGTTTTAACAGAAAGTATAACCCATAATTGTTTTATATTTAAATTAATTTCTTACATTAAACTATGAAAAGCTTTAAAATTAGACTGTTATTTATACTTTACTAGTTACACAATTGACTTACTTTTAAATTCTGAAAAACAACATAAATAGCGTTTTCAAGGTCTATTTCTGAAATGCCATCAAAAGATACAGATACAATATCAGAACTTAAACTTGTTGTTTTGTTTGTATGTAAGTTCAAACTGAGTTTGCCAATATTTTTTATTCTAATTACTTCAAAGTTTGATTTTTCTGTAACAAAGTATTAAACTTTAAGTTTATCACTATACGTGCACTCTAACTGAACGAGATATAAAATTAAATTTATTGACTATATGGGCAAACTTTAAAACTCAGTAAAACTAAACAAACTTTTAAATGTGACAGATTTTTGTATCGGTAAATGAATTTTAATTTCACTTTTGTCTTCTTCATGTGAATTCTTTATTGGAATTACTACGTCATAATCGATTTTATAGTTGTAGGGAGTTTGTATTACGTAAAAATTTTGAAGTTTCAAGTCTGTTTAAGATGATTAATAATATTAGTATTGAATAATATGAACTGTCATTAAAAGAAATTTTTTTATTAGTTTCTTAGAATAGTGTAAGGTAGTGTTAACGATTATGACTAACTTTATATAGCTCAAAGACAAACAATAAATGTTTTTGCAAAAAAAGCTTAAGATTATATAAAATAAATTAAATAAAACATAAAATATTATGACAACTATATATAGTTTAAAGTAACAGTCGGCTTTTAATTTGACAATAAAAAACAAAATCGAAAATGTTGAAACTAAGATAATTTTGTTGTCTAAAATACACATATTTTATGATTTAATAATCAGTTGAAAATATTAAAAGTGAAAACAAACTTTTGTAGCTGTCTATGAGATTCGAAACTGATATACTTTTTACAATGTTAAATATTTTGGAGATTATACTGTTTTTGGAATTAATAGCCAATTGATTATTCAATGTTTCTAATAAAGATTTGTCCAACAACTTGTCAAATATTTTCGATAAATACTGTGCAAATTAATTTTTTTTTATAATTTTAACTTCATAATAAACAATAAACAAATCATAATGTTAGTAGAACTATAAAGTTCAGATTGAGATATATTTGTTTAAAAATAATTTGATAGAAACATTTGTTTTTACTTATATTTATTACTTACTTATAGATAAAAGAAAATTTTTAGAGACAGTTATAAGAAATAAAAATAAAAACTCATATAAACCTTAAACTTTCTGATGAAACAAATATTATACAAAAATAACAACAGCAATTTTATCGGTAAAAAAAAATAAATTATATATTATGCAATGTTTTTACAAGACAATTTACTTTAGCCTTTATTTTTAAGCATAATTATTTTTTTAGATAAAAATCTTTAGTTTTCAAAATTCACACAGCTGATAATATTAGACAACACAAAACTAGAAAACCTTGTTGTTTTACTTAATGCAAATTACTAAAAAATATACTGTTTAAAACAAAACCAAAGCTTTATCTATCGATAAGAAAAAAAGATTAAATTTTGTTTCACATAATTTAAAAAAAACTCTAAACTTTAATGTTACACTAAAAAATAACAACACATAAGGGAGTTTTTTGAAAGAAATTAATATGCTGACATGTCGTAAAAAAGTTTTAAGTGATGAGAAAATGTATCAAAACTAACTTGAAAGTTGCTTTTATCGATGTTTTCAACACCTATCACACTCTTTAAAAGCTCAAAAACTTCAAGAACTTCGTTTGGTGTTAATTTTTGTGTTTTAACATAAGCAAACAGCTTTTTTAACAATTTGTAGTCACCTAAATAAGAATTTATTTAAAAATTTATCTTTATATATATAGAAGCATTTTTTTTAAACTTCAAATGTTTATTGTAACTAAACTTATACAAACCTGCATTCAGTTGTTGTATCAAATAGTCAAGAGATAAATAACAATCAGTCAAATCAGGACCATTTGACCATTTAGGTGTATTTGTAGATTCATCAATGGTACATAAGTAAGTAGCGGCTGTTTTGATTTTATTTTTTAGAAAACCATGTTTTATAAATTACTTTTCAAGGATTATATGGATTAAGATACACAAACTAATTTTTTAAATAATTATAAACATCAACTTACTTTTACCATTACCACAGTTAACAGTTCTTGTCAGTCCTACTTCGGTTTGTGGCCAAATTAAACCATCTACTGCTTGTTGAGGACAAGTTTCTATCACTTGATTATTAGTAACTGGTATAGTGGTTACTACTGGCATTGCAGTTACTTCTTTGTTTTCTGAAATCAAGTTTAAATAAGCTAAAGCTTTACTTGCATATTATTAAATTTACAATTAAAAGTTTACAACTTCTTAAACTTAAAGTTTACTTACCGTTTTTAGATTCAAAGTCTCCAAACTCAATCAAGTAGTAAACAGGGTTTTTATCAATCCATCCGTATAATAGTCTATCCCTTGGGTTGTACTGCGTATGAGAAGGTATTTTTGACGACGTAGTTATTGATTTTAAAGTCAAATCGTTTGTGTTGTAGGTAGTTAATTTGTTTTGTGACGTCATAACGTATAATATTCCACAAATAATTATTCTATCGGTTGATTCAGTTTTTATTCCAGTTTCATAGCGTTTCTGTTTGACAGTTTGATTGCACATTATACAAACATCTTTAGTAATATCTATTCTTAAAACAGTTCTTGTATAGAGTTCAAAAAATTTGTAAGTCTTATATATCCTTAGAGGGATGATGTTTAAATTGTAAAACAATTTATCATGTAAAGTTTAAATTTTTCAATAAAATAAGATATATAATTAAAATAACTATCTCAGTGATTTAACTAACCACTATATTTAACTCTTCATCTACTTTTAAGATAATAACTTGTTTGTCATCCAAATAATAACTTATCCATAAACCATTTTCATCAGTGGAAATCAATAAATCGTTGATTTCCAATTGGTTATCTTCAATTTTTGTATTTGTTTGTTCTTGAGAGAATGACATCTTGTATTTTGCTACTTTACGTTGGTTTGGCTGTTTTGTTATTCAATTTAATAGTTCGTTTGCTTTGACGAGTTAAATTTTAGCTTAAAACTTTAATGTTTTTTGTACTCAAATATAAAGTTATGTATTTTTTTAAATCACTACGTGTAACAGTTTAAATTAAGTGAAACAAAATTGTCTAAGTACAGAGGTTTAACTTTGAGTAAAAAGACCAGTATGGACTAATAAACAAACTTTATAGTAATACAGATATCCATTATATACAGCAAAATAATTTGATTTAATTGAAACTTTTAAATCATGTATCTCCTGGTAATCTCCTTTGATGAAATTCATCTCGTTCGTAAAACTCTGTTTAAAACGTTAACCATAAATATTTTTTCGAAAAATCTAAATAAAACATAAATTTAGTAATCAAGTATACTTTGGTTTTAAGCTTCTTATTAACCAAGTAGCAAAAAAAAAGTTGAAAGGTTTTGCAAAAAGTCAGATACAAAGGTGAAATTTAACTAATTATAAATTTTCTTACTTTAACGAAAGGTTGATTGTCAATATGATAATAGATGTCAGAATTTTCCTTCATTGGATCTTTGCTCCACCAATTAGTTGTATCAGATGGGTCGTTTATTTCAAAAGTTTTCATTCTTTTCACACCATTAAACTTACCAGGACAATCGAAAACTAAATTTGATTTAATGAACTAAATTCTAAGGCATCAAAGTTCAATATAACTCAAAAAAAGTACTATTAGAATATATTGTTTGTTTTAAAAACTATTAGATAGTTGTCGAATTACAGCTAAAACAAAAAAACGTTGTTAAAGTTTAATAAATCTAACAGTTGCAAAGTAGAATGGTTACCAACGAGAGACATACTGTCAAAAAAATACAAAATTTACTGACAGTGACGTAATATCTTCTATAAAATTTACAAAAGTTGAAAATTGTCTTAAAGTTTTATGCTAATTTACTTTCTGTATGAAGAAAGTCATTGAACAACTTTCAAATATTTATGAGAAAAAAACTAATAGCTAATCATAAAACGTTTTTTACAAAACTCACTATGATTGACACACTGGTAAGTAATTCTCAAATATTTATAAGTTTCCGGACATGGATCTTCATTGAAGAAATTTGAAGAAGATTGAAATGTAAACGAACTTTGGTTGTTTGCTCTGAATATTTTCAAAGATTAGAAATAAATATAACAATATGAAACTAAAGAATAAAAATATAGTTTGACTATTTATTCTAGAAGTTTAAAAAAATCTCATTTTATTGCTTTAAAATATCCAAACTTGTTTAATTTGTTTGTAATCAGTTTACAGTGTTATTTTACAGTGTTAGTCTTAGTTGTACTTACATATTTGTTTTTATTGGTTTTTAAGTTATCATTTATTTTTAACTTACATGAAAAAATATGCGCTTTTAAAAATTGTTTATATCTAATGGCTGAATTAACATTACAAAACACTTTATTTAGTTTGAGCTATTCTTGTTTAAAAGTCTATACAGAGTTCTTTTTTAAACCAAAAACTTGTAGCGTGGTTAAGGAGTACTAAAATGCAATAAAAACTTCAGAGTTAATCTAAGTAAAATGTTGTTGCATTATCATTATCGAATGATAATTTTTGATATTATAATTCAGTTAAAACTAGTATTTAGAGTAGCATTTATTTATTAATGTTTAAACTAAATTTTTTTTTTGTAAATTAGAAAAAAAAATTGTTTGATATAATTTAAATTTTATTATCTTAGTTTTTGTGACTTTTTTAAAACATTTAAAAGTCTTAGAGAAGAACATTAGTAAATTATTAACAGGCTAAAACATTAAAGTAGCTGTTTTTCTTGTAATTTGAATATTTTAAGCTTTCCTAATCGTAGTAAATATTGATTCACAACAACTCTGCTAATTAACAAACTCGTGTTCTCTATTAGATCAACTAAAACCAATCCTGTTATAGTTTGTTAGCTAATGAGAATTAGATGACTCACAATGAAACAATTCCAACTAAACAAGCTAGCTGTAACTTCTAAACAAACTGCAATAGTAGCTGCCAATATCATAAATAATTTATCATTAAATTGAAAAGTTTATTGAGTTTAATGTGCTTAGTAGGCTTGAAAGCGCTAAATTTATAAGTAGCTACTGTTTTCTGCGAAATTAATTTATTGTAATTTTGTAATAAATGTTTTTATTCATTTAGCCAAACGCTTCTAAAATATTTATCTATAAGAACGTTGATGTACAAACTTTTAAACAAAATTCACCTTTTTGAGTCCAGATATGTTTTTTAAATAATTTTATAACAAAATAAAATTATTAATTTGTTTATGGAAACTTACGTTTTGAAATAATCAATTGCATTGTATAATTTACAATTTATATTTTCTTGTTTTTCAATTGAATTTGCAGCACAAATATATTTGTTATCTCTTCCATAAAACACATTTGTTAGTTTAATCTTTTTATTAAATGGACATCTCATTTCTGCTTGTAAATCTTCTTCACAAATAGTCTTTGTTCTGATTATTTCTTTACCTAAATAAAATTATATATAAACATATATAAATAGTTTAAGGTTTTTAAATGAACGGTTAAGTTATAGGATATAGTTTAAATTTTACTTGAAAACTTAGTATGTTCAATTAAAACTTACTACACTTATTTTTTCTTTAATTTTAAGTTTTCATTTTCTCTTAAAAGTTAATTTACTTATATTTATACACAATACTTAAATTTAAATTCAAGATAGACAAGGAGATCTTCTAATACTCTCTAGTAAACTATTAAATTTTCACCTTTTTTTAAGATGATTTAATTTAATATTTTATTATCCCTAACGTATACTTAATCAGCTATTTATTCTTAATACAGACGGTAAAATCGATTGTTTTAAATATTTAATTACATAAAAGTGCTTAAAAATTATTTTAAACGAAGCAGTCTTTTTCCGAAAAGCTTATTGTTGTAAAACGTGTTAAAAGCATATTTTTTTGCAAGTTTTTCCTTTTTATTGATTTGAACGTAAACAAAACAAACTTACTTTTTGCAACACTCCAAAGGAAAGAAATCAATAGAACAAAAACAAAAAGTTTCTGTAGCATTTGTTAAGTTTTTAGTTCCGGTATAATTTTCAGTTAATTTGTTTTTTTTTTACTTTAAAATTCTCTGAAAAGTTGTAACTTTTGAATTGTCACAAGCATTTATTAAAAAAACAAACTTAATTTTCTTGTTTTGTTAACCTTTTTTTCGTCTGTAAATGTTAGCTCAAATTTGTAGTAAGTTAATTTGCTTATTAAATTGTTTTTCACTATATGTAGTACAATAAAAATAAATTATGTGAAATTTTAAAAAAATGTGAACTACTTTTCTAAATATTAAGTAGTTATATTCGTTTTCGAATATACTTGAAACCATGAAAAATACTAAAAGTAAAAATTATACAAAATCTCATGAACATATACTAAAATATGAGTTTTAAATAATCTACAGGTGAATTTTTTACTATAGTAACAAGTATATTACTTAATAAACTAATGTTCAAGACAAAAATAAATAAAACAGACTAAAATAATGTTCGTTTAAAACAACACTACTTAAAGAACTGAATCTAACAATACAAGTTATAAAGCGTGATTTCAAAAGCCTTTTGTGCATACTCAATCTCATGAGTACTTAAGGGAGGTTTAACTTGTACAGACAATCAAAAAAATAATGCTAAGTGCACTTAATCAACTAACGTTGCTTTTCAATTGTTTTAAATTGGTGAAAAAGGTTACTATTTGAACTATTTTTAGACTGAATATAAATTAAAATAAAAATATAACATAAATCAAACTTTATACTTTCAAACAAAATTATTAAAAAACGATTATTTTATACTAGTAAAACTTTTTAAAAATTTAAGCATATTAAAACTAAATGAACTAAGTTCATTAAACCAAAAAAAAAATATTAATTATTATAAGAAAAGTAATACTAAAAAAGTAAACTAAACAACAGACTTTTTGTCTTTAAAAGTACTCATTTCAAATAGTTTTTCTTTACACTCACAGTCGATACTTCTGTTGTTTTTCTTGAATAATTTAAATGAAGACTTTCTTTCATAAAACTGAATTACAATATTTCTAATACTTATTGTATCTTGATAACAAAAATGACTAAATGTTTTTGTTTTATGCAGTTAAATTTCATAAAAAATTTTTAATGAAAAGAATTTTGATGTAAAAGTTTCTAAACTTATAAAGTTATAGCAAAAAAATTAATATTGCATAATCTAATACTTTTTTAATTTCATTTAAACCGGTTAAAAAATAATTTTAAGGTGCATAACTTCTTTTAATATTTTAAAAATAGTTTTATGCACAATTAACAACTATGTTTAATTTATAAATAAGCTTGAAGTGTTCATATATTGTTATGTTTTTACAAACAAGATTTTAATGTTTATATAAAAAATTAGTTTGTTTTTTATTATTTTTAAAAACGAATTGTGTAAAACATATAATAAACACTTGTATTTGTTTAGAAAGTTTAAAAACTTTTGTTTTTGTTTTAACTAGTGCTTGTTATAAAGAATATATACAACTTTGTTTTAAAAGTCAAATGGTTTCTATTTTAAAAAGTAAACTTAAACACTTAGACTTTTTATATTAATTTAAGGTATATTTGTTTACTTTTTAAGTAACAAACAATGTACAAAGTTAAATTAGCTCTTTTAAATATTTAAAACATAAAGCTTTCCATAAGGTTACTTTCAGTAAAGTATTAAAAGTTTTATATACAAATATTTACAAAGTTCATATCGTAACTAAAAAAAACTAAACCATACTTTCAAAAATATATCCGTCATTTTTATCTTTAAAATTGTTTCAAGTAACGTGTTAATTAAGTTTAGCTGATTTTTTCAAAGTTAACTTAACTCACTCTTTCTTCAAATAAAAAAGAGTCCTAGGTAATAAAATCAATAAGCAGAAACAATTATTAGTTTCTAGTTTCATTTGAAAAGTAATTACTTCCGGTTTGAACTTCAATTAGCAAAACATTTTAGACCTTTAAGTTTGTCTGAAATCATCATTAGAGGGTTGTGTATTTTGTATTGATGCTGATTAATACTTGATGTGTATCGAGTGTTTTTAGTAAGCTGATTTTAAGCTGGAAACTATTAAACCAGCTAGATTTAGAAGATACTTTGATTTTAAATTACTTTTAATATTATTTAGCTATGATAATGTTTTTTTTTGTTTTTAATCAACAATAACTTCCTACTATGACACTTATTTAAGGTTAGAAATAAAACTCTAAAACCACAGTTCAAACTAATTAAACAATACTTTAAATTAAAATATATTTACTTAGTTTTTTTAACTTTTTTGAACATCATAAAGAAATGCTAAAAAAAATTTCTTTTTACTTAAATTTACCCTTTTTTTCGTCAATTTTTATTAACAACCAAAGTGTAAACTTATGGGCTGATAAAAAAATGCCAACCAAAAAAAAAACTACTGTCTAACAAAATAAACGTTTAAACAAAAAAAAACAGTTATAACTTTAAAGCAGCGTAATAATATCAATACAACCTTTAAGTCATTTTTTATTAAAAATAGATGTTTACAATCTGTTTTACTGCAGCTAAAAACTGATGGTAAAACAATTCAAAATGCAATACCTTTTTTTTTCGATTTCTCTCGTCAACTAAAAAACTTTTTTTCTCTTTTCTCATTATTGATTTACATTACCTGCTTTTTAGTTTTTGTTGTTTAGTTAGTGATAAATAAAACATACATTTTTTCATTGTGATTACCTAAATTGCTATTTAGAAACTTCTAAAAATTTGTACAACAAAAGAATAAACAAATAATTTAATACACTAACAAAAAATATCCTAAAATTTTTTGTTACTAGTCAAATTAAACTTAATTGAGAACTTTTTTGGTAAACTTGTAAAATCCTTGTAATATAAAGAAATTATTAATACTACTTGTAAATCAAAACAACAAAGTAAAATAAATGTTTTAATTATTTAAATGGTAAAATAATTCAAAATTTATTTTAAACTTAGTTTTTGGTTGTTAATTAATATCTAACATAAAATAAAAGTGCTTAACTTATGTAAAAATTAATACTTAAATAATTTCGAAAAATTTTTTGCATGCATTTTAGTACTATGTTGAAATCGAACTGAAAGTTATGGCTGTAAAATTTTTGTACAATATGATTGTTAAAAAACACTTCAATATAAGAATGATCATCTACAATTAAACTGTTATAGTATATAAGATTTTAAAATATTTCTAAAATTTAAACAAACTGTAAAACAAGTTTTTAATTTCGCAAAATTTAACAATTCAAAACAATAGTAAAGTTACACTGCAACCTTTTTCTGAATTCTGTTTAAAGCAATTTGTTAACTATTAATAACTTTATTGAGGTAAGTACATCTATAAATGTTTAGATAAAAGTATGATATAATTTTTAACTAGTATAAAGTTTTGTTTGGCACAACTGTGTATAAATCGAAAAGGGAGAAACAAATGTTGTTTTACTACAGAAATGTTTCGGACAAATAATACTTGATTACCGTCTGAAGAGATTTATGACGTATATAAACTTAAAAGTTGTTTTAATTGACATGAGAAAAACTTGACAAGTACTTCAAATTAGTTGACGAAAATTTAGCATACAGTTTTTATTGCTTTACTGAAAAGTGTATAACTAAGTATAAAGATAGATACCAATAAAAAACTAAAGATTAGTGTAAACTTTTCAATAAAATAGTACTTTAGAAGTACAACTAGAAGTGCTTCAACAATTTCACTAAAAGCGTATGTTTTCTAATTTTTTTTTGCAAAAAAACTGAAAACATAATTTCTAAACTAAAAACTAAAACTTAACTCACTATTTAGTTTTTACTTCTAACTCAACATAATGAGAAACATTTTTTTTTTAATAATGTTATGTTTTATGTTTAAAAATAGCTTCACAAGCAGAACTTCGAAATAATTTTTTTGATTTATAAAACTTATAAAATAAAAATAGCAATTTACCTTTAACTCCTTTTTCTATTGTAAGTTTGATACACTTTTTTTTTACTTCTAATTAACATTTGGTATTGAAAAAGTATAAGATAGAAAGTACGTAAAATTTGTTATATAAAACATACTACTGTTAACTAAAACAACTTACATCTTTGCTTTTTCTAATTTATTGTGAAAACCAAACCACAGAACCTAAGAAATCTGTTATAAAAACAAAAACAAGTACATACGACGATAACCTTTTATTTTATTTCGGTATTTCAATTTAAAACTAAAAAAACTTATAAATGTTTTTTACTTTAAATTATTTTGATAAATAAGTTGAAATGTTATTCTAGCTTCAAACACTAAACTACGTCTATTTACTATATATTAAATTGTCAAAAACAAGAATAATATTTAGATTAATTACTGTACAGTTATAAAAAAGCACAATATATTCTTAAGTTTTATCTATTGTTATACTATGAGTTGTAATTATGAGCTACAGTTTTAGTTGGGTTTAAAAAAATTTAGATTTACTGTTCAATATTTTTAGTTTAAATCATGAACTATTTTTAAATTCCAATATTAGAAATACGAAACAGTATAGTTAAAAAATCATTAAAATTTTGGTTATAATAAAAGCTTTCTTAAGTAACTCGTTTACCATTAAATATAAACGGAAGCATGTTTGAACAAATCATGTATTTTTAAATAGCTTGTCGCCAAGAATACGCCAAGATATCAATTATGGTGTTATTTTTGAACAGTTTAAAATGCTATGTTATCAATATTTAAACAATTGAAAACAGATTGAATAGGCTCTATTGAAATTTAAGCTTAAAATATTAAACTGAAAACTAATTAAGCACGTTTTAACTTAATAAAATATTATAAACATTTCTACAAAAACCAAATATACAATAAAAATAATAGGAGCCAAGGTCGCAGATTGTCACATAGACTGCTTTTATGGTAATGCGTGCAATCTACTATAAATTCTTATTTAGTAATCCCTAACATGAACGAAGTTTTAAATTTAGAACACTTTTGAAAGTTTTTCATTTAAAAGAGAATTTCAAGCCACTTCTACAACTTTTTTAAATTCCAGACAAACTCGTCGCAACCAAAAAAATTTCAGTACGTTACCCAAACTTAATTTAATAGGACACGTAAAAACTACCAGTTAAGAACTAAGCCTGAAAATTAGAGATGTAAAATAATAGTTTGTGGAACTATATAAAAATAACAAAGCTAACAACTCGCATAAAAAGTTTAAAACTATCAAAAATCTATAAATCAAGTGTAACAAAAGAACTGATAAGTTAAAATTAAAAATTTATCAAATACTCTGATTTAAAGTTCTATTATACTTAAAAGTCAATCTGAGCTAAATAAAGCTGAAAAAAAGCTAAGTCAGCAATATGAAAAATTATTTCATGTTATTTTAAATGTTATTTCGTTTAATTTAATTTTTTACTAATTCTTAATGTTTTGGTAACGTGGGTTACAGATAATATTATAAATTGAAACAAAATAAATCAAAACAAGCTTTGAAAAGTTGATGACTAAGCTAATTTTCAGCTCACACTGACCTCTAAGTACAATTTTAGGTCTGAAGTGTAATTGACGGAAGATTTGAAAGTTACACTACATGGTTTGGGTAGTTTAACGAAGAAGACTAATCAATTTTTTTTTTTAAAGATGGGGCAGTTCTCAAAATGGTTTGGAAAACCTTGCTTCAAATTTTTAAGAAAAATTGTATAAAAAGGGATATCTTAAACTATTAGTTCTTTAGCTAAAGTTAAGTTGTTTAGTTTTGGTGTTTCGATTAAACATTAAGTTTTATTTAAATGTTTAAATTTAAATGCGGCTAGTATACCTAAAAGTATTTACAAGATTAAAAAAGGTGGTTCAGCAAAAAAAGAAGCTGTTTTTCAAATTGTTTTTGATTTTGATTGTTTAAACTTTTTCGATTAATATTAAAAATGTTTGAGTAAAACGGGTCAGGGAAAAGGATAAATAAAAAATTAAAATTAAAATAAAATATTTAAAAAAAGTTGATTCAGCTTTTTTTAGATCACAATGAGCTTTGAGTATACTCTACTTAAATTTTAGGTTACTGTTTGTATAGCAAATTTTCAATAACAATACTATTGTTTTAACTACTGAAAAAAATACATTTTCTAAGTAAGTAACTTACCAAATAACCGACTAAACTTATATGAAAGTCTTTCTCGAGCCAGATATTTAAAATTATCTTGTCAAATCTTGTAAATCTATAAAATCTTACTACAATTTTTTAAGCATAAAAACATAAAAAGTTTTAAAGTATTCATTTAGCAGCTAAGTATAGAAAACACTTTGTTAATATTATTTCAATAGTATTTTATTTAAAATTTTAATAGTTACAAAATCACTTACGTGTAAAAAAAGTGAGGTTTTCATTATTTTAATAAAAAAAGGATTAATATTATTTGGTTTGCAAACATTTTTAACAAAAATTAATAAAAATTTACGCCAGCAACGCATTTATTTTGGCCGAAAATATCAAATTAATTATTATATTATTGTTATTCAAATTAATTAAGATAAACTAGTTGTGGTTTTTTGATATACCATTGAGTCAGTTTTGTTATTTAATAGGTTGGGCAATATATTGTCTGCGGGTCCGTTACTAAATGTTTAATGGTATATTACTAAACAGTTAAATTGAAATATCATATCAATTGTACAGTCGTTAAAATTGGCAATAGCAAAGTTGGAAACAGTTGTTTATTTTTTTTTTTAATTTATTATTCAAGCTTTTATGTTACAGCTAAGCATATAA
Source organism: Thalia democratica (assembly GCF_965202585.1). Lineage (NCBI taxonomy): Eukaryota > Metazoa > Chordata > Thaliacea > Salpida > Salpidae > Thalia > Thalia democratica. The sequence goes on from NC_139165.1 coordinate 89,404,249, forward strand.
ATGTTAAAAGAGTTCTTATTTCTTGACGATTTTCACAAATGGTCTGTGTACAATAATTATTTGTGTTAAATCTTAAACAAAATTAAATAAGACATTTTGATTTTAAAAAGTTCAATTATTTTTTCTATAATAATTCAATTAATTAGCGTTTCTAAAGCAGTTTAATGGTAAATACTTTTATCAACATAATGTATATACTAAAATAATATTAAGTAAGCAAATTAAAGGTAAAATAAATAGACATTTTTTGAGCTTTAAGTTTATTTAAAACAACAAAAATGTTAAACTTAATAAGAAAGTTAACCAAAAGAAAAGTACGACAAAATAATTTAAAATAAACTTCGCTTGAACTAAAATAGCATTTGTGGAGTAAAAGATAATTTTGAAAATTAATCAGGAGGTAATTCTTGTTTCAAATTATTATAACGCTGTTTAAAATAAAAATTTCTTTAAAGGTTAAAAGGTCTTTAAAATTAAAAAATTTTAAACTCAAAAAATGTTTGAATAATTTCCTTTTTTTTTGAATTTAGCTCATTATACGTTTCTTATTTTTTTCTAATTTTTTTTAAGTAAAGAAATAACTAAAGACATTTTGTAAAAAAGATATACAAGCAAAATAGGATGTGCATCATTGAAACAATTAAATTAAAAATAGTATTTTATGGAAGAGATAACAAATACATATGTGCAGCAGATTCAATTGAAAAGAAAGAAAATACAAATTGTGATTTAGGAAATGCAGTTGTTATAAAACGTAAGTTATTATAAGTATATAAACAGTTTTGTAATAAAATCAATTTACACTTATATCAAGTAGAAAGATGAAATTTATTAAAACATATATAAAAAAGTAAGAAGTGCCGTAAAAGTCGGAGTCAAAAAACAAATGCTAAAAAATTAATTTTCAGATAGTTTGTACTTGATAGTTTAGTGTAGCAAATGCTTATAAATTCTTTAAAAATAAACAGTCAAACTAAGTAAACCAAAGAATTTTTCAGTTTTATTTTACTTTTCAATAACTTTATAAACAAAAACAGGTTTTAGTAAACTTAAGTCAACTAATTAAATCAAGTCGTACTTAATTAATAATATTTAAAAGTTTGTATGGATTAATTCATTCTAGTGTCTATTTTGAAGATTTTATAAACATTTGCTGTAATAACAAATATATACATCGTTTTGTAATAATAGTGTATAATTTAGAAGTTTTAAATTTGATATTAAAAGAAATTGTAGAAAACAGTAGCTACTTATAAATTTAGCGCTTTTAAGCCTACTAAGCACATTAAACTCAATAAACTTTTTAGTTTAGTGATAAAATATTTATGATATTGGCAGCTACCATTGCAGTTTGTTTAGAAGTTACAGCTAGCTCGTTTAGTTGGAATTGTTTCATTGTGAGTCATCTAATTCTCATTAGTTAACAAACTATAACAGGATTAATTTTAGTTGATTTAATAGAGAACACGAGTTTGTTAATTAGCAGAGCTTTTGTAAACCAATATTCAATCTAACTAGAAAAGCTCTCAATTTGAAAGTAGTGCAGCTTTTAAATGCTTCAGCTCGTTTATTTATAACAAAATATACTATATTTCACTTTTTGAACTTTAATATAAAACATTTTTAAAATTTTAAAGAAAATAAAAGTTATTTATTCTCAAGTATAAGTTTTTAGTTTATAAAGTTAGATTATAAATTAAAAAAAGCTACTTGAATTTATAACTGATTAAGTATGAAAAAGAATTATTTATTGATATAAATGCAACATCATTATATTTAATTAAAATTTGAAAAAAACGTTATTTATTTTTAGCACGTATTTACTAATTTTTCGGTTTTTAACAGTAATTGTTTGTATACTTTTAAAGCTATTTAAAGTTTTTTCATATCATAATTTATTGCCTACACATAATTTTAAACTATTTATGGTCTATTTTTAATTACAAATTTGGAATTTCTAATACCTGTTAGGTTCTATTTAAAAAAGTATAACCAATTTACATTGTGTTATAATTGATAGATTACATAGAGTTCAAACTGTTTTATAATTTGAATACAGTAGTAAGTTTAACAAACTTAAGTAGAAATTTAAAAACGTAATCTTGCTTTATTAAACAAATATGACTTATTCCCTTTTAAGAATTTGAAATTCTTATAGGTTTTTCTTAAACTATATGTACAAGCTTCTATTAAAATAATTACAGTTTATCATTTTAAGAATAAATGCGAATGAAGATGTTTATACAACATGCAATTAAAATCTTAAAGAGAATGGCTATAAAACTTGAAAAAGCACAAAATCAACTAATAGAATTATGATACGTGTTGCATTATACATAATCAAGTCATAAAAGAATTAAATCACTTACAATACGAAAGATATGACTTCACAATCAATAACTACTTATTAGAGATACCTTCTTTTTCGCAGTATAACCAAAATGATAGAATGTTAATTGGATGGTAAAATAAAAAACCTGTTTACTACTTAATCGAATTTGGAGAGTACGAATTTAAAAACAATAAGGATTAATAAAATTATTAATCCAATTAGAATTTCATTGTTTCAAATGTAGCTAAATTTTTTTTTATAAATTTACATCTAGATGAATATAAACTGTTAGAAATGCTGGATGTGTATTTAAAAATCCAAAATTAAAACCAAATATTTGAAGTTTTGAAGAAAGTAATGAATACTGAAAACATTGATAAAAGCAACTTTGAAGAAACTTTTAGCAAAATTTCTATTGCTAAAAACTTTTTTATGATGTGTCAGCATAAAATTTACGTTAAAAAAAATTCTGTATGCGGTTATATAAAAAAACTGTTTCAATTTATGAAAAAAAATTCTTTTTTCGCTTAATTAAGCTATTGTATACGCTACTTTTTTGTAATTTGCATAAGTAAAACAACATGTTGTTTTTAATTTTGTCTTATCTAACATCATTAGTCGTGTGAATTTTCAAAGATTACAGGTTTTTATGTAGAAAAAGGAACGTTGTTAAAAATAAAAAACTAAATTATATTGTTTTTGTAAAAACATTCTGTATCGTACTATTGATGTATTTTTAACTTTTTCGAAAAACATACAAAACTTTTGTTATTTTTTATAACATTTTTTCATCAGAAACTTCAAGGTAAACATGAGTTCTTATTTTAAAAAAATAAGTTTGTTACACTTTTTTATCTTAAGCATAGCGAAAGTTGTTTTCATTATTTAGGAGTTTATTAAACGTTTATTTTCTTATTTTAATTGTAAACCGATATATCAAAACAAAAATGAAGTAATTACGTTATTATAAGGTTTAATATATATACAATATAAGTTTTTTATTCTATAAATGATATGTTGCAATAGTCATTAGAAGTAAACAATACAAAAATAAAAACAAATAAACTATATTTTGAAACTACACAGACATTATCGAAAATTTTTTACAAGTGTTAGACATATCTTTTTTAGAAACGTTAAATGATCGATTTAATATTGGTTCCAATAACAATCCCTTCTATAAAATATTTAATATTTTAAGAAGTATATCAGCATAGAATTTTACAGACAACTACAAAAGTTAGTTTTTGAGTTTAAAAAAACTGATTCAATTTTTAAAGTAAATTCTAAATTACTGGCATTAAAAACAAACTATATATTTTAGCTTGAATACATTTTATTGTAGTTTTTTAGTAAGTATAGATAATAAGTGATAATTATCTATTCCACACTACTTAATAGTCTCAAGATATTAAAACTAATATATTTTAATATAAAAAAAAATTCTTGTTTAGTATATTACGGGTTTTTTTCTTTTTTATAGTACTGTATTTGTCTTCAAGTTATAGATAAGTCATAAGTTAAAAATAATACTTGGAAGGTTAAGAAACAAGTTTTATTATTTAAACAAAAAAACTTTTAGAACTATAAATATTTTAAATCAATTTGTACACACTTAAAACTTCAATCTTGGACGTAATAAAAACTCTTTACAACTATATAATTGATTATGACTTAATATCTCCAAAAAAAGTTCAATTGAAGAAAGCACAAATAAAATAAAAATTCATTTACTTTAACAAAAATGTGACAGATTTAAAAGATTTTAGTTGCTGTAGTTTGAAAATTTGCTTACATAACTATAAAAAGTAATTTTTGTTCTATTCAGTTAAAATACACGTGCAGTAGTCAACGTCAAGTTTAAAATTTTCGTTACCGAAAAAGTAACCTTTGAATTTACCCCAATAAAAAATATTAGGAAACTCAGTTTGAACCTATATACAAACAAAAGAACAACTTTAATAATTTTATACATATCTTTTGATGGCGTTTAAGATATAAACCTCGAAAACTCTATCTTTGTTATTTTTCAGAGTTTTAAAGTAAGTGAATTTTAAAACGAATAAATTATTTTTTCTTTATTATTAAAGAATCACGTTTAAAAATATCTTCATTTAATAAATTTAGTTTTGTTCTTTCTGTTTAAACATGTTTTAAACTTTGGTATAAAATCCTCACTTACGTCAAAGATGCGTTTGTCTGGACGTTTAAGAAAAACAATTTAACAGCTTAATTTATTATATATTTGAATTAAATTAACTATCTTAAATTTATTCAGGTATTATATAAGTGAAAGCAGCAACTTAATAAAATCTAACGCTGCGCACACAGCATGTAGCTTCAATAAATTATATGTTTATGCATCATTAAGTGATGAGAATACTATAAATGAAGCTAATTGTTTTATATTGAAACCTCCCAGTTGATAACATTAATGTTCTATTATTTATTTCTTTTATCTTCCTATCAGCTACTTGCATGACTTGTTTTATATTCAGGTGAATTGACTTAGCTTATGTATTTTTAATAAAACCTTAAGTTTTCAATTGCATATAACTTTTATTAACTTTATACGGTTTAGTTTCTTAAATTTTGAAAATTATACTTTCTTCAAAACTAGTCATATTTAGAAGAATACTTAACTCTTACTATAGATTTTATTATACTAAACATATCTGTATCATTATATATAATTTGTAAGCTCATTTGTAAGACCTTAAATAAAATATATCTGATATCTATACAGTGAAAAACTTGTATATGTTTTTTTTACATATTGTATGGCCCAGAATAATTATATAACCTTTAAAGAAGTCTGAGAAATAATTCAACAACAATAACAGCTAACATTTGTTTGATGACTGCAATTAGCAATATTTCGCTGTTGATATACTTAAATCGGCAATTGAATGACAATACTCTATACATTGTTTCAAATGTATTACGCTTCAGTGTGTTATCGAGTTCATTTTTGATATTTGTTATGACAGCATATTTGCTCAATAAAGTGCACTTTTCGCATTGAAATCAAAACGAGCTATCACGGTATGCCATGTAGCAGTTTACAGTTGAATTAATTAATCATTTTATATAGCGTTGAAATTTAATTCATTTTAAAATTTAGGTTTATAAGTTTAAAATATCTAAGTATTTAACTTTGTACGTTGTTTAATCTAATCTGTAAACAAGATAAATTACAATTTTTATGTTCATCCTTAAATAAAACTTCATTTTTGTCTTTGAACCAATGTGTAAAAAAAGTCAGCTTGTTAATAAATATCTGAATTTAATTGATATAAAATATAGCTTATCAATTAAGTGTCTAAAAAACTTTTTAGAAAAGTATCAAATTTAATTTGTTTTTTTCTTCTTCAGCTGAAAGTTTTTCTTTGAAGTCTACAGACTTGTAGAAAATTAAATTTTGTCACAGGAAACTCGTAAAAACTAACTTTGATTTTTTTTATGATCTTGTGGTTTGAAAATAAGCACTAAAACCTTTGTTGAAACATTTTAGAAAAAACTTTTAAAGTACATTATTTTAAATAAAGCTAAATATTTTTTAATTAATATGGTAAAAACGATAAGTTGAAGCAATATACATAAATGGTTTGTAATTTATATTTTATTTTAATCATTTTATAATAAATTTTACATTAATAAAAATTCAACAATTGTCGTATAATCAAAATGTTTAAATCATATTAAAGTAGAAACAATTTTGGAAACTATTTCAACTACAATATCAACTTTCATTCAAAAAACCATTATATATTATCTATTGAAAGTTTACTTACTGAACATAGCAATATATTTATTCGTAAAAAATTCAGATAAAAAACTTTTGGTATCAAATAAAAAAATTTGTTTATGATAGTTATTAAAACTTTTGCTTTTTCAGCACTTTTATCATTGATTTTCATTATTGCTTCTTTAGTAAAGCATCAAAGCAAAATAAGCAAAATAAAAACAAAACAAAAGTTGTTTAACTCAGAAACTTCCTAAATCAACATTTGAGTATTTTAAGTTGGTTTAAACAGTTTTTTTAAATTGTTATCTATAAAATTCGACAATATACTTAAACATAAAATAATAGTTTATACTATGAAAGGTTAGTTTAAAACATTTTAAATAGAACACGCCACTAAAATATGTACCAATGGTTGTATAAAACATGCTACATGGACACATTGTTTTCTTTGAACAACAAATTACTCTCAAATACTTAGATATCTATAAACTGTTTTCAATCTGCTACTAGGACTTATTCCATTTGTCTATTATTTTATTATCAACACACAAGTAAGTTATAGTTTTTTTTTTTATGCATGTTGCTTTGTTGTGTAAAAAAGTTAGTACTTAATAAACTTAAGTAAAAGTTAGTTACTTATAAAAAAAATTGTTGTCATAATAATTTAACATAAAACTATTTTAACAGGCTAGCAGAGAATGGCTTGGACTTTTTAACGAGTTGATTTGCTGTAAAAGAAATGATCTAATTGGAAAACCTTACTTCAGTAAAAGTTTCTCATACTCCACTAGATGCCAGTCCAGCAAGTGTGACGAAGAAAACTTATTACGTCACAATCAAAATTCATCAGGTCAAACGAGTAGTTTAGAAGCACGTAGAAACTCTTCAGTGAAGTACGATTTGCTTAACAGGGGATTTTATAAAACCCACAACTTCGATCGGGTCGAACCCTATCACGTTACTGAACTCTTTATGACGTCATCAAGACTAAATACGTCATAATCACTAGACGAAAACGATTTAGAAGTTGAAAAGTGTTTGTTTAATAATAGAAATATCCACAAGTTCAACTCTTTGCAATTAAAAACCAGCTCGAGTTTTTCCGACAGCAAGTCTTATAAAAACAAACTTAATAGTTCAGAAATTTATAAAAAGTAAAGAAATTATGAAGAAATAGAATCGATTTGTGTAAATGAAGACATAATGCTTCAGATATGAATAAGTATTTACTTAAATTTTTTCTAACACTTATAAAATTTATATTTGTTATATTTTTTCGTTAAAGTATGTGAAATTTTATTCATGTATTTAACCTGTAAATAACCTTTAGTACTTTTAAAATACCATTTTTCAAATCTATAAGTAAACTTTGAGCTGTAATTTTAAAATAATCAATGTTGTCATAGCTTTACTTTTAAATATCTAAGCTAATATAGTTTTAGTTGTTTTTGTGCAAACACTTTAATGAGATTATTATTATGCTTAAAAAGTTTTTACGTCTCTTCAAAGTAACATGGCAATCATAATGCGTTTTTGCTGCATTTAAAGCATATTTTTTTAACACTTGACCTGTTATGTGTTTAAATTACCTAATATTTCTAAGCTGTTACACAGTTCACTTTAACATTTACTTATTTGTTATTAAACATAAAAGTTCTAAAGTATTTTATAGGTATCAAAATTTGTATTAAAGATAAGAAAATGATACTAAGTGAGAAATTTTCTAGACTATTCTTAAAAGCTTAAAACTTAAAATCTAAAACATTAACTCTAACTTTAAGTATTTTTATGTTTTACAGTAATGAAAAATTCGGATATAAAATTTAAATTGAGTTTTTTAATATTTTATCTTCCTTAGCTTTATAAATGTAATGTTTTTTTAAACTTTGTGTCAGTTGAACTGAAAATAAACTAATAAAAAAATTTAAATCGTTTTTTATGCAAAGAAAGTCTGTTATTCATTTATGAAAAACATTTTATGTAATATAAAACACAGAAGCAATTTACATATAAATAAGTAATGTAAATCAGTTCAAAGAAATTTTTGCTCATTAATATTAAAGATAACACAAAAATATTTACTTAAATGTGATACAATTAATTATTATGTACTAAAAAATACTTAAGAACTTTTCCTTTAACAACCATTTATTAATAACTGAAAAACCACTTTTAAAAAAGCGGTATTTTGTTATTTAATCAGAGTTCAATATAGTAGCAATAGTTCTAATTTGTTATTTCTTTTTAACAAAAAACATAAATTTTCTGAAAAAAAGTTGTTTATATAAGCAACATGTGAATATAAAAAGATAATTTTGAACTTGAACATCATAAATTTAATCTGACTGAAATTGAAAGCTTCATGTAAAACAAACAACAAAAAATCTTTTTGTTTTATATTCGTTTTTACAATAAGAAAACACCTTATGTAAAGTTATCGGAGCCAAATTGCAACTAAAATTCTGACATATAATGGAACTTTACATTTGAAGTTTTAGTTTTGTCTTGTATAAAAATTATTTAACTGTCAAAGTAATTTAAACGCAAACTTTAATCAGATCAAGACGTTGTTGCGTCACAATGAAGTTTTAACAATGGAAATAAATCAATCAATATTTCACGTGTGTCTGATTTTAGTAGTTTGCACCATATTTCTCCTATTTTTATTAAAATTATAAAACAATAAAATAAAGTGGAATTTGTGGAAAATTCGTTTATTTAATGGCGCCATAAAATTGTCTATAAATAATAAAGTTTTTATGGTTTGTTAGAATTTAACGCATATAAACTAATGTGAAATAAAATGCAAGAATATTTTAAGAACACTTACACAATACTTTCTATCTGCAAAACATAAGTATTGTAAAATTATTTTAGCATATTTGTAGTCTAACAACATTTGTGCTTAGTTTTACACCGATTGTTAATTAGATATTTTGAAAAAGTTTCGACACAAGTATGTTTAATAAACATAAACTTTTACTGTTTATTTTTTTTTATAATGCATTTCAAGAAAACTTTGATTATAGATAATATTATTTTGCATGAAACTTTTTCAGTGCACTAATTATATTTTTAAATTGGCAGTATTCCATATTACTACTAATTATCTTCAGACTAAAAAATCGATTGATTCAAGTAGTAAGTTTAAAGACGCTTGATCTAGTTGTTGAAGTAAATTAATTAAACCTAACAATTTAATTTTGAAGCTTAAAATAAAACTAAAGCTAATGATTAGCCATAAAGCTTAAAACTATTTTTGTTTTACTATTTTTTTAAATTTTATCACACTAAGCATAACTTTGAACCCTAATTTTTTTTTAAATAAACAAAAATAGGATCTGAAAAATTTTCAAACTTTAAATATTTTACAAAAAGCTTATGTTATAGTTATATATTATATTTTGATTAGTGATAAACAGTCACGTATTTTGTAATTAAATATTACAAAACAAGATGAAAACTTATTTACCTATTACTGATCATTTTAGTAAAAGTTGTAATAAGTTTGCGGAACATAAACTTTTATTTTTTAGTAAAAGTTGTAATAAGTTTGCGGAACATAAACTTTTATTTTATTACCTATTGTTTTAATTTACAGTATAAGGTTAATTTTTAAAACTTAAATTTACAATCCAACTATCAGTTAAGTTTATAATATTACTTTTTACTTGTTTTAATAGAAAGTTATTTATTTCGTTTAAATCATCTAAACAGCACAGCACATTATATACAACTTGTACATAAAATGATACTTTTTCAATTACTTTTATAATAATTATTTCAACTGTTTGTTTTATATGTTTAAGCTAAATTTGTTTTAGTATAAAATGAAAGTAATATCTTTAATAGAATTTAATAGAATTGTTTTTTTTTTCAGAAAACTTAAAATCACTTTTAAAAACAGTTTTTAAATCAAGTTATAGTAATTATAATTACTAAGAGACATAAAAAATAAGTCAACATAGATATTTTTCTTTTATTTTTTTTCAAATTTAAATTGTAATCTCTTGTAAAAGTTTAATTAAATTTCTTGTATTGAGCAAGCTAGCTTAATTACTACAACAGCTTTCAACTATTTGATTGTCAAGAACTTAATTGCAGACCTTTTGTTTAACTACCAATTAACCTTTTTATTAGATGTAATTATTTCAAATAAATTGTTTAAACAAATATACGCTTTATCTATTTTTTGGCGTTAATAGTTTTAGTTTTTTTGTTAGCATTATTTATTCAATGTACTACCGTTTAAAAATAAAAATACAAAATAAAACTCAAGCAATAGAAAATCTAAAATTTAAAACAGGGTTAAAAACATTAATACTTTTGTATCCTTATTAAGAAAAAAATAACAAGTTTAAATGATAACTTCTCACAAATATATTATTAAAATATATAATTAAAAGTGTAAAACAAGTTTTTTGTTGTCTATTTCTCTAAATTTAAATTTCTGATTTTCATATATTTTAATAAAATTATCTCAAATAAACCTCATTTAACTTGAAGAGAATGAGGATAAAATATTGTCTGTGGTAAAAATATTCGAGAGTTATATAAAAGTTTTTAATGTAAAATGAATGTAAAATGTGATATGTATACCAACTTAATGACTTGTAAAAAAAGAGTGAATAATGATAAATCAAAACTTTTTAGTGTTTAAAAACAAACATTCAAAAGTAAAGAAATAAGACAAAAAAAACTGACTTTAACCTTGAAAAAAAAATTAAATACGTTTGAAAATATTAAGATAGATTTATATCGTCTTTTTGGTAGTAAAAAACACTACTTCAAGGAATTATTTTAAAATATATTTTTTACAGAAAAAATATACGTCAAAAAAAAAAAAAATTATAAAAATAATGATTCTATAGAATGACGATACATCCTGTGAAAACCGTTAAAAAATATGTTGTATTATGTCTGATGCATACATTTTTAGTATCTTTAAGCTTATAATAATAATTATTTTCAAACTGAAATAAACTTAAAAATCAATACTTCTGAAATCGCTCAAATGGTAAAACACTGTTGTACGAAATAGTTGTTTCATTTAATATAATAAAACTAGTCTAATTGTTTTTATTTATCTTACTTTAAAAGCTGTATCATAAACTAAACTCAAAAGTTACATTTTATACTTTGATATAAACTTATATTTTTACAGACCACGAAACATAAACATTGCTAGCTTGTCTATCAAAAATAATAATTTTTTAAAAGTTTAGCAAGTATATATAACAACTTATAATATTCATTAATGAACATCAAAATTGAAAAAAACTTATTGTACTATTGTTTTGCAAGAAGATCATCTTTGAAGCAAAAATAATCGATTGTGATAAATTATAAAATAAGCAATAAATAAAGCTTGAAAAACTAAAACTAATTTTATTGCTGAAGTCATTAATTAAGTAACATTAAAATTAAACTTTAAGAACTTTAAGAATCTTATTAAGTTTAAGAATTCGTGAAAGTAAACAATTTAAGTAATAAAAGTTTATTTTTGAGCAACACTGTTGTTTTTCAGATAGCTATCCAAATATCTATTTTTTTAAATAAAACAAAGTTCTGTAAATTTTATCATTTGTTGTAAACTAAACTGCCGTCAACTTTAAATCCTTTGAGAAATCAAACAAAATAACAAGTATTTTGAAGTAAATGATTATGTTAGATAAGAAACTGATGATTAAAAAAACATATATTTATAATAGTTGTCTAGAAAAACCAACAGTAATTGTTTAAAAAGTAATTTTGTATCGTTATTACTGGAAACATTATAGTTATCATACTCAATAATACGTTTTTTTATTTACTTTTTAGCTATCTATTACCTGTATTTTATTTTTTACTTTAATAAAAGCTACATTAGATTTTATCGAGACGATTTTAAATTGATTTAAACCGAGGCATATGCGATTAAAAGTAACTTAAAGAACAAGAATGTTATTTTAGTTTGAGATTTTGTTATCGGATTACATGCTAAGAAGTTCAAGATTAAGTTTATTTGACTTTTTCTCCAATGTTTGCTTTTAAAACTTTATGTATTTAGTTGATTTTTCTCTATCCATATTTAGCTAAAAATACCACTATTGGTTTTGAACATTTTTTCGATTAACTGATATTAAATTCGACTTCGTAGTGTTTTAGTATTTTATACCTACTTTTTAAAAACTAATTTTAAGTTTGTGTTTGATAAACAGACTCTTAAATTAATTAAAAATATATGTTGATAAATTTTAGTTAAAAAGACTTCTTCGATAAACTTTAATTTACAGTTAAACCTTGGCTAGACAAGATATTCATTTGTATTCATGGCGTATGACTTGATAATCAAAAAGGTTTTTTTGTACAACAGGTCCTTACATCAACAATGTAGAGCAAATTTTGTGTTAAGTAAAGTAAATTTATAAGACTAATGGTAATATTTAACAATTGGTCACAAATTTAAACTTATGTCGTTGAGATTACTAAAATATTTAAAACGAAAAGTTAATCAAATTAACAACTATAAAGATTATATCTAATAAGAAAAAATTTGAAACAAACATTAGAAAAACTAAACTTGAACTACAAAAATTTAATCTAATAAAATCTGAAAGCATCAAGTAAAAACAAATTACATTTTTTTGTATTATTTTGATATATTGTTTGGTATGACAACATACATTATATCTCATTCTGTTCAAACAAATTGACAACTGACGCCTTGTAACTTGAAGTTTAAAGAGAGCAAAACACTTGTAATAAAAAGTGTAAATTTTTTTATTTGAGTTAAATTAAGCTAATAATCTAGATTAATTTAACAGTTTTTTTTAACTTGTACTAAATATGCTAAAATTTTCAAATGTAAATTTCTAAACTTTAAAGCAAACTTTCTTAAAAAAATTTAGTTACGGATAATATTTTGCTCACTGTTTAATCTAAAGACAACATAGGAAATTTTGATTTGAATTTTTTAAGTTTTTACAAAGTTTAATTTAATATAAAGTTTAAAATGTTCTGAAATTAGAATTATAAATTTTAACTATAAAATTTATATTGAAATAACAAAGCTGTTTGGAATAATACAACTTATGCATTATAGATTAGATAATAAATATAATTTAGTTTTACAAAACAATTTATTTTTAAAGCTCTTGTTTTATCTTTATTTAAAGTACAAAACAAACTTATAATAAAACAAATTCTTATATACTAAAAAAATATTTTACAATTTAATCTTGGTAATATTCTGTCATTCTTTAGTAATAGCATATTAAACTGAAAATAAATTAATTAGAATATAAAATTATGTATCTTTGCACAGCTGTTTCTTATTATTTAGAACAAACTTGGAAAACTTAGAAAACTAAAAATAAATTATGCAAATTTTTACACAGAGTTTAATATTTTTTATAACAGCTTAATATGCCATTTTTCTATTATTTTTGACGTTTAAAATGTTGTTGCCAAATAAAATCAAACTTTGATAGATTTATTAAAATTGTAACTCACATAGCACGTCATAATCGCTTTTATTTTTTTAGCAGGTGACAATTTTCGCTACAAACATTCACAGAAATGTAGTTTGTTTTTAGTCTTTATCAATAACATAAAAGGTTATTTGCTGATAATGACTTAACAATGTTTCATTTTTAAAACTTAACATAAATTATCTAGCTTAATATATTTTATTAACAATAGTTTTATAAAAAACGTATCTCTGTTAAGAATTTAAAAATGTAAAATTAATAAAATACTTCTATACGTACATTAATAACTTATTTAAGAACAGTTAAACTGTTTATAGCTCATAAATATTTCATTACAGTATTTAAATAGTGGTTTACACTATCCGTTATACAATAGCATAAATACCAACTGCACATAAACATCTTTAAAATATTAATTTGGATATTATAAAAATAAAAAAAACGTGTATAAAATATTATTTAATTTAAAATTCAATATCTACATTGTGAATTAAAAAAAGAAAATTTTAAGTTGTCAGCTTACAAAAGCTTACCTACTTACAGAAAATAAGCAATTAAAACATTTGCTCGTTTAGTAACCATTAAATATATCCTTATATCTTTAACTGCTTAATTATTTTAACTTTTTGTCAATAATTTTAGTGAAATAATCAAAAAATGATATAATTTGTATTTGTTTATACTTAATTTTAAATCTAAGGATTCAATGTATTTTGTCATTTTGAGTTATTATATCCAGAAACTTGTGTACTAATTTCAGCAGAATTCCAATTAGTTTTCTTTTTAAGTATACATCATATGTCGTTATTTCTTTATGACAGATGAAATTTATTCTTGTAGTTTTGCAAAATTTACAATTTTAACTTTCGTTCATTGTTTTCAAAGCATATAAGTTCTAACATATCAAAAATTTTATTTCCGGGGAGTTAAAACTAACATTTGCAACAGAATATTTTGTTAAGTTTACATTAATTTTGTTAAAGCTAACTTTTTCAGTTATAGTTTTTAAAATTTACACAAAGAATATTTTAAATATAACTTTATTGTCATTTAGATATTTAAAATTAGATAACACTTTTGTTTATATTACATTAAACTCTTTTTCTAAAACTATATAACCAATTACTTATTCATTTTAAGATTAGATTAAGTCAAAATCTAAAAAAAAGACATGTTTTCTGTTAAACTTTTTTTACCTAAATAAAAGCACAAAACAATGTAGTTTAGAACAATAAACTTTAAAAAAAACATTTAAAAGAGTTCACAGTTTCCAAAGTAGCAGGTGTGATTTTTATTTCAGCATTAGCTAATAAAATGTTCATACTTTATTGATAGTTAAATCTTAAAATTGTTAAGGCATATCAATTTGTTTATTTTTGATAATTTTTAGCGAGAAAAAAGTAAACAAAATGTAATCAACATTGTTAAAAGTTTAATATGAACATAATCTAAAATCTTCCAAGCAATAATAAAAAATTAAGAAAGGTATTAACAATACTTGCAAAAACTAAGAATGACATTTTTTGTTTTTTATAAGTTTCTAAACTTTTAAAACTTTTAAATATTAGCATATGTAAAATATTTTTTATGCTTTAATATTTCATAATTCAAAAACAAAAGTATGACTGTAAAGTTCTACGTTTAGTAATGCTTTGAAAAAAAAAAAAAAAGAAGTAATTCTGTAATCTAAATATCAAAAGAAAAACTTATTTAGTCTGTTGCTTTTATACAATTTTTCACTTTTATAATGAACTTTAGATAAACTTACAATTCACAGCATGGAAGTAAAAAGTTTTGCCGTAAGTCCCTATTGTGACATAAATACGTTATAACAAGAGTTTTCTCTGATAACAATATGTTCGTTTTTGTTCGCCTTTGAACTAAAGGTCACGACTTCAAGCTAATTATGTTGTATCTATTCGTCAATTGTGCTGTAATAATTTTGTCGTTTTGCACTCTTTTGCTTAATTACTATTTTGTAAAATTAATTTTGTTTACAATTATTTTTTTTTTCAATTTGTAAAGTCTACATACATACAGTTTACATCGAATTATCATTTTGTATGAATATAAACTAAGAATTATTATGTCATGTTATTTATATATACTATACATACTAAGGATAACGATTGAAAACCAAAATTTTAAGTCTTCAAATAGTATCAGTACAAACAAAAATAATGTTGGTCTTTTAGAACTGTTATTCAAAGAAAAAGAATTTAAACTTGAACATCAGAAATTTAATCTTATCAAGTCTAAAAGCGTCATATAAAACCAACAATAACACTGCAATTACAAATAATCATTTTGAAAACAAAATAAGAAAAAAAAAACTTACTTTTTATTTGAGAACAATTGGAAATAAAATTTAGGCGTCTAAAAAGTAGGTGTTTATACAAGTATTTTTATTTGGTTGTTTAATATTTTTTAATGAAAATAGTCGTAAGACCATTGTCTACTTTATTAGAATTACGTTGGATTGAAGTTTAAAAATAAAATATAAGTTTTTTTTCTTTACCATTTAATTTATCATACAACTGTGAAATTGATTACTTTTTATGCACTTAGTTTCATTTAGTTAAAAACGATAAAATTTTATCTAAATAGATAAGCAAAACATTCATTTATTTCGTAAAAACATTCAAATAAATATATTTTATTGTACTTAAGTTATAAAACTCATTGTCAAACTTGTTCGTAATAAATTTTGACAGATTTGGTAAAAATTTTGAGTCATATAATACGTCATAATCGTATTTAATTTTTTAGCAGATTAAATTTTAAACAAAAAATCTAACAGGTGATTTGGACCAAAAAAATTTAATAACATTAAATTAAAAGCCTTACTTACTTGATCCAGCATACTGTTATTAATCCAAATATTTTAAAGGTATCACGAAGTCTTGTTATTAATATAATATTTATACTATCATACAGTTATTTCAGATAAGGTTGTTTGGTTTTTGATCATTTAAGTATTTTTGCATACGTTGTGCCCAAATAATGTTTTGAACACCAGAGTGTTTATCTTTAAACGTATTTAGCGTTTTTTGTCTACTTAATTTTGTAAACTTCGATGTAACAAAACTTTTATAAATATGTTTTAGAACACAAAAACTAAATTATTTTTAAAAATGGTCAAGTGGTAGTTTATTATCTAAAAACTATCATTTTAAAACTTTTCCAACACACTAAAATACAAAATTATTATATTATTATTATCAAAAAAACTGTAAAGTGAAGGGTCAAAAAAGGTTTTTAACTTACAATAATTTGACACCTCATACCTAATAAATTGTCTTGAAAATGAGACTTTAAAATAAATGGTCTAAGTAAATTCTATCAAGTTTATTTAAACAAGCCGTGTTCTATAAATGAAAACGTCTTAATAAACGACAAAATATTTGAATTACATCTTTTGGTATATTTAACTTTACATTTTCAACTCTAATAAAGTATTTAAAAAAAGTATTATTCGTTTGTTTAAAACTGTAAATTATTTTATACCTCAACAAGTTGAAAATCACTTAGTTCAATAATCAATTTGTATGTAAAAAAGTTTAGAAAGTTTATTAAAACAATTAGGGAAACTTGTAACAAACTATAAAAATTTTTATTCACGATAAAATTACAGAAAAGTTTACTTTAAACTTAATAGATTAATTATCCCCGTATTTTCAATTTAAAATTGTACGAAAAAAAAAACAGTGTGTATAAATAAACAAATTTATAATAGCCTTCTGAATTTAATTTGAACGACTTGTTTAGCTGGCCATATTTTTCTATTTATTATAAAGATGTCTAAATAAATTATATCGGTTAAAACGTCCGTTGAAAAATGTCAAAATTATTTAAACTCAATGATTTTTTTTAACATTTAAAGGTACTTGTGATTTTTATATAAAAAAAAGGTTTTACTCTTATTTTAATAACTTTATTCTTAAAATTTAATAAAAGATACTTAAAAAAAAACTTAATATAAGTTGTAGAACTAAAAATTTTTATTGTATGTTTCTTAATTGCTTAAAATGATTAGAAAAAGATATTTTGAATCGTAATTTTAAACTATTAGTTTAAGTAAAAACTAAAATAGAACTTTTACAATAAATACTTAAGTTAATTAAAAATTTTTTTTTTATGTTTAAGTTGATTACTAAAAGCTTATTGACGTTTAAAAATTACAAATACTCTAAATTAATTACAGTATTTACAAGGCCAATTTAAATATTTTTATTGAAAAATTAGGCTTAGTTTTTGTTTATATAACATTACATAGTGCTAAAACATATGTAAAGCAAAAGTAAATGTTTATATGAACGATGTAGGCGACTGTAAAAGCACACTTTTGAACTGCTTTCTAATTGAAGCGTGTATTGATAAAATAAAATTTATGAGAAAATCCTTCATGAAATTTGTTTGATGTGTATACCGTGAAAAAAAATATATTATATTTTGTCCAATTTTTGACGAATTGAAATTTCTAAAGCTTAATCTATTTTCCATTAGCAAAATAGTTTTCTTAAAGTAAATTAATTTATAAAATGCTATTTTCTAGAAAATTTTAGTTAAAAAAAAAGTAAGTATTGCTTGTGACTTTTACACTAAGTAGATATGTGTTTAATTCAAAAATATATAACAAACTTTTGTAATATAGAGTTTTGTTATGTAGTAGTATAAACACTATTTGTTAAAAATCTACAAGCTTTGTTATTAGAGTGTTTTTCAGGGAATAAAACAACAATATTTTGATTTTTTTAAATTTTATTTAAGACTACAAATAGAAATAGATAGTAAAATTAGAAGGTTTTAAAAATATTTGAATGACTCATTCAATTTTAATTAGCTTTGTTTATAAAAATATACTATTTTGATGAGATAAAGCGCTTTATGATTTAAATAAAACTACTTTTTTATTTTTAAAAAAAAGTATAGTACTCAAAACAGCAAATATCGCTTATCTAAAGAGATATTATATAAGTAAGCAAAAACATAGTTAATATAACTAACTATACAAAAATTTCCTAAGTTCACAAAACTATATTTATTAGTAATTAAATTTGAAAAGTACTTTTATGTATTCGTAAGCAAATTAAATCGTTGAAACAATTTACTTAAAAAAACCATAAATATAGTTTTAATATTTGATTTTAGATTAATGATTGTTTTAAATTAGAAAAAGTTAAGAGAAAAATTTAAAATTATACTCAGTTAAATGAAAATGACATGCTTTGTATAAAAATTAGTTAAGTTTTACCATATAAAGCCTAAAACAAAAAAAAACATTTTCGTATCTAGTTTAACAAGTTAATACATTAAAAAATAACTCAGAAAAATAACTTATTAAACTTTAGCTAACCTTCATAATATAAGCTTGGTGGTTAGGTATACAAAAATAAACTATTATGTTAACAAAAAGTTTTATGTAAAGAAAATTCTTAACTTTATTGATTAAGTTTTTTATATAAACTTTGGTCTCACAATTAGTTTATATAGCAAAATGTTTTTGATATTTAAAAAAATAAAAAGTAAAGAAAATTACTTTAATCACATAAAAAGGATTATACAAACATACTTCAAAAGCAACGTGTAATTTAAGCAAAAATTGTTTTAGTTTAGACTGTCCTTTTTATTTAAAAATTAATAAATTAAAGTTTTTAAAATGATAAAAACGACAGCTTCATTACTTGAACTTTATTTAAATGTTGTTTTAATTCAAAAAAATATTTTTTAGTGGTATTTAAAGTATGTATTTTTAGTTGAAACTATAAAAATAAATTAACATAAAATTAAAGTAAGATAAGAAAATTTGCAAAATCAAACAACTAATCTTCAAAATATAAAAATTGCAAGACGAATACAAAAACGAATTGCAAATTATTTCATTTTTAAGCTCGGTGCAATTTAGGACGTTTTTAGATTTTGAAAATTTTATAATTATCTGATTTATAGAAAAATTAAGTTGCTAGTGTTATGTTCAGTAAATAAACGCTTATGTAGAATTATACCAAATACTTCGTATGCTTAAGTAAAATTTGTAGTTTTTTGTTTTGATTAAATACTGTTACAATGTATTTATTTCATTATGTTTGTTTTTGAATGCAATTTAGAAGTTTTTTGATTGGTGAGAAAACATAAATATTTTATTTAGTTAGGATTTATTTAGGTTTGCGATAATTGACAGGAATTTTAAACTACCAAAAGAGAGAATAAAAAATTACATTTTATTACTCGCACTAAAGTTTATGTAGTAGTAGGTAGCAAGTAGTTAGTAATAAAACTTGTTTAATTTTCACATGAGTTAAACTTGTGAATAAACTTAAATATACTTTTTCTAGAAGTTTACCTATTTTAAAGTTGTTAAACTTCTGTTTGTGGAGAAATGTATATTTTTATCAATAGCTTTATTGCAAAGTTGCATCATGTAGTACTTTTGAACAATTTAATTTTAAAAGCTGTTATGAATTTTATAATACAATAGTTATACTAACTCATACTACTTTTTTAAGTTGCAACTGATAAATTTATTAGTCTTTATTTAAATACAATCTAAAACCTTTGTTAAATACACTTTAGATAAAGACTTAGATGCTAAATAGCACTGTTTAAGTTAGTTAGGCCTATAAAATTTTTGTTTTACTAAACTAGGTAAAGTTTTGTAACAATTCAAAAAATCATTTTTAATGATTAAGGATAAAAGATAAACAGTTGTTAATAATACTAATTTCATTGTTTTTGTTTTGGAAGGTAACTAAGATCCCTTTGGATTGATGAGAACACGCAAATAGATAAAAGTTTGCGATAATTGACAAGAGTATAGTATGACTAAAAGCGATAAGAAAAAAAAAATCTCGCAATAAAGTTTTTGTAGTAGTAGTAAAAATATTTTTTACATGTGTTTTTAAAAAATGCAAGAAATTTATTCTTAGAGAGTAAAGAGAACATGCAAAAACGAATAAAAAACCTTATAAATCTAAACAAAACAGATATGATTAAACAACTTTTAGTTCTATATATTGTGCTTTTCTTTCTAAGCCCATCAACTAGTAAGTTTTTTCTTTAAAGCTTCACTTACAAACTATTAATCTAAAAAGTACTATCTCGTTAGTTTTTGTACAAATATCAAAAAGCTTACTTATATTATACTAAATTCAGCGATACGTTATATCAACAAATAATTATATTACTACAAACTTTATACGACAAAAAATTTAAAATCCATGGAATAAATTACTTTTAGCTTTAATTAGGACATTTGTGACAAATTTAAATGTTTAACTTATTTAACCATTTCAGACACAATTTAGACTACAAAGAGTGTTAATTAAAAAGTTACCGGAACTAAAAACTAAACGAATGTCACGGAAGCTGTCTGATTTTGTTCTATTGATTTTCTCTTTGTTAAGTGTTGCAAAAAGTAAGTTTGTTTTGTCTACATTCAAATCAATAAAAAGAAAAAAATTGCAACAAAATATGCTTTAAACACTTTTTACAACAATAAGCTTTTCGGAAAAAGACTGCTTCTAATAATTTCTAAGCACTTTTGTGTAATTAAATATTAAAACAATCGATTTTCCCGTCTGTATAAAGATTAAATAACTGATTAAGTATACGTTAGGGATTATAAAACACTTAACTAACTCACCTTAAAAAAAGACGTAAACTTAATAGTTTATAAGAGAGTGGTAGATAATTTATCACTAATATAAATTTAAGTGGTATGTATGAATTAAACACAATTAACTATTATGAAAAAATATATATCTAAACTTAAACTTAAAGAAAAGATAACTGTAATGTTTATAATGAATTTTAAAATTCAAAGAAAGTTTGAATAAATTCCTTTTTTTTTTTGAATTTACCTAATTATACGTTTCTGTACAATTCTTTTTAAGTAAAGAAATAGTTAAAGACATTTTGGAAAAGATATCTACAAGCAAAATAGAATGTGCGTTAATGAAAAATTAAATTAAATAGAGTATTTTATGGAAGAGATAACAAATACATATGTGCAGCAGATTCAATTGAAAAACAAGAAAATACAAATTGTGATTTAGAAAATGCAGTTATTATTTAACGTAAGTTATTATAAGTATATAAACAGTTTTCTAATAAAATCATTTTACACTTATATCAAGTAGAAAGATGAAATTTATTAAAACATTTATATGTAACATGTAAAAAGTGATACATGTTACAAATTAAAAACAAATGCTAAAAAAAAAATTTAAGATAGTTTTTACTTGATAGTTTAATGTAGAAAATGCTTATAAGTTCTTCGAAAACAAACAGTCAAAATAAGTAAACCAAACAATCTTTTTAATTCTATTTTTACATTCAATAACTTTATAAACAAAGAGAGGCTTTAGTAGACTTAAGTCAATTAATTAATTCAAGTCGTACTTAATTAATTATATCTAGAAGTTTGTATGGATTAATACATTCTAGTGTCTTTTTTAAATACTTTAAAAACATTTGCTGTAATAACAAATATATAATCGTTTTTTAATAATAGTGAATAATTTAGAAGTTTTACATGTGAAGTTGTTATAAAAAGATGATATAAAGCGAAATTGCTTAAAATAGTAGCTGATAATGTATTTAGCGTTTTACACCTACTAAGCGCATAAAACTCAATGAACTTTTTCAATTTAGTAATAAAATATTTATTATATTGGCAGCTACTATTGCAGTTTGTTTAGAAGTAACAGCTAGCTTGTATAGTTGGAATTGTTTCATTGTGAGTCATCTAATACTCATTAGTTAGCAAACTTTAACAGGATTAGTTTTAATTGATCTAATAGTGAACACGAGTTTGCTAATTAGAAGAGCTTTCGTGAATCAATATTTACTACAACTATAAGAGCTCTCAATTTAAAAAAAGCTTTTAAATGCTTTAGCTCTACTATTTATAACAAATATTACTACAAATTACTCTTTGAATTTTAATATGAAAAGTATCACAAAATTTCAAGGGAATTAAAAGTAATTTATACTAAAATATATATTTTTAGTTTATCATGTTAAATTAAAAAAAAAATTAAAGCTAGTTTAAATACTATGTATAACTGAATAAAATATAATAAAGAATTAAATACTGATATAATTGCTACAGCATCTTATTAATAAAGTATAAATTTTTTAAATTTTTTTAGTATGAATTTACAACAAATTTTTGTTTTATAATAACTTTTTTTTTTTAAACTCTTAAATAAAAATTGGTAAAGCTATTTATAATAACTTATAGGATGTACATAGTTTTCCACTGTTTATGGTCTTATTTTAGTTATAAGTTCAGAATAGCTAATAACTACAGTGTTCTACATATATGAATGTATAACTTTACGTACATTATGTTATAATTAGTTGATGACATATAGTTTCCAACAGTTTTATATACCTTGTAAGCCTCAGAAATATTTTTAAACGATCTTTTGAAAAGTTATCGACAGTTATTTTTGTACAAATACTTTTGGAGGCTCACGTGATTTTATGTTAACGTTTGAAATAACGTTCGGAGAAAGTAACAAATATTTAAAACATTGATAAAAGCAACTTTTAAGCAAGTTTTAGCAAAACTAGCGCTAAAATATTTTTATGACATGTCAGCATATAAGTTTAAGTTAAAAAACTCCTGTAATTGGTTATGAAAAAGAATTGTTTTGATTTATGTAAAAAAATCTTTTTTCACTTGTTTAAGCAATCGTATACGCTACTTTTAAAGATTTGCATAATTTAAAAAACATGTTTTTTAAATTTTGTGTTGTCTAACATAATTAGTCGTGTAAACTTTTAAGTTTAAATATATTTATCCAGAAAAAAGAACGTTGTTAAAAATGAAAATGCCAAAGTTTGTTGTTTTTTTAAAACCATTCTGTAACGTACTATTTATCTATTTTTAACTTTTTCTAGAAACAAGACTTTTGTTAATTTTTATAACACTTTTTCATTAAAAACTTCAAAAATTACATGAGTTTTTTTTTTTTCAATAAATAAGTTAAAGTTTTTAATAATTTTTTTAATCTTATGTATGTTCTTCCGTATAAACGTTTATAAACGATTATTTTGTGAATTCTTTTCTAACCGATATATCACAACAAAATAAAGTCATTACATTTGTTTTTTTTATAGGTTTAATATATACTATAAAGTTTTTTAATCTAAAACAACTATACTGCCATTCTCATTACAAGTAAACAATACAATTAAAACAAATAAACTATATATTGAAATTACACAGACAATACTTAATATTTTTGACAAGTTGTTAGACAATTCGTTTAAAGAAACGTTAAATAATCAATTCTCTGTTGATTCTAAAAATAATTTCTATTTAGAAACATCTAATTTTCTAAGAAGTATATCAGCATAAAATTTTACAGACAGCTACAAATGTTAGTGTTTAAGTTTTAGAAAAAATGTGTTGATTTTAAAAGTAAATTTTAATGTACTAAATTTAAAACAAATAAATAGTTTAGTTTCAATTTATTTTATGTAATTTTTTAGTAAGTTTATTCATAAATTGATATTTAATTATTACACACTATGCAATAGTCACATAATGCTATAATTGATATTTTTTTATAATTTTCTAAAGTTTTACTTGTCTAGTATATTACAAAGTTTTGTTGTGTCTTTTAATTTTGTATTTTACCTTAAATAAGCATTAATAAGTCATAAGTTAAAAATTTTTATTTAAAGAAATTAAGAGAAAAATATTTAATTAAAAAATCTTATAGAACTAAAAAGAATTGATAACCAAATTGTACAGACTTAAAGCTTCAGAACTTCGACGTAATACAAGTTTTTTACAACTATAAAATCGATTATGACGTAATAATTCTAATAAAAAGTTCAATTGAAGAAAGCAAAAGTAAAACTAAAGTTCATTTACTAAAACAAAAACCTGACATTTAAAAAAGTTTTTTTCAGTTGTTGTAGGTTTTAAATTATCTTATATATTCATAAAAAGTACGTTTTGTTCTATTCCGTTTAAATACACATATAGTGATCAACTTAAAGTTTAATATTTTTTTACAGAAAAAGCAGCCTATGAAGTTATCCGAAATAAAAATATAGCCTTATAGTTTAATCTTATATACAAAGAAAACAGCAAAATTAAGTTCTGATATTGTATGTTTTGAAGGGTTTCATATATAAGTCTCAATAATTATATTTCTGTTCTTTTTCAGAATATAAAAGTAAGTGAATTTTTTTAAGAATAGTTTAATTAAAGACTAAATTATGCAAAAACTATTTTAATTTTTTATTTTCAAAAAATTACGTTTTTGAAGCTGGTTAATTGATAAGTTCAATTCGTGCTTTATGTTAAAACATGTGTTAAGCTTTAGAACAAAAAGCAATACTTAAGTCAAAGATGTGTTTTTTGGGACGTTAAAGAAAAATATGTGCTTAATCCAACAGTTTAATTTAATTTACATTTAATTAAAAGAAAAATTTTATGCAGGTATTAGATAAGCGAGGTGATAAAATCTAACGCTACGCGAACAACTTGTAGCTTCAATAAAATTTCTGATAACTGAAGAGAATACTACAGATAAAGCTAATTTATTTTTAGTTAAAATCTCCCAGTTTTTAACAGTGAAATTTCTCTTATTTATTTCACTGTTCTTCCTATCAGGTACTTGCCTGAATCATTTTGTATTCTGGTGATTTGATCTAGCTTATGTGTTTGTGGGACTAGTCCAAAATCAAGCTGCAATCAAGTTCGAGATTTGCTTACCGATCAAGGGTAAGGGTTAGGGTAACAGTGATAGTTAAAAAAAGTAAAAATTTTAAAAATCCGAAAATGTATATTAAATAAATTAATCAAGAAAGAACAAAAATGGGTGGATTTTAAACGCGGGTGGATTTCGATAGTATACCGTATTTGTAATAATGGCTTAAATTTTTGATTGCATATCATTTCAGTGTGTTGTCTTAAAATTTAAAACTATATTATATTCGAAATCAATGTTACAATGAATAATAGTTATCTATAACTCTAAAATTTATCTACAAAACGTATTTATAATATTGAATATATTTTAAAACGCATTTGTAAAACTTAAAATTTAGTTTAAATGAAAACCTAATATCTATAACAGCAAAAACTTTAGCTTTTTTCAACTTTTTTTTACATATTGCATGACTCACAATAATTCTTATATAACTTTCAAAAAAGTTTAAGAAATAAGTCGACAACAATAACAACTAACTTTTGTTTCATGACTTCAATTAGCAATACTTCGCTGTTGATATACTTAAATCGGCAATTGAATGTCAATACTCTATACATTATTTTAAATTTATTTCGCTTCAGAGTATTATCGAGCTCATATTGGTCATTTTTTATGACAGCATATTTGCTCAATAAAGTGTATAGTTTTTTTTTTGCATATAAATCTAAACGAGTTATCATGGTTTGCCATGTAGCAGTTTACAGTAATTTTAATTTATCATTTTATTTAGCATTCGAATTAAACTCGGACTAAAATTTAAATATATAAATTGAAAACTTCTAAGTATTTAATTTTGCATGTTGTCTGAACTAATATGTAAACCAGATCAACTACCAATTTTATAATTTAACCTTGAATAAAACTTTTTTTGTCTTTTAACTAATGTGTAAAAAAAAATATTTTATTAATAAATATTTGAATTTAAATAACAAGAAAATATATCTTTTTGATTACGAGTTTATATAAACTTATTCAAAAGTATCAAACTTAAACTGCTTTTTTTAATTAACTTAATTTTTTCTTTGAAGTCCAAAAACTCATAAAGATTAAATTTTGTCACAGGAAACTCGTAAAAATTAACTTTGATCATTTTATGGTCTTATGGTTAAAAACAAGCACTAAAACCTTATTTGTAACGTTTGAAAAAAAATTTTTTTTTAAGCAGCACTTTAAATAAACTTAAAAGGTATTTAACTAATATGGTAAAATCGCTAAGTTGCAGCAATACACATAGATGATTTGTTATCTGTATTTTATTTTAAATATTTGACAATTTACATTAATAATCAAATCAAACCTATTTTAAATATATTTCAAGCAGTTACAGATAAATTGATTGATTATTTTATATAGCATTGAAATTGATTTCACCTTAAAATTTATATTTATTTTTTTATAAATTTAAAATATCTAAATATTTGATTTTGTATGTTGTCTAATCTAATCTGTAAACTAAATCAATTAGCAATTTTATATTTTAGCCTTGAGAAAAATTTTTTTGTCTATGAACCTATATGTAAAAAAAATATTTTATCAAAAAATATATTAATTAAATAATAAGAAAAATTATCTTATTGATAAAGAACTTATATAAATTTCTTGAAAAGTGTCAAACTTAATTTTTTTAATTTAAGTCTAGCAATTTATAGAAAATTATTTTTGTCACAGGAAACTCGTGAAAATTAACTTTGATCTTTTTCATGGTCTTGCGGTTTAAAACTAAGTTATAAAATATCTGCTGAAACATATTAGGAAAACTTCTAATATACATTATTTTAAATAAAGCTAAAAGGTATCTAATTAATATGGTAAAAAAGCAAAGTTGCAGCAAAATACTTAAATGATTTGTTATCTGTATTTTATTTTAGATATTTGATAACAAATTTTTAAATACATTATCAAAAGTTCATAAAATAAACTATTTTGAAAATTATTTCAATCATAGTAAAAAAAAAACATTTCGGAAAAAGTACCTACTACAACCTCAGTTTTTATATAAAAAAATAACTTCAGTTAGTAATATTTTATCTATTGCAGGTTTGATATCTGGACTAACCATAGGGATATACTTATTCGAAGAAGATTTAGATAAAACAAGCTTAATACCAAAAAACGAAAAAGTATTTTCGATAATTTCTACTACATTTGCATTTTAGCACTTTTATCATTTAATTTTATGATTTCTTCTCTAGTAAAAGTTCGAAGCAAAGTAAGCAAAAAAATAATTAGTCAGAGGCTTACTAAATCAAGCTTAGAGTATTTAATGTTAGTTTGAACTATTTTTCAAAGAAAATTTTTAAATAGCTTAACTGAAATATTCAATAACATACTTAAACATGAAATAATAACTTTTATTTCATAAAGAAAATATAAAACATTTTTCAATAGAACACAGCAACTAAAATCTGTACCAATGATTTTACTAAACATACTTACATGGACACATTGTTTTCTCTGGACAACAAGTTAGTTACATATATTTAAATATTTTTTACCTTTTTTATTCTGCTATTTGGACTTATGCTATTTGTCCTTCATTTTATTATCGACACAAAAGTAAGTATAATTTTTCTAATGCATATTTCTTTTTTTATACAAAGTTACTATATAATAAACGTTAGTAAAAGTTAGTTATTAATAAAGAAAAACACTGTTGTCATAATAATTCAACATAAAAATATTTTAACATGCTAGTAGAGAATGGATCGGATTTTTTAACAAGTTTATTTGCAGTAAAAGATACGAAGTAGTTGGAAAACCTTACATCAGTAAAAGCCTCTCATATTCTATTATTTATGATAAAAACAAAAAAATATATCTTCTCTAAAAGCTATAGTATTACTTAACTGAAAGATAAATGTTCAAAAACTCACTTAGTATTTATAAGTAGAATATTAATTCCTTCAAAACAGTTTAAAGTTTATTTTATCGGTTCATGGTAGTTTTTTTAGCACATCTTAACAAACTTTTAACTAAATTAAAATTTAACTCAAATTTGTTTTTATGTTTGTTTATGTGAATAGCTTTTGTTAGCACAGATTTAACCATATCATAGTCTAAACAATCATAATTAAAATAAAAACTATATAAGTTACCTAAAAGACAGTAGAGTATATACAACTGATGAAAAATCTTCGTACGAGCTTGAAAGTATGCTTTAAAAATATCAAACAATTTTAATCAAAGGTTAGCAATGTTGAAAAATTTATACTTTTGAACATTAAAAGAAAGATTTGTTTAATCAAGCTGTTATATTTAATTTAAAATATTATTATCATTAAGCTTTTAACTTTCATGCTTTAATTAGGTTCGAGCCGAAATTCAAGCAGTGCCAAACTCAGATGCCAGACCAGCAAGTGTGACGAGAAAAACTTATTACGTCACAATCAAAATTTATCAGCTCAAATGAGTAGTTTAGAAGCGCGTAGAAACTCTTCAGTAAAGTACGATTTGCTGAACAGGGGATTCTATAAAACCCACAACTTCGATCTGGTCGAACCCTATCACGTTACTGAACTTGTTATGACGTCATCAAGACCAAATACGTCACAATCCGTAGACGAAAACGATTCAGAAGTTGATAAGTGTTTGTTTAATGAAAGAAATATATACAAGTTAAACTATTTGCAACTAAAATCCAGCTCGAATTTTTTAGCAAGTCTTATAAAAACAAACTTAATAATTCTGATATTTATAACAAGGAAAGAGTTTATGAAGAAATAGAACCGATTTGTGCAAATGAAGACATAATGCTTTCGAATGAAAAATTATTTACTTTAACTTTGTCTAACACTTATAAAATTTGTATTTGTTATAATTTTTTGTTTAAGTGTGTGAAATTTTATTCATGTATTTAACCTGTAAGTAACCTTAAGTACTTTTGAATTTTTTTTTTCAATACAATAAGTAAACTTTAAGCTGTAATTTAAAAATAATCAATGTTTTCATAGCTTTATTTTTTAATCTCTAAGCTAATATAGTTTTAGTTGTTTTTGTGCAAACACTTAACGTTTCTTTTAATGAGATTATTATTATGCTTAAAACAATTTTACGTCTATTCAAAGTAACATTGCAATCATAATGCATTTTTGCTGCATTTAAAACATATCTTTTTAACAGTTGACCTGTTAAGTGTTTAAATTATCTAATTTTTCAATATTTTACGCAGTTTACTTTTACATTTACTCATCTGTTATTAAACATAAAAGTTCTAGAGTATTTTTAAAGTTTTGAAATTTATACAAAACATAAGAAAAATATATTAAGTGAGAAAATTTCTATACTTTTCTTAAAAGCTTAAAAATTCTATAATCTGAAACATTAACTCTAACTTTAAATATTTTTATGTTTTACAGTAATGAAAAAATCGAATACAAAATTTAAAATGAGTTTTTTAATTTTTTATCTTCCTTATCTTTATAAATGTAATGTTATTAAAAATTTGTGTCAGTTGAACTGAAAATAAAACTTAAAAAAATATCAAAGTATTTTCTATGCAAAGAAAGTCTGTTATTCATTTATGGAAAACATTTTTGTGTAATATAAAACACAGAAGCAATTTACACATTAATAAGTAATGTAAATCAGTTGAAACACGTTTTAGCTTATTAATATTAAAAATAATACAAAAATTGTTACTTAAAAGTAGTAGAGTTAAACATTACTGACTAAAAAATTCTTTAGTGCTGCTACAGAATTTGAGTTATGCATACTTTAATAACTAAAAAACCTTTTCTTAAAATTCAGTAGTTTATTATTTAACCCAAATTCAATAATAATAATATAATTTTAATTTATATTTTTATACCAAAAGAACTAGTTATCTAAAAAAAAATGTTTATATAATCAACATGTGAAAATAAAAAGAGAATTTTGAACTTGAACATCATAAACTTAATCTGACTGAAATTGAATGCGTCATGTAAAACCAACAACAAAAAATCTTTATGTGTTATATTTGTTTTGACATTAAGAAAACACCTTATATTAATTTATTAGAGCCAAATTTCCACTGAAATTCTGACATATAATAAAACATTACATTTGAAGTTTTAGTTTTGTCTTGTATAAAAACTATTTAACCGTCAAAAAATTTAAATGCAAATTTTAATCAGATCAAGACGTTGTTACGTCACAATGAAGATATATCAATGGAAATAAATCAATCAATATTTAACGTATGTCTGATTTTAGTAAATTGCACTATATTTCTCCTATTTTTATTTAACTGTTTTTGGAATTTATTAATAAAGTGGAACTTGTGCGAAAACAGTATTTTTAATGGCGCCATAAAACTGTCTTTTGATGAAAAAGTTTTTATAGTTTTTAGGAATTCAAAGTATAATTCAACGTACTAATGTAAAGTAAAGTGGAAGAATGTTGTAAGAATACATACACAATACTTTCTGTTTACAAAACAAAAGTAGTGCTTTAACAAAAATTATCTTAATGCATTTGATAGTTAAATGACTAAGTTTAAGTCTTATACTTAGTTTTTCACCGATAAATGAAAAAATAATTTAAAAAAAAGTTCGAAACAAGTATCATTAAAAAACTTAAATTTTTATTTTTTAAATGTTTTTAAGACGCATTTTAAAGAAAATTGTATATATAGTTAATAATATTTTGCATAAAACTTTTCCGATGCACTAACTATGTTTCTAAATTTGCGGTAATCCATATTATTACTAATTATCTTCAGACTAAAATCGATTAATTTAAGTAGTAAATTAAAAGACGCTTGATTTAGTTATTGAAGTAAATTAGTTAATCTTATCAATTTAACTATGCAGCTTAAAATAAAACTAAAGCTAATGATTTTCCAAAAAGCTTTGAATTTTTTTTAATAAATTTTACTATTTTATTAAAATGCCTAATCAAAACAAGATTAAAAAACTTTATTTTTTTAATTAACCTTCCCTAAAAAATAATAATTTCAAAATGTTTTAAACTTTAAACATTTACAAAACGCTTATGATATAGTTAATGACTTTATTTTGATTAACGATAAACAATCAAGAAATTTTGTATATAAAAAGCACAATATAAAATTGAAACTAATTTAACTTTGACTGTTCAATTGTAATAAAATTGCCGAGTGTAATCTTTTTATTGTATTTTGTTAGCTTTTGTTTTACTTTACAAGATAAGGTTATTTTTGAAACTGTATTTAAAATTTACAATCCAGCTACCAGCTAAATTTATAAAATCACATTTCATTTGTTGTTTTATAAAGTTATTAAGATTGTTAAAATAATCTAAACAGCACATCACATTATTTATAAATTTTACATAAAAATATACTATTTTTCAATAACTTTTATTACAACTAATTTTTTATATGTTTAATTTAAGCTTTTAACTATAAAATAAAAGTGATATCTTTAATAGAATTAAATAGAGAAGTTTTTTTTTTAATTAACTTAAAATTACTTTACAAAATAATTTTAAAAGCAAGTTACAGTTCACATACTTAGAGACGAGAAGTTGTCGAGATATAGTTGTTTTATAAATCTTAGAGTATAAAATACTGTGAAAGTTTGATTAAATTTGTTGTATTGGGTGAGCTAGCTCAATTACTACAAGAGTTTTCAAACGTTTGATTTTCAAGAAGTTAATTGTAGACCTTTTGTTTAACTTCCAATTAACCTTTTTTTAGATTGATTCATTTCAAAAAAATCATGTAAACAAATATAAGCTTTATCTTTTATTTGGTGTAAAGAGTTTTATTATTTTATTGCTCGTGTTATTTACTCATTCTACTCTTGCTTTGAAGTTTAAAAACAAAATAAAACTCAAGCAGTAGAAAAGATAAAGCTTAAAGCAGGGAAAAAAACAAACATTATTACTTTTGTATCCTTCCTAAGATAAAAATTTAACAAGTTTAAAGATAACTACCTAAAAATGTATTATTAAAACTAGAACAATTTAAATAAAAGCATTAAATAAATTTTGTTTAAATCTACTTCTTTAAAGTTAAATCGCTCAATTTTATATATTTAATAAAATTTTCTCATATAAACCTCATCAAACTTTACAAGATAAGGATAAAATATTGTATGTGGTAAAAATATTCGAGAGTTATATAAAGATTTTTAATGTAAAATAAGTGTAAAATGTGATATGTATATAAACTTAAGGACTTGTAGAAAAAATTGAAAAATGACAAATCAAAACTTTTTCGTGTTAACAAACAAGCATTCAATAAAAAAAAAAGACTTTACCCTTGAATAAAAAAAGATTAAATACGTTTGAAAATATATCGTTTGTTTTGGCAGTAAAAAACACTACTCCAAAGAAATATTTTGAAGTATTTTTTTTCTTAAATAAAACTAGTGAAAGTTTGAAAAAAAAAACTCTAATTGTTAAAAGTCATGATTTTATAGAAATGCATCCCGTGAATACAATTGATTCAAAAAATTCAATGTCTGATGCATACATTTTAACTATCTTAAAGCTAGTTTCAACTATCTTCAAAATAATTTTAATTATAAAACTGAAATAAACTTAAAAATCAATACTTCTGAAATTGCTCCAATGGTAAAACGATATTCTACAAACAAGTTGTTTCATTTAATATAATAAAACTAGTCTAACTGTTTTTTATAGTCTATGCTTTAAAAGCTGTATCATAAAATAAACTTAAAAGCTACATGTTATACTCTGATAGAAATTTATACTTTTACAGAAGTAAAAACAAAAAGATTGCTAGCTTGTCCATTAAAAAAATAAAATTATTAATTTAGTTATCGATGAGGCATAGAAAAATAAAATTATAGCTGAAAAGATAAAACACTTTTCATAAGTTTAACAAGTATATAACAAATTTTAATTTTCAATAACGAACATCAAGATTGCAAAAAAAAAACTTGTTAATATAGTACTAATGTTTTGCAAGAAGATTATCTTTGAGTCCAAAATAACCAATTGTATTTATGTAAAAAACAAGCACTAAATAGAGCTTAAAAAAATTAAACTAATTTTAATTGTTGAAGTCATTAGTTTAAAAAATTTTAAAGTAAACTTCAAAAATTTAAAATTGTTTATTAAAACTTAGAATTCGTTTTTGTAAATAATTTAGTAATAAAAGTTTATTCTCTAACTACAACTGTTTTTTTTAGGAAGCTATACAAATATCTATTTCTTTTAACTTAAAACAAAACTCTGCAGTTTTTATCATTTGTGTTAAACCAAACAACTTTCAACTTTTAATCCTTTGTAAAATCAAACAAAAAAAAAGTTTTTGGAAGTAAATGACTATGTGAGATTAGAAACTGATAATAAGAAAAGCATATATTTAAAATAGCTATCTAGAAAAACAACAGTAATTGTTCAAAAAGTAATTTTGTATAATTACTAATAAAAAATTATAACTAACATATTTAAGAACACTTTTATTTATTTTTTTTTTAATCTAATACCCGTATTTTTATTTTTAATAAAAGCTACATTAGATTTTTCGAGACAATTTTAAATTGATTAAATTCGAGGCATGTGCGATTTAAAGTAATTTGAAAAACACCAATGTTATTTTAGTTAGAGATTTTGTTATCGGATTACATGCTAAGAAGTTCAAATTTAAGTTTATTTGGCTTTTCTTTTTCAATATTTTCTTTATAAACTTTATGTATTTAGTTAATCTTTCTCTATATATAATTAGCTAAAAAACTAGTTTTGGTTTTGTAGTTGTTTGATCAACTAATCTAAAGTTCGACTTCAAAATTTTCATGTTTTAATATCTATATGTTGAAAGCTAGTTTTAAGTTAAAGCTCTGACTGGGAAATTTTTAGGAAAAAATTACTAAATAATTTTCAGTTAAGAAGATTTTTTCGATAAACTTGTATCTATAGTTAAATTTTGACTAGATTTTAAATTAAACTGTATCCATCGCGTATGACAATGATAATCAAAAAATTTTTAGTTCACTAGATCCTTACTCAAAATTTGTAGAGCGTATTTTTGTATAGTAAATTGTTTAGACTAATGGTAAATAGCAGAAGATCAAAACTTATTATACTGAGCAAAATAAGTAATTACTTAAGCAATAAAAACTATGTTACAGTTTATTTTTGCAACATGTATGTTTTTTAGATTTTAGTTATGATTTTGTAGTAGTTTAGTTATGCTTTATTTAATTTTGAAACATAAAATATTTATAAAATTTAAAGTTGTTAAATAATAGAGTTTAATTTATAAAAAAAGAATTACTTAATGAATTTACATAATATAAAACTTAACGATAGCTTAAAATTTTAAACTTATGTTGTTGAGTTTACTAAAAATATTAAAACTTTAAACTACTAAAGCAAAAATATAATTAAATTAACAACAGTAAAGATTATATCTAGTGAGAAAAAAATGGAAACAAACAATTGAAATGTAAACTTGAACTACAAAAATTTAATCTGATCAAGTCTGAAAGCGTCATGTAAAAATAAATTACTTTTTTTTGTAATATTTTGATATATTATTCGTTATGACATCATACATTATTTTTCTGTTCAATCAAATTGACAACTGACCTCAAAAGTACATTTTAAACAATTACTTGGTAACTTTAAGTTTAGAGACAGAAAAACACATGTAATAAACAGTTAAAAGCGCGTAACGAACAATTTATATTTTTGAATCAGATTTAAATGAGGCCAGTAATGAATTTAAAATGCAAATTTTATGAATTAAACAATTCTTGTTAATTTATGTTAAATAACTTTTGCTATATAACGCTAAAATCTTCAGTTATAAATTTCTTAACAAAAAAGCGAACTTTCTATAAAATTTAATATTTTACGGATGGTATTTTGCTCACTGTTTAATCTGAAGTTAACATAATAAACTTTGGTTTGAGTTTTTTAAGTTTTTTACAAAACTTTAGTTAAGATAAAATTTAAAATGTTTTGAAATTAAAATTATACATCAAAACTATAAAATCTAAACTAAAATGACAAAGCTGTTTAGAATAATATAGCTTATGCATTATAGATGAAACGATAAATATAATTTAGTTCTAGCGAACAAAAGTTTGTTATAATTTTCTTGTTTAAATTTTATTTACAGTACGTAAAACAAATTTATGATAAAACGAATTCTCATAAGTTGAAAAAAAAGTTTTTACATAAATTTAATCGTGGTACCATTCCATATTTTTTACTAATATAATAATAAACTGAAATAAATTAATTAAAGTAAAAAAAAATGTACTCTTGCACAACTGCTTTTTATTATTTAGAACAAGCTTAAAAAACTTAGAAAAACTAAAAAAAAAATCACAAGTTTATAGAGAGCGTTTAATATTTTTCATAAAATAATTTTATATACAAACTTGATACTATGTTTGACGTTTAAGATATTATTGCAAATTCAACTCAAATTTTGACAGGTTTGTTAAAATTGTGAGTCATATAGTACGTCATAATCGCTTTTAACTTTATAGCAGGTGACAATTTTCATTCAAACATTAACAGAAAAGTAGTTTCCATTTAGTCTTTATACAATCACATAAACGATGATTTGCTAATCATAATTTCACAATGTTTATTTTTTTAAACTTAACATAAGTTATCTAGCTTAAGATACTTTATTAACAATAGTTTTTATGAATAATATTACTTTTTAAAAACTCAAAAAACTGTAAATTTAAATAAACACTTCTATACGTGCATTAATAATTTACTTAAGAACAGTTAAAAGGTTTATGGCTAATAGATTTTTCACTACAGTATTCAAAAAGTGACTTACACTATCCGTTATAAAATAGCATAATTACCAACTGAATATAAACATCTTTAAAAAATTAATTCGGGTACTAAAAGAGTGAAAAGCTAGTAAAAAATACTAAATAAAATAAAATTGAATATCTCAATGGGTAATTTAAAAAAAAAAATTAAGTTGTCAGCTTACAAAAGCTTACCTACTTACAGAAAATAAACAACTAAAACAGGTTTGCTCGTTTAGTAGCCATTAAATGTAATCTTTAACTGCTTAAAAATTTTAAGTTTTTGTCAATAATTTTAGTGGAATAACTGAAAAAATTACAGCATTGTTGTCATTTTTTTATTGTTGTTTAATTAAATTAAAATGTTAGATATCATGATGCTTCTTCATTTTTTTCCAATAACTTGTGTATTAATTTCGGCAGAATCGCCAATATTTTTTTAACATATATCAGATGTCGTTATTGTATTTCTTTAATGACAGAAAAAGTTTTAAACTTCTAGCTATGCAAGTAATTGATAAAAAAAACTTAGTCAAAGAAAAAAAAATTGCTATATAAGTTGTAAAAGTACTTTATTAACAATGCTTAAAAGTGCTTGTTTATAGAAGAAACTTAAAATAAAAAGTTTTAAATATTGGTAGATGTATTATTTACGCACGCACAAAAATTGTTAAATTTTGTAGAAAGAAAACTATTCATAAATAACTTTCTGTAGAATGATTATACTTTCAATTGAAACGTTATTGTTTATAAAACAAATAAATATTACATTTTGTTCATTATATTTAAAGTATATAAATTATAACATATAAAAAAATATTTGTTTACTTTTGTTTAGAGTAAAAAATAACTTTTAAAACAGAATATTTTTTTTAATTTGCACAAGTTTAGTTATAGCTTGGTTCTTTAGCTTTAGTTTTTTTACAATATACACCAATAATGTTTTAAATAAAGCTTCATTGTTATTTAGTTATTTAATAATATATAAAGTTTTGGTCTAAAAATGTATGTAAATTAAATTATACTCTTTTTCTAAACTATGTAAGCAATCACTTAGTTATTTTAAGATTAATTTAATAAAAAAAAGTGACTTGTGTTCTGTTAAACTTTTTTTTTATCTTTATAAAAGCAAACAATAATTTCGTTTAGAATAACAAAAAAAATTATATATTAGTTTACAGTTTCCAAGGTAGCGGGTGTTGAACTTTTTATTAAATTAAATATTTTTTTAAGCATTAAATAGAAATTTGATCATAGTTTGTTAATAGTTAAATGTTTAAAATGCAAAGGAACATAGATTTAATTATTTTTGATAATTGTAAGCGAGAGAAAACTGATAACATTAAATTAAATCTTGTTAAACGTTTACCAGAAAAATAATCTAAAATTTTCCAAGCAGTAATAATAGATTAATAAAGGTATAAATACTACTTGCAAAAGATTAGTATGACAATTTTTTTCTTAAGTTTCTAAACTTTCGTAAATGATAAACATTGGCATTTGTATAACAGTTTTTTATGCTTCAACACTTCATTGCTCAAAAAAAATAATAAGTATAAGATTTAATGTTTAGTAATGCTCAGAAAAAAAAAAAGTTACTCTGTAATTTAAATATTAAAAGAAAAACATATTTAGTTTGTTGTTTTTAAAATTTTTTTAACTTTTTACTAAACTTTAAGTAAACTTACCATTCACAGCATGAAAGTAAAAAGTTTTGTCTTAAATCCCTATTGTGATATAAATACGTTGTAACAAGAGTCCTCTCTGATAACAATATGTTCACATTTTGTCGCTTTTGAACTAAAGGCCACTACTTTAAGCTAATTATGTTGTATCTATTCAAAAATTGTGCTGTAACAGTTTTGTCATTTTGCACTCCTTTGCTTACTTATTATTTTAGTAAAAATGGTTTTGTTTACAATTTTTTTTTGTATAGTCTTCAATCAATTTATATCGATTTCGCAGTTTATATGATTGTAAACTAACAACTATTATGCCATCTTCTTTTTATATACTATTTAAGATGTTTAGTGTAAGTAATATAAAATTGTTTTTGACCGACAACGATAACGATTGAAAACTAAAATTTTAACTCTCCAAATAAAAACAATATTGACCTTTTATAACGGTTATTCAAAGAAAAGGACTTTAAACTTGAACATCAGAAATTTAATTTGATCAAGTTTTAAAGCATCATGTAAAACCAACAACCAAACTGCCATTATTTGTTATAATCATTTTGACAAAAAAAAGGATAAAACTGCTTTCTCTTCATTTGAAAACGATTGGAACTTAAATTTAGGCGTCTAGCGAGTTGGTGTTTATATTGAGTGAATATTATTTGTTAATTTATTATTAACTTAAATAAAAGTTGTCATTAGACCATTATCAAGTTTCCTTGAATTATGTGAGATTGAAGTAAAAATAAAATAAACAAATATTATTTTTTCTTTACAATTTAATATATCATACAACTGCAAAATTGAATTAATGGTTTTAAGCACTTAATTTCATCTATTTAAAAATAATATTTTTTCATCTGATTAGATATGCAAAACACTAATATTATTCATGTTACCGTTCAAATAAAAATATTTTATCGTTTTTACGTTGTAAGATTATTTGAAAAACGTGTTTGTAAAACGTTTTGACAAATTTCTTAAAAATTTTGAGTAATATAATAAAATAATAATTAAAATAACTTACTTTAAATGATTGTAAGTATAGTTTTATTATTTAGTTTAGACTAATAATTGTTTAAACTTTGAAAGAGTAAATAGATAAATTAAAAATTAGACTCAATTAAATAAAAATTAGTTAAGTTTTACCAAATTTAGCCAAAAACAAAAAAAAAACACTTTTGTAGCGTACTTTAACAAAATAATACATTTAGTAAATTTATTTTAGAAAAATAACTTATTAAACTTTAGCTAACCTTTAAAATATTAGATTGGTGTTTGGTATACAAAAATAAACTATTATGTTACTAAAACGTTTTTTATAAAGAAAATTTTTAACTTTATTTGCAAATTTGTTTTTTACATAAATTTTGGTCTCAAACTTAATTTATAAAGCAAAATTTGTTCGATATTTTAACAAATAAAAAGTAAACAAAATATTTTTTATCAAATAGAAAGGATTATATAAATATACTTCAAAGGCAACTTGTAGTAGATGTAGCAAAAATAATTTTAGTTCAAATGTACTTTTTATTTAAAAGGTTCTATATTAATAAGATATAGTTTTTAAAATTGTATAAACGACAGTTTCATTACTTGAACTTTATTTGATGATTTTTTAGTTTTGAAAAATATTTTTTTAATAATTTTATCTAGTGATTAATTGAAGTATGTATTTTTGGTTGAGGTTGTAGAATTTATTAACATAAAGTATACTAAAATAAAATATTTAAGTAAATAAAATAATAAAAATTCAAAAAATAAGAGATAAGGTTGCCAGACAGAAAAGGAAAACCAATTAAAACTAATTTAAATTTTTAGATCGCTGCAACTCAAGACGTTTTTAGATTTTTTGTTATTTTAAGAATTTTCTTCTTTAAGTTATTAGTATTTTATAAAGTTAATAAACGCTTATGTACAATTAAAACAAAAACTTTGATTGCTATTGATAAATTTGTAGAGTTTTGTTTTTATTTAACTCCTTTTGATTTAAACACTATTCTGTTACAATGTACTTGTTTAAGCTGTTGTTTTTTGAAAGAAAAAAGAAACATTTTGATTGATGAGAACACACAAAGAGTAAAGGTTTGCGATAATTGACAGGAATATGAAATTACCAAAAGAGAGAATAAAGAAAAGGACAATTTATTACTCGCACTAAAGTTTTTGTACTATTAGTAAAAGAATTATTACATATCGTTCTAAAATGTGCAAGAAATTTTATCTTAGAGATTTTTAACTTATGCAATAACGAAAAAAAAACCTTATAAAACTAAACATAACAGTTATGGTTAAACAACCTTTAGTTTTACACAATGTGCTTTTCTTTCTAAGTCCATAAACTAGTAAGTTTTTATTTAGTTTAATTACAAACTATTAATCTAAAAATTTACTTGTTAAATAACAAATAGCTTGTATATATTACACTATTTTCACTGATAAGTTATATAAATAAATAAATTATATAACTACTAACTTTAAACGATAAAAAGTTAAAAATACACGGAATAAATAAAATTTTATTCTTATTATAAACGTTTGTGACAATTTTAAGTGTTTAATTTGTTCAACTTTTTCGGACACAATCTAAACTACAAAAGTGTTAATTGGAAAATATACCGGAACTAAAAACTTAACAAAATCAACAAAAGCTGCCTGTTTTTGTTCTATAGTTTTTTCTCTGTTAAGTGTTAAAAAAATTAAGTTTGTTTTGTCTACATTCAAATCAATAAAATGGAAAATTTGCGACAAAATATGCTTTTAACACTTTTTACAGCAATAAGCTTTTCAGAAAAAGACTGCTTTGTTCAAAATAATCTTTAAGCACTTTTATGTAATTAAATATTTAAAACAATCGATTTTACCGTCTGTATTAAGAATAAATAGCTGATTAAGTATACGTTAGGGATAATAAAATATTAAATTAAATCACTTAAAAAAGGTGAAAATTTAATAGTTCACTAGAGAGTATTAGAAGATCTCCTTGTCTATCTTAAATTTAAATTTAAGTATTGTTTATAAATATAAGTAAATAAACTTTTAAGAGAAAATTAAAACTTAAAATTAAAAAAAAATAAGTGTAGTGTGTTTTACTTGAACATACTAAGTTTTCAAGTAAAATTTAAACAATATCCTATAATTTAGCCGTTTATTTGAAAACCTTAAACTATTTATATTTGTTTATATATAATTTTATTTAGGAAAAGAAATAATCAGAACAAAGACTATTTGTGAAGAAGATTTACAAGCCGAAATAAGATGTCCATTTAATAAAAAGATTAAACTAACAAATGTGTTTTATGGAAGAGATAACAAATATATTTGTGCTGCAAATTCAATTGAAAAACAAGAAAATATAAATTGTAAATTAAATAATGCAATTGATTATTTCAAAACGTGAGTTGCCATAAACATATTAATAATTTTATTTTGTTATAAAATAATTTCAAAAACATATCTGGACTTAAAAAGGTGAATTTGGTTTAAACGTTCGAACATCAACGTTCTTAATGATAAATAATTCAGAAGCGTTTGGCTAAATGAATAAAAACATCTATTAAAAAATTACAATAAAATAGTTTCGCAGTATACAGTAGCTACTTATAAATTTAGCGCTTTCAAGCCTACTATGCACATTAAACTCAATAAACTTTTCATTTTAGTGATAAAATATTTATGATATTGGCAGCTACTATTGCAATTTGTTTAGAAGTTACAGCTAGCTTGTTTAGTTGGAATTGTTACATTGTGAGTCATCTAATTCTCTTTAGCTAACAAACTATAACAGGATTAGTTTTAGTTGATCTAATAAAGAACACGAGTTTGTTAATTAGCAGAGCCTATTGTGATTCAAAATTCACTACGACTAGGGAAGCTTAAAATATTCAAATTAAAAGAAAAACAGCTACTTTAATACTTTAGCCTGCTAATATTTTACTAATGATCTTCTCTAAGACTTTTAAATGTTTTAAAAAAGTCACGAAAACTAAGATAATAAAATTTAAATTATACTTAAACAATTTTAGTTTTTAATTTACAAAAAAGGTTCTTAGTGTAAAATAAATAAATCAATGCTACTCTAAATACTAGTTTTGACTGAATATAATATCAAAAATTATCATTCGATAATGCAAATGCAACAACATTTTACTTAAATTAACTCTGAAAACTTTATTGCATTTTAGTACTCCTTAACCACGCTACAAGTTTTTGGTTTAAAATAAAACTCTGTATAGACTTTTAAACAAGAATAGCTCAAACTAAATAAAGTGTTTTGTAATGTTAATTCAGCCATTAGATAAAAACCATATTTAAAAGTGTCTTATTTTTTCATGTAAGTTAAAAGTAGATGATAACTTAAAAACCAATAAAAGCAAATATGTAAGTATAACTAAGACTAACACTGTAAAATAACACTGTAAACTGATTACAAACAAATTAAACAAGTTTAGATATTCTTTAAGCAATAGAGTGAGATTTTTTTAAACTACTAGAATAAATAGTCAAACTAAACTTTTATTCTTTAGTTTCGTATTGTTATATTTATTTTCAATCTTTGTAAATATTCAGAGCAAACAACCAAAGTTCTTTTATATTTCAATCTTCTTCAAATTTCTTCAATGAAGATCCATGTCCGGAAACTTATAAATATTTGAGAATTACTTACCAGTGTGTCAATCATGGTGAGTTTTGTAAAAAACGTTTTATGATTAGCTATTAGTTTGTTTCCTTGTAAATGTTTGACAGCTGTTCAATAACTTTGTTCATACAGAATGTAAATTATCATAAACTTTAAGACAAATTTCAAAAGTGTAAATTTTATAGAACATATTACGTCACTTTCAGCAAATTTTGTATTTTTTTGACAATATGTCTCTCGTTGGTAATTATTCTACTTTGCAATTGTTAGGTTTATTAAATTTTAAAAATGTTTTTTGTTTTAGCTGTAAATCGACAACTATCTAATAGTGTTTACCACAAACAATAAGTTCTAATACTAATTTTTTTAATTTATATTAAACTCTGATGCCTTAGAATTTAGTTCATTAAATCAAATTTAGTTTTCGATTGTCCTGGTAAGTTTACTGGTGCGAAAAGAATGTAATCTTTTGAAATAAACGACCCATCTGATACAACTAATTGGTGGAGTAAAGATCCAATGAAGGAAAATTCTGACATCTATTATCATATTGACAATCAACCTTTCGTTAAAGTAAGAAAATTTATAATTAATTAAATTTCACCTTTGTATCTGACTTTTTGCAAAACCTTTCAAATTTTTCTTGCTTCTTGATTAATGAGAAGCTTAAAACCAAAGTAAACTTAATTACTAAATTTATGTTTTATTTAGATTTTTTGAAAAGATATTTATGGTTTACGTTTTTAACAGAGTTTTACGAACGAGATGAATTTCATCAAAGGAGATTACCAGGAGATGCATGATTTAAAAGTTTCAATTAAATCAAATTATTTGGCTGTATATAATGGATATCTGTATTACTATAAAGTTTGTTTTTAAGTACGTACTGGTCTTTTTACTCAAAGTTAAATCTCTGTATTTTACTTAATTTAAACTGTTGCACATAGTGATTTAAAAAAATACATACCTTAATATTTGAGTACAAAAGTATTGGCGTTTAAAGCTAAAATATAACTCGCCAAAGCAAATGAATATCAAAACAGCCAAACCAACGTAAAATAGCAAAATACAAGCTGTCATTCTCACAAGAACAAACAAATACAAAGATAGAAGATAACCAACTTGAAATCAACAACTTATTGATTTCTGTAGATGAAAATGGTTTATGGATGAGTTATTGTTTGGATGACAAACAAGTTATTATCTTAAAAGTAGATAAACAGTTAAATATAGTGGTTAGTTAAATCATTGAGATAATTATTTTAATTATATATCTTATTTTACTGAAAAATTTAAACTTTACATGATAAACTGTTTTAAAATTTAAACATCATCCCTCTAAGAATACAAAAAACTTACAAATTATTTTGAATTCTATATACGAACTGTTTTAAGAATAAATATTACTGAAGATGTTTGTATAATGTGCAAGCAAACTGTCAAACAGAAACGCTATGAAACTGGAATAAAAGCTGACTCAACTAATAGAATAATTATATGTGGAATATTATACGTTAAGACGTCACAAAACAAATTAACTACCTACAACACAAACGATATGACGTCAAAGTCAATTATGACTTCATCAAAAATACCTTCTCACTCGCAGTACAACCCAAGAGATAGATTGTTATACGGATGGATTGATAAAAACCCTGTTCACTACTTGATTGAGTTTGGAGACTTTGAATCCAAAAACGGTAAGTAAATTTAAGTTTAAGAACTTGTAAATTTTTAGTTGTAAATTTAATAATATGCAAGTAAAACTTTAGCTTATTCAATTTGATTTTAGAAAACAAAGGAGTAACTGCAATGCCAATGGTAACCACTATACCAGTTACTAATGATCAAGTGATAAAAACTTGTCCTCAACAAAGAGTAGATGGTTTACTTTGGCCACAAACTGAAGTAGGACTGACAAGAACTGTTAATTGTGGCAATGGTAAAAGTAAGTTGATGTTTATAATTCTTTAAAATATAAGTTTGTATATCTTAAACCACATAATCCTTAAAAAGCAATTTATAAAACATGGTTTTCTAACAAATAAAATTAAAACAGCCGCTGCTTACTTATGTACCGTTGATGAATCTACAAATACACCTAAATGGTCAAATGGTCCTGATTTAACTGACTGTTATTTATCTCTCGATTATTTGATACAACAACTGAATGCAGGTTTGTATAACTTGAGCTACAAAAAAAGAAATTTTAAAAAAATGCTTCTATATATGTAAAAATATTTTTTTTAATAAAAACTTATATAGGTGACTACAAATTGTTAAAAAAGCTGATTGCTTATGTT
Source organism: Thalia democratica (assembly GCF_965202585.1). Classification (NCBI taxonomy): domain Eukaryota; kingdom Metazoa; phylum Chordata; class Thaliacea; order Salpida; family Salpidae; genus Thalia; species Thalia democratica. The sequence continues at coordinate 89,448,875 of NC_139165.1, forward strand.
AAAACACAAAAACTAACACCAAACGAAGTTCTTGAAGTTATTGAGCTTTTAAAGAGTGTGATAGGTGTTGAAAACATCGATAAAAGCAGCTTTCAAGTTAGTTTCGATATGCTTTTTTATAACTTAAAATTTTTTATGACATGTCAGCATATAAAATTTCTTTTTAAAAACTCCCTTATATGTTGTTATTTTTTTAGTGTAATTTTTAAGTTTAGAGTTTTTTGAAATTATGTGAAACAAAATTTAATTTTTTTTTTCTTATCGTCAGATAAAGCTTTCGTTTTGTTTTAAATTATAAACTTTTTAGTAATTTGCGTTAAGTAAAACAACACGTTTTTCTAGTTTTGTGTTGTCTAATATAATCAGCCGTGTGAATTTACGAAACTAAAGATTTTTATCTAAAAAAATAATTATGCTTAAAATTAAAGGCTAAAGTAAATTGTTTTGTAAAAACATTGCATAATGTAAAGTTTTTTTTTAATCGACAAAACTGCTGTTGTTATTTTTGTATAATATTTATTTCATCAGAAAGTTTAAGGTTTACATGAGTTTTTTTTTTGTTTCTTATAACTGTCTCTAAAAATTTTCTTTCATCATTAAGTATATGACAAATATAAGTAAAAAGAAATGTTTTTCTAAAACTATTTTTGAACAAATATATCTTAATCTGAACCTTATAGTTCTACTAACATTATGATATGTTTATTGTTTGTTATGAAGTTAAAGTTTAAAAAATAATAATTTGCACAGTATTTATCGAAAATAATTGACAAGTTTTTGGATAAATCTTTATTAGAAACATTGAATAATCAATTGACTATAAATTCTAAAAACAGTATACTCTCCAAAATCTTTAACATTGTAAAAAGTATATCAGTTTCAAATTTCACAGACAGCTACAAAAGTTTGTTTTCACTTTTAAATTTTCAACTGAATATAAAATCGTAAATATTTGTATTTTAGACAACAAAATTATCTTAGTTTCAACATTTTCGATTATACTTTTTTTATTCTTAAAATAATAGCCAACTGTTACTTTAAACTATGTATAGTTGTCACTATATTTTATGTTTTATTTAATTTATTTTATATAGTTATAAGATTTGTTTTGCAAAAACGTTTACTCTTTCTTATTCAGCTATATGAAGTTAGTCATAATCGTTAACAATAACCTTACACTATTCTAAGAAACTAATAATAAAATATCTTTTTTAATGAAAGTTTACATTATTCAATACTAATATTATTAATCATCTTAAACAGAATTGAAATTTCAAAATTTTTACGTAATACAAACTCCCTACAACTATAAAATCGATTATGACGTAGTAATTCCAATAAAGAGTTCACATTAAGAAGACAAAAGTGAAATTAAAATTCATTTACCGAAACAAAAATCTGTCAGATTTAAAAGTTTGTTTAGTTTTACTTAGTTTTAAAGTTTGCCCAAATAGTCAATAAATTTAATTTTATGTCTCGTTCAGTTAGAATGCACATATAGTAATTAACTTAAAGTTTAATACTTTGTTACAGAAAAATCAAACTTTAAAGTAATTAGAATAAAAAATATTGGCAAACTCAGTTTGAACTTACATACAAACAAAACAACAAGTTTAAGTTCTGATATTGTATCTGTATCTTTTGATGGCATTTCAGATATAGACCTTGAAAACCTATTTATGTTGTTTTTCAGAATTTAAAAGTAAGTCAATTGTGTAACTAGTAATGTATAAATATCAGTTTAATTTTAAAGCTTTTCATAATTTAATGTAAGATATAAAATTTAAGTACAAAACAGTTATGGGTTATACTTTTTGGTAAAACTTGATTAAAATTTTAGGATAAAAAAATTAAGGGTTATACTATTTGTTAAAACTTGCTAAAAATTTTAGGATAAAAAGCATCACTTGAGTCAAAGGTGTGTAGTTTGGGACATTAAAGAAACGTAAGTGTTCAATTTAGTTATTTGTTATAGTTAAAATAAAGGTAAAATGACGAAATTTATTCAGATATTGGACAAGTAAAGACAGCGAGTTAATAAAATCCAACTCTACTCACAAAATTTGCAGTTTTGATAAAATATCTATATATGCATTATTAACTGATGACAGTACTGCAAATGAAGCAAGTTTATTTTCAGTTGAAACCTCCCAGTTAACAATACTGAATGTTCTTTTATCTATTTCTTCATTTTTCTTGTGTGCAATTTCGACAACTTACATTGTATTCAGGTGACCTCTTGAGATGTTATTTAGGAACTTTATATATATTTTTGATAACTATTTCTGATAAAACTAATAAAAAGTATAATATCAGATACAGTGTTATGTTATTAGTAATATGAAAAAACACTAATTTCACCTGTAAACCTAATTGATTAAATTTAATTTCACATAAAACCAATGTTTATAAATTACTAGTGTAGCTTAAGACTGTTAAATATAACTGTAATAATTACAAATCGTTTGATTTTTGACAAAAAAATTATTTGACCTAAATTCGATCTTATATAACTTTTACAGAAGTCTGAAAAATAAGTCGACAATAATAACAACTAACTTTTGTTTGATGCCTGCAATTAGCAATATTTCGCTGTTGATGTACTTAAATCGGCAATCGAATGACAATACTGTATACATTATTACAAATGTATTACGCTTCAGTGTATTATCTAGCTCAATTTGGATATTTGTTATGACAGCATATTTGCTCAATAAAGTGTATAGTTTTTTCGCCTTGAAATCTAAACGAGCTATTATGATTTGCCATGTGATTGTTTACTGTAAGTTAAACATTTTTATATTTTTTTTTATTAAGGTTTACATTAGATTTAATTTACAATAAAAGTTATAACATATAAATTTTTAAGTTATTTGTTTTTGATGTTACTTAAACTAATCTATAAACCAGAGCAATTTTAAATCTAATAACTAGAATTAGAAAAAACTATTTTTTTAATCGAAGAACCAATATGTAAAAATAGTTAGTTAAATGTGAATATTTGAGATTAAATATAAAAAAAAGTAACTGTTTAACTAAGTATTTAAGTTATTTATTTAAAAAGTATCACATTTAAACTTTTTTTTTGCAGCACAAAATTTTATTTGAAGTCTACAACTTATAGAAATTAACATTTGTCACAGTAAACTCGTAATATTTTACTTTGATCTTTTTATGGTCTTGCGGTTAAAAAAAAGCAATAAAACTCTTCTTTGAACCGAACAAATAAAATATATTTAATGAGCTTTATTATCAATAAATATTAAAAAGAATTCTTTTAAAACATTTTAAAACAAAAAAAAAACTTGATACAGCAATAAAAACCTTAAAAATCAAAAGAAAACTTGTTTTTACTAAATATTCTGCACTACATATTTCTTTTGAGTAGTTTTACGTATGTAAAAAAGCGGATTATTTTTTATATAAACAGAATTGAAAAAACTTTTACTTCTTAGGAATACAGTAAATTCATTTACATATAAACCTTATCTATCACAGGTTTAATAACCGGAATTATCATAGCAGAATATTTGATTGAAGAAGATTCTGATAAAAGAAGCTTATTACCGTATAATGAGTTTTCTTTTATGACAGTTATTACAACCTTTGCACTTTCAGCATTTTTCTCACTAGTTTTCCTGGCTGCATCTGTAGTAAAACTTCGGAATAAAATGAGGAAAAACGACAATATAAAAAATAGATCGTGCCACAGACTAACAAAATCAAGCTCTGAACCTTTAAAGTTAGTTTTTTGTTTACATTTTTAGATTTAATAATGATAGCCTGACTGAATTAATAGATACTAATAGTTATAATTACTAAATTTAGCACATATACTAAACAATTTTTACAATATGTTTTTAAAACAGAACACAGTTACTGAAATCTGTACCAGTCGTTATACTAAACATACTAACGTGGACATCATATTTTCTTTGGAATAAAAACTAATCTCATACATTTGGATACTTATTTGCTGCATTTAATCTAGTATTTGGACTTTCCTTATTTGTTAATTAAAACTCTTTATTTGACACATGTTCTTTTTCTTTGTTGTTAAATTTTATCATTAAAAAAATTAAGTGGCAGCTTTGAAAAGAAAAGTTGTACCTGTAATAACATTTACTAATAAAAACTTTAGGCTAGCAGAGAATGGTTTGGACTTTTTAACAAGTTGAATTGCTGTAAAAGAAACGATGTAATTGGAAAACCTTACGTGAGTAAAAGTTTCTCTTACTCCACTGGATATGAAGATAAAAACAAAAAAGTTGCTTCTAAAATAACGGTAACCATGGTTTTATAAGGATAAACAAAAATTTTAAAATTAAAGAAGAAATTTGTTTAAAAATTAAAAGCGTTCTATATTTTTTAAGTTTAAATTAAAATTAAATTTTGTTTCAGTATTTACGCATATAAAATAATTTTAAATTAGCCCTCAGTTGTAATATAGCATTTGATTTAAAATTAGTAATTAATTTCTAGGCGGTATCTTGTCATAATATCAACAATCAAAACAAAATCTATATAAATCATATAAAAGACAGTGGAATTTATACAGAAGATGAAAAGTCTTCGTATGAGCTTGAAAGCATGATTCAAAGAAATCAGGCACATCTTATTGAGAGTAAGTATTTCTATTAAACTGAGAATATGAAAAAAAAGCAATGTTGTTTAAACGTTCTTCTAATAAAACTTATTTTAGTTTAATTTTGACTAATCATTTGACTAATTTTATTAAAATGGTTTGACAAAAACCAAAAATCAAACAAGAAGTCAAAGAGAAATATTTTTCTAAACTCTATTCGGTTTTAATAAATTTATTTTTAAACTCTACATTTTCTCAATTAAGTAGGCCTATCAATTTTCTTCTAAATTATGTGATTTTAATTTACCCATGTACAAAATTTTTAGGTTCTAACCAAAAATCAAGCGGTTACAATTCAAGGTGCCAATCCAGCAACTGTGACGAAGAAAACTTATTACGTCACAATCAAAATTCATCAGCTCAAACGAGTAGTTTAGAAGCGCGTAGAAACTCTTCAGTGAAGTACGATTTGCTTAACAGGGGATTTTATAAAACCCACAACGTCGATCGGGTCGAACCATATCACGTTACTGAACTCGTTATGACGTCATCAAGACCAAATACGTCACAATCAGTAGACGAAAACGATTTAGAAGTTGAAAAGTGTTTGTTTTATGAAAGAAATAACCATAAGTTCAACTCATTGCAACTTAAAACCAGCTCGAATTTCTCTGACAGCAAGTTTTATAAAAACAATTTTAATAATTCTGATATATATAACAAGGAAAGAGTTTATGAAGAAATAAAACCGATTTGTGTAAATGAAGACATAATGCTTTAAATATGAAAAATTGTTTGCTTTAATTTTTTCTAACATTTATAAAATTTGTACTTGTTATAACTTTTTGTTAAAGTATGTTAAATTTAATCCATGTATTTAACCTATAAGTAACCTTTAGGACTTTTGAAATTTATTTTTTCAATACAATAAGTAAACTTTGAGCTGTAATTTTAAAATAATCAATGTTTCCATAGCTTTATTTTTTATTCTCTGAGCTAATATAGTTTTAGTTGTTTTTGTGCAAACACTTAAGGTTTCTTTTAATGAGATTATTATTATGCTTAAAACAATTTTACGTCTATTCAAAGTAACATTACAATCATAATGCGTTTTTGCTGCATTTAGAATATATCTTTTTAACAGTTGACCTGTTAAGTGTTTAAATTATCTAACTTTTCAATATTTTACACAGTTTACTTTTACATTTACTCATCTGTTATTAAACATAAAAAATCTAGAGTATTTTTAAAATTTTGAAATTCATATAAAAGATAAGAAAATTATTTTAAGTAAAAAAAATTTCCATACTTTTCTTAAAAGCTTAAAAATTATATAATCTCAAACATTAAATCTAACTTTAAGTGTTTTTATGTTTTACAGTAATGAAAAAATCGAATATAAAATTTAAAATGAATTTTTGAATTATTATTCTTCCTTATCTTTATACATGTAATGTTATTAAAAAATTGTGTCAGTTGAACTGAAAATACAGTAACAAAAAAGTTTAAAGCATTTTCTATGCAAAGAAAGTGTGTTATACATTTATGGGGAATTTTTTTATGTAATATAAAACACAAAAGCAATTTACACATTAATAAGTAATTCAAATCAGTTCAAACACATTTTAGCTCATTAATATTAAAGATAATACAAAAATTGTTACTTAAAAGTAGTAGAATTAAACATTATTGACTAAAAAATACTTAAGTGCTGCTACAAACAGCTTTGAGTTATACATACTTTAACAACTAAAAAACTACTTCTCAAAAATCGGTAGTTTATTATTTAACTCAAATTTAATTGTAACAATATAATTTTAATTTATACTTTTAAACCAAAAAAAAAATAGTTTTCTGAAAAAAAAAGTTGTTTATATAATCAACATGTGAAAATAAAAAGAGAATTTTGAACTTGAACATCATAAACTTAATCTGACTGAAATTGAAAGCGTCATGTAAAACAAACAATAAAAAAATCTTTTGTGTTATATTCGTTTTGACAATAAGAAAAACCTTATACTAATTTATTCGAGCCAAATCGCAACTGAAATTTTGACATACAATAAAGAATTACATTTGAAGTTTTCGGTTTGTCTTGTATTAGAATTATTTAACTGTCAAAAAATTTAAATGCAAGTTCTAATCAGATCAAGACGTTGTTGCGTCACAATGAAGTTTTAACGATGGAAATAAATTAATCAATATTTCACGTGTGTCTGATTTTAGTAGTTTGCATTATTTTTCTCCCATTTATATGTAACTATTTTTTAAATGAAGTAATAAAGTGGAACTTGTGCAAAAATAGTATTTTTATTATATTTTTTAGGAATATTAATATGTAAGTTTTTATAGTTTTTAGGAATTCAAAGTATAATTCAACGTACTAACGTAAAGTAAAATGAAAGAATGTTGTAAGAATACATACACAATACTTTTTGTTTACAGAACAAAAGTAGTGGTTTAGCAAATATTATTTTAATACATTTGATAGTCAAATAACTAAGTTTAAGTCTTTTGCTTGGTTTTTCACCGAAAAATGCAAAGATAGTTTGAAAAAACATTTTGATACAAGTATTATTAAAAAACTTAAATTTTACTGTTCTAATTCTTTTTTTAAGCATTTAAAAAAAAATTCTGTTTACATTTAATAGTATTTTGCATAAAAGTTTTTTGACGCACTTACTATATTTCTAGATTGGCGGTAGTCCATAGTTATACTAATTATCTTCAGACTAAAATTGATTAATTTAAGTAGTGAGTTAAAAGACGCTTGATTTAGTTGTTGAAGTAAATTAATTAATCTTATTAATTCAATTTTGAAGCTTAAAATAATAACAAAGTTAATGATTTTCCAAAAAGCTTTGAAATTTTTTTAATAAGTTTTACTATTTTTTTAAACTGTCTTTTCAAAACAACATTAAAAAAGTATTAAAATCTTTTTTTTTTTATAAAATTTCCTTAAAAAAAGTATTTTAAAAATATTTTAAACTTGAAACATTATTACAAAATGCTTATGATATAGTTAATGACTATATTTTGATTAATGATAAACAATCAAAAAATTTTGTATGTAAAAAGCACAAAATAAAACTGAAACTAATTTAACTCTTACTGATCAGTTGTAATAAGTTTGCCGATTTTATTTTTTTTATTGTATTTTGTTATCTGATGTTTTACTTTTTTTACAGGATAAGGTTATAGTTGAAACTTTATTTAAAGTTTACAATCCAGCTACGAGCTAAGTTTATAAATTCAGCTTTGATTTGTTTTATTATTAGGTTGTTTAGATTGTTTAAATTATCTAAACAGCACAGTATATTATATACAACTTATACATAAAAATATACTATTTTCAATAACTTTTTCACAACTATTTTTTTTATATGTTTAAACTAAATTTATAACTATAAAAAAAAAAGTTTGTTTACTTTTAATATAACTTAAAATCACTTTAAAGAATAATTTTAAAGCAAATTACAGTAAATACAAATACTAAGAGACAAATAGTTGTCGACATATAATTCTTTTTTAATTTTTTTTAATTTTAGAGTTTAAGTTATTGTAAAAGTTTCTTGAATTGAGCAAGCTAGCTTAATTACTACAATAGTTTTCAAACGTTTGATTGTCAAGAACTTAATTGCTGTTTGACTACCAATTAACCTTTTTTTAGATGGATTCATTTCAAATAAATCATTCAAACAATTATAAGCTTTATCTATTATTTGGTATAAATAAAGTTTTTATTTTTGTGTTCATGTTATTTATGTTTTGTACTGTTGTTTAAAAGTTAAAAAACAACAAAAAAAAAAAACTCAAGCAAAAGAAAATCTAAAGTTTAAAATAGGCACAAAAACGAACAGTATTACAATCGTATCCTTACTAATAAAAAAAAACAAGTTTAAATAATAACTACCACCAATTGTATTTCAAAAATAATAATTTAATTAAAAGTATAAAAAAAAAAATGTTTTTGTTTACTTCTCTAAATTTAAATAGCTCATATTCATATATTTTAATAAAATTATCTCATATAAACCTGATTAAATATTTAAATGAAAAGGATAACATATAATACGTGGTAAAAGTTTTATAAATTTGAGAGTTTTATAAAGGTTTTTCTACTTCTCTGAAATTAAAATCTCTGATTTTTATACATTTCAATGAAATTATCTCATAAAAACCTCATTAAACTTTTAAAGAATAAGGATAAAATATTGTATGTGGTAAAAATATTTGAGAGTTATTTAAAGGTTTTTAATGTAAAATATATGTAAAATGTATTATGTATAAAAATTTAATAACTTGTATAATATTGTGAAAAATTATAAATCGAAACTTTTTTGTGTTTAAAAAGAAGCATTCAAAAGAAAATGAAAAAAAAAAAGATAAAATACATTTAAAAACATTTGGGAGATTTAAATCGTTTGTCTTGGTAGTAAAAAACACTACTTCAGAGAAATATTATAAGTTAAAATTTTTGTTTAAAAAACTATGTCAAAGTTTGAAAAAAAATCTATTTGATAAAATTGATCATTTTACAGAAATGCACCCCGTGAAAACAATTGATTTAAAAAATTGTTATATAATGTCTGATGCATACATTTTTACTATCTTAAAGCTTAAAATAATTATATTTTTAAAACTGAAACAAACTTAAAAATCAATACTTCTGAAATCGCTCAAATAGTAAAACACTATTGTATAAAAAAGTTGTTGTATTTAATATAATATAACTAGTCTAAGTTTGTTTTGTATTATCAATGCTTTTAATACTGCGTCAACAACTAAAATTAAAAGTTACGTGTTGTACTCTGATATAAACTTATACTTTTAACAGACACATAAATAAAAAAAATTTTAGCTTGTCTATCAAGGAATGATAAATTTATTAGTTTAATCATCGATGTTGCATAGAAGAAAAATATTAAAATTTATAGCTGAAAAGGTAAAAAACTTTTCAAAAGTTTAACAAGTATATATAACAAATTATAATTTTCATTAATGAATACCAAAATTGCCTAAAAACTTATAGAACTATTGTTTTGCAAGAAGATAATCTTTGAGTCCAAAATAACCGATTGTATTAAATTAAAAAACAAGCACCAAATAAAGCATTAAAAAAATAAATTTTTTTTTAGTTGTTGAAGTCATTACTTTAAAACTTCTGAAATTTAACTTTAAGAACTTAAAGTTTTTTATAAAGTTTTAGAATTCTTGTTAGTAAATAGTTTGAGTTATAAAAGTTTATTTTCTAACAACAACTGTTGTTTTAAGAGAAAGCTATCTAAATTGAATTAGAACAAAATTCTGTAATTTCACATTTGTAGTAAGTCAAACTACTTTCAAGTTTAAATCCTTTGTGAAATCAAACAAAAAAAACAAGTTTTTTTGAAGTAAATGACTATGTCAGGTAAACAACTGATGATTGAGAAAATATATATTTAGAATAGCTATCAAGAAAAAACAACAGCAACTGTTCATAAAGTAATTTTGTATCACTTTTACTAAAATATTATAATTAACATATTTAACAACACTTTTGTTTATTTACTTTTTTTTATATCTAATACCTGTATTTATTCAAAATAAAAGTTGCATTAGATTTTTTTGAGACGATTTTAAAATGATTAAAACCGAGGCATATGCGATTTAAAGTAATTTAAAGAACAAGAATGTAATTTAAGTTAGAGATTTCGTTATAGGATTACATGTTAAAAAGTTCAAGATTAAGTTTCTTTGACTTTTTCTTCAATGTTTTGTTTTAAACTTTATGTATATAGTTTTTTTTCTCTATATATATTTAGCTAAAAAAAACAGTATTGGTTTGGTAGTTGTTTTATTAACTAATCTTAAATTCGACTCCAAAGTTTTCAAGTATTAAATACAAATTTGTTAATCATTGATTTTTAGTTAAGCTCTGATAAACACACTTGAAAGCTTTAGAAAAAAAAAAACTAGATAAATTTCAGTTAAGAAGATTTCTTCGATAAACTTGTAATTACAGATGAACCTTGGCTAGACTTGAAATTAAACTGTATCTATGGCGTAAGACTTGATAACCAAAAATTTTGTTTTGTACATCAGTTCCTTACACCAAACTTAAAGAGCGTATTTTGTGTTTAGTAAAATAAATTTATATGACTAATGGTAACTAGCAGAACATTGAAACTTATTATACTGACCATAATAAGTAATTACTTAAACAAACAAAACTATGCTGTACTTTATTTTTGCAACATGTATGTGTTTTTAGATTTATGTTTAACTTTTCTTTTTGGCTGTTTAGTTACTTATTTAGTAATTTTTGTATCATAACATATTTCTAAAGTTTAAATTTGTTAAAAAAAAGGGTGTAAATAACAAAAAAAAAATTATAAATTTAAACTATATAAAATTTAATGATAAGTTACAAACTTAAATTTATGTTGTTGAGTTTGCTAGAGATGTTAAAAAGTTAAACTACTAAAGCAAAAATATAATTAAGTTAACAACTATAAAGATTACATATAATGAGAAAAAATTGGAAAAAAGAAAAAAGAAAAACTAAACTTGAACTACAAAAATTTAATCTGATCAAGTCTGAAAGCATAATGTAAAAACAAATTACATTATTTAATATAATTTTGATAGATTGTTCATTATGACAACCGATATTATTTCCATTGTGTTCAATCAAGTTGACAACTGACGCCAAAAATGCATTTTCAAACAATGACTTGGTAACTTTGAAGACAGCAATAAAATAAAAGACAGCGTTAAATTAAGCTAGTAGTTAAAATTAATTTAACAATCCTTGTCAACTCATGTTTGAAAATGCTAAAGTTTTATATTTAAATTTCCAAACATAAAGCTAGCTTTCTATAAAATTTAGTACTTAACGGATGGTATTTTGATCACTGTTTAATTTAAAGATAACATAGTAAACTTTGTTTGTATTTTTCAATCATTTTATGAAGTTTCAATTAAGATAAAGTTTAAAATGTTTTGAAATTAAAATAATACATCAAAATTTCAAAATCTAAACTGAAATTACGAAGTTGTTTAGAATAATATAACTTACGCATTATAGATAAGTTAATAAATATAATTTAGTTTTTGAAAATAGAAATAAGTATCTTGTTTTTATTTTATTTAAAGTACAAAAATCAAATATATAATACAACAAAATCTCATAACCAAAATAATTTCTTTTACATAATTTTAATAGTATTATTGCATATTTATTTAGTAATAGCATAATAAACTGAAAATAAATAAACTAAAGTATACTTTTTGGATTTTTGAAAAGCTCTTACTTAATATTAAGGACAAACTTGAAAAACTTACATAACTAAAAATATATTTTAAAAATTTATACATAGAGTTTAATATTTTTCTTATAACAGCTTTATATGAAAACTTTCTAATTTGTTTAACGTTCAAAATATTGTTGTAACATTAACTCAAACTTTGACAGATTTATTAAAATCGTGAGTCACATACTACGTCATAATCGCTTTTAACTTTATAGCAGGTGACAATTTCACTATAAAAATTTACAGAAGTTTTTTTTGTACTATCAAATAAAATAATTTGCTGATTTTGATTCAGTAGTTTTTTTTTATACTAGGATAAAAGACCCTTTTAACAAAATTTTTTTTTTGAGAATTTATTAACCAGTAAAAAGGTTTACCAGCTCATAAATATTTCATAACAATACTCGAAAAATTGCTTCAATTGTCCTGTATATAATAGCATAATTACCAACTTAATATAAACATCTTTGAAATGTTAATATAGTTGTTAAAAAGTTTTTAAAGCATGTATAAAATGATATTTAAGTTTAAATTAATGTCTACATGGAAATTTAAAAGAATTTGTTTAAGCTGTCACTTTACAAAAGATTATTACTTACAGAAAATAAACAATTTCAACAGTTAATTTAGTAACAATTAAATACATTTTTTAACTGCTTACGTTTTTTAACTTTTTGTCAATATTTTTAGTAAAATAACCGACAAAATTACAGAGTTTTTGTTAAATTTTAACTAGTTTTAAAATGTTAGGATTTATAATGCAATGTAATACTAAATACTTTTGTTCAGAAACTTCTGTTTTAAATCGGCAGAATCAAAAATACTGTTTTTCAAATATAAGTCATATGTTATTATTTTATTTACTTTTTGACATATAAATTTTAAACTTCTAAATTTGCAGGTAATTGATTAAAAAAAAAGTCTAAGAAAAAACAAGTTAAGTAAATACTTAAGATACTTTATCAATAATGCTTAAAAAATCTTATTAAAAAAATTATAAAAAGGAGTTTTAAATATTTAAATGTTAACGCACTCACGAAAACGGGTTAGATATTGTAGATAGAAATATAGTTCATAAAATAATCATAAATAAAATGACTTTACTTTCGATTAAAACTTTATTGGGTATAAAACAGATAAATATTAACTTTTTTTTTTGATATATTGAAAGAATACAAGTAAAAACATATCAAAATATGTTTATTAATTATGTGTGGTAGAGTAAAGACTAGCATTTAAAACAGAAGATTTTTGTTTCATTTGCACAAATTAAATTATAACTTAGTCTTTTAGTTTTAATTATTTAAACTTATACAAAGAAGGATTTTAATCGAGCTTCATTCTGATTATATTATTGACAAATAGATATATTTTTGTTTTAAATGGTCATATATATATTAAGTTAAACTCCTTTTTTAAAACTGTATAACGGTTTACTTAGCTATTTTAAGATTAACTTAAGTCAATAAGTTAACAAAAATTACTTGTGTGTTGGTTAAATTGTTTTATATATAAATAGGCACACAACAATTTTGTTTAGAACGATAAACTTTGAAAAAGAAAAACTGTATGAATGAATTAAGTTAAACTTTTAAAACGCTAAGGTATATCAATTTGTTTATTTTTGATAATCTAAGCTAGAAAAAAGACAATATTCTTTTTTCAAATATTGTTAAAAGTTTACCATAAAAATAATTTAAAATCGTCTAGGCAAAGATAATAGATTAAGAAAGTTATTAACACTACTTGCAAAAGATTAAAATGAGATTTTTTTTTCCTTTCTTTTAGTTTCTAAAATTTTCGAAACGTTAAACATCGACATATGTACAACAGTTTTTTATGCTTAAATACTTTAAAGTTCAATAAGAAAAATATGAGTATAAGATTTTACATTTAGTAATGATTAAAAAAAATTACTCTGTAATTTAAATATTAAAAGAAAAAAATATTTAGTCTGTGGCCTTATACAATTTTTAACCCTTTAATAAACTTTAAATAAGCTTACAATTCACAGCATGGAAGTAAAAAAGTTTTGTCGTGAATCCTTATTGTGATGTAAATACGTTTTAGTAAGAGGCTTCTCTGACAACAATATGTTTACTTTTCGTCGCCTTTCAACTAAAGGTCACAACTTCAAGCTAATTATATTGTATCTATTCATCAATTGTGCTGTAACAGTTTTGTCATTTTGCACTCCTTTCTTACTTATTATTTTAGTAAAATTAGTTTTTTTTTTTAATTTTGTAAAGTCTTCATACAGTTTATATCGAATTTGCAGTTAATATGCTGAAACTAACAACTATTATGCCATCTTCTTTTTATATACTATTTAATATGTTAGGTGTAAGTAATATAAAATTGTTTTTGACCGACAACGATAACGATTGAAAACTAAAATTTTAACACTCCAAATAATATCAGTACAAATAACAATATTATTATTTCTTTTAGAACTGTTATTCAAAGAAAAGGAATTTAAACTTGAACATAAGAAAATTAATCTGATCAAGTTCAAAAGCATCACGTAAAACTAAGAATCAAACTGCCATTATTTCTTATAATCATTTTGACAAAAAAAGGATAACACTGTTTTCTCTTCATTTGAGAACGATTGGAACTTAAATTTAGGCGTCTAGCTAGTTGATGTTTATATTGAGTGAGTTTTTATTCCTTAATCTATTATTATTTTAATAAAAGTTGTCCTAAAACCATTATCAAGTTACCTTGAATTACGTGAGGTTGAAGTAAAAAAAGAAAAATATAACTATTATTTATTCTTTACAATGTAATTTATTATACAACTGATAATTGAATTATTGGTTTTACGCGCTTAGTTTCATTTATTTAAAAATAATATTTTTTCATCTGATTAGATATGATTAGATATTATTAATATTTATCATGTTATCGTTCAAATAAAAATATTTTAGCGTTTTAACGTTATAAGATTTATTGTCAAACGTGTTCGTAATAAGTTTTAACAGATTTTTTAAAAATTTCGTGTCACATAATACGTCATAATCCCATTAAAAATTAAAGCAGAATAATTTTTTTATGTAAAATTTAACAATGTGATTTGGGCCAAAATGTTTAACAACTAGGTAAACTTGTAAACATTAGGTAAACTTTTCATTAACTAAAAACATACAGAAAAAATTACTTAATTACATTTATTATCACCGTATTTTCAAATTAAAATTGTACGAAAATAAACCAGTGTGTATAAATAAACCAATTTATAAAGTGTTCTGAATTTAATTTGACTGACGTGTTTAGCTGGCCATACATTTTTATTTACTGTAAAGTTGTCCGAATAAATTAAATCGGTTAAAACGTTCGTTGAAAAATGTCAAATTTCTTATATTCTGGATACTTTTTTTAAACTTTTAAATGCACTTGTAAACTTAGGTAAACAAAAGTTTTACTCTTATTTAAATAAATTTATTCTTAAAATTAAAAAAAAATATCTAGTATAGGATTTAAAACTTTAAAACTATGGGATTGTATATTTCTAGATTGCTCAAAATGATTAGAAAAAAAAATTTGGATCATAATTTTAAACTATTTATTAAGTAAAAAGTAAAGTAGAACTTTCATAATGAATACTCAAGTTTATAAAACAGTATATTTTTTCTGATAAAGTTGATTACTAAAATGTTATTTACGTTTTTTTAATAGAAAATATTTAAAATTAATTACAGCATTTACAAGGATAATTTAAATATTTTTATTAGAAATTAGGCTTAGTTTTTATTTATATAACATTAAATAGTGCTAAAACTTAAATAATTTTTTACATAAACATTATAGGCGACTGTAATAAAATACTTTTGAACTCCTTTCTAATCGAAGCGTGTATTAATAAAATCAAACTTAAGAGAAAAAACCTTTATGAAATTTGTTTGATGTGTACACAATAGAAACAAAACATATGATATTTTGTTCTTTTTTTTTGACCGATTGACATGTCTAAAGCTTAAATTATTTTTCATTAGAAAAATAATTTTCTTAAAACAATCTTTTTTAATTTATAAAAAGCCTTTTTTTTGTAGAAAATTTTAGTTAAAAAAAACTTTATAATAAGTAGTAAATATTGTTTGTGACTTTTACACACTTAAAGTAAATGTGTGTTTAATTTAAAAAATATTTTACAAACTTTTATAATATAGAGTTTTATTATGTAATACTTTAAAAATTATTTGCTAAAAATATATTTACTTTGTAATTAGAGTGTTTTTTAATGTAGTATAACATCAATATTTTAAATTATTTTTATTTTATTTAAGAGTGCAAACAAAAATAGAAAGTAAAATTAGTTAGGAAAGTTTTTAAATGTTTAAAGGACTTATTTAATTTTAATTAGTTTTATTTGTAAAGTATACTAGTTGGATGTGAAAAAACGCTTGATGATTTTAATAAAACTACTTTTATAAAATTACAAAAAACATTTCACTCAAAACAGCAAAACTTCCCTTTTCTAAAAAGATATTGTATTAGTTAGCAAAAAATAGTAAGTATAAACAAAAAACGTTTCTTAAATTTTCAAAACTAAATTTATAACTAGTTAACTTTGAAAAGTATTTCTATGTATTCGGAAGCTAATTAAATCGTTGAAATAATCTACTTAAAATTGTTGTAAATATAGTTTTAGTATTAAGTTTAGACAAATGGTTGTTTAAACTTAGAAAAAATTAATAGATAAGTTTAAAGCTACACTTAATTAAATAAAAATGACATGCTTTGTATAAAAATTAGTTAAGTTTTACCATATAAAGCCGAAAACAAAAAAAAACTTTTTGCTCAGCAAAATAATACATTCAAAAAAGTTAATTTTTAAAAATAACTTATTAAACTTTAGCTAACCTTTATGATTTTAGCTTAGTTGTTAGGTACACAAAAAAATACTATTATGTTACTATAAAGTGTAAAATAAAAAAAATTTAAAACCTTTTTTGCGTAATAGCTTCTTAAAAAAATTTTAATCTTTGTATAACAAAATATTTTAAAGATTTTTTCAAATTAAAATTAGACAAAGTAGTTTTTTCAGATAAAAGGAATTAACAATTATACTTCAAAGCAACGTGCATTTAAGAAAAAAAGTTGTTTAGTTTATACTGTACTTTATATTTAAAATGGCCTATATGAATAAAGTATAATATTTAAAATAACAAAAACTCATAACTTAAAGTTTATATAATGTTTTTTTAATTTAAAAAAATACTTTTTATATATATTTTTTTAGTAATTAATTGAAGCATGTACTTTTTTTTTAAGCTGTAAAAGTTTATTAAAATAAACAATAACTAAAATAAAATAAATCTGTTAAATCAAATAATAAAAATGTTTAAAGGTAAAAAACAAAAGTTACGAGACAGAAAAGGAAAACGAATCAAGTCTTATTTAATTTTTAGCTCGCTGCAATTTAAGACGTTTTTAGATTTTGTGGTTTTATAGAATTTTCTGCTTAAGACAGGGGTCGGCAGGCAGTTGGTGCTTGCGGGCCAAATTTAAAGTTTCCAAAATCTTCGCGGGCCGCAGTTTTAGTTTTAGTGATATTTGAATAAACTTTTTATTTTAGTTTTAGTCACATTAAAAAAAGTGTTACTTTCGTCCACTTTATTAATTTAATTGAAATTAAGCTACACATAGAATGCGTTATTTATTTTTAATAATTTATTGGAGTAAAATTTACATTGACAAATATAGTTAAGTCTTAATTAACTGTGTACTTTTTTTTAATATATTTAATGCTCGAATACTCTGATATAATACCTTATTAGTAATTAATTCGCTTTTAACAGGGTTTCCACTTTAAAAAAATGAAAAAACTTGTAATTAATCAAGCTCAGATACCTACCTAAAATATCTTCAGTATAAAAAGTATACAATGTATAAGTAGACAAGAAAAAATTATAATTAGTTAACTACACTTCAGTCATATAAACTGTTCTGAGAATTCGAAGATTATTTAAAGTGTTTGAAAAAAGATTTACCTGAGTTTATTTTAAATCTCTCAAACAAGTTTAACCTAGTTAGATTTTTTTAAATTTTTAAATTAGACTGTATGTTTGGCAACCCTTTTTAAAATAAAGTCACAAAATAAATAAATAACGAAGTTTATTAACAGTGAATTAGATATATAGCAAAAATTTTATCATAAGTCAGCTTGAATGGACAATTACGTTTCTTAAACTTTAAAAATAAAAATAAAAATTTATTAAGCCATTAATAAAGTAGAAAAACTTAACTTTTTATTGGACGTAATAACAATTCTTTATCTGCAATAAAGATGTTGTATATAAAGAGTAAATGTGAAATATAAGACGAGATATAAAAATTAAAAAACGTTAGGAGTTACTGCGAGAAACAAAAAAAAAAAACAAATAGCTATAGTCAGTTTCAATATAGCAAATGATTATATTTAGTTACTACAGAAAAAACAGAAAAAACTGTTAAGGCAAGTTATAAAGTATTAAAAAGAATTAAAAAAAGAAGATACAGTTTAGAATTAAAAACTTTTTTAAGAATTTATGTTGGCAGTAGTAATTTTTTTTGTTTATTTCTTCAATGACAACAAGAAGTCGTGTTTAATAAATCTCTAAAAATTATAAAGCAACATAAATCAAATTAGAACTTTAATCAATCTGTTAAGATGAGAGAACTGGTACAACAAATATTGCTCATCTGAGAGTTATTATTAGAGGTGAATTTACTGACTTTGATATTTTAGAAAAGTTTCTTGGTTTAGTTTTAATGCACAATAATAGGTATAGGCGTCTTAAAAGCAAAGATACAATGCACTTACATAAAATTTTTGAAAGTATAATTTTCTGCTTCCTTTTTTTGGTATAAAACTAAATTACATTTAATAAAAAATCTGCCTTTAGTAATATAGAAATACTAAATAAATACTTTTAAACTACTTTTAATGTGTTTAAAAAAAGTATCTATTTAGTAAATTTTTTGTATCAAATCGAAACTTCATACTTTACACGTAAAAGATGTTTAAAATTCCAGTATTTTTCACAAATTCGTCAAATTCAAGGTTTTTCTACAATTTTTAAGCATAATTTTTCAAATTCCAAGCTTTTCCGGGATTCAAATTTTTTAGCAACACTAGTTGTTCACGCCTATAGGTATACCATTATATAAATAATATTTCAAATTTTATCAGCTGCAAGACTTGAAGTTTAATATATATTATAATTCAAACCAACACTGTAAATTGAACAAAACATATATCATAAATTTAATTTGCCACTCATAAAGCAAAAAAGCCTGCCTAATAACAAATAACTAGCCTAATACTTTAGTATACAAATATTTATTCAAACCAAAAACTGAAAAAATTACTAAGTTGACGTGAGATTTGAAATCTACAGATAGTAATAGTTTAGGTGTGTGGCAATTTTTAGTTGTTTATTTGCTTTAATTTGAACTACTTTGATTAACAATATACAACCCTTATAAATTTACCATCCCTAAATTTAGTTTGTGTTAAATAGGTAGTTCAAAAAAACAGTAACTGTGTATGTTAGTGCTAAAAAATTAACTTAGTTTGTCAAAAAAGCTTTGTTTGAAAAATTAAAATGTATACCTATCAAAAAATATTTTAAATTATATCATGTATTGTTTTAAATGTGTCTTTTCACACCTAGATACTACATGTATAAACAATAGTTTTAGAAAAATTTGAATTAACTAAATTTAATTTAAGTATTAAATAAAATGTTGTTAAAAATTGAAACTGCTTATTTCCAACCCGCGATCATTTCTCACTCAATCAAATCCGAGAACCGCTTACCAACCAAGGGTTAGGGGTAACAGTGATGGTAATACATAAATTAATATTGATTGGAAATAAAAAAATTTAAAAAAATAAAGGAATAAATAATAAAAGTTAAAAACATTTTTGAGTGGTAATTGTGCGCAGGTGGGATTTGATCGGGTCGAAATAATCGCAGGTGGGAATTGTCAGTATACCGATTAAAATATGAGCATCTTTGTACATTTGAGTGCATAGGAATTAGTTTAAAGTGATAAAAAAACTAAAAAAAATATCAAAATGTGTAAAAATCAAAATGAAATAAACTATTTTTCTTACTAATATGTTATTTTATATGTTTTTGTGCACAATTAAATATAACTTTTAGTAATATAACGTCTACAAAAGAAACTTAGTTTTAAAAAACATATAAAAAATACCTAAACTTGCTGTTGTAAGAAGAAAGTTATGATGAAACAGAGAAAAAACCTGTTGGAATTCTAATTTGTCTTTTTTACATTTTTAAACTGATACTGTAACGTTTTTTGATTGTTTTAAAATGTTAAACAGGGGTTTAATACGAATTTAATAAAATTAAACATAAAACCAAAATAAGTTTAACTTAATTTTTTTTGTTGCTCAGCGGGCCACATTTACATGCTCGCGGGCCATAAAATTTTCTTCCGCGGGCCGCATTCCATTAAAAAAATAAACGTGCTCGCGGGCCGCAGATTTACCCTTCGAGGGCCGCATTTGGCCCGCGGGCCGCAGTTTGCCGACCCTTGGCTTAAGATAAAAATTAAGATATTAGTATTTAGTTTACTTAATAAACGCTTACGTAGAATTAAAACAAAGATTTCGTATGCTTCAATTAAATTTGTAGTATTTTGTTTTCATTTAATACCTAATAATTTTGTAACACTTTTCTGTTACAATGTACTTAATTTATTATTTTTCTTTTGGAAAGCAAATAAGAAGCCTTTGGATTGATGAGAACACAAAAAGAGATAAAGGTTTACGACAATTGACAGTAATATAAAGTTGATAAAAAAGAGAATAAAAAAAGAACAATTTATTACTCGCACTAAAGTGTTTGTAGTAGTAGTAAATTATTATTACATGCCTTTTTAAAATGTGCAAAAATTTTTTAGAGAGTAAAGAGCACATGCAAAACGAATAAAAACCTTATAAAATTAAATAAAACAGAGATGATTAAATAACTCTTAATTTTATATATTGTGCTTTTCTGCCTAAACCCATCAACTATTTTCTTTTAAGCTTCACTTACAAACTATTAACCTAAAAAGTAGTATGTCACTAGTTTTTGTACAAATATTAAATAACAAATTTATATTCTACTAAATTCAGTAATAAATAATATCAAAAAATAAATTATAACACTATAAACTTAAAACAACAACAACAAAAAAAATCACATGGAATTAGTTATTTTTTATTTCAATAAAAACTTTTGTGACAATTTTAAATTTTTAATTTATTTAACTTTTTCAGACACAATTTTTACTACAAAAGTGGTAATTGGAAAATTATACTGCGACTAAAAACTTAACAAATGCTACAGAAACTTTTTGTTTTTGTTCTATTGATTTATTTTCTTTGGAGTGTTGCAAAAAGTAAGTTTGTTTTGTCTACTTTCAAGTAAATTTGCAACAAAATATGCTTTTAACACTTTTTACAACAATAAGCTTTTCGGAAAAACACTGCTTCTTTTAAATCAATTTTCAAGCACTTTTATGTAATTAAATATTTAAATTAATCGATTTTTTCGTATCTTTAAGAATAAATAGTTGATTAAGTATACGTTAGGGAATATGGTTAATTTAAGTAATTCACTTTTTAAAAAGGTGAAAACTTAATAGTTTCTAAGAGAGTTGTAGAAAATCTCACTGTCTATTGCCAATATAAATTTAAGTGTGAATCATAAATTAAACAAAATAAAATGTTTATGTAAAAGTATATTTTCAAATTAAACTAAAAGACAAGATAACTGTAATAATTTTTCAATGAAGTTATAAAGTTATCCAAAACAATTTGAGTATTTCTTTTTTCTTTTTTAGCTTTAACTAATTGTAAATCAATCTATGTTATTCTTTTCAGTTAAATAAATACTAAAATAAAAGATAATTAATAAAGAAGATATACAAGAAGAGTTAGAATGTCTGTTTAATAAAAAAATATGTATAGTTTATGGAAGAGAAAACAAATATGTATGTGCGGCAGATTCAATTGGAAACAATAAATGACAAGTTGTAATATAAAAAATGCAATGCACATTAATTTGTCATAGTACATTAACAATTTTTTAGCATAATTATTTGTACACTTATATAAATTAGAAAGAAGAATTTTATTGATTCGTATATAAATAAGTAACAAGAGCCGTAAAAGTCGGTGCCTAAAAAAATTATAAAAAATCAAAATTTAAGATAGTTTTTACTTATTAGTTTATTGTAGAAAATTCTTATAAAATCTCAAAACAAGCTGTCGAACTAAGTAAACTAAAAAATATTTTTATTTTATTTTTGCTTTATTATAATTGAGTAAATAAAAAAGCTTTAATAAACCAAAGTCAATTGATTAGTTCAATTAGTATTTGATCAATAATATTAAAAAAACAAGAAAAACTTTTAAAATGTTGCATGGGTTTAGTAATTCTAGTGTCTGTATTGAAGACTTTGTAAGCATTTGCAGTAATAACACGTTTATAGATCATATTGTAACAATAACTAGAAAACTATGAAGTTTCACATGTGAAACTATTACTAAAAGATGATACAACACGAAATTGCAGAAAACAGTAGCTGTTTATAAATTTAGCATTTTTTAAGCCTACTAAGCACATTAAACTTAATAAACTTTTCAATTCAGTGATGAAATATTTATGATATTGGCAGCTACCATTGCAGTTTGTTTAGAAGTTACAGCTAGCTTGTTTAGTTGGAATTGTTTCATTATGACTCATCTAATTCTCATAAGTTAACAAGCTATAACAGTATTGGTTTTAGTTGATCTAATAGAGAACACGAGTTTGTTAATTAGCAGAGCCTATTGTGAATCAATATTTACTACGATTAGGAAAGCTTAAAATATTCAAACTAAAAGAAAAACAGCTACTTTAACATTTAGCCTGTTAATATCTCACTAATGTTGTTCTCTAAGAATTTAAATGTTTTAAAAAAGTCACTAAAACTAAGATAATAAAATTTAAATAATACTTAAACAATTTTAGTTTTTAATTTAAAAAAAAAAGATTTTTAGTGTAAACATAAAAAAATCAATGCTACTCTAAATACTAGTTTTAACTGAATATAATATCAAAAATTATCATTTGATAATGCAAATGCAACAACATTTTACTTAGATAAACTCTGAAGTTTTTATTGCAATTTTAGTACTCCTTAACCACGCTAAAGTTTTTGGTTTAAAAAAGAACTCTGTATAGATTTTTAAACAAGAATAGCTCAACTAATTAAAGTGTTTTGTAATGTTAATTCAGCCATTAGATATAAACCATTTTTAAAAGTGTCTTATTTTTTCATGTAAGCTAATAATTTAGAAAGCAATAAAAAATATGTAAGTATAACTAAGACTAACACTGTAAAATAACACTGTAAACTGATTACAAACAAGTTAAACAAGTTAGGATATTTTTTAAGCAATAGAGTGAGATTTTTTAGCCTTCTAGAATAAATAGTTAAACTAAACTTTTATCCTTTAGTTTCGTAATGTTATATTTATTTTTAATCTTCGAAAATATTCAGAGCAAATAACCAAAATTTATTTATATTTCAATCTTCTTCAAACTACTTCAATGAAGATCCATGTCCGGAAACTTATAAATATTTGAGAATTACTTATCAGTGTGTCAATCATAGTAAGTTTTATAAAATGTGTTTTATGATTAGCTATTAGTTTTTTTCTTATAAATATTTGAAAGTTGTTCAATAACTTTGTTCATACAGAAAGTAAATTATCATAAAATAAAAGACAATTTTTATCTTTTGTAAACTTTATAGCAGATATTACGTCATTTTCAATAAATTTTGTAATTTTTTTGACAATATGTCTCTCGTTGGTAACCATTCTAGTTTGCAATCGTTAGGTTTATCAAACTTTAACAGCATTTTTCGTTGTGTTTGTAAATCGACACAATCTACTAGTTTTTACTACAAACAAAAAGTTCTAATATTATTTTTTTTTAATTATATTAAACTTTGATTCCTTAGAACTTAGTTCATTAAATCAAATTTAGTTTTCGATTGTCCTGGTAAGTTTACTGGTGTGAAAAGAGTGAATTCTTTTGAAATAAACGATCCATCTGATACAATAAATTGGTGGAGTAAAGATCCAATGAAGGAAAATTCTGACATCTATTATCATATTGACAATCAACCTTTCGTTAAAGTAATAAAATTTACTATTAATTGAATTGTATCTGACTTTTTGCAAAACCTTTCAACTTTTTTTTTGCAACTTGATTAATGAGAAGCTTAAAACCAAAGTAAAATTAATTACTAAATTTATGTTTTATGTAGATTTTTTGAAAAAATATTTATGGTTAATGCTTTTAACAGAGTTTCATGAACGATATAAGTTTCATCAAAGGAGATTACCAGGAGTTACATGATTTGAAAGTTTCAGTTAAATCAAACCACTTGGCTGTATATAATGGATATCTGTATTACTATAAAGTTTGTTTATTAGCCCATACTGGTCTTTTTACACAAAGTTAAATCTCTGTACTTAGACAATTTTGTTCACATAATTTAAACAGTTACACGTAGTGATTTAAAAAATACGTACCTTAATATTTGAGTACAAAAATTTAACTTTTCAAGCTAAAATATAATTCGCTAAAACAAATGAACTATTGAATAACAAAACAGCCAAACCAACGTAAAGTAGCAAAATACAAATTGTCATTCTCACAAGAACAAACAAATACAAAGATTGAAGATAACCAACTTGAAATCAACGGTTTATTGATTTCTGTGGATGAAAATGGTTTATGGATAAGTTATTGTTTGGATGACAAACAAATTATTATCATAAAACTAGATGAAGAGTTAAACATAGTGGTTAGTTATATAAACTAAAACAGTAGTCTTTATTCTTTATGTTGTTTGATTGAAAAATTAAAACCTAGCATTAAAAACTGTTATAGAATTTAAATATCCTCCCTTATATGAAAATAATAAACTTACAGACCTTGTTTAATCTATGTATACGAGCTATTTTTTAAATAAATTTAGTTGGTTGTTGAGAGAATAAGTTTTACTGAAGATGTTTATATAATGTGCAATCAAAATGTCAAACAGAATAGCTATGAAACTGGAATAAAATCCGAATCAACCGATAGAATAATCATATGTGGAATATTGTACGTTATGACGTCACAAAACAATTTAGTCACGTACAACACAAACGATATGAATTTAAAATCAATAACTACTTCATTAAAAATACCTTCTCATTCGCAGTACAACCCAAGAGATAGATTATTATACGGATGGATTGATAAAAACCCTGTTTACTACTTAATTGAGTTTGGAGACTTTGAATCTAAAAAAGGTAAGTAAACTTATAGTTTAAGATCTTGTAAATTTTTAATTGTTAATTTAATGATATGGAACTAAAACTTTAGCTTATTTAAAATTTATTTTAGAAAACAAAGAAGTAACTGTAATGCCAATGGTAACCACTAAACCAGTTACTAATGGTCAAGTGAAAGAAACTTGTCCTCAACAAACAGTAGATGGTTTAATTTGGCCACAAACTGAATTAGGACAGACAAGAACTGTTAACTGTGGTAATGGTAAAAGTAAGTT
Organism: Thalia democratica; assembly: GCF_965202585.1. NCBI lineage: Eukaryota > Metazoa > Chordata > Thaliacea > Salpida > Salpidae > Thalia > Thalia democratica. Next base: position 89,474,369 of record NC_139165.1, read on the forward strand.
GATGTTTATAATTTTTTAATATATAATTAAATGTTTCGTAATTCATATAATCCTTATAAAGTAAGTTATAAAACATGGTTTTCTAACAAGTACAATTGAAACAGCCGCTGCTTATTTATGTACCAATGATGAGTTTCTAAATACACCTAAATGGTCAAATGGTCCTGATTTGACTGATTGTTATTTATCTCTTGACTATTTGATACAACAACTGAATGCAGGTGTGTATAAGTTTAGCTACAATAAACTTTTGAAGTTTTAAAAAAGTGCTTCTAATTAAGTAAAAATATTTTTTTTAATAAATTCTTATCTAGGTGAATACAAATTGTTAATAAAGCTGTTTGCTTATGTTAAAACACAAAAACTAACACCAAACAAAGTTTTTGAAGTTTTTGAGCTTTTAAAGAGTGTGCTAGGTGTTGAAAACATCGATAAAAGCAACTTTCAAGTTAGTTTCGATATATTTTCTTATAACTTGAAACTTTTATGACATGTCAGCATATAAAATTTCTTTTAAAAAACTCCCTTATATGTTGTTATTTTTTTAGTGTAATATTAAAGTTTAGAGTTTTTTTAAATTATGTGAAACAAAATTTAATCTTTTTTTTCTTATCGTTAGATAAAGCTTTGGTTTTGTTTTACATTTTGTAATTAAACTTTTTAGTAATTTGCATTAAGTAAAACAACTTATTTTTCTAGTTTTGTGTTGTCTAATATAATCAGCCGTGTGAATTTTCAAGACTAAAGTTTTTTATATAAAAGAATAATTATGCTTAAAAATAAAATCTAAAGTAAACTGTCTTGTAAAAACATTGCATAATGTATACTTTATTTATTTTACCGACAAAACTGCTGTTGTTATTTTTGTATAATATTTATTTCATCAGAAAGTTAAAGGTTTACATGAGTTTTTTTTTGTTTCTTATAACTGTCTCTAAAAATTTTCTTTCATATTTAAGTATATGAGAAATATAAGTAAAAACAAATGTTTTTCTAAAATTATTTTTAAACAAATATATCTCAATCTGAACTTTATAGTTCTACTAACATTGTGATTTGTTTATTGTTTATTATGAAGTTAATACTAAAAAAAAAATAATTTGCACAGTATTTATCGAAAATATTTGACAAGTTGTTGGACAAATCTTTATTGGAAACATTGAATAATCAATTGACTACTAATTTTAAAAACAGTATACTCTCCAAAATCTTTCACATTGTAAAAAGTATATAGAAGAGTTTCGAATTTCACAGACAGCTACAAAAGTTTGTTTTCACTTTTAATATTTTCAACTGATTATTAAGTCATAAAAATTTTTTATTTTAGACAACAAAATTATCTTAGTTTCAACATTTTCGATTTTGTTTTTTTATTTTTAATTTTGTGCCGACTGTTACTTTAAACTATATATAGTTGTTACTATAATTTATGTTTTATTTAACTTATTTTATATAATCTTTAGCTTTATTTTGCAAAAACATTTATTTTTTGTCTTTGAGCTATATAAAGTTAGTCATAATCGTCAGCACTACCTTACACTATTCTATGAAACTAAAAAATTTTTTTTTTAATGAAAACCATATTATTCAATACTAATATTATTAATCATCTTAAACAGACTTGAAACCTCAAAATTTTTACGTATTACAAACTCCCTACAACTATAAAATCGATTATGACGTAGTAATTCCAATAAAGAGTTCACATGAAGAAGACAAAAGTGAAATTAAAATTCATTTACCAAAACAAAAATCTGTCAGATTTAAAAGTTTATTTAGTTTTACTGATTTTTAAAGTTTGCCTATGTAGTCAATAAATTTAATTTTATGTCTCGTTCAGTTAGAATGCGCATATAGTAATTAACTTAGTGTTTAATACTTTGTTACAGAAAAATCAAACTTTGAAGTAATTAGAATAAAAAATATTGGCAAACTCAGTTTGAAAATGTATACAAACAAAACAACAAGTTTGAGTTCTGATATTGTATCTGTATCTTTTGATGGCATTTCAGATATAGACCTTGAAAACCCTATTTATGTTGTTTTTCAGAATTTAAAAGTAAGTCAATTGTGTAACAAGTAATGTATAAACAACAGTCTAATTTTAAAGCTTTTCATAATTTAATGTAAGATATAAAATTTAAGTATAAAACAATTATGGATTATACTTTTTGATAAAACTTGCTTAAAATTTTAGGATAAAAAGCATCACTCGAGTCAAAGATGTGTAGTTTGGGACATTAAGGAAAAGTAAGTGTTCAATTTAGTTATTTGTTTTAGTTAAAACAAAGGTAAAATGCCGAAACTTATTCAGATATTGGACAAGTAAAGACAGCGAGTTAATAAAATCCAACTCTACTCACACGATTTGCAGTTTTAATAAAATATCTATATATGCATTTTTAACTGATGACAGTACTGCAAATAAAGCAAGTTTATTTTCAGTTGAAACTTCCCAGCTGACAATACTGAATGTTCTTTTATCTATTTCTTCATTTTTCTTGTGTGCAATTTCGACAACTTACATGGTATTCAGGTGACCTCTTGAGATGTTATTTAGGAACTTTATATTTATTTTTGATAACTCTTTCTGATAAAACTAATAAAAAGTATAATATCAGATACAGTGTTATGTTATTAGTAATATGAAAGAACACTCGTTTCAGCTGTAAAGCTAATTGATTAAATTTAATTTTACATAAAGCCATTGTTTATAAATTACTAGTGTAGCTTAAGACTTTAAATATAACTGTAATATTTACAAATCGTTTCATATTTGACAAAAAAATTATTTAACCTAAATTCGATCTTATATAACTTTTACAGAAGTCTGAGAAATAAGTCGACAATAATAACAACTAACTTTTGTTTGATGACTTCAATTAGCAATACTTTGCTGTTGATATACTTAAATCGGCAATTGAATGACAATACTCTATACATTATTTCAAATGTGTTACGTTTCAGTGTATTATCGAGCTCAATTTGGATATTTGTTATGACAGCATATTTGCTCAATAAAGTGTATAGTTTTTTCGCCTTGAAATCTAAACGAGCTATTATGATTTGCCATGTGATTGTTTACTGTAAGTTAATTTTTTTTTTTTTCAAATCAAGGTTTACATTAGATTCAAATTAAAAAAAAAAGTTATAACATATAAACTTTTAAGTTATTTGTTTTTGATGTTACTTAAACTAATCTATAAACCAGAGCAACTTTAAATTTAATAACTAACATTAAAAAAACTATTTTTTTTAGTCAAAGAACCAATATGTAAAAGTAGTTAGTTAATTTGTGAATATTTGAGATTAAAAAAAAAAATGCAACTGTTTAACTAAGTATTTAAATTATTTTTTTAAAAATTATCACATTTAAACTGTTTTTTTTTTTTTTTTGCAGCACAAAATTTTATTTGAAGTCTACAAACTTATAGAGTTAATTTTTGTCACAGTAAACTCTTAATATTTTACTTTGATCTTTTATATGGTCTTGCGGTTAAAAAAAGCAATAAAACTCTTCTTTGAACAGAACAAGTAGAATATACTTAAAGAAAAATATTCTCAATAAATGTTAAAAATATTTTTTTTTAACATTTTGAGTTACAGCAATAAAAGCCTTAAAAATCAAAAGAAAACTAGTTTTTACACAATATTCTGCACCACTTATTTCTTTTGAGTAGTTATAAGTACATTAAAAAGCGGATTAGTTTTTATAAAAACAGAATTATAAAACTTCTACTTCTTAGGAATACAGTAAATTCATTTATATGTAAACTTTATCTATCACAGGTTTAACAACCGGACTTATCATAGTAGAATATTTGATTGAAGAAGATTCTGATAAAAGAAGCTTATTACCATATAATGAGTTTTCTTTTACGATAGTTATTACAACCTTTGCACTTTCAGCATTTTTCTCACTAGTTTTCCTGGCTGCATCTGTAGTAAGACTTCGGAATAAAATGAGCAAAAACGACAATATAAAAAATAGATCTTGCCACAGACTGACAAAATCAAGCTTTGAACCTTTAAAGTTAGTTTTTTTTATAGTTTTGATATTAAAAGCCTGACTAAGCTATTAGACACTAACATTATTAATTACTTAGTTTGTTACTCATACTAAAAACTTTGTACTTTATTAAAACAGAACACTGTTACTGAAATCTGTACCAGTTGTTATACTAAACATACTAACATGGACATCATATTGTCTTTGGAATACAAACTGCTCTCATACATATGGATACTTATTTGCTGCATTTAACCTAGTGTTTGGACTTTCCTTATTTGTACTTCCTTTTATTATCGACACAAAAGTAAGCTTTTACTCTGCTTTATTTACCACATGTTCCTTTTATTTGTTGTTAGATGTTATTATTAAAAAACTTAAGTAGCAGTTTTGAAAAGAAAAGTTGTATCTGTAATAATATTTACTAATAAAAACTTTAGGCTAGCAGAGAATGGCTTGGACTTTTTAACAAGTTGATTTGCTGTAAAAGAAACGATGTAATTGGAAAACCTTACGTCAGTAAAAGTTTTTCTTACTCTACTGGATATGAAAATAAAAACAAAAAAGTTGCTTCCGAAACAACTGTAAGCATGGTTTTATTAGGATAAAGAAAAATTTGAGAATTAAAAAAAAAAAGTTTAAAAGTTAAAAGCATTTTATATCTTTTAAAGTTTATATTAAATAAAGTTTTGTTTTAGTATTTACGCATATAAAGTAATTTTAAATTAGCCCTCAGTTATGATATAGTATTTGATTTAAAATGATTAATTGATTTTTAGGCGGGATCTTGTCATAATCTCAACAATCAAAACAAAATATATATAAATCATATAAAAGACAGTGGAATTTATACAGAAGATGAAAAATCTTCGTACGAGCTTGAAAGCATGATTCAAAGAAATCAGGCACATCTTATTGAGAGTAAGTATTTCTATAAAACTGAGCATATAAAATAAACAATGATGTTTAAACGTACTTCTTATAAAGTTTATTTTCGTTTAGTTTTGACTAATCGTTTGAATAATTTTATTAAAATGTTTTGACAAAAAACAAAAATCAAGCAAGAATACAAAGAGAAATATTTATCAAAATTCTATTCAGTCTTAATAAGTTTTTAGTTTAAACTTTTCATTTTTTCAATTAAGTAAGCCTATAAATTTTCTTATTTAATTACCCATGTACAAACTTTTTAGGTTCAAACCAAAAATCAAGCGGTTACAATTCCAGGTGCCAATCCAGCAACTGTGACGATGAAAACTTATTACGTCACAATCAAAATTCATCAGCTCAAACGAGTAGTTTAGAAGCGCGTAGAAACTCTTCAGTGAAGTACGATTTGCTTAACAGGGGATTTTATAAAACCCACAACTTCGATCGGGTCGAACCCTATCACGTTACTGAACTCGTTATGACGTCATCAAGACCAAATACGTCACAATCAGTAGACGAAAACGATTTAGAAGTCGAAAAGTGTTTGTTTTATGAAAGAAATAACCACAAGTTCAACTCTTTGCAACTAAAAACTAGCTCGAATTTCTCTGACAGCAAGTCTTATAAAAACAAACTTAATAATTCTGATATTTATAACAAGGAAAGAGTTTATGAAGAAATAGAACCGATTTGTGTAAATGAAGACATAATGCTTTAGATATAATAAGTTATTTACTTTAATTTTTTCTAACTTTTATAAAATTTGTGTTCGTTATAATTTTTGTTAAAGTATGTGAAACTTTATTCATGTATTTAACCTGTAAGTAACCTTTAGTACTCTATCTCTTTTTTCATTACAATAAGCAAACTTTGAGCTGTAATTTTAAAATAATCAATGTTTTCATAGCTTTATTTTTTAATCTCTAAGCTAATATAGTTTTAGTTGTTTTTGTGCAAACACTTTAATGAGATTATTATTATGCTTAAAACATTTTTTCGTCTCTTCAAAGTAACATGGCAATCATAATGCGTTTTTGCTGCATTTAAAATATATTTCTTTAACAGTTGACCTGTTAAATGTTTAAATTGCCTAGTTTTTCCAAGCACTTACACAGTTTACTTTTAAATTTACTTATTTGTTATTAAACATTAAAGTTCTAAAATATTTTATAGGTTACAAAATTTGTATAAAAGATAAGAAAACGATACTAAGTGAGAAATTTTCTAGACTATTGTTAAAAGCTTAAAATTTAAAATCTAAAACATTAACTCTAACTTTAATTATTTTTATGTTTTACAGTAATGAAAAAACCGAATAAAAATTTAAATTGAGTTTTTTAATTTTTTATCTCCTTTTATCTTTATAAATGTTTTTTTTTTTAAACCTTGTGTCAGTTGAACTGAAAATAAAATAATATAAAAATTTAATACATTTTCTACGCAAAGAAAGTCTGTTATTTATTTATGGAAAACACTTTTATGTAACATAAAACACAGAAGCAATTTACATATAAATAAGTAAAGTAAATCAGTTCAAAGAAATTTTTGCTCATTAATATTAAAGATAACACAAAAATTTTTACTTAAAAGTGAAAGAATTAAATATTATGGACTAAAAAATACTCGAGAACACTTCTTTTAACAACAATTTATTAGCAACTGAAAAACCACTTTGAAAAAAGCGGTATTTTGTTATTTAATCAGAGTTCAATATAGTAGCAAGAGTTCTAATTTTTTATTTCTTTTTAACGAAAAACATTAATTTTTCCGAAAAAAAGTTGTTTATATAAGCAACATGTGAATATAAAAAGAGAATTTTGAACTTGAACATCATAAATTTAATCTGACTGAAATTGAAAGCGTCATGTAAAACCAACAACAAAAAATCTTTTTGTGTTACATTTGTTTTGACAATAAGAAAACACCTTATACTAATTTATTGGAGCCAAATTGCAACTGAAATTCTGACATATAATAAAAAATTACATTTGAAGTTTTAATTTTGTCTTGTATAATAATTATTTAACCGTCAAAAAAATTTAAACGCAAAATTTAATCAGATCAAGACGTTGTTACGTCACAATGTAGTTTTAACAATGGAAATAAATCAATCAATATTTCACGTGTGTCTCATTTTAGTAGTTTTTGCTATATTTCTCCCATTTTTGTTATATATATACAAAAAATAAATTAAAATTTGTGAAAAAATCGTTTATTTGATGGCGCCATAAAATTATCTATAAATAATAAAGTTTTTATGGTTTTTTAGAATTTAACGCATACAAACTAATGTGAAATGAAATGCAAGAATATTTTAAGACAACTTACACAATACTTTCTATCTACAAAACATAAGTGTTGCAAAATCATTTATGCTTAGTTTTACACCGATTGTTAATTAGATATTTTGAAAAAAATTCGACACAAGTATGTTTAATAAACATAAACTTTTACTGTTTTTTTTTTTATAATGTATTTATAAGAAAAGTTTGTTTACAGTTTATAATATTTTGCATGAAACCGATTTGAAGCACAAAGTATATTTCTAAATTGGCAGTAATCCATATTATTACTAATTATCTTCAGACTAAAAAATCGATTGATTTAAGTAATAAGTTTAAAGACGCTTGATCTAGTTGTTGAAGTAAATTAATTAAACCTAACAATTTAATTTTGAAGCTTAAAATAAAACTAAAGCTAATGATTAGCCAAAAAGCTTAAAACTATTTTTGTTTTACTATTTTATTAAATTTTATCACACTAAACAAAACTTAAAACCCTAATTTTTTTTAATGAACAAAAATAGGATCTCTAAAATACTTCAAACTTCAAATATTTTACAAAAAGCTTATGTTATAGTTATAGATTATATTTCTATTAATGATAAACAGTCAAGTATTTTGTTATTTTATAATTCAAAACAAAATAAAATTTAATTTACTTATAACTGATCAGATTAGTTAAAGTTTTAATAAGTTTGCGGAATGTAAACTTATGTTTTTTTAGCTATTCTTTTAATTTACAGTACAAGGTTATTTTTTGAAACTTAAATTTACAATCCAACTATCAGTTAAGTCTCTAATATTATTTTTTACTTGTTTTATTAGAAAGTAATTTATTTTGTTTAAATCATCTAAACAGCACAGCACATTAGATACAACTTGTACATAAAATGATACTTTTTCAATTACTTTTATTTCAACTGTTTAATTTATATGTTCAAGCTAAACTTTTTTTAGCATAAAATGAAAGTGATATCTTTAATAGAACTAAATAGATTTGTTTTTTTTTTTTTTGATAAAACTTAAAATGATTTTACAAAATAATTTTCAAAGCGAGTTATAGTAATTGTAAATACCAAGTGACATAAAAAAGTCAACATATTTTTTATTTAAATTTAAAGTTTAATCTATTGTAAAAGTTTGAATAGATTTGTTGTATTGAGCAAGCTAGGTTAATTACTACAATAGTTTTCAAACGTTTGGTTCTCAAGAACTTAATTGCAGACGTTTTGTTTAACCACCAATTAACCTTTCTTTAGATGTAATTATTTCAAATAAATCGTTTAAATAAATATAAGCTATATCTATTATTTGGCGTTAATAGTTTTAATTTTTTTGTTCGCATTATTTATTCATTGTACTATCGTTTAAAAATTAAAACAAAAAAAATAAAACAGAAAATCTCAAATTTAAAACAGGGTAAACAACATTATCACTTTTGTTTCCTTATTTAGAAAAAAAAAGTTTAAAAGATAATTACTCACAAATGTATTATTAAAAAATATAATTAGTTTTATACAAGTTTTAAACAAGTTTTGTTTTGGTCAATCTTTGAATTTAAATCAATCATTTTTATACATTTTAATAAAATTATCTCATGTCAGCCTTAAAAAACTTCTAGAAGATAGGGATAACATATAATATACGCTAGAAATATTTGAGAGTTATATAAAGGTTTTTAATGTAAAATTAATGTAAAATGTGATATGTATACAAACTTAATGACTTGTAAAAAAAAGGGAAAAATGATGAATCAAAACTTTTTAGTGTTTAAAAACAAACATTCAAAAGTAAAGAAATAAGATAAAATAAAACTAACTTGACCCTTGAAAAAAGATTAAATACGTTTGAAAATATTAAGATTGATTTAAATCGTCTTTTTGGCAGTTAAAATCACTACTTTAAGGAATTATCTTAAAATATTTTTTTACTGAAAAAATATACGTCAAAGTTTGAAAAAAAAAAAATAATAATGATTCTATAGAATGACGATGCGTCCCGTGAACACCACTAATTAAAAAAATAAAAATATGTTGTATCATGTCTGATGCATACATGTTAACTATCTTCAAGCTTAAAATAGTAATTAGCATTGAACTGAAAAAAACTTAAAAATCAATACTTTAAAATCGCTCCAATGTTTAACACTGATGTATAAAAACGTTGTTTTATATAATTTAGTAAGTTTGTAACGTGTCTAAGTTCGTTTTGTACTATCAATGCTTTCAAACTGCATCAAAAACTAAACTCAAAAGTTACATGTTATACTTTGTTATAAACTTATAGTTTTACAGATACAGAAATAAAAAAATTGTTTGTTTGTTTATTAAAAAATAGTAAACCTATTAATTTAATTATCGATGTTGTACAAAAGCAAAAATATTGATATTTAAAGTTGAAAATGACAAAATAATTTTTAAACATTTAACAAGTATATATAACAAATTATAATTTTTATTGTTGAACATCAACATTGCCAACCACTTATTCACTATTGTTTCGCTGAAAAATTATCTTTGAGTCTAAAATAACCGAGTGAATAAAATTAAAAATCAAACAATACATGAATCTTGAAAAACTAAAACTAATTTTAATTTCTGCAGTCACTACCTAAAAAACTTAAAAAATTTAACTTTCAAATTTTAAAGTGTTTTATTAAGTTTTATAATTCGTGTTAGTAAACAATTTAAGTAGTAATAGTTTAATTTTTAACAACAAATGTTGTTTTTTAGCTATTATCCAAATATCTAATTTCTTTAATCAAAACAAAATTCTGTAATTTTTATCATTTGTTGTTTTGACTTTAAAACCTTTGTGAAATAAAACAAAAGAAAAACAAGTTTTTTGGAGTTAATGACTGTTTTAGATAAAAAACTGATAACTAGAAAAACATATATTTACACTAGCTATCTGGAAAAAACAACAGTAAATGATCAAAAAATTATTTTGTATCATTATTTCTAAAAAATTATAATTAACATATTTAGGAACACTTTTGTTTATTTATTTTTTATTTATCTAATACCTGTATTTTTTTTATGATAAAAGCTGAATTAGGTTTTTTCGAGACGATTTTATATTGATTAAAACCGCGGCATGTACAATTTAAAGTAATTTAAAGAAGAAAAATGTTATTCTAGTAAGCGATTTCGTTGAGGATTACATATTTCGAAGTTCAAGATAAAGTTTCCTTGACTTTTTCTTCAATGTTTTTTTTAAAACTTTATGTATTTAGTAGATTTTTCTCTAAACATATTTAGCTAATAAAACCAACATTGATTTTGTAGTTGTTTGATCAACTAATAATAAACTAGACTTCAAAGTTTTCTTATTTAATATCTATATTTTTAAAACTTATTTAAGTTAAAGCTCTGACTGGGAAATTTTAAGAAAAAAATTACTAAATAATTTTCAGTTAAGATTACCTCAAAAAACTTGTATTCACAGTTAAACCTTGGCTAGACTTTAATTTAAACTGTTTCCATGGCGTATGAATTGATAACCGAAAATATTTTTGTACACTAGATCCTTACTCAAAACTTGTAGAGCGTATTTTTGTTTAGTAAATTCTTTAGACTAATGGTAACTAGCAGAACATCGGAACTTATTATACTAAGCAAAATAAGTTGTTACTTAAATAAATAATACTATGTTACACTTTATTTTTGCAACGTGTATGTGTTTTTAGATTTAGGTTTGACTTTGCCTTTTAGCAGTATAGTTATGCTATATTTAGTTCTAACACATAAGGTATTTTCAATATTTTAAGTTGTCAAATAATAGTGTGTAAATTAAAAAAATTTACTTAATGAATTTATACAGTATAAATTGTAACGATAGGTTATAAGTTTAAACTAATGTTGATGAGTTTATTAAAAATATTAAACGTTAAACTATTAAAACAAAAAATTAATTAAATTAACCTCTATAAAAATTACATCTAGTGAGTAAAAATTGGAAAAAAAAATAATAGAAAACTAAACTTGAACTAAAAAAGTTTAATCTACCGAGTCTGAAAGCGTCATGTAAAAGCAAATTACTTTTTTTGTATTATTTTGATATATTGTTCGTTATGACAACAGACATTACTTCCAATTGTGTTCAATCAAATTGACAACTGACGCAAACAAAACATTTTCAAACAATGGTTTGGTAACTTTAAGTTTAAATACAGCAAAACACGAGTAATAAAAAGTGTCTATTTTTGAATCAGAGTTAAATTAGGCAAGTAATTTAAATTGATTTAACAATACTTGTAAATTTATGTTAAATAATGCTAAAATTTTCATTTATAAATTTTTAAACATAAAAGCGAACTTTATATAAGAATTTTACATTTTACGAATGGTATTTTGATCACTGTTTAAATTAAAGATAATATATTAAGCTTTAGTTTGTATTTTTTAATTTTTTTTACACAGTTTCACTTAAAATAAAGCTTAAAATGTTTGGAAACTAAAACTATACATCAAAACTATAAAATCTAAACTGAAATAACAAAGCTGTTTATAATGATACAATTTATGCATTATATATGAGATAATGAATACAATTTAATTTTACAAAACAAAAGTTTGTTATAAATTTCTTGTTTTAATTTTATTCAAAATACAAAAAACTAATTTATAACAAAACGAATTCTTACGAACTAAAAAAAAATTACACAAATTTAATCGTGGTATTATTCCGTATCTTTTTAGTAATAGCATCATAAACTAAAAATAAATTAATTAAAGTATAAATTTTTATATTTTTGCACAACTGTTTCTCATTATTTAAAACCAGCCTTGAAAACTAAGAAAACTAAAAGTAATTCTGCAAATAATTACACAGAATTTTATATTTTTCTTATGACAGCTTTATATGCAAACTTTCTATTATGTTTGACGTTTAAAATAATGTTGCCAAATCAACTCAAACTTTGACAGATTTATTAAAATTTTGAGTCACATAGTACGTCATAATCGCTTTTAATTTTGTACCAGGTTATAATTTTCACTACAAATATTTATAGAAAAGTAGTTGGTTTTTAGTCTTTATACAACCACATAAAAGATGATTTGTTAATTATGATTTAACAATGTTTGTTTTTTAAAACTTAACATAAATTATTTAGTTTAAGATGCTTTATAAACAATAGTTTTTGTAAATAACTAATTTTTTTAAGGTATTACAAACTGTAAAATAAAAAACACACTTCTATACGTGCATTAATAAATTGTTTAAGAACAGTTAAAAGGTTTTTACCTTATAAATATTTCATTTTAGTATTCGAAAATTGGCTTACACTATAAAACAGCATAATTATCAACTGAATATAAACATCTTTAAAACATTAATTTTGGCATTAAAAGAATAAAAATCGTGTATAAAATACTAAATAAATTTAAATTGAACATCTACATAGGTAATTTAAAAACTTTTTTTAAGTTGTCAGCTTACAAAAGCTTACTAACTTACAGAAAATAAACAATTAAAGCATTTGCTCGTTTAGTAACCATTAAATATAATTTTTAACTGATAATAATTTTAAATTGTTATCAATATTTTTAGTGGAATAACCGAAAAATGACAGCATTTCTGTCTTTTTTTTCATTGTTGTTTAATTAATTTAAAATGTTAGGATTCGTGATGCTTCGTCATTCTAAGTATTTTCTCCAGTAACTTGTGTATTAACTTCGGCATAATTGCCAATATTTTTTTCAAAGTATACATCTTATGGCGTCATTGTATTTCCTTCTTGACAGATAAAATTCTAAACTTTTAACTTTGCAAGAAATTGATAAAAAACTTGGTCAAGGAAAAAAAAATTGCTAAGTAAATTGTAAAAGTAGTTTATTAATAAAGCTGGAAAGCTTTTTTAAAGAAGACAATTATAAAAAAATAGTTTTAAATACTGGTAGATGTATTACCTACGCAAGCACAAAAGTGTATTAAATTTTGTAGAAAGAAAACTATTCATAAAATAACTTTCTATAGAATGGTTATACTTTCAATTAAAACGTTATTGTTTATAAAACAAATGAATATTAACTTTTGTTCATTATCTTTAAAGTATACAAGTTTAAAAATAAAAAATATATTTGTTTACTTTATGTGGTATAGTAAAAACTAACAGTTAAAACAGAATATTTTTGTTTAATTTGCACAAGTTTAGTTATAGCTTAGTTTTTTAGTTTTAGTTTTTTACAATATACACCATTAATGTTTTAAATAAAGCTTGGTTGTTATTTATTATTTAAAAATAGATAAAGTTTTGGTCTAAAAATGTATTTAAATTTAACTATACCTTTTTCTAAACTATGTAACCAATTACTAAGTTATTTTAAGACTAATTTAATTTAAAAAAAAGTGACTTGTGTTCTGCTAAACTTGTTTTTTATCTTTAAAAAACACTTAGTAATTTCATTTAGAATAACAAAATATACATGTATGAGTTTACAGTTTCCAAGGTATCAGGTGTTGAATTTGAAATATTTTTTTTCTAAGCATTAAATAGTAATTTGATCATACTTTGTTAATAGTTTAATGTTTAAAATGCTAAGGCATATAGATTTGTTTAATTTTGTAAATTCTAAGCGAGAGAAAATGTTCAACATTGAAATAAATCTTTTAAAAGGTTTACCATAAAAATAATCTAAAATCGTCTAAGCAGTAATAATAGATTAAGAAAGATATAAATACTACTTGCAAAAGATAGGTATGACAATTTTTTTCTTAAGTTTATAAACTTTCGAAAATAATAAACAATGGCATTTGTATAACAGTTTTTTATGCTTCAACACTTCATTGCTCAAAAACAAAAAAATAAGTATAAAATTTAACGTTTAGTAATGCTTGAAATAAATTACTATGTAATTTAAATGTTAAAAGAAAAATAATTAGTCTGTTGTTTTTACAAAAATTTTAACTTCTTACTAAACTTTAAATAAACTTACAATTCACATCATGAAAGTAAAAAGTTTTGTCTTAAATCCCTATTGTGACATAAATACGTTGTAACAACAGTCTTCTCTGATAACAATATGATCACATTTCGTCGCCTTTCAACTAAAGGTCACAACTTCAAGCTAATTATACTGTATCTATTCATAAATTGTGCTGTAACAGTTTTGTCGTTTTGCACTCCTTTGCTTACTTATTATTTTAGTAAAAATGGTTTTGTTTACAATTTTTTTTTTGTATAGTCTACAATCAATTTTTATCGATTTCGCAGTTTATATGATTATAAACTAACAACTATTATGCCATCTTCTTTTTATATACTATTTAATATTTTAAGTGTAGGTAAAAAAAAAAATTTTTTTGACCGACAACGATAACGATTGAAAACTAAAACTTTAACTCTCCAAATAATATCAGTACAAATAACAATATTATTGATTTTTTAGAACTGTTTTTCAAAGAAAAGGAATTTATACTTGAACGTCAAAAATTTAATCTAATCAAGTTCAAAAGCGTCACGTAAAATCAACAATCAAACTGCCTTTATTTGTTATAATCATTTTGACAAAAAAAAAAGATAAAACTGTTTACTCTTCATTTGAGAACAATTGTAAATGAAATTTAGCGTCTAACAAGTTGGTGTTTATACATTGAGTTAAAATTTGTTAATTTACTAATAATTTGATAAAAATTTTCATAAAACCTTTATCTAGTTTCTTTGAACTACGTGAGATTGAAGTAAAAAAAACACATATATAACTTAATCTTTATTATGTAATTTATCATACAACTGCAAAATCGAATTAATTTTTAACGTACTTAGTTTCATTTACTTATTAAAAAAAATTTCATCTGATTAGACATGGAAAACACTAATATTGTTTATGTTACCGTTCAATAAATATATTTTATCGTTTTAACGTTATAAGATTTATTGTCAAACGTTTTCGTTAATTTTTTTTTTTCACATTTATCAAAAGTTTGAGTCATGTAATACGTCATAATAGCATTAAAATTAAAATGAAAAATTTTACAGGTGATCTGGTCCGAAAAGTGAAAATAATATTAAAATAAAAAATTATATTTACATAATTTAGCATACTATTTTTTAATCCTCCTACTTTTAAAGTATCAAGAAGTCTTATTATTAATAAAATATCTATCATACAGTTATTTCAGATAAGGTTGTTTAGTTATTAAGCATTTGAGTAGTTTACATAAAGTTCACCTAAATAATGTCTTTAACTTGAAAAGTATATTAAAACCAAAGTGTTTATTTTTAAAAAGATGTAACTTTTTTTGTCCATTTAATTTTGTAAATTTCAATATAACTAAACTTTTATATATATGTTTAAGAACACAAAAACTAAATGATTCTTAAAAATGGTTTAATGGTAGTTTATTGTCCTAACACTATAATTTAAAAAAAATTCAATATATGAAAATATAAAATATTATTTTATTAATATCAATAACGTTGTAAAATTATTAATCAAAAAAAGTTTTTAATTTCCAATATTTTGACAGCTCATACCTGATAAATTGGTTTTGAAAATGCTCTTTTTGAAAAGAGCTTTAAAATAAATGGTCTAAGTAAATTATATCAATTTTATTTGAACAAGCCGTATTCTATCAATAAAAATGTCTTTTAAAACGATAAAAGCTTTGAATTACGTCTTTTGGTGTATTTAAATTAATATTATAAACTCTTGTAAAGTATTTTTGAAAATAAGTTTTGTTTTAAGTTGTAAAGTATATTGTATTTTAACTTTATGAAAAATATTTATAACCAACAATCAATTTGGATCTAAAATAATTTAGAAAATTTATATGCAATTAGGTAAACTTGTTACCAACTACAAAAAATTTCATTCTCTCATAATATGCAAAATAAATGAACTGTTTATAAGTTTACTTTAAAGTTAAAAAATGATAAACTTAGTAGATTTATTATCCCCGTATTTTCAATTTAAAATTGTAAAGAAATAAAACAGTGTGTATAAATAAACCATTTATAAAAGCGTTCTGAATTTAATTATACTGACATGTATAACTGGCTATAAATTTTTATTTACTGTAAACCTGTCTAAATGAATTGTATCGGTTAAAACGTCCGTTAAAAGTGTCAATTTTTTTTTATATTCTGGAATTTTTTTTTAACTTCTAAATGTACATGTGAAATTACATAAAATAAAGGTTTTACTCTTATTTAAATAACTTTATTCTTAAAATTTTATATAAAATAGTTAGTTAAAACATAACTAAATATGAGGTGTAGAACTTTTAAGTTTTATTATAAGTTTCTAAAATTCTTAAAACTATTAGAAAAAGATATTTTTGATCATAGTCCTAAACTTTTTTTTTAAGTAATAACTAAAATAGATTTTTCACAATGAAAACTCAAGTTTAATTTAAAGTATGGTTTTTTCTGCTTAAGTTGATTACTAAAAAAAGGTTATTGACGTTTTAAAATGGGAAACATTCTAAATTAGTTACAATACTTACAAGGTTAATTTAAAAGTATTTATTGAAAAATTAGGCTTACTTTTTATTTATAAAATATTGGATAGTGCTAAAAAATATGTAAAGCAAAAATAAATGTTTATATCAGCGATATAGGCGACTGTAATATCCTACTCCTTTCAATCGAAGCGTGTATTGATAAAATCAAACTTATGAGAAAAAACCTTCATGATATTTGTTTGATGTGTATACAGTGGAAAAAAAAACATATGATATTTTGTCCCTTTTTTGACGAATTGACATGTCTAAAGCTTAAATTACTTTCATTAGCAAAACAATTTTCTTAGAAAAACCTTGTCTAAATTATAAATTGCATTTTTTTGTAGAAAACTTTAGTTAAAAAACAACTTTTAAGAAGTAAGTAAATATTGCTTGTGATTTTTACTTTAAGTAGATCTGTGTTTTTGATCTCAAAAATACTTTATATAACTTTTGTGATATAGAGTTTTATTATGTATTAGATTAATCACTATTTCTTACAAACATATAAATACTTTTTTGTTAGAGTGTTTTATAATGTAGTAATAAACACATATAATAAATTGGTTCTATTATATTTAAGACTACAAATAATAATAGGAAGTGAAATTAGAAAGTTTAACTATTTAAAGGACTCATTCAACGCCAATTAGCTTTGTTAATAAAAATTAACTAGTTGGATGTGGAAGACACTTTATAATTTAAAATTAAACTAAAATAACAAAATTATAAAAGAAAATTATAAAAACAAAAATAATAAACAGCGCACCAAAAACAGCAAATATGGCTTATCTAAAAATAAGTTATATAATTTAGCAAAAGAATAGTTAGTATAACTAACTATGAAAATAAATTTATTAAGTTTACAAAACTTATAAGTTTAAACTCTATTTATAACTAGCTGAAAAATGTTTTTATATATTTGGAAGCTAATTAAATAGTTAAAACAATTTACTTTAAATGATTGTAAGTATAGTTTTATTATATAGTTTAGACCAATGATTGTTTAAACTTAGAAAGACTAAACAGATAAATTAAATATTACAATCAATTAAACAAAAATTAGTTAAGATTTACCAAATTTAGTCAAAAACAAAAATACACTTTTGTAGCTTAGTTCAACAAAATAACACAATTAATAAATTTATTTTAGAAAAATAACATATTAAACTTTAGCTAACCTTTATTATATTAGATTGAAGTTAGGTATACAAAAATAAACTATTATGTTACTAAAGCGCTTTATATGAAAACATTTTTAACTTTATTTTCATTATAGTTTTCTACATAAATTTTCGTCTCAAACTAAGTTTATAAAGCAATTTTTTTTTGATATTTTAATAAATAAAAAGTAAAAAAAATATTTTTTATCAGATAGAAAGTATTATATAAATATACTTTAAAGGCAACGTGTAGTAGTTGAAGCAAAAATAATTTTAGTTTAAATGAACTTTTTATTTAAAAAGGTCCTATATTAATAAAGAATAGTTTTTAAAATTATATAAACGACAGTTTCATTATTTGAAATTTATTTACATAATAATTTTTTAGTTATGAAAAATATTTTTTTAATAATTTTTTTTTAGTGATAAATTCAAGTATGTATTTTTAGTTGCAGCTGTAAAAATTTATTAACAAAAAATATACTAAAATAAAGTATTTACGTGAATTAAACAATAAAACTTCAGAAAAATAAGAGATAACGTTGCGAGACAGAAAAAAAATACCGATTAAAACTAATTTAATTTTTTAGCTCGCTACATTTTGAGACGTTTTTAGGTTCTTTTTTGTGGTTATTTTTAGAATTTTCTTCTTCAGATAAAAAATAAGTTATTAGTATTTTTTTAAGTTAATAAACGCTTATGTACCATTAAAACAAAAACTTCGAATGCTATTGTTAATTTTGTAGTGTTTTGTTTTTTTTTAAGACCTATTGATTTTAAAACACTTTTCTGTTACAATGTACTTTTTTAAGCTGTTTTCTTTTGGAAAACAAAAAAAGAACAATTTATAACTCGCACTAAAGTTTTTGTACTAGTAGTAAAAGTATTATTACATACCGTTCTAAAATATGCAGGAAATTTTGACTCAGAGTTTTTAACACATCCAAACATTAAAAAATATCCCTATAAAACTAAACAGAATAGATATAGTTAAACAACCTTTAGTTTTATCTAATGTGCTTTTCTTTTTAGCCTATAAACTAAAAAGTTTTTTTTTTAAGTTTAATTACAAACTACTAATCTAAAATGTTACTTGTTAAAAATCAAATAGCTTATATATTACACTAAGTTCAGTGTTAAGTTATATCAATGAATAAATTATATAACTACTAACTTGAAACGATAAAAAGTTAAAAGCACACTGAATAAGTAAAATTTAAATTTTATTTAAACGTTTGTAACAATTTTAAACGTTTGATTTATTCAACTATTTAAGACACAATTTAGACTACAAAAGTGTTAACTAAAAACTTAAAAAATGCCCAAGAAACTGTTAGTTTTTGTTTTATTGATTTCTTTCTATTGGGGTGTTACAAAAAGTAAGTTTGTTTTGTCTGAATCCAAATCAATAAAATAAAAAATTTGCTACAAAATATGCTTTTAACAATTTTTACAACAATAAGCTTTTCAGGAAAAGACTGCTTCGTTTAAAACAATTTCTAGGCACTTTTATGTCAATAAGTATTTAAAATAATCAATTTTCCCGTCTGTGAAAAGAATAAATAACTCATTAAGTATACGTTAGGGATTATGAAATACTTAACTTAATCACCTTAAAAAAAGATGAAAACTTAATAATTTATAAGAGAGTGGTAGATAATCTATTACTAATATAAATTTAAGTGTTGTATATGAATTAAACACAATTAACTATTATGAAAAATTATATATCTAAACTTAAACTAAAAGAAAAGATAACTGTAATGTTTTTAATGAATTTTAAAGTTCAAAGAAAGTTTGAATAGATTTTTTTTTTATAGTATAGCTCATTATTCGTTTCTATATAATTTTTTTTAAGTAAAGAAATAATTAAAGACATTTTGTAAAAGTTATATACAAGCAAAACATAATGTACCCTATTGAAACAATTTAATTAAAAAGAGTATTTTATGGAAGAGATAACAAGTACATATGTGCAGCAGATTTAATTGAAAAACAAGAAAATACAATTATGATTCAGAAAATACAGTTATTATTAAACGTAAAATATTATAAGTATATACACAGTTTCTAGTTAAATCATTTTACACTTATATCAAGTAGAAAGATGAAATTTATTAAAACATATAATAAAGTAACAAGTGACGTAAAAGTCGAAGTCAAAAAAAAATGCTAAAAAACTAAATTTCACATAATTGTACTTGATAGTTTAATGTAACAAATGATTGAAAACTCTTCAAAAACAAAAAGTTAAAATAAGTAAAACAAATAATCTTTTTAATTCTATTTTTACAATTAATTAACTTTATAAACAAAAAGAGGCTTTAGTAGACTTTAGTCAATTTATTTATTCCAGTCGTACTTAATTAATAATATTTAAAAGTCTGTATGGATTATTTCATTCTAGTGTCTATTTCGAAGACTTTATAAACATGTGCTGTACTAATAAATATATACACCGTTTTGTAATAAAAGTGAATAATTTAGAAGTTTACATCTAAAATTATTATAAAAAGATGATATTAAGCGAAATGGCTAAAAACAGTAGCTACTAATCATTTAAGCGCTTTCAAGTCTACTAAGCACATTAAACCCAATAAACTTTTCAATTTAGTGATAAAATATTTATGATATTAGCAGCTACTATTGCAGTTTGATTAGAAGTTACAGCTAGCTTGTTTAGTTGGAATTGTTTCACTATGAGTCATCTAATTCTCATTAGTTAACAAACTATAACAGGATTAGTTTCAGTTGATCTAATAGAGAACACGAGTTTGTTAACTAGCAGAACTTTTGTGAATCAATATTTACTACAATCAGGAAAACTCTCAATTTAAAAAAAGAGCAGTTTTTAAATGCTTTAGATTGTTTATTTATAATAAATAGTACTAAATTTTACTATTTTAATTTTACTATAAAAATTCACAAAATTTAGAGGAATAAAAAGTAAATTCTTCTAAAATATAAATTTTAAGTTTTAACACTAGATTTTAAATATAAAAATAAAAATAAAAGCTACTTCTAGTATTATATAAAACTGATTAAAATATCAACACTGTAAAAAATATAGATATAATTGCTACAACATCTTGTTTATACTTTTAGTACGTGTTTACAACAAAATTTTGTTTTATATTAACTTTTAAACAATTGTTTGTATACTTTTAAATAGGTAAATAGGTAAAGCTATTTATAATAATTTACTTGAATACACAGTTTGCCATTGTTTGTGGTCTTACATTAGTTATAAGTTCAAAATAGCTTACAACTATGTGTACTGCTTAAAAAAAGTATAACTAAACTTGCTTTGTTTTATAAATATCTGATAACAAATCGCTTCTAACAGTTTTATAAGGCATGCAAGCCCCAGAATTTTTGTACACGATCTTTTGAAAAATTCAATAAATTAAGTTTTTTAAATTTAATTATGTGCATATATTTTTTTAGGCTTACTAGAGTAGGCTTATTTTAATTTTTGAGGTTTTGGAGAAAGTAATAAATATTGAAATCATTGATAAAAACAACTTTCATGTTACAGCAAGATTTCTGTCGCTAAAATACTTTTATGACATGTCAGCATATAAATTTACGTTAAAAACTCCTTTATGTGGTTATGAAAATGAATTGTTTCGATTTATGTAAAATAAAATCTTTTGTTGCTTATTTAAGCTATCGTTTACGCTACTTTTAGTGATTTGCATAAGTAAAAAAACATTTTTTTGTACAAAAATCTTGTTATCTAACAAAATTAGTCGTGTTAATTTTCAAGATTAAAGATTTTTATCTATAAAAAGAAGTTTCGTTTCAACAAAAAATAAAGTTTTTTTTATTTAATATTCTGTAGCATGCAATTTATCTAATTTTAACTTTTTCTATAAACAAGACTTTTGTTATTTTTTACAACATTTTTTATCAAAAACTTAAAGGTTTACATGAGTTCTGCTTTTCTATGTTTTTTTTCAATAAATCAGTTTGTTCTACTTTTTTTTTTATCTTAAACATACCTTATGATATTTTATTATTAGGAAAACAGTATCTATTTGAATTTATTTGTTAACCGATATATCACAAAAACAATGTTAACCGACAAAAATGAAGTAATTATGTTTTTATCAGGTGTTATATAGACTATACAAGTTTTTAACCTATAAATAATTATTTGCAATACTAATTAGAAGTAAAAAAAGTAAACTATATATTGATTTTACACGGACAATGCTGAAAATTTTTGATAAATTGTCGGACGAATATGTTTTAAAAACGTTGTATAATCAATTCTCTGTTGATTCTAAAAGTAATTACAGACAGCTACAAAAGTTAGTGTTTAAGTTTTAGGAAAAATGTGTTCATTTTAAAAGTAAATCATAATGTACTAAGTTTGAAAATAATAAAATAGTTTAGTTTCAATATTTATTGTGTGATGTTTTATTATGTTTATTCAAAAAGTTATATTCAACTATTACACACTATGCATTAGTCACAAGATGTTATTATTGATAATTTTTTACATTTTTTTTAATTTTTACAAGTCTAGTATACTACAAAGTTTTGTTTTGTCTTTAATATTTTTATTTGACCTTAAGTTAGCATTAATAATTTAAAAATTAAGAAATAATTTTTATTCGGAGAAATCAAGAAACAAATTTTAATATTTAATTAAAAATTGTTATAGAACTAAAAAAAATTGATAACCAAATTGTACAGACTAAAAACTTCAGAACTTCGGCGTAATACAAGTTATTTACAACTATCAAATCGATTGTGACGTAATAATTCTAATAGAAAGTTCAATTGAAGATGGCACAAGTAAAATCAAAATTAATTTACAAAAACAAAAACCTGACAGTTAAAAAACGTTTTTTTTAGTTGTTGCAGTTTTTTTTTTTTTTTATATATTCATAAAAAGTAAGTTTTGTTCTATTCCGTTAAAATACACATATAGTGGTCAACTTCAAGTTTAATATTTCGTTACAGAAAAAGCAGCCTATGAAGTTATCCGAAATGAAAATATAGTCTCATAGTTAAACCTTATATACAAAGAAAACAGCAAATTTAAGTTCTTATACTGTATCTTTTAAGCGTTTCATATATAAGTCTCGATAATTATATTTATGTTCGTTTTCAGAATATAAAAGTAAGGGAATTTTTTAAAGAATAATTTAACTAAAGACTAAAACCTGCAAAAATTATTTTTATATTTTATTTTCAAAAAGTTACGTTTGTAAAGTTGGTTAATTAACAAGTTCAATTTGTGTTTTATGTTAAAATATGTTTTAAGCTTTAGAACAAAAAGCATCGCCAAACAAAAAGTCAAAGTTGTGTGTTTTAAGACGTTAAAGAACAACATGTGCTTAATCATATTTATACAGTTTGATTCATTTTACTTCTAAATTATATAATATAGCTTAAATTTATACAGGTATTAGACAAATGAGTTGATAAAACATAATGCTACGCAAACAACTTGTAGCTTCAAAAACATTTCTGACAATTGAAGAGAATACTACAGACGATGCTAATTTATTTTAAGTTGAAACCTCCAAGTTAATAACAGTGAATTTTCTCTTATTTATTTCATTGTTCTTCCTACCAGGTACTTGCATGACTCATTTTATTTTCTGGTGTTTTGATCTAGCTCATGTATTTGTGAGACTCGTCCTAAATCCACACGCGATCAAGTTCGAGATTTGCTTACCGATAGAGGGTAAGGTTTAGGAGTAACAGTGATAGTTAAAAAAAATAAATTAATTAATTTAAAAAACAAATAAAGTATATTAAACAAATTAATAAAAAAAGAAAAAACGGGTGAATTTTAAACGCGGGTGGATTTTGAAAGTATACCGTATTTGTAATAATTCCTTAAATTGTCAATTGCAAATTATTTCAGTGTGTTGTCTTAGAATTTAAAACTATATTTTATTCAAAATCAATGTTACGAAGAATAATAATTAACTCTAACTCTAAAGTTTATCTACAAAACGTATTTATATTATTGTATGTAATTAAACGCATTTTAAAAGCTTAAAATTAAATATGAGTAAAAATCTGATATCTTCACAGCGAAAAACTTATAACTTTTTTCAACTTTTATTACATATTGTATGACCCAGAATAATTCTCATATAATTTTCAAAGAAGTCTAAGAAATAAGTCGACGACAATAACAACTAACTTTTGTTCGATGACTTCAATTAGCAATATTTCGCTTTTGATATACTTAAATCGGCAATTGAATGTCAATACTCTATACATGGTTTTAAATGTATTACGTTTCAGTGTATTATCTAGCTTATTTTGGGTATTTGTTATGACAGCATATTTGCTCAGTAAAAAGTATAGTTAATTCGCATTGAAATCTAAACGAGCTATTATGGTTTGCCATGTAGCAGTTTACAGTATGTTTAATTTATTTCTAATATGTTACTGTTAATCAAATTAAATACGTTTGAACATTAAAGAAAATTGTTTATGCAATCTTTTGAATTCAGTTCAACATATTATTATCTTTCAGCTTTTAACTTTCTAGTTTAATTAGGTTTAAAAAAAAATGTCAAGCGGTTACAACTCTGGATGCCAGTCCAGCAACTGTGACGAGGACAAATTACTACGTTTAATTAAAAAATCATTAGATTATTCGAGCAGTTTAAAAGGGGTGTAGAAACTCTTCAGTGAAGTACGATTTTCTCAACAGGGGGTTTTATAAAGTCCACAACTTCGATCGGGTCGAACCCTATCACGTGATTGAGCTCGTTATGACGTCATCAAGACCAAACACGTCTTAATCAGTAGACGAAAACAATTTAGAAGTTGAAAAATGTTTGTTTATTAAAAAAAAAGACCAGTTTTTTTTTTTCAGAAAAAGTTCAATTCTTTACAACTGAAAAACAGCTCGAACCAGTCAGAACTTTGCTGATAGCAAGACTTATAAAAAAAAACTTGATAACTTCGGAACTGTTAAAAATGGAAAAATTTTATGATGAAATAGAACCGATTTGTGTACATGAAGACATAATGCCTTAGATACAAAAATTATGTACTTTGCTCCTTTTTAACATTTAAAAAAAATTATAATATAATATTTATATATTTTTTCAAATTAAGTTAAATATTAACCTCGTATTTAACCTGTAATTCACCTTTAGAACTAATAAAGTAGTTTTTTTAGTATTATCTTTAATATTTTTTGTCGAGCTGTGAAACTAAAACACTCAACTTTTTCTTACATTTATTTTGTGAATCTCTAGGCATATATAGTTTTACTTGTTTTTGTGCAAAGCTTTAACTTCCTTTTAATTAAATTATTATTATGCTTAAAACATTTTTACGTCTCTTCAAAGTAACATTGCAATCATAATGTGTTTCTGCTGCATTTAAAATATGTTTTTACAGTTGACCTGTTATGTGTTTTAATTACCTAAGTTGTAGATAGCTCTGTAACACGTGGAAAAAATAATATTTATTTATTTTTTAAGTAAAACATTATTTTGGAAATACAGTCTTGAAATGTTTAAAGATATAAGTACATACATATGTATTTACATTAAAAAATAACAAGCTTTTACAGTTACCCAGTTATTATGATAAATGAAATCGGTGTTTTAAGTTCTTTAAATGATAAAAAATACAATTTATGGATCAAGTAAAAAAAACATTTAGAACTTTTTATATAACTTTCTTTAGTAAGTTCAAAAGTGTAAATGTTGAAATCTTTAATAATTATCTTTAATATTTTTGATGTTGTTTTACACTAGTAAAACATTTTTTATTTATAGCTTAGATTGAGTTTTTTTGTTATGTTTATCTTTCAATTCTATTGACATGGGTTTTTAATGAAAACTTTTGTCAGTAGAACTGAAAATGAACTTAAAAATCAAAATCTTAAACAGTTTGTGATTGATTTTTTTTTGTAGCAATAGAGTTTTTTTTTTATATCCACAAAACACTTTCATTTAATATAAAAGACAGAGCAATTTACACATTAATAAGTAATTTAAATCAGTTGAAACACATTTTAGCCCATTAATATTAAAGATAATACAAAAATTGTTACTTAAAAGTAAAGAAACTAAATATTATGGACTAAAAAATACTTAAGTGTTGTTACTAACAGCTTAGAGTTATACTTCCTTCAACAACACTTCATAAATAACTGAAAAATCTTTTTTCAAAAAGCGGTAACCCATATTCTGTATGATAACAAGTGTTTTAATTTCTAATTTAAGTTTTTTCACCAAAATAACTAGTTTTTAAATAAAAATTCTTTATTTAAGCAACATGTAAATATAAAAAGAAAATTTTGAACTTGAACATCATAAATTTAATCTGATTGAAATTAAAAGTGTCATGTAAAACCAACAATAAAAGAATCTTTTTGTGTTGTATTCGTTTTGACAATAAGGAAACACCTAATGTTAATTTATTTTAGCCAAATTGCAAATGAAAAAATATTCATTTTTTTTGTGTTGCAACAAACTAATTAGCGCTATGTTTGGTTTAACAACAATTTGTAGATAATCGGAAAAACATATTCCAAAAAGATATAGCTTATTTTTCATCAAATGTTTTAGATATTTACTTTAGTCTCATTTTACCATACTACCTTATACAGAAAAACAAAAATTTTGAACAAGAGTGGTTTATTTAGTATGTAAATAAACCATTGGAACTTAAACTTGAACATCAGATTTTTAATCTGATTTAAATTGAAAGCGTCGTTTAAAACCAACAATAAAAAAATCTTTTTGTGTTATAATTGTTTTGACAACGAGGAAACACCTTTTATTAGTTTATTGGAGCCAAATTCTAAGCAAAGTTTTGACATAAGATTTTGTTTTCAAATAAGTTTACTACTTTCTCATACAAGATTGTTGGACCGTCAAAAAACTTAAACGCCTTGACTTAATCAGATCAAGACGTTGTTACGTCACAATCAATTTTTTCTTTTAACAATGCAAAAAAATCAATCAATATATCACGTGTGTCTGATTTTACTATTTTTGAATATTTCTCCCAATTATATTTATTTAGGTGGAAAACAAAATACGATGTATTACAAGACTTTAAATAAAAGATAGTATATAGAATGGCACTATACAAACTGTTATTTATAATTAAAATTTCATACTTTTCAAGTCATAAAGATATATAAGTTAAGATAATAATTTAATGACAAACGATTTAAAGCACCCATCACAAAAATTATACAAAAGCGCTGTTAAAAAACGTAAGTTGCTTCAAAATTATTCAAATTAATCTAAACTTTAAGCGTAGTTTTTGATTAATTTTTTTTTTAATTCGAAATACATCAATTCAAGAAAATCCAAAAAAACAAATGATTACATACTTTTAATGAGACTAACTTAAACAGTGTTTTATTTTAAATACACTACTACTAAGCATGAAACTGTTTCAAGTTAAAACTCTTTACTTATAAGTTGGCAGTATTCCATAACATTACTAATTATCTTCAGACTAAAATATCGATTTAGTTCGAGTAATTAATTAAAAGACACTTGATCTAGTCGTCGAAGTAAATTAGTTACAGTTAAGCATTTATTTTTAGAAGCTAATAATCAATTAAAAAACTTATAATTAAGATTGTACAATTATAGGATGTTTAGAACTTTTTACTACTATTTTAACAAACTTAAATACTTAAAAATACTTTTAATTTTTTTTACACATAACTATTTCTCACGATATTTTTTAGCAAAAAAAATTTTTGTAACTAATTCAAGGGTTTTACATAGAGTTTTTAAATTATATTTAGTATTGATAGAATTGCAAGACCTTTTATACTTTAAAGCAAATAATATACAACAAACTAATTTAACGTTTAGTTATCAGTTTACTGAAAGTTATTGAAGGTTTTGCAAAACTTAAATAAAGTGTTAACATTTTAATCTAAAGTAGACATTTATTTTTAAATTGTAATAAATAACTAGAATCTAACTGCTAGATTAATTAAACACTTTTAGTTTTCATTAGTTATATAATAATGTTATAAAGATTGGTAAACTTAGATCAACTTAATGTTAAACAAAAGTTGTATACAAAAATATTATGTTAAATAAAAACTTTGATTACAATTGTTTGTTGTTTAACTATAAATTTTTCTAAAGAGTAATTTACAAATACATTTAATTTTAAAAGAAACCGTTTAAAAAACATTTTTTAAAGCAAATAAAAAGTATATATGTTTGCTAAATACTAAGAGACAAAAAATAATTATCACAGAACAGTTATTTAGTTTTCTGTTGTGTACTACTTTTTTGTTTAAAGTTGAAACTATTATAAGACTTTGAATGTTCTAGTTGCTGTGAGCAAATTAGCTTAATTACTACAAGAGTTTTCAAATGTTCTCAAGAACTTATTTCCAGACATTTTGTTTAATTAACAATTAACCTTTTTTTAGATGGATTCATTTCAAATTAATCATTCAAACAAATATAAACTTTATTTGGGATTAACTTCTTTATCGTCTATAAAACAAAACTTTTGTTAGTGTTTTTCTTTTATTGAACTATTTTTTTTTAACATAGCATGAAGTACTAAAGCAATTATAATCTTTTGAATTTTAAAGATAAAAAAGCAAAAAAAAAATATCTTTCTATTAAAACAGTTATAGAGTCTAAATAATAAATATTAACATTTATATAACTTACAGTAGCTCTTTAATAGTTAGATTTTCAAAAGTTTTATAAATTAATCTGCTTTAAACTCTCGTAAACTTAAAAAGGATAAGGATAGAGTTTAAATTTTGTTAAATTAAATAAGTTTTGAGAAATATATAACAGTTTCTTAATGTGAAATGAATGTAATATGTAATATGTATACACAGTCAATTACTTGTATAGAAGAGTAGAACATGATAAATCAAAACATGATAAAACTTTGTCGTGTTTATAAACATGCATAAAAACGAAAATAAACTAAAATTAAAACTTAGTTTACCCTTGAAGAAAAGAAAAAATAAAAAAGTGTAAAAAAACATTATTAAATCGTGTTTTTGGCAATAAAAATTATACTTACTTCCAAAAAACGTTCAACAATATAGTCTACCAAGAAAAATTATACTTTTCAAAAACAAAATTTGTCAAAGTTAAAAAAATTACTTGATACAAAAGATAATTCTACATTAAGATAGTTGTAAACAAAATCAGTTTATTAATTTATTTTCAATACTTTTTGTTAACTTTTTTTTAGGTTGAGTAAACTTCGTTTAAACTTTTTTAGTAAATCAATGTTTATTTTAATTATTTTATAAAAAAACTTAACAAATACTAAACATTAAAATTAATTGTTAAATTAAAAATAAATTTTACGTTTATATCTTCTTACAACTGTCTTAAATCGTACAACGTTTTGTTTCTTTTAAGTTTTTTAAATTACAAATATAATATAAAGCAGTTAAAATAAAATTAGTTTATAATTTAGTAGATTACTTTTCACAAAAAGTAGTACTAAAAGAAAATTGTTTTTAACTCTTAATCGGCATGGACTAAATATTCTTAGATTCTTGGTACATAAAATACTTTACTCTTAGACGAGATACTTAAATTATATGTATTATTGTATGTAAATTTAACCATTATTGTACGGTATTTATTTACAACCTTCTCAAGTAATAAAATAACCTATAATAAACTAATATAAGTAGAATTCTAATTTTTGATGAAATTTTTTTTTTGTTTATCATATTATTCTTTCAATACAGAGTTATCTTGGCAATTTGATCATGTAGACTTTTTAGTGTTTTATAAAGCTAAAATGATAATAACTATCTTTTTAAAACGGAATTGAATTAAAAATCAGTATTTCTAAAGTTGCCACAATACTAAAACACTGTTTTGACATTTTGCTATTTTTAAGTAAAGTAAAACTAAACAAAAATAGATCTTTGCTTTAAAAACATTGTTAACATCTAATTTCAAGGGTTACAAGTTATCATCTGATTTAGACCTACATTTTACAGAAATTGGTGTAATGGAAGTTGCTAGCTTGTCTATCTTAAAAATTTTGTTAATAAATTAATTATTTTTGTTAACTTGCTAGTAATGATCCGTGTCAAAGATGTTTATAAGAAAAACTAATAAAATTTGAAGCTGGTTTGATAAAATATTTACATGTACTGAGAACAAATTTAATTTTCCTTGATGAAAATGTAAACTAACAAAAATCTTATTCACTGTAATACTATTTCTTCGCTAGAAGATTATCTTTATTCAAAAATTTATATTGTGTTAAATTAAGTTAAATTAAGTCTATTGTGTTAATAAAATAAAAACAAAAAGATTAATTTGAGTTTCTAAAGTGTTTAACTGAAGGAACTTCAAGTTTATATTTAAAAAATTTGTTGTTTTATAAAGTTTAAGTGAGTCATTGAATTATGAAAAAATACTTTTTTTAACTTAAATAAGTTTTATCAATTTTAATTAATCAAACTAGTTTAAATTCAATCCTTGTAAAATCGAGCAGAATCAATAAAAATTCGAGTAAATGATTATCATAGATAAAAACATGTTAGAAAAACAGATGTTTAGAAAGCTATCTAAAAAACAACTGTTATTATTAAAAAAACAAATAAATCGTTATTAAAAGAAAGTTTAATTGAAGGTATTTATTAGTATTTCTGTATAAACACTATTTATGTTATATAACTATTTTAAAATTTTTAATGAATAAAATCAGTGTTAGTTTTTTACTAGATGTTTTTTAATTGATTCAATAAATCCTAACATATATGATTTGAAATAATTCAAATCATTAGTTTGTTATTTTAGTTAAAAAATTCATGTCGGATTAAATGTTAGGAAGTAAAAGATTAAGTGTATTTTACTTTCTCTTTTGTTTTTTCTCTTCAACTTCTTTTATTTATTTGTTTTTATCTCTATAATATGTTACTAAAGTAAAAAACAACAGTATCGATTTTTTGTACGTTTGATCAACCAAATTACTAATCTTAGATAATATTTTAAAATGTTTAAGTTTTTATACTTTTTGATAATAGCTTTTTTTAAATAAAAATGTTTTGAAAAATGGAAAAAAAAAACTGAGACTATATACAGTATAGAATACTTGCAACAAAGTACTAGCAGTTTAACTTTAAACCTGACTAATGGTAACCATCAGAACATTGAAACTTATAATACTTAACAATTACAAAAATCAATTATATTTACTAATAAAATAGTATATACACTTCATGATGCATTATATGTCTTTTTTGACTTTCGTTTTGTTATGGCTTACAACACTCTAGTTATGCTTTTATTTATAAAATAACTAAATGTTTAACTAGAACTAAAAGTTTTCACAAAGTTGTTTAAAAGAGTATATAAACAAGACTACAAACTAAATTCATACAACAAAATATTTAACTATAAGTTATGAATTTAAACTTATAATTTGAATTTAAAGAAAAACTCATTGAATTTATAAATATTATATCTGGTGAAAATCTTGAAAAAAAAAACAATGAAAAATATAAACTCAAACTAAAAAAATTTAATCTAATCAAGTCTGATAACGTCATGTAAAAACAAGTTACATAATTTTATATTATTTTGATACATCATTCGTTATGACAACAGAAACGATTTTCTATTCTGTTCACTCAATTTGACAACCGACGCCAAAAACACATTTTTTTAAAAATAAATTTGTGTTTTTCAATATAAAAGCAGCAAAAAATCATCCAACTGTTTGTGTTTAAACTTAAGTTAATAAAGTCATTATTTGCAATTACGTCCAATTAAAACCAAGTATGATTGAATTAGTGTTCAAAGATCAACTTTAATCTTTTAAACATGAAGGCTATCATATAAATATACAATACATTGTGAGCGTACGATTTATAATAGTCCCTATATCTAAAGTTTAAGTTTTTCCAAACATCAACGTAGATCTTAAAAATTATCATAGCGTTCTAAAAATATGTTATAAATCGATCTCTTTTTTAAGTTATAAATAAGAAAAATGTTTCAAACGCATAAAACAAATTTTGGTATTGTTCAGTTAAAAAACGGTTTTGTTTTGATTTAAAGTAAATGACGCTGTTCATTAAAAAAATTGAAAAATAAATAAAAAATTAATAAAGAATGTAGATTTGATTGAAAAAAGTCAGTAAGCATCACTTAATGAAAAAATTTATGAACCAAAGTGTGATTTATTTTGACAAATGGTCTATAAAAATTGTTATATCTGAAATAAAAATGAAATTATTATTTTATAAACATGCGTACTTTTTTTCAAATAGCCAGAAGAAAAACATATAACGTTAGATTTATCATTGGTTTTATAAAACAAAAAATTCATTAACGTTTTAAAAATTCAAGAAAAAAAAATGACCAAGATTGTGTTATACCAACATTGTATTCTATAAACTATATATATATATATATTATATAGTTTTATAATATATATATATTACTTTTTAAAAAACTAAAAACCAGTGGGAAAAAATTAATGTATAGTTGACTAAGAATAAATAAAAAAGTGTAAGTATTTTTACCGGTTATGTATAATAACATAATATCATTATTACAAGTAACCAAAAACGTATACAGGTTTAGATACAGAAACAGTTTATATATTTTAAAAAATAGGTTTAAATTCAATTTTAACATTATACTTGACGATTAGAAAATTTTTACCAAATGAACTTATATTTTGACAGTTTTATTAAAGTCTTGAGTCACATATTACGTCATAAACGCAGTGAAACTTAAAGAAGGTGAAATTTCGACTGTTTACAGATATGTAAACCATTAGTTTTTGTACTAGAAAATTTAGTGTTAATATCCAATGATGATTTTTGCAAAATATAAGAAAAGTTTTTTGTTCTAGAATATTTAACGTAATTTTGTCAGCACAAATGCGATTTTTAAATACAAAAGGTAATTTAATACGTGCATTAATAATTTACTAAAAATCAACTAAAAGGGCATAGGGCTTATAAATACTTTATAATAACATTCAAGAAATGGCTAAAATTTTCAATAATACAATAGCTTAATTACCAACAGAAAATAAACATGTTTAAAATATTAATTTGGTTGTTATGAAAATTGAAACGCGTGTATTATATTTTATTTAAATTTAAATTTCAAGTAAACATGTGGAATTTAAAAACTTTTTCTTAGTTGTCAGCTTACAAAAGCTTCATATAAGAACAATTGTAAATGAAATTTAATCGTCTAACAAATTTCTAACAATGAGTTCTTTTTACTGTTTATAAAAAACCGTCATAAGACCTTTATCTAGTTCATTAAATTACATTGGTTGGAGTTACATCAAAGAAAATGACTTATTCATTCATTATAACTTAGTAATTAAAAAAAAAAACATATATTTACTTAGTTTCATTTATTCAAAAACAATGAATTTTCTTTCTGATTAGAAAGGCAACACGTTCATTTATTTCATGTAAACTTTAAGAAAATTACTTTTTTACGTTTAAAGTTTAATTGTCGACCGCTTTTGTAATAAATTTTGACAGATTTATTAAAAACGTGACTCATATCATACGTCATAATCTCATTAAATTTTATTGCAGCTGACATTCGTATCACAGGTGATTTGGTCTGAAAAGAGTTTGATTATAGAAAAAAAGCATATTTACTTAATCAAGCATGCTGTTTTTTAACCCTCATATTTTTAAGGTAACACGAAGTCTTAATATTAATATCAGACATACCGTTTGTGATTTCAGAGAAAAGATTGCTTGGTTTTAAAGCATGTAATTATTTTTCAATAAAAAATTACCAAGTATTTTTTAGAACTTAAACGTATGGTAAAACTTGGGTGTTTATTTTTTACAACTTTCAACTTCCTATTTAGTTTCGTAAATTAAGTACAATTAAACGTTTATAAAAATTTGTTGAACACAAAAACGAAATAACTTTAGAAACTGTTCAAAAAGAAGGTTAAATACCTGCAAACATAATTTTCATTTTTTTAAACATATTGAAAAAACGAAATATTAATTTATTGTTATTTGCAAAGACATAGAATTCATGGTCAAAACAGTTTCTAATTTTTAGTATTTATACTGACCTTACCAGTTAATTTATTTTTGAAAATATTCTAGAACTTTAAAACAAATGGTCTGAGTAAAACACACAACTTTTATTTGAACAAGCCAACGTTTTGTTATCGAAAATGTCTTAATAAACAACGAAAAGTTTGAATATTATTTTCTAGTAGATTTAACTTAAAAAGTTTTTTTTTCAAGCTCTAGTAGAGCATCTTGGAAAGAAGTATTATTTATTTGATTTTAGTTGAAAACAGTTTTAACTGATTACAGTTCGTTGAAAACCAAATTCACTTTAAATCAAAGAAAGTTTACAAAAAAAAAAATTGAACTTGTATTCGTAAACTTTAATTTACTAATTAAGTACAGAAAAAGAATAACCGATGTATGAATTTAGATTGAAGTTAAAATCAGTAAATTCAGTAGATACTTTATATCTTTCTATTTGTTTTTAAAATAAAATAATATCTAAAAACAAACAAAATTTATAAAAACAGTATGGACTTATTTTGACTGACATGTTTGATTGGCCATAACTTTTTATTTACTGAAAACCTGTCCAAATAAATTGTATCGGTTTAAACGTACGTTAAAAAATGTCAAATTTATTTACGTTCTAAAAGTTTTTGCAATTAATTTTTATTTTAAAACTCTTTACTAAATTAAGTTCTACAATTCAAGTAAAACTTTGTAGTTTTTTGTTTTACATAAAACCAAGTAAGAAAAATACTTTATATTTTCATAGTACATACACTTAAATTTGAAAGTTATTTGTACGACATAAATGATAGTATTGGATGTATAGTTTTAAGTTTTAAATGAAAAAATATACAATCAATTATTTCTGGATCCTATTTTGATTATAAAATTCCTATTTTTTGAAAAAAAAACTTATTTTTATAAAAACCTTAACTTTCTTTGTTTGATGATAAAATTAGTTGTTGTAAAAACAAATATTTTGGCTTGTTCTTGTTTTTGGTTAAACTGATAAACGATAAGTGGTTGCCAGAAAATGTTTACTTTAGTAAACTTTGTAATTTTTATAAAAACAAAATTGTAGTTATCATTAAAAAAATATTATATTAATTAAAAGAGCTAAAATTTTACTTTAATTTGTTACTACAAGTTAAAAAACATATATTTTTTTACATTTTACAGTTTTCAAACTTACTTTAAGAATTTGTATAAATAAACTAAACTTAAATTAACTCAAACATTATGGTTTAGTTAGACATAAACTAGGCAAAAACTGTCCATTTGAAAACGTGAGCTTTTTGAAAAATGTATAATTTTTTTATTTAATTTAAGTTTTTTTAAGGTTATGAACGTTTTTAAAATGGAAATTGTTGATAACTAATTACAGTATTCGTTTTATTTTAAATGCTTTTATAAAAAAAATAAGCTCAGTTTTTGTTTTGATAACATTACGTAATGCAATAACCCATAAAGGTATAAAGAAAGTTTTTATTCAACGATATAGACATTTCAATGTCATACTTTTTTGAACTCCTTTTTAAACGAAGCGTGAATTGATTGAATATAACTTAGAAAAAAAACTTGCTTTGAAGTTTGATTGAAGTGCACATTGTAATAAAAATGATACTTAGTCCTGCCTTAAAGGAATTGACTTAAATCGTTTTTCATTTGTAGAATAGTTTTTTTTTTAACCGTCCAGTTTTACTTACAAAGTGCGTTTCTGTATTGTAAAAATTAAATTTTAAAAATGCTTTTTGATTTTTTTTTTTAAATATAGCTTATGTCTTTTACATAAAATAAATCTCTGTTTCATTTTAATTATCTTATAAAAATAATATATATTAAAATGATAAAACTTTTTGTTATGTAGTACTTTATACATTATTAGTTAAAAACATGACTATTTTGTTGTTAAAGTGTATTTGAATAAAGTTAAAAAACTACATGTTATTTGTTTTCTGAACTTTAAATAAATATAAGAATTAAAATCAAAACGCTTTCAAACAAATTAAAAGACTCGTTTTACACCAGATATCTTGATAATAAAATTTTTAACCAAATTAACCAACCAGAATAACAAAACTCAAACAATAATAATTAAATTTTCAAGAACATCTTATAGTTTAAGCAAATTTGCTTTTAATAGTTTACTTTAAAAACATTATCCAAAAACATTATCACACATTTTAAATGAAAACTTCTATTAAATATCAAAAGTAAAGTTAGTTTTTCTAATTATAAACAAAAAAGTCTCTTACTTTTAAAAAACTAGTAAGTTTAGATTATGATAAATACTAACATATTTTTGAAAAAGTATTATTATGCATTTAGAAAACCAAATTATTCGTAGAAACAACTTTACAAAACGTTATTGTAAATATAATTTAACTATTACTTTAATCAAACTGATAATTGATTAAAATTAAAAGGAATTTAGAAATATATTTAAAAAAAAAAACACTTTATGAAGTAAAAATTATATGTTTTGTTTTATTATTATTTCTTTTCTAGCATTAGCCAAAAAGAAAAGCTTAACTAAATAAATTATATACTTAAAAAGATTAATTTAAAAAAATTATTTTTAAACATTAACTAACATTCATAATATTAGCTTGGTGGTTATGTTAAGAAAAATTATTATGTTTTTATTTACTTTAAAATAAAGAAAACTTCAAATCTAATTTGCAGTACAGTTATTTTTTTACATAGACTTTGATCTCTATTTATACTATTTATATAAAAAAATAAAGTTCTACAATTCAAGCAAAACTTTGTAGTTTTTATTTTACATATTTAGCGTACATAGACATAACTTTAAAAGTTATTTCACGACATAAATGATAGTATGGGACGTATAATTTTTATTTTAAAATAATAAAATATAAAATCAATTATATCTGGATCCAATTTTAATTATAAAATTTCTTTTTTTTGAAAAAATAATTAATTTTTTTAATAACCTCAACTTTGTTTGATGATAAAATCAGTTGATGTAAAGATAAATATTTTGGCTTGTTCTTGTTTTTAGTTAAACTGATAAACGATAAGTGGTTGCCAGAAAATGTTTACTTTAGTAAAAAACAGATTATTTTAAACTTATAAAAAATAAAAAGTTAACATAAAATGTTTATCAGATAAGAAAAGTTATACAACTATATTTACAAGCTGTGTAGTTTAAACTAAAAAATTAGTACTGATTTCACTTTACATTTTTAAAAAGCGTAAACTGATAATTTAATTAAATAAAAATTACAAAAGGACAGTTTTACTACTTCATCTTTATTTAATAATTTTCAATATTGAGATTACCTTTGTATTTTTAAAAGAATATGGTCAGTTCAAGAAAGTATTTTAGTTTAAAGCGTTAGGGATTTATTTAAAAAAACAAAATTCAAGTCAGAGAAGAAAAAAGAAGTACAAGACAGAAAAAAAACGAGTTAATTTTCAAACTGCTTGCAACTCAGAAGGTTTTAACTTAACCAAATTCATGGTTATATGAGCTTGAAAAAAGCCAAGTCAGTTTAAATCAACAACATAATTGGAAAACGATGTGATTTAAGACGAAATGTAAAAAAAAATCACGACCTACGAATACTTTACTCAATATAAACATCTGCACTGCTTTTCACTGAACAGCCGTGTATCATAAAACGCATTAACCTCTATAAAACAAAATGTAATGACATTTTAAAGCATTTTGTTCTCCTTTGCAATACTCATTGGTTAAACTTTGTAGATTTGAAAAATAATTCAAGCTGCTTCGAATATTTTCTTTTACAACAATGCTACAGAAAAAGCAGTTTGGTCAAAACATGGACCTGATTTGACTGATCGTTATTCATATCTTGAATATTTACTACAACGACTAAATGAGGGTTAAGAAATTTAATATATGGTTAGATCAGTTATTTTGATTTAGTTTTTTAAGTTGCCAAATACTAAAAAAAAAGGTTTTATACTTTATGTCATATAAAGTTATTGTTTTAAAATGACTTGATTCTATTTTATACTTTATGTTGAAATATGCGTAAATTTGTTTTGTGTTTGTATATTACATTTCACAAACGCATTTAGGTTTTTTATTACTTAATTTCTTCTATAAATAATTAAAAGGTAACCCGAAAGCATTGAAAAAACTTTAAAGCTATGTAAAATCTCAAACGTTACTCCAAAAAGAAGTCTTTTTAAATTGTTGAAGTTGTAACGTCTTCTACCTACAGCTATAAAATCTATATGGTAAATTTACATTTCAGATTTGCTAGTTTTATATTTTCAAAAATTCAATTAGAATTACTGTAATACAACTTTAAAAAACTTATTAATATCTGAAATAAAACTACTTTTTTTCTGTTTTGATTACTCTTATTTCAAATACATTGATAGTACTTGGTTTGTATCGTATATTTGTTATGTGAAAAAATGTATTTAACGTTACGCATCGTTTATATCTAACTTTAACAGTTTATTCAACAGAAAGAAAGAACCTAACTAATTAATTAAACTCATTTAAAACAACCTCAGAAATTATTTTTAACAGTTTCATGGTAAACATCTTATATTTTTAATAATTAAGTACAACACAAGTTTTTGGCAGAAAACAGATGGTTTTGCAGACACGCTTTTTGTTTTATTAAATTAATCTTAAAATATTTATAAATGCATTACTTTCACATGGTTATACTATTAAGTGGAATTGTTATAAATACACTTTTCTACTAAAATCCTAAAGTTTAATTACTTTACGCTCAGAATATACAGGCTGTTTTAAGAATAGTAGACAAAGTTTTGAGTAAAGCTGTGACGAAAGCAGCTAGAAGTCAGTTGGATATGGATAATAAAATTAATTATTTAATATAGTAAACTTTATAAAACATACTATTTAATCAACTCTTGACCACAAACTTAAGTTTATTAATTCAAATTTTAAACAAATTAAAGTGAATACTTGTTAAAAAAAATTTACTGTGAAATTAAAACTATTACTAATTTTACTAAAAACATGGAACTAATAAACTAACAAAAAACTTGAATAAAGGTTTAAATAACATTGAATAATAGTAAAAAAAGTAAGTTACTTTTTTATATGTAACTTTCTTTTTTCTAAATAACTAATCAACTCGTTCTTACATCATATAAATTATGATTCATAGGCACTTGTTTAAAACTAATGTGTACGTTCAACAGCAAAAAAAAATAGTTTAAAAAACTTCGATATAATCCAAACTCCCTACAGTAGACTATCACAAACAATAAAAGTATAGTTTCACAGAATAAAATTTTATAAATAGGCTAAAAGTTGTATTAAGATTGTACAAAAAACTCAAGTCCTAAATCAACAGCATTAAATTAATTAAAATGTGTAATCTATTTGTAAACAATCGACGTAAACATCAGCGAAAGTCTGCAGAGCAGAAGCCTGGACTCTCGTATGCCGTGAGACAGCGCTCAAGTTTAACAAAAGAGTTCATCATACCAATTCGATCATCACACCACAAGGCCTTGGTAGACTGAGACCGGTTTCGTCCTGATTTCGGTCTCAACCGAAAAACTGATCAGGTTTCAGTCTACCGAGGACTTGTGGTCTGATGATCGAATTGGTATGATCAACCCTTTTATTTATAAACATAGCTACCTTATTTAGTTTTAAGTTTTTTCAAACACAAATTTTATTATTTAAATTATTTAATAGTTATATAATAAGTATAATATTCTTAAAAGTTACGTTAATATTAAAAATTTAAAAAATCTCAGTAAACCTATTTATCTATTTTTATAAACTTTTATTATGTTTTCATAATTGGTAACACGTGAGGATTCTTAGGGTGTGGATTGTATAAAGACCACTAAATGAGTTAATAGATTAACACCAAGTAAAACAAAATAAATTGGTATTTTTATGCAAGGATTTTGCTATAACTAGTTCACCCATAAATTGACATCTACAAAAAGACTGACCTTTTGTATTGTAACCCTATCCATATACTACTGGTCTAAAAAATTCAAAAACGAGTTTAAGTAAAATCTTTGGACTTCATACATTATACTATGAATCAGTAGTCTAAACTACAAATACAATAAGTAAAATTAAGATAATTAATAGTATATAAAACTTCTGAAAGTTTGCTTTTAGGCTTAATATGAGCTTTAAGCCTAGTAAATGTATTTATCAAATTTTTAAGTTGTTAAGTTTGTTTAAACACATTTTTCGTTCTGTCAACACAAAGTAAATCAACTTTTTTCATTGAAAATTAAGAGTATTAAAATAATTAACATTTTAAACTCTAATTCAGTTCTTCTGAACTTTTTTCTAGTGGAGGAACCCTTTTCCAAAGTTCACATTTTCCACAGAACCCTTAATTTTAATTTTTCACAAAATGTTTAATTATACAAATGTTCTTTTCTAAATTTCGAAAGGCTTCGCGGAACCCCTGAGAGGCGTCGCGGAATTCTAGGGTTCCATGGAACACCATTTCAAGAGCACTGCTCTAGTTCATAAATTGTTAGTTAGTTAGTTAAAAGCATCTCTTGTTTTATGAAAGTTTCTGAAAAAAATATGTATACATTTTTAATATAATCTAATGAATCTTAAAATAATAAAATATTGTTAAAAGCTTAGTAAAAAGCGACTATCAATAAAAAAATAGATAAACTATAAGAGGTATAGTACGTGTTTTTAAATTGATTACCATATTTGTTGTATTTAACATGTGGTTAGATATAAGTTATTAATTTTAATTTTTATAAAAACCTAATTTGAACATATCAACACAAAATAATTGTTTTTTTTTTAAATATAATTTATTTACCTTTATTTAACTTTTTACAACCAATAGTAAAATATAGGTTAATATATAACTTAAAATCATAGATGTTAAAATATTTCATTAGATTGGAAGCAGAAAAAATATTAATAGTCCTTGTGCATATTTCTTTAAACCAATGAACAAAATTCTAGAAATTTAGAAATTTAAAATTAACAAAACTTTGCTTTAAAACTTCTGCAGCATAGAGTACCTGCTACTTATCCAAAATTCTATGCATTTTATAAAAAGTAAAAAAAAATAATTAAATAGCATCATATTTGCAAAAAAAAAATTTTTGGCCAACTATACCTAATGTTGTTACGAAAACTTACTCACGGTTAAAAATTGCTACGAAAAATTCTAAAGTGTCACCCGTGCATAATAATAACTAGTTCAAAAGTGAAGCCTGGGCATTCGTTACTCGTACCTACTTAAACATTTATCGCAACAAAATAAAAACGACAACAATGTTTCTATCACATAAAAAGCCTCCGGTACGATTCCTCGAGCTCCGTATCTTCGTGCAGCGGTTGAACACAAAAGTCTACGTCGCCAGGAACGCATTTTTCCGGATACTTCAATGTTCGCCTAACATCGCCGCCCCTCCTAGAATTATTTCTCGTTCTTTTGATCCGCCCGTCTCTCCCATCGAATTTCCTCGGCGTCTTCGGTTTGCGCTTGTTAGTTTTTCCCACCACTTTCCAACCGTCGTCCTCGCTCAGAGGAAGGTTCACTTTGCAGATTTCGGCCACGGTCTCGCTCCTCTTCACTCTCTCGATCTCCTCCAGCATGTTGTCGCGCAGCTCCTCGTTTCTCTTGAAAGGCAGGCACGTGTCGACGCACTCGCGCAAGTGCTCCATCACCCTCCCGTACATGTCGGCCTTCTCGGTCATCCACGACAGCGCGCCCTTGTGGCAGAGCATTTGGCGCACGTAGGACAGCTTGTTTGCCTGCTCACGCGGAACGGCGTCTTCGGCGACGATGCAAGTTTTGGCGAAGTTCAGCAGCCTGTACGCGTCCAATTTCTTTTCTACGGCATTTTCGTCTCTCTCGTTTACTACTTCGTAAACACCGCACAGCTGCTGCACACAGTAGAAAGTAAACTTATGTTTTCCACCGAGAGCCCTGCTCACTTTACCCGGAAACTTGGAGATTTCGAGTTCCGCGTTCAACAGCCTGTTCCAGTAAGTAACAGCAAGCTTATTCTCTTTTTCTCCGAATTTCACTTTACAATAACCTCCGTTGCCACAATCCGGATCGCAATCGTAGTCGCACTGACTGTATTTTAAATATTCGTAAGTATAACTGTATAACATGTAGCACCACTTATCAACCATTATAGCTTTTTTTCTCAGTATTTTGTCGCTGTGTGCTTGTTCGTAAGTTTTAC
This sequence comes from Thalia democratica, assembly GCF_965202585.1. Taxonomy (NCBI): domain Eukaryota; kingdom Metazoa; phylum Chordata; class Thaliacea; order Salpida; family Salpidae; genus Thalia; species Thalia democratica. The sequence goes on from NC_139165.1 coordinate 89,516,402, forward strand.
CCCTGACCTCGTTCAAAGCGTGTTCGAGGCTCTTCTCACCGCGCACTGCTCCGTATTCTTTCGGGTCCGCACCCTTCAGTTCTTCCACGATCTCGTGCACGAGCATCAGCATCGACGTCTTGATGTACGGAGCTATCTTCTTCATCAAAAGCGCGAAAACGTGGTGCACTCTCATCAGCTTTTTGGTGCCTTCTATTTTCTTTTCATTAATTTCTTCCACGGACAAGCCTTGAGGTTTTTTTTCAGACTTTTCTTTTTTAGACAAGGGCTCAGGTTTTTCCCCGATTATATTTTTTAAAATAAAATTAAATTTTCGTTTTTGAAACCAATCCAGATTATCTATACCAATTCTTTTAAGGTCTTCATACTCCGTTTGAGCAGAAATAAAATTGAGATTTCCGTTGACATTGCTAGTATTCAGCTCACTCAGAGGCTGCTTTATTTGAACGTTAGGTTGCTTCAAGCAGTCCAGATCGTTAACATCTGCATACAAATCTTTTTCATCACTTCTTTGATGCTTGAACTTGATATGTGTGGCGCTTTTATTTCTCAAACATTTATTTTTTATTTCTACGTTGAACTTCTCCCCTAAGCCAATAAGGGGTTTGTAATTATGAGCGTTTTTCAATGCTAGTACTTCGTTCCATCCTCCTACAAAGTTATACAAGTTTAAATAAGTCAATTAGTTGTAAGAGACATAATATAATATAGTATAAGCAGTTTTTAACTTATAAATATTGAAACTTCAATTTAATATTATAAAATTTTTCTAGGTTCAATTAATAGATACATTCTACTTTTGTAAGATTTTACATGTAAAATGGTCTACAGAATAAAATCTTTAACATAAGATAAACGATTATACTCGAAACTTATCACCGAATAAGAACGATATAATTAATTTTTTTTACCTGTTTAGAGTTTAATAAGAAACATACTACTTTCTAGGCTAGAGTAGTTCTAATTATGTTCATATTTTCTATTTAATATCATACCACATCTACTTAACACAACTTTGAGTATTTAAACTAAATAAAACAAGTTTTAAATGGTTTTTAAATGATAATTGAAGCTAATTTTTGTTAAGAATATAATACTTTTTATTGCGTAAAAAATTACTCTTTTAGATTTGACTATTCTGATTTCTACAATTCAAATTCTTTCAAATCAAAAAATTGAAGGATTAATAACACGAAATTGTCTAAAACTCTTATAAAACGTATATATTTAAACAATAGCTTTATGATTGTAAAAATCAATAATAAAATATACTATATAACAGCGATTTATTGTCTGTAAATACTTTCAACTATATCTTGATAATGGTCTGGAATTAAATAAACTTATATACCATACAGGATTTTTATAGTCGTAAATGTTATAAATATTAGAAAGAAGGTTCAAATGAGATAATTCTGAAAAAAGAACTTGAAGATAAAATTTACTAAAAGAGTTTAAATTTTCGTTATTTTAATCGTAGTCCAGTGAACCCAAAATGCACTAAGTTTATGTTTGTTTGCAAAACTCTTCTCTAATATAGACTCTACTTATTTTAAGTACTATATATATATATATATATATATAAACTTTAAGACTTTGTACTTCTGTCTTTTAAAAAGGTTCTTTAAAATGGTTAGATAAAACATGTCTAGTCTAGACGAACAAAGTTCAATAAATTATAAGTACTATATTTGCTGAAGTAGTTAAGTTTATAACGTATTCGTCAATACTGTTCATTACAAATATCGGATACTATATCATTTAAAGCTTAAAACTATTTAAGTTTTAAGCTTTACAACTTTGTCATCTTAAAATACGAATTAAAAATTGTTCACACAACAACATACGCACTTTCGCTTATACATTCTTTGAAATTTTCTATCAGCTTGTCGAAGCTCGGCTGAAACTTCTTGAATCCATAGAAAAATGAGCTGAGAAAATTGCGGAAGGTTTCTAAAACCTGGTGCTTGAACTCGAACTTGTCGTTGAAAAACCTTCGGTAAAAATAGAAAAAAATAAGTAACCACCAACAAGTGGTATAACAACAGTGTAACCATTTGCTTAAGTATGCAATTTAAAAATAGCACAAAATTGTGTAGATAGGTAACGTACTAAAGTAAAAAATTACTATAACAAACTACCTCTTAAAGTTTTCGTCTTGTTTAGTGTCTGCATTGTTCCAAGGAAAACTGTAAATAAAATAGTAGGTTAAGAAGTATTCTTATTATAGTTTTTAAGTTTAAATAATTTTAGTTTTTTACTTACTTCTTTTCCTTTTAAAGTGTTACAATACAAATTAAGTTGTGAGAACTAAAATTTCGGCACATCAAGATAAAAACAATTTTTAAAGGGGAAACATCTTAAAAAGTAACTTCAACTTTAAAGGTACATAAAAAAAACCTATAAGGCTAACTATTGATAAATTAATATTGAATGAAAAATTAAATAGTCTTAAAAAAAATATATTAAAAGAGGAATGAAAAATTACAAAAATAACCAAACTTTAGTATACTAGAAAAATAATTTAAATAAATTATTTTTAAGTTTATAAAAATGTAGGAGCCTGAACTGTTAGAACTTTATTTTTTTCTGTCCCCGTTTTAAAATTACCTATGACTATATGTTCCAGTTGTACTTTTGTTTAATAAGCTTTTAGAGTTACCCAAGAAATAGATAATACAACATTAATGCTTAAACTGAATAAAAAGAATATTATGATCAACGTTGTTGCAAACTAAAAAAAACAGAATACAGTTATCTTCAGTTAAATAATCATTTTAAATAACGCACTGAAGCAAATCTGAAAATTGCTTACTCACCAGAACAATTAGTGCAATTAATAAATGTTTAGGTTCATTGAAATATTTCAAGAAAACTTTTGTGAGAAACCTTTTGTAAGCACTTCAATATTATAAGTCTTTAGTAAACACATTTTAAATTTTGAACATTGAACTCAGGCTTAGAAAGTATGTATAGTTAAAGATTTAGCGTTATTTCTATCGTAATTTTTTTTGAAGCAAAATAAAAAAACTGAAAATAATTAGTTTTGTAGAATGGTCTGGTAATGTACTCATCAGCACAAAAACACCAAATTAGCTCGATAAATTATAAAACTCACTTCATGTACAGGATGTAGTAAACGCAGATTCCGAGCGACCACATCCTCATGGTTTTCTTCATCTCGCCAGCTTTACCGATTGATAAAAACTCGGCTTCCGAATAACACCAGCTGTACCTAGTTGGTCTCTCACTTTCTTCAACATTTCCCATCTTCACCACCATTCTAGAAAAAAAAAAACTTTAAGCTGAAAATGAGCTACTAATTAAACTAAGTAAACCACGTCATACAATTTCAAGTATTCAAAAATGTGAATAGTGATTTTTGTTCGTGATCACTTTACGAAAGAAACTAAAATAACATTTAGAACTACTTTAAAATAGTTTTTTTGTGACTTTTGTTTTGCCACACTGAATAACAAGCACAAACATGTTGTTTCGATCTACGAACAGTCCTTCCACAATCGCTTGCTTACCCTTGTCCCCCAAACTTGCTTCGTGCTTTTTATGGTAATCTCTCACTTGTTCTATCACCTGCAGGATCCAACACAGTTTTTGTTTTGCATCTAAGCGTTGAAGTGTATTTTTAGAACATTTTTAAATATATCTTTTGTTTACCTAGTAACCCTTGTCAACGCGTTTACAAACGAATAGTTATGTCTTGGTTAACAATTTATTAACTGCTTCATATATAAAAGGGTTGATCATGCCAATTCGATCATCAGACCACAAGTTTCGGTAGACTGAGACCGGTTTCGTCCTTATTAGGACTCATCAGTCAGTCACAACCGAAAAACTTGTAGTCGTCAATCTACAAACGGTTTATCATGCTTTCGCAAGGACGAAACCGGTCTCAGTCTACCGAAACTTGTGGTCTGATGATCGAATTGGCATGATCAACCCTTTTGTTAAGTTTGAGCTTGTCTCACGGCAAACGAAAGTCCGGACTTGTTCTGCAGACTTTCGCCGATTTTGTTGATTGCTTCATATATAGATAAAGCAGTAAAAAAAAACAATGTTTAGCTAATGTTTGATAATCATGAAATTAGTAAACTACAGTTTTCATAATTTATTTTCTACAGATTGCAAAAAAAAAAATTTGAATAATTTTGCAATAATTTCTGGTCTTTTATTTGTAACACTATTTTTGGACTTAACTTTGAATTCATTATAAAATTCTTACCAAATCTGCTAGCTATATAAAAAGTCACAAAATTTTAACAATAAACTACAGTTTTTATTCATTAATTCAGTGTTTACTTTTTCAACTTGGTAGCATAAAAAATGTTGATTTGTAATTATAAAATTTCTACACTTATAAGAAACATATGTATCTATTTAAGTTTCAAAAATTATATTAAAAATGATAAAAAATTATTTGTAGAGTACATACACTTAGAACAAAATACACCTGTTGAAACATATTTTTGACTTTACGAAATATAATTAAAAACAGCAATTGAGCTAATGTACTTAATATTAAATAAGAATCCTACTTAACTTACCTAATTAAAATTGCTTACATAGTTTTTTATTTCTTTAAAACAAATAATTTAAAAAATAAAACAATGTTCACCTGCAATTTTTAGGTGCGTTTTAATAGGCAACAGACCACCATTTATCTGATTAAAAAAGTTAACTTCCATAATAAGCTCTTGTAAACTATCCTGGTGCTTGTGCAAAATACTTTTAGATTAGGGAGTTTTTAGATAAATTCTTCTGTACAAAATGATTTTTTTACTTATAAAACATTACATCAGTAATTTTATTTAATTAATTTAAGTACTGGTTGTACTGTATATATAATTTGTTTTGATTAATTCTCAACTGTGAATAATTTATCACTGTTGCAATAAGTAGAGTGACAAAGTATTAAAAAAAAAACACACTACTCTAAAGGGAAAGAATACTGAATAAAAAAATTTTAAACGATTGAAATAAAAAAATTAAATTTGTTTACAATGATATCTATAACTTTTTACAGGAAACATTACATTGGTAACTTTTATCATATCTTAAATATTTTAATATCTTAAATAAAAAAAAAACCTATAGTTAATAAAAATTATTAGTTTCCTATAATAGTATTAATAACTCTTTTCTCAGAGATACAGGTGTAATCTTTAATGTAACCAAAAAGAAAAAGGAACTAGCAAATCAAAAATACTTCATTAAAGTCTTTTTTCTTAAAATGTGATAGAATAAAAGAATGTAAAATTCTAGCTTTTAGTAAAATATGTAATATTAACTTCTGAAGTTAAAAAAGAAGTAAGCTTTTTATGAAAACTTAATCTTAAACAAAACTAAACAGTCTTGTTTTTAAAATTCAAACAAAAAAAAAGTTTAAGGTTAGAAGTATTATAGGCACTTGGTGGGATGTAAAATTCAAACTAACTGTGCTTTTTGTAACTAATTTGAAACGATACTATATATATATATATATATATAATCTTCAAGAAAAAATACACTGAAAGTACAATCAAAGCAAAATAAATGTAATAGTTTTATATGCTAAAATTATGAATGATAGTTAACTTATACTTAATCTAAAGTTAAGCAAAATTAAAATACAAAAGTATGAAAATTCCATTAATTTTATTTAATAGTTTGTCTTGACCAATTTCAACATCCTTCAACTACACAATGATTTCAAACAAGCCTTTATAACAGTATAACATGTTGCATCAGCCAACTGTTTGTAATTAAATTTAAAAAGTTTATTGTTGTAGGTATTACTTAGTGGAATTAATTCATCATAATTTTTTAGCAGCATTATCATATAAGTAGTAAAAAATGTAATCTTAATAATAATGATCTCAAATTAAATTTTCACTGTTTAAACTTGTTGTTTTATTAGGAAGTGACATTTGTAAATTAACGTTATAAGTTTAAATTAATTACAAGAGTTTATATTAGAAGATAAAGTATTGTAATTGATTAAGTTTTCTAAGGTTCACTTTATTTAATAGTAATTACTTTTACAGAGATTTATAAAGTTAAAAATCGTTGGTAAATAGGCATAAAAGTTTAAAGGTTTTACTTTTTCAGTAAAGTTTAGTAAAACTATCATTAAAAAACAAATTTAAACAAGAGTCTTTAAAAGTTCTAAAGTTATTTTTAGTAATTGTTAGTTTTAAAAGTAATTTTAAAACCTATTCGCCAAAGATTATTACTTTACTAAAATCACTGCACTAAGTTTACAAAAATATATTGTCAATCTTGGTAAAACAAATAATATTTAAAGTTTTATATGTTAGTTTGTACCAAGTTGCAAAAAACTATTTAACTAGCTTGCTTCTTAAAATGTAAAACTAGATTTCATTTCAACGTTTTCCAGGAACAAAAGTTTGAAGAAAAAGCTAAGTCTAAAGGTAGCCGACCCAAAAAGACTACTAACAGTAACATCACCATTCAAGACCAAAATCAACTTGGTTCAACAAGTTCATTTTGCTTAAACAACAATGATATGTCATATGGTAAAACTAGAACTTCTCTACAATTAAGTGAAAATTATGTAAGTCCCAAAATAAATAATTCCACGAGTAAATAAATATTAAGCTTTAAGTTTAAACTGTATGTACTGATGTAACTTTTTTTAAATGACTATAATAAGAGAAGTAAACAGTATTAATCTGAATAACTTTTTGCTTTTTTATGACATAAGTTCTTTTGTTTTACGTATTTTATCCCACAAGACAAAGCTAAATAAAGAATTAACATATAATGAAATAAGCTGTTGATTTACAGAGTTTCAATAGCCCGTTACCATCAGGCATTTCTAACAGTAAAGGAGATGCTGATTGTGTCCAATCTGTTAAGAAAAAGTCTGTTTTGAAGACAAACCCGTTCGTCATAAAATGGTTGGTAAATAATGTGGAATACAAAAAAGATGCATTAAAATATTATAAAAGTCAGTCTAGTATGAAAAATGTATTAAATTTGTTCTTAAAGTGTAAAAAACCCTCACATTATACTTACCTCTGTTTTTACCTGAAACTTTGTTTTATCAGCATTTTCTGCTTACATATTTAATTGAGTTGTTTTGAATTATAACAAACACATAGTCTAGGATATAATGCTTTTTTTTTACTTAAAATTTTTTTTCACTTAGTCACCTTAAACTGTTTTCAGTATAAATAAAACTTTAAATTAAATCTTAACTTTAGGGGTGCGTCGGTTTCTTACCACGTTGGTTTAAAAATTAAAAGAAACTCACCCGAAAACAACAAAAAGAAAAACGAAGCTCGCAGTCATTCAGCTATGGTAGAACGTAAAATCACTACTAGCATAGAGTTGCAAGACAATACTTCAGGTTAGTGTTTAAACATTAGTTGAATACGTTAAAATAACAAGAAATATAAACTGTTTTTAAATTAATTACATTTGATATAAAAAATATAAGTTGTAAATTATTTAATTTCATAAAATAATAAAAATGATCTTTAGTAATTAATTTATTTTAACCACAGTAAACGATTCTCTGAAAAGAAAATTTTACGAAACAAGCCAAAAAGAGCATGTTCACTCTGGTAAAAAATGCTTTTTGAGAATAACATACCTACATTGTGAGCACGAAATAACTTGATAAAGACAAGGAATGCCTAATTTTTACTGTTTTTTTTTACTTTTTGCTCTATTTGTTTTCATTTTACGAGTTTTAACAATGTAAGCAAACATTAGACACGTGATATTCTTCTTTTTACTAAACCGAATAAAATTTGACACTGCAAGTAAACATTATTTTTCGAAAATGGTCCAAAAATAAAACGTAATATATCAAAGTGTTTTTTGTTTTTGTATAACTTTTTTACCATTGTTTAGCAAAGAGCTTTTTATTTCATAACGTACTAAATAAAAATTAAAAACAACTTTTGATTTTATGATACGTTTGTTCTGTTTTTTTTTTTTTTTTTGAAATCTGCTTTTCTTAATAAACTATATTGTATACTATTTATATTATAATATAACTAAACTACAAAACAACATATACAATGTTGACATAAAATATTTAGGTTGATGTTCACTTAAGAGTATATTTTTCATCTGCTACTTAGATTGGTTAAACAAAAAGCTTGAATTTTAACTTCTACAAGATAAGCTAAAATAAAGCTTTATATTTTTAAATACAAACAGAAAAAAATCTGTTGTAAAAGTCATTTAAACACTCTTTACAAACTTTTAATTTAAAATTAACTTAAATAAATCCAGAAAAAAATTGATTTTTAAATACAAATTCCGATGCTCACTTTTCAGTTATCGTAGGCTATCAGAGCAAAAACTAAAGTAAAGTTTCACAAAACTATTATTATAAATATACTAAAATTTATATTAGAATTGTACAAAAAACTCAAACCCGTAATCAACAATGTTAGGTTAATTAAAATGTGCAACCTATTTGTAAACAAAACTACCTTATCTAGTTTTTAATTGTTTAAAACACAACTTTGTTTTTTGAATTATTATTTTAAAAATTATATTGAAAATAAAAATTAAAAAACCTCAGTAAATTTATTTATCTATTTATATAAAACTTTTATAAGGCCCATATACTTGACAACACGTGAGGAGTCTAAGGTTCTAGATAAACCACTATACGAGTTAAAAAAATTGACACCAAGTAAAAAAAATACATTGGTATTTTTATGCGAGCTTTTTGCTGAAACTTGGTCACCCATAAATTGATATCTACAAAAAGACTTGCCTTTTATATTGTAATTATATCCATATATTACTGGTCACAAAAGTCAAAAAATAGTTTAAGTAATAACTGATAACTTTGAACCTTATACATTATACTATGAAACAGTAATCAAAACTACAAATACAATAAGTAAAACTACGATGATCATAAACATATAAAAGCTTCAGAAAGTTTATTTTCAAGCTTAATATGAGCACAAAACCCAGTAAATGTTTTAAACTTAAGCTCTAAAATTGTTAAGTTCGTTGAAATAAACTTCTTGTTCTGTTAATACAACGTAAATGCACTTCCTTCATTGTAAATTAACACTTTAAACTGTAATTCATAAATTGTTTAGTTGGTTAAAAACATCTTTTGTTTTCTGAAAGCTTCTGATAAAAATATTGGTATAGTGTTTTCAATTTAATTTAATTATTTTTAGTTACTAAAAATATTCTTAAAGCCTTTGTAAAAAACGGCTATCAATATAAAAATAAAGAACTAGATAAACTTTAAAATGCAGACTGACTTTAATTTGGTATAATATTTGGTTTTAAATTAGTTACCATATTTGTTGTATTTGAACATGTATGTAGATATAAGTTATTAATTTTAGTTAATATAAATCCTAGTTTGAACATATCACACAAAAAGAAATTGAAAAAAAGTTTAATTTAAATGTTAATTAATTTACCTTTACTCAACTTTTTAAAACCAAGAGTAAAGGTTTAAGTTAAGATATGACTTAAAACCATATAAGTTAAAATACTTTACTAGACTGAAAGCAGAAAAATAAATTTAAAGTCCTTGTGTAGATTTTATTTAACTATTGAACATATATTTTAGATATTAAAAAATAACTAACATTAACAAAACTGTGCTTTAAACTTTTGCTGCATAAAATACCAGCTACTTATTGAAATTTCTATGTATCTTATAAAAAGTAAAAAGAATTAAATACCATCATGTTTGCACATTAGCCTTTTAAAAAATAACATGTAAGTACAGATGACATTTTTCGAAAGCGTTACAAAATTAACAAATAATTATTTATGTTTAGCACCAAGTTTTAAACCCTGGATGTGTTATTCAATTTTTAATAAAAATATTTTATTATAATCTAACTATATATTTTGAATTTTAGACCATCTCAGCATGAATATCAAAACTAAATTTTCAACCAAAGTACTTTTATTTATATAAAACTTTTCGAATATCTTTCAAAATTTATATTGTAGCTATAATTAAAATTGTAAAGTGTCACCCGTGCATAATAATCACTAGTTCAAAATAGGAGCTTGTGAATTTCTTACTCGTACATATACAAACACTTATCGCAACAAACTAAATAAACAACAATGTTTCATATATCACATGAAAAGCCTCCGGTACGATTCCTCGAGCTCCGTGTCTTCGTGCAGCGGTTGAACCCAAAAGTTTTCTTCGCAAGGAGCGCATTTTTCCTGATACTTCAATGTTCGCCTAACATCGCCACCCCTCCTTGAACTGTTTCTCGTTCTTTTGTTCCGCCCGTCTCTCCCATCGAATTTCCTCGGCGTCTTTGGTTTGCGCTTGTTTCCAACCTTTTTCCAACCGCCGTCCTCGGTCGGCGGAAGGTTCACCTTGCAGATTTCGGCCACGGTCTCGCTCCTCTTCACTCTCTCGATCTCCTCCAGCATGTTGTCGCGCAGCTCCTCGTTCTTCTTGAAAGGCAGGCACGTGTCGACGCACTCGCGCAAGTGCTCCATCACTCTCCCGTACATGTCGGCCTTCTCGGTCATCCACGACAGCGCGCCCTTGTGGCAGAGCATTTGGCGCACGTAGGAAAGCTTGTTTGCCTGCTCACGCGGAACGGCGTCATCGGCGACGATGCACGTTTTGGCGAAGTTCAGCAGCCTGTACGCGTCCACTTTCTTTTCTACGGCGGTTTCAAATCTCTCGTTTACTACTTCGTAAACGCTGCACAGCTGCTGCACACAATAGAAAGTAAACTTGTGTTTTCCATCGACAGCCCTGCTTGCTTTACCAGGAAACTTGGAGATTTCCTGTTCCGCGTTCAATAGCCTGTTCCAGTAAGTAATAGCCAGTTTTTTCTCTTTTTCTCCGAATTTCACTTTGCAATAATCTCCGTTGCCACAATCCGGATCGCAATCGTAGTCGCACTGACTGTATTTTAAATATTCGTAAGTATAACTGTAAAAAATGTGGCACCACTTATCAACCATAATAGTCATTCTTCCCAGCTTTTTGTCGCTGTGTGCTTGTTCGTAAGTTTTTCCTCTGACCTCGTTCAAAGCGCTTTCGAGGCTCTTCTCACCGCGCACTGCTCCGTATTCTTTCGGGTCTTCGTCCTTCAGTTCTTCCACGATCTCGTGCACGAGCATGAGCATCGACGTCTTGATGTACGGAGCTATCTTCTTCATCAAAAGCGCAAAAACGTGGTGCACTCTCATCAGCCTTTTGGTGCCTTCTAATTTCTTTTCCTCAATTTCTTCCACGGACAAGCCTTGACGTTGATTCTCAAGTTTATCTATTTTAGACAAGGGCTCAGGCTTTTCCCCGAACATATTTCTTAACATAAAGTTAAATTTTCGTTTTTGAAACCAATCCAGATTATCTATACCAATTCTTTTGAGGTCTTCATACTCCTTTCGAGCAGAAATCAAATTGAGATTTCCGTGGACGTTGTTAGTATTCAGATTACTCAGAGGCTGCTTTCTTTGAACGTTAGGTTGCTTCAAGCAGTCCAGATCGTTAACATCTGCATACAAATCTCTATTATCACTTTTTTGATGCTTGAACTTGATATGTGTGGCGCTTTTATTTCTCAAACATTTATCTTTTATTTGTCCGTGGAACTTCTCCCCTAAGACAATAAGGGGTTTGTGATTATGGGCGCTTTTCAATGCTAGTACTTCGTTCCATCCTCCTACAAAGTTATACAAGTTTAAATAAGTCAATAAGTTGTAAGAGACATAATATAATATAAGCAGTTTTTAACTTATAAATATTGAAACCTCAATTTTATATTATAAAATTTTTCTAGGTTTTATAAATAGATACATTCTACTTTTGTAAGATTTTACATGCTAAAATGGTCTACAGAATAAAATCTTTAACATAAGATAAACGATTATATTCGAAATTTATCACCGAATAAGAAAGATATAATTTGAATTTTTTACCTGTTTTTAATTTAACTAGAAACACACTACTTTTTAGGCTAGAGTAGTTCTTATTAAGTTCATATCTGCTATTTAATATCGTACCACATCTACTTAACACAACTTTGAGGATTTAAACTAAATTATACAAGTTTTAAATGGTTTTTAAATGATAATTGAAGCTAATTTTTGTTAATAATATAATACTTTTTATTGCGTAAAAAATTACTCTTTTAGATTTGACTATTCTGATTTCAACAATTCCAATTATTTCAAATCAAAAAATTGAAGGATTAATAATACGAAATTGTCTAAAACTCTTATAAAACGTATATATTTAAACAATAGCTTTATGATTGTAAAAATCAATAATAAAGTATACTATGTAACAGCAATTTAGTGTCTTTAAGTACTTTTAACTATATCTTGATAATAATGTGGAATTAAATAAATATATATACCATAAAGGATTTTTATTGTCGTAAATGTTACAAATATTAGAAAAAAGGTTCAAATGAGATAATATTGAAAAAAGAACATAAAGATAAAATTTACTAAAAGAGTTTAAATTATCGTTATTTTAATCGTAGTCCAGTGAACCCAAAATGCACCAAATTTATGTTTGTTTGCAAAACTCTTCTCTAATATAGACTCTTCTTATTTTAAGTATTATATATATATATAAACTTTAAGATTTTGCAGTTCTATCTTTTAAAAAGGTTCTTTTTAATGGTTAGATAAAACGTGCCTAGTCTTGACGAAGAAAGTTCAATGAATTATAAGTACTATATTTGCTGAAGTAGTTAAGTTTATAACGTATTCGTCAATACTATGCATTACAAATATCGGACACTATATCATTTAAAACTTAAAACTATTTAAGTTTTAAGCTATACAACTTTGTCATCTTAAAATACATATTAAAAGTTGTTCACACTACAACATACGCACTTTCGCTTAGACATTCTTTGAAATTTTCTATCAGCTTGTCAAAGCTCGGCTGAAACTTCTTGAATCCATAGAAAAATGAGCTGAGAAAATGACGGAAGGTTTCTAAAACCTGGTGCTTGAACTCGAACTTGTTGTTGAAAAACCTTCGATAAAAATAGAAAAAATAAGTAACCAACAAATGGTATAACAGCAAAGTAGTCATTGGCTTAAGTATGCAATTTCAACCTAGTACAAAAGTGCGTAGGTACGAAAGCGTACTAATATGGAAAATACCATAAGAGCTACCTTTTGAAGTCTTCGTCTTGTTTGGTGTCTGCATTGTTCCAAGGAAAACTGGAAATAAAACAGTAGGTTAAGAAATATTCTTATTAAAATTTTTTAAGATTAACTTAGTTTATGTTTTATATCAATTTTTTTCCTATAAAAGCGAATCCAATTTAAACTGTGACAATTAAAATTCCGGCACATCAAGTTGATAATAAGTTATGAAGAGAAAACATCTTAAAAACTGTCCTAAATTTTAAAATTATAAAAATGAACCTAAAAGGCTAAATAAAGGTATATTAGTTTTTAATGAAAAACTGAAAAGTTAACATATTAAAACAGGCTTGAAGAATTACTAAAAATAATTAAGTTTTAGTATGCTCGAACACATATTTAACTAAATTATTTTTACTTTAATAAAAATGTTCGAGTTTCAACTATTAGAACCAAATTTGTCTTGCACCATTTAAAAGTTAATTATGATTATATCTTCAGTTGTACTTTGCTAAAATAAACTTTAAGAGTTACCTAGGAAAAGCTAATACAACAATGATTCCGAAACTGAATAATAAAAATACTATGGTTAAGGTTGTTTAAAAATACTAAAAAAAAGATAACATATATTTTCCACTTGAATAAATATTAAGAAAGCTCAAACGCGTGTTTAAGAAAAAATGCCTATCTAAAGAGTGCGTATTCACCAAAACAATTACTGCAATTAATAAATTGTCAGGTTTATTTAAATGTTTCAATAAAACTTTTGAAGAAGACCTTTTGTAAGCAATTTATTATCATAAATGTTTAGTTAACAAAATTTTAAATTTTAAACATTTAAAATGGCTTAAAAAATAAATACAATTAAAGAATTAGCGTTATATATATCGTAACATTTTTATATCAACAGTAAACACTGAAAACAATTATTTTTGTAAAATGGTCTGGTAATGCACTCATTTGCACAAAAAACTTACCAAGTTAGCTCGATAAATTATAAAACTCACTTCATGTACAGGATGTAGTAAACGCAGATTCCGAGCGACCACATCCTCATGGCTTTCTTCATCCCGCCAGCTTTACCTTTTGATAAAAACTCGGCTTCCGAATAACACCAGCTGTACCTAGTTGGTCTCTCACTTTCTTCAACATTTCCCATCTTCACCACCATCCTAGAAAAAAAAAATCAAGTTGAAAATGCGCTACTAATTAAACTATATAAACCATGTCATTCATTTCTCATTATTGAAATATGTGACTAGTGAGTTATGTAGCTAATCACTTTATGATAGAAACTAAAATAACATTTAGAACCAATTTAAAAAAGTTTTTTGAGATGATTTTTTTTGCCGCACTGAATAACAAGCACAAACATGTTGTTTCGATCTACGATCAGTCCTTCCACAATCGCTTGCTTATCCTTGTCCCCCGAACTTGCTTCGTGCTTCTTATGGTAATCTCTCACTTGTTCTATCACCTTCAGGATCCAACACAGTTTTTGTTTTGCATCTGAGCGTTGAAGTGTAAATTTTAGATAATTTTAAAAATATCTTTTGTTTACCTAGTAAACCTCGTCAACACGTTTATAAACGAATAGTTATGTCATTGTTTACAATTTATTAACTGCTTCATATATAAATGTAGCAGTAAAATAAACAAGGTCTAGCTAATATTTGATAATCAAACAATTGGTAAACTAAAGTTTTCATAATTTATTTTCTAGAGATTGCAGAAAAACTTTGAAACAGTTTTGCAACAATTTCTGGTCTTTTATTTGTAAAACTATTTTTGGACTTAACTTTGAGTTGATTATAAAAATCTAACCAAATCTCCTAGCTATATAAAACGTCACAAAATTTTAAGAACAATCTACAGTTTTAAATTCAGTGTTTACTATTTCAACTTGGCAGCATAATAAGTGTTTATTTATAATTATAAAGTTTCTACACATTTAAGAAACTTACGTATCTATTTTAACTTCAAAATTTGTATTTTAAATGACAAAAATCTTTAATGTAGAGTACATACACTTCAAACAAAATACACCTCTTGAAACATATTTTTGACTTCACGAAATATAATTAAAAACAGCAATAAAGCAAATGTACTTAATATTAAATAAAATCCTACTTAACTTACCTAATTAAAATTGTTTACATATTTTTTTGTTTCTTTGAAATAAATTATTTAAAAAATAAAACAATGTTCACCTGCAATTTTTAGGTGAGTGTTAATAGGCAACAGACCACCATTTATGTGATTAAAACGGTTAACTTCCATAATTAGCTCTTGTAAACTATCCTAATGTGTGTGCAAAATACTTTTAGTTTAGGGAGTTTTTAGCTAAATTTCTCTATACACAGAATGCTTTTTGTTTTAACTCATGTATCATTAAATCAGAATTTTAATTAATTAATTTAAGTACTTGTTGTACTGTATTTATAATTTGTTTTTATTAGTTTCTGTTTAAACTTTGTTAAAACTGTGAATAATTTACCACTGTTAGAATAAGTAGAGTGACAACATATTGAAAAACAAACCACTACTCTAAAGGGGAAGGTTAGTACTACATATTATTTTCTTTAAGAGTTTAATGGATAATACTGAATTAAGAAATTTAAAACGATTGTAATAAAAAAATAAAATTTGTTTAGAATGATATCCAATACTTTTTACAGGAAACATTACATTTGTAGTTTTTATCATGTCTTATGTATTTTAACATTTTAAATAAAAAAAAGCCGATAGTAAATAAAAATTATTAGTTTTCCTCTAATAGCCGTAATAAGTCGCTTTTACAGAGATACAGGTATAATCTTTAATGTAACCAAAAAAAAAGCAACTAGTAAATTTAAACTAGTTTCATTAAAATCTCTTTTCTTAAAATGCGATAGAATAAGTGAATGAAAAATTCTAGCTTTTAGCAAAATATGTAATGTTAACTTCTGAAGTTAAAAAAAAAGTGAGCTTTTTATGAAAACTCAATGTTAAACAAAACTAAACAATCTAGTTTTAAAAACTCAAACAAAAACAAATAAAGTTTAAGGTTAAAAGTATTATAGGCACTTGATGGGATATAAAATTCAAGCTAACTGTGCTTTTTGTAACTAATTTGAAACGATACTATATATATATATATATATATATATATAAGCTTCAAGAAAAAATACACTAAAAGTACAATCAAAGCAAAATAAATGTAATAGTTTTATATGCTAAAATTATGAATGTAAGTTAACTTATACTTAATCTAAAGTTAAGCAAAATTAAATTACAAAAATATGAAAATTCCATTAATTTTATTTAATAGTTTGTCTTGACCAATTTCAACATCCTTCAACTACACAATGATTTCAAACAAGCCTTTATAATAGTATAACATGTTGCATCAGCCAACTGTTTGTAATTAAATTTAAGAAGTTTATTGTTGTAGGTATTAGTTAGTGGAATTAATTCATCATAATTTTTAGCAGCATTATCATATAAGTAGTAAAAATGTAATCTTAATAAGAATAATCTCAAATTAAATTTTCACTGTTTAAACTTATTGTTTTATTAAAAAGTGACATTTGTAAGTTAACTTTATAAGTTTAAATTAATTACAAAAGTTTATATTAGAAGATAAAGTATTGTAATTGATTAAATTTTCTAAGGTTCACTTTATTTAATAGTAATTACTTTTTCAGAGATTTATAAAGTTAAAAGTCGTTGGTAAATAGGCATAAAAGTTTAAAGGTTTTACTTTTTCAGTAAATTTTAGTAAAACTATCATTAAAAAACAAATTTAAACAAGAGTCTTTAAAAGTTCTAAAGTTATTTTTGGTAATTGTTAGTTTTAAAAGTAATTTTAAAACCTATTCGCCAAAGATTATTACTTTACTAAAATCACTTTTCATTTACTAATAACTGTTAGCAACTTTTATAAACTAAAATTTCATCTAAGAAAATTATAAGTAGTTTAACAACAAAAAAATAGAGTAAACAGCTAAATAACGATGTTAAATTTCCCAGTAGACGTTGACACAATAAAAAATTTACCAAAACTTTTCAGTTTAAATTATTCTAATTGAGACTAAAGCTTTTGAATAAAACAAGTTTAAATAAAAAATGTTTTTTAACTTTTAAAAGCTTTAAAGTATTATCAAAATAAGAAATCTATAATAAGTCAAAAATGATTGTACAAACAGTTAGCTCATTAAGTTCTGTACTAAATTTCAGCAACATTGCTATTATTAATGTAAAGTAAAATCATTTAGTATAATTCTTAACCTTGAATTTCAATAAAATGCCTTGAAATATTAACCTTAAACTTTAATAAGTTATAATTTGGTCTCATGTTTCAAAATGAACTGACAATAGATTTACAAAAAGTCTGTTGTTTGTTAGGCTTATATTTTAAAGATTACAAAATTTTCAAATAGTTTTATACTTAAAAAATTAATTATCAATAAAAAGGTTAAAAAGTCATCAAAAAATAAACAACTGAATACTTTATTTTTAACTAAAATATAATAATTGATATAAAGTTTTTATTGCCATGATATTTTTTATTCAGTTATATTAGAAAAGCTAACTGATTTAGTTGTATCTATTTAAATCTCTAAAGCTTTGTTTTAGACATTTAAGGTTATAAAGTTTTTTTAGCAATAAAGGCAAAAAAAAACAGAAAGGTTTTTATTTTATTTCTGAGTTGTACAAATCGAATGTACATATTTAACTGTTTTAATCTGAAACTGATATTTAAAAATGAAGACAAAATATAGGTATACAAATTAAAATGAATGTTTTAAACTAAACAAAAAAGAGTTATGTCAAAAACTCACTTCTAAAATTTTTTATTTTAGTCAATAACCAGGTATCAACAATAAACATATTAACAAAACAAATCTGTAGTTCAAGTTTTACTAGTTACCAATTTAAGTAAACTTATAAAATTTAAAAGCAGAAACAAATGTTCAGTTGTTAAGCTGGTTTCTTATATAATTGAATAATGTACACAAAAGATAATATATTTTTACCTTGTAAAACTAAAGCAACCATTTTTATACCAAAAAAGTTAAAAAAAAATATGTCAAAAATGTTATTTACTAATTAATACGTTTGTGTATTGAACTGTTAGAATTGTTTGTATAACGCTAAAAATACATAGTAACTCAAACTCGTTCACTAACCGGTTTAAATTGTCTAATTGAAAAAGCTCTGGGTTGAATTTTCTATAAGAGTAAGTTTTTTATTTGTTTGAAAAGATAGTTTTACTATTGTTAAATTGACTTTATCAAAATAATTATTAAGAATAATGCAAAGAATAACAATTAAAAACAGTCAAAGTAAAGTTAGAAAAAAAAAATAATTCAAGCTTTATCTATTTTGTTAATTAAAGTATTTATTCAATGGTTCAAAAACACAAAAAGAAAAGCAATTAAAACTGGAATATCTGTTATTAAACTATTTTTTAATCTGATAAGTCTTAACAACTTGTATCTAATAAAGTTTACCTGGTTTAGACTGTTTGTAGAAATGAAATATTGTTATAGTTCGAACTTTTATCTTAAAATATCACCTTAATTTTTGAATATTCACTACAACAGCATACTTTAGATTAGAGGTCTTCAAGGTGTAAGAAGACTTTATGGTGTCGAAGTTTATTTTGAAACTTACACCAGACATTCTGGAGTTTATGATGAAATTCGAAAAAGAAGGTCTCTGGATGGTTTTTGAGTAGGTTTGAGCTTGGGGTTTACTAAACTCTTTCGTTCCAGTTCAGTTTGCACAAATTTGAATAACTGCGAATATCGTCACTTCAGATAACTAAAATCAACGCTTAATACATACAAAGTTGATAGAGCTTGTGCCAGTTGATTTTTTAAAATAAAAATTTAGTAAATGTTAGTAATCTACCAGATCAACAAGTTAGGATCTGGGATGCGGATCTAGATGTTTATTTTAGGATAAGGATCAATTTTATAAGTCGAGAACCGGCCGGATCCAAATCTTATTTTTCAACTAGAAACCGGCCGGATACGAGCTCAGATTTTGGTTCTGATGAATCATTACTTAGAACTGTTGCAATTCAAACTTAATTAGCATTAAGTGATTAAATCCAAAGAGTTATTATACGTATAAAACAAATTAGTTTAGTAAATTTTAAAAAGTTATGAAAAATTTTCAAAAATTTAAACTTTTAGAGTTTCAATTGTACGAACTAAAGTAGTAGTGCACTCAAGCTATTTCGCACTAAATTTATTGGTTACATGACAATTCAAATTCGGACAACTCAAATTCCGACAATTCAAACTCTTAAAAAGTTATTTAGGTAACTATATCTCAATAAGTAATACCAATTTGAAAAAAAATAAAATATACATATGTAGATCTTATTAATATCTACAAGCCACTTTTTTATTTTTTGCTAAATGTAAAAATTTTTCAAGATATTTTAAAATTACTAAAAATAACTATACTTTTTAATTTATTTAAGCCATATTTAAAAAAACATTTAATGTTTTGCAAAAAGAAAAAAAGGGTTTGTAGATATTAATATGACCTACATATTTGTTTTTTATATTTGACAGATATACATTACTTTTTTATTTGTGGCCGTTTCATTTTTTTTTTTAAGAATTTGAATTGTCGGAATTTGAATTGTCCGAATTTGAATAGTCGTGCACCCAAATTTATTTACCTAACCATAAAGTAACTCTTATCTTTATCATAAATTTAACCTTTTTTACTAATGGTAAACAAATCTACTGTTTTAAAAGCTCAGAATTAGCAATGGTACGGTTTCAAATCTTTGATAGTATTTTTATAGTTTTATAATGATAGTTTTGTTATTGTTTTAATTCTACTAGTTAATAGGTTTTATTTAACTTTTAGCACTTAAGAGCTCTTTGAGCAGAAATTTGTTTGCCGTACTCAAAAAGACCAAAATAATATTATTATTCATGAAAGCACTTAAGTTCTGTAACATTTTTAAGTTAAAAAAAGCTTAATACTATAATATTTATGAGTATACAAATATTAGTGGATCTTATACTTTTTGACAAAAAGCTCGGCATATAAAGTATTAAAGCTATAGCTAACTTACTAGCATATAACTAATTGCTAATTTTTCTGTTAAATCTCAATTGAAATGCGGCCACCAGAACAAGTGAAAAGAAATTGTAAGAAAGTTTTCTCAATAAAATTATTTAAGTGATTAATTTACAATTTATTGTTTCATATTTACCATTCAGGTAAATTAAATACGCGGATAAATGTAGTAAACCTTTGCAATAAAAGGTCAACTACTAATCCTGAAAAATTACTAACAGCTTATTTATTTGAGCGTGATCGTTATGTTACAGTTCTTCTTATGTAATTGTGTTATATAAGTTAAGTATAGCAACTTACTCACTTTTAGACGTTTTGTTTGAAAATTTTAAAACCTGCTAGATCAGGTTCCCTAGTACAAAAAAAAATGAATACATAACAATAATACATAACCCAACGTTTTATTTAAATTTTATTAGAGAAAAAAAAACAAAGCCGAGTAATTTTTTTTTTAATTGATTTAATAAATAAAATGAAAAAGCAAGTAAAAAATTTATTACCAAATTTGTATACGTTTTTCAGCTCATTAAGCATATTTAGTTCACTCAAACTAAAAAATAATTCTATACGCTAAACTAAGTTATAGTTAATTTTCGTCTAAACAGCTTTATACAAATTTTAATGTTAGAAGTGAGGTAGTTTGACACCGCAATAATACATGGTTTTTCTTAAAGTTTCGCATTCAATTTGAGACCATTCGTTAGTCTCAACATCAAAATAAAAAAGAAGATCCCAACCGACACCAAACATTACCAGCTTGCCGCCGATGGAAAAAATTTCGGCAGGTTCACTCAAAACTAGGTTGCGACCGCCGTATCGACTGTGATCGGGCAAAACCACCGTGAACCTGTTGCAGGTCGAGTCGAAAACTTCGTACCATTCCAAGAAGCCGCCTACGACGAAGAGCTTGTCCTTCATCGCCACCGACTTGTGCTGAAACCTGCTTTCAACCATGTCGGGCATTCTCGTCCACGCGTCGGCCACGTGATCGTACGCCTCCACCGACTTCAGCGATCCCGACCACGGGCCTCCCCCTTCCACCACTCGGCTCTTCCCTCCCGTCGCCACGATTCTTCCTTGGAACACGGCGCAGTCAAAGTTGAACCGCGCCTCGTTCATCCTCGCAACTAGCTCCCAAGCAGCGCATTTCGCGCTGAACTTGGCGCAGGAATTGGTTGCTGTGCGGCGGATGCAACCGCCGACAGCGTAAACGTTGCCGACGAAGGAGCAGGCGCTGAACGTCTTGCGGTCGTCGTGCATGTTCGTCACAACCTGCCAGTTGTTCGTCACGCGCGAGTACTTGTACACGCCTCGTTCCACTCGATCGAGCACGTAAACCTCATCCTTGACGCAAACCGCGCTGCCAAACACCAGGCCCGTTATCATCGGGGGCAGGGTCTTCATGTTTTCGCAGTCGCTCGCGTTCACGGTGAAAGTGTCGGTGACGAGCTTGCTGCCGCGCTTGCCTCCGCAAAACATCAACTCGAAAGCGTTTTGAGTGCAGTACCTAATGTTGGCATTTGCCGACACCCGATCTTTCTTGTCGTCCAAAACTCCCCTGACGACGCCGGCACAACCTTCAACCAGAGGCGATTTTTCTTTCAAAACGTAATTCAATGCGTGATCTGACAGCAAGTGGAGGCGAACGCTCGACAGGAGGCGCCTTGCGTGCTTGCTGCGCTCTGCGACGTTGTGGAGCAGCCAATAGTTGGCCGCGTGGAACACTTCCATTTCCGAATCGATGTTCAGCTCGTCGCTTGAAAGTATTGTTATGACGTGCTTGAAGTCCAGTTCTAAAAAGTCGCGTGAGTCCGCGACGGTTTGGAAGCAGCGTTCGGCGAACAAAAGTGACTTTTCGCACAAATTTTCGTACAACTTTGAGTTTTTAAAAAGCACCGACGTGTAACTTAAAGGAGCCACGCAGTTGACTTTGATGTTGTTTTCTATACTTCTGTAGATTGCTTTTTCTATGTCTTTGTTCAAATAAACATTGTTTGCCTTCACAACTGAGAAAACATTGTCTTTTTGAGTTTGCAATGACTCTAAAAGTGATTTTTAGTTTTTTGGTTATTATAACAGTTAATCATACAACAGAAAAAAGACTAAAAAAAATAAAATTCAAGCTTTAAAAAACTGTTATAATAACAGTTTGAATTTTTTTACGACCCTAGAGTATTGAAAAACGTTTAAGATTTGAGTAGTTATAATAACATAACTAATAACTCTTTAAAAATATTATAAAACGGACTTGTTTAAAATTTCTTTAAACAAAAGTCGTTTTTTATTAAATAGGTTCTCGGTAATACTTATCATACTTTTAGTTTAAAAACAAAAAACTATTATTTCGTAAAACATTTACTAAAATAAATTTTTGTTTTTTTTAGTATGATTGGTCAATATTTATTTTTATGCAGTCTATAGCTTTAACAGTTTATTTTGTACTTTTTATTATCACGTCATATACCAATTATTTTTAAACAGAATAGATTATTTTATGAAGAAAAAATAGTTATTTAATTTTTTGAAAAGTAAAAAAAAATTTAATCAAAAATAAATTTATTCTCACCTGCACTTGGAATATAAGCGCGCTTTCCAATGTTTACTTTGCATAAGTTTAGAAATTCCATTTCACTCTTTTTGCTGCACTCACCCGAGGACGTAAGTTTATATTTTAATATTGTAAGCCTAATCAAAGTTAAACTTCACTTAGAATTAATGATATTTTAAGGTATATTTACTACTTCTAAAAACTAGGAATGACGTTTAGTGGTTATGTTTTATATAAAGGACACATCAAACATTTAAAATAAAGAACATCACACTTTAAAAAACAATTTAGTTGTAATCAAAACTTTTACACAACAATTAAATTTGAAGAATTTATTATAAGTACTTTAAATTTAAACGATAGATTAACAACCTGGTGTTTAAGTAAATACAAGTTTTAAGAAATAAACAGTAGTTTAAAAAGAACTTTACAATCAACAACAAACAACATATTAACAAAAAACGTCAGTTCTGGAACTACATGTGGAACGTCTTGACTAGATTATCACTGCAATCACACTGTGGCTGGTTTTTCATGGTTGCTACTGATCAAGCTGAGAAAAATTTCCTGACTTTTCCTGACTTTTTACCAAAATTTTCCTGACTTTTCTCAATCAGTTTTACTTATATTAATTGTTCACTTAGTTTAATAAAATATTACCCAAACTATTTAATATCAAATCCTTAAATTAAAAATCAATTAAAAAAGAATATACTTAAGTAACTGTATAAAAAGGACATAAAAAAGTAAACTATATATATGTTGTATAAAATATTTCCTCTTATCATTTAGTATAAAACTTGTAACAAATAAATATACTCTTATTTAGTTTAAAAACTTAAGTTACTCTACAAAAAATACAAATAATAAGTAATCTTGGCATATACCTCTCTTATAACTTATCTTATAAAGTTAAACAACTTAGAAAAAATTATATAGAGGTAAAGTATACACATTAACTTCATAAAATATTAAACTAACTGCTTAGTTATAAGAACTTAATTATTTAAACAAAAACCACTTTGATTCTAAAATTATGCTAGATAAACTTTTGTGTATATATCACAGTTTCACTATGGAAGTGTCCTTACTACAGATCCTCAATACTAAAAAGCTTACAAAATCTGCTTGTTTAGGTAGGGTACTTGATCAATATGTTAATAGAAAAATTTTGCAGTTTTATAAAGTATATTTTACTAATTTAAACCAGGTGAAGGCATCGGAAAAAAAATTAAAAATTTTTGTAAATTTCTAGGGAAATTTCGGAAATTTTTTCTGACTTTATAGGATTTTAATTAATTTTTACCATTTGAAGGTATTGGAAAACAAGGAATTTTGTAAATTTAAACTGACAAAATCTGACTTTTTTTAATTTTATCAAATTTCCTGACTTTTCCTGACTTTTTTTTAAAACTCCCCATTTTTTCCTGACTTTTCCTGACTTTTGTCATTTTTAAAAATTTTTCCTGACTTTTCCTGATTTCCTGACTTTTCCTGACCGAGTGGCAACCCTGGTTTATACAGCATTATCTTAAAACTTGCTACAGATCAAACATCTTTCTGGTTTACTGATATTATAATATTTAGAGTTCAACTTAATGGAACAGCAGTGAAACTGGTATTCCAGTACACTTCCTGTTCCTATTATTATCAAAAGGATCTTCTTCTCCCTATTGCTATTAAAAAATTGAGGAAAAGTAACTTTTATTGTCAAACAGTGCAACTTCCCTACTTCTTTAAAGTAACAGCAAAAAAAAAATTATAACAAAAAACACACAAAATTTAAAATTAGTTTTAAAACTAATCAAATAGGAAACATTTAAGTTGGCAGTAATAATAAAATAAAAAGTTTTCAAAAAATGGTTTAAAAGCTGTCACATAAAGAAGTATAAGAGTATTTAAATTTCTTTAAAAACCTCTTTAGAATATTTAATTGATAGAATTTTCAATTTCTAGGCAAAAACATATAATCATAATTATAATGAAAAGAACTTTTTCAACTTAAATTACACAAATTTTTCATGCCTATGCAAACCCCTATCATACAAATTTGAAATATTTTCAGCATGTTACTGGTATTTTTTTGCTTAGCTATTAATAAATATTTTTTTTCTATAATGCTATAATTTCTTAAGGTTCAAGGGCCTTACATAAATTTAACAATGTGACTTAAAATTTGGTCGCCAATTTATTAAACCTAATTCTACTCATACATTGTCAATACTCTTTTTGAGTAATTTGGACTTATATTTTATCAGTTCTATTGTACTTTGTAGAATTTAAATTTGACAGTTTTATTGTGACTTTGTAGATTTAAAAGTTATCAGCTCTATTTTGACTTTGTAGATTTATATTTTGTTAATTTTATTGTGAATTTGTTGCCTTAAAATTTGTCAGATCTATAATGACTGTGTCGATTTACAATGGGACAATTATTTTTGATGTTTGCATTTAACTTCCCTATTGTATAATTTATAAATATGAAGGCTTATTGTCTGATGGTCTATTCAACCTCCTTTGTTTTCTGGTTATGTTTAAACCTCAACGGTTTTTAAAATGGCAAGTAGTAAATGTGAGTATTGCTTCTTAAAAATTAAATGCTACTTTATTGTATGTTTATTTAAAAGTACTTTGAAATAAAATACACTATGAAATGAAAATTATTAAAATATTAAAATGGAGACAAAAATTTTATAAATACTGCCTTAAAAATAAAAAATATATACACAAATAAAATTTGTTTGGGTAAAATACTGTTTTGGTCGTATTTAGTTGTTACCTGGATTACTGCTGATTATTTACCTTTAGGATGCCGGGTAAGGTTATAGTGTACTGTACAACCACACTAAAATCCATAATCAAATTTAAACTTTACTTAGGACTAATAATAGTTAAAGTTGTTCTATACTAATTATAAAAGCTAAGCACGATTTTTGGTGGTTATAATTTATATCAAAGTACATACCAAACACTAAAACATAAAGAACATCATATTCTAGAAAATGCATTAAATTTAGTCAAAACTTTTACACAACGTTTTAATGTACTATGAATATAGTATGAGAATTTATATTTAAATTAAGAATTAACTACCTGAAGTTAATGTAAAAATCAATTATAAGAAAAAAAAAACAGTTTAAATACAATCTTTACAATAAACATTATAAATAACAAATAAACTCAGTTTCTGGATCTACATCTGGAAGGTCTCGACTAGAATGTCACTGTAATTACACTGTGGCTAGTTTATATAGCTACATACAAAAAACGTAATCTTGATTCAGATCAACCTGCTTTCTGGTTGACTGATTTCATAGTATTTGGTGTTCAACTAAATGGAACAGCAGTAAAACTATCATTCCATTTCACTGCCTATTCTTACTATTATCAAAGCGAACCCATATAAGGTATGGATATTTGTACACTTAATTCATTGGTTTTATTCATCATAATATTAAATTATACCTTATTTAGTTACTATCTTATAAAAACTAGATTCTATTTGATACTACTTTATTTAAATCAGGCAAGACAGTATGAACAATGTATCTATTATAAATAAAAAACACAGAACATTATAGAATAAAAACACTATAAACTGAAAATTTTCAAAATTAAAAAAAAAAACTTTTTGACTAAAGATGTTATCTGATCAAGAATAGACATACAAATATAAATAACATGCAGTTCTAAAGAAGTTCAACTAATAACTTTTAGCAAAATTTCAATATCAATTCATTTTATCTGTACCTTACCACATTAAACTCTAAAGAAACTAAATTAATAAATGAAAAAATATAAAATGGACATTTTGGCTTCTTTAGTATATTTCCAAAGGAACTACTTTTTATATACCAATCAGGGCCGTTGTGTGGGCTGGAGCATTTAAGCAGAAATACCTAAAAAAGATAAAAACGTATCAAATTGTTTTAAAACACTTAAAACTAATATTTTTCAAAAAAACTTTAGTTTTTGAACAGTTTGGTTTTGTACTGGTTTTAACTAATAAATTTATTCATAAGTCACTTATTTTCAAAAAAAAACTATTAATTAATTTCGTTTAGCGCATCCGCAGAATAATCTTCCTAAAAACTATTAATATTATAGTGTAATTTAAGTTATATACAATAAACTTGAAAAGTCTAGCTAAAAACAGTTAAGTCATAAAGTATAAAAGTTTGTTAAAAAGGTTAAATTAGAATTACTTTAGTTTACTAACAGTTTGTTGTAATTATAGTATTTTTATTTCACTAACTTAGTTTTTGAAACATATAAAACAAATAACTTTTTTAATTACTTGTAAATTTCAGCACCGCCTGACAAATCACCACGCGTCGCCTCTTATCAAGCCTAACTATATAGCATAACTATAAATACTTTTCCTACCTAACTTCCCCGTTTCCTTTAAATATTCGAGAATAGATTAAAATTCAAGTTTTTATAAACTTCTTTTACCTGATATACTTAACACTTATTATAATTTGGTTCCAAAGTTTATTTAGACATAACTTTAAAAACAGCTGATTAATGTGAGTTTTCTTAACCAGTCCACCTACTTAGCCTACTAAAAAGGTTTGCCATGGTTAAAATATTCTCAATTTCACAAGAATCATAAATAGCTTCATGGTAATGGAAATTAAATTACCGAGTAGAGTTGCCATATGCTAATATTGCCATGCCATCTGAACAGCGAATACTTAATAAACATTTGATGGAATTAAGTTAATATTTCGTGCTTGAGTAATTTGTGGCTTAAAACTACGTTATAAAGCGTAAATCAATAGGGAAGCATAGGGAAGAGTGAGCATCCTCTTACAAAAAGGGGAGGAAAAGAAAGTAATGGAATGCATCTTTCATTTGCTATTCCATTGTTTAAATTTAAATGTTGAGTTTTACAAAACGAGCTCAACCAATGAAGCGTGTTAAAAATACTAATGCATTGCATTGAAAACACGACAAGGGGCGTGTATTGTAATGTAGTGATATAGAATCAATTTTGAGATTTTGCTAAAAGCTATTATTTTACCCTTTTTTAGAACTGCATTTGGACAATTAAGTGAGCTAGCATTTAAACCTCTTTTATGACAGCTAAAGAAAAAGTTGTAAACTAATATATTACTAATAAAATATATCAAGCTTATTCTTCTTTAAATTTAAATTTACAACAGTTTTATTCAGTTGATCATTTTTCTATCTTTATTTTAATTTCTTTTCAAACCTTTGTTTTCCAGCGTATTCAATATCGATTATTATTTTAATCTTTTATTATAACTTACCTAATACTAATTTCAAAATTGTTTTTGACAATTTTTTAAATATTTTTTTTAGTATTATTTGTTGATTTTCTTGGTTTAAATTATAATTAACATAAATTAGTATAAAGTTTTTAAATTTAGACTGAAACGCCAAAACGTTTTCTTGTGTTTATTAATTTACCTAAAGTAGTTTTGTTTAAGCTCAAAATTGCAATTTAAGCATTATATTTAATATACTAATAAACTTTTTTATTTCAGTAGAATACAAATTTATTTTTTTATAGAATTACATATTTTATTATTACAAGTTTGTACTAAAAATACAAAACTAACTGCAATTCAATATTAAGGAGATAAACTAGTTTTAATTTTGTAAAAAAAACATAAGAAACTTTAAAACATGTTTATACTATTTGGTAAGTGTGAATCATAGTTTAGAACTATAAAATGTTTCATGTTAGCATAAAAATAAGTTGAATGTTATTTCTTTACACATTTTTCCGTGACCTATTTTATATGAAGATATCGATTGCTATGGGTAATTGATTAATTTTCACAAGAAAGTTACATTCACCTTATAGCAAGCGAGGTTTGTTGAAAAACATTTGAAGTATGGTTTTTTTATTAACCATGTTGTATTCTACTCGTTATTTTGTAAAAAAAAACTTACTAGTTGTCCTGGATATGATGTAAAACTGTATCCTGGTGTATGACTCGGTAACCAAAATATTTTTTCGTACACCAGGTCCTAGGACCAAATATTTCAGCCCTTTTTTTCGTTTAATAAACTAATACTACTATGTTTCAAAAAAACTTAGTTTTCAAAATTTATTTGTTATTTTTTTGATATTGCTTAAATTACAAATCTTAATATTTAAGAAAACTTGTTTTATGTAAACAACTATGTGAATGTTAATTTATAAAATATTTAATGTTTTTAAATAATACACGGTTTTATTTCGAAACAAAAAACTTATTTTATTAATGTTACACTCAAAATCATTTAATTAGTTAATATACGGAATGGATAGTTTTCAGTATATTCTTCAGTTTTTAATTATTATATATGTTTGTTCTCAGTTATGTTAGAAAAATTTACCTATACTTTATTTTTTAAAATAGAAAATAATTTCTTTGAAAAAAGAACTTGTAGTAATAAAAAAAAATATGGTTTTTTTATCAACTTGTTGATGGCTGTTGTAAATTCAAAGTTTTACTTATCGTTTACATTACTTGTCTTACAATTAGTCAAAGTTTTTAGTAAGTATTAACTCTCTATTTACTTTAAACTAACAAGCTTTTGGTAAAAGAAAACGTTATTCATTCGCTTTTTAACTATTTACTTGTAACTTAAATGAAGTAGAAAATAAAGTTACTTATAGTAAGCAAAATTTTATTCTAAGATTTTTGTTTTGCAGCAACTATAAACAAAGTTGTTTTACACTATTGTGAAAAATTGCTAGTTTTTTAAACTAAGCATTGCACATTTAGAAGATCTTCCCAAAGCAAATAACGTAGTTATTAAGTCAAACATAATTCAATTTTAATACTTAGGAAAAACTGACACTTAAAACCCTACAAGCATAAAATTAAGTCTAATGAATATTTTAAAAACAACTTTATTTACAAAAAAACAACGACGATAGTTCACCCAAAATTTATATCTGAAGGTTTTTATCTATTGTTAGAAATTTTAAAAGGTATAAGAAAACAACATTTTTTTTTTGTTAGAAAAAAATATTAAAAAAAAACTTGTTTTTTTTTTACTTTATAAAACTTAACTATACTACTATAACTAAACACCACTTATATAGTTTCTTGAATTTTTTTAGAAGTTTTTTAAGACCTTACATAGGTTATTGTAATGCTACAACACTTTTATATTTGTTTTAGTTTTACCGTACAAAACTTTAAATCAAAAACTTTAATCTTCAGCCAGTTCAAATTTAAAATAAAGTATTTTTGAAATCGTCATTTTAATAAATTATTTAAAAGCGCTTCAAGTGGGCTCAGTAGAAGGTGTTCAAATTTGAATATTGACCTTATTTTATATATATATATATATATATATATATTGCTTCTATATAATCTGTTTACATAACATTACGAAATCAAGTACTTTTAAAAACAGCAAAACTTACCAACATAATGTAGTACATTAATAAAAATTAAACCTTTTTCAGCAACAACAGCAAAATCTACTTGCGAATAGTAATCCTGAACCAGAAATACTAGATCCAATTAAAGTTGCACGCAGGGATTTCGAAAAAGTCTTGTCAAAGATTCAGGTTTGTTTATCTTTAAAATTTTTTACGAGCATGTTGCTATTAATCACTTAAATTAGTAAACTGTAAATTTCCAGCCATTGAAAATTATAACTTTTTAGAAACAGATACTACAGGAAATTAGATCTAGTAAAAGCAAAGAAATACTTAGAAATACTCTTCTCATTAATGACGAAGTATCCAATCAAACTCAACCAGTTTCACCCAACCGATCAAATTCGAACAACAGTAAAGATGAATATACCAAAAAAGACTTTCTTCTGTTTGTAAAAGAATGTGTAAGTATTTTTAAAAACTGTATGGCTGTTATATAATTTACGTTTCTACTTATCAAAGTTTTATTATTTTTTTTTACTTCAAATTATAACAATTTAATAATCTATACTAAAGCCACTGTATGATAGCAGAAATATTTGTTCTATTAGTAATGTTTTTTTTTTTTTATTATTGTCTTTGTTTTTATTTTTAAGAGTGCATGAAAATCTAATCACTAATTAAATGTAAATGAAATTACAGATAAAATAGAATACTTAATAAACTAACTTTACATTCAGTTGCTTTTTACTGTTCTTTTATTGCTCCAAAGTGATTTTTTTACCGGAGCGGTACTAAAATCATAAATTAATAAATCAAAACTGTATGTACTGATGTGTAAAATTGCGCAACAAAAGATTATTAAGAAAGACTATTTCGCAAAAAGTTACAGATTTAACTATAAACTTAAAAACTCAAGTTAGTGGAAGCGATAAATATTCTTCAAACAATTGCATCATATGCAATCGAAAGACGAGTTACTTATAAAAAGTCACGTCTATAAAAAAGAAAAACATTAGTGTTTAATTTCAAATATAAAATATCGAATCAAACAACTTAAGATTAACTTAAAATCTTAAAACTATCACTGCACTAAGTTTACAAAAGTATATTGTCAATCTTGGTAAAATAAATAATATTTTAAGTTTTATATGTTAGTTTGTACCAAGTTGCAAAAAACTATATAACTAGCTTGCTTCTTAAAATGTAAAACTAAATTTCATTTGAACGTTTTCTAGGAAAAAAAGTTTGAAGAAAAAGCTAAGTCTAAAGGTAGTCGACCCAAAAAGACTACTAACAGTAACATCACCATTCAAGACCAAAATCAACTTGGTTCAACAAGTTCATTTTGCGTAAACAACAATTTTATGTCATATGGTAAAACTAGAACTTCACTACAATTAAGTGAAAACTATGTAAGTCCTAAAATAAGTAATTCCACGAGTAAATAAATATTAAGCTTTAAGTTTAAACTGTATGTACTGATGTAGATTTTTTTAAATGACTATAATAAGAGAAGTAAACAGTATTAATCTGAATAACTTTTTGCTTTTTTATGATATAAGTTTTTTTGTTTTACGTACTTTATCCCACAAGACAAAGCTAAATAAAGAATTAACATATAATGTAATAAGCTGTTGATTTACAGAGTTTCAATAGTCCGTTACCATCAGGCATTTCTAACAGTAAAGGAGATGCTGATTGTGTACAATCTGTTGAGAAAAAGTCAGTTTTGAAGACAAACCCGTTCGTCATAAAATGGTTGGTAAATAATGTGGAATACAAAAAAGATGCACTTTTAGGCAGACGTTTTTTATACGAAAACTACATAGAACATTGCAGAAAGCAACCAATCAAGCCAGTAAGTGATGGAATATTTGGGAAACATGTCAATAATTTATTTCCCAACAGAGGTACAAGAAGATTAGGAAAAAGGTAATTATATCTTTTTAGACAAACTATATTGTATTTTAACTGCAATATTTGCTTACAATATTTAAAATATTATAAAAGTCAGTCTAGTATGAAAAATGTATTAAATTTGTTCTTAAAGTGTAAAAAACCCTTACATTATACTTACCTCTGTTTTTACCTGAAACTTTGTTTTATCAGCATTTTCTGCTTACATATTTAATTGAGTTGTTTTAAATTATAACAAACACATAGTCTAGTATATAATGCTTTTTTTTTACTTAAATTTTTTTTTCACTTAGTCACCTTAAACTGTTTTCAATATAAATAAAACTTTAAATTAAATCTTAACTTTAGGGGTGCGTCGGTTTCTTACCACGTTGGTTTAAAAATTAAAAGAAACTCACCCGAAAACAACAAAAAGAAAAACGAAGCTCGCAGTCATTCAGCTATGGTAGAACGTAAAATCACTACTAGCATGGAGTTACAAGACAATACTTCAGGTTAGTGTTTAAACATTAGTTGAATACGTATGAAATGACAAGAAAATATAAACTGCTTTTAAAAATAATTACATTTGAAATAAAAAAATATAAGTTGTAAAATATTTAATTTCATAAAATAATAAAAATGATCTTTAGTAATTAACTTATTTTAACCACAGTAAACGATTCTCTGAAAAGAAAATTTTACGAAACAAGCCAAAAAGAGCATGTTCACTCTGATAAAAAAATGCTTTTTGAGAATAACATACCTACATTGTGAGCACGAAATAACTTGATAAAGACAAGGAATGCCTAATTTTTACTGTTTTTATTTTACTTTTTGCTCTATTTGTTTTCATTTTACGAGTTTTAACAATGTAAGCAAACTTTAGACACGTGATATTCTTCTTTTTACTAAACCGAATAAAATTTGACACTGCAAGTAAACATTATTTTTCGAAAATGGTCCAAAATAAAACGTAATATATCAAAGTGTTTTTTGTTTTTGTATAACTTTTTTACCATTGTTTAGCAAAGAGCTTTTTATTTCATAACGTACTAAATAAAAATTAAAAACAACTTTTGATTTTATGATACGTTTGTTCTGTTTTTTTTTTTGAAATCTGCTTTTCTTAATAAACTATATTGTATACTATATATATTATAATATAACTAAACTACAAAACAACATATACAATGTTGACATAAAATATTTAGGTTGATGTTCACTTAAGAGTATATTTTTCATCTGCTACTTAGTTTGGTTAAACAAAAAGCTTGAATTTTAACTTCTACAAGATAAGCTAAAATAAAGCTTTATATTTTTAAATACAAACAGAAAAAAATCTGTTGTAAAAGTCATTTAAACACTCTTTACAAACTTTTAATTTAAAATTAACTTAAATAAATCCAGAAAAAATTGATTTTTAAATACAAATTCCGATGCTCACTTTTCAGTTATCGTAGGCTATCAGAGCAAAAACTAAAGTAAAATTTCACAAAACTATTATTATAAATATACTAAAATTTATATTAGAATTGTACAAAAAACTCAAACCCTTAATCAACAATGTTAGGTTATTTAAAATGTGCAACCTATTTGTAAACAAAACTACCTTATCTAGTTTTTAATTGTTTAAAACACAACTTTGTTTTTTAAATTATTATTTTAAAAATTATATTGAAATTAAAAATTAAAAAACCTCAGTAAATTTATTTATCTATTTTTGTAAAACTTTTATATAGCCCATATAATTGACAACACGTGAGGAGTCTAAGGTTCTAGATAAACCACTATACGAGTTAAAAAAATTGACACCAAGTAAAAAAATACATTGGTATTTTTATGCGAGCTTTCTGCTGAAACTTGGTCACCCATAAATTGATATCTACAAAAAGACTTGCCTTTTATATTGTACCCTTATCCATATATTACTGGTCACAAAAGTCAAAAAATAGTTTAAGTAATAACTGATAACTTTGAACCTTATACATTATACTATGAAACAGTAATCAAAACTACAAATACAATAAGTAAAACTACGATGATCATAAACATATAAAAGCTTCAGAAAGTTTATTTTCAAGCTTAATATGAGCACAAAACCCAGTAAATGTTTTATACTTAAGCTCTAAAATTGTTAAGTTCGTTAAAATAAACTTCTTGTTCTGTCAATACAACGTAAATGCACTTCCTTCATTCTAAATTAACACTTTAAACTGTAATCCATAAATTGTTTAGTTGGTTAAAAACATCTTTTGTTTTCTGAAAGCTTCTGATAAAAATATTGGTATAGTGTTTTCAATTAAATTTAATTATTTTTAGTTACTAAAAATATTCTTAAAGCCTTTGTAAAAAACGGCTATCAATATAAAAATAAAGAACTAGATAAACTTTAAAATGCAGACTGACTTAAATTTGGTATAATATTTGGTTTTAAATTAGTTACCATATTTGTTGTATTTGAACATGTATGTAGATATAAGTTATTAATTTTAGTTAATATAAATCCTAGTTTGAACATATCACACAAAAAGAAATTGAAAAAAAGTTTAATTTAAATGTTAATTAATTTACCTTTACTCAACTTTTTAAAACCAAGAGTAAAGGTTTAAGTTAAGATATGACTTAAAACCATATAAGTTAAAATACTTTACTAGACTGAAAGCAGAAAAAAAAAATTTAAAGTCCTTGTGTAGATTTTATTTAACTATTGAACATATATTTTAGATATTAAAAAATAACTAACATTAACAAAACTGTGCTTTAAACTTTTGCTGCATAAAATACCAGCTACTTATTAAAATTTCTATGTATCTTATAAAAAGTAAAAAGAATTAAATACCATCATGTTTGCACATTAGCCTTTTAAACGAATAACATGTAAGTACAGATGACATTTTTCGAAAGCGTTAGAAAATTAACAAATAATTATTTATGTTTAGCACCAAGTTTTAAACCCTGGATGTGTTATTCAATTTTTAAGAAAAATATTTTATTATAATCTAACTATATATTTTGAATTTTAGACCATCTCAGCATGAATATCAAAACTAAATTTTCAACCAAAGTATTTTTATTTATATAAAACTTTTCGAATATCTTACAAAATTTATATTGTAGCTATAATTAAAATTGTAAAGTGTCACCCGTGCATAATAATCACTAGTTCAAAATAGGAGCTTGTGAATTTCTTACTCGTACGTATACAAACACTTATCGCAACAAATAAAAAAAAACAACAATGTTTCATATATCACATGAAAAGCCTCCGGTACGATTCCTCGAGCTCCGTGTCTTCGTGCAGCGGTTGAACCCAAAAGTCTACGTCACCAGGAGCGCATTTTTCCGAATACTTCAATGTTCGCCTAACATCGTTGCCCCTCCTAGAATTATTTCTCGTTCTTTTGTTCCGCCCGTGTTTTCCATCAGACTTCCTCGGCGTCTTCGGTTTGCGCTTGTTAGTTTTTCCCACCACTTTCCAACCGCCGTCCTCGGTCGGCGGAAGGTTCACCTTGCAGATGTCGGCCACGCTCTCGCTCCTCTTCACTCTCTCGATCTCCTCCAGCATGTTGTCACGCAGCTCCTCGTTCCTCCTGAAAGGCAGGCACGTGTCGACGCACTCGCGCAAGTGCTCCATCACTCTCCCGTACATGTCGGCCTTCTCGGTCATCCACGACAGCGCGCCCTTGTGGCAGAGCATTTGGCGCACGTAGGAAAGCTTGTTTGCCTGCTCACGCGGAACGGCGTCCTCGGCGACGATGCACGTTTTGGCGAAGTTCAGCAGCCTGTACGCGTCCAATTTCTTTTCTACGGAGGTTTCAAATCTCTCGCCAACTACTTCGTAAACGCCGCACAACTGTTGCACACAATAGAAAGTAAACTTGTGTTTTCCACCGATAGCCCTGCTCACTTTACTCGGAAACTTGGAGATTTCGAGTTCCGCGTTCAACAGCCTGTTCCAGTAAGTAACAGCAAGCTTGTTTTCTTTTTCTCCGAATTTCACTTTGCAATAAGCTCCGTCGCAAAATTCTGAATCACAGTCGTAGTCGCACTGACTGTATTTTAAATATTCGTAAGTATATCTGTAAAAAATGTGGCACCATTTATCAACCATTATAGCCATTCTTCCCAGCTTTTTGTCGCTGTGTACATGTTCGTAAGTTTTACCTCTGACCTCGTTCAAAGCGTTTTCGAGGCTCTTCTCACCGCACCCAGCTCCGTATTCTTTCGGGTCCGCACCCTTCATTCCTTCCACGATCTCGTGCACGAGCATCAGCATCGACGTCTTGATGTACGGAGCTATCTTCTTCATCAAAAGCGCAAAAATGTGGTGCACTCTCAACAGCCTTTTAGTGCCTTCTATTTTCTTTTCCGCAATTTCTTCCACGGACAAGCCTTGACGTTGATTCTCAAATTTATCTATTTTAGACAAGGGCTCAGGTTTTTCCCCGAATATAGTTTTTAAAATAAAGTTAAACTTTCGCTTTTGAAACCAATCGAGATTATCTATACCAATTCTTTTAAGGTCTTCATACTCCTTTCGAGCAGAAATCGAATTGAGATTTCCGGTGACGTTGTTAGTGTTCAGCTTACACAGAGGCTGCTTTCTTTGAACGTTAGGTTGCTTCAAGCAGTCCAGATCGTTAATATCTGCATACAAATCTCTTTTATCACTTCTTTGATGCTTGAACTTGATATGTGTGGCGCTTTTATTTCTCAAACATTTATCTTTTATTTGTACGTTGAACTTTTCCCCCAAGCCAATAAGGGTTTTATGGTTATGAGCGTTTTTCAATGCTTGTACTTCGTTCCATCCTCCTACAAAGTTATACAAGTTTAAATAAGTCAATAAGTTGTAAGAGACATAATATAATATAATATAAGCAGTTTTATTCTTATAAATATTGAAACCTCAATTTTATATTATAAAATTTTTCTAGGTTTTATTAATAGATACATTCTACTTTTTTAAGATTTTACATGCTAAAATGGTCTACAAAATAAAATCTTTAACATAAGATAAACGATTACACTCGAAACTTATCACCGAATAAGAACGATATAACTTAAATTTTTTACCTGTTTTTAGTTTAATTAGAAACATACTACTTTTTAGGCTACAGTAGTTCTAATTAAGTTCATATTTTCTATTTAATATCATACCACATCTATTTAACACAACTTTGAGTATTTGAACTAAATTAAACAAGTTTTAAATTGTTTTTAAATGATAATTGAAGCTAATTTTTGTTAATAATATAATACTTTTTATTGCGTTAAAAATTACTCTTTTAGATTTGACTATTCTGATTTCAACAATTCAAATTCTTTCAAATCAAAAAATTGAAGGATTAATAATACGAAATTGTCTAAAACTCTTATAAAACGTATATATTTAAACAATAGCTTTATAATTGTAAAAATCAATAATAAAGTATACTATAAAACAGCGATTTATCGTCTGTAAATATTTTCAACTATATCTTGATAATAATCTGGAATTAAAAAAACTTATATACCATACAGGATTTTTATTGTCGTAGTTGTTATAAATATTAGAAAAAAGGTTCAAATGAGATAATTCTGAAAAAAGAACTTGAAGATAAAAATTACTAAAAGAGTTTAAATTATCGTTATTTTAATCGTAGTCCAGTGAACCCAAAATGCACTAAATTTATATTTGTTTGCAAAACTCTTCTCTAATATAGACTTGACTTATTTTAAGTACTATATATATATATATATAAACTTTAAGACTTTGTACTTCTATCTTTTAAAAAAGTTCTTTAAAATGGTTAGATAAAACGTGTCTAGTCTAGACAAACAAACTTCAATGAATTATAAGTACTATATTTGCTGAAGTAGTTAAGTTTATATCGTATTCGTCAATACTATGCATTACAATATCGGATACTATATTATTTAAATCTTAAAACTATTTAAGTTTTAAGCTATACAACTTTGTCATCTTAAAATACGAATTAAAAATTGTTCACACAACAAAATACGCACTTTCGCTTAGACATTCTTTGAAATTTTCTATCAGCTTGTCGAAGCTCGGCTGAAACTTCTTGAATCCATAGAAAAATGAGCTGAGAAAGTGACGGAAGGTTTCTAAAACCTGGTGCTTGAACTCGAACTTGTCGTTGAAAAACCTTCGGTAAAAATAGAAAAATTAAGTAACCAACAAGTGGTATAACAACAATGTAATCATTTGCTTAAGTATGCAATTTAAAAATAGCACAAAATTGTGTAGATAGGTAACGTACTAAAGTAAAAAAATATTATAATAAACTACCTCTTAAAGTCTTCGTCTTGTTTGGTGTCTGCATTGTTCCAAGGAAAACTGAAAATAAAATAGTAGGTTAAAAAATCTACTTATTAATTTTTCAAAGTTAAATTTATTTTAGTTTTTTTACTTACTTCTTTTACTTTTAAAGTGTTACAATACAAATTAAGTTGTGAGAACTAAAATTTCGGCACATCAGGATAAAAAAAAAGTTTTAAGGGGAAACATCTTAAAAAGTAAATTAAACTTTAAAAATATATTAATTAACCTATAAGGCTAATTATTGATAAGTTAATATTGAATGAAAAATTAGATAGTCTTTAAAAAATATATTAAAAGAAGAATGAAAAATTACAAATAACATTTTTAAAAATAACCAAACTTTAGTATACTAGAAAATTAATTTAAATAAGTTATTTTTAAGTTAATAAAAATGTAGGAGCCTGTACTGTTAGAAATTTATTTTTTCCTGTCCTTGTTTTAAAGTTACCTATGATTATATATTCCAGTTGTACTTTTGTCGAAGAAAATTTTATATTTACCTAAGAAGTAGTTAATATATTAATGCTTAAACTGAGTAAAGAGAATATTACGGTCAACGTTGTTGCCGAACTACAAAAGCAGAATACAGTAATCTTCCAGTTGAATAAATATTTTAAATAGCGCACAAAATTGCGTGTTCAACAAAAAAAACTGCGTTTCTGAAATTTACGTACTCACCGGAACAATTACTGCAATTAATAAATTTTCAGGTTCATTGAAATGTTTCAAGAAAACTTTTGTGCAAAATCTTTTGTAGGCATTTTATTATTATAAGTCGTTAGTAAACACATTCAAAATTTTGAACATTGAAGTAAGATTTAGAAAGTATGTATAGTTAAAAAATTAGCGTTAATTCTATCGTAACATTTTCAAGGAAAAATAAAAAAACTGAAAAAAAAATATTTTTGTAGAACGGTCTGGTAATGTACTCATCAGCACAAAAACACCAAATTAGCTCGATAAATTATAAAACTCAGTTCATGTACAGGATGTAGTAAACGCAGATTCCGAGCGACCACATCCTCATGGCTTTTTTCATCTCGCCAGCTTTACCGATTGATAAAAACTCGGCTTCCGAATAACACCAGCTGTACCTAGTTGGTCTCTCACTTTCTTCAATGTTTCCCATCTTCATCTTCAACCTAGAAAAAAAAAATTCAAGTTCGTAAAGGCGCTACTAATTAAACTATATAAACCATGTCATTCATTTCTAATTATTAGAATATGTGACTAGTGAGTTATGTAGCTAATCACTTTATGATAGAAACTAAAATAACATTTAGAACCAATTTAAAGTAGTTTTTTGAGATGATTTTTTTTGCCACACTGAATAACAAGCACAAACATGTTGTTCCGATCTACGATCAGTCCTTCCACAATCGCTTGCTTATCCTTGTCCCCCAAACTTGCTTCGTGCTTCTTATGGTAATCTCTCACTTGTTCTATAACCTGCAGGATCCAACACAGTTTTTGTTTTGCATCTGAGCGTTGAAGTGTATTTTTAGAACATTTTTAAACATATCTTTTGTTTACCTAGTAACCCTTGTCAACGCGTTTACAAACGAATAGTTATGTCATGGTTAACAATTTATTAACTGCTTCATATATAAATATAGCAGTAAAAAAAAAACAATGTCTAACTAATGTTTGATAATCATGAAATTAGTAAACTACAGTATTCATAATTTATTTTCTACAGATTGCAAAAAAAATTTTTGAATAATTTTGCAATAATTTCTGGTCTTTTATTTGTAACACTATTTTTGGACTTAACTTTGAATTCATTATAAAATTCTTACCAAATCTGCTAGCTATATAAAAAGTCACAAAATTTTAACAATAATCTACAGTTTTCATTCATTAATTCATTGTTTACTCTTTCAACTTGGTTGCTTATAAAATGTTGATTTGTAATTATAAAATTTCTACACTTTTCAGAATCATACGTATATATTTAAGCTTCAAAAATTATATTTTAAATGATAAAAAATTATTTGTAGAGTACATACACTTCGAACAAAATACACCTGTTGAAACATATTTTTGACTTTACGAAATATAATTAAAACAGCAATTGAGCTAATGTACTTAATATTAAATAAGAATCCTACTTAACTTACCTAATTAAAATTGCTTACATAGTTTTTTATTTCTTTAAAACAAATTTTTTAAAAAATAAAACAATGTTCACCTGCAATTTTTAGGTGAGTTTTAATAGGCAAAAATCCACCATTTATGTGATTAAAACGGTTAACTTCCATAATTAGCTCTTGTAAACTATCCTGGTGCTTGTGCAAAATATTTTTAGATTAGGGAGTTTTTAGATAAATTCTTCTGTACAAAATGATTTTTTTTACTAATAAAACGTTACATCAGTAGTTTTATTTGATTAATTTAAGTACTGGTTGTACTGTATTTATAATTTGCATTGATTAGTTATCACTAGAATAATTTATCACTGTTGCAATAAGTAGAGTGACAAAGTATTAAAAAAACACACTACTCTAAAGGGAAAGTTAGTACAGAATATTATCTTTTTTTTTTTAATGTAATGGATAATACTGAATAAAAAAATTTTAAACGATTGTAATAAATAAATTAAATTTGTTTACAATGATATCCAATACTTTTTACAGGAAACATTACATTTGTAACTTTTATCATATCTTATATAAAAAAAAACCTATAGTTAATAAAAATCATTAGTTTTCCTATAATAGTAGTAATAAATCTTTTTTCAGAGATACAGTTGTAGTCTTTAATGTAACCAAAAAGAAAAAAGGAACTAGCAAATCAAAAATAGTTTCGTTAAAGTCTCTCTTCTTAAAATGCGATAGAATAAAAGAATGTAAAATTCTAGCTTTTAGCAAAATATGTAATATTAACTTCTGAAGTTAAAAAAGAAGTAGGCTTTTTATGAAAACTTAATCTTAAACAAAACTAAACAGTCTTGTTTTAAAAATTCAAACAAAAACAAATAAAGTTTAAGGTCAGAAGTATTATAGGCACTTGGTGGGATATAAAATTCAAACTAACTGTGCTTTTTGTAACTAATTTGAAACGATACTATATATATATATATATATAAGCTTCAAGAAAAAATACACTAAAAGTACAATCAAAGCAAAATAAATGTAATAGTTTTATATGCTAAAATTACGAATGTTAGTTAACTTATACTTAATCTAAAGTTAAGCAAAATTAAAATACAAAAATATGAAAATTCCATTAGTTTTATTTAATAGTTTGTCTTGACCAATTTCAACATCCTTCAACTACACAATGATTTCAAACAAGCCTTTATAATAGTATAACATGTTGCATCAGCCAACTGTTTGTAATTAAATTTAAGAAGTTTATTGTTGTAGGTATTACTTAGTGGAATTAATTCATCATAATTTTTTAGCAGCATTATCATATAAGTAGTAAAAAATGTAATCTTAATAATAATAATCTCAAATTAAATTTTCACTGTTTAAACTTATTGTTTTATTAGGAAGTGACATTTGTAAATTAACTTTATAAGTTTAAATTAATTACAAGAGTTTATATTAGAAGATAAAGTATTGTAATTGATTAAGTTTTCTAAGGTTCACTTTATTTAATAGTAATTACTTTTTCAGAGATTTATAAAGTTAAAAATCGTTGGTAAATAGGCATAAAAGTTTAAAGGTTTTACTTTTTCAGTAAAGTTTAGTAAAACTATCATTAAAAAACAAATTTAAACAAGAGTCTTTAAAAGTTCTAAAGTTATTTTTGGTAATTGTTAGTTTTAAAAGTAATTTTAAAACCTATTCGCCAAAAATTATTACTTTACTAAAATCACTGCACTAAGTTTACAAAAATATATTGTCAATCTTGGTAAAAT
This sequence comes from Thalia democratica, assembly GCF_965202585.1. NCBI lineage: Eukaryota > Metazoa > Chordata > Thaliacea > Salpida > Salpidae > Thalia > Thalia democratica. The sequence goes on from NC_139165.1 coordinate 89,558,604, forward strand.
AAATAATATTTAAAGTTTTATATGTTAGTTTGTACCAAGTTGCAAAAAACTATTTAACTAGCTTGCTTCTTAAAATGTAAAACTAGATTTCATTTCAACGTTTTCCAGGAACAAAAGTTTGAAGAAAAAGCTAAGTCTAAAGGTAGTCGACCCAAAAACACTACTAACAGTAACATCACCATTCAAGACCAAAATCAACTTGGTTCAACAAGTTCTTTTTGCGTGAACAACAATTTTATGTCATATGGTAAAACTATAACTTCTCTACAGTTAAGTGAAAATTATGTAAGTCCCAAAATAAATAATTCCACGAGTAAATAAATATCAAGCTTTAAGTTTAAACTGTATGTACTGATGTAACTTTTTTTAAATGACTATAATAAGTGAAGTAAACAGTATTAATCTGAATAACTTTTTGCTTTTTTATGACATAAGTTCTTTTGTTTTACGTACTTTATCCCACAAGACAAAGCTAAATAAAGAATTAACATATAATGTAATAAGCTGTTGATTTACAGAGTTTCAATAGCCCGTTACCATCAGGCATTTCTAACAGTAAAGGAGATGCTGATTTTGTACAATCTGTTGAGAAAAAGTCTGTTTTGAAGACAAACCCGTTCGTCATAAAATGGTTGGTAAATAATGTCGAATACAAAAAAGATGAACTTTTAGGCAGACGTTTTTTATACGAAGACTACATAGAACATTGCAGAAATCAACTAATCAAGCCAGTAAGTGATGGAATATTTGGGAAACATGTCAATTATTTATTTCCCAACAGAGGTACAAGAAGATTAGGAAAAAGGTAATTATATCTTTATAGACAAACTATATTGTACTTTAACTGCAATATTTGCTTACAATATTTAAAATATTATAAAAGTCAGTCTAGTATGAAAAATGTATTAAATTTGTTCTTAAAGTGTAAAAAACCCTTACATTATACTTACCTCTGTTTTTACCTGAAACTTTGTTTTATCAGCATTTTCTGCTTACATATTTAATTGAGTTGTTTTGAATTATCACAAACACATAGTCTAGGATATAATGCTTTTTTTTTTACTTAAAATTTTTTTTCACTTAGTCACCTTAAACTGTTTTCAATATAAATAAAACTTTAAATTAAATCTTAACTTTAGGGGTGCGTCGGTTTCTTACCACGTTGGTTTAAAAATTAAAAGAAACTCACCAGAAAACAACAAAAAGAAAAACGAAGCTCGCAGTCATTCAGCTATGGTAGAACGTAAAATCACTACTAGCATAGAGTTGCAAGACAATACTTCAGGTTAGTGTTTAAACATTAGTTGAATACGTATGAAATGACAAGAAAATATAAACTGTTTTTAAAAATAATTACATTTGAAATAAAAAATATAAGTTGTAAAATATTTAATTTCATAAAATAATAAAAATGATCTTTAGTAATTAATTTATTTTAACCACAGTAAACGATTCTCTGAAAGAAAATTTTACGAAACAAGCCAAAAAGAGCATGTTCACTCTGGTAAAAAAATGCTTTTTGAGAATAACATACCTACATTGTGAGCACGAAATAACTTGATAAAGACAAGGAATGCCTAATTTTTACTGTTTTTATTTTACTTTTTGCTCTATTTGTTTTCATTTTACGAGTTTTAACAATGTAAGCAAACTTTAGACACGTGATATTCTTCTTTTTACTAAACCGAATAAAATTTGACACTGCAAGTAAACATTATTTTTCGAAAATGGTCCAAAATAAAACGTAATATATCAAAGTGTTTTTTGTTTTTGTATAACTTTTGTACCATTGTTTAGCAAAGAGGTTTTTATTTCATAACGTACTAAATAAAGATTAAAAACAACTTTTGATTTTATGATACGTTTGTTCTGTTTTTTTTTTTGAAATCTGCTTTTCTTAATAAACTATATTGTATACTATATATATTATAATATAACTAAACTACAAAACAACATATACAATGTTGACATAAAATATTTAGGTTGATGTTCACTTAAGAGTATATTTTTCATCAGCTACTTAGTTTGGTTAAACAAAAAGCTTGAATTTTAACTTCTACAAGATAAGCTAAAATAAAGCTTTATATTTTTAAATACAAACAGAAAAAAAATCTGTTGTAAAAGTCATTTAAACACTCTTTACAAACTTTTAATTTAACATTAACTTAAATAAATCCAGAAAAAAAATGATTTTTAAATACAAATTCCGATGCTCACTTTTCAGTTATCGTAGGCTATCAGAGCAAAAACTAAAGTAAAGTTTCACAAAACTGTTATTATAAATATACTAAAATTTATATTAGAATTGTACAAAAAACTCAAACCCTTAATCAACAATGTTAGGTTAATTAAAATGTGCAACCTATTTGTAAACAAAACTACCTTATCTAGTTTTTAATTGTTTAAAACGCAACTTTGTTTTTTAAATTATTATTTTAAAAATTATATTGAAATTAAAAATTAAAAAACCTTAGTAAATTTATCTATCTATTTTTATAAAACTTTTATAAGGCCCATATAATTGACAACACGTGAGGAGTCTAAGGTTCTAGATAAACCACTATACGAGTTAAAAAAATTGACACCAAGTAAAAAAAATACATTGGTATTTTTATGCGAGCTTTTTGCTGAAACTTGGTCACCCATAAATTGATATCTACAAAAATACTTGCCTTTTATATTGTACCCATATCCATATATTACTGGTCACAAAAGTCAAAAAATAGTTTAAGTAATAACTGATAACTTTGAACCTTATACATTATACTATGAAACAGTAATCAAAACTACAAATACAATAAGTAAAACTACGATGATCATAAACATATAAAAGCTTCAGAAAGTTTATTTTCAAGCTTAATATGAGCACAAAACCCAGTAAATGTTTTATACTTAAGCTCTAAAATTGTTAAGTTCGTTGAAATAAACTTCTTGTTCTGTTAATACAACGTAAATGCACTTCCTTTATTGTAAATTAACACTTTAAACTGTAATTCATAAATTGTTTAGTTGGTTAAAAACATCTTTTGTTTTCTGAAAGCTTCTGATAAAAATATTGGTATAGTGTTTTCATATTAATTTAATTATTTTTAGTTACTAAAAATATTCTTAAAGCCTTTGTAAAAAACGGCTATCAATAAGAAAAAAAGAACTAAATAAACTTTAAAATGCAGACTGACTTTAATTTGGTATAATATTTGGTTTTAAATTAGTTACCATATTTGTTGTATTTGAACATGTATGTAGATATAAGTTATTAATTTTAGTTAATATAAATCCTAGTTTGAACATATCACACAAAAATAAATTGAAAAAAAGTTTAATTTAAATGTTAATTAATTTACCTTTACTCAACTTTTTAAAACCAAGAGTAAAGGTTTAAGTTAAGATATGACTTAAAACCATATAAGTTAAAATACTTTACTAGACTGAAAGCAGAAAAAATAAATCTAAAGTCCTTGTGTAGATTTTATTTAACTATTGAACATATATTTTAGATATTAAAAAATAACTAACATTAACAAAACTGTGCTTTAAACTTTTGCTGCATAAAATACCAGCTACTTATTAAAATTTCTATGTATCTTATAAAAAGTAAAAAGAATTAAATACCATCATGTTTGCACATTAGCCTTTTAAAAAATAACATGTAAGTACAGATGACATTTTTCGAAAGCGTTACAAAATTAACAAATAATTATTTATGTTTAGCACCAAGTTTTAAACCCTGGATGTTTTATTCAATTTTTAATAAAAATATTTTATTATAATCTAACTATATATTTTGAATTTTAGACCATCTCAGCATGAATATCAAAACTAAATTTTCAACCAAAGTATTTTTATTTATATAAACTTTTCGAATATCTTTCAAAATTTATATTGTAGCTATAATTAAAATTGTAAAGTGTCACCCGTGCATAATAATCACTAGTTCAAAATAGGAGCTTGTGAATTTCTTACTCGTAAATATACAAACACTTATCGCAACAAATAAAAAAAAACAACAATGTTTCATATATCACATGAAAAGCCTCCGGTACGATTCCTCGAGCTCCGTGTCTTCGTGCAACGGTTGAACCCAAAAGTCTTCTTCGCCAGGAGCGCATTTTTCCGGATACTTCAATGTTCGCCTAACATCGTTGCCCCTCCTAGAATTGTTTCTCGTTCTTTTGTTCCGCCCGTGTTTTCCATCAGACTTCCTCGGCGTCTTCGGTTTGCGCTTGTTGCGCCTTTTCACATCAGTGAAACCGTCGTCCTCGCGCGGCGGAAGGTTCACCTTGCAGATTTCGGCCACGGTGTCGCTCCTCTTCACTCTCTCGATCTCCTCCAGCATGTTGTTGCGCAGCTCTTCGTTCCTCCTGAAAGGCAGGCACGTGTCGACGCATTCGCGCAAGTGCTCCATCACCCTCCCGTACATGTCGACTTTCTCCGTCATCCACGACAGCGCGCCCTTGTGGCAGAGCATTTGGCGCACGTAGGAAAGCTTGTTTGCTTGCTCACGCGGAACGGCGTCTTCGGCGACGATGCAGGTTTTTGCGAAGTTCAGCAGCCTGTACGCGTCCACTTTCTTTTCTACGGAGGTTTCAAATCTCTCGTTTATTACTTCGTAAACGCCGCACAACTGTTGCGCACAGTAGAAAGTAAACTTGTGTTTTCCACCGATAGCCCTGCTCACTTTACCAGGAAACTTGGAGATATCGAGTTCCGCGTTCAACAGCCTGTTCCAGTAAGTGTTGGCCAGCATATATTCTTTTTCTCCGAATTTCACTTTGCAATAATCTCCTTCGCCACAACCCGGATCGCAATCGTAGTCGCACTGACTGTATTTTAAATATTCGTAAGTATAACTGTAGAACATGTAGCACCACTTATCAACCATTATAGCTTTTTTTGTCAGTTTTTCGTCGCTGTGTGCCACCTCGTAAGTTTTACCTCTGACCTCGTTCAAAGCGTGTTCGAGGCTCTTCTCACCGCGCACTGCTCCGTATTCTTCCGGGTCCGCACCCTTCAGTTCTTCTACGATCTCGTGCACGAGCATCAGCATCGAAGTTTTGATGTACGGAGCTATTTTCTTCATAAAAAGTGCGAATATGTTGTGCACTCTCATCAGCCTTTTAGTGCCTTCTAATTTCTGTTCCTCAATATCATTCTTGTACATGGGTTCAGGATCTTTGTCTAAATCAGTTCGTTCACCTTTAAAGGATTCAGGTTTTTTCTCAAATTTTTCTTCAAGCGTTTCCAACCTTTGCCGTTCAAGCGAGTTAAGTTTATCTCTACCGATTCGTTTAAGACCTTCATACTCTTCATAATCTGTGACATAAGTCATACTGTGATTTATATTGACATTGTTAGCATCAAGCTTATTAAGAGGCTTCCTTTGCACGTTGGGTTGCTTCAAGCGGTCCAGATCACTAATGCCATCATACAAATCTCTTTTATCACTTGTTTGATGTTTGAATTTTTGACGGTGGGTGTTTTTATGTCTAAAACTTATGTTTATATTTTGACCTCGAGATTTATTTAGATGATGCTTTCCGTGATGTTTGTTTGCTATTTCAATACTAGGTTTGTGGTTAGGATCAATTTTTAATGCTTGAACTTCGTTCCATCCCCCTACAAAGTTAGAAATTTCTTAATAAATCTGATAATCTTTGATAAAAAGTGATAAAAATCTTAAATAAGAACTACGTGTAAAATTTAGAAATTTTATAAAATTAAACGTAGATATTTTGTAACTGGTTAAAATTGAAAGTTGGTATTTAGTTAATACTTTTGCTGAATAAGTTTTATTTATCATTGTATATTATACTGTAAATAGATAAATATATGCTACACCAATTTATTAGTAAAGCTTTAGAATATGTTAACCTATGATATTTAAAGTTTATCACTATTAAAGATTGACTACAGAAAACAAGTAATTGTTTTAGGTTAAATAGCTATAGCTACATTCATACTTTCTTGATAAAATTTGCTACACCTACTAATACCAAACTTCAAAAAACACAACATATTTATACTTAATTATATTTCTAAAGTAATATTTTAGTTAAAACTTGTGTTACAGTGTTTATCGAAAGTAATTCCAAAAGATAATAACTTTAATATAAATTTGTAAAAACAAACCATAAGGTCTGAAACCAGGCTTTCTGAAACTTTTATTTTAACGCTTTAATAAACTAAATAAGCTATTCCTTTTTCTTAAGAACACTGCGCGCAATCTTTTTTGTAGTTAACTGTTAAATGACTAACAATGTTGTGTCATTGCGTCACCCCACTATCTACATTTGTGGAAAATATTAACATGCAGAGCTAATTTTAAAGCTGTTTGATTAAACTTATGCTTCTCAAGAGGTTTTTAAATTTTTAAACATAGTTATCAAATTTCAAAAGTGTTTTATAAATTTAAAAAAAAATATTATTCTAGCTGTATTTAGGTTTGTACAGTTAAATTGAAGTTTTTCTTGGTTTTTTAAACCAATTGCCAAGAAGTATAAGTAGTACAACTGATTAAGTGTTGCACACAAAAAATTACACTTATGACCATTAAGGTTAGAAAATATCTGTTTTGGTTACGAAACGTCTTTACTGCTATTTAGGACCTAATGTTTAAGAAACTTAGTATATTTAAAAACAGTGTGTTTTAAATAGTGATATACCGGACACGGATCCGGAATTTTTTTTCAAACTAAGATCCGGCCGGAACCAGATCCAGATATTTTTTTCATATCAAGATCCTGCCGGATCCGAATGTCAGACAAAAATGGCAATATGGGACCGGATCCGGACCCGGACCTTAAAAAACTTTATAAAAAATTAAACTAGCCCGAGACAGCCTAAGATTTTTTAACGAGCAGGGTTGTCACTGTTTAAGTCAAAAAAAAAATAGCTAGAGTAAATATAAACTAGCCTGAGTCAGAATGAAGTTTTTAAAAACTAAAAAAATACTTTAATCTAATAATAAGAAGAACAGCTAGCCGTAAGGTTGACTATTTGGTAATAAAATTTTTAATTTTACAATATAGGTATAGAGTTGCATTTCTGAATTGTTTATTTCATATTTTAAATGTAAACAAATGTAAGTTAGTCACGTGTACAAAATGAGCCAATCACGGTAAGAGTTTAATATTAGCTGACGAAAATGACTCTTTTTAATTTACACAGGGTTTGTTTTTGAAAAAATACTTTTCTTTATGCTCTTTTTTACTAAGTAGATCCGAATCGGCCGGATCTCTGTTAGAATCCGGCCGGAACTGGATCCGAACTTTTTTTTTAAATTATGATCCGGCTGGAACCGGACCCGGATCTTTTTTTTAACTCGAGATCCGGCCGGAACCGGATCCGGATCTTTTTTTAAATCGAGTTCCGGCCGGAGCCGGATCAGAATCTTTTTTTTATATCAAGATCCGGCCGGATCCGGATATCAGACAAAAATGGCAATATCCGGCCGGATTCGGGCCCGGATAGTGAGTCCGGTACATCATTATTTTTAAATTTAGTATTGGTCTAACTTAGCGTAACTAAATCAATTTCTTTACTAAACACATGACAACTTAAGCATAGGTAACATATTTAAATTAACTTAGTTTTAAACAAATACAACTTAAAAAAATTAAAGTACAACATCGAAATCAAAAACATAACATACGAACTTTCACTAAGACATCCTTTAAAATTTTCTATCAGCTTTTCAAAACTCGGTTTGAAGTCCTCAAATCGAGAAAAGAACGAACTGAGAAAATGGTTGAAGGTTTTCAGAACCGATACGTGCTTGAACTTTAAGTTGTCGTTGACAAATCTGAATTTATATACAATTAAAAAATATGTAAAGCCAATAAGTTTCTTATACAACACAGAAATTTTTGGCTGGATTACGTTGTTTGAACCCAGAACAAAAGTGAGTAGCAAAGAAAACGACTTAAATAAAAAACCTCTTGAAGTTTTCGTCTTCTTCAGTGTCTGCCGTGCTCCATGGATAACTGTAAATAACAATATAAATTGATATAGAGTCTTATTTAATAAAGTAATGTACATCTTGAGAGCGTTAAGTTTTTTATAATGCTTATGGAAAAAATAAAAAGTTGACTGTGATATCACTATACTAATTTATCTTTGCTTCGATAATTTTTGGTTGTAACATAAGATTGCTGACTACTAACTACTACAATTCTAAGTGCTTACATTAGAGAATGATTTTTTTTTTCAAAAACTTAGTTGAAACAGGCTAAAACTTGATAGCAAAAAACTTCATGGTTATTGTTGTGTTAGTAAAATGTTGAACGCTAAATCGTTATGTAAACAGTAAAACTGTTGTACTTGCTTAATTTGTTTTAATATTCACAGTATATCTATACCGAGTTAAAACACTTAACTTATTATTTAAAATTTGAAAGTATTGAATGTCGAACAACTATTGTAATTTATAAATTAACATTTTGACAAAAAAAAAACATTAATAAGAAGACTGGTCAGTCAAAAATCAGTTTTCAAATCAGCTCGACAAACGTGTCTCATTCCAAAACTCACTTCATGTTCAGGATGTAGTAAACGCACACTCCGAGCGACCACGTGTTCTTGAAACTCGACAGCTTACGAACGTCTGAATAGCCAGGACACCACGGCTCATACTCGCTCGAACCTTCTTGAAATTCCACCTTCAACATGTTGTTGCTATCCACGGACATTTCTTCAACGGTCGCGACATCATCCAGGCACGCCCACTTTCCTCCGTTCTCCTCCTGATGATCCTTCGCTCGCTCCAACAACTGCAGGATCCAACTCAGTTTTTGCTTCTCATCTTCGAAATCGAAAAGCATAACTTTTAGTGTGTTTATTTAACGTGTCTGCTTTTTACACTAAGTAGATAACTGAATCATATAGTTTTTTGTTTTATTTAAAGGTTTTATAGGTGTTATTTACGATTACTGGATAACTGATTTCCATTTGATAATTTCACAGGTGTTATTTAAAACGTGTCTGTTAATAGTTTTTTAGTACACTTTTCAGGACAATTCATTATTTTAGACTATATACCAGTGGCGTCGCGTGGTATTTTTTTTAGATGGTGCACAATTTAAAAGAATATCAATTATTTTAATAAAAATATGTTTTTACTGTCAAGTTTGAAAACAACTGAACTTTTGCTACACCTGAAGATAAGCTTTGCTTTTAAGGGCATAGGGGGGATGAAACAATTTGATCTTATTTTATGTAGTTTTTACTAAGCTACAAGATGCTTTTTACAGATTTTAAAAATTCAGTATATGTTTTAAGATATAGCCGGTCAAAGTCAAAGGCAACAAAAGGTTCATAATGGGAGGCACAAACTAAAACAGTGTTTTAAAAAATGTTTTAAACCCCCCCCTTTATGCCCTTAACATCTACTTTAGAATTATTTTACTGAAATTACTTTATACAGTTTTAATTTAACTACAAGTCATCTTTTATCAATATAAAAAATTCTTAAAATTTTTGAGATATGGTAATTCACAGTCAGAGGTACAAATGAATCCTTATTTTTATAATATAAACTCAAACAACAAATAAATCAAATCACTAAAATCATATCTTTTTTTTATAAGTTGGCCTCAAAATCTTTAGATGTTTCTTTGTTAAAACAAAAAAAAATTGCTAAATTAAATATTTAAAACACCAAGAAAATAAAAGTTAAATCAAAAATTTTTTTTTTGTATATATAAAAATATATATTGATACTTAAAAATTGAAAACTTCTCTTCAACAAAAGTATAAAGTTTAAAAAAAATTAAGATGAAAAAGTTTAATTAAAAATTGTTTTAAAAATGATGGAGAATATAGGTTTTCAGTAAAATTGTATTTTTTGCTGTTTTGGTTTGCTCCTTGTATAATAAACCATTGTACTCTCTGGCTTTGACTGGTTCTAACTAAAAGTTTAATTGGAAATTTCAAGTTTATTAAAGAGTAACTATTAGCTTTCTGAAAAAGTTAAAATAAGAACAACATGTAAAAAAGTGCCTATACACCCTCCCCCCTTACTCCTCACTAATTTGCACATTTTTTTTTACAAACATTAACATTTTTATTAACTTTTTTTCTAATTTTAATGTTTTTTGTTGGAGGTTTAAAATTCAAAAGTTTTTTAAGGATATCTTTTCTTTATTTAATATTTATTTGTTTTTCATTTTGATGACAGTAATTTTCTCAGGAGCTCAACTTTTTTAAGTTTAGTTGTGAGGCTGTTGAACTTTTCAAGAATTTTAAAGATAATTTATAAATATGTAACCATTATAGAAGTAAAAGTTTGGTTAGTTAGTTTTCATGTGGCCATAGGGGTAAAACACTTATTTTTTAATTTTAAATAACCTTGTTATTTTCAGAGTAAAAATTAAAACCGCTTTAGTCAGCCTGAATATTTTTCTAATTTGGTCTGTTTTAATTTATCTTGGGTCATCTTGAGTTTTTAACATTTCTAAGTTATCCTGATTATGAGGCAAGGCAATCATGTTTCAACAATTTTATCTAAAATGTTTGCTTTGTTTATGAAAAAATTAAACCAAAAGTTATATAAAGTAGAGGTAGACTAAATTTTCCTAAAATGTTAAACTACTCTAAGTAACCAAAGTTTCTAAATTAAGGCTATTTACTTTATTTAAATATGTGATTGTTTCAATAATACTATTTTTTATTTAATATAAATCTAAAATATTTTTCTGTAAGAGTGAACTAGAAGTTTATAATAAGCTTCTTAATTCTTTTTTTCAGAACTTGAATTTTATTAACTTTATGATAATAATAATCAGTTATAGTTAAGTTTATGTATGCAGATTAAAATAAAAAATCAAATTTTTAAGACTTTGGTGATTTAGGGTTTTTATCTTTTTTTTCAAAATATGCAACTTATGACAAATCTTTTAATAGAAGTGATCTGTTAAATCTAAAAAATCATGTGGGTACATAAACTCAAGTTTAATCCTTTGCAGTAGCTTGCTTTGTTTTTATTTTATGTTTACAATAGCTTGTAGATGATACTTAAGCAAGTCCTGTTTTAGGGAATATTCAACTTAGCTTACTTACCGCAAGATATTGATTTTGCGGTAATTCTTGAAGAAATTTTGCTTTTTTGAGTTCATTTGCGGCAGTCAGCTAAGAGTTTGCGGCAGTGAAGTGGGCAAAATGGTCGTTTTCAAATTTGAAGTTTTAAAAGAGATTTCGTTCAAAAAAAATAACGAAAACGTTATAGATACTTTTTTTTTTCTTAGAAAATTTCAAGGTGGTGCAGTTGCGGTAGTGCAACACCCCACGCGACGCCCCTGCTATATACCACGTCTATTTTATGTATGCATATATAATTTAATTAAACTATCATTGACAAAAAATAGTAAATTTAATTAGGTTGGGTACTTAAATTGTGTTACACTGTAAACACTTTTGTTTTCCGTTTATTAATTTTTAACCCATTACCTTGTAAACGAAAATACAATATAACTACTAAATAAGTAAAAGTTATAAAATGTTAAAGCAGTAAAATGATCAAAGTTTTTTTTCTATAATTAAAAGAATTCTAAATATCTTGTTTAGATAGTTAGTTTTTCTAGATTAACAAACTGTAATGGTATGTGAAAGATTTGAAAATGGTGCTTTTGGTGTTGGATTTTTTTGGTGACAATTAAAAATAAAAACTTCAAAGTGGTAAAATGAAAAATCTCGAATCAGCTAGTTGAAATATCTAAAATATTAGAAAAAGAAAATTAAAAATTAGTTTAAACAATGTTTAAATAAAGTTTTTAGATCGTTGTTTGCTATTTTTCCATAGTGAGATGAAAATAGTTGCTATTAATTCTAAAATTTCTATACATCTTAATAATATATATCTACAATTTTAAACCGTTTTTTATTTCCAGTGTCGAAAATAATGAAACCTCTTTCTCAAACAGTAAACTATCAAATTTATTTTAACATATTTCTATTTAGTTCTCGAAAGTTTTAGTTTTAATTTTAAATTACGTAACAGACTTCATTGTAGTAAACGAACCTTTTAAAATAAGATGTTTATATTTAAAAACAGTCTATAAGTGGAAGGTAGAATAATAAAGAATATTTAACAAATGTATCTTACATCTAATTAATTATCAAAAAAAAAACTAATCTTAACAAAAAATATACTTACCACTAGTTTTCATTTCAAGGTTAAAGCAAAACATTAGAAAAAACTAAAAAATTGTCACCTGCGTGTTTTAAAGCCGTTTTCATAGGCATCGAACCACCATAGTTGTGAATTGAACGGTTATCTTCCATTTTCAGCTATTGTAAACAAACTTGATGCTATTGTGCTTAACTTACCTGTAGTACCTAAACTTTGTGAGATTTCTAGGTAAGTATCTATCTTTGTACACCAACACTTTTTTATACTTATAAAATGATACATTAGTAATTAAAATAAATTAACTGATTCAAGTGTTCATGTACTGTTTGTTTAATTTGTTTTAATTAGTTGTCAACTGTCAAATGTATACCACTGTCAAAAAAATAACATTAAGTACAGTGACAAAGTATTAAAAATTAAAAAAAAAAAATTGTATTCAGTAGTATAGTAAGTATTAATATTTGATTATTTCAAAAAACATTTTAACAAAAATTTTAAAAATTTAGTAAAGCAAGTTTAAAAAGGTTTTGCTTTTTGATGAAAATACAAAAGGTAGTTAAATGATTTCTAAATTTTCTTAATTATTATATTTGTATAAAAACTTAACTCTAAATATAAACCTAATGCTTACAAATATTTTATTTGCTTTTCAAAATAGTCGTCGAAAGTTCATTAGTGATTAAATAAATTTGATATCAAAAAAATTACACTGATTTACAAAACCTAAACTTTTAATGCCATGAAAAAAAAGAAAATAAATGATCCAATAAATGATCATTACTTATTCATTTTAATACTTCGAATAAAAACATTCTAATAGTTTAGTTTATGTGTTTTAGACGATTGAAATATATTAAATCTAAATTAATTGCATTGTTTATAATTGGTTTTAAACGAAAAATAAAAATATTTAGGAAAAAAAAGCTAAAAAACAATTTAGGCAATAAAAATATAGCTACATTATTTATGATTTTTCTGAATGTTGATTAACTTTATTTAGTCTGAAAATTAAAAAATATAAAAATAAATACAAGTTAAGTCTATTGAAGAATACTTTTTCAATCTATTTCAACTGCACAAAAATTTTTAGAAGCTTTTATAAATAATGTAACATTCAACATCAGTAAACTACTTGTAATTAATCTGAATTCCATTAAACAGTTTTTTAAACAATTATCTTACTAATATCAACTTTTTGCACTGTTGTCATATAAGCAGTGGAAATTATAAAACTTAAAAAAATTATATTATCTAAAATTATTTTTTACACTGTATTTACTTATTATTTGTTTTGGACACTGAAATTTTAAAGTTTAGTTTCCAACTTTAAATTAATTAGAAAAAAGTAACAAAAAATTAAATAACAGAATTTATTAAATCTTTTAAGCTCAATTTAAAGTGATACTTAAACTTTTTTAATTAATTTAAAACAACTAAAATTTCAATATTTTCAAAAGTTAAAACTTTTCGGTAGTTAGTCACAATATTGTAATATTTTTACGTTTTTAGTAAAAATTTATATAAACGAACATGTAAAATATAACCAAAAACTGATATCATTATGAGGTTTTTTTGTTATTTTGAAGTGTAAATTTAAGACGTATTGATTAAAGTTTATTATTATGAAAAAAATGAAATACACTTACTAATAATTTTTAACAATATGTATAAACGTAAGATATAAAATTAATTATAGTCTACAAAATAACAAACTAGTGTTTTTTTCTAGGTAAAAGAGATATAGTAATTAAAAGTTTTCTAAAAGTTCCATCTAATAGACTATTACTTGATAACAAAATCATAAAATGCTTTCTGTTTTAAACTATACATTTAAAGCTGAAGCTTTTAAATAATTTCAAGTTTATTTGAAGATTGATTACTGAAAGCTCTAAAAAGTTATTAACATAAACAGGTTATAAATTTCACTAAGTTTATTGTATTTATTGTGTTATTAAGATTAAGTGTTATTTTAAATTAGCAAAATTTCTTCGTTATATAATAAAAGTACTAATGCAAATTTAGAAAAAAATTTTGTACTATACTTAACCATTAATTTAAATTAAACCGCATTAAACAGCTTACCTTAAGTTTAGATAAGTTAATCATTGGCTTTATCTAGTAGAACGATTTGTCATTAACTTGTTTTTAATAAGTTTATTTGGTTTGTTACATTTATAATTAAAAAAAAAATGTTTACTAGTAATGCTATAACTTTATTTTTTCTTATCGATAAAAAGTTAAAAATTGTATGGAAAAGAGAATGCAAACGACATAAATCAAAACAAAATTTTGTACGTTAGTTTTATAATAAATTAACTAACTATTTTGACAATTTAATTTTTTTTGATCGCCGAAGTATTGCTTTTATAGTTGTTTAAGAAAAGTAACTAATAAGAAGGTTTTTAAAGACTTTATCCTATGTATAAAACCTTTTCTTTTTACAAACAAAAACTAAACTAAAAACAGTTACTTTATTTTTAAGTTATACAAATTGAACTCATATAGTTGGTTTTTATTCTTAAGTACAATACTTCATAGAGTAAGACAAAACATAGATAGACACATTTATTAAATGTTCACGAATTAAAACAAAAATATTTCAAAAACTTACTTTTTGATATCCGTAATAAATCTTTATCAGACTAAACAATAGCCACTGACAATATGCTTCTACATAAGTTTTAAGATTTATTTTTACCTTTAAATTTTACTAGTTATAAACTTTACAACATTTTGAATTTTTATACTAAGAAAAAAATGTCTAATTGTTAAGTTAGTTTTTAATAGGTTGAATAATATACATGAAATATATAAACTTTATCCTTTTCACAAATAACACAAAAGCATTTTTTTTTCCTTTCTAAAATCTTTGCTTAAATCGCTATAAAATTATTATAAGTCAAAATTAATTTCACTATTTATTAATTATGTGTTAATTATATTAATAGTTTATACAGCGAAGACTAGTTCTTGCAAATTTTAAATTATTTAAATTTAATTTTAAATATAATACTAACTTTAGTAGTTTTAAGTTAGAATAAAACAGAAACGTAGTGTACAAAGAAATCTGTATTTAATTAAAGATTTGTATTTAAAAAAGTCATGTATTAACTACTTTTACTATGCCACTTAAATTTTACACTGATAGAACTACGTGCAACATACCAATAACTATCTAGCATAACTTTTACTCACTGAATGAAAACTATCAGTATATAAAAAACTAAAACTATTGATAAAACTTGCTTACAGAAAACAAATCTTTAAAGAAATAAGCATGTTGTTAAACCATAAAGTTAAGAAATAAATTTATGTCTTTATAAAGTGGGCTGAATATTCTACACATGTGTCGCTGATTGGCTGATCTATTTAAATAGAAATAAAACTATTCAACCGTAAATTTTGATGCTATTTATCATACTTTGGCACCACAAGTTATTACAAGTTAGCAAAACACTTGGTTTAAAATTCAAAGGTCTGTTAACAAATATTAGACCTTACTAGTTTCAGAAATTTGTATACAATTTAACTGTAATACATATGTATGTGTATATTAAATAATAATTTAAACTAGGATTATTTATGTTTACTGCTAATATAAGGTTATGAGTGGTGGGGTCCATTATTTTTGTATACAAATTCATAGTAATTACCTAGGATGAATTTGCCCCAATGTCAAGCTGAAATTATATTGAGATAATGTCTATCTAACCATTATTTTAGGCTAAAAATCAATGTTTTATGCTAACTATGTTTAGCCTGAAATATACTTTGTATTAAACAACCTTTAAATACAAAGTGAGAATAAAATTTATTTATGATAAACTAAAGTATTCAAATAATTTTGTTTTACAATATCATAATCATAAAAAATTGAAATCGTTTTATTGCTTTATATTGTTTAATAAAAGCGATTAAATATTTAAGTTTTATTAGTTTATGATATGTAACTCAATTTATGTACTTAGAAAGTATAACTTTTTAGCCAAAAATTATAGTTAAGAATATATCAAATACAATATAATTTCAGTTAGATATTTGTGCAACATCATCCTAAGTAATAATCAAATTCATATTAGCTTTTATGTAATAATATATATATAGGGTTACCACACACTAACTAGCTCACGGAAATGTAAAATAATAGAAAATCTTAGGGAAACTAAGGAAATTTTTAAGTTTTTAAAACTCCGGGAAACTCAAAGCAGTTTTAAGATATTTATAAAAATCTCAGGAAAAATTTTAAACAGTTTATTAAAAGTATTTTTGGATTTAAGAAAAAATTCCGGGAAGGTTAAGGTTACTCACAGAAGACTTTATGACAAAGAGTGGCAAACAAGTATATATTAGGATTTAATTTATATTATTTCCAACGCCAATTTTCTTAGATTTCGAAGAAAAGGTTACTAAAAGTATTTTATTCCTCCATTTTAAAGCAATTTACTAAAATTTTTCAGATTTTTTTTTTAATATTACAACAACTTGTAGAAAGTATATTTATAAAAAAAAGTTAAAAGAAAATTATGATAAAAAAAGTGTCAACAAACTTTGCATCATGCTAGTAATTAGTTTCACTAGTAAATGCCATTAGTGTCTTGATTTTAAGTAAGATTGCAAAACATCTTCAAATTGAGATATTTTATAAATCATCATTCTACAACCCGAAAGATATTCTGATATACCTGTTAAAAAAACTAAGAACATAATTCTAATTACAATTTTTTTTTTAAATTATAATTAGTAGTTAAAAATGTTTCCTACAAGTTGTTAAAAAATTGTTATGGTTACTCTGAGAAATTTTTATAACAATTGCTCAAAATAAGAAGGATAAGATAGATTTTTAGTGAAATCTTTTGTACTTGCCTTTTGAGTTTGCATTTAAAAAAAACTTATTGAACTCTCTAACTTTGATTGGTTGTAGCTTCAAAGTTACTTTTAATCAAAAAAATTAGTTAAAACTAACTGGTAGCTTAAAACATATATAAAAAAAAACAATTGGATTTAATACATCAATTTGTATTAATTCCAAAATGGAAACTTAATCTCCCAAATAAAAAACCACTCACAAATAATACAGCAGAAAGTGCAAACGCCACAATCAAGACTAATACAGGAACATATACTTTAAAACCTTTGGAAGTGGTTGAAAATATTATGAAGCCTGTAGACATTCAGTTTATAGACATTAAAAAGTCCTTTTATAATGAAGGACAATTTAGGATACCCTAAAACAGTGCCCCAAAATTTAATCTTACTAAGCCACAATTAAACACACTTTTTTATCATTTTACTCCACCCACAACAACACATATAAGTTTCAACATGCAGGAAAACAAAGACTTTTAAAGCAGCATGGAAAAAACACCTTGTATACATAAACGGTAGACCTTATGTACAATCAACAGACAAAACAATTACAGCTAGAAACCAGTTAAAAAACCAAGAAAACAACAAAAGTACTAGAGTTTTAAATAGGGCTTTATAATGATCAGCTTAAGTTTTTTTTTCTCATTTTGAAATATTTTCACTCCTCATTTACAACACAGACACATATCTTTCTTAAAGCATACTTATTTTTAGTTTAGTAACCTTTTAGAGGAAAACATATTAATTATTTTCTTCTTTTTACATTTACCATGCACACACACTTTAGAACAACTTTCTTTACTTTATGTTTTTTCTTTCTTCATGTAAATATGTATATAAGTTTAAAAAATAAAAATATAAAAATACTTAAAAAAAAATATTTTCTTACTTGTAAACCTGTTAAAAAAAATCTTTTGTTTTTTATTTGTAAATACTTTTAAAATATGTACATAAATTTTTAAATTAAAAAGTTTGAGTTAATTTTTGATTAGTTAAAGATCAGTTATTCATTTAGGTATTTTTTTTTCATATTAGAGTTAGTTTATTAAAGTTTTCTAAATAATTTTTGTGAAACACACTTAGATTTTGATTTAAAAAATTTGAGTTAATTTTTGGTTAGTTATAGGTCAGCTATTCATTAAGATTAAGTTTTATTTCTTGAAGTATTAGCTTATACTAATTACAGTTATAGTTAGTTTTAATTAAGTTCAGGTTAAATCTATAAAATAAAGTTCACAGGGTAACTTAGGCCTCTGATTGTTTTTATAACTTTGTTTTGGACCTAAAACATTGTTTGAACAACAGATATCTAATTAGCCACAAGAACTTATTTAAGGGTATAGGGGGTTAAAGCAAATCACTTCCATGTTTTTGTATATTTATATAACTATGATTCTTCCATTAAATAAGCAAAAGGAAATTACAGTTGAGGGCAGGGGATTACATCCATGTAAGGTACTCACTAAATTTTTAAAACAAATGTATTTAATATTTAAAGGGTATCTTTAAGAAGTACGCATCCGTGTAAGGTACGCACAAATTTTTCAAAATAGTTATCTATTACACTCAAAGAGTATCTTCAAGAAGTATACATCCGTGTAAGGTAAGAATAAACTTAGGGTCATAGGGGGGTTAAAACATTTTTTTAGAAATAATTATTAGTTAAAGGTCAGTTATTCATTAAGATAAAAAGAAACCCCCCTGTAAGAATAAATTTAGGGGCATAGGGGAGTTAAAATATTTTTTATGTTTTAATGTAATTTTGTATTGTATAGTTTTTAATAAGCTACAAGTTGTTTTTTACAGATTTTAAAAATTCAAAATAACTTTTGAGATATAGCCGGTCAAAGTCAAAGGCAACAATAGGTTCCATATGGGAGGCAAAACTAAAACAGCTAATAACTAGAAATCACTAAAAATATATCTTCTAGTATTTCCAGTAGTTTTTAAGATTACTACCACAAATATTTAGGAAATGTTTCTTGCAATATTTAAAAATACTGGTGCAAGAAATTATTAAAACTATAAAAAAATCTATATATAAAAAATTAAACATTTTTTTTTGTTTTTTGTTATAATTTTTTTTTTTGAAGAGAATTTTCTAAACATTGCAAGGAACATTTCCAAAAAATTTAAGGTATTTATCTCAAAAAACCTAGGAGGAGATAAATTCTTAGTGATTTCTTGTTATTTACTGTTTTAGTTGTGCCTCCGATAAGGAACCTATTGTTTCCTCCGACTTTGACCGGCTATATCTCAAAAATTGTTTCGATTTTTTTTAATCTGTAAATAGCATCTTGTAGCTCAGTAAAAACTATATAAAATAAGATCACATTGTGAAAAAGTGTTTTAACTCCCCTATGCCCTTAAACTTATCCTTACCTTACACGGATGCGTACTTCTTAAAGATATTTTTTGAATGTAATAGATAAATAATAATAGGCTTTTTACTTATTTTTTTTATAATCATGTGTGCTTACTTACATAATTGTAAAAATATGGCAGTTGTGGGCTTTGAACACTAACATAGGTGTTTCTGAGTAAAAGTATGCCGCCTTGACTGCTCGTCCAAGTTGCATATGAACCGCACATTTTGGGTTCATAAATGTAAGATTTTTAACAATTTTTCAAAAGGTTTTGCATTGAAATTTATTCATAAATACTAATTCAATAAAAGTATGATAACATAACTAGTTTATACCTATTTTGTTAACATAACAAGCCAACTAAATAAATACTTGAATTAATTTAATCATTGTATTTAATCAAGTATAATACTTGATACTTAAAAAAATACAAAACAACAAAACAAAAACTATACGTAATACACACAACAAGGTAATACATATAACAAACAAGATAATTGACTTACTTAAACTAAATAGTAGTAATAGTTATTTTAACTTAAACTATTATGCCTAAGTATAAGCTTAATATTTTAACCTACAATTAATAAACTTTTTTGAATCCTACGCTTACCCCTTACACTCATTTTATGTCTGATTTATATGGATCTCATAAAATTTTCTCCTTTATTAAACTAATTATTTATTATTTTTAGAGTTTTTTTTTAATAATTTTAAAACTTTTTCATCTATACTTTTATGTTTATTTTCGCCAAAAAAAAATTACTGTAAGTTTATACTAAAAACCTGCTCGAATTTTTTTTTTCTACTATTTTTTATTTTTATATGATAAAAATCTCGAATCAAGATGTTTTTTAAGCGTTTTGTGTTACTTTTTATTTAAAATTTTGTTTTCTCTTAGTGTTTTTAATGAAAACAGCTTTAACACAAATTATATTTATTTTTTTAAAGTACAAACAATTAATAAAATTCATTACTAAACGGGTTATTAACCAATGAGAATTTAAAATAAAGTTTTTGAATGTACGAACCTTGATTTAATCCTTTGGTAAACCTGTTTTGACCGTATATTTAATATTTTGTCAGTTATGTATTAAAGAGTTATAAGTAGAATTCAAAATGTTTTTAAAGTGTTTTCTTGTCTCTTTAAACGTTAAATTTTATTTATACCTAGTTTTTCTATTAACTTTTCATCAAAACATCTATTAATTATATTTTGATATTTACATATAAAAAATTATCTATATATGACGTATAAACGACGTTTTATTGTTTATTTGATTTACAAAATGTACTAAATACCATTGTTTTTGTTAAAACTGATTAAGTTATAACGTTTATAGGTTTTCTTTTATATTTTTTTGAGTTTTAACATGAAAATTTAATCACTATTGATTATTTTTTATTATTTTACCCAAAAGTACTTTTTTTTAATTGTTTATTTTAAAATTTACTTAATTTTGGTTTTTTATAGTAATTATTAAAAAAATTAAGTAATACTTAGTGGTTTTTAACAACACTAATTTAGTTATTTAAAACTAACTGTTTAATGTTGTATTACTTAGATTAGTTATTTTCAAGTTCACTTAATACATCTAAGTTAAGTTTAAAATATTAGAGTTTTTTTAGATTTTTTATTAATAATATGTTTGCTTTTTTAATGTTATCGCTTCATTTTGTCCCTGGTTTCGTATTAATTTTGAATAATTTAATAAACTTTTATGCTCTTTAGCGCCAAAAATTTAAAACAAATCAGCGACGCATTAGTGGAATATTCAGCAGTTATAAAGTTACTGAACACGCGTGAAGACACCATAAGTACATTAAGTATTGTTTTATTTATATAATTTTTAATTATAGTTTATAAAAGGTATGGCTTTTAAACAAAGTTATAGGACTCAATAAAGTACATAGTATATAGTGTAAACACTAGAATACTTTAAACATTTTTTGAAATACTGTGAATCTTTTAAAGTAATTTAGTCGTTTTAACTTTGGTAAATAAAAGTGGGATGTGAATTAAAATGTCATAACTAATTGTATAAACGTAGTGTGTATATTTTTTAGTAGCAAAAAACAAACGGTGTTTTGTTTGTTTAAAAAACATATATGATTGAAAAACATTTATTAAGCAAAAAAAAAATTTTAGCCATTTATTAAAATGTTGTGAACATATCCAATAAATTATATATGGGTAGGTGTCAAGCATGCAAGAAGATTTTTTTTTTTCAAAGGTCACTTTTGCTCGACATGACACTTTTGCACGAAGACACTTTTGTACGGTGTCAATTTTACACGAAAGGGTCACTTTTAAAAAAGAAAACTTTTGCTCGAATGGTCACTTTTCCACGAAGACATTTTTGCACTAACATTTGAAATTATTTCAATTTATTTTATTTATTTAAATATCTTTGTTTTACTAAAACTGTTACCCTTGACCCTTATTATCTGTCGGTATTTTTTTCCTTCTTTTTTGCTTTTTATTAATAAATTTTACGTTTTTATATTCAAGTTTTTTTTTATTAATAGTTATTATTTTTACTATCACTGTTACCCCTAATCCTTGGCCGTTAAATTACTTTTTATTATTACTTTTTAATAATTTATTTTCTATTCATTTCAATTCTGTTTTAGCTTTGTTTATAAATTTTTATAAATCAATTTATAAAAAAAAAAATATGTTTTTGTAATTATCTTAAAGTGTTGAATATAAGTTTATTTTCTTTTTCTCTTTTTGTATGTCCTGTTTAAGTGGCTCAGGTTTTGATGCCTGTGTCCAACATTGCACAATAAACAATATAATAATTTTAAAAAATCTTTATTCAGTATTCGCTGTTCAGATGACATGGCAATATTAGCATATGGCAACTCTACTCGGTAATGTAATTTCCATAAGCAAGAATCTATTTATGATTCTTGTGAAATTGAGAATATTTTAACCATGGTAAACCTTCTTAATAGGCTTTGTAGTTGAATTGGTTAAAAAAATTCACAATAATCAGCTGTTTTTTAGTTATGTCTAAACAAACTTTGGAAACAAACTATAATAAGTGTTAAGTATATCAGGTAAAAAAAGTTTATAAAAACTTGAATTTTGATCTATTCTTGAATATTTAAAGGAAACGGGGAAGTTAGGTAGGAAAAGTATTTATAGTTATGCTAGGTGGGCTTGATAAGTGGCGACGCGTGGTGATTTGTCAGGCGGTGCTGAAATTTACAAGTAATTAAAGAAGTTATTTGTTTTATATAATTCAAAAACTAAGTTAGTGAAATAAATGTACTATAATTACAACAAACAGTTAGTAAACTAAAGTAACTCTAATTTATACCTTTTTAACAGACTTTTATACTTTATGACGTAAATATTTTCAACTAGATTTTTTGAATTCATTGTATACAACTATAATTACACTACAATATTAATAGTTTTTAGCAAGATTATTCTGAGAATGCGCTAAACGAATTATATTAATAATTTTTTTTTTTTAATGAATGACTTATGTTCAAATTTTTTAGTTTAAACCAGCAAGAAAACCAAACTTTTCAAAAACTAAAGTTTGTATAAAAAATTATAGTTTTAACAGTTTTAAAACAAAATAATACGTGTTTTATCTTTTTAAGGTATTTCTGCTCAAATGCTCTATCCCACACAACGGCCCTAATTGGTTTATAAAAAGTAGTTCCTTTGGAAATATACTAAAGAAGCCACAATGTCCATTTTATATTTTTACAATTATCAATTTAGTTTCTACAGAGTTTAAAATGGTAAGGTAAAGGTAAAAAGAATTGATATTGAGATTTTGCTAAAAGTTATTATTAAATTTTTTTAGAACTGCTTGATATTTGTTTTTGTATGTCTATTCTTGATCAGATAACGTCTTTAGTCAAATTTTTTTTTTTTTTTTTTGAAAATGTTCAGTTTATAGTGTTGTTATTCTATAGAACATTATAGATATAGAATCTATATCTATAATGTTCTGTGGCTTTCATTTATAAAAGATACACTGTTCATACTGTCTTGCCTGATTTAAATAAAGTAGTCTCAAATAGAATCTAGTATTTATAAGGTAGATTTAATTATGATGTTGAGTACCAATGAATTAAGTGTACAAACACCCATACCTTAATTGAGATTCACTTTGATAATGGCAAGAATAGGCAGTGTAATGGAATGTTAGTTTCACAGCTGTTCCATTTAGTTGAACACTAAATACTATAAAATCAGTCAACCAGAAAGCAAGTTGATCTGAATCAAGATTACAGTTTTTATATATAGCTATATAAACTAGCCACAGTGTGATTACAGTGACACTCTAGTCAAGACCTTCCAGATGTAGATCCAGAAACTAAACTTATTTGTTGTCATAATTTTTATTGTAAAGTCTGTTTTTAAACAATGTTTTTTCTTATAACTGATTTTTACATTAACTCCAGGTAGTTAATTCTTAATTTAATTTTAAATTCTCATAGTATGC
This sequence comes from Thalia democratica, assembly GCF_965202585.1. NCBI lineage: Eukaryota > Metazoa > Chordata > Thaliacea > Salpida > Salpidae > Thalia > Thalia democratica. The sequence continues at coordinate 89,582,435 of NC_139165.1, forward strand.
TCATGGTACATTTAAATGTTGTGTAAAAGTTTTGACTAAATTTAAAGCTTTTCCTAGAATATGATGTTCTTTATTTATTAGTGTTTGCTATGAATTTTGATATAAATTATAACCACCAAAGATCATGCTTAGTTTTTATAATTAGTATAGAAAACTTTAATTATCATTAGTTCTAAGTAAAGTTTAAATTTGATTATGGATTTTAGTGTGGTTGTACAGTACACTATAACCTTACACGGCGTTCTAAAGGTAAATAGTCAGCAGTGATCCAGGTAACAGCTAAATACGACCAAAACAGTATTTTACCCAAATAAATTTTACTTGTATATTTATTTTTTTATTTTCAAGGCAGTATTTATAAAATTTTTGTCTCCATTTTAATATGTTTAACTTTTTCATTTCATAGTGCATTTTATTTAAAAGTACTTTTAAATAAATTTTATAATAAAGCAATATTTAATTTTTATTAAGCAGTACTCACATTTACTACCTGCCATTTTAAAAGCCGTTGAGGATTAAACATAACCAGAAAACAAAGGAGGTTGAATAGACCATCAGGTAATAAGCCTTTATATTTATTTATTTCATTATTTATTAGTATACAATAGGGGAGTTAAATGCAAACATCAACAATAATTGTCCCATTGTAAATCAACACAGTCATGATAGATCTAACAAATTTTAAGGCAACAAATTCACAATAGAATTAACAAAATATAAGTCTACAAAGTCAAAATAGAGCTGATAATTTTTAAATCCACAAAGTCACAACAAAACTGTCAAATTTTAATTCTACAAAGTACAATAGAACTGATAAAATGTAAGTCCAAATTACTCAAAAAGAGTATTGACAATGTATGAGTAGAATTAGGTAAAAGAAATCGATGACCAAATTTTAAGTCACATTGTTAAATTTATGTAAGGATCTTGAACCTTAATAGCATTATAGAAAAATAAAATGTTTATTAATAGCTAAGCAAATAAATACCAGTAACATGCTAAAAATTTTTCAAATTTGTATGATAGGGGTTTGCATAGGTATAAAAAATTAGTGTATTTGTAGTTGAAAAAGTTGTTTTTATTATAATACTGATTTTATGTTTTTGCCTAGAAATTGAAAGTTCTATCATTTAAATATTCTAAAAATGCCTTTAGAGAAATTTAAATACTCTTATTTTTCTTTATCTGACAGCTTTTTAAACTATTTTTTTGGAAACATTTTATTTTCTTATTACTGTCAACTTAAATGTTTCCTATTTGATTAGTTTTAAAACTAATTTTAAATTTTGTGTGTTTTTTTGTTTTATATATTTTTTTTCTGCTGTTACTTTAAAGAAGTAGGGAAGTTGCACTGTTTGAAAAAAAGAGTTACTTTCCCTCACCATTCTAATAGCAATAAGGAGAAGAAGATTCTTTTTGAAAATAATAGGAACAGGAAGTGTACTGGAATACCAGTTTCACTGCTGTTCCATTAAGTGAACTCTAAATATTATAATATCAGTCAACCAGAAAGATATTTTATTTGTAGCAAGTTTAAGTTTTAAGATATTGCTGTATAAACCAGCCACAATGTGATTGCAGTGATAATCTAGTCAAGACGTTCCATATGTAGTTCCAGAAGTGACGTCATTTGTTAATATGTTGTTTATTGCTGATTGTAAAGTTCTTTTTAAACTACTGTTTATTTCTTAAAACTTTTATTTACTTTAACACCAGGGAGTTAATCTATCATTTAAATTTAAAATACTTATAATATATTCATTTTAAATTTTATTTTTGTGTAAAAGTTTTGATTACATCTAAATTGTTTTGAAAGTGTGATGTTCTTTATTTTAAATGTTTGATATTTCCTTTATATAAAACATAGCCACTAAACTAGTCATTCCTAGTTTTTAGAAGTAGTAAATATATCTTAACATATCATTAATTCTAATAGAAAGTTTAACTTTGATTAGGTTTACAATATTAAAATAAAAACTTACGTCCTCGGGTGAGTGTAGCAAAAAAAAGTGAAATGGAATTTATAAACTTATGCAAAGTAAACATTGGAAAGCGCGCTTATATTCCAAGTGCAGGTGACAATTTTTTTTTTTTTTTTAACTTTTCAAAAAACTATATTATTAAGTTTTTTTAATAAATAAATCTATTCTGTTTAAAAATAATTGGTTTATGACGTAATAATAAAAAGTACAAAATAAATTGCTGAAGCTATTAAACTGCATAAAAATAAATATTAACCAATCATACAAAGAAAAAACAAAAAATTATTTTAGTTACATGTAAAATGTTTTACGAAATAATACTTTTGTGTTTTTAAACTAAAAGTATGATAAGTATTACCGAGAACCTATTTAACTAAAAAGGACTTTTGTTAAAAGAAATTTTAAACAATTCCGTATTATATATTTCTTTAAAGATTTATTAGTTATGTTATTATAACTACTCAAATCTTAAACGTTTTTCAATACTCTAGGGTCGTAGAAAAAAACCAAACTGTTATTATAATAGTTTTTCAAAGCTTGAATTTTATCATTTCCAACACTTTTATTTTAAGAATTGTTGTTTAAATCAAATAAAACTAATTGATGCCATAGATCATATACGTCTTTTTTCTGTTGTATGATTAACTGTTATAATAACCAAGAAACTGAAAATTATTTTTAGAGTCATTGCAATTTCAAAAAGACAACATTTTACCATTTGTGAAGGCAAACAATGTTTATTTGAACAAAGACGTAGAAAAAGCAATCTACAGAAGTATAGAAAACAACATCAAAGTCAACTGCGTGGCTCCTTTAAGTTACTCGGCGGTGCTTTTTAAAAACTCAAAGTTGTACGAAAATTTGTGCGAAAAGTCACTTTTGTTCGCCGAACGCTGCTTCCAAACCGTTGCGGACTCACGCGACTTTTTAGAACTGGAATTCAAGCACGTCATAAGAATACTTTCAAGCGACGAGCTGAACATCGATTCGGAAATGGAAGTGTTCCACGCGGCCAACTCCTGGCTGCTCCACAACGTCGCAGAGCGCAGCAAGCGCGCAAGGCGCCTCCTGTCGAGCGTCCGCCTCCACTTGCTGTCAGATCACGCTCTGAACTACGTTTTGGAAGTAAAATCGCCTCTGGTTGAAGGTTGTGCCGGCATCGTAAGGGTAGTTTTGGACGGCAAGAAAGACCGGGTGTCGGCAAATGCCAACATTAGGTACTGCACTCAAAATGCTTTCGATTTGATGTTTTGCGGAGGCAAGCGCGGCAGCAAGCTCGTCACCGACACTTTCACCGTGAACGCGAGCGACTGCGAAAATATGAAGACCCTGCCTCCGATGATAACGGGCCTGGTGTTTGGCAGCGCGGTTTGCCTCAAGGATGAGGTTTACGTGCTCGATCGAGTGGAACTAGGCGTGTACAAGTACTCGCGCGTGACGAACAGCTGGCAGGTTGTGACGAACATGCACGACGGCCGCAAGACGTTCAGCGCCTGCTCCTTCGTCGGCAACGTTTACGCAGTCGGCGGTTGCATCCGCGGCGCAGCAACCGATTCCTGCGCAAAGTTCAGCGCGAAATGCGCAGCGTGGGAGCCGGTTGCGAGGATGAACGAGGCGCGGTTCAACTTTGACTGCGCCGTGTTCCAAGGAAGAATCGTGGCGACGGGAGGGAAGAGCCGAGTGGTGGAAGGGGGAGGCCCGAGATCGGGATCGCTGAAGTCGGTGGAGGCGTACGATCACGTGGCCGACGCGTGGACGAGAATGCCCGACATGGTTGAAAGCAGGTTTCAGCACAAGTCGGTGGCGATGAAGAACAAGCTCTTCGTCGTAGGCGGCTTCTTGGAATGGTACGAAGTTTTCGACTCGACCTGCAACAGGTTCACGGTGGTTTTTCCCGATCACAGTAGATACGGCGATCGCAACCTAGTTCTAAGTGAACCTGCCGAAATTTTTTCCATCGGCGGCAAGCTGGTAATGTTTGGTGTCGGTTGGGATCTTGTTTTTTATTTTGATGTTGAGAGTGATGAATGGTCTCAAATTGAATGGGAAACTTTAAGAAAAACCATGTATTATTGCGGTGTCAAATTACCTCACTTCTAACATTAACATTTTTATAAAGCTGTTTAGACGAAAATTATTTATAACTTAGTTTAGCGTATAGAATTATTTTTTAGTTTGAGTGAACTAAATATGCTTAATGAGCTGAAAAACGTATACAAATTTGGAAATAAATTTTTTACTTGCTTTTTCATTTTATTAATTATATCAATTACAAAAAAAATTACTCGGCTTTGTTTTTTTTCTTTAATAAAATCTATATAAAACGTTGGATTATGTATTATTGTTATGTATTCATTTTTATTAGTACTAGTGAACCTGATGTAGCCGGTTTTAAAATTTTCAAACAAAACGTCTAAAAGTGAGTAAGTAGCTATACTTAACTTATACAACACAATTACTTAAAGAGAACTGTAACAATAAAGAGATCACGCTCGAATAAATAAGCTGTTAGTAATTTTTCAGAAATAGTAGTTGACTTTTTATTGCATAGGTTTACAACATTTATCCGCATATTTAATTTACCTAAATGGTAAAACTGAAAGAATAAATTGTAAATTAATTACTTAGTTAATTTTATTGAGAAAACTTTCTTACAACTTCTCTTCACTTGTTCTGGTGGCCACATTTCAATTGAGATTTAACAGAAAAATTAGCAACCAGTTATATGCTAGTAAGTTAGCTATAGCTTCAATACTTTATATGCCGAGCTTTTTGTCAAAAAATATTATATCCACCAATATTTGTATACTCATAAATATTATAGTATTAAGCTTTTTTTAATTTAAAAATGTTACAGAACTTAAGTGCTTTCATGATTAATAATATTATTTTAGTCTTTTTGAGTAAGGCAAACAAATTTCTGCTCAAAGAGCTCTTAAGTGCTAAAAGTTAAATAAAACCTAATAACTAATAGAGTTAAAACAATAACAAAACTGTCATTATAAAACTATAAAAATACTATCAAAGATTTGAAACCGTACCATTGCTAATTTTGAGCTTTTTAAACAGTTAATTTGTTTACGATTAGTCCATTAGTAAAAATGGTTAAATTTATGATAAAGATTAGAGTTACTTTATGGTTAGGTAAATGAATTTAGTGCGAAATAGCTTAAGTGCAATACTACTTTAATTCGTACAATTGAAAAGTACTTTAAAAGTTTAAATTTTTGAAAACTCTTCATAACTTTTAAAAATTTACTTAACTAATTTGTCTTATACGTATAATAATTCTTTGGATTTAATCATTTAATGCTAATTAAGTTTGAATTGCAAAAAACCTAAGTATTGATACATCAGAACCGAAATCTGAGCTCGGATCCGGCCGGTTTCTAGTTGAAAAAAAAGATTTGGATCCGGCCGGTTCTCGACTTATAAAATTGATCCTTATCCTAAAATAAACATCTAGATCCGCATCCCAGATCCTAACTTGTTGATCTGGTAGATTACTAACATTTACTAAAATTATATTTTAAAAAATCAACTGGCACAAGCTCTATCAACTTTGTATGTATTAAGCGTTGATTTTAGTTATCTGAAGTGACGGTACTCGCGGTTATTCAAATTTGTGCAAACTGAACTAGAACGAAAGAGTTTAGTAAACCCCAAGCTCAAACCTACTCAAAAACCATCCAGAGACCTTCATTTTTTGAATTTCATCATAAACTCCAGAATGTCTGGTGTAAGTTTCAAAATAAACTTCGACACCATAAAGTCTTCGTCACACCGTGAAGACCTCTAATCTAAAGTATGCTGTTGTAGTGAATATTCAAAAATTAAGGTGTTGTTTTCAGATAAAAAATCGAGCTTTAACAACATTTCATTTCTACAAACAGTCTAAACCAGGTAAACTTTATTAGATACATGTTGTTAAGACTTATCAGATTAAAAAAAAAGTTTAATAACAGGTAATCCAGTTTTAATTGCTTTTCTTTTTGTGTTTTTAAACCATTGAATAAATACTTTAATTAACAAAATAGATAAAGCTTGAATTATTATTTTTTCTAACTTTACTTTGACTGTTTTTAATGGTTATTCTTTGCATTATTCTTAATAATTATTTTGATAAAGTCAATTTAACAATAGTAAAACTATCTTTTCAAACAAACTAAAAAACTTACTTTTATAGAAAATTCAACCCAGAGCTTTTTCAATTGGACAATTTAAACCGCTTAGTGAACGAGTTTAAGTTACTATGTATTTTTTAAACATTGTTATAAAAACTTATGCTAACTAATAAACTTTTTAAAGGAAACATGTTTAAAAAGAAAACAGAGTTTTGCTGATGTGAGAAGTTTCTGACATTAACGCTTGTAAACAAGATATTTCGAAAAATGTCAACGTAAGTATTTTAAATACTTAAAAATCAATTTTATACAATATCAAGTATAGCAGGTATTTTTTAAAATGTCTGGAAAAGTGTTTTATCATTGAAATGTCTTGAGAACTAAAAAAGCTGTTATTACGTCATTTATTTTGTTTTGTTTTTACATTTTCGTAGTAGTTAATTTTTTTTCAACTTACAATATTTTGTTTTAAGTCGTTCGTGCAATTAATTGCACTTTTAAAAAAAAATTAACCAAAAATAACTCTACCGAAAACTCCTTAATATTCTAACTTGTGGCTGAATCTTTTTCAGTTCTAATATTATTATCATTAAGTTTAACTGCCGAAGGATAAAGTATTTTAGTTATAGAAATGACCATTTTTTCTAGCATTTGTCATTTAATTCACACTAATACGCAAATTTCTAACATACATACAATACGTTGATAATCAAGTAGTACAATTAGGATGTTATTTAAGGAAACGTTTTACGAGTGTTTGAAAACTTTATATAGGTTTAAATTAACATAAAACAACTTAAAATTATTAAGAAAAAGATTAACTTCTGCCTTTTTTATTCCTAAGATAAAATTTTCTATAATAAAAGGTGCTAGTCTTGTAAATAAATCATTTTTAGAACTTTTAGATACATTTCATAGTGTTTTTGTTATAGTAAATAAATTATTTTTATTTTTGCTAAATTTAAGGATATGTAAACGTAAACAGATTTATTTTATGCAGTCAATTAAAAAGAGAAAACTTAAAAAGTTTTTAAATAAAAAGTTTCAAATTGTCTTAAAATAGTACAGGAGTTTTAGAAGCCAAAACTATTTTAGAATATTAGGAATACTATTAGCTTCAAACAATTAATCTATTAATATTTTTGTATTAATTATACTTCAAATTATTTTTGAAATAACATTTATTTTTTTTTACAATTCAATTTATTTTGTTTATTATAAAAGAAAATATAACAAACTATTCCAATGATGACGAAAAAATCTTCTAATGATCCTAAAGATGGCAAAAACAAATGTTTAAGTTTAGAAAAAGCTTCAAGATTTCCTGTTAAAAACAACATGAGTTCCCCCGTGAAAAACAACACGGAGTCTACTGCGAGCATGTTCAATGCCGTGCGGTCTCCCAGTTCTTCGAGCAAACCCGAAGAAGTTGCCTGCGATTCGAACTCTTCTGACGAGTATGACGACGTCAACTTTAACAGATTGCTGCCAATCGACGAATGGGAACACGTTGAAAAAGAAAAGTGCGAATTTAAAGACCGGACAGCTGTGCAAGAACTAGAAAAAGCAACTAGTGCACAGCCTCCAACCACTTTGCCTATCAAAGACTTAAAAGGTGAGTTGTGGCAAAAATACGTCAGAGAGTTTTCACTAGTCCCTCTGGCGGAAAGGAGAAATCTGCTCGATGACTGCGCAGGAATGATCGCAAATGCTTTTGGATCGTGCAGGAACCATGAGTGAGTTTATTGATAATATATTTGCACAAATAATAATTAATTTACAATTTTTTCAGTTCACTTGTGTAAAATAAATGTTGTTAGTTAAACTAAATGTTACTAACACAAAAGAGGAAAACTTGAGAAGAACCTGGAAAAAGATTTGCCAAAAAACTTTTGCCTTATTCAAAATGAAGAGACGTTTGTTGGCCACATTGAGTTGTCGAATTCTTTCAAACACAGATCTGAAGCGCAATGCTTACTAGTCAAATCAGGTTTTAACTAACTTTTGTTTACTTAACAGTTTTGTAAGCTGCCGAAACTTTTAAATAAAGTAAAAATAACGATTATGAAACTTATTATTATTTTTCAACTATATGACCCATACAAATTTTACTTTTTTTTTTTTGTTTACGTAATTTAAGGGATTTCTTGATCAAAAACTAAGAATTTATGTAAAAACTAAAATGAGCCATATGTTTGAAAAATAATAGTGAGTTGGGAATATATATAATAATGTTATAAAACTTAATTGCATAAATCTGTTAAAAATAAAACTTAAAATTAAAAAGTTTACTTTTGCTATAAAACCATGTAAAAAAAACCAAAATCATGCAAATTTGGAAAGTTTCTGAAAAATTTATTTGAGCATATACATAAAAAAAAAATAAATTAATTAATAACGTCTTAAAACTTGACCAAATAAGTATGTTAATAATAAAAAAAATGAATAAAAAAATTATTTTGGAGAAAAAGGTTGCAAAGTGAAAAAATGTAAAAAAACATTAAATTTTTAAAAGGGCCCCACTACTATAGTAAAACCCCAATGCGATAAAATTTATTTTGAAAAGCTAAGCAGAAGAACGGTTTGTAGAATAAAAAAAAGTTTAAAGTTAGCATTAAAGAAATTGAAAATAATCAGTTTTAAAGTTTGGTTACAAAAAAAAATTACAAAAAAAGCCATTCAAGCCGTGTTAACGCTCGTTTTCTAAAATAATTTTCATAATCAAAAATTTGGCAGAAATATTAAAGTAAGTCCCCCTGTATTTACCAGATATTATCCATCTTTAGTTACCCAGTCAATATTAGCCTATTTTTGCCCATTACCAAAACTCGCTGTCAAGAAGGTTTGGGCTTTTTGTATAAGTTTCAACATGCTAACAATAGGTTATAATGAGGTTTTTTTGACTTTACATTAGTATAGATTTAAATAGTTTCATACATTAAAAGTGTTGATAAAAAATAAGTTTAATAAAATTTTCGCATAGCTTTTAATCCGAAAAGTTTAGCTAAAAGGTTAACTAAAGTATTATTTAAAAAATACTCTAAAACTAAATTAAACGGCAATAGTTTCACGTATCTCGTTGTTTCCAGACTCTTTGCTTTGAGCAATGAAATAAATTCAGAATTTTATTTTATTTTTCAGTTGCGATTGCAGAACCCCACCGATGTCTAAGAAAAGGAGAAATAATGCTGTCCATGGCTGAAAAGTGGGCGTCTGAACATGGGTATCGTCGCTTTTACCTGGGCGCTAATGAAAGAAGGCCTATTAAATTCTACCAGCGCCTAGGGTACAAACCAACTGGAATAGAAGGACTGATTGATGTGGAATCTATTGATGAAACCGGAACTTTATGGACGTATGAGTTTTTTAAAAATATTTAGAATTAATTATAACGTGCTCTTGTGTTTTTAACATTGACTCGCAATAAAAGTTTAACTTACTATTTTATTTATACCATCTGATATATGAAAAACGTTGTAAGTCTAATTTAAAAAAAATTAGTTCTAATACAAAAAATAGGTGTAAATAATTCATTTGCAGCACTAAGTATTCCTTTCAAGTCTATTTTTGGTTGAAAGCTAAAACAAATTGTTCGAAAAAAGTGTATTGCATGAAACATGAAAAACAAGTGCGTTGTATGTATTGGAATGCATACTCTTGTCTTGTATTCTAATCGTCCTGAACAGCGCAATAAGTTAAAAAAAAAAACTGACTTTAAATTGTTATGTAATTACGACTTCGCATTAGAATCAAATTCACAGTTTAAACAAATCCTGTATTTTTATGATGCACCTCATTACATTTTGAAAAGCTTTATTAAGTTTTTGTGTCTTGTCAGCACTTATTAGGTTTATAATTATTTACTTAGTCTCAAAGCATAATAAACAAAATCTAAACCATATATTTTATACTAATTCCCTTAAACAGTCATTTAAGAATAATTTTCAATGAAGTTAAGTGAGTTAGCTAAATTTGTTCAACATAGTTGGAAACGCCTAAAATGATAATGGAATGATTACTACGTAGAATTAACATGTATATATCATTAGTATACGTTAGTCTAAAAGGCACTAACAATCATATATACAATACTATTTTTATTAGAATAATTTTTAACACTGTTAGTAGTACTTTTATTATCGTTATCCGAGCTATTACTGCTAGTAAGCCATTGTTTAGATATATAGTTATACAATGTAGTAGTCTGAATTATTAATAAAGGTATTGCTTTCATTGTTACTACTTTTACTTCTATCATTATTACGTAACCTTATTTCTTAGTGTGTAAAAAGTATTTACAAAACAATACAATAGATAAAAGCTGCTTTTAAGTTCACAACATAGACTTGTATAAACTTGAATTTTAAACAAAAAATGTATAAAATATAGTAAATAAAATAAAAACATTAACAATTATCAAGGCAATGTAATTGTATTTCTACCAACAACACAGTTTTACTTTCACAAAGTGTTTATGTGTTATCGAAATGTTCTGATTATTTTAAACTTTTTTTAGAAGCACAAATTATGTAAAACTTAAAGCGAGACATAAATCGTTTTTATAGTACGGCTTTTTTTTTGCAGCATTTTTTTCCCCAATTCGAATGGTGTTTCAAGTTATTAGAAATAAAAAAAGTTATAAATTTATCAACAGATGCTGAAAATATATCCATTCAAAAAGATTAAAAACTGGAGCAATATCTATACTCATTCTAGTTGTTACTTCAAGGGCAATAAGCTGCTGTTTGGAACAAGTTAGTTTTTTTTAGCCTTTATTGCTGAAAAAAGTTTATAATCTTAAATGTCTAAAACAAAGCTTTAAAGATTTAAATAGATACAACTAAATCAGTTAGCTTTTTTAATAAAACTAAATAAAAAACATCATGGCAATAAAAACTATATATCAATTATTAAAAATATATTTTACTAAAAGTAAAGTATTACGTATTCAGTTGTTTATTTTTTGATGACTTTTTAACCTTTTTATTGATAATTAAATTTTCAAGTATAAAACTGTTTGAAAATTTCCTAATCTTTAAAATATAAACCTAACAAACAACTGACTTTTTGTAAGTCTATTGTCAGTTCGTTTTGAAATATGAGACCAAATTATAACTTATTAAAGTTCAAGGTTAATATTTCAAGGCATTTTGTAGAAATTTAAGGTTAAGAATTATACTAAAAGATTTTACTTTGCATTAATAATAGCAATTTTGTTGAAATTTAGTACAGAACTTTATGAGCTAACTGTTTGTACAATTTGATTTTTTATTTTGATAATACTTTAAAGCTTTTAACAGTTAAAAAACATTTTTTATTTAAACTTGTTTTATTCAAAAGCTTTAGTCTCAATCAGAACAGTTTAAACTGAAAAGTTTTGGTAAATTTTTTATTGTGTCATCGTCTACTGGGAAAATTAACATCGTTATTTATCTGTTTACTCTATTTTTTTCGTTAAATTACTTTTAATTTTCTTAGATAAAATTTTAGTTTATAAAAGTTGCTAACAGTTATTAGTAAATGAAAAATGTTTTTAGTAAAGTAACAATCTTTGGCGAATAGGTTTTAAAATTACATTCAAAACTAAAATATACCAAAAATAACTTTAGAACTTTAATAGATTCTGGTTTAAATTTGTAATTTAATGATAGTTTTACTAAACTTTACTGAAAAAGTAAAACCTTTAAACTTTTATGCCTATTTACCAACGATTTTTAACTTTATAAATCTCTGAAAAGTAATTATTATTAAATAAAGTGAACCTTAGAAAATTTAATCAATTACAATACTTTATCTTCGAATATAAACTTTTGTAATTAATTTAAACTATAAAGTTAACTTACAAATGTCACTTCCTAATAAAACAATAAGTTTAAACAGTGAAAATTTAATTTGAGATCATTATTATTAAGATTACATTTTTTACTACTTATATGATAATGCTGCTAAAAAATTATGATGAATTAATTCCACTAAGTAATACCTACAACAATAAACTTCTTAAATTTAATTACAAACAGTTGGCTGATGCAACATGTTATACTGTTATAAAGGCTTGTTTGAAATCATTGTGTAGTTTAAGGATGTTGAAATTGGTCAAGACAAACTATTAAATAAAATTAATGAAATTTTCATATTTTTGTATTTTAATTTTGCTTAACTTTAGATTAAGTGTAAGTTAACTAACATTCATAATTTTAGCATATAAAACTATTACATTTATTTTGCTTTGATTGTACTTTTAGTGTATTTTTTCTTGAAGCTTATATGTATATATATAGTATCGTTTCAAATTAGTTACAAAAAGCACAGTTAGCTTGAATTTTATATCCCACCAAGTGCCTATAATACTTCTAATTCTAACCTTAAACTTTATTTGTTTTTGTTTGAATTTTTAAAACAAGACTGTTTAGTTTTGTTTAAGATTAAGTTTTCATAAAAAGCTTACTTCTTTTTTAACTTCAGAAGTTAATATTACATATTTTGCTAAAAGCTAAATTCGTTCATATTTTTTTTATTCAGTATTATCCATAGCATTAAAAAAAAAGATAATATTCAGTAGTGTAACTAACTTTCCCTTTAGAGTAGTGTGTTTTTTTTAACACTTTGTCACTCTACTTATTGCAACAGTGATAAATTATTCATAGTTGAAAATTAATCAAAACAAATTATATATACAGTACAACCAGTACTTAAATTAATTAAATAAAATTACTGATGTAATGTTTTATAAGTAAAAATAATCATTTTGTACAGAAGAATTTATCTAAAAACTCCCTAATCTAAAAGTATTTTGCACAAGCACCAGGATAGTTAACAAAAGCTAATTATGGAAGTTAACTGTTTTAATCAGATAAATGGTGGTCTGTTGCCTATTAAAACGCACCTAAAAATTGCAGGTGAACATTTTTTGATTTTTTAAATAATTTGTTTTAAAGAAATAAAAAACTATGTAAGCAATTTTAATTAGGTAAGTTAAGTAGGATTCTTATTTAATTTTAAGTACATTAGCTCAATTGCCGTTTTTAATTATATTTCGTAAAGTCAAAAATATGTTTCAAGAGGTGTATTTTGTTCGAAGTGTTTGTACTCTACATTAAAGATTTTTGTCATTTGAAATACAACTTTTAAAGTTAAAATAGATACGTATGTTTCTTAAATGTGTAGAAATTTTATAATGATAAATATACACTTTTAATGCTGCCAAGTTGAAATAGTAAACACTGAATTTAAAACTGTAGATTATTGTTAAAATTTTGCGACTTTTTATTTAGGTAGTAGATTTGGTTAGAATTTTATAATACATTCAAAGTTAAGTCCAAAAACAGTGTTACAAATAAAGGACCGGAAATTGTTGCAAAACTATTTCAAAGTTTTTCTGCAGTCTGTAGAAAATAAATTATGAAAACTTTAGTTTACTAACTTTTTGATTATCAAATAATAGCCAGACCTTGTTTGTTTTACTGCTACATTATTATATGAAGCATTTAATAAATTGTTGACAATTACATAACTTTTCGTTTATAAACGCGTTGACAAAGGATTACTAGGTAAACAAAAGATATATTTAAAAATTATCTAAAATACACTTCAACGCTCAGATGCAAAACAAAAACTGTGTTGGATCCTGCAGATGATAGAGCAAGTGAGAGATTACCATAAGAAGCACGAAGCAAGTTTGGGGGACAAGGATAAGCAAGCGATTGTGGAAGGACTTATCGTAGATCGGAACAACATGTTTGTGCTTGTTATTTAGTGTGGCAAAAAAAATCATCTCAAAAAATTACTTTAAATTGGTTCTAAATGTTATTTTAGTTTCTATCATAAAGTGATTAGCTACATAACTCACTAGTCACATATTTCAATAATTAGAAATGAATGACATGGTTTATATAATTTAATTAGTAGCGCATTTTCAGCTTAAAGTTTTTTTTTCTAGGATGGTGGTGAAGATGGGAAATATTGAAGAAAGTGAGAGACCAACTAGGTACAGCTGGTGTTATTCGGAAGCCGAGTTTTTATCAAAAAGTAAAGCTGGCGAGATGAAGAAAGCCATGAGGATGTGGTCGCTCGGAATCTGCGTTTACTACATCCTGTACATGAAGTGAGTTTTATAATTTATCGAGCTAATTTGGTGTTTTTGTGCAAATGAGTACATTACTAGACCATTCTACAAAAATCATTGTTTTCAGTGTTTACTGTTGATATAAAAATGTTACGATATAAATAACGCTAATTCTTTAATTGCATTTATTTTTTAAGCCATTTTAAATGTTTAAAACTTAAAATATTGTTAACTAAACATTTATGATAATAAATTGCTTACAAAAGGTCTTCTACAAAAGTTTTATTGAAAACACGCGTTTAAGCTTTCTTAATATTTATTCAAGTGGAAAATATATGTTATCTTTTTTTTTTTTTGTATTTTTCAACAACCTTAACCATAGTATTTTTATTATTTAGTTTCGGAATCATTGTTGTATTAGCTATTTCTTAGGTAGCTCTTAAAGTTTATTTTAGCAAAGTACAACTGAAGATATAATCATAATTAACTTTTAAATGGTGCAAGACAAATTTAGTTCTAATAGTTAAAACTCGAAAATTTTTATTAAAGTAAAAATAATTTAGTTAAATATGTATTCGAGCATACTAAAACTTAATTATTTTTAGTAATTCTTCAAGCCTGTTTTAATATGTTAACTTTTCAGTTTTTCATTAAAAACTAATATATCTTTATTTAGCCTTTTAGGTTCATTTTTATAATTTTAAAATTTAGGACATTTTTTAAGATGTTTTCTCTTTATAACTTATTATCAACTGGATGTGCCGGAATTTTAATTGTCACAGTTTAAATTGAATTCGCTTTATAGGAAAAAAATAATATAAAACATAAACTAAGTTAATCTTAAAAAATTTAATAAGAATATTTCTTAACCTTCTATTTTATTTCCAGTTTTCCTTGGAACAATGCAGACACCAAACAAGACGAAGACTTCAAAAGGTAGCTCTTATGGTATTTTCCATATTAGTACGCTTTCGTATCTACGCACTTTTGTGCTAGGTTCAAATTGCATACTTAAGCCAATGATTACTTTGCTGTTATACCATTTGTTGGTTACTTATTTTTTCTACTTTTATCGAAGGTTTTTCAACGACAAGTTCGAGTTCAAGCACCAGGTTTTAGAAACCTTACGCATCTTTCTCAGCTCATTTTTCTATGGATTCAAAAAGTTTCAGCCGAGCTACGACAAGCTGATAGAAAATTTCAAAGAATGTCTAAGCGAAAGTGCGTATGTTGCTGTGTGAACAAATTTTAATTCGTATTTTAAGATGACAAAGTTGTAAAGCTTAAAACTCAAATAGTTTTAAGTTTTAAGTGATATAGTATCCGATATTGTAATGCATAGTATTGACGAATACGATATAAACTTAACTACTTCAGCAAATATAGTACTTATAATTCATTGAACTTTGTTCGTCAAGACTAGACACGTTTTATCTAACCATTAAAAAGAACCTTTTTAAAAGATAGAACTACAAAATCTTAAAGTTTATATATATATATATATATATATATATATATAATACTTAAAATAAGAAGAGTCTATATTAGAGAAGAGTTTTGCAAACAAACATAAATTTAGTGCATTTTGGGTTCACTGGACTACGATTAAAATAACGATAATTTAAACTCTTTTAGTAAATTTTATCTTCAAGTTCTTTTTTTCAGAATTATCTCATTTGAACCTTCTTTCTAATATTTATAACATTTATGACAATAAAAATCCTGTATGGTATATAAGTTTATTTAATTCCAGATTATTATCAAGATATAGTTGAAAGTATTTACAGACAATAAATCGCTTTTATATAGTATACTTTATTATTGATTTTTACAATCATAAAGCTATTTAAATATATACGTTTTATAAGAGTTTTAGACAATTTCGTATTATTAATCCTTCAATTTTTTGATTTGAAAGAATTTGAATTGTTGAAATCAGAATAGTCAAATTTAAAATAGTAACTTTTTACGCAATAAAAAGTATTATATTATTAACAAAAATTAGCTTCAATTATCATTTAAAAACCATTTAAAACTTGTTTAATTTAGTTTAAATACTCAAAGTTGTTTTAAGTAGATGTGGTATGATAATAAATAGAAAATATGAACTTATTTTGAACTACTCTAGCCTAAAAAGTAGTATGTTTCTAATTAAACTAAAAACAGGTAAAAAATTTAAGTTATGTCGTTCTTATTCGGTGATAAGTTTCGAGTATAATCGTTTATCTTATGTTAAAGATTTTATTCTGTAGACCATTTTAGCATGTAAAATCTTACAAAAGTAGAATGTATCTATTAATAAAACCTAGAAAATTTTTATAATATTAAATTGAGGTTTCAATATTTATAAGTTAAAAACTGCTTATATTATATTATGTCTCTTACAACTTGTTGACTTATTTAAACTTGTATAACTTTGTAGGAGGATGGAAGGAAGTACTAGCATTGAAAAACGCTAATAACCACAAACCCCTTATTGGCTTGGGGAAAAGTTCCACGGACAAATTAAAAACAAATGTTTGAGAAATAAAAGCGCCTCACATATCAAGTTCAAGCATCAAAAAAGTGGTGAAAACGATTTGTATGCAGATGTTAACGATCTGGACTGCTTGAAGCAACCTAACATTCAAAGAAAGAAGCCTCTGTGTAAGCTGAATACTAACAATGTCACCAGATATTTGATTTCTGCTCGAAAGGAGTATGAAGACCTTAAAAGAATTGGTATAGATAATCTGGATTGGTTTCAAAAACGAAAATTTAACTTTATGCTAAGAAATATGTTCGGGGAAAAACCTGAGCCCTTGTCTGAAACAGATAAGTTTGAGAATCAACGTCAAGGCTTGTACAAGAAAGATATTGAGAAAAAACCTGAATCCTTTAAAGGTGAACGAACTGATTTAGACAAACTGGAGAAAGATCCTGAACCCTTGCACAAGGAAGATATTGAGGAAAAGAAGTTAGAAGGCACCAAAAGGCTGATGAGAGTTCACCACATTTTCGCACTTTTGATGAAGAAGATAGCTCCGTACATCAAAACTTCGATGCTGATGCTCGTGCACGAGATCGTGCAAGAAATGAAGGGCGAGGACCCGAAAGAATACGGAGCAGTGCGCGGTGAGAAGAGCCTTGAACACAATTTGAACGAGGTCAGAGGTAAAACTTACGAGGTGGCACACAGCGACGAAAAACTGACAAAAAAAGCTATAATGGTTGATAGGTGGTGCCACATTTTTTACAGTTATACTTACGAATATTTAAAATACAGTCAGTGCGACTGCGACTGCGATTCAGAATTTTGCGACGGAGCTTATTGCAAAGTGAAATTCGGAGAAAAAGAAAACAAGCTTGCTGTTACTTACTGGAACAGGCTGTTGAACGCGGAACTCGAAATCTCCAAGTTTCCGGGTAAAGTTAGCAGGGCTATCGGTGGAAAACACAAGTTTACTTTCTATTGTGCGCAACAGTTGTGCGGCGTTTACGAAGTAGTAAACGAGAAAGACGAAACTGCCGTAGAAAAGAAATTGGACGCGTACAGGCTGCTGAACTTCGCCAAAACGTGCATGGTAGCCGAGGACGCCGTTCCGCGTGAGCAGGCAAACAAGCTTTCCTAAGTGCGCCAAATGCTCTGCCACAAGGGCGCGCTGTCGTGGATGACCGAGAAGGCCGACATGTACGGGAGGGTGATGGAGCACTTGCGCGAGTGCGTCGACACGTGCCTGCCTTTCAAGAGGAACGAGGAGATCGAGAGAGTGAAGAGGAGCGAGACCGTGGCCGAAATCTGCAAGGTGAACCTTCCTCCGACCGAGGACGGCGGTTGGAAAGTGGTGGGAAAAACTAACAAGCGCAAACCGAAGACGCCGAGGAAATTCGATGGGAGAGACGGGCGGATCAAAAGAACGAGAAATAATTCTAGGAGGGGCAACGATGTTAGGCGAACATTGAAGTATCCGGAAAAATGCGCTCCTTGCGAAGCAGACTTTTGGGTTCAACCGTTGCACGAAGACACGGAGCTCGAGGAATCGTACCGGAGGCTTTTCATGTGATATATGAAACATTGTTGCTGTTTTAATTTGTTGCGATAAGTGTTTGTATATGTACGAGTAAGAAATTCACAAGCTCCTATTTTGAACTAGTGATTATTATGCACAAATGACACTTTAGAATTTTAGTTATAGCTACAATATAAATTTTGAAAGATATTCGAAAAGTTTTATATAAATAAAAATACTTTGGTTGAAAACTTAGTTTTGATATTCATGCTGAGATGGTCTAAAATTCAAAATATATAGTTAGATTATAGTAAAATATATTTCTTAAAAATTTAATAACACATCCAGGGTTTAAAACTTGGTGCTAAACATAAATAATTATTTGTTAGTTTTGTAACGCTTTCGAAAAATGTCATCTGTACTTACATGTTATTCGTTTAAAAGGCTAATGTGCAAACATGATGGTATTTAATTCTTTTTACTTTTTATAAGATACATAGAAATTTTGTTAAGTAGCTGGTATTTTATGCAGCAAAAGTTTAAAGCACAGTTTTGTTAATGTTAGTTATTTTTTAATATCTAAAATATATGTTCATTAGTTAAATAAAATCTACACAAGGACTATAAATTTATTTTTTCTGCTTTCATTCTAGTAAAGTATTTTAACTTATATGGTTTTAAGTCATATCTTAACTTAAACCTTTACTCTTGGTTTTAAAAAATTGAGTAAAGGTAAATTAATTAATATTTAAATTAAACTTTTTTTCAATTTCTTTTTGTGTGATATGTTCGAACTAGGATTTATATTAACTAAAATTAATAACTTATATCTACATACATGTTTAAATACAACAAATATGGTAACTAATTTAAAACCACATATTATACCAAATTAAAGTCAGACTGCATTTTAAAGTTTATCTAGTTCTTTATTTTTATATCGATAGCCGTTTTTTACAAAGGCTTTAAGAATATTTTTAGTAACTAAAAATAATTAAATTAAATTTAAAAACTATACCAATATTTTTATCAGAAGTTTTCATAAAACAAAAGATGTTTTTAACCAACTAAACAATTTATGAATTACAGTTTAAAGTGTTAATTTACAACGAAGGAAGTACATTTACGTTGTATTGACAGAACAAGAAGTGTATTTCAACAAACTTAACAATTTTAGAGCTTAAGTATAAAACATTTACTGGGTTTTGTGCTCATATTAAGCTTGAAAATAAACTTTCTGAAGCTTTTATATGTTTATGATCATCTTAGTTTTACTTATTGTATTTGTAGTTTTGATTACTGTTTCATAGTATAATGTATAAGGTTCAAAGTTATCAGTTATTACTTAAACTATTTTTTGACTTTTGAGACCAGTAATATATGGATAAGGTCACAATATAAAAGGCAAGTCTTTTTGTAGATATCAATTTATGGGTGACCAAGTTTCAGCAAAAAGCTCGCATAAAAACCCAAGTGTATTTTTTTTTTACTTTTTGTCAATATTTTAACTCGTTTATGTCCCTCCACACCCTTAGACTCCTCACGTGTTGCCAATTATATGGGCCTTATAAAAGTTTTATAAAAATAGATAAATAAATTTACTGAGGTTTTTTAATTTTTAATTTCAATATAATTTTTAAAATAATAATTTAAAAAACAAAGTTGTGTTTTGAACAATTAAAAACTAGATAAGGTAGTTTTGTTTACAAATAGGCTGCACATTTTAATTAACCTAACATTGTTGATTAAGGGTTTGAGTTTTTTGTACAATTCTAATATAAATTTTAGTATATTTATAATAATAGTTTTGTGAAACTTTACTTTAGTTTTTGCTCTGATAGCCTACGATAACTGAAAAGTGAGCATTGGAATTTGTATTTAAAAACAGTTTTTTCTGGATTTATTTAAGTTAATGTTAAATTAAAAGTTTGTAAAGAGTGTTTAAATGACTTTTACAACAGATATTTTTCTGTTTGTATTTAAAAATATAAAGCTTTATTTTAGCTTATCTTGTAGAATTTAAAATTCAAGCTTTTTGTTTAACCAAACTAAGTAGCAGATGAAAAATATACTCTTAAGTGAACATCAACCTAAATATTTTATGTCAACATTGTATATGTCGTTTTGTAGTTTAGTTATATTATAATATATAGTATACAATATAGTTTATTAAGATAAGCAGATTTCAAAAAAAAACTGAACAGACGTATCATAAAATCAAAAGTTGTTTTTAATCTTTATTTAGTACGTTATGAAATAAAAAGCTCTTTGCCAAACAATGGTACAAAAGTTATACAAAAACAAAAAACACTATGATGTATTACGTTTTATTTTTGGACCATTTTCGAAAAATAATGTTTACTTGCAGTGTCAAATTTTATTCGGTTTAGTAAAAAGAAGAATATCACGTTTCTAAAGTTTGCTTACATTGTTAAAACTCGTAAAATGAAAACAAATAGAGCAAAAAGTAAAATAAAAACAGTAAAAATTAGGCATTCCTTGTCCTTATCAAGTTATTTCGTGCTCACAATGTAGGTATGTTATTCTCAAAAAGCATTTTTTTACCAGAGTGAACATTTTCTTTTTGGCTTGTTTCGTAAAATTTTCTTTTCGGAGAATCGTTTACTGTGGTTAAAATAAATTAATTACTAAAGATCATTTTTATTACTTATGAAATTAAATATTTTACAACTTTTATTTTTTATTTCAAATGTATTTAATTTAAAAACAGTTTATATTTTTTTGTTAATTCATAGGTATTCAACTAATGTTTAAACACTACCTGAAGTATTGCCTTGTAACTCTATGCTTGTTGTGTTTTTACATTCTACCATAGCTGAATGACTGCGAGCTTCGTTTTTCTTTTTGTTGTTTTCTGGTGTGTTTCTTTTAATTTTCAACCCAACGTGGTAAGAAACCGACGCTCCCCTAAAGTTAAGGTTTAATTTAAAGTTTTATTTATATTGAAAACAGTTTAAGGTGACTAAGTGCAAAAAAGATTTTAAGTAAAAAAAAAAAACATTATATCCTAGACTATATGTTTGTTATAATTCAAAACAACTCAATTAAATATGTAAGCAGAAAATGCTGATAAAACAAAGTTTTAGGTAAAAACAGAGGTAAGTATAATGTAAGGGTTATTTACACTTTAACAACAAATTTAATACATTTTTCATACTAGACTGACTTTTACAACATTTTAAATATTGTAAGCAAATATTGCAGTTAAAATACAATATAATTTGTCTAAAAAGATATAATTACCTTTTTCCTAATCTTCTTGTACCTCTATTGGGAAATAAGTTATTGACATGTTTCCCAAATATTCCATCACTTACTGGCTTGATTGGTTGCTTTCTGCAATGTTCTATGTAGTTTTCGTACAAAAAACGTCTGCCTAAAAGTGCATCTTTTTTGTACTCGACATTATTTGCCAACCATTTTATGACGAACGGGTTTGTCTTCAAAACAGACTTTTTCTTAACAGGTTGTACACAATCAGCATCTCCTTTACTGTTAGAAATGCCTGATGGTAACGGGCTATTGAAACTCTGTAAAACAACAGCTTATTACATTATATGTTAATTCTTTATTTAGCTTTGTCTTGTGGGATAAAGTACGTAAAACAAAAGAACTTATGTCATAAAAAAGCAAAAAGTTATTCAGATTAATACTGTCTACTTCTCTTATTATAGTCATTTAAAAAAATTCACATCAGTACATACAGTTTAATTTTAAAGCTTAATATTTATTTACTCGTGGAATTATTTATTTTGGGACTTACATAGTTTTCACTTAATTGTAGAGAAGTTGTAGTTTTACCATATGACATAAAATTGTTGTTCACGCAAAATGAACTTGTTGAACCAAGTTGATTTTGGTCTTCAATGGTGATGTTACTGTTAGTAGTGTTTTTGGGTCGACTACCTTTAGAGTTAGCTTTTTCTTCAAACTTTTGTTCCTGGAAAACGTTGAAATGAAATTTAGTTTTGCATTTTAAGAAGCAAGCTAGTTATATAGTTTTTTGCAACTTGGTACAAACTAACATATAAAACTTAAAATATTATTTATTTTACCAAAATTGACAATATACTTTTGTAAACTTAGTGCAGTTATGGTTTTAAGATTTTAAGTTAATCTTAAGTTGTTTGTTTTAATATGTTATGTCTGAATTTAAACACTAATGTTTTTCTTTTTTATGGACTTGACTTTTTATAAGTAACTTGTTTTTCGATTGCATATTATGCACTTGTTAGAAGAATACTTATCGCTTCAATTTACTTGAGTTTTTGTGTGTGTAGTTATTTGTAGGTTATTGTATCATATATTGTATAATGAAATTCATTATTACCTTATAAACTTGTCACTCACCAGTGAAGAACAGCTCCTTGATATTGTTATATGAACGACATGTAAGTTAGTTGATTAACATAGCTTCATAGCTGATTGCATATTGTTTTAGTAATAAAATGTTTTACTATCAAACTCAAACCTGTCTCTCCTTCTGTGCGCTGTTGAACTTGTGGCTGTTGGATTGGTGCCACTCCGGCACTATGAACTTTGGTTGGGGCTGCACTAGCTTGGCCATGTTTACTTACTAAAAGTAACTTAGAGCATTTAGTGTGAAATTTAATGTTTAAAGTGTATACATTTCATATGCAACAAATTTTACATTGAAATAAAAATAAAAAAGGTAAATGTTGTAGCAATAAAGTTTTAAAGTTTGCATGGTAACAAAATAATTTGAAAAAAAAAAAAAGTGAAAAATTCATTTGAAATTGCATATTATTTAAGAGGTAATTTTTAAGTAAAAAATAAATTTTGCTTAGTATTAAGCGAGGCTAGGCTTTTAGGATGGAAGGGCGCCATCGTGCGGTGAAAAAACACGTAAATAAATTTATTTTTTTTTTCAATTAATTCTAATTTCGTGCAGAGTCAAAGGTCAAATGATGGCTCTGTGGCGCCACCTAGCGGATATTTTTTTTCTATTATCTTTATGCGTACTTGGCTACTAATTTTTTTGTTTATAGTTAGAGTTTTATTATCTCCAACTTTTCGTATGTTTCTTTTAAATAAACGTCTTTAAACATATTTTACTTGATATACCGCACAAAGTAAAAGTTAAAGTAATGTCTCAACTTCAACAATTTTACACTAATTAAAAAATAAATATACGATAAAACCTTTTAAAGAAGTTTTTTAGAAATAAAACATGTAACTTCATAAGATTTATGAGCTAAATTTTAGAAGTAAAATTTTCTTTTTTTTTGTTTAAAATGTTTGTTTTCAGTAAAATAAAAACATACTGACAATCTCATTTACTTTCTGCATTACTGTTTAATATTAGGTCAAAAAAAGTGTTACTTGTTAGTAAAAGTTATATAAAAAAAATCATTTTTATAAATGTTCTTAATTTTACTCATACGAAAATCCTTAAAATTCTAGTTACAAATTAGTTTAGACTTTATACTTATAAACTTCGAAAACACTTTTTTAAGTTCATATTTGATTGAAATTTACGCTAAACTTTTGAAAGATGCAAGTTGTTTTTGTCTGCTTAACTTAATATTAATAAGTACAGTCTCTAAGCTTAAGAATATATAATAAGAAATATAATAATCTCCTGTATAGTAAGATACTGTTTTGTTCTTTAAGTAAGTGCTATCTTAAAATTAGTTTTCTGTCTAAGTATGAACTTAAATTCTCTAAAAATTTTAGAACTTCTAGTTTCATAATATAAAAGAAAAATTTATGTTTCAAGGTTTACAACAGGCATGAACTTGTTTCGAATAAAATAATAAAAGTCTTGTTTAATGTTTCAAAGTTTAACTAATAATGGTACCTTTTAACTTACGATGCTATGCAATATTTTGATAATTCAAAAAACCTATAGATGTTAATGAACAACTTTTTTAAACTTAGTTGAACCGTGTTAGTTAACGTTGTAAAAAAAGGTAGTTAACGATCTACTTCCAGGTGTATAGTTTAAAACAACTTTTTTGCAGTTGTTAATAAAATTTTATTCACTATACGACAAAATCGTAGATCATTTTGCATTGTTTAATTATTAAATAACTTTTGTAATTTTAAGCTTTGAAAAAATTAGTTGAGAAATTTAAATATTTTAAAAGACTTTATTGAAATAACATAATGATACACACAACTTAATGGTTCATTTTAACAAAACAATACTTTAAAAGTTTTAGTTAGTTTGTTTACAATTTTAATGAAGCGCAAATAACAGTTTTATGAGATTATAAAGTATTATATATTTTATATATCAACATACACATTAAAAACTAAAATTTTAACAAATATTGCTTAGTAAATTGAACAATATTGTCGTTGGTAGGCATCAGATAAATTCAAAAGATAAGTATACTTTGCAACGAAACCCAGATTAACTTTACTTCTAACCAACTATTTCCTGAAAGAGTTCTTTCATTCATTTATAGTGTTTGTGTTGCCTACACGTTTAAATGATGTTGCGCAAACAGTTACGTAACTTATACTTTAAGGCATATATTATGTTGTATATACTGTCGATTGCATCTGTTAGAATTACTGTGATTTCAGTAAATTCGAAAAGTTTTTGTGGCTTTGAAAACACGCTATTTTTATTTAGCCCCATTAGCTTAGCCATTTTTCGTATAGTTTTAACTGTTAATTTTATGTTAGTTTGTATATATACAACTTCAATTTTTTTCTTATCGTTGCTATTGCTCAGGAATTTTAAAAATGTTGATATATATTTGTTTATAACAAAAATATTGTTTTTGAAAGCTTTGAATTAAATTGTGAAATTATTTTAAACTGTATTATCTAAGTCAATTGTTTATAACAAAAATATTGTTTTTGAAAGCTTTGAATTAAATCGTGAAATAATATGTATTTTCTATGACAGGTATAAATAAGAAATTTAAATGGTTATTTTGAATTATTAATTAAAAACGAAACATGGACCATTTTCACAGCTAGCAAACTGAAGAATACAAACAAGTTAGTACAAGTATAAGTTGCTGAGTCCTTAAAATCTATAAAATTTTCTGCTGAGACTGTACCAAGACTACGTTTGTAAGCGTTTTTTTTTAATATCAATAAAACATCATGAAAGTTCATTATTTAAACTAATTTATGCAGCAAAAGTCAGTATTTTATTGTCAGAAGTTTAAAACTATACCGGCTTAGGTATTTCATTTCTAACATTTTAAGTTTTTGCACACAAAGTTATGCGATTTAAGTTATTTTGCAACCGAAAAATAATTTAAAACGGGCTTTAAAGCTCTTTAATACATTTACAAAAGTGTTGCACTTTAACAAATTATTAGTTGTATCTCTATATACTTCGAAATTCAAAAATAAACTTTGACTGAACAAAAATTCAAAGGTTTTATATTAAAAGCGCTCGTGATAAATCAACAGTATAATGATGTTTATTAAAGACAAAATAATATTTTGAAAAGTCAAATTTAAAACTCAACTTACACCCTAGTTGAAAAAATTTAAAAAAATGCTTTGTTTAGATGAGTATTCGTGTGCATGTAGATATCTTTGAAAACTAATTAGAAGTTAGTTGAGTAGTAACCATTAGACATCTATAAAAAATGTTTAGTAGGCCTAACTTTCTTCTACTTCGCATCGGTCTTAATAAATTTGCAAGTGTAAACAATTCAAAACTTTTATTTGAGATAAAATTCAGACGAAATAAGTTATAATAAAAGTAAGTCATGTCCAAAATAAATTTGGCATAGACAATCAAATTATTTAGATCATATAAATTTATTACTATACACAGAAAAGACCTAAGTGGCTAAAAAATTTTTTAACTTGACATTGTACAACCATTGTCTAGCCCGATATGATAACTTGTATATATAAATCATGATAAGTCTTTATTAACAAGTGTACTCTTGTTTTAGGAATAAGAAAATTGCTTACATTTTAACTAAGACCTGCGGAACGCTCTTCTAGACAGTAATTAACGCGAGTAAATATTGAAAAACTTGCCAACAACTTAAACAAAACCCCTGTTATAAATGTACAACAACGATGTTTATTTGAAATTAATTTAGTCCTTTAACATATACTCGTTCTACAAAAATCTTTATTTTAATAAGCCCGGCACGCGAAACATTATTTTAAATCAACTATATATATCAAGAACATTTTAACTGAAAGCAACTAAGTTAGCTAACGATCATTTTTTTCAAAAAACCATATTTTGAAAAAAAAAAAATTGTGCAGCTATTTAAAAAACTAAAGTTAAACAGTCTTATTTTATTTTGAGCTTTACGTAAAAGACCTCATTAACCTTGTAAGCCGAAGTTACGTTTAATTTTTCGGAAAAAACTGCTTAAACTATGCGAGAAGACAAACTTTTTTATAACAAGGTAGACATTACTTATGACATTAGGAAACTTTTAAACTAAATTTACTTATATGTATAATTTTAGTAACTTAAGGTACAAAAAAATCCATTTTATAAATATAAATAAACCCTTAAAAGCGCAATCAAGTTTTAACATTTAAACAAAAAAAGGCCATTTTAAGTTAATCATAATTTTATTGACAATAACATTAGAAATACAATTAAAAAATCAAAGAGGCTGCCATCATCATTTGTCTGCTGGGTTGTTTTCGTTATAGTCCATTCCTGTTTTATACGTTGGTACTTTTTATGAAATTTTAACTAGTATATCACAAATAACTACATATAACAATCAACTATAAAAGATTTTTGGAAAAATTATTCACAGTCGTCTCTTAATTTTATTTTAATCAAAACTGGTGGAAGTTGTAATAAAAGTAAACTAAATTTGTCAAAATATACTACTACACAATTATAAACACTTTTTATTAAATTTACATAATTAATTGTAAAATAGAGTTTTATCAAATAGGAATATCAATTACAAAACAGTACTGTAAAAAAACATACATTAAAAGTAATAAATATTCAAGTAACAAAAAAATAATTGTTCTTAAAAATAAATCAAGACCAAAAATTGTCAACACTAACAATTAAACTATACTTTAAACAGGCTTTAAATTATTCTAAGAATTTGGTTACTATAAAATGAACAAAAACTTACTAAGACAGTTTTTTAATAAATGATTCAACTTTACAAAAAGTTTAGATAATCTTCAAGAATGAGCAAAACTTTTAGCTTAAAATTAATTTGCAGCTTAACAAACATTTTAAGAGAAATGTAAAGACTTTAACCATAATAAAAGCTACAAAAACCATAAGCAAAATTATTTTTCAAAAGTAAAACTATTAAGTTATTTAAGTTTATTAATCTTTATTTTTACAGCAAATACCTTACAATAATAAAAAAAACTATTACTTAGGATTGCCAATGCTTTTTTGAAAAGTTTTACAGATTTTCGAAAATATTTGTTTTAGTCTACATTTAGTATAAAATTAAATGTAAGCTCTCAAATTGCATAAAAGTAAGAAAAAGATACTATAATGCTACTTTAAGTGTTTTTTATACTTTTTAAAAATCCAAAGCAAATACAAGTATTTGGGTATGATAGAATTTTCGTACTTAGTCTAAATTTTATTATATGAAGTGTAAAAATGTTTTAAGTTCTAGATTTTTCCAGTTTGGTTTTTGCCTGGAGAGTCAAATTCCAGGTATTAAAAGGTTTTTTTGGCAATCCTATTTAATATATTTGAAACTAATTCTAATTTGAACAAAATGAAAACGATACTTTTTTTATAACTCTTTGCTTTTTTTTTTTTTATTATGACGTATCTATCAAGAAAATAACTTTAATCTGTTAAATATATCAAAAAATAGTTTGGAATACAGTAACCTCTCGCTTATTTACGCACATTGTGTCCAAAGAAAAAGTGCGTAAAGATACGAGAGATCGTAAAGATACGAGAGGTACCAAACATTCTTACTATAATGGCTGTTTTTGATATTGCTTTTAGTTAAAAGCAGACTGGGGACTTTCTTACTTTTAACAACTTGTTTACTTTTTTTATAAATATTTAAACAAAAGATAAAATTAAAATTTTATATTTTGAACTTTTTAGAGTTCTAAAATGCGTAACTAAACGAGAGTGCGTAACGTCACGAGTGCGTAAAGATGCGAGAGGTTACTGTACTGTAACAGACTTTTATATCTAAATACTTAATTCAATGAAATTCATTTCAAATTAAACAAAAAACGTCTTGCAATCATGATCAAAAGTAAATGAAGTAATTTTATATCTCTTTAAATTACAAAATAAACCAACGTTTGTAGCGTTTGGTCGATTAAATCTCGGACGTCTGTGGTTTCTTTCCGTATCCAAAACTCATCCTTTTCCAGGATCTGGTTCCTTTAGCAGTGGAGGATAATACGTTCGGTGGATTTCTGAAATATGATTTCATATCAACTATTTTAAACCTAAGTAGTTTTAAATTTTTCTTTGTAAATTTTTCTTTTTTTTTATAAATCCTAAAATTACTAATTAGCTAAGCTATTTAAATTGTTAAACCTCTACAAAGTATTTTTTTCTCTAATCACTAAGAATAAACTAGACCTTAATAAAAACAAAAAATAAAAATATTTTTTTACAGTTAATGAACTGGCTGCAACAGTACAGCTTTGAGATAAGGAGCATACCATTTTTAATGTCCCCATTAAGAAAACTAACTTATGTAAATAAGTAACTAAAGTCTGATGAAATAATACAGTGTAACCATGTACCAACAATTTTAAATACAATTCAGCCTACCAGCCTTCCCCAACTATATTATTTTTAACCATAAATTGTTTTTAAAGCAGTAAAACACAAAGTAAACAATAATTATTTTAATATCTTTAGTTGTAACTAAAACTTAATTACATTACAGTTTAACCCAATAAAATTGTGTTTTGACAAAATTAGAAACTGTATCATAAATGCCCTCGTGTGTGAGGTTTTTTTGGTATGGTTAATATTTTCTTAAAACAACACACTTAACTTATGCAATATTTCACTTTTCTTTAACAAATAAAAATTTATAGATGTAGAGAGCATTATCAATAAAAAACTTGAAATATATAATAAGAAGATAAATTGTTTGTGGGCTTTTAATTTTGCCACCATTAAAAACGTTCCATCTGTAGTTTTATAAAGTGTTTTTACACTGGACAAAGTGCTTTTTAATACAAAAGCTTTTTTATGGTAACAGTTCAAATTTTGCAGACATATTCTTAAATATACATTTATAAACCCATTTGCTCTATACATAATTCTTTTATATATAGTTTTATTATAATTTATAGCTCTAACTACTGTATAAAAATTTTTGCAACTAAATTTTAACCTAAAAAAACTACATTTGATTTTTATACTATAATCCATTAACAAAAACATTCTAGGAAAAACATTTTTTTGTAAAAATATTTCTTAAATTTCAAGATGATTTGACAAGTGTACATTTATGAACCAGTTTGTTTTTTATTGTTCTAATTAGTACATTAATTACCATAGTACATTAATAAAAACTCTTTATCTTTTTCCAAATTGATTTTGTCCAGTTAAAAAGCAAATATATATGTTTCAATAACATTTTACATAAGTATTTATACATAACAAATTGCTTTAATTTTATATACTGTATTAAGGCCATAGGGGGGGGGGGGGGGTCCGACTTTTTTTTTACAAAAAATAACTTTGGATTTTATATGAAAGCTTTAAATACAAACTACAAGCCTGTTTTTTTTTTTGTAAAAAGTTTCCGATACAAACGTATGGACCGCAAATTTTTCGGGGTCAATTTTCTCGGAAATTTAAAAATTCACTAAAAACCTAACTCCTCCTTCAGTTTTTGACCTAGAGACTTCAAATTTTCAGGAAATGTTCCTTTTAATATTTTGAAGAATCTGATGTTGGAATTTTTGAAATTTTGAAAAATAAAAATTTTATCCACAAAAAACTAAAAAAAAGGGTAGTTTTTTGACAATAATTTTTTTTTTACTCAAAATTAAAAAAGTTCCTACAATAGATCTCTATAAAGTTTAATGATACACATTCTGTCAAAATTTGAGAAAGATTACTCAAAAAATGAAGGAGGAGATAGATTTTTTAAAAAATAGTCTTTTTTCGCATTTTTAGTTTTCGCCTTCCATAAGGAACCTATTGAACGCCCTTTCTTTAATCGCTTATATCTCAAAAGTTACTTTGAGTTTTTTTAAGCGGTTAAAAGTGTCTGATAGCTCAGTTTTAATTCTACAAAATAAGATCAAGTTGTAAAAAACAAAGTGGACCCCCCCCCCCCCCCTATGGCCTTAAATCACAATTATAAATTTTACTTATAAGATTAAGACCCAAGATCAAGTTAATTAAGGTAGAATGTTAGACACCCATTAGCCATAATTCTAATTAGCTTGGTAAAATAAAGAGAACTATATCGTTTCTAAACAACATACTACAAAAGTTTACATTCTTGAAGGGAAAAAAAATAAAGCCAGCTTGAGTTATTTGAATTTTATTAGAAAATTTTAAACCTTGGATGGTTAGTGACAACAAGTAAAATGCTACTGGTGAGCAAGCTTTAATGCTTTTAACAACTAAATAAAATAGAATTTGTTAACTAAAAAGGAATTTGAAATTAAACAAAAGTGGTTGGTTAGAAAAAAGTTTCTTAAACAATATGAAGAAAAATGCTGAAGTTTGCAAAAACCACTTTAAATAAAACTTTTTTTGTTAATATTTCTTAACTTTTTTATTATCAGCTTGTGTTACCAGAGCAGCCTTAATGTAGTGAGCCTTACAAACCTTTATCTATATAAAACTTTATTGAAACAAACTTATTTACAAAATAGACCTTACAAATTTTCCTTAAGATTTCATAAAATGTATTGAGATTTAATTTAGCTAAGACCAAAGTAATAAAAGTACATTTATTTCATTATTTAGTGATTACATTTTTCAAAACTATCATATCATATTTTATATGATAATTACACAAACTTTATAGCAATAAAATTTCTATTTAAAATTTTTAAACTTTTAAACTAAATCTCAATTTTTGAGAAATAATTAAAACACTATAAACTGTTCAAATGCTTTAGAATAAAAATTCATTAAAAAATATTAGTACTTATAATTTTGTAACTTACCTAATATAACAGTAACTGAATTATAAATCAATTAAAACTAAGTGAGAATTTATGGAACAACAAACCTTAAATGTTGGGAAATCCATTCTTCCCATTTCAGTGCTGGTGGGCATTGGGAAAAATAGCTTATGAAAAATTAGCTAATGAATTTCTTCTTTCATCATTGGTTTACTTATGTAGATTAAATTTTATACTGTTGTACATCATAGTATTATTGTTATTTATAAATTTTATATTTCATGTTTATTTTTAAACTAAGATTTAACTTTACACACATCGACTTTTCTTAAAACAAGATATGTCTATCTTAAACATTTTATTGTTAATAATTAACATTTATTAAAGAATTAAACTATCCAGCATTGTTAAGTACTATTCTAGATTTTAAAGACAAATTTTGAATAAAAAATTTAATCCTTTTATTGGTGGCCACAGGATTTTAATAAATTTCATTAAAGTTTTATCATTGACTTCCAGATTTATACAAAACAATTTTTTTCTATTTCTATTTACTTATATACTAATAATGCTACTAAAAATTTATTTAATAACAAAACAAGTTGTTGTGTTAAAAATTTTATCAAATGTCATAATTATTTCTAACCAATCCTTTATCTGAATTCACCAAGAATTTTGGCTCAAGTTTAAAGGTTTTTTTTCCAAAATCAAGTTCATGAGCTGAAAAGAAGCCTAGGGATGAGGAAGGGAAAATAAGGGGGTTCTTAGGCCATAAATTGAAATATGATATTTTGAAACTCATCAAAATCTTTTAACTAACCTGAATTAAACAATGTAAAACTATAAGCTACTCAAAAAGTCTACAGTAGACAGGGTATCACAGAGTTATGAAACATGTAGTTGTAGATTTTAAAAAATGAAAAACAAATGGTAGCTTGTGATTTTGCCTTTTCAAAAGCATTAGTTTATATTCAACATACACCACATTCTAGGTTACCATAAAAAAAAGTAATGTACAGGACTATCTGACCAGGGCTTGTAGTTTTACAGTTCGAAAATCTTATTTAGACAAATATTCTAACTATTTTAAAGCAAATCAAAAAAACTATTGAACATTAAAAAAAGTATTTTAGTTTAAATAATACTGAAAAACTTCAGTTTAACTTCACGGCAACTTTAACTGATTTTCGTGACTTTTAACTATTGTTAGTAAGTTGTTTTCTGTGAATAATAATTTTATATACTAAATAAGTTTATTTCATTTTTTCCTTTTTAGTTTTTTTTTAAAGCTTATTAATGACTAAAATTAAACTTAATGTTTTAAGTCGAGCTTTAGATTTAAATTTCTTTTCGGTTTTGATCAAAGAAAAACAATGCATTTAAGTTTAAAATAAGAGATTGTAATATAATATTGAAGCATTTTCTTACTACTTGATTTGTAACTAAACATTGTTTCAAACGAGAGCTGGCTAACTTCAAATAACAAGCAAAACTTTAAAAAAAAGTGTTTTAATTGTATATATATGGTCTGATAGCTCCTAACAAGTTAATTTCATTTTATTTATCAATGAAAAAAAACTATAAAAAACCTAAGTTTTAATCTGTATATTTTTCTTAACTTGAAAAAGGCTTATAAGCATGCACTTGAAATGTGTGCTCTAAAATACAAAATATTATGGCTTAATATAAGCGTGTAATAAATCTTTAATGCTAGAAAACAAATAGAAACCTTTCTAAAACTAAAGAAAACGTTTATAGATGATTCTTAGCGGTCTTTTTGTTTGAGTAGTTTTGTATTTTGTACACAAAACAATTAATTTCTATCATAAGTTGTTGTTTATCAAACAATTTTTTTTGTAACAAAAGATCATAGTCAAGTACATTAAACCAAATACAAGTTGAAATATATCATAAAAGAAGTATTTAAACTTAAAACTTGTTTTTTGTAAACTTCTACAAAAACTCCTAGCAAAACTGTCGTTGGAAAGTAAGTCTTAAGAAGCTGGTTCAATTCTCTAGCAGCTGTTTTTTTAATTATATGCAACATTCTTTGTTAACAACGGTGTGTAAGTTAGTTTTTAGTGGAAAATATACTAAAAAAAATAATTTAATCCAATTTCGACTTACTAAAACACAATGTTTTGATTTAAGTATGTTTTTTTTATACAAATTTAGTTGAATCTTAACAAAAGATAGGATCTAAAGAATAATATTTTTCCAAATTCTTTCCAGTTTTCATAATCATGGTTTTGTTATATGACACTACTTAATTTGGAATAACATAAGTTAAAACTTTATTTTAGTTAACTAATTTGGTCAATTCACAAAAGCCAAGTTACTAAAAACATTTTAAAGATTGTATAAGCTTAAATGTTTATTAAGCATTTTAAGCTAGCTGCTTTTAAATTCTTATGAACATTTTAAGATTAATAGCGAACTAACTGACTTAACTTGTTTTAATAAAAGTTCTAATAACATGTTATGTTGTAATATGAAATAGTAAAAAAATAACTTGCTCAGTATCCTAAAAGCATTTTTGAAATAATCCAAAAATATAAACAATTTGCTTTAATATAATTTATCTCTAACTATTCTCAGAGTAACATTAATAAATTTTTAACAACTTGTAAGAAACAACTTTGATTACTAATTATAATTAAAAAAAAAATTGAAATTAGAATTATGTTCATAGTTTTTTTAACAGGTATATCAAAATTTCTTCCGGGTTGTACAATGATGATTTATAAAATATCTCAACTTGAAGATGTCGCACAAGTCGGTGGCGATGAAGAACAAGCTCTTCGTCGTGGGCGGCTTCTTGGAATGGTACGAAGTTTTCGACTCGACCTGCAACAGGTTCACGGTGGTTTTGCCCTATCACAGTAGATACGGCGATCGCAACCTAGTTTTAAGTGAACCTGCCGAAATTTTTTCCATCGGCGGCAAGCTGGTAATGTTTGGTGTCGGTTGGGATCTTGTTTTTTATTTTGATGTTGAGAGTGATGAATGGTCTCAAATTGAATGGGAAACTTTAAGAAAAAACAAGTATTATTGCGGTGTCAAATTACCTCACTTCTAACATTAACATTTTTATAAAGCTGTTTAGACGAAAATTATTTATAACTTAGTTTAGCGTATAGAATTATTTTTTAGTTTGAGTGAACTAAATATGCTTAATGAGCTGAAAAACGTATACAAATTTGGAAATAAATTTTTTACTTGCTTTTTCATTTTATTAATTATATCAATTAAAAAAAAATTACTCGGCTTTGTTTTTTTTCTTTAATAAAATCTATATAAAACGTTGGATTATGTATTATTGTTATGTATTCATTTTTATTAGTACTAGTGAACCTGATGTAGCCGGTTTTAAAATTTTCAAACAAAACGTCTAAAAGTGAGTAAGTAGCTATACTTAACTTATACAACACAATTACTTAAAGAGAACTGTAACAATAAAGAGATCACGCTCGAATAAATAAGCTGTTAGTAATTTTTCAGAAATAGTAGTTGACTTTTTATTGCATAGGTTTACAACATTTATCCGCATATTTAATTTACCTAAATGGTAAAACTGAAAGAATAAATTGTAAATTAATTACTTAGTTAATTTTATTGAGAAAACTTTCTTACAACTTCTCTTCACTTGTTCTGGTGGCCACATTTCAATTGAGATTTAACAGAAAAATTAGCAACCAGTTATATGCTAGTAAGTTAGCTATAGCTTCAATACTTTATATGCCGAGCTTTTTGTCAAAAAATATTATATCCACCAATACTTGTATACTCATAAATATTATAGTATTAAGCTTTTTTTAATTTAAAAATGTTACAGAACTTAAGTGCTTTCATGATTAATAATATTATTTTAGTCTTTTTGAGTAAGGCAAACAAATTTCTGCTCAAAGAGCTCTTAAGTGCTAAAAGTTAAATAAAACCTAATAACTAATAGAGTTAAAACAATAACAAAACTGTCATTATAAATCTATAAAAATACTATCAAAGATTTGAAACCGTACCATTGCTAATTTTGAGCTTTTTAAACAGTAAATTTGTTTACGATTAGTCCATTAGTAAAAAAGGTTAAATTTATGATAAAGATTAGAGTTACTTTATGGTTAGGTAAATGAATTTAGTGCGAAATAGCTTGAGTGCAATACTACTTTAATTCGTACAATTGAAAAGTACTTTAAAAGTTTAAATTTTTGAAAACTCTTCATAACTTTTAAAAATTTACTTAACTAATTTGTCTTATACGTATAATAACTCTTTGGATTTAATCATTTAATGCTAATTAAGTTTGAATTGCAAAAGTTCTAAGTATTGATACATCAGAACCGAAATCTGAGCTCGGATCCGGCCGGTTTCTAGTTGAAAAAAAAGATTTGGATCCGGCCGGTTCTCGACTTATAAAATTGATCCTTATCCTAAAATAAACATCTAGATCTGCATCCCAGATCCTAACTTGTTGATCTGGTAGATTACTAACATTTACTAAATTTATATTTTAAAAAATCAACTGGCACAAGCTCTATCAACTTTGTATGTATTAAGCGTTGATTTTAGTTATCTGAAGTGACGGTATTCGCGGTTATTCAAATTTGTGCAAACTGAACTAGAACGAAAGAGTTTAGTAAACCCCAAGCTCAAACCTAATCAAAAACCATCCAGAGACCTTCATTTTTTGAATTTCATCATAAACTCCAGAATGTCTGGTGTAAGTTTCAAAATAAACTTCGACACCATAAAGTCTTCGTTACACCGTTAAGACCTCTAATCTAAAGTATGTTGTTGTAGTGAATATTCAAAAACTAAGGTGTTATTTTAAGATAAAAGTTCGAACTATAACAATATTTCATTTCTACAAACAGTCTAAACCAGGTAAACTTTAGTAGATACAGGTTGTTAAGACTTATCAGATTAAAAAAAAAAGTATAATAACAGGTATTCCAGTTTTAATTGCTTTTCTTTTTGTGTTTTTGAACCATTGAATAAATACTTTAATTAACAAAATAGATAAAGCTTGAACTATTTTTTTTCTAACTTTACTTTGACTGTTTTTAATTGTTATTCTTTGCATTATTCTAAAAAAATATTTTGATAAAGTCAATTTAACAATAGTAAAACTATCTTTTCAAACAAACCAAAAAACTTACTCTTATAGAAAATTCAACCCAGAGCTTTTTCAATTGGACAATTTAAACCGCTTAGTGAACGAGTTTGACTTACTATGTATTTTAACATTATTATAAAAACCTAAGCTAACTAATCAACTTTTTAAAGGAAACATGTTTAAAAAGAAAACAGTAGTTTTGCTGGTGTGAGAAGTTTCTGACATAAATGTTTGTAAACAAGATATTTCAAAAATGTGAACGTAAGTATTTTAAATACTTAAAAATCAATTTTATACAATAACATGAATAGCAGGTAATTTTTTAAATGTTTGGAAAAGTCTTTTAACATTGAAATGTATTGAGAATTAAGAAAGCTATTATTACGCCATTTATTTTGTTTTGTTTATACAATTTCGTAGTAGTTAATTTTTTTTAATTTACAGAATAATATTCAATCTTCTTGCAATTAATTGCAATTGTAAAAAAAACAAACCAAAAATAATTCTACCGTAAACTCCTTAATATTTTAAGTTGTAGCTGAGTCATTTTCAGTTCTAATATTATTATTATTAAGTTTAATTGCCGAAGGATAAAGTATTTTGTTATAGAAACGACCATTTTTTCTAGCAATTGTCAACTAATTCAAACTAATACGCTAATTTCTAATATACATACAATACGTTGATAATAAAGTAGTACAGTTAAGATGTTATTTAAAGAAACGTTTACAAGTGTTTGAAAGCTTTATATAAGTTTAAATTAACATACAACAACTTTAAATAATTAAAAAAAGAGATTAACTTCTGCTGTTTTTCTTCCTAAGATAAAATTTTGTATAATTAAAGGTTTTATTCTTGTAAATAAATCATTTTCAGAACTTTTAGATATATTTTATAGTGTTTTAGTTATAGTAAATAAATTATTTTTATTTTTGCTAAATTTAAGGATATGTAAACGTAAACAGATTTATTTTATGCAGTCAATTAAGAAGAGAAAACTTATCATAATTGAGATATTTTAAAGATTATAAGAAAAGTTTTTAAATAAAAAGTTTCAAATTGTCTTAAAATAGTATAAGAGTTTTAGAAGCAAAAACTATTTTAGATATAAAGAATATTATTAGCTTTAAACAATTAAATTATTAGTACTTTTGTATTAATTATACTTGAAATTATTTTTGAAATAACATTTATTTTTTTTACAATTCAATTTATTTTGTTTATTATAAAAGAAAATATAACAAACTATTCCAATAATGACGAAAAAATCTTCTAATGATCCTAAAGATGGCAAAAACGAATGTTTAAGTTTAGCAAAAGCTTAAAGATTTCCTGTTAAAAACAACATGAGTTCTCCCGTGAAAAACAACACGGAGTCTACTGCGAGCATGTTTAATGCCGTGCCGTCTCCCAGTTCTTCGAGCGCACCCGAAGAAGCTGCCTGCGATTCGAACTCTTCTGACGAGTATGACGACGTCAACTTTAACAGATTGCTGCCAATCGACGAGTGGGAACACGTTGAAAAAGAAAAGTGCGAATTTAAAGACCGGACAGCTAAACAAGAACTAGAAAAAGCAACTAGTGCACAGACTCCAACCACTGTGCCTATCAAAGACTTAAAAGGTGAGTTGTGGCAAAAATACGTCAGAGAGTTTTCACTAGTCCCTCTGGCGGAAAGGAGAAATCTGCTCGATGACTGCGCAGGAATGATCGCAAATGCTTTTGGATCGTGCAGGAACCATGAGTGAGTTTATTGATAATATATTTGCACAAATAATAATTAATTTACAATTTTTTCAGTTCACTTGTGTAAAATAAATGTTGTTAGTTAAACTAAATGTTACTAACACAGAAGAGGAAAACTTGAGAAGAACCTGGAAAAAGATTTGCCAAAAGATTTTTGCCTTATTCAAAATGAAGAGACGTTTGTTGGCCACATTGAGTTGTCGAATTCTTTCAAACACCGATCTGAAGCGCAATGCTTACTAGTCAAATCAGGTTTTAACTAACTTTTGTTTACTTAACAGTTTTGTAAGCTGCCGAAACTTTTAAATAAAGTAAAAATAACGATTATGAAACTTATTATTATTTTTCAACTATATGACCCATACAAATTTTAACTTTTTTTTTGTTTACGTATTTTAAGGGATTTCTTGATCAAATACTAAGAATTTATGTAAAACTAAAATGAGCCATATGTTTGAAAAATAATAGTGAGTTGGGAAAATTTATAATAATGTTATAAAACTTAATTGCATAAATCTGTTAAAAATAAAACTTAAAATTAAAAAGTTTACTTTTGCTATAAAACCATGTAAAAAGAACCAAAACCGTGCAAATTTGGAAAGTTTCTGAAAAATTTATTTGAGCATATACATAAAAAAAAAATAAATTAATTAATAACGTCTTAAAACTTGACCAAATAAGTATGTTAATAATAAAAAAAAATGAATAAAATATAATTTTGGAGAAAAAGGTTGCAAAGTGAAAAAATGTAAAAAAACATTAAATTTTTAAAAGGGCCCCACTATTATAGTAAAACCCCAATGCAATAAAATTTATTTTGAAAAGCTAAGCAGAAGAACGGTTTGTAGAATAAAAAAAAGTTTAAAGTTAGCATTAAAGAAATTAAAAATAATCAGTTTTAAAGTTTGGTTACAAAAAAAATTACAAAAAAAGCCATTCAAGCCATGTTTTATTTAAAGTTTGACTTATATTTAAAATTTATTATATAATTAAAATTTGTTTTAAGGCGCAAAACAAGTTAAGTGAAACATAAATTACATTATCCTATGTTATATGTGTATCATAATTTAAAACAATTCAGTTAAATATGTATGCAGAAAATGCTGATAAAACAAAGTAAGTGCAGAGGTAAGTATAATGTAAGGGTTGTATACACTTTAACAACAAATTAAATACATTTTGCATACTAGACTGACTTTTACAACATTTTAAATATTGTAAGCAAATATTGCAAATAAAATACAATATAGTTTGTGTAAAAAGATAGAATTACCTTTTTCCTAATCTTCTTGTAACTCTGTTGGGAAATAAATTATTGACATGTCTTCCAAATACTCCATCACTTACTGGCTTGATTGGTTGCTTTCTGCAATGTTCTATGTAGTTTTCGTATAAAAAACGTCTGCCTAAAAGTTCATTTTTTTTGTATTCGACATTATTTACCAACCATTTTATGACGAACGGGTTTGTCTTCAAAATAGACTTTTTCTTAACAGATTGTACACAATCAGCATCTCCTTTACTGTTAGAAATGCCTGGTGGTAACGGGCTATTGAAACTCTGTAAATCAACAGCTTATTACATTATATGTTAATTCTTTATTTAGCTTTGTCTTGTGGGATAAAGTACGTAAAACAAAAGAGCTTATATCATAAAAAAGCAAAAAACTATTTAGATTAATACTGATTAATTCTCTTATTATAGTCATTTAAAAATATTTACATCAGTACACACAGTTTAAACTTAAAGCTTAATATTTATTTACTCGTGAAATTATTTATTTTGGGACTTACATAGTTTTCACTTAATTGTAGAGAAGTTCTAGTTTTACCATATGACATAAAATTGTTGTTCACGCAAAATGAACTTGTTGAACCAAGTTGATTTTGGTCTTGAATGGTGATGTTACTGTTAGTAGTCTTTTTGGGTCGGCTACCTTTAGACTTAGTTTTTTCTTCAAACTTTTGTTCCTGGAAAACGTTGAAATGAAGTTTAGTTTTACATTTTAAGAAGCAAGCTAGTTATATAGTTTTTTGCAACTTGGTACAAACTAACATATAAAACTTAAAATATTATTTATTTTACCAAAATTGACAATATACTTTTGTAAACTTAGTGCAGTGATGGTTTTAAGATTTTAAGTTAATCTTAAGTTGTTTGTTTTAATATGTTATGTCTGAATTTAAACACTAATGTTTTTCTTTTTTATGGACTTGACTTTTTATAAGTAACTTGTTTTTCGATTGCATATTATGCACTTGTTAGAAGAATACTTATCGCTTCAATTTACTTGAGTTTTTGTGTGTGTAGTTATTTGTAGGTTATTGTATCATATATTGTATAATGAAATTCATTATTACCTTATAAACTTGTCACTCACCAGTGAAGAACAGCTCCTTGATATTGTTATATGAACGACATGTAAGTTAGTTGATTAACATAGCTTCATAGCTGATTGCATATTGTTTTAGTAATAAAATGTTTTACTATCAAACTCAAACCTGTCTCTCCTTCTGTGCGCTGTTGAACTTGTGGCTGTTGGATTGGTGCCACTCCGGCACTATGAACTTTGGTTGGGGCTGCACTAGCTTGGCCATGTTTACTTACTAAAAGTAACTTAGAGCATTTAGTGTGAAATTTAATGTTTAAAGTGTATACATTTCATATGCAACAAATTTTACATTGAAATAAAAATAAAAAAGCTAAATGTTGTAGCAATAAAGTTTTAAAGTTTGCATGGTAACAAAATAATTTGAAAAAATAAAAAGAGTGAAAAGTTCATTTGAAATGGCATATTACGTAAGAAGTAATTTTTAAGTAAAAGATAAATTTGCTCAGTATTAAGCGAGGCTAGGCTTTTAGGGTGGAGGAGGGGGCGTGGAGGTATGGAAGGGCGCCATCGTGCGGTGAAAAAACACGTAAATAAATTTAATTTTTTTTCATCTAAATCTAATTTCGTGCAGGGTCAAAGGTCAAATGATGGCTCTGTGGCGCCACCTAGCGGATATTTTTTTCTATTATCTTTATGCGTACTTGACTACTAATTTTTTTGTTTATAGTTAGAGTTTTAAAATTTTAACTTTTCGTATGTTTCTTTTAAATAAACGTCTTTAAACTATACCGCACAAAGTAAAAGTTAAAGTAATGTCTCAACTTCAACAATTTTACACTAATTAAAAAATAAATATACGATAAAACCTTTTAAAGAAGATTTTTAGAAATAAAACATGTAACTTCATAAGATTTATGAGCTAAATTTAAGAAGTAAAATTTTCTTTTTTTTTGTTTAAAATGTTTGTTTTCAGTAAAATAAAAACATACTGACAATCTCATTTACTTTCTGCATTACTGTTTAATATTAGGTCAAAAAAATTAAGTTATATAAAAAAAATCATTTTTATAAATGTTCTTAATTTTACTCATACGAAAATCCTTAAAATTCTAGTTACAAATTAGTTTAGACTTTATATTCATAAACTTCAAAAACACTTTTTAAGCTCATATTCGATTGAAATTTACGCTAAACTTTTGAAAGATGCAAGTTGTTTTTGTCTGCTTAACTTAATATTAATAAGTACAGTCTCTAAGCTTAAGAATATATAATAAGAAATATAATAATCTCCTGTATAGTAAGATACTGTTTTGTTCTTTAAGTAAGTGCTATCTTAAAATTAGTTGTCTGTCTAAGTATGAACTTAAATTCTCTAAAAATTTTAGAACTTCTAGTTTCATAATATAAAAGAAAAATTTATGTTTCAAGGTTTACAACAGGCATGAACTTGTTTCGAATAAAATAATAAAAGTCTTGTTTAATGTTTCAAAGTTTAACTAATAATGGTACCTTTTAACTTACGATGCTATGCAATATTTTGATAATTCAAAAAACCTATAGATGTTAATGAACAACTTTTTTAAACTTAGTTGAACCGTGTTAGTTAACGTTGTAAAAAAAGGTAGTTAACGATCTACTTCCAGGTTAATAAAATTTTATTCACTATACGACAAAATCGTAGATCATTTTGCATTGTTTAATTATTAAATAACTTTTGTAATTTTAAGCTTTGAAAAAATTAGTAGAGAAATTTAAATATTTTAAAAGACTTTATTGAAATAACATAATGATACACACAACTTAATGGTTCATTTTAACAAAACAATACTTTAAAAGTTTTAGTTAGTTTGTTTACAATTTCAATGAAGCGCAAATAACAGTTTTATGAGATTATAAAGTATTATATATTTTATACATCAACATACACATTAAAAACTAAAATTTTAACAAATATTGCTTAGTAAATTGAACAATATTGTCGTTGGTAGGCATCAGATAAATTCAAAAGATAAGTATACTTTGCAACGAAACCCAGATTAACTTTACTTCTAACCAACTATTTCCTGAAAGAGTTCTTTCATTCATTTATAGTGTTTGTGTTGCCTACACGTTTAAATGATGTTGTGCAAACAGTTACGTAACTTATACTTTAAGGCATATATTATGTTGTATATACTGTCGATTGCATCTGTTAGAATTACTGTGATTTCAGTAAATTCGAAAAGTTTTTGTGGCTTTGAAAACACGCTATTTTTATTTAGCCCCATTAGCTTAGCCATTTTTCGTATAGTTTTAACTGTTAATTTTATGTTAGTTTGTATATATACAACTTCAATTTTTTTCTTATCGTTGCTATTGCTCAGGAATTTTGAAAATGTTGATATATATTTGTTTATAACAAAAATATTGTTTTTGAAAGGTTTGAATTAAATTGTGAAATTATTTTAAACTGTATTTTCTAAGTCAATTGTTTATAACAAAAATATTGTTTTTGAAAGCTTTGAATTAAATCGTGAAATAATATGTATTTTCTATGACATGTATAAGAAAAAAATTTAAATGGTTATTTTGAATTATTAATTAAAAACGAAACATGGACCATTTTCACAGCTAGCAAACTGAAGAATACAAACAAGTTAGTACAAGTATAAGTTGCTGAGTCCTTAAAATCTATAAAATTTTCTGCTGAGACTGTACCAAGACTACGTTTGTAAGCGTTTTTTTTTTGATATCAATAAAACATCATGAAACTTCATTATTTAAACTAATTTATGCAGCAAAAGTCAGTATTTTATTGTCAGAAGTTTAAAACTATACCGGCTTAGGTATTTCATTTCTAACATTTTAAGTTTTTGCACACAAAGTTATGCGATTTAAGTTATTTTGTAACCGAAAAATAATTTAAAACGGGCTTTAAAGCTCTTTAATACATTTACAAAAGTGTTGCACTTTAACAAATTATTATAGTTGTATCTCTATATACTTCGAAATTCAAAAATAAACTTTGACTGAACAAAAATTCAAAGGTTTTATATTAAAAGCGCTCGTGATAAATCAACAGTATAATGATGTTTATTAAAGACAAAATCATATTTTGAAAAGTCGAATTTAAAACTCAACTTACACCCTAGTTGAAAAAATTTAAAAAAATGCTTTGTTTAGATGAGTATTCGTGTGCATGTAGATATCTTTGAAAACTAATTAGAAGTTAGTTGAGTAGTAACCATTAGACATCTATAAAAAATGTTTAGTAGGCCTAACTTTCTTCTACTTCGCATCGGTCTTAATAAATTTGCAAGTGTAAACAATTCAAAACTTTTATTAGAGATAAAATTCAGACGAAATAAGTTATAATAAAAGTAAGTCATGTCCAAAATAAATTTGGCATAGACAATCAAGTTATTTAGATCATATAAATTTATTACTATACACAGAAAAGACCTAACTGGCTAAAAACTTTTTTAACTTGACATTGTACAACCATTGTCTAGCCCGATATGATAACTTGTATATATAAATCATGATAAGTCTTTATTAACAAGTGTACTCTTATTTTAGGAATAAGAAAATTGCTTACATTTTAACTAAGACCTGCGGAACGCTCTTCTAGACAGTAATTAACGCGAGTAAATATTGAAAAACTTGCCAACAACTTAAACAAAACCCCTGTTATAAA
The DNA here is from genome assembly GCF_965202585.1 of Thalia democratica. Classification (NCBI taxonomy): domain Eukaryota; kingdom Metazoa; phylum Chordata; class Thaliacea; order Salpida; family Salpidae; genus Thalia; species Thalia democratica. The sequence continues at coordinate 89,626,527 of NC_139165.1, forward strand.
TGTACAACAACGATGTTTATTTGAAATTAATTTAGTCCTTTAACATATACTCGTTCTACAAAAATCTTTATTTTAATAAGCCCGGCACGCGAAACATTATTTTAAATCAACTATATATATCAAGAACATTTTAACTGAAAGCAACTAAGTTAGCTAACGATCATTTTTTTCAAAAAACCATATTTTGAAAAAAAAAATTGTGCAGCTATTTAAAAAACTAAAGTTAAACAGTCTTATTTTATTTTGAGCTTTACGTAAAAGACCTCATTAACCTTGTAAGCCGAAGTTACATTTAATTTTTCGGAAAAAACTGCTTAAACTATGCGAGAAGACAAACTTTTTTATAACAAGGTAGACATTACTTATGACATTAGGAAACTTTTAAACTAAATTTACTTATATGTATAATTTTAGTAACTTAAGGTACAAAAAAATCCATTTTATAAATATAAATAAACCCTTAAAAGCGCAATCAAGTTTTAACATTTAAACAAAAGTTTTTAAGCCATTTTAAATTAATCATAATTTTATTGACAATAACATTAGAAATACAATTAAAAAATCAAAGAGGCTGCCATCATCATTTGTCTGCTGGGTTGTTTTCGTTTTAGTCCATTCCTGTTTTATACGTTGGTACTTTTTATGAAATTTTAACTAGTATATCACAAATAACTACATATAACAATCAACTATAAAAGATTTTTGGAAAAATTATTCACAGTCGTCTCTTAATTTTATTTTAATCAAAACTGGTGGAAGTTGTAATAAAAGAAAACTAAATTTGTCAAAATATACTACTACACAATTATAAACACTTTTTATTAAATTTACATAATTAATTGTAAAATAGAGTTTTATCAAATAGGAATATCAATTACAAAACAGTACTATAAAAAAACATACATTAAAAGTAATAAATATTCAAGTAACAAAAAAATAATTGTTCTTAAAAATAAATCAAGACCAAAAATTGTCAACACTAACAATTAAACTATACTTTAAACAGGCTTTAAATTATTCTAAGAATTTGGTTACTATAAAATGAACAAAAACTTACTAAGACAGTTTTTTAATAAATGATTCAACTTTACAAAAAGTTTAGATAATCTTCAAGAATGAGCAAAACTTTTAGCTTAAAATTAATTTGCAGCTTAACAAACATTTTAAGAGAAATGTAAAGACTTTAACCATAATAAAAGCTACAAAAACCATAAGCAAAATTATTTTTCAAAAGTAAAACTATTAAGTTATTTAAGTTTATTAATCTTTATTTTTACAGCAAATACCTTACAATAATAAAAAAAACTATTACTTAGGATTGCCAATGCTTTTTTGAAAAGTTTTACAGATTTTCGAAAATATTTGTTTTAGTCTACATTTAGTATAAAATTAAATGTAAGCTCTCAAATTGCATAAAAGTAAGAAAAAGATACTATAATGCTACTTTAAGTGTTTTTTATACTTTTTAAAAATCCAAAGCAAATACAAGTATTTGGGTATGATAGAATTTTCGTACTTAGTCTAAATTTTATTATATGAAGTGTAAAAATGTTTTAAGTTCTAGATTTTTCCAGTTTGGTTTTTGCCTGGAGAGTCAAATTCCAGGTATTAAAAGGTTTTTTTGGCAATCCTATTTAATATATTTGAAACTAATTCTAATTTGAACAAAATGAAAACGATACTTTTTTTATAACTCTTTGCTTTTTTTTTTTTTATTATGACGTATCTATCAAGAAAATAACTTTAATCTGTTAAATATATCAAAAAATAGTTTGGAATACAGTAACCTCTCGCTTATTTACGCACATTGTGTCCAAAGAAAAAGTGCGTAAAGATACGAGAGATCGTAAAGATACGAGAGGTACCAAACATTCTTACTATAATGGCTGTTTTTGATATTGCTTTTAGTTAAAAGCAGACTGGGGACTTTCTTACTTTTAACAACTTGTTTACTTTTTTTATAAATATTTAAACAAAAGATAAAACTAAACGTATATTTAAAAAAAAGATTAAATTTATATAAAGTAATAATACTTGTAAAAAAATTTTAATAATTTAATAATAAGTAGATTTTATCTTTATCTTTGTTTATATGTGACTTATTTGATACTTCACATTTATATTCTATTCTACTTAGCAAATTCAATTTATAATTAAGCATTTGTTAAGAAATGGTGTGGTGTCCAAGCTTGTAAGCTCTATATTTATTAAGTATCACTGCTACTTTTTGCTAGGAAGTTTCATTAGGTTTTTTTTAGATGTTTATTCATATATATGGCAGGAGTGCTGTATTATTTTTTTGTGTTTTAAACTCTTATTATTTCATTATACTTTCATAATTTAACAAAGTCATATTTCTCTCAGAATTTCAATTTACTCTCTTGTTGTTAAAAACATTTCTGATTTAATGAGGTATAACTAAATGTTTATCAACTAATCAATAAACATAAGTTTACAAAATCTAAAGATATAGAGATATGAGTTAGCATTTAAAATTTTAAATTAAAAATAAACAACAAACCTACTTTGTACAATACAGAAAAAAAGTAAAATTTTATATTTTGAACTTTTTAGAGTTCTAAAATGCGTAACTAAACGAGAGTGCGTAACGTCACGAGTGCGTAAAGATGCGAGAGGTTACTGTACTGTAACAGACTTTTATATCTAAATACTTAATTCAATGAAATTTATTTCAAATTAAACAAAAAACGTCTTGCAATCATGATCAAAAGTAAATGAAGTAATTTTATATCTCTTTAAATTACAAAATAAACCAACGTTTGTAGCGTTTGGTCGATTAAATCTCGGACGTCTGTGGTTTCTTTCCGTATCCAAAACTCATCCTTTTCCAGGATCTGGTTCCTTTAGCAGTGGAGGATAATACGTTCGGTGGATTTCTGAAATATGATTTCATATCAACTATTTTAAACCTAAGTAGTTTTAAATTTTTCTTTGTAAATTTTTCTTTTTTTTTATAAATCCTAAAATTACTAATTAGCTAAGCTATTTAAATTGTTAAACCTCTACAAAGTATTTTTTTCTCTAATCACTAAGAATAAACTAGACCTTAATAAAAACAAAAAATAAAAATATTTTTTTTACAGTTAATGAACTGGCTGCAACAGTACAGCTTTGAGATAAGGAGCATACCATTTTTAATGTCCCCATTAAGAAAACTAACTTATGTAAATAAGTAACTAAAGTCTGATGAAATAATACAGTGTAACCATGTACCAACAATTTTAAATACAATTCAGCCTACCAGCCTTCCCCAACTATATTATTTTTAACCATAAATTGTTTTTAAAGCAGTAAAACACAAAGTAAACAATAATTATTTTAATATCTTTAGTTGTAACTAAAACTTAATTACATTACAGTTTAACCCAATAAAATTGTGTTTTGACAAAATTAGAAACTGTATCATAAATGCCCTCGTGTGTGAGGTTTTTTTGGTATGGTTAATATTTTCTTAAAACAACACACTTAACTTATGCAATATTTCACTTTTCTTTAACAAATAAAAATTTATAGATGTAGAGAGCATTATCAATAAAAAGAAAAAACTTGAAATATATCATAAGAAGATAAATTGTTTGTGGGCTTTTAATTTTGCCACCATTAAAAACGTTCCATCTGTAGTTTTATAAAGTGTTTTTACACTGGACAAAGTGCTTTTTAATACAAAAGCTTTTTTATGGTAACAGTTCAAATTTTGCAGACATATTCTTAAATATACATTTATAAACCCATTTGCTCTATACATAATTCTTTTATATATAGTTTTATTATAATTTATAGCTCTAACTACTGTATAAAAATTTTTGCAACTAAATTTTAACCTAAAAAAACTACATTTGATTTTTATACTATAATCCATTAACAAAAACATTCTAGGAAAAACATTTTTTTGTAAAAATATTGATTTGACAAGTGTACATTTATGAACCAGTTTGTTTTTTATTGTTCTAATTAGTACATTAATTACCTTAGTACATTAATAAAAACTCTTTATCTTTTTCCAATTTGATTTTGTCCAGTTAAAAAGCAAATATATATGTTTCAATAACATTTTACATAAGTATTTATACATAACAAATTGCTTTAATTTTATATACTGTATTAAGGCCATAGGGGGGGGGGTCCGACTTTTTTTTTACAAAAAATAACTTTGGATTTTATATGAAAGCTTTAAATACAAACTACAAGCCTGTTTTTTTTTTTGTAAAAAGTTTCCGATACAAACGTATGGACCGCAAATTTTTCGGGGTCAATTTTCTCGGAAATTTAAAAATTCACTAAAAACCTAACTCCTCCTTCAGTTTTTGACCTAGAGACTTCAAATTTTCAGGAAATGTTCCTTTTAATATTTTGAAGAATCTGATGTTGGAATTTTTGAAATTTTGAAAAATAAAAATTTTATCCACAAAAAACTAAAAAAAAGGGTAGTTTTTTGACAATATTTTTTTTTTTACTTAAAGTTAAAAAAGTTCCTACAATAGATCTCTATAAAGTTTAATGATACACATTCTGTCAAAATTTGAGAAAGATTACTCAAAAAATGAAGGAGGAGATAGATTTTTAAAAAAATAGTCTTTTTTCGCATTTTTAGTTTTCGCCTTCCATAAGGAACCTATTGAACGCCCTTTCTTTAATCGCTTATATCTCAAAAGTTACTTTGAGTTTTTTTAAGCGGTTAAAAGTGTCTGATAGCTCAGTTTTAATTCTACAAAATAAGATCAAGTTGTAAAAAACAAAGTGGACCCCCCCCCCCCCCCTATGGCCTTAAATCACAATTATAAATTTTACTTATAAGATTAAGACCCAAGATCAAGTTAATTAAGGTAGAATGTTAGACACCCATTAGCCATAATTCTAATTAGCTTGGTAAAATAAAGAGAACTATATCGTTTCTAAACAACATACTACAAAAGTTTACATTCTTGAAGGGAAAAAAAATAAAGCCAGCTTGAGTTATTTGAATTTTATTAGAAAATTTTAAACCTTGGATGGTTAGTGACAACAAGTAAAATGCTACTGGTGAGCAAGCTTTAATGCTTTTAACAACTAAATAAAATAGAATTTGTTAACTAAAAAGGAATTTGAAATTAAACAAAAGTGGTTGGTTAGAAAAAAGTTTCTTAAACAATATGAAGAAAAATGCTGAAGTTTGCAAAAACCACTTTAAATAAAACTTTTTTTGTTAATATTTCTTAACTTTTTTATTATCAGCTTGTGTTACCAGAGCAGCCTTAATGTAGTGAGCCTTACAAACCTTTATCTATATAAAACTTTATTGAAACAAACTTATTTACAAAATAGACCTTACAAATTTTCCTTAAGATTTCATAAAATGTATTGAGATTTAATTTAGCTAAGACCAAAGTAATAAAAGTACATTTATTTCATTATTTAGTGATTACATTTTTCAAAACTATCATATCATATTTTATATGATAATTACACAAACTTTATAGCAATAAAATTTCTATTTAAAATTTTTAAACTTTTAAACTAAATCTCAATTTTTGAGAAATAATTAAAACACTATAAACTGTTCAAATGCTTTAGAATAAAAATTCATTAAAAAATATTAGTACTTATAATTTTGTAACTTACCTAATATAACAGTAACTGAATTATAAATCAATTAAAACTAAGTGAGAATTTATGGAACAACAAACCTTAAATGTTGGGAAATCCATTCTTCCCATTTCAGTGCTGGTGGGCATTGGGAAAAATAGCTTATGAAAAATTAGCTAATGAATTTCTTCTTTCATCATTGGTTTACTTATGTAGATTAAATTTTATACTGTTGTACATCATAGTATTATTGTTATTTATAAATTTTATATTTCATGTTTATTTTTAAACTAAGATTTAACTTTACACACATCGACTTTTCTTAAAACAAGATATGTCTATCTTAAACATTTTATTGTTAATAATTAACATTTATTAAAGAATTAAACTATCCAGCATTGTTAAGTACTATTCTAGATTTTAAAGACAAATTTTGAATAAAAAATTTAATCCTTTTATTGGTGGCCACAGGATTTTAATAAATTTCATTAAAGTTTTATCATTGACTTCCAGATTTATACAAAACAATTTTTTTCTATTTCTATTTACTTATATACTAATAATGCTACTAAAAATTTATTTAATAACAAAACAAGTTGTTGTGTTAAAAATTTTATCAAATGTCATAATTATTTCTAACCAATCCTTTATCTGAATTCACCAAGAATTTTGGCTCAAGTTTAAAGGTTTTTTTTCCAAAATCAAGTTCATGAGCTGAAAAGAAGCCTAGGGATGAGGAAGGGAAAATAAGGGGGTTCTTAGGCCATAAATTGAAATATGATATTTTGAAACTCATCAAAATCTTTTAACTAACCTGAATTAAACAATGTAAAACTATAAGCTACTCAAAAAGTCTACAGTAGACAGGGTATCACAGAGTTATGAAACATGTAGTTGTAGATTTTAAAAAATGAAAAACAAATGGTAGCTTGTGATTTTGCCTTTTCAAAAGCATTAGTTTATATTCAACATACACCACATTCTAGGTTACCATAAAAAAAAGTAATGTACAGGACTATCTGACCAGGGCTTGTAGTTTTACAGTTCGAAAATCTTATTTAGACAAATATTCTAACTATTTTAAAGCAAATCAAAAAAACTATTGAACATTAAAAAAAGTATTTTAGTTTAAATAATACTGAAAAACTTCAGTTTAACTTCACGGCAACTTTAACTGATTTTCGTGACTTTTAACTATTGTTAGTAAGTTGTTTTCTGTGAATAATAATTTTATATACTAAATAAGTTTATTTCATTTTTTCCTTTTTAGTTTTTTTTTAAAGCTTATTAATGACTAAAATTAAACTTAATGTTTTAAGTCGAGCTTTAGATTTAAATTTCTTTTCGGTTTTGATCAAAGAAAAACAATGCATTTAAGTTTAAAATAAGAGATTGTAATATAATATTGAAGCATTTTCTTACTACTTGATTTGTAACTAAACATTGTTTCAAACGAGAGCTGGCTAACTTCAAATAACAAGCAAAACTTTAAAAAAAAGTGTTTTAATTGTATATATATGGTCTGATAGCTCCTAACAAGTTAATTTCATTTTATTTATCAATGAAAAAAAACTATAAAAAACCTAAGTTTTAATCTGTATATTTTTCTTAACTTGAAAAAGGCTTATAAGCATGCACTTGAAATGTGTGCTCTAAAATACAAAATATTATGGCTTAATATAAGCGTGTAATAAATCTTTAATGCTAGAAAACAAATAGAAACCTTTCTAAAACTAAAGAAAACGTTTATAGATGATTCTTAGCGGTCTTTTTGTTTGAGTAGTTTTGTATTTTGTACACAAAACAATTAATTTCTATCATAAGTTGTTGTTTATCAAACAATTTTTTTTGTAACAAAAGATCATAGTCAAGTACATTAAACCAAATACAAGTTGAAATATATCATAAAAGAAGTATTTAAACTTAAAACTTGTTTTTTGTAAACTTCTACAAAAACTCCTAGCAAAACTGTCGTTGGAAAGTAAGTCTTAAGAAGCTGGTTCAATTCTCTAGCAGCTGTTTTTTTAATTATATGCAACATTCTTTGTTAACAACGGTGTGTAAGTTAGTTTTTAGTGGAAAATATACTAAAAAAAATAATTTAATCCAATTTCGACTTACTAAAACACAATGTTTTGATTTAAGTATGTTTTTTTTATACAAATTTAGTTGAATCTTAACAAAAGATAGGATCTAAAGAATAATATTTTTCCAAATTCTTTCCAGTTTTCATAATCATGGTTTTGTTATATGACACTACTTAATTTGGAATAACATAAGTTAAAACTTTATTTTAGTTAACTAATTTGGTCAATTCACAAAAGCCAAGTTACTAAAAACATTTTAAAGATTGTATAAGCTTAAATGTTTATTAAGCATTTTAAGCTAGCTGCTTTTAAATTCTTATGAACATTTTAAGATTAATAGCGAACTAACTGACTTAACTTGTTTTAATAAAAGTTCTAATAACATGTTATGTTGTAATATGAAATAGTAAAAAAATAACTTGCTCAGTATCCTAAAAGCATTTTTGAAATAATCCAAAAATATAAACAATTTGCTTTAATATAATTTATCTCTAACTATTCTCAGAGTAACATTAATAAATTTTTAACAACTTGTAAGAAACAACTTTGATTACTAATTATAATTAAAAAAAAAATTGAAATTAGAATTATGTTCATAGTTTTTTTAACAGGTATATCAAAATTTCTTCCGGGTTGTACAATGATGATTTATAAAATATCTCAACTTGAAGATGTCGCACAAGTCGGTGGCGATGAAGAACAAGCTCTTCGTCGTGGGCGGCTTCTTGGAATGGTACGAAGTTTTCGACTCGACCTGCAACAGGTTCACGGTGGTTTTGCCCTATCACAGTAGATACGGCGATCGCAACCTAGTTTTAAGTGAACCTGCCGAAATTTTTTCCATCGGCGGCAAGCTGGTAATGTTTGGTGTCGGTTGGGATCTTGTTTTTTATTTTGATGTTGAGAGTGATGAATGGTCTCAAATTGAATGGGAAACTTTAAGAAAAAACAAGTATTATTGCGGTGTCAAATTACCTCACTTCTAACATTAACATTTTTATAAAGCTGTTTAGACGAAAATTATTTATAACTTAGTTTAGCGTATAGAATTATTTTTTAGTTTGAGTGAACTAAATATGCTTAATGAGCTGAAAAACGTATACAAATTTGGAAATAAATTTTTTACTTGCTTTTTCATTTTATTAATTATATCAATTAAAAAAAAATTACTCGGCTTTGTTTTTTTTCTTTAATAAAATCTATATAAAACGTTGGATTATGTATTATTGTTATGTATTCATTTTTATTAGTACTAGTGAACCTGATGTAGCCGGTTTTAAAATTTTCAAACAAAACGTCTAAAAGTGAGTAAGTAGCTATACTTAACTTATACAACACAATTACTTAAAGAGAACTGTAACAATAAAGAGATCACGCTCGAATAAATAAGCTGTTAGTAATTTTTCAGAAATAGTAGTTGACTTTTTATTGCATAGGTTTACAACATTTATCCGCATATTTAATTTACCTAAATGGTAAAACTGAAAGAATAAATTGTAAATTAATTACTTAGTTAATTTTATTGAGAAAACTTTCTTACAACTTCTCTTCACTTGTTCTGGTGGCCACATTTCAATTGAGATTTAACAGAAAAATTAGCAACCAGTTATATGCTAGTAAGTTAGCTATAGCTTCAATACTTTATATGCCGAGCTTTTTGTCAAAAAATATTATATCCACCAATACTTGTATACTCATAAATATTATAGTATTAAGCTTTTTTTAATTTAAAAATGTTACAGAACTTAAGTGCTTTCATGATTAATAATATTATTTTAGTCTTTTTGAGTAAGGCAAACAAATTTCTGCTCAAAGAGCTCTTAAGTGCTAAAAGTTAAATAAAACCTAATAACTAATAGAGTTAAAACAATAACAAAACTGTCATTATAAATCTATAAAAATACTATCAAAGATTTGAAACCGTACCATTGCTAATTTTGAGCTTTTTAAACAGTAAATTTGTTTACGATTAGTCCATTAGTAAAAAAGGTTAAATTTATGATAAAGATTAGAGTTACTTTATGGTTAGGTAAATGAATTTAGTGCGAAATAGCTTGAGTGCAATACTACTTTAATTCGTACAATTGAAAAGTACTTTAAAAGTTTAAATTTTTGAAAACTCTTCATAACTTTTAAAAATTTACTTAACTAATTTGTCTTATACGTATAATAACTCTTTGGATTTAATCATTTAATGCTAATTAAGTTTGAATTGCAAAAGTTCTAAGTATTGATACATCAGAACCGAAATCTGAGCTCGGATCCGGCCGGTTTCTAGTTGAAAAAAAAGATTTGGATCCGGCCGGTTCTCGACTTATAAAATTGATCCTTATCCTAAAATAAACATCTAGATCTGCATCCCAGATCCTAACTTGTTGATCTGGTAGATTACTAACATTTACTAAATTTATATTTTAAAAAATCAACTGGCACAAGCTCTATCAACTTTGTATGTATTAAGCGTTGATTTTAGTTATCTGAAGTGACGGTATTCGCGGTTATTCAAATTTGTGCAAACTGAACTAGAACGAAAGAGTTTAGTAAACCCCAAGCTCAAACCTAATCAAAAACCATCCAGAGACCTTCATTTTTTGAATTTCATCATAAACTCCAGAATGTCTGGTGTAAGTTTCAAAATAAACTTCGAAACCATAAAGTCTTCGTTACACCGTTAAGACCTCTAATCTAAAGTATGTTGTTGTAGTGAATATTCAAAAACTAAGGTGTTATTTTAAGATAAAAGTTCGAACTATAACAATATTTCATTTCTACAAACAGTCTAAACCAGGTAAACTTTAGTAGATACAGGTTGTTAAGACTTATCAGATTAAAAAAAAAAGTATAATAACAGGTATTCCAGTTTTAATTGCTTTTCTTTTTGTGTTTTTGAACCATTGAATAAATACTTTAATTAACAAAATAGATAAAGCTTGAACTATTTTTTTTCTAACTTTACTTTGACTGTTTTTAATTGTTATTCTTTGCATTATTCTAAAAAAATATTTTGATAAAGTCAATTTAACAATAGTAAAACTATCTTTTCAAACAAACCAAAAAACTTACTCTTATAGAAAATTCAACCCAGAGCTTTTTCAATTGGACAATTTAAACCGCTTAGTGAACGAGTTTGACTTACTATGTATTTTAACATTATTATAAAAACCTAAGCTAACTAATCAACTTTTTAAAGGAAACATGTTTAAAAAGAAAACAGTAGTTTTGCTGGTGTGAGAAGTTTCTGACATAAATGTTTGTAAACAAGATATTTCAAAAATGTGAACGTAAGTATTTTAAATACTTAAAAATCAATTTTATACAATAACATGAATAGCAGGTAATTTTTTAAATGTTTGGAAAAGTCTTTTAACATTGAAATGTATTGAGAATTAAGAAAGCTATTATTACGCCATTTATTTTGTTTTGTTTATACAATTTCGTAGTAGTTAATTTTTTTTAATTTACAGAATAATATTCAATCTTCTTGCAATTAATTGCAATTGTAAAAAAAACAAACCAAAAATAATTCTACCGTAAACTCCTTAATATTTTAAGTTGTAGCTGAGTCATTTTCAGTTCTAATATTATTATTATTAAGTTTAATTGCCGAAGGATAAAGTATTTTGTTATAGAAACGACCATTTTTTCTAGCAATTGTCAACTAATTCAAACTAATACGCTAATTTCTAATATACATACAATACGTTGATAATAAAGTAGTACAGTTAAGATGTTATTTAAAGAAACGTTTACAAGTGTTTGAAAGCTTTATATAAGTTTAAATTAACATACAACAACTTTAAATAATTAAAAAAAGAGATTAACTTCTGCTGTTTTTCTTCCTAAGATAAAATTTTGTATAATTAAAGGTTTTATTCTTGTAAATAAATCATTTTCAGAACTTTTAGATATATTTTATAGTGTTTTAGTTATAGTAAATAAATTATTTTTATTTTTGCTAAATTTAAGGATATGTAAACGTAAACAGATTTATTTTATGCAGTCAATTAAGAAGAGAAAACTTATCATAATTGAGATATTTTAAAGATTATAAGAAAAGTTTTTAAATAAAAAGTTTCAAATTGTCTTAAAATAGTATAAGAGTTTTAGAAGCAAAAACTATTTTAGATATAAAGAATATTATTAGCTTTAAACAATTAAATTATTAGTACTTTTGTATTAATTATACTTGAAATTATTTTTGAAATAACATTTATTTTTTTTACAATTCAATTTATTTTGTTTATTATAAAAGAAAATATAACAAACTATTCCAATAATGACGAAAAAATCTTCTAATGATCCTAAAGATGGCAAAAACGAATGTTTAAGTTTAGCAAAAGCTTAAAGATTTCCTGTTAAAAACAACATGAGTTCTCCCGTGAAAAACAACACGGAGTCTACTGCGAGCATGTTTAATGCCGTGCCGTCTCCCAGTTCTTCGAGCGCACCCGAAGAAGCTGCCTGCGATTCGAACTCTTCTGACGAGTATGACGACGTCAACTTTAACAGATTGCTGCCAATCGACGAGTGGGAACACGTTGAAAAAGAAAAGTGCGAATTTAAAGACCGGACAGCTAAACAAGAACTAGAAAAAGCAACTAGTGCACAGACTCCAACCACTGTGCCTATCAAAGACTTAAAAGGTGAGTTGTGGCAAAAATACGTCAGAGAGTTTTCACTAGTCCCTCTGGCGGAAAGGAGAAATCTGCTCGATGACTGCGCAGGAATGATCGCAAATGCTTTTGGATCGTGCAGGAACCATGAGTGAGTTTATTGATAATATATTTGCACAAATAATAATTAATTTACAATTTTTTCAGTTCACTTGTGTAAAATAAATGTTGTTAGTTAAACTAAATGTTACTAACACAGAAGAGGAAAACTTGAGAAGAACCTGGAAAAAGATTTGCCAAAAGATTTTTGCCTTATTCAAAATGAAGAGACGTTTGTTGGCCACATTGAGTTGTCGAATTCTTTCAAACACCGATCTGAAGCGCAATGCTTACTAGTCAAATCAGGTTTTAACTAACTTTTGTTTACTTAACAGTTTTGTAAGCTGCCGAAACTTTTAAATAAAGTAAAAATAACGATTATGAAACTTATTATTATTTTTCAACTATATGACCCATACAAATTTTAACTTTTTTTTTGTTTACGTATTTTAAGGGATTTCTTGATCAAATACTAAGAATTTATGTAAAACTAAAATGAGCCATATGTTTGAAAAATAATAGTGAGTTGGGAAAATTTATAATAATGTTATAAAACTTAATTGCATAAATCTGTTAAAAATAAAACTTAAAATTAAAAAGTTTACTTTTGCTATAAAACCATGTAAAAAGAACCAAAACCGTGCAAATTTGGAAAGTTTCTGAAAAATTTATTTGAGCATATACATAAAAAAAAAATAAATAAATTAATAACGTCTTAAAACTTGACCAAATAAGTATGTTAATAATAAAAAAAAATGAATAAAATATAATTTTGGAGAAAAAGGTTGCAAAGTGAAAAAATGTAAAAAAACATTAAATTTTTAAAAGGGCCCCACTATTATAGTAAAACCCCAATGCAATAAAATTTATTTTGAAAAGCTAAGCAGAAGAACGGTTTGTAGAATAAAAAAAAGTTTAAAGTTAGCATTAAAGAAATTAAAAATAATCAGTTTTAAAGTTTGGTTACAAAAAAAATTACAAAAAAAGCCATTCAAGCCATGTTTTATTTAAAGTTTGACTTATATTTAAAATTTATTATATAATTAAAATTTGTTTTAAGGCGCAAAACAAGTTAAGTGAAACATAAATTACATTATCCTATGTTATATGTGTATCATAATTTAAAACAATTCAGTTAAATATGTATGCAGAAAATGCTGATAAAACAAAGTAAGTGCAGAGGTAAGTATAATGTAAGGGTTGTATACACTTTAACAACAAATTAAATACATTTTGCATACTAGACTGACTTTTACAACATTTTAAATATTGTAAGCAAATATTGCAAATAAAATACAATATAGTTTGTGTAAAAAGATAGAATTACCTTTTTCCTAATCTTCTTGTAACTCTGTTGGGAAATAAATTATTGACATGTCTCCCAAATACTCCATCACTTACTGGCTTGATTGGTTGCTTTCTGCAATGTTCTATGTAGTTTTCGTATAAAAAACGTCTGCCTAAAAGTTCATTTTTTTTGTATTCGACATTATTTACCAACCATTTTATGACGAACGGGTTTGTCTTCAAAATAGACTTTTTCTTAACAGATTGTACACAATCAGCATCTCCTTTACTGTTAGAAATGCCTGGTGGTAACGGGCTATTGAAACTCTGTAAATCAACAGCTTATTACATTATATGTTAATTCTTTATTTAGCTTTGTCTTGTGGGATAAAGTACGTAAAACAAAAGAGCTTATATCATAAAAAAGCAAAAAACTATTTAGATTAATACTGATTAATTCTCTTATTATAGTCATTTAAAAATATTTACATCAGTACACACAGTTTAAACTTAAAGCTTAATATTTATTTACTCGTGAAATTATTTATTTTGGGACTTACATAGTTTTCACTTAATTGTAGAGAAGTTCTAGTTTTACCATATGACATAAAATTGTTGTTCACGCAAAATGAACTTGTTGAACCAAGTTGATTTTGGTCTTGAATGGTGATGTTACTGTTAGTAGTCTTTTTGGGTCGGCTACCTTTAGACTTAGTTTTTTCTTCAAACTTTTGTTCCTGGAAAACGTTGAAATGAAGTTTAGTTTTACATTTTAAGAAGCAAGCTAGTTATATAGTTTTTTGCAACTTGGTACAAACTAACATATAAAACTTAAAATATTATTTATTTTACCAAAATTGACAATATACTTTTGTAAACTTAGTGCAGTGATGGTTTTAAGATTTTAAGTTAATCTTAAGTTGTTTGTTTTAATATGTTATGTCTGAATTTAAACACTAATGTTTTTCTTTTTTATGGACTTGACTTTTTATAAGTAACTTGTTTTTCGATTGCATATTATGCACTTGTTAGAAGAATACTTATCGCTTCAATTTACTTGAGTTTTTGTGTGTGTAGTTATTTGTAGGTTATTGTATCATATATTGTATAATGAAATTCATTATTACCTTATAAACTTGTCACTCACCAGTGAAGAACAGCTCCTTGATATTGTTATATGAACGACATGTAAGTTAGTTGATTAACATAGCTTCATAGCTGATTGCATATTGTTTTAGTAATAAAATGTTTTACTATCAAACTCAAACCTGTCTCTCCTTCTGTGCGCTGTTGAACTTGTGGCTGTTGGATTGGTGCCACTCCGGCACTATGAACTTTGGTTGGGGCTGCACTAGCTTGGCCATGTTTACTTACTAAAAGTAACTTAGAGCATTTAGTGTGAAATTTAATGTTTAAAGTGTATACATTTCATATGCAACAAATTTTACATTGAAATAAAAATAAAAAAGCTAAATGTTGTAGCAATAAAGTTTTAAAGTTTGCATGGTAACAAAATAATTTGAAAAAATAAAAAGAGTGAAAAGTTCATTTGAAATGGCATATTACGTAAGAAGTAATTTTTAAGTAAAAGATAAATTTGCTCAGTATTAAGCGAGGCTAGGCTTTTAGGGTGGAGGAGGGGGCGTGGAGGTATGGAAGGGCGCCATCGTGCGGTGAAAAAACACGTAAATAAATTTAATTTTTTTTCATCTAAATCTAATTTCGTGCAGGGTCAAAGGTCAAATGATGGCTCTGTGGCGCCACCTAGCGGATATTTTTTTCTATTATCTTTATGCGTACTTGACTACTAATTTTTTTGTTTATAGTTAGAGTTTTAAAATTTTAACTTTTCGTATGTTTCTTTTAAATAAACGTCTTTAAACTATACCGCACAAAGTAAAAGTTAAAGTAATGTCTCAACTTCAACAATTTTACACTAATTAAAAAATAAATATACGATAAAACCTTTTAAAGAAGATTTTTAGAAATAAAACATGTAACTTCATAAGATTTATGAGCTAAATTTAAGAAGTAAAATTTTCTTTTTTTTTGTTTAAAATGTTTGTTTTCAGTAAAATAAAAACATACTGACAATCTCATTTACTTTCTGCATTACTGTTTAATATTAGGTCAAAAAAATTAAGTTATATAAAAAAAATCATTTTTATAAATGTTCTTAATTTTACTCATACGAAAATCCTTAAAATTCTAGTTACAAATTAGTTTAGACTTTATATTCATAAACTTCAAAAACACTTTTTAAGCTCATATTCGATTGAAATTTACGCTAAACTTTTGAAAGATGCAAGTTGTTTTTGTCTGCTTAACTTAATATTAATAAGTACAGTCTCTAAGCTTAAGAATATATAATAAGAAATATAATAATCTCCTGTATAGTAAGATACTGTTTTGTTCTTTAAGTAAGTGCTATCTTAAAATTAGTTGTCTGTCTAAGTATGAACTTAAATTCTCTAAAAATTTTAGAACTTCTAGTTTCATAATATAAAAGAAAAATTTATGTTTCAAGGTTTACAACAGGCATGAACTTGTTTCGAATAAAATAATAAAAGTCTTGTTTAATGTTTCAAAGTTTAACTAATAATGGTACCTTTTAACTTACGATGCTATGCAATATTTTGATAATTCAAAAAACCTATAGATGTTAATGAACAACTTTTTTAAACTTAGTTGAACCGTGTTAGTTAACGTTGTAAAAAAAGGTAGTTAACGATCTACTTCCAGGTTAATAAAATTTTATTCACTATACGACAAAATCGTAGATCATTTTGCATTGTTTAATTATTAAATAACTTTTGTAATTTTAAGCTTTGAAAAAATTAGTAGAGAAATTTAAATATTTTAAAAGACTTTATTGAAATAACATAATGATACACACAACTTAATGGTTCATTTTAACAAAACAATACTTTAAAAGTTTTAGTTAGTTTGTTTACAATTTCAATGAAGCGCAAATAACAGTTTTATGAGATTATAAAGTATTATATATTTTATACATCAACATACACATTAAAAACTAAAATTTTAACAAATATTGCTTAGTAAATTGAACAATATTGTCGTTGGTAGGCATCAGATAAATTCAAAAGATAAGTATACTTTGCAACGAAACCCAGATTAACTTTACTTCTAACCAACTATTTCCTGAAAGAGTTCTTTCATTCATTTATAGTGTTTGTGTTGCCTACACGTTTAAATGATGTTGTGCAAACAGTTACGTAACTTATACTTTAAGGCATATATTATGTTGTATATACTGTCGATTGCATCTGTTAGAATTACTGTGATTTCAGTAAATTCGAAAAGTTTTTGTGGCTTTGAAAACACGCTATTTTTATTTAGCCCCATTAGCTTAGCCATTTTTCGTATAGTTTTAACTGTTAATTTTATGTTAGTTTGTATATATACAACTTCAATTTTTTTCTTATCGTTGCTATTGCTCAGGAATTTTGAAAATGTTGATATATATTTGTTTATAACAAAAATATTGTTTTTGAAAGGTTTGAATTAAATTGTGAAATTATTTTAAACTGTATTTTCTAAGTCAATTGTTTATAACAAAAATATTGTTTTTGAAAGCTTTGAATTAAATCGTGAAATAATATGTATTTTCTATGACATGTATAAGAAAAAAATTTAAATGGTTATTTTGAATTATTAATTAAAAACGAAACATGGACCATTTTCACAGCTAGCAAACTGAAGAATACAAACAAGTTAGTACAAGTATAAGTTGCTGAGTCCTTAAAATCTATAAAATTTTCTGCTGAGACTGTACCAAGACTACGTTTGTAAGCGTTTTTTTTTTGATATCAATAAAACATCATGAAACTTCATTATTTAAACTAATTTATGCAGCAAAAGTCAGTATTTTATTGTCAGAAGTTTAAAACTATACCGGCTTAGGTATTTCATTTCTAACATTTTAAGTTTTTGCACACAAAGTTATGCGATTTAAGTTATTTTGTAACCGAAAAATAATTTAAAACGGGCTTTAAAGCTCTTTAATACATTTACAAAAGTGTTGCACTTTAACAAATTATTATAGTTGTATCTCTATATACTTCGAAATTCAAAAATAAACTTTGACTGAACAAAAATTCAAAGGTTTTATATTAAAAGCGCTCGTGATAAATCAACAGTATAATGATGTTTATTAAAGACAAAATCATATTTTGAAAAGTCGAATTTAAAACTCAACTTACACCCTAGTTGAAAAAATTTAAAAAAATGCTTTGTTTAGATGAGTATTCGTGTGCATGTAGATATCTTTGAAAACTAATTAGAAGTTAGTTGAGTAGTAACCATTAGACATCTATAAAAAATGTTTAGTAGGCCTAACTTTCTTCTACTTCGCATCGGTCTTAATAAATTTGCAAGTGTAAACAATTCAAAACTTTTATTAGAGATAAAATTCAGACGAAATAAGTTATAATAAAAGTAAGTCATGTCCAAAATAAATTTGGCATAGACAATCAAGTTATTTAGATCATATAAATTTATTACTATACACAGAAAAGACCTAACTGGCTAAAAACTTTTTTAACTTGACATTGTACAACCATTGTCTAGCCCGATATGATAACTTGTATATATAAATCATGATAAGTCTTTATTAA
The DNA here is from genome assembly GCF_965202585.1 of Thalia democratica. NCBI lineage: Eukaryota > Metazoa > Chordata > Thaliacea > Salpida > Salpidae > Thalia > Thalia democratica. Next base: position 89,644,833 of record NC_139165.1, read on the forward strand.
CAAGTGTACTCTTATTTTAGGAATAAGAAAATTGCTTACATTTTAACTAAGACCTGCGGAACGCTCTTCTAGACAGTAATTAACGCGAGTAAATATTGAAAAACTTGCCAACAACTTAAACAAAACCCCTGTTATAAATGTACAACAACGATGTTTATTTGAAATTAATTTAGTCCTTTAACATATACTCGTTCTACAAAAATCTTTATTTTAATAAGCCCGGCACGCGAAACATTATTTTAAATCAACTATATATATCAAGAACATTTTAACTGAAAGCAACTAAGTTAGCTAACGATCATTTTTTTCAAAAAACCATATTTTGAAAAAAAAAATTGTGCAGCTATTTAAAAAACTAAAGTTAAACAGTCTTATTTTATTTTGAGCTTTACGTAAAAGACCTCATTAACCTTGTAAGCCGAAGTTACATTTAATTTTTCGGAAAAAACTGCTTAAACTATGCGAGAAGACAAACTTTTTTATAACAAGGTAGACATTACTTATGACATTAGGAAACTTTTAAACTAAATTTACTTATATGTATAATTTTAGTAACTTAAGGTACAAAAAAATCCATTTTATAAATATAAATAAACCCTTAAAAGCGCAATCAAGTTTTAACATTTAAACAAAAGTTTTTAAGCCATTTTAAATTAATCATAATTTTATTGACAATAACATTAGAAATACAATTAAAAAATCAAAGAGGCTGCCATCATCATTTGTCTGCTGGGTTGTTTTCGTTTTAGTCCATTCCTGTTTTATACGTTGGTACTTTTTATGAAATTTTAACTAGTATATCACAAATAACTACATATAACAATCAACTATAAAAGATTTTTGGAAAAATTATTCACAGTCGTCTCTTAATTTTATTTTAATCAAAACTGGTGGAAGTTGTAATAAAAGAAAACTAAATTTGTCAAAATATACTACTACACAATTATAAACACTTTTTATTAAATTTACATAATTAATTGTAAAATAGAGTTTTATCAAATAGGAATATCAATTACAAAACAGTACTATAAAAAAACATACATTAAAAGTAATAAATATTCAAGTAACAAAAAAATAATTGTTCTTAAAAATAAATCAAGACCAAAAATTGTCAACACTAACAATTAAACTATACTTTAAACAGGCTTTAAATTATTCTAAGAATTTGGTTACTATAAAATGAACAAAAACTTACTAAGACAGTTTTTTAATAAATGATTCAACTTTACAAAAAGTTTAGATAATCTTCAAGAATGAGCAAAACTTTTAGCTTAAAATTAATTTGCAGCTTAACAAACATTTTAAGAGAAATGTAAAGACTTTAACCATAATAAAAGCTACAAAAACCATAAGCAAAATTATTTTTCAAAAGTAAAACTATTAAGTTATTTAAGTTTATTAATCTTTATTTTTACAGCAAATACCTTACAATAATAAAAAAAACTATTACTTAGGATTGCCAATGCTTTTTTGAAAAGTTTTACAGATTTTCGAAAATATTTGTTTTAGTCTACATTTAGTATAAAATTAAATGTAAGCTCTCAAATTGCATAAAAGTAAGAAAAAGATACTATAATGCTACTTTAAGTGTTTTTTATACTTTTTAAAAATCCAAAGCAAATACAAGTATTTGGGTATGATAGAATTTTCGTACTTAGTCTAAATTTTATTATATGAAGTGTAAAAATGTTTTAAGTTCTAGATTTTTCCAGTTTGGTTTTTGCCTGGAGAGTCAAATTCCAGGTATTAAAAGGTTTTTTTGGCAATCCTATTTAATATATTTGAAACTAATTCTAATTTGAACAAAATGAAAACGATACTTTTTTTATAACTCTTTGCTTTTTTTTTTTTTATTATGACGTATCTATCAAGAAAATAACTTTAATCTGTTAAATATATCAAAAAATAGTTTGGAATACAGTAACCTCTCGCTTATTTACGCACATTGTGTCCAAAGAAAAAGTGCGTAAAGATACGAGAGATCGTAAAGATACGAGAGGTACCAAACATTCTTACTATAATGGCTGTTTTTGATATTGCTTTTAGTTAAAAGCAGACTGGGGACTTTCTTACTTTTAACAACTTGTTTACTTTTTTTATAAATATTTAAACAAAAGATAAAACTAAACGTATATTTAAAAAAAAGATTAAATTTATATAAAGTAATAATACTTGTAAAAAAATTTTAATAATTTAATAATAAGTAGATTTTATCTTTATCTTTGTTTATATGTGACTTATTTGATACTTCACATTTATATTCTATTCTACTTAGCAAATTCAATTTATAATTAAGCATTTGTTAAGAAATGGTGTGGTGTCCAAGCTTGTAAGCTCTATATTTATTAAGTATCACTGCTACTTTTTGCTAGGAAGTTTCATTAGGTTTTTTTTAGATGTTTATTCATATATATGGCAGGAGTGCTGTATTATTTTTTTGTGTTTTAAACTCTTATTATTTCATTATACTTTCATAATTTAACAAAGTCATATTTCTCTCAGAATTTCAATTTACTCTCTTGTTGTTAAAAACATTTCTGATTTAATGAGGTATAACTAAATGTTTATCAACTAATCAATAAACATAAGTTTACAAAATCTAAAGATATAGAGATATGAGTTAGCATTTAAAATTTTAAATTAAAAATAAACAACAAACCTACTTTGTACAATACAGAAAAAAAGTAAAATTTTATATTTTGAACTTTTTAGAGTTTTAAAATGCGTAACTAAACGAGAGTGCGTAACGTCACGAGTGCGTAAAGATGCGAGAGGTTACTGTACTGTAACAGACTTTTATATCTAAATACTTAATTCAATGAAATTTATTTCAAATTAAACAAAAAACGTCTTGCAATCATGATCAAAAGTAAATGAAGTAATTTTATATCTCTTTAAATTACAAAATAAACCAACGTTTGTAGCGTTTGGTCGATTAAATCTCGGACGTCTGTGGTTTCTTTCCGTATCCAAAACTCATCCTTTTCCAGGATCTGGTTCCTTTAGCAGTGGAGGATAATACGTTCGGTGGATTTCTGAAATATGATTTCATATCAACTATTTTAAACCTAAGTAGTTTTAAATTTTTCTTTGTAAATTTTTCTTTTTTTTTATAAATCCTAAAATTACTAATTAGCTAAGCTATTTAAATTGTTAAACCTCTACAAAGTATTTTTTTCTCTAATCACTAAGAATAAACTAGACCTTAATAAAAACAAAAAATAAAAATATTTTTTTTACAGTTAATGAACTGGCTGCAACAGTACAGCTTTGAGATAAGGAGCATACCATTTTTAATGTCCCCATTAAGAAAACTAACTTATGTAAATAAGTAACTAAAGTCTGATGAAATAATACAGTGTAACCATGTACCAACAATTTTAAATACAATTCAGCCTACCAGCCTTCCCCAACTATATTATTTTTAACCATAAATTGTTTTTAAAGCAGTAAAACACAAAGTAAACAATAATTATTTTAATATCTTTAGTTGTAACTAAAACTTAATTACATTACAGTTTAACCCAATAAAATTGTGTTTTGACAAAATTAGAAACTGTATCATAAATGCCCTCGTGTGTGAGGTTTTTTTGGTATGGTTAATATTTTCTTAAAACAACACACTTAACTTATGCAATATTTCACTTTTCTTTAACAAATAAAAATTTATAGATGTAGAGAGCATTATCAATAAAAAGAAAAAACTTGAAATATATCATAAGAAGATAAATTGTTTGTGGGCTTTTAATTTTGCCACCATTAAAAACGTTCCATCTGTAGTTTTATAAAGTGTTTTTACACTGGACAAAGTGCTTTTTAATACAAAAGCTTTTTTATGGTAACAGTTCAAATTTTGCAGACATATTCTTAAATATACATTTATAAACCCATTTGCTCTATACATAATTCTTTTATATATAGTTTTATTATAATTTATAGCTCTAACTACTGTATAAAAATTTTTGCAACTAAATTTTAACCTAAAAAAACTACATTTGATTTTTATACTATAATCCATTAACAAAAACATTCTAGGAAAAACATTTTTTTGTAAAAATATTGATTTGACAAGTGTACATTTATGAACCAGTTTGTTTTTTATTGTTCTAATTAGTACATTAATTACCTTAGTACATTAATAAAAACTCTTTATCTTTTTCCAATTTGATTTTGTCCAGTTAAAAAGCAAATATATATGTTTCAATAACATTTTACATAAGTATTTATACATAACAAATTGCTTTAATTTTATATACTGTATTAAGGCCATAGGGGGGGGGGTCCGACTTTTTTTTTACAAAAAATAACTTTGGATTTTATATGAAAGCTTTAAATACAAACTACAAGCCTGTTTTTTTTTTTGTAAAAAGTTTCCGATACAAACGTATGGACCGCAAATTTTTCGGGGTCAATTTTCTCGGAAATTTAAAAATTCACTAAAAACCTAACTCCTCCTTCAGTTTTTGACCTAGAGACTTCAAATTTTCAGGAAATGTTCCTTTTAATATTTTGAAGAATCTGATGTTGGAATTTTTGAAATTTTGAAAAATAAAAATTTTATCCACAAAAAACTAAAAAAAAGGGTAGTTTTTTGACAATAATTTTTTTTTTACTTAAAATTAAAAAAGTTCCTACAATAGATCTCTATAAAGTTTAATGATACACATTCTGTCAAAATTTGAGAAAGATTACTCAAAAAATGAAGGAGGAGATAGATTTTTAAAAAAATAGTCTTTTTTCGCATTTTTAGTTTTCGCCTTCCATAAGGAACCTATTGAACGCCCTTTCTTTAATCGCTTATATCTCAAAAGTTACTTTGAGTTTTTTTAAGCGGTTAAAAGTGTCTGATAGCTCAGTTTTAATTCTACAAAATAAGATCAAGTTGTAAAAAACAAAGTGGACCCCCCCCCCCCCCTATGGCCTTAAATCACAATTATAAATTTTACTTATAAGATTAAGACCCAAGATCAAGTTAATTAAGGTAGAATGTTAGACACCCATTAGCCATAATTCTAATTAGCTTGGTAAAATAAAGAGAACTATATCGTTTCTAAACAACATACTACAAAAGTTTACATTCTTGAAGGGAAAAAAAATAAAGCCAGCTTGAGTTATTTGAATTTTATTAGAAAATTTTAAACCTTGGATGGTTAGTGACAACAAGTAAAATGCTACTGGTGAGCAAGCTTTAATGCTTTTAACAACTAAATAAAATAGAATTTGTTAACTAAAAAGGAATTTGAAATTAAACAAAAGTGGTTGGTTAGAAAAAAGTTTCTTAAACAATATGAAGAAAAATGCTGAAGTTTGCAAAAACCACTTTAAATAAAACTTTTTTTGTTAATATTTCTTAACTTTTTTATTATCAGCTTGTGTTACCAGAGCAGCCTTAATGTAGTGAGCCTTACAAACCTTTATCTATATAAAACTTTATTGAAACAAACTTATTTACAAAATAGACCTTACAAATTTTCCTTAAGATTTCATAAAATGTATTGAGATTTAATTTAGCTAAGACCAAAGTAATAAAAGTACATTTATTTCATTATTTAGTGATTACATTTTTCAAAACTATCATATCATATTTTATATGATAATTACACAAACTTTATAGCAATAAAATTTCTATTTAAAATTTTTAAACTTTTAAACTAAATCTCAATTTTTGAGAAATAATTAAAACACTATAAACTGTTCAAATGCTTTAGAATAAAAATTCATTAAAAAATATTAGTACTTATAATTTTGTAACTTACCTAATATAACAGTAACTGAATTATAAATCAATTAAAACTAAGTGAGAATTTATGGAACAACAAACCTTAAATGTTGGGAAATCCATTCTTCCCATTTCAGTGCTGGTGGGCATTGGGAAAAATAGCTTATGAAAAATTAGCTAATGAATTTCTTCTTTCATCATTGGTTTACTTATGTAGATTAAATTTTATACTGTTGTACATCATAGTATTATTGTTATTTATAAATTTTATATTTCATGTTTATTTTTAAACTAAGATTTAACTTTACACACATCGACTTTTCTTAAAACAAGATATGTCTATCTTAAACATTTTATTGTTAATAATTAACATTTATTAAAGAATTAAACTATCCAGCATTGTTAAGTACTATTCTAGATTTTAAAGACAAATTTTGAATAAAAAATTTAATCCTTTTATTGGTGGCCACAGGATTTTAATAAATTTCATTAAAGTTTTATCATTGACTTCCAGATTTATACAAAACAATTTTTTTCTATTTCTATTTACTTATATACTAATAATGCTACTAAAAATTTATTTAATAACAAAACAAGTTGTTGTGTTAAAAATTTTATCAAATGTCATAATTATTTCTAACCAATCCTTTATCTGAATTCACCAAGAATTTTGGCTCAAGTTTAAAGGTTTTTTTTCCAAAATCAAGTTCATGAGCTGAAAAGAAGCCTAGGGATGAGGAAGGGAAAATAAGGGGGTTCTTAGGCCATAAATTGAAATATGATATTTTGAAACTCATCAAAATCTTTTAACTAACCTGAATTAAACAATGTAAAACTATAAGCTACTCAAAAAGTCTACAGTAGACAGGGTATCACAGAGTTATGAAACATGTAGTTGTAGATTTTAAAAAATGAAAAACAAATGGTAGCTTGTGATTTTGCCTTTTCAAAAGCATTAGTTTATATTCAACATACACCACATTCTAGGTTACCATAAAAAAAAGTAATGTACAGGACTATCTGACCAGGGCTTGTAGTTTTACAGTTCGAAAATCTTATTTAGACAAATATTCTAACTATTTTAAAGCAAATCAAAAAAACTATTGAACATTAAAAAAAGTATTTTAGTTTAAATAATACTGAAAAACTTCAGTTTAACTTCACGGCAACTTTAACTGATTTTCGTGACTTTTAACTATTGTTAGTAAGTTGTTTTCTGTGAATAATAATTTTATATACTAAATAAGTTTATTTCATTTTTTCCTTTTTAGTTTTTTTTTAAAGCTTATTAATGACTAAAATTAAACTTAATGTTTTAAGTCGAGCTTTAGATTTAAATTTCTTTTCGGTTTTGATCAAAGAAAAACAATGCATTTAAGTTTAAAATAAGAGATTGTAATATGATATTGAAGCATTTTCTTACTACTTGATTTGTAACTAAACATTGTTTCAAACGAGAGCTGGCTAACTTCAAATAACAAGCAAAACTTTAAAAAAAAAGTGTTTTAATTGTATATATATGGTCTGATAGCTCCTAACAAGTTAATTTCATTTTATTTATCAATGAAAAAAAACTATAAAAAACCTAAGTTTTAATCTGTATATTTTTCTTAACTTGAAAAAGGCTTATAAGCATGCACTTGAAATGTGTGCTCTAAAATACAAAATATTATGGCTTAATATAAGCGTGTAATAAATCTTTAATGCTAGAAAACAAATAGAAACCTTTCTAAAACTAAAGAAAACGTTTATAGATGATTCTTAGCGGTCTTTTTGTTTGAGTAGTTTTGTATTTTGTACACAAAACAATTAATTTCTATCATAAGTTGTTGTTTATCAAACAATTTTTTTTGTAACAAAAGATCATAGTCAAGTACATTAAACCAAATACAAGTTGAAATATATCATAAAAGAAGTATTTAAACTTAAAACTTGTTTTTTGTAAACTTCTACAAAAACTCCTAGCAAAACTGTCGTTGGAAAGTAAGTCTTAAGAAGCTGGTTCAATTCTCTAGCAGCTGTTTTTTTAATTATATGCAACATTCTTTGTTAACAACGGTGTGTAAGTTAGTTTTTAGTGGAAAATATACTAAAAAAAATAATTTAATCCAATTTCGACTTACTAAAACACAATGTTTTGATTTAAGTATGTTTTTTTTATACAAATTTAGTTGAATCTTAACAAAAGATAGGATCTAAAGAATAATATTTTTCCAAATTCTTTCCAGTTTTCATAATCATGGTTTTGTTATATGACACTACTTAATTTGGAATAACATAAGTTAAAACTTTATTTTAGTTAACTAATTTGGTCAATTCACAAAAGCCAAGTTACTAAAAACATTTTAAAGATTGTATAAGCTTAAATGTTTATTAAGCATTTTAAGCTAGCTGCTTTTAAATTCTTATGAACATTTTAAGATTAATAGCGAACTAACTGACTTAACTTGTTTTAATAAAAGTTCTAATAACATGTTATGTTGTAATATGAAATAGTAAAAAAATAACTTGCTCAGTATCCTAAAAGCATTTTTGAAATAATCCAAAAATATAAACAATTTGCTTTAATATAATTTATCTCTAACTATTCTCAGAGTAACATTAATAAATTTTTAACAACTTGTAAGAAACAACTTTGATTACTAATTATAATTAAAAAAAAAATTGAAATTAGAATTATGTTCATAGTTTTTTTAACAGGTATATCAAAATTTCTTCCGGGTTGTACAATGATGATTTATAAAATATCTCAACTTGAAGATGTCGCACAAGTCGGTGGCGATGAAGAACAAGCTCTTCGTCGTGGGCGGCTTCTTGGAATGGTACGAAGTTTTCGACTCGACCTGCAACAGGTTCACGGTGGTTTTGCCCTATCACAGTAGATACGGCGATCGCAACCTAGTTTTAAGTGAACCTGCCGAAATTTTTTCCATCGGCGGCAAGCTGGTAATGTTTGGTGTCGGTTGGGATCTTGTTTTTTATTTTGATGTTGAGAGTGATGAATGGTCTCAAATTGAATGGGAAACTTTAAGAAAAAACAAGTATTATTGCGGTGTCAAATTACCTCACTTCTAACATTAACATTTTTATAAAGCTGTTTAGACGAAAATTATTTATAACTTAGTTTAGCGTATAGAATTATTTTTTAGTTTGAGTGAACTAAATATGCTTAATGAGCTGAAAAACGTATACAAATTTGGAAATAAATTTTTTACTTGCTTTTTCATTTTATTAATTATATCAATTAAAAAAAAATTACTCGGCTTTGTTTTTTTTCTTTAATAAAATCTATATAAAACGTTGGATTATGTATTATTGTTATGTATTCATTTTTATTAGTACTAGTGAACCTGATGTAGCCGGTTTTAAAATTTTCAAACAAAACGTCTAAAAGTGAGTAAGTAGCTATACTTAACTTATACAACACAATTACTTAAAGAGAACTGTAACAATAAAGAGATCACGCTCGAATAAATAAGCTGTTAGTAATTTTTCAGAAATAGTAGTTGACTTTTTATTGCATAGGTTTACAACATTTATCCGCATATTTAATTTACCTAAATGGTAAAACTGAAAGAATAAATTGTAAATTAATTACTTAGTTAATTTTATTGAGAAAACTTTCTTACAACTTCTCTTCACTTGTTCTGGTGGCCACATTTCAATTGAGATTTAACAGAAAAATTAGCAACCAGTTATATGCTAGTAAGTTAGCTATAGCTTCAATACTTTATATGCCGAGCTTTTTGTCAAAAAATATTATATCCACCAATACTTGTATACTCATAAATATTATAGTATTAAGCTTTTTTTAATTTAAAAATGTTACAGAACTTAAGTGCTTTCATGATTAATAATATTATTTTAGTCTTTTTGAGTAAGGCAAACAAATTTCTGCTCAAAGAGCTCTTAAGTGCTAAAAGTTAAATAAAACCTAATAACTAATAGAGTTAAAACAATAACAAAACTGTCATTATAAATCTATAAAAATACTATCAAAGATTTGAAACCGTACCATTGCTAATTTTGAGCTTTTTAAACAGTAAATTTGTTTACGATTAGTCCATTAGTAAAAAAGGTTAAATTTATGATAAAGATTAGAGTTACTTTATGGTTAGGTAAATGAATTTAGTGCGAAATAGCTTGAGTGCAATACTACTTTAATTCGTACAATTGAAAAGTACTTTAAAAGTTTAAATTTTTGAAAACTCTTCATAACTTTTAAAAATTTACTTAACTAATTTGTCTTATACGTATAATAACTCTTTGGATTTAATCATTTAATGCTAATTAAGTTTGAATTGCAAAAGTTCTAAGTATTGATACATCAGAACCGAAATCTGAGCTCGGATCCGGCCGGTTTCTAGTTGAAAAAAAAGATTTGGATCCGGCCGGTTCTCGACTTATAAAATTGATCCTTATCCTAAAATAAACATCTAGATCTGCATCCCAGATCCTAACTTGTTGATCTGGTAGATTACTAACATTTACTAAATTTATATTTTAAAAAATCAACTGGCACAAGCTCTATCAACTTTGTATGTATTAAGCGTTGATTTTAGTTATCTGAAGTGACGGTATTCGCGGTTATTCAAATTTGTGCAAACTGAACTAGAACGAAAGAGTTTAGTAAACCCCAAGCTCAAACCTAATCAAAAACCATCCAGAGACCTTCATTTTTTGAATTTCATCATAAACTCCAGAATGTCTGGTGTAAGTTTCAAAATAAACTTCGACACCATAAAGTCTTCGTTACACCGTTAAGACCTCTAATCTAAAGTATGTTGTTGTAGTGAATATTCAAAAACTAAGGTGTTATTTTAAGATAAAAGTTCGAACTATAACAATATTTCATTTCTACAAACAGTCTAAACCAGGTAAACTTTAGTAGATACAGGTTGTTAAGACTTATCAGATTAAAAAAAAAAGTATAATAACAGGTATTCCAGTTTTAATTGCTTTTCTTTTTGTGTTTTTGAACCATTGAATAAATACTTTAATTAACAAAATAGATAAAGCTTGAACTATTTTTTTTCTAACTTTACTTTGACTGTTTTTAATTGTTATTCTTTGCATTATTCTAAAAAAATATTTTGATAAAGTCAATTTAACAATAGTAAAACTATCTTTTCAAACAAACCAAAAAACTTACTCTTATAGAAAATTCAACCCAGAGCTTTTTCAATTGGACAATTTAAACCGCTTAGTGAACGAGTTTGACTTACTATGTATTTTAACATTATTATAAAAACCTAAGCTAACTAATCAACTTTTTAAAGGAAACATGTTTAAAAAGAAAACAGTAGTTTTGCTGGTGTGAGAAGTTTCTGACATAAATGTTTGTAAACAAGATATTTCAAAAATGTGAACGTAAGTATTTTAAATACTTAAAAATCAATTTTATACAATAACATGAATAGCAGGTAATTTTTTAAATGTTTGGAAAAGTCTTTTAACATTGAAATGTATTGAGAATTAAGAAAGCTATTATTACGCCATTTATTTTGTTTTGTTTATACAATTTCGTAGTAGTTAATTTTTTTTAATTTACAGAATAATATTCAATCTTCTTGCAATTAATTGCAATTGTAAAAAAAACAAACCAAAAATAATTCTACCGTAAACTCCTTAATATTTTAAGTTGTAGCTGAGTCATTTTCAGTTCTAATATTATTATTATTAAGTTTAATTGCCGAAGGATAAAGTATTTTGTTATAGAAACGACCATTTTTTCTAGCAATTGTCAACTAATTCAAACTAATACGCTAATTTCTAATATACATACAATACGTTGATAATAAAGTAGTACAGTTAAGATGTTATTTAAAGAAACGTTTACAAGTGTTTGAAAGCTTTATATAAGTTTAAATTAACATACAACAACTTTAAATAATTAAAAAAAGAGATTAACTTCTGCTGTTTTTCTTCCTAAGATAAAATTTTGTATAATTAAAGGTTTTATTCTTGTAAATAAATCATTTTCAGAACTTTTAGATATATTTTATAGTGTTTTAGTTATAGTAAATAAATTATTTTTATTTTTGCTAAATTTAAGGATATGTAAACGTAAACAGATTTATTTTATGCAGTCAATTAAGAAGAGAAAACTTATCATAATTGAGATATTTTAAAGATTATAAGAAAAGTTTTTAAATAAAAAGTTTCAAATTGTCTTAAAATAGTATAAGAGTTTTAGAAGCAAAAACTATTTTAGATATAAAGAATATTATTAGCTTTAAACAATTAAATTATTAGTACTTTTGTATTAATTATACTTGAAATTATTTTTGAAATAACATTTATTTTTTTTACAATTCAATTTATTTTGTTTATTATAAAAGAAAATATAACAAACTATTCCAATAATGACGAAAAAATCTTCTAATGATCCTAAAGATGGCAAAAACGAATGTTTAAGTTTAGCAAAAGCTTAAAGATTTCCTGTTAAAAACAACATGAGTTCTCCCGTGAAAAACAACACGGAGTCTACTGCGAGCATGTTTAATGCCGTGCCGTCTCCCAGTTCTTCGAGCGCACCCGAAGAAGCTGCCTGCGATTCGAACTCTTCTGACGAGTATGACGACGTCAACTTTAACAGATTGCTGCCAATCGACGAGTGGGAACACGTTGAAAAAGAAAAGTGCGAATTTAAAGACCGGACAGCTAAACAAGAACTAGAAAAAGCAACTAGTGCACAGACTCCAACCACTGTGCCTATCAAAGACTTAAAAGGTGAGTTGTGGCAAAAATACGTCAGAGAGTTTTCACTAGTCCCTCTGGCGGAAAGGAGAAATCTGCTCGATGACTGCGCAGGAATGATCGCAAATGCTTTTGGATCGTGCAGGAACCATGAGTGAGTTTATTGATAATATATTTGCACAAATAATAATTAATTTACAATTTTTTCAGTTCACTTGTGTAAAATAAATGTTGTTAGTTAAACTAAATGTTACTAACACAGAAGAGGAAAACTTGAGAAGAACCTGGAAAAAGATTTGCCAAAAGATTTTTGCCTTATTCAAAATGAAGAGACGTTTGTTGGCCACATTGAGTTGTCGAATTCTTTCAAACACCGATCTGAAGCGCAATGCTTACTAGTCAAATCAGGTTTTAACTAACTTTTGTTTACTTAACAGTTTTGTAAGCTGCCGAAACTTTTAAATAAAGTAAAAATAACGATTATGAAACTTATTATTATTTTTCAACTATATGACCCATACAAATTTTAACTTTTTTTTTGTTTACGTATTTTAAGGGATTTCTTGATCAAATACTAAGAATTTATGTAAAACTAAAATGAGCCATATGTTTGAAAAATAATAGTGAGTTGGGAAAATTTATAATAATGTTATAAAACTTAATTGCATAAATCTGTTAAAAATAAAACTTAAAATTAAAAAGTTTACTTTTGCTATAAAACCATGTAAAAAGAACCAAAACCGTGCAAATTTGGAAAGTTTCTGAAAAATTTATTTGAGCATATACATAAAAAAAAAATAAATAAATTAATAACGTCTTAAAACTTGACCAAATAAGTATGTTAATAATAAAAAAAAATGAATAAAATATAATTTTGGAGAAAAAGGTTGCAAAGTGAAAAAATGTAAAAAAACATTAAATTTTTAAAAGGGCCCCACTATTATAGTAAAACCCCAATGCAATAAAATTTATTTTGAAAAGCTAAGCAGAAGAACGGTTTGTAGAATAAAAAAAAGTTTAAAGTTAGCATTAAAGAAATTAAAAATAATCAGTTTTAAAGTTTGGTTACAAAAAAAATTACAAAAAAAGCCATTCAAGCCATGTTTTATTTAAAGTTTGACTTATATTTAAAATTTATTATATAATTAAAATTTGTTTTAAGGCGCAAAACAAGTTAAGTGAAACATAAATTACATTATCCTATGTTATATGTGTATCATAATTTAAAACAATTCAGTTAAATATGTATGCAGAAAATGCTGATAAAACAAAGTAAGTGCAGAGGTAAGTATAATGTAAGGGTTGTATACACTTTAACAACAAATTAAATACATTTTGCATACTAGACTGACTTTTACAACATTTTAAATATTGTAAGCAAATATTGCAAATAAAATACAATATAGTTTGTGTAAAAAGATAGAATTACCTTTTTCCTAATCTTCTTGTAACTCTGTTGGGAAATAAATTATTGACATGTCTCCCAAATACTCCATCACTTACTGGCTTGATTGGTTGCTTTCTGCAATGTTCTATGTAGTTTTCGTATAAAAAACGTCTGCCTAAAAGTTCATTTTTTTTGTATTCGACATTATTTACCAACCATTTTATGACGAACGGGTTTGTCTTCAAAATAGACTTTTTCTTAACAGATTGTACACAATCAGCATCTCCTTTACTGTTAGAAATGCCTGGTGGTAACGGGCTATTGAAACTCTGTAAATCAACAGCTTATTACATTATATGTTAATTCTTTATTTAGCTTTGTCTTGTGGGATAAAGTACGTAAAACAAAAGAGCTTATATCATAAAAAAGCAAAAAACTATTTAGATTAATACTGATTAATTCTCTTATTATAGTCATTTAAAAATATTTACATCAGTACACACAGTTTAAACTTAAAGCTTAATATTTATTTACTCGTGAAATTATTTATTTTGGGACTTACATAGTTTTCACTTAATTGTAGAGAAGTTCTAGTTTTACCATATGACATAAAATTGTTGTTCACGCAAAATGAACTTGTTGAACCAAGTTGATTTTGGTCTTGAATGGTGATGTTACTGTTAGTAGTCTTTTTGGGTCGGCTACCTTTAGACTTAGTTTTTTCTTCAAACTTTTGTTCCTGGAAAACGTTGAAATGAAGTTTAGTTTTACATTTTAAGAAGCAAGCTAGTTATATAGTTTTTTGCAACTTGGTACAAACTAACATATAAAACTTAAAATATTATTTATTTTACCAAAATTGACAATATACTTTTGTAAACTTAGTGCAGTGATGGTTTTAAGATTTTAAGTTAATCTTAAGTTGTTTGTTTTAATATGTTATGTCTGAATTTAAACACTAATGTTTTTCTTTTTTATGGACTTGACTTTTTATAAGTAACTTGTTTTTCGATTGCATATTATGCACTTGTTAGAAGAATACTTATCGCTTCAATTTACTTGAGTTTTTGTGTGTGTAGTTATTTGTAGGTTATTGTATCATATATTGTATAATGAAATTCATTATTACCTTATAAACTTGTCACTCACCAGTGAAGAACAGCTCCTTGATATTGTTATATGAACGACATGTAAGTTAGTTGATTAACATAGCTTCATAGCTGATTGCATATTGTTTTAGTAATAAAATGTTTTACTATCAAACTCAAACCTGTCTCTCCTTCTGTGCGCTGTTGAACTTGTGGCTGTTGGATTGGTGCCACTCCGGCACTATGAACTTTGGTTGGGGCTGCACTAGCTTGGCCATGTTTACTTACTAAAAGTAACTTAGAGCATTTAGTGTGAAATTTAATGTTTAAAGTGTATACATTTCATATGCAACAAATTTTACATTGAAATAAAAATAAAAAAGCTAAATGTTGTAGCAATAAAGTTTTAAAGTTTGCATGGTAACAAAATAATTTGAAAAAATAAAAAGAGTGAAAAGTTCATTTGAAATGGCATATTACGTAAGAAGTAATTTTTAAGTAAAAGATAAATTTGCTCAGTATTAAGCGAGGCTAGGCTTTTAGGATGGAAGGGCGCCATCGTGCGGTGAAAAAACACGTAAATAAATTTAATTTTTTTTCATCTAAATCTAATTTCGTGCAGGGTCAAAGGTCAAATGATGGCTCTGTGGCGCCACCTAGCGGATATTTTTTTCTATTATCTTTATGCGTACTTGGCTACTAATTTTTTTGTTTATAGTTAGAGTTTTATTATCTCCAACTTTTCGTATGTTTCTTTTAAATAAACGTCTTTAAACATATTTTACTTGATATACCGCACAAAGTAAAAGTTAAAGTAATGTCTCAACTTCAACAATTTTACACTAATTAAAAAATAAATATACGATAAAACCTTTTAAAGAAGTTTTTTAGAAATAAAACATGTAACTTCATAAGATTTATGAGCTAAATTTTAGAAGTAAAATTTTCTTTTTTTTTGTTTAAAATGTTTGTTTTCAGTAAAATAAAAACATACTGACAATCTCATTTACTTTCTGCATTACTGTTTAATATTAGGTCAAAAAAAGTGTTACTTGTTAGTAAAAGTTATATAAAAAAAATCATTTTTATAAATGTTCTTAATTTTACTCATACGAAAATCCTTAAAATTCTAGTTACAAATTAGTTTAGACTTTATACTTATAAACTTCGAAAACACTTTTTTAAGTTCATATTTGATTGAAATTTACGCTAAACTTTTGAAAGATGCAAGTTGTTTTTGTCTGCTTAACTTAATATTAATAAGTACAGTCTCTAAGCTTAAGAATATATAATAAGAAATATAATAATCTCCTGTATAGTAAGATACTGTTTTGTTCTTTAAGTAAGTGCTATCTTAAAATTAGTTTTCTGTCTAAGTATGAACTTAAATTCTCTAAAAATTTTAGAACTTCTAGTTTCATAATATAAAAGAAAAATTTATGTTTCAAGGTTTACAACAGGCATGAACTTGTTTCGAATAAAATAATAAAAGTCTTGTTTAATGTTTCAAAGTTTAACTAATAATGGTACCTTTTAACTTACGATGCTATGCAATATTTTGATAATTCAAAAAACCTATAGATGTTAATGAACAACTTTTTTAAACTTAGTTGAACCGTGTTAGTTAACGTTGTAAAAAAAGGTAGTTAACGATCTACTTCCAGGTGTATAGTTTAAAACAACTTTTTTGCAGTTGTTAATAAAATTTTATTCACTATACGACAAAATCGTAGATCATTTTGCATTGTTTAATTATTAAATAACTTTTGTAATTTTAAGCTTTGAAAAAATTAGTTGAGAAATTTAAATATTTTAAAAGACTTTATTGAAATAACATAATGATACACACAACTTAATGGTTCATTTTAACAAAACAATACTTTAAAAGTTTTAGTTAGTTTGTTTACAATTTTAATGAAGCGCAAATAACAGTTTTATGAGATTATAAAGTATTATATATTTTATATATCAACATACACATTAAAAACTAAAATTTTAACAAATATTGCTTAGTAAATTGAACAATATTGTCGTTGGTAGGCATCAGATAAATTCAAAAGATAAGTATACTTTGCAACGAAACCCAGATTAACTTTACTTCTAACCAACTATTTCCTGAAAGAGTTCTTTCATTCATTTATAGTGTTTGTGTTGCCTACACGTTTAAATGATGTTGCGCAAACAGTTACGTAACTTATACTTTAAGCATATATTATGTTGTATATACTGTCGATTGCATCTGTTAGAATTACTGTGATTTCAGTAAATTCGAAAAGTTTTTGTGGCTTTGAAAACACGCTATTTTTATTTAGCCCCATTAGCTTAGCCATTTTTCGTATAGTTTTAACTGTTAATTTTATGTTAGTTTGTATATATACAACTTCAATTTTTTTCTTATCGTTGCTATTGCTCAGGAATTTTAAAAATGTTGATATATATTTGTTTATAACAAAAATATTGTTTTTGAAAGCTTTGAATTAAATTGTGAAATTATTTTAAACTGTATTATCTAAGTCAATTGTTTATAACAAAAATATTGTTTTTGAAAGCTTTGAATTAAATCGTGAAATAATATGTATTTTCTATGACAGGTATAAATAAGAAATTTAAATGGTTATTTTGAATTATTAATTAAAAACGAAACATGGACCATTTTCACAGCTAGCAAACTGAAGAATACAAACAAGTTAGTACAAGTATAAGTTGCTGAGTCCTTAAAATCTATAAAATTTTCTGCTGAGACTGTACCAAGACTACGTTTGTAAGCGTTTTTTTTTAATATCAATAAAACATCATGAAAGTTCATTATTTAAACTAATTTATGCAGCAAAAGTCAGTATTTTATTGTCAGAAGTTTAAAACTATACCGGCTTAGGTATTTCATTTCTAACATTTTAAGTTTTTGCACACAAAGTTATGCGATTTAAGTTATTTTGCAACCGAAAAATAATTTAAAACGGGCTTTAAAGCTCTTTAATACATTTACAAAAGTGTTGCACTTTAACAAATTATTAGTTGTATCTCTATATACTTCGAAATTCAAAAATAAACTTTGACTGAACAAAAATTCAAAGGTTTTATATTAAAAGCGCTCGTGATAAATCAACAGTATAATGATGTTTATTAAAGACAAAATAATATTTTGAAAAGTCAAATTTAAAACTCAACTTACACCCTAGTTGAAAAAATTTAAAAAAATGCTTTGTTTAGATGAGTATTCGTGTGCATGTAGATATCTTTGAAAACTAATTAGAAGTTAGTTGAGTAGTAACCATTAGACATCTATAAAAAATGTTTAGTAGGCCTAACTTTCTTCTACTTCGCATCGGTCTTAATAAATTTGCAAGTGTAAACAATTCAAAACTTTTATTTGAGATAAAATTCAGACGAAATAAGTTATAATAAAAGTAAGTCATGTCCAAAATAAATTTGGCATAGACAATCAAATTATTTAGATCATATAAATTTATTACTATACACAGAAAAGACCTAAGTGGCTAAAAACTTTTTTAACTTGACATTGTACAACCATTGTCTAGCCCGATATGATAACTTGTATATATAAATCATGATAAGTCTTTATTAACAAGTGTACTCTTGTTTTAGGAATAAGAAAATTGCTTACATTTTAACTAAGACCTGCGGAACGCTCTTCTAGACAGTAATTAACGCGAGTAAATATTGAAAAACTTGCCAACAACTTAAACAAAACCCCTGTTATAAATGTACAACAACGATGTTTATTTGAAATTAATTTAGTCCTTTAACATATACTCGTTCTACAAAAATCTTTATTTTAATAAGCCCGGCACGCGAAACATTATTTTAAATCAACTATATATATCAAGAACATTTTAACTGAAAGCAACTAAGTTAGCTAACGATCATTTTTTTCAAAAAACCATATTTTGAAAAAAAAAAAATTGTGCAGCTATTTAAAAAACTAAAGTTAAACAGTCTTATTTTATTTTGAGCTTTACGTAAAAGACCTCATTAACCTTGTAAGCCGAAGTTACGTTTAATTTTTCGGAAAAAACTGCTTAAACTATGCGAGAAGACAAACTTTTTTATAACAAGGTAGACATTACTTATGACATTAGGAAACTTTTAAACTAAATTTACTTATATGTATAATTTTAGTAACTTAAGGTACAAAAAAATCCATTTTATAAATATAAATAAACCCTTAAAAGCGCAATCAAGTTTTAACATTTAAACAAAAAAAGGCCATTTTAAGTTAATCATAATTTTATTGACAATAACATTAGAAATACAATTAAAAAATCAAAGAGGCTGCCATCATCATTTGTCTGCTGGGTTGTTTTCGTTATAGTCCATTCCTGTTTTATACGTTGGTACTTTTTATGAAATTTTAACTAGTATATCACAAATAACTACATATAACAATCAACTATAAAAGATTTTTGGAAAAATTATTCACAGTCGTCTCTTAATTTTATTTTAATCAAAACTGGTGGAAGTTGTAATAAAAGTAAACTAAATTTGTCAAAATATACTACTACACAATTATAAACACTTTTTATTAAATTTACATAATTAATTGTAAAATAGAGTTTTATCAAATAGGAATATCAATTACAAAACAGTACTGTAAAAAAACATACATTAAAAGTAATAAATATTCAAGTAACAAAAAAATAATTGTTCTTAAAAATAAATCAAGACCAAAAATTGTCAACACTAACAATTAAACTATACTTTAAACAGGCTTTAAATTATTCTAAGAATTTGGTTACTATAAAATGAACAAAAACTTACTAAGACAGTTTTTTAATAAATGATTCAACTTTACAAAAAGTTTAGATAATCTTCAAGAATGAGCAAAACTTTTAGCTTAAAATTAATTTGCAGCTTAACAAACATTTTAAGAGAAATGTAAAGACTTTAACCATAATAAAAGCTACAAAAACCATAAGCAAAATTATTTTTCAAAAGTAAAACTATTAAGTTATTTAAGTTTATTAATCTTTATTTTTACAGCAAATACCTTACAATAATAAAAAAAACTATTACTTAGGATTGCCAATGCTTTTTTGAAAAGTTTTACAGATTTTCGAAAATATTTGTTTTAGTCTACATTTAGTATAAAATTAAATGTAAGCTCTCAAATTGCATAAAAGTAAGAAAAAGATACTATAATGCTACTTTAAGTGTTTTTTATACTTTTTAAAAATCCAAAGCAAATACAAGTATTTGGGTATGATAGAATTTTCGTACTTAGTCTAAATTTTATTATATGAAGTGTAAAAATGTTTTAAGTTCTAGATTTTTCCAGTTTGGTTTTTGCCTGGAGAGTCAAATTCCAGGTATTAAAAGGTTTTTTTGGCAATCCTATTTAATATATTTGAAACTAATTCTAATTTGAACAAAATGAAAACGATACTTTTTTTATAACTCTTTGCTTTTTTTTTTTTTATTATGACGTATCTATCAAGAAAATAACTTTAATCTGTTAAATATATCAAAAAATAGTTTGGAATACAGTAACCTCTCGCTTATTTACGCACATTGTGTCCAAAGAAAAAGTGCGTAAAGATACGAGAGATCGTAAAGATACGAGAGGTACCAAACATTCTTACTATAATGGCTGTTTTTGATATTGCTTTTAGTTAAAAGCAGACTGGGGACTTTCTTACTTTTAACAACTTGTTTACTTTTTTTATAAATATTTAAACAAAAGATAAAATTAAAATTTTATATTTTGAACTTTTTAGAGTTCTAAAATGCGTAACTAAACGAGAGTGCGTAACGTCACGAGTGCGTAAAGATGCGAGAGGTTACTGTACTGTAACAGACTTTTATATCTAAATACTTAATTCAATGAAATTCATTTCAAATTAAACAAAAAACGTCTTGCAATCATGATCAAAAGTAAATGAAGTAATTTTATATCTCTTTAAATTACAAAATAAACCAACGTTTGTAGCGTTTGGTCGATTAAATCTCGGACGTCTGTGGTTTCTTTCCGTATCCAAAACTCATCCTTTTCCAGGATCTGGTTCCTTTAGCAGTGGAGGATAATACGTTCGGTGGATTTCTGAAATATGATTTCATATCAACTATTTTAAACCTAAGTAGTTTTAAATTTTTCTTTGTAAATTTTTCTTTTTTTTTATAAATCCTAAAATTACTAATTAGCTAAGCTATTTAAATTGTTAAACCTCTACAAAGTATTTTTTTCTCTAATCACTAAGAATAAACTAGACCTTAATAAAAACAAAAAATAAAAATATTTTTTTACAGTTAATGAACTGGCTGCAACAGTACAGCTTTGAGATAAGGAGCATACCATTTTTAATGTCCCCATTAAGAAAACTAACTTATGTAAATAAGTAACTAAAGTCTGATGAAATAATACAGTGTAACCATGTACCAACAATTTTAAATACAATTCAGCCTACCAGCCTTCCCCAACTATATTATTTTTAACCATAAATTGTTTTTAAAGCAGTAAAACACAAAGTAAACAATAATTATTTTAATATCTTTAGTTGTAACTAAAACTTAATTACATTACAGTTTAACCCAATAAAATTGTGTTTTGACAAAATTAGAAACTGTATCATAAATGCCCTCGTGTGTGAGGTTTTTTTGGTATGGTTAATATTTTCTTAAAACAACACACTTAACTTATGCAATATTTCACTTTTCTTTAACAAATAAAAATTTATAGATGTAGAGAGCATTATCAATAAAAAACTTGAAATATATAATAAGAAGATAAATTGTTTGTGGGCTTTTAATTTTGCCACCATTAAAAACGTTCCATCTGTAGTTTTATAAAGTGTTTTTACACTGGACAAAGTGCTTTTTAATACAAAAGCTTTTTTATGGTAACAGTTCAAATTTTGCAGACATATTCTTAAATATACATTTATAAACCCATTTGCTCTATACATAATTCTTTTATATATAGTTTTATTATAATTTATAGCTCTAACTACTGTATAAAAATTTTTGCAACTAAATTTTAACCTAAAAAAACTACATTTGATTTTTATACTATAATCCATTAACAAAAACATTCTAGGAAAAACATTTTTTTGTAAAAATATTTCTTAAATTTCAAGATGATTTGACAAGTGTACATTTATGAACCAGTTTGTTTTTTATTGTTCTAATTAGTACATTAATTACCATAGTACATTAATAAAAACTCTTTATCTTTTTCCAAATTGATTTTGTCCAGTTAAAAAGCAAATATATATGTTTCAATAACATTTTACATAAGTATTTATACATAACAAATTGCTTTAATTTTATATACTGTATTAAGGCCATAGGGGGGGGGGGGTCCGACTTTTTTTTTACAAAAAATAACTTTGGATTTTATATGAAAGCTTTAAATACAAACTACAAGCCTGTTTTTTTTTTTGTAAAAAGTTTCCGATACAAACGTATGGACCGCAAATTTTTCGGGGTCAATTTTCTCGGAAATTTAAAAATTCACTAAAAACCTAACTCCTCCTTCAGTTTTTGACCTAGAGACTTCAAATTTTCAGGAAATGTTCCTTTTAATATTTTGAAGAATCTGATGTTGGAATTTTTGAAATTTTGAAAAATAAAAATTTTATCCACAAAAAACTAAAAAAAAGGGTAGTTTTTTGACAATAATTTTTTTTTTACTCAAAATTAAAAAAGTTCCTACAATAGATCTCTATAAAGTTTAATGATACACATTCTGTCAAAATTTGAGAAAGATTACTCAAAAAATGAAGGAGGAGATAGATTTTTTAAAAAATAGTCTTTTTTCGCATTTTTAGTTTTCGCCTTCCATAAGGAACCTATTGAACGCCCTTTCTTTAATCGCTTATATCTCAAAAGTTACTTTGAGTTTTTTTAAGCGGTTAAAAGTGTCTGATAGCTCAGTTTTAATTCTACAAAATAAGATCAAGTTGTAAAAAACAAAGTGGACCCCCCCCCCCCTATGGCCTTAAATCACAATTATAAATTTTACTTATAAGATTAAGACCCAAGATCAAGTTAATTAAGGTAGAATGTTAGACACCCATTAGCCATAATTCTAATTAGCTTGGTAAAATAAAGAGAACTATATCGTTTCTAAACAACATACTACAAAAGTTTACATTCTTGAAGGGAAAAAAAATAAAGCCAGCTTGAGTTATTTGAATTTTATTAGAAAATTTTAAACCTTGGATGGTTAGTGACAACAAGTAAAATGCTACTGGTGAGCAAGCTTTAATGCTTTTAACAACTAAATAAAATAGAATTTGTTAACTAAAAAGGAATTTGAAATTAAACAAAAGTGGTTGGTTAGAAAAAAGTTTCTTAAACAATATGAAGAAAAATGCTGAAGTTTGCAAAAACCACTTTAAATAAAACTTTTTTTGTTAATATTTCTTAACTTTTTTATTATCAGCTTGTGTTACCAGAGCAGCCTTAATGTAGTGAGCCTTACAAACCTTTATCTATATAAAACTTTATTGAAACAAACTTATTTACAAAATAGACCTTACAAATTTTCCTTAAGATTTCATAAAATGTATTGAGATTTAATTTAGCTAAGACCAAAGTAATAAAAGTACATTTATTTCATTATTTAGTGATTACATTTTTCAAAACTATCATATCATATTTTATATGATAATTACACAAACTTTATAGCAATAAAATTTCTATTTAAAATTTTTAAACTTTTAAACTAAATCTCAATTTTTGAGAAATAATTAAAACACTATAAACTGTTCAAATGCTTTAGAATAAAAATTCATTAAAAAATATTAGTACTTATAATTTTGTAACTTACCTAATATAACAGTAACTGAATTATAAATCAATTAAAACTAAGTGAGAATTTATGGAACAACAAACCTTAAATGTTGGGAAATCCATTCTTCCCATTTCAGTGCTGGTGGGCATTGGGAAAAATAGCTTATGAAAAATTAGCTAATGAATTTCTTCTTTCATCATTGGTTTACTTATGTAGATTAAATTTTATACTGTTGTACATCATAGTATTATTGTTATTTATAAATTTTATATTTCATGTTTATTTTTAAACTAAGATTTAACTTTACACACATCGACTTTTCTTAAAACAAGATATGTCTATCTTAAACATTTTATTGTTAATAATTAACATTTATTAAAGAATTAAACTATCCAGCATTGTTAAGTACTATTCTAGATTTTAAAGACAAATTTTGAATAAAAAATTTAATCCTTTTATTGGTGGCCACAGGATTTTAATAAATTTCATTAAAGTTTTATCATTGACTTCCAGATTTATACAAAACAATTTTTTTCTATTTCTATTTACTTATATACTAATAATGCTACTAAAAATTTATTTAATAACAAAACAAGTTGTTGTGTTAAAAATTTTATCAAATGTCATAATTATTTCTAACCAATCCTTTATCTGAATTCACCAAGAATTTTGGCTCAAGTTTAAAGGTTTTTTTTCCAAAATCAAGTTCATGAGCTGAAAAGAAGCCTAGGGATGAGGAAGGGAAAATAAGGGGGTTCTTAGGCCATAAATTGAAATATGATATTTTGAAACTCATCAAAATCTTTTAACTAACCTGAATTAAACAATGTAAAACTATAAGCTACTCAAAAAGTCTACAGTAGACAGGGTATCACAGAGTTATGAAACATGTAGTTGTAGATTTTAAAAAATGAAAAACAAATGGTAGCTTGTGATTTTGCCTTTTCAAAAGCATTAGTTTATATTCAACATACACCACATTCTAGGTTACCATAAAAAAAAGTAATGTACAGGACTATCTGACCAGGGCTTGTAGTTTTACAGTTCGAAAATCTTATTTAGACAAATATTCTAACTATTTTAAAGCAAATCAAAAAAACTATTGAACATTAAAAAAAGTATTTTAGTTTAAATAATACTGAAAAACTTCAGTTTAACTTCACGGCAACTTTAACTGATTTTCGTGACTTTTAACTATTGTTAGTAAGTTGTTTTCTGTGAATAATAATTTTATATACTAAATAAGTTTATTTCATTTTTTCCTTTTTAGTTTTTTTTTAAAGCTTATTAATGACTAAAATTAAACTTAATGTTTTAAGTCGAGCTTTAGATTTAAATTTCTTTTCGGTTTTGATCAAAGAAAAACAATGCATTTAAGTTTAAAATAAGAGATTGTAATATAATATTGAAGCATTTTCTTACTACTTGATTTGTAACTAAACATTGTTTCAAACGAGAGCTGGCTAACTTCAAATAACAAGCAAAACTTTAAAAAAAAGTGTTTTAATTGTATATATATGGTCTGATAGCTCCTAACAAGTTAATTTCATTTTATTTATCAATGAAAAAAAACTATAAAAAACCTAAGTTTTAATCTGTATATTTTTCTTAACTTGAAAAAGGCTTATAAGCATGCACTTGAAATGTGTGCTCTAAAATACAAAATATTATGGCTTAATATAAGCGTGTAATAAATCTTTAATGCTAGAAAACAAATAGAAACCTTTCTAAAACTAAAGAAAACGTTTATAGATGATTCTTAGCGGTCTTTTTGTTTGAGTAGTTTTGTATTTTGTACACAAAACAATTAATTTCTATCATAAGTTGTTGTTTATCAAACAATTTTTTTTGTAACAAAAGATCATAGTCAAGTACATTAAACCAAATACAAGTTGAAATATATCATAAAAGAAGTATTTAAACTTAAAACTTGTTTTTTGTAAACTTCTACAAAAACTCCTAGCAAAACTGTCGTTGGAAAGTAAGTCTTAAGAAGCTGGTTCAATTCTCTAGCAGCTGTTTTTTTAATTATATGCAACATTCTTTGTTAACAACGGTGTGTAAGTTAGTTTTTAGTGGAAAATATACTAAAAAAAATAATTTAATCCAATTTCGACTTACTAAAACACAATGTTTTGATTTAAGTATGTTTTTTTTATACAAATTTAGTTGAATCTTAACAAAAGATAGGATCTAAAGAATAATATTTTTCCAAATTCTTTCCAGTTTTCATAATCATGGTTTTGTTATATGACACTACTTAATTTGGAATAACATAAGTTAAAACTTTATTTTAGTTAACTAATTTGGTCAATTCACAAAAGCCAAGTTACTAAAAACATTTTAAAGATTGTATAAGCTTAAATGTTTATTAAGCATTTTAAGCTCGCTGCTTTTAAATTCTTATGAACATTTTAAGATTAATAGCGAACTAACTGACTTAACTTGTTTTAATAAAAGTTCTAATAACATGTTATGTTGTAATATGAAATAGTAAAAAAATAACTTGCTCAGTATCCTAAAAGCATTTTTGAAATAATCCAAAAATATAAACAATTTGCTTTAATATAATTTATCTCTAACTATTCTCAGAGTAACATTAATAAATTTTTAACAACTTGTAAGAAACAACTTTGATTACTAATTATAATTAAAAAAAAAATTGAAATTAGAATTATGTTCATAGTTTTTTTAACAGGTATATCAAAATTTCTTCCGGGTTGTACAATGATGATTTATAAAATATCTCAACTTGAAGATGTCGCACAAGTCGGTGGCGATGAAGAACAAGCTCTTCGTCGTGGGCGGCTTCTTGGAATGGTACGAAGTTTTCGACTCGACCTGCAACAGGTTCACGGTGGTTTTGCCCTATCACAGTAGATACGGCGATCGCAACCTAGTTTTAAGTGAACCTGCCGAAATTTTTTCCATCGGCGGCAAGCTGGTAATGTTTGGTGTCGGTTGGGATCTTGTTTTTTATTTTGATGTTGAGAGTGATGAATGGTCTCAAATTGAATGGGAAACTTTAAGAAAAAACAAGTATTATTGCGGTGTCAAATTACCTCACTTCTAACATTAACATTTTTATAAAGCTGTTTAGACGAAAATTATTTATAACTTAGTTTAGCGTATAGAATTATTTTTTAGTTTGAGTGAACTAAATATGCTTAATGAGCTGAAAAACGTATACAAATTTGGAAATAAATTTTTTACTTGCTTTTTCATTTTATTAATTATATCAATTAAAAAAAAATTACTCGGCTTTGTTTTTTTTCTTTAATAAAATCTATATAAAACGTTGGATTATGTATTATTGTTATGTATACATTTTTATTAGTACTAGTGAACCTGATGTAGCCGGTTTTAAAATTTTCAAACAAAACGTCTAAAAGTGAGTAAGTAGCTATACTTAACTTATACAACACAATTACTTAAAGAGAACTGTAACAATAAAGAGATCACGCTCGAATAAATAAGCTGTTAGTAATTTTTCAGAAATAGTAGTTGACTTTTTATTGCATAGGTTTACAACATTTATCCGCATATTTAATTTACCTAAATGGTAAAACTGAAAGAATAAATTGTAAATTAATTACTTAGTTAATTTTATTGAGAAAACTTTCTTACAACTTCTCTTCACTTGTTCTGGTGGCCACATTTCAATTGAGATTTAACAGAAAAATTAGCAACCAGTTATATGCTAGTAAGTTAGCTATAGCTTCAATACTTTATATGCCGAGCTTTTTGTCAAAAAATATTATATCCACCAATACTTGTATACTCATAAATATTATAGTATTAAGCTTTTTTTAATTTAAAAATGTTACAGAACTTAAGTGCTTTCATGATTAATAATATTATTTTAGTCTTTTTGAGTAAGGCAAACAAATTTCTGCTCAAAGAGCTCTTAAGTGCTAAAAGTTAAATAAAACCTAATAACTAATAGAGTTAAAACAATAACAAAACTGTCATTATAAATCTATAAAAATACTATCAAAGATTTGAAACCGTACCATTGCTAATTTTGAGCTTTTTAAACAGTAAATTTGTTTACGATTAGTCCATTAGTAAAAAAGGTTAAATTTATGATAAAGATTAGAGTTACTTTATGGTTAGGTAAATGAATTTAGTGCGAAATAGCTTGAGTGCAATACTACTTTAATTCGTACAATTGAAAAGTACTTTAAAAGTTTAAATTTTTGAAAACTCTTCATAACTTTTAAAAATTTACTTAACTAATTTGTCTTATACGTATAATAACTCTTTGGATTTAATCATTTAATGCTAATTAAGTTTGAATTGCAAAAGTTCTAAGTATTGATACATCAGAACCGAAATCTGAGCTCGGATCCGGCCGGTTTCTAGTTGAAAAAAAAGATTTGGATCCGGCCGGTTCTCGACTTATAAAATTGATCCTTATCCTAAAATAAACATCTAGATCTGCATCCCAGATCCTAACTTGTTGATCTGGTAGATTACTAACATTTACTAAATTTATATTTTAAAAAATCAACTGGCACAAGCTCTATCAACTTTGTATGTATTAAGCGTTGATTTTAGTTATCTGAAGTGACGGTATTCGCGGTTATTCAAATTTGTGCAAACTGAACTAGAACGAAAGAGTTTAGTAAACCCCAAGCTCAAACCTAATCAAAAACCATCCAGAGACCTTCATTTTTTGAATTTCATCATAAACTCCAGAATGTCTGGTGTAAGTTTCAAAATAAACTTCGACACCATAAAGTCTTCGTTACACCGTTAAGACCTCTAATCTAAAGTATGTTGTTGTAGTGAATATTCAAAAACTAAGGTGTTATTTTAAGATAAAAGTTCGAACTATAACAATATTTCATTTCTACAAACAGTCTAAACCAGGTAAACTTTAGTAGATACAGGTTGTTAAGACTTATCAGATTAAAAAAAAAAGTATAATAACAGGTATTCCAGTTTTAATTGCTTTTCTTTTTGTGTTTTTGAACCATTGAATAAATACTTTAATTAACAAAATAGATAAAGCTTGAACTATTTTTTTTCTAACTTTACTTTGACTGTTTTTAATTGTTATTCTTTGCATTATTCTAAAAAAATATTTTGATAAAGTCAATTTAACAATAGTAAAACTATCTTTTCAAACAAACCAAAAAACTTACTCTTATAGAAAATTCAACCCAGAGCTTTTTCAATTGGACAATTTAAACCGCTTAGTGAACGAGTTTGACTTACTATGTATTTTAACATTATTATAAAAACCTAAGCTAACTAATCAACTTTTTAAAGGAAACATGTTTAAAAAGAAAACAGTAGTTTTGCTGGTGTGAGAAGTTTCTGACATAAATGTTTGTAAACAAGATATTTCAAAAATGTGAACGTAAGTATTTTAAATACTTAAAAATCAATTTTATACAATAACATGAATAGCAGGTAATTTTTTAAATGTTTGGAAAAGTCTTTTAACATTGAAATGTATTGAGAATTAAGAAAGCTATTATTACGCCATTTATTTTGTTTTGTTTATACAATTTCGTAGTAGTTAATTTTTTTTAATTTACAGAATAATATTCAATCTTCTTGCAATTAATTGCAATTGTAAAAAAAACAAACCAAAAATAATTCTACCGTAAACTCCTTAATATTTTAAGTTGTAGCTGAGTCATTTTCAGTTCTAATATTATTATTATTAAGTTTAATTGCCGAAGGATAAAGTATTTTGTTATAGAAACGACCATTTTTTCTAGCAATTGTCAACTAATTCAAACTAATACGCTAATTTCTAATATACATACAATACGTTGATAATAAAGTAGTACAGTTAAGATGTTATTTAAAGAAACGTTTACAAGTGTTTGAAAGCTTTATATAAGTTTAAATTAACATACAACAACTTTAAATAATTAAAAAAAGAGATTAACTTCTGCTGTTTTTCTTCCTAAGATAAAATTTTGTATAATTAAAGGTTTTATTCTTGTAAATAAATCATTTTCAGAACTTTTAGATATATTTTATAGTGTTTTAGTTATAGTAAATAAATTATTTTTATTTTTGCTAAATTTAAGGATATGTAAACGTAAACAGATTTATTTTATGCAGTCAATTAAGAAGAGAAAACTTATCATAATTGAGATATTTTAAAGATTATAAGAAAAGTTTTTAAATAAAAAGTTTCAAATTGTCTTAAAATAGTATAAGAGTTTTAGAAGCAAAAACTATTTTAGATATAAAGAATATTATTAGCTTTAAACAATTAAATTATTAGTACTTTTGTATTAATTATACTTGAAATTATTTTTGAAATAACATTTATTTTTTTTACAATTCAATTTATTTTGTTTATTATAAAAGAAAATATAACAAACTATTCCAATAATGACGAAAAAATCTTCTAATGATCCTAAAGATGGCAAAAACGAATGTTTAAGTTTAGCAAAAGCTTAAAGATTTCCTGTTAAAAACAACATGAGTTCTCCCGTGAAAAACAACACGGAGTCTACTGCGAGCATGTTTAATGCCGTGCCGTCTCCCAGTTCTTCGAGCGCACCCGAAGAAGCTGCCTGCGATTCGAACTCTTCTGACGAGTATGACGACGTCAACTTTAACAGATTGCTGCCAATCGACGAGTGGGAACACGTTGAAAAAGAAAAGTGCGAATTTAAAGACCGGACAGCTAAACAAGAACTAGAAAAAGCAACTAGTGCACAGACTCCAACCACTGTGCCTATCAAAGACTTAAAAGGTGAGTTGTGGCAAAAATACGTCAGAGAGTTTTCACTAGTCCCTCTGGCGGAAAGGAGAAATCTGCTCGATGACTGCGCAGGAATGATCGCAAATGCTTTTGGATCGTGCAGGAACCATGAGTGAGTTTATTGATAATATATTTGCACAAATAATAATTAATTTACAATTTTTTCAGTTCACTTGTGTAAAATAAATGTTGTTAGTTAAACTAAATGTTACTAACACAGAAGAGGAAAACTTGAGAAGAACCTGGAAAAAGATTTGCCAAAAGATTTTTGCCTTATTCAAAATGAAGAGACGTTTGTTGGCCACATTGAGTTGTCGAATTCTTTCAAACACCGATCTGAAGCGCAATGCTTACTAGTCAAATCAGGTTTTAACTAACTTTTGTTTACTTAACAGTTTTGTAAGCTGCCGAAACTTTTAAATAAAGTAAAAATAACGATTATGAAACTTATTATTATTTTTCAACTATATGACCCATACAAATTTTAACTTTTTTTTTGTTTACGTATTTTAAGGGATTTCTTGATCAAATACTAAGAATTTATGTAAAACTAAAATGAGCCATATGTTTGAAAAATAATAGTGAGTTGGGAAAATTTATAATAATGTTATAAAACTTAATTGCATAAATCTGTTAAAAATAAAACTTAAAATTAAAAAGTTTACTTTTGCTATAAAACCATGTAAAAAGAACCAAAACCGTGCAAATTTGGAAAGTTTCTGAAAAATTTATTTGAGCATATACATAAAAAAAAAATAAATAAATTAATAACGTCTTAAAACTTGACCAAATAAGTATGTTAATAATAAAAAAAAATGAATAAAATATAATTTTGGAGAAAAAGGTTGCAAAGTGAAAAAATGTAAAAAAACATTAAATTTTTAAAAGGGCCCCACTATTATAGTAAAACCCCAATGCAATAAAATTTATTTTGAAAAGCTAAGCAGAAGAACGGTTTGTAGAATAAAAAAAAGTTTAAAGTTAGCATTAAAGAAATTAAAAATAATCAGTTTTAAAGTTTGGTTACAAAAAAAATTACAAAAAAAGCCATTCAAGCCATGTTTTATTTAAAGTTTGACTTATATTTAAAATTTATTATATAATTAAAATTTGTTTTAAGGCGCAAAACAAGTTAAGTGAAACATAAATTACATTATCCTATGTTATATGTGTATCATAATTTAAAACAATTCAGTTAAATATGTATGCAGAAAATGCTGATAAAACAAAGTAAGTGCAGAGGTAAGTATAATGTCAGGGTTGTATACACTTTAACAACAAATTAAATACATTTTGCATACTAGACTGACTTTTACAACATTTTAAATATTGTAAGCAAATATTGCAAATAAAATACAATATAGTTTGTGTAAAAAGATAGAATTACCTTTTTCCTAATCTTCTTGTAACTCTGTTGGGAAATAAATTATTGACATGTCTCCCAAATACTCCATCACTTACTGGCTTGATTGGTTGCTTTCTGCAATGTTCTATGTAGTTTTCGTATAAAAAACGTCTGCCTAAAAGTTCATTTTTTTTGTATTCGACATTATTTACCAACCATTTTATGACGAACGGGTTTGTCTTCAAAATAGACTTTTTCTTAACAGATTGTACACAATCAGCATCTCCTTTACTGTTAGAAATGCCTGGTGGTAACGGGCTATTGAAACTCTGTAAATCAACAGCTTATTACATTATATGTTAATTCTTTATTTAGCTTTGTCTTGTGGGATAAAGTACGTAAAACAAAAGAGCTTATATCATAAAAAAGCAAAAAACTATTTAGATTAATACTGATTAATTCTCTTATTATAGTCATTTAAAAATATTTACATCAGTACACACAGTTTAAACTTAAAGCTTAATATTTATTTACTCGTGAAATTATTTATTTTGGGACTTACATAGTTTTCACTTAATTGTAGAGAAGTTCTAGTTTTACCATATGACATAAAATTGTTGTTCACGCAAAATGAACTTGTTGAACCAAGTTGATTTTGGTCTTGAATGGTGATGTTACTGTTAGTAGTCTTTTTGGGTCGGCTACCTTTAGACTTAGTTTTTTCTTCAAACTTTTGTTCCTGGAAAACGTTGAAATGAAGTTTAGTTTTACATTTTAAGAAGCAAGCTAGTTATATAGTTTTTTGCAACTTGGTACAAACTAACATATAAAACTTAAAATATTATTTATTTTACCAAAATTGACAATATACTTTTGTAAACTTAGTGCAGTGATGGTTTTAAGATTTTAAGTTAATCTTAAGTTGTTTGTTTTAATATGTTATGTCTGAATTTAAACACTAATGTTTTTCTTTTTTATGGACTTGACTTTTTATAAGTAACTTGTTTTTCGATTGCATATTATGCACTTGTTAGAAGAATACTTATCGCTTCAATTTACTTGAGTTTTTGTGTGTGTAGTTATTTGTAGGTTATTGTATCATATATTGTATAATGAAATTCATTATTACCTTATAAACTTGTCACTCACCAGTGAAGAACAGCTCCTTGATATTGTTATATGAACGACATGTAAGTTAGTTGATTAACATAGCTTCATAGCTGATTGCATATTGTTTTAGTAATAAAATGTTTTACTATCAAACTCAAACCTGTCTCTCCTTCTGTGCGCTGTTGAACTTGTGGCTGTTGGATTGGTGCCACTCCGGCACTATGAACTTTGGTTGGGGCTGCACTAGCTTGGCCATGTTTACTTACTAAAAGTAACTTAGAGCATTTAGTGTGAAATTTAATGTTTAAAGTGTATACATTTCATATGCAACAAATTTTACATTGAAATAAAAATAAAAAAGCTAAATGTTGTAGCAATAAAGTTTTAAAGTTTGCATGGTAACAAAATAATTTGAAAAAATAAAAAGAGTGAAAAGTTCATTTGAAATGGCATATTACGTAAGAAGTAATTTTTAAGTAAAAGATAAATTTGCTCAGTATTAAGCGAGGCTAGGCTTTTAGGATGGAAGGGCGCCATCGTGCGGTGAAAAAACACGTAAATAAATTTAATTTTTTTTCATCTAAATCTAATTTCGTGCAGGGTCAAAGGTCAAATGATGGCTCTGTGGCGCCACCTAGCGGATATTTTTTTCTATTATCTTTATGCGTACTTGACTACTAATTTTTTTGTTTATAGTTAGAGTTTTAAAATTTTAACTTTTCGTATGTTTCTTTTAAATAAACGTCTTTAAACTATACCGCACAAAGTAAAAGTTAAAGTAATGTCTCAACTTCAACAATTTTACACTAATTAAAAAATAAATATACGATAAAACCTTTTAAAGAAGATTTTTAGAAATAAAACATGTAACTTCATAAGATTTATGAGCTAAATTTAAGAAGTAAAATTTTCTTTTTTTTTGTTTAAAATGTTTGTTTTCAGTAAAATAAAAACATACTGACAATCTCATTTACTTTCTGCATTACTGTTTAATATTAGGTCAAAAAAATTAAGTTATATAAAAAAAATCATTTTTATAAATGTTCTTAATTTTACTCATACGAAAATCCTTAAAATTCTAGTTACAAATTAGTTTAGACTTTATATTCATAAACTTCAAAAACACTTTTTAAGCTCATATTCGATTGAAATTTACGCTAAACTTTTGAAAGATGCAAGTTGTTTTTGTCTGCTTAACTTAATATTAATAAGTACAGTCTCTAAGCTTAAGAATATATAATAAGAAATATAATAATCTCCTGTATAGTAAGATACTGTTTTGTTCTTTAAGTAAGTGCTATCTTAAAATTAGTTGTCTGTCTAAGTATGAACTTAAATTCTCTAAAAATTTTAGAACTTCTAGTTTCATAATATAAAAGAAAAATTTATGTTTCAAGGTTTACAACAGGCATGAACTTGTTTCGAATAAAATAATAAAAGTCTTGTTTAATGTTTCAAAGTTTAACTAATAATGGTACCTTTTAACTTACGATGCTATGCAATATTTTGATAATTCAAAAAACCTATAGATGTTAATGAACAACTTTTTTAAACTTAGTTGAACCGTGTTAGTTAACGTTGTAAAAAAAGGTAGTTAACGATCTACTTCCAGGTTAATAAAATTTTATTCACTATACGACAAAATCGTAGATCATTTTGCATTGTTTAATTATTAAATAACTTTTGTAATTTTAAGCTTTGAAAAAATTAGTAGAGAAATTTAAATATTTTAAAAGACTTTATTGAAATAACATAATGATACACACAACTTAATGGTTCATTTTAACAAAACAATACTTTAAAAGTTTTAGTTAGTTTGTTTACAATTTCAATGAAGCGCAAATAACAGTTTTATGAGATTATAAAGTATTATATATTTTATACATCAACATACACATTAAAAACTAAAATTTTAACAAATATTGCTTAGTAAATTGAACAATATTGTCGTTGGTAGGCATCAGATAAATTCAAAAGATAAGTATACTTTGCAACGAAACCCAGATTAACTTTACTTCTAACCAACTATTTCCTGAAAGAGTTCTTTCATTCATTTATAGTGTTTGTGTTGCCTACACGTTTAAATGATGTTGTGCAAACAGTTACGTAACTTATACTTTAAGGCATATATTATGTTGTATATACTGTCGATTGCATCTGTTAGAATTACTGTGATTTCAGTAAATTCGAAAAGTTTTTGTGGCTTTGAAAACACGCTATTTTTATTTAGCCCCATTAGCTTAGCCATTTTTCGTATAGTTTTAACTGTTAATTTTATGTTAGTTTGTATATATACAACTTCAATTTTTTTCTTATCGTTGCTATTGCTCAGGAATTTTGAAAATGTTGATATATATTTGTTTATAACAAAAATATTGTTTTTGAAAGGTTTGAATTAAATTGTGAAATTATTTTAAACTGTATTTTCTAAGTCAATTGTTTATAACAAAAATATTGTTTTTGAAAGCTTTGAATTAAATCGTGAAATAATATGTATTTTCTATGACATGTATAAGAAAAAAATTTAAATGGTTATTTTGAATTATTAATTAAAAACGAAACATGGACCATTTTCACAGCTAGCAAACTGAAGAATACAAACAAGTTAGTACAAGTATAAGTTGCTGAGTCCTTAAAATCTATAAAATTTTCTGCTGAGACTGTACCAAGACTACGTTTGTAAGCGTTTTTTTTTTGATATCAATAAAACATCATGAAACTTCATTATTTAAACTAATTTATGCAGCAAAAGTCAGTATTTTATTGTCAGAAGTTTAAAACTATACCGGCTTAGGTATTTCATTTCTAACATTTTAAGTTTTTGCACACAAAGTTATGCGATTTAAGTTATTTTGTAACCGAAAAATAATTTAAAACGGGCTTTAAAGCTCTTTAATACATTTACAAAAGTGTTGCACTTTAACAAATTATTATAGTTGTATCTCTATATACTTCGAAATTCAAAAATAAACTTTGACTGAACAAAAATTCAAAGGTTTTATATTAAAAGCGCTCGTGATAAATCAACAGTATAATGATGTTTATTAAAGACAAAATCATATTTTGAAAAGTCGAATTTAAAACTCAACTTACACCCTAGTTGAAAAAATTTAAAAAAATGATTTGTTTAGATGAGTATTCGTGTGCATGTAGATATCTTTGAAAACTAATTAGAAGTTAGTTGAGTAGTAACCATTAGACATCTATAAAAAATGTTTAGTAGGCCTAACTTTCTTCTACTTCGCATCGGTCTTAATAAATTTGCAAGTGTAAACAATTCAAAACTTTTATTAGAGATAAAATTCAGACGAAATAAGTTATAATAAAAGTAAGTCA
Organism: Thalia democratica; assembly: GCF_965202585.1. Lineage (NCBI taxonomy): Eukaryota > Metazoa > Chordata > Thaliacea > Salpida > Salpidae > Thalia > Thalia democratica. The sequence continues at coordinate 89,681,008 of NC_139165.1, forward strand.
TGTCCAAAATAAATTTGGCATAGACAATCAAGTTATTTAGATCATATAAATTTATTACTATACACAGAAAAGACCTAACTGGCTAAAAACTTTTTTAACTTGACATTGTACAACCATTGTCTAGCCCGATATGATAACTTGTATATATAAATCATGATAAGTCTTTATTAACAAGTGTACTCTTATTTTAGGAATAAGAAAATTGCTTACATTTTAACTAAGACCTGCGGAACGCTCTTCTAGACAGTAATTAACGCGAGTAAATATTGAAAAACTTGCCAACAACTTAAACAAAACCCCTGTTATAAATGTACAACAACGATGTTTATTTGAAATTAATTTAGTCCTTTAACATATACTCGTTCTACAAAAATCTTTATTTTAATAAGCCCGGCACGCGAAACATTATTTTAAATCAACTATATATATCAAGAACATTTTAACTGAAAGCAACTAAGTTAGCTAACGATCATTTTTTTCAAAAAACCATATTTTGAAAAAAAAAATTGTGCAGCTATTTAAAAAACTAAAGTTAAACAGTCTTATTTTATTTTGAGCTTTACGTAAAAGACCTCATTAACCTTGTAAGCCGAAGTTACATTTAATTTTTCGGAAAAAACTGCTTAAACTATGCGAGAAGACAAACTTTTTTATAACAAGGTAGACATTACTTATGACATTAGGAAACTTTTAAACTAAATTTACTTATATGTATAATTTTAGTAACTTAAGGTACAAAAAAATCCATTTTATAAATATAAATAAACCCTTAAAAGCGCAATCAAGTTTTAACATTTAAACAAAAGTTTTTAAGCCATTTTAAATTAATCATAATTTTATTGACAATAACATTAGAAATACAATTAAAAAATCAAAGAGGCTGCCATCATCATTTGTCTGCTGGGTTGTTTTCGTTTTAGTCCATTCCTGTTTTATACGTTGGTACTTTTTATGAAATTTTAACTAGTATATCACAAATAACTACATATAACAATCAACTATAAAAGATTTTTGGAAAAATTATTCACAGTCGTCTCTTAATTTTATTTTAATCAAAACTGGTGGAAGTTGTAATAAAAGAAAACTAAATTTGTCAAAATATACTACTACACAATTATAAACACTTTTTATTAAATTTACATAATTAATTGTAAAATAGAGTTTTATCAAATAGGAATATCAATTACAAAACAGTACTATAAAAAAACATACATTAAAAGTAATAAATATTCAAGTAACAAAAAAATAATTGTTCTTAAAAATAAATCAAGACCAAAAATTGTCAACACTAACAATTAAACTATACTTTAAACAGGCTTTAAATTATTCTAAGAATTTGGTTACTATAAAATGAACAAAAACTTACTAAGACAGTTTTTTAATAAATGATTCAACTTTACAAAAAGTTTAGATAATCTTCAAGAATGAGCAAAACTTTTAGCTTAAAATTAATTTGCAGCTTAACAAACATTTTAAGAGAAATGTAAAGACTTTAACCATAATAAAAGCTACAAAAACCATAAGCAAAATTATTTTTCAAAAGTAAAACTATTAAGTTATTTAAGTTTATTAATCTTTATTTTTACAGCAAATACCTTACAATAATAAAAAAAACTATTACTTAGGATTGCCAATGCTTTTTTGAAAAGTTTTACAGATTTTCGAAAATATTTGTTTTAGTCTACATTTAGTATAAAATTAAATGTAAGCTCTCAAATTGCATAAAAGTAAGAAAAAGATACTATAATGCTACTTTAAGTGTTTTTTATACTTTTTAAAAATCCAAAGCAAATACAAGTATTTGGGTATGATAGAATTTTCGTACTTAGTCTAAATTTTATTATATGAAGTGTAAAAATGTTTTAAGTTCTAGATTTTTCCAGTTTGGTTTTTGCCTGGAGAGTCAAATTCCAGGTATTAAAAGGTTTTTTTGGCAATCCTATTTAATATATTTGAAACTAATTCTAATTTGAACAAAATGAAAACGATACTTTTTTTATAACTCTTTGCTTTTTTTTTTTTTATTATGACGTATCTATCAAGAAAATAACTTTAATCTGTTAAATATATCAAAAAATAGTTTGGAATACAGTAACCTCTCGCTTATTTACGCACATTGTGTCCAAAGAAAAAGTGCGTAAAGATACGAGAGATCGTAAAGATACGAGAGGTACCAAACATTCTTACTATAATGGCTGTTTTTGATATTGCTTTTAGTTAAAAGCAGACTGGGGACTTTCTTACTTTTAACAACTTGTTTACTTTTTTTATAAATATTTAAACAAAAGATAAAACTAAACGTATATTTAAAAAAAAGATTAAATTTATATAAAGTAATAATACTTGTAAAAAAATTTTAATAATTTAATAATAAGTAGATTTTATCTTTATCTTTGTTTATATGTGACTTATTTGATACTTCACATTTATATTCTATTCTACTTAGCAAATTCAATTTATAATTAAGCATTTGTTAAGAAATGGTGTGGTGTCCAAGCTTGTAAGCTCTATATTTATTAAGTATCACTGCTACTTTTTGCTAGGAAGTTTCATTAGGTTTTTTTTAGATGTTTATTCATATATATGGCAGGAGTGCTGTATTATTTTTTTGTGTTTTAAACTCTTATTATTTCATTATACTTTCATAATTTAACAAAGTCATATTTCTCTCAGAATTTCAATTTACTCTCTTGTTGTTAAAAACATTTCTGATTTAATGAGGTATAACTAAATGTTTATCAACTAATCAATAAACATAAGTTTACAAAATCTAAAGATATAGAGATATGAGTTAGCATTTAAAATTTTAAATTAAAAATAAACAACAAACCTACTTTGTACAATACAGAAAAAAAGTAAAATTTTATATTTTGAACTTTTTAGAGTTCTAAAATGCGTAACTAAACGAGAGTGCGTAACGTCACGAGTGCGTAAAGATGCGAGAGGTTACTGTACTGTAACAGACTTTTATATCTAAATACTTAATTCAATGAAATTTATTTCAAATTAAACAAAAAACGTCTTGCAATCATGATCAAAAGTAAATGAAGTAATTTTATATCTCTTTAAATTACAAAATAAACCAACGTTTGTAGCGTTTGGTCGATTAAATCTCGGACGTCTGTGGTTTCTTTCCGTATCCAAAACTCATCCTTTTCCAGGATCTGGTTCCTTTAGCAGTGGAGGATAATACGTTCGGTGGATTTCTGAAATATGATTTCATATCAACTATTTTAAACCTAAGTAGTTTTAAATTTTTCTTTGTAAATTTTTCTTTTTTTTTATAAATCCTAAAATTACTAATTAGCTAAGCTATTTAAATTGTTAAACCTCTACAAAGTATTTTTTTCTCTAATCACTAAGAATAAACTAGACCTTAATAAAAACAAAAAATAAAAATATTTTTTTTACAGTTAATGAACTGGCTGCAACAGTACAGCTTTGAGATAAGGAGCATACCATTTTTAATGTCCCCATTAAGAAAACTAACTTATGTAAATAAGTAACTAAAGTCTGATGAAATAATACAGTGTAACCATGTACCAACAATTTTAAATACAATTCAGCCTACCAGCCTTCCCCAACTATATTATTTTTAACCATAAATTGTTTTTAAAGCAGTAAAACACAAAGTAAACAATAATTATTTTAATATCTTTAGTTGTAACTAAAACTTAATTACATTACAGTTTAACCCAATAAAATTGTGTTTTGACAAAATTAGAAACTGTATCATAAATGCCCTCGTGTGTGAGGTTTTTTTGGTATGGTTAATATTTTCTTAAAACAACACACTTAACTTATGCAATATTTCACTTTTCTTTAACAAATAAAAATTTATAGATGTAGAGAGCATTATCAATAAAAAGAAAAAACTTGAAATATATCATAAGAAGATAAATTGTTTGTGGGCTTTTAATTTTGCCACCATTAAAAACGTTCCATCTGTAGTTTTATAAAGTGTTTTTACACTGGACAAAGTGCTTTTTAATACAAAAGCTTTTTTATGGTAACAGTTCAAATTTTGCAGACATATTCTTAAATATACATTTATAAACCCATTTGCTCTATACATAATTCTTTTATATATAGTTTTATTATAATTTATAGCTCTAACTACTGTATAAAAATTTTTGCAACTAAATTTTAACCTAAAAAAACTACATTTGATTTTTATACTATAATCCATTAACAAAAACATTCTAGGAAAAACATTTTTTTGTAAAAATATTGATTTGACAAGTGTACATTTATGAACCAGTTTGTTTTTTATTGTTCTAATTAGTACATTAATTACCTTAGTACATTAATAAAAACTCTTTATCTTTTTCCAATTTGATTTTGTCCAGTTAAAAAGCAAATATATATGTTTCAATAACATTTTACATAAGTATTTATACATAACAAATTGCTTTAATTTTATATACTGTATTAAGGCCATAGGGGGGGGGGGTCCGACTTTTTTTTTACAAAAAATAACTTTGGATTTTATATGAAAGCTTTAAATACAAACTACAAGCCTGTTTTTTTTTTTGTAAAAAGTTTCCGATACAAACGTATGGACCGCAAATTTTTCGGGGTCAATTTTCTCGGAAATTTAAAAATTCACTAAAAACCTAACTCCTCCTTCAGTTTTTGACCTAGAGACTTCAAATTTTCAGGAAATGTTCCTTTTAATATTTTGAAGAATCTGATGTTGGAATTTTTGAAATTTTGAAAAATAAAAATTTTATCCACAAAAAACTAAAAAAAAGGGTAGTTTTTTGACAATAATTTTTTTTTTACTTAAAATTAAAAAAGTTCCTACAATAGATCTCTATAAAGTTTAATGATACACATTCTGTCAAAATTTGAGAAAGATTACTCAAAAAATGAAGGAGGAGATAGATTTTTAAAAAAATAGTCTTTTTTCGCATTTTTAGTTTTCGCCTTCCATAAGGAACCTATTGAACGCCCTTTCTTTAATCGCTTATATCTCAAAAGTTACTTTGAGTTTTTTTAAGCGGTTAAAAGTGTCTGATAGCTCAGTTTTAATTCTACAAAATAAGATCAAGTTGTAAAAAACAAAGTGGACCCCCCCCCCCCCTATGGCCTTAAATCACAATTATAAATTTTACTTATAAGATTAAGACCCAAGATCAAGTTAATTAAGGTAGAATGTTAGACACCCATTAGCCATAATTCTAATTAGCTTGGTAAAATAAAGAGAACTATATCGTTTCTAAACAACATACTACAAAAGTTTACATTCTTGAAGGGAAAAAAAATAAAGCCAGCTTGAGTTATTTGAATTTTATTAGAAAATTTTAAACCTTGGATGGTTAGTGACAACAAGTAAAATGCTACTGGTGAGCAAGCTTTAATGCTTTTAACAACTAAATAAAATAGAATTTGTTAACTAAAAAGGAATTTGAAATTAAACAAAAGTGGTTGGTTAGAAAAAAGTTTCTTAAACAATATGAAGAAAAATGCTGAAGTTTGCAAAAACCACTTTAAATAAAACTTTTTTTGTTAATATTTCTTAACTTTTTTATTATCAGCTTGTGTTACCAGAGCAGCCTTAATGTAGTGAGCCTTACAAACCTTTATCTATATAAAACTTTATTGAAACAAACTTATTTACAAAATAGACCTTACAAATTTTCCTTAAGATTTCATAAAATGTATTGAGATTTAATTTAGCTAAGACCAAAGTAATAAAAGTACATTTATTTCATTATTTAGTGATTACATTTTTCAAAACTATCATATCATATTTTATATGATAATTACACAAACTTTATAGCAATAAAATTTCTATTTAAAATTTTTAAACTTTTAAACTAAATCTCAATTTTTGAGAAATAATTAAAACACTATAAACTGTTCAAATGCTTTAGAATAAAAATTCATTAAAAAATATTAGTACTTATAATTTTGTAACTTACCTAATATAACAGTAACTGAATTATAAATCAATTAAAACTAAGTGAGAATTTATGGAACAACAAACCTTAAATGTTGGGAAATCCATTCTTCCCATTTCAGTGCTGGTGGGCATTGGGAAAAATAGCTTATGAAAAATTAGCTAATGAATTTCTTCTTTCATCATTGGTTTACTTATGTAGATTAAATTTTATACTGTTGTACATCATAGTATTATTGTTATTTATAAATTTTATATTTCATGTTTATTTTTAAACTAAGATTTAACTTTACACACATCGACTTTTCTTAAAACAAGATATGTCTATCTTAAACATTTTATTGTTAATAATTAACATTTATTAAAGAATTAAACTATCCAGCATTGTTAAGTACTATTCTAGATTTTAAAGACAAATTTTGAATAAAAAATTTAATCCTTTTATTGGTGGCCACAGGATTTTAATAAATTTCATTAAAGTTTTATCATTGACTTCCAGATTTATACAAAACAATTTTTTTCTATTTCTATTTACTTATATACTAATAATGCTACTAAAAATTTATTTAATAACAAAACAAGTTGTTGTGTTAAAAATTTTATCAAATGTCATAATTATTTCTAACCAATCCTTTATCTGAATTCACCAAGAATTTTGGCTCAAGTTTAAAGGTTTTTTTTCCAAAATCAAGTTCATGAGCTGAAAAGAAGCCTAGGGATGAGGAAGGGAAAATAAGGGGGTTCTTAGGCCATAAATTGAAATATGATATTTTGAAACTCATCAAAATCTTTTAACTAACCTGAATTAAACAATGTAAAACTATAAGCTACTCAAAAAGTCTACAGTAGACAGGGTATCACAGAGTTATGAAACATGTAGTTGTAGATTTTAAAAAATGAAAAACAAATGGTAGCTTGTGATTTTGCCTTTTCAAAAGCATTAGTTTATATTCAACATACACCACATTCTAGGTTACCATAAAAAAAAGTAATGTACAGGACTATCTGACCAGGGCTTGTAGTTTTACAGTTCGAAAATCTTATTTAGACAAATATTCTAACTATTTTAAAGCAAATCAAAAAAACTATTGAACATTAAAAAAAGTATTTTAGTTTAAATAATACTGAAAAACTTCAGTTTAACTTCACGGCAACTTTAACTGATTTTCGTGACTTTTAACTATTGTTAGTAAGTTGTTTTCTGTGAATAATAATTTTATATACTAAATAAGTTTATTTCATTTTTTCCTTTTTAGTTTTTTTTTAAAGCTTATTAATGACTAAAATTAAACTTAATGTTTTAAGTCGAGCTTTAGATTTAAATTTCTTTTCGGTTTTGATCAAAGAAAAACAATGCATTTAAGTTTAAAATAAGAGATTGTAATATAATATTGAAGCATTTTCTTACTACTTGATTTGTAACTAAACATTGTTTCAAACGAGAGCTGGCTAACTTCAAATAACAAGCAAAACTTTAAAAAAAAGTGTTTTAATTGTATATATATGGTCTGATAGCTCCTAACAAGTTAATTTCATTTTATTTATCAATGAAAAAAAACTATAAAAAACCTAAGTTTTAATCTGTATATTTTTCTTAACTTGAAAAAGGCTTATAAGCATGCACTTGAAATGTGTGCTCTAAAATACAAAATATTATGGCTTAATATAAGCGTGTAATAAATCTTTAATGCTAGAAAACAAATAGAAACCTTTCTAAAACTAAAGAAAACGTTTATAGATGATTCTTAGCGGTCTTTTTGTTTGAGTAGTTTTGTATTTTGTACACAAAACAATTAATTTCTATCATAAGTTGTTGTTTATCAAACAATTTTTTTTGTAACAAAAGATCATAGTCAAGTACATTAAACCAAATACAAGTTGAAATATATCATAAAAGAAGTATTTAAACTTAAAACTTGTTTTTTGTAAACTTCTACAAAAACTCCTAGCAAAACTGTCGTTGGAAAGTAAGTCTTAAGAAGCTGGTTCAATTCTCTAGCAGCTGTTTTTTTAATTATATGCAACATTCTTTGTTAACAACGGTGTGTAAGTTAGTTTTTAGTGGAAAATATACTAAAAAAAATAATTTAATCCAATTTCGACTTACTAAAACACAATGTTTTGATTTAAGTATGTTTTTTTTATACAAATTTAGTTGAATCTTAACAAAAGATAGGATCTAAAGAATAATATTTTTCCAAATTCTTTCCAGTTTTCATAATCATGGTTTTGTTATATGACACTACTTAATTTGGAATAACATAAGTTAAAACTTTATTTTAGTTAACTAATTTGGTCAATTCACAAAAGCCAAGTTACTAAAAACATTTTAAAGATTGTATAAGCTTAAATGTTTATTAAGCATTTTAAGCTAGCTGCTTTTAAATTCTTATGAACATTTTAAGATTAATAGCGAACTAACTGACTTAACTTGTTTTAATAAAAGTTCTAATAACATGTTATGTTGTAATATGAAATAGTAAAAAAATAACTTGCTCAGTATCCTAAAAGCATTTTTGAAATAATCCAAAAATATAAACAATTTGCTTTAATATAATTTATCTCTAACTATTCTCAGAGTAACATTAATAAATTTTTAACAACTTGTAAGAAACAACTTTGATTACTAATTATAATTAAAAAAAAAATTGAAATTAGAATTATGTTCATAGTTTTTTTAACAGGTATATCAAAATTTCTTCCGGGTTGTACAATGATGATTTATAAAATATCTCAACTTGAAGATGTCGCACAAGTCGGTGGCGATGAAGAACAAGCTCTTCGTCGTGGGCGGCTTCTTGGAATGGTACGAAGTTTTCGACTCGACCTGCAACAGGTTCACGGTGGTTTTGCCCTATCACAGTAGATACGGCGATCGCAACCTAGTTTTAAGTGAACCTGCCGAAATTTTTTCCATCGGCGGCAAGCTGGTAATGTTTGGTGTCGGTTGGGATCTTGTTTTTTATTTTGATGTTGAGAGTGATGAATGGTCTCAAATTGAATGGGAAACTTTAAGAAAAAACAAGTATTATTGCGGTGTCAAATTACCTCACTTCTAACATTAACATTTTTATAAAGCTGTTTAGACGAAAATTATTTATAACTTAGTTTAGCGTATAGAATTATTTTTTAGTTTGAGTGAACTAAATATGCTTAATGAGCTGAAAAACGTATACAAATTTGGAAATAAATTTTTTACTTGCTTTTTCATTTTATTAATTATATCAATTAAAAAAAAATTACTCGGCTTTGTTTTTTTTCTTTAATAAAATCTATATAAAACGTTGGATTATGTATTATTGTTATGTATTCATTTTTATTAGTACTAGTGAACCTGATGTAGCCGGTTTTAAAATTTTCAAACAAAACGTCTAAAAGTGAGTAAGTAGCTATACTTAACTTATACAACACAATTACTTAAAGAGAACTGTAACAATAAAGAGATCACGCTCGAATAAATAAGCTGTTAGTAATTTTTCAGAAATAGTAGTTGACTTTTTATTGCATAGGTTTACAACATTTATCCGCATATTTAATTTACCTAAATGGTAAAACTGAAAGAATAAATTGTAAATTAATTACTTAGTTAATTTTATTGAGAAAACTTTCTTACAACTTCTCTTCACTTGTTCTGGTGGCCACATTTCAATTGAGATTTAACAGAAAAATTAGCAACCAGTTATATGCTAGTAAGTTAGCTATAGCTTCAATACTTTATATGCCGAGCTTTTTGTCAAAAAATATTATATCCACCAATACTTGTATACTCATAAATATTATAGTATTAAGCTTTTTTTAATTTAAAAATGTTACAGAACTTAAGTGCTTTCATGATTAATAATATTATTTTAGTCTTTTTGAGTAAGGCAAACAAATTTCTGCTCAAAGAGCTCTTAAGTGCTAAAAGTTAAATAAAACCTAATAACTAATAGAGTTAAAACAATAACAAAACTGTCATTATAAATCTATAAAAATACTATCAAAGATTTGAAACCGTACCATTGCTAATTTTGAGCTTTTTAAACAGTAAATTTGTTTACGATTAGTCCATTAGTAAAAAAGGTTAAATTTATGATAAAGATTAGAGTTACTTTATGGTTAGGTAAATGAATTTAGTGCGAAATAGCTTGAGTGCAATACTACTTTAATTCGTACAATTGAAAAGTACTTTAAAAGTTTAAATTTTTGAAAACTCTTCATAACTTTTAAAAATTTACTTAACTAATTTGTCTTATACGTATAATAACTCTTTGGATTTAATCATTTAATGCTAATTAAGTTTGAATTGCAAAAGTTCTAAGTATTGATACATCAGAACCGAAATCTGAGCTCGGATCCGGCCGGTTTCTAGTTGAAAAAAAAGATTTGGATCCGGCCGGTTCTCGACTTATAAAATTGATCCTTATCCTAAAATAAACATCTAGATCTGCATCCCAGATCCTAACTTGTTGATCTGGTAGATTACTAACATTTACTAAATTTATATTTTAAAAAATCAACTGGCACAAGCTCTATCAACTTTGTATGTATTAAGCGTTGATTTTAGTTATCTGAAGTGACGGTATTCGCGGTTATTCAAATTTGTGCAAACTGAACTAGAACGAAAGAGTTTAGTAAACCCCAAGCTCAAACCTAATCAAAAACCATCCAGAGACCTTCATTTTTTGAATTTCATCATAAACTCCAGAATGTCTGGTGTAAGTTTCAAAATAAACTTCGACACCATAAAGTCTTCGTTACACCGTTAAGACCTCTAATCTAAAGTATGTTGTTGTAGTGAATATTCAAAAACTAAGGTGTTATTTTAAGATAAAAGTTCGAACTATAACAATATTTCATTTCTACAAACAGTCTAAACCAGGTAAACTTTAGTAGATACAGGTTGTTAAGACTTATCAGATTAAAAAAAAAAGTATAATAACAGGTATTCCAGTTTTAATTGCTTTTCTTTTTGTGTTTTTGAACCATTGAATAAATACTTTAATTAACAAAATAGATAAAGCTTGAACTATTTTTTTTCTAACTTTACTTTGACTGTTTTTAATTGTTATTCTTTGCATTATTCTAAAAAAATATTTTGATAAAGTCAATTTAACAATAGTAAAACTATCTTTTCAAACAAACCAAAAAACTTACTCTTATAGAAAATTCAACCCAGAGCTTTTTCAATTGGACAATTTAAACCGCTTAGTGAACGAGTTTGACTTACTATGTATTTTAACATTATTATAAAAACCTAAGCTAACTAATCAACTTTTTAAAGGAAACATGTTTAAAAAGAAAACAGTAGTTTTGCTGGTGTGAGAAGTTTCTGACATAAATGTTTGTAAACAAGATATTTCAAAAATGTGAACGTAAGTATTTTAAATACTTAAAAATCAATTTTATACAATAACATGAATAGCAGGTAATTTTTTAAATGTTTGGAAAAGTCTTTTAACATTGAAATGTATTGAGAATTAAGAAAGCTATTATTACGCCATTTATTTTGTTTTGTTTATACAATTTCGTAGTAGTTAATTTTTTTTAATTTACAGAATAATATTCAATCTTCTTGCAATTAATTGCAATTGTAAAAAAAACAAACCAAAAATAATTCTACCGTAAACTCCTTAATATTTTAAGTTGTAGCTGAGTCATTTTCAGTTCTAATATTATTATTATTAAGTTTAATTGCCGAAGGATAAAGTATTTTGTTATAGAAACGACCATTTTTTCTAGCAATTGTCAACTAATTCAAACTAATACGCTAATTTCTAATATACATACAATACGTTGATAATAAAGTAGTACAGTTAAGATGTTATTTAAAGAAACGTTTACAAGTGTTTGAAAGCTTTATATAAGTTTAAATTAACATACAACAACTTTAAATAATTAAAAAAAGAGATTAACTTCTGCTGTTTTTCTTCCTAAGATAAAATTTTGTATAATTAAAGGTTTTATTCTTGTAAATAAATCATTTTCAGAACTTTTAGATATATTTTATAGTGTTTTAGTTATAGTAAATAAATTATTTTTATTTTTGCTAAATTTAAGGATATGTAAACGTAAACAGATTTATTTTATGCAGTCAATTAAGAAGAGAAAACTTATCATAATTGAGATATTTTAAAGATTATAAGAAAAGTTTTTAAATAAAAAGTTTCAAATTGTCTTAAAATAGTATAAGAGTTTTAGAAGCAAAAACTATTTTAGATATAAAGAATATTATTAGCTTTAAACAATTAAATTATTAGTACTTTTGTATTAATTATACTTGAAATTATTTTTGAAATAACATTTATTTTTTTTACAATTCAATTTATTTTGTTTATTATAAAAGAAAATATAACAAACTATTCCAATAATGACGAAAAAATCTTCTAATGATCCTAAAGATGGCAAAAACGAATGTTTAAGTTTAGCAAAAGCTTAAAGATTTCCTGTTAAAAACAACATGAGTTCTCCCGTGAAAAACAACACGGAGTCTACTGCGAGCATGTTTAATGCCGTGCCGTCTCCCAGTTCTTCGAGCGCACCCGAAGAAGCTGCCTGCGATTCGAACTCTTCTGACGAGTATGACGACGTCAACTTTAACAGATTGCTGCCAATCGACGAGTGGGAACACGTTGAAAAAGAAAAGTGCGAATTTAAAGACCGGACAGCTAAACAAGAACTAGAAAAAGCAACTAGTGCACAGACTCCAACCACTGTGCCTATCAAAGACTTAAAAGGTGAGTTGTGGCAAAAATACGTCAGAGAGTTTTCACTAGTCCCTCTGGCGGAAAGGAGAAATCTGCTCGATGACTGCGCAGGAATGATCGCAAATGCTTTTGGATCGTGCAGGAACCATGAGTGAGTTTATTGATAATATATTTGCACAAATAATAATTAATTTACAATTTTTTCAGTTCACTTGTGTAAAATAAATGTTGTTAGTTAAACTAAATGTTACTAACACAGAAGAGGAAAACTTGAGAAGAACCTGGAAAAAGATTTGCCAAAAGATTTTTGCCTTATTCAAAATGAAGAGACGTTTGTTGGCCACATTGAGTTGTCGAATTCTTTCAAACACCGATCTGAAGCGCAATGCTTACTAGTCAAATCAGGTTTTAACTAACTTTTGTTTACTTAACAGTTTTGTAAGCTGCCGAAACTTTTAAATAAAGTAAAAATAACGATTATGAAACTTATTATTATTTTTCAACTATATGACCCATACAAATTTTAACTTTTTTTTTGTTTACGTATTTTAAGGGATTTCTTGATCAAATACTAAGAATTTATGTAAAACTAAAATGAGCCATATGTTTGAAAAATAATAGTGAGTTGGGAAAATTTATAATAATGTTATAAAACTTAATTGCATAAATCTGTTAAAAATAAAACTTAAAATTAAAAAGTTTACTTTTGCTATAAAACCATGTAAAAAGAACCAAAACCGTGCAAATTTGGAAAGTTTCTGAAAAATTTATTTGAGCATATACATAAAAAAAAAATAAATAAATTAATAACGTCTTAAAACTTGACCAAATAAGTATGTTAATAATAAAAAAAAATGAATAAAATATAATTTTGGAGAAAAAGGTTGCAAAGTGAAAAAATGTAAAAAAACATTAAATTTTTAAAAGGGCCCCACTATTATAGTAAAACCCCAATGCAATAAAATTTATTTTGAAAAGCTAAGCAGAAGAACGGTTTGTAGAATAAAAAAAAGTTTAAAGTTAGCATTAAAGAAATTAAAAATAATCAGTTTTAAAGTTTGGTTACAAAAAAAATTACAAAAAAAGCCATTCAAGCCATGTTTTATTTAAAGTTTGACTTATATTTAAAATTTATTATATAATTAAAATTTGTTTTAAGGCGCAAAACAAGTTAAGTGAAACATAAATTACATTATCCTATGTTATATGTGTATCATAATTTAAAACAATTCAGTTAAATATGTATGCAGAAAATGCTGATAAAACAAAGTAAGTGCAGAGGTAAGTATAATGTAAGGGTTGTATACACTTTAACAACAAATTAAATACATTTTGCATACTAGACTGACTTTTACAACATTTTAAATATTGTAAGCAAATATTGCAAATAAAATACAATATAGTTTGTGTAAAAAGATAGAATTACCTTTTTCCTAATCTTCTTGTAACTCTGTTGGGAAATAAATTATTGACATGTCTCCCAAATACTCCATCACTTACTGGCTTGATTGGTTGCTTTCTGCAATGTTCTATGTAGTTTTCGTATAAAAAACGTCTGCCTAAAAGTTCATTTTTTTTGTATTCGACATTATTTACCAACCATTTTATGACGAACGGGTTTGTCTTCAAAATAGACTTTTTCTTAACAGATTGTACACAATCAGCATCTCCTTTACTGTTAGAAATGCCTGGTGGTAACGGGCTATTGAAACTCTGTAAATCAACAGCTTATTACATTATATGTTAATTCTTTATTTAGCTTTGTCTTGTGGGATAAAGTACGTAAAACAAAAGAGCTTATATCATAAAAAAGCAAAAAACTATTTAGATTAATACTGATTAATTCTCTTATTATAGTCATTTAAAAATATTTACATCAGTACATACAGTTTAAACTTAAAGCTTAATATTTATTTACTCGTGGAATTATTTGTTTTGGGACTTACATAGTTTTCACTTAATTGTAGAGAAGTTCTAGTTTTACCATATGACATAAAATTGTTGTTCACGCAAAATGAACTTGTTGAACCAAGTTGATTTTGGTCTTGAATAGTGATGTCACTGTTAGTAGTCTTTTTGGGTCGACTACCTTTAGAGTTAGCTTTTTCTTCAAACTTTTGTTCCTGGAAAACGTTGAAATGAAATTTAGTTTTACATTTTAAGAAGCAAGCTAGTTATATAGTTTTTTGCAACTTGGTACAAACTAACATATAAAACTTAAAATATCATTTATTTTACCAAGATTGACAATATATTTTTGTAAACATAGTGGAGTGATGGTTTTAATATTTTATGTTAATCTTAAGTTGTTTGATTCAATATTTAGTATTTTTACTTAAACACAAGTTTTTTGTTTATGGACGTGACTTTTAAGTATCTCATCTTTTGATTGCATATAAGGCAATTGTGAGAAGAATATTCATCGCTTGCATTAAATTGAGTTTTTAAGTTTTTAATTAAATCTATAATATTTTGCGAGATGGTCTTTCATAATAATTTTTTGCTGCGCAATTTTACACACCAGTACATCAGTTTTAATTTATTAATTCAAAATCGTCCCTGTAAAAAAAGTAACTTTGGAGCAATAAAAGAACAGTAAAAAGCAACTGAATGTAAAGTTAGTTTATTAATTATTCTATTTTATCTGTAATTTCATTTACATTTAATTAGTGATTAGATTTTCATGCACTCTTAAAAATAAAAACAAAGACCAAAATTAAAAAAAAAAAACATTACTAATAGAACAAATATTTCTGCTATCATACAATGGCTTTAGTATAGATTATTAAATTGTTATAATTTGAAGTAAAAAAAAATAATAAAACTTTGATAAGTAGAAACGTAAATTATATAACAGCCATACAGTTTTTAAAAATACTTACACATTCTTTTACAAACAGAAGAAAGTCTCTTTTGGTGTATTCAACTTTACTGTTGTTCGAATTTGATCGGTTAGATGAAACTGGTTGAGTTTGATTGGATACTTCGTCATTAATGAGAAGAGTATTTCTAAGTATTTCTTTGCTTTTACTAGATGTAATTTCCTGTAGTATCTGTTTCTAAAAAGTTATAATTTTCAATGGCTGAAAATTTACAGTTTACTTATTTAAGTGGTTAATAGCAACATGCTTGTAAAAACTTTTAAAGATAAACAAACCTGAATCTTTGACACGACTTTTTCAAAATCGCTGCGTGCAATTTTAACTGGATCTGGTATTTCTGGTTCAGGATTACTATTTACGAGTAGATTTTGCTGTTGTTGCTGAAAAAGGTTTAATTTTTATTAATATACTACATTATGTTGGTAAGTTTTGCTGTTTTTAAACGTACTTGATTTCGTAATGTTATGTAAACAGATTATATAGAAGCAATATATATTTATATATATAAAATAAGGTCAATATTCAAATTTGAACACCTTCTACTGAGCCCACTTGAAGGGCTTTTAAATAATTTATTGAAATGACGATTTCAAAAATACTTTATTTTAAATTTGAACTGGCTGAAGATTAAGGACGATTTTTTTTGTCTTTATGAAACATATGTTCCAGTATTTTTGAAATCGTCATTTCAATAAATTATTTAAAAGCCCTTCAAGTGCTTAATATATATATAATTTATTCAAATGGCGATTTTAAAAATTCTGGAACATATGTTTCACAAAGCTTTAATTTTTCATAAAGCTTTGATCATCAGCCAGTTAAATTCAAAATACAAAGCACTGTACTAAACAAAGATACAAAAGTTATGCAAAAAAAACAAAAAACAGTATGACGTAATATTGTACATTACAAATATTCAGTACAAAAATCGATCTACCTTCTAACTAATTAAACAACTAAAATTAACGAAAACAACAGTTAATTGACTATAAAACGCTTCAAAATTTGTTGTGTTTTAAAAGAAGCTTTTTTATATGTCGACAAGACGATATAAATTCGCTTCGCTTATTTAAGCAACCTTCCTTTTTTAACGCATACATAACGGCTGTTGATTCTTTTAAGCACAGCCTACAAACAGGGTTGTTACCATCTGCTATTGGCTGTGCTCTTTTTATCACCTCCCAAGTTAATTTAAAATCAATGTTTTTGCGCTTAAGGCCGCAAACATACTTCGAAAGCTCAGTTTCATTTTCGTATACACCACCTTTAAAGGATTTTTTATGGTTGGCATACCGAAATCTGAATTGAATGGAGCATAGGCCGATGTAGAACTTCTTTTCAAGGTCAGAGTTAACTGTTGCCTTGTAAATAATGTTCTCTGACCGGCAATTGCCCCCCTTCAAATTGTATTTACAGCCACCGGCGCAATTACACTGATTTTTGATTGAATTACTTTTGTTTAAAATCCTTTGATTATGTGACTTGATTAATCTCTCCAAATTCGCCATACATGAATAACTGATTCGCATATTATGTTTGTTAAATATCTTTGACAATGGGTTATTTTTGTTGAAATGTTTTTTTACTAGATTTATAAATTCTCTGCCGATGTTTGTTTTAACTGAAGTACAGAATGGGGGATTATACCAAATTATATTTCGCTTTCTTTTACTTTTATTGGTCGTTTTGTTTTTTTGCTCCGTTGTTTCAAAATTAAGTTTATCATTGTAACCACATTTTTTCATTATTAGTTCGTAATCTTGTTTTGTCTTTAAAAAGTTTTCTTCGTTGCTTGATCTTTTATTTAAACGTTTATTAATTATTCTTGGTTTATAATATTTTTTGGGTGGCTAGAATATTTATTTATATACATAATTTTTGCGTTTTTCTTTTTATAAGGCATATAGGAGATATGCGGTTACAATGATAAACTTAATTTTGAAACAACGGAGCAAAAAAACAAAACGACCAATAAAAGTAAAAGAAAGCGAAATATAATTTGGTATAATCCCCCATTCTGTACTTCAGTTAAAACAAACATCGGCAGAGAATTTATAAATCTAGTAAAAAAACATTTCAACAAAAATAACCCATTATCAAAGATATTTAACAAACATAATATGCGAATCAGTTATTCATGTATGGCGAATTTGGAGAGATTAATCAAGTCACATAATCAAAGGATTTTAAACAAAAGTAATTCAATCAAAAATCAGTGTAATTGCGCCGGTGGCTGTAAATACAATTTGAAGGGGGGCAATTGCCGGTCAGAGAACATTATTTACAAGGCAACAGTTAACTCTGACCTTGAAAAGAAGTTCTACATCGGCCTATGCTCCACTCAATTCAGATTTCGGTATGCCAACCATAAAAAATCCTTTAAAGGTGGTGTATACGAAAATGAAACTGAGCTTTCGAAGTATGTTTGCGGCCTTAAGCGCAAAAACATTGATTTTAAATTAACTTGGGAGGTGATAAAAAGAGCACAGCCAATAGCAGATGGTAACAACCCTGTTTGTAGGCTGTGCTTAAAAGAATCAACAGCCGTTATGTATGCGTTAAAAAAGGAAGGTTGCTTAAATAAGCGAAGCGAATTTATATCGTCTTGTCGACATATAAAAAAGCTTCTTTTAAAACACAACAAATTTTGAAGCGTTTTATAGTCAATTAACTGTTGTTTTCGTTAATTTTAGTTGTTTAATTAGTTAGAAGGTAGATCGATTTTTGTACTGAATATTTGTAATGTACAATATTACGTCATACTGTTTTTTGTTTTTTTTGCATAACTTTTGTATCTTTGTTTAGTACAGTGCTTTGTATTTTGAATTTAACTGGCTGATGATCAAAGCTTTATGAAAAATTAAAGCTTTGTGAAACATATGTTCCAGAATTTTTAAAATCGCCATTTGAATAAATTATTTTAAAGCCCTTCAAGTGGGCTCAGTTGAAAGTGTTTACGTTTAAACATTAACCTTATTTTATATATATATGTTATTTAACTTAATAAATTAAATTTTTCACACCGAGCCCACCTTGAAGGCTTTATTATTAAAAAGGTTTTTTTAAAGATGCAAAACTCAAAGGACTCGAGTTTCGTGACTATTCACTCATCAGCTTCAAAACAAGTTTAAAATAAAGCACAAAACAAAATCACTAATGAAAGTTAAAAATTTTTTGCATAAATAGATTATGACGTAATTTTGAAACTATCAAAAATCATGCAAAACGGCTTGTGCAAAAATTAATTTACCAAATTTTATATATATATATATATATAAATTGAAGAAATTACAAAGCTATTTACTTCCTGATCAACTATCTCAGCGGCTCGTAGAATTAAATCTATTCCAGCAAGAAATTCATTTTTGTACTGAGAGTTGATCATTTCATATGACTTTACTTCAGACATTTTTAGTTTAAAAATATTTTAATTATATATAAACTGTTAGAACAAAGTATTTGTTAAATTTTAAATTTTTTTTACCAAAAACGTCAAAAATAACCTAATAATACTTTTTTTTTTAAATATAACTTTATATACAAAACTTCAGGACAAAATGTTTGTCTAAGTCTTATTTATACAGAAAACAAGAATAAAATTGCGCGCAACAACTTTTTAAATTTGCACATGAAGATTAAAACTAATCATTTAAAAACAAAGAAAAAATAATTTAAGTGATTGTTTACCAAAATATTGTATTCTATTAGTTTTGATAATGTTTTTTTAATTTTAAAAACCATACCAGACTCAAAAACAGCTATAACTTTATATTTTCGTATCATTATTAGAAACACTAATTAAACTAAATAATAAACGAGAGGAGTAATTTTAAGTATTTTTTTGTTTTTACTTAATCTAATTTCCTGTAACAATTTTTCTTAAAAACTATTTTTTCAATGGCTGTAAATTACAGTTTACTGATTTCAATAGTTAATAGCAATCTGTTTTAAATAAAAATTTAAGATGAACTAACATGACGATCTGACAACACGTTTTCAAGATTACTGCGTGCATTTTCAATTGGATCTAGTATTTCTGGTTCAGTATTTCTATTCGCGAGTAACCTTTGCTGTTCCTGTTGAAAAAGGTTTAATTTTTGCAAATGTACTACATTATGTTGCTGAGCCTTACTGTTTTTAAAAATAGTTGATTATATAATGTTTTGTAAACAGATTACATAGATGCAAATATATATCTATATGTTAATATTTATTTATATATATATTGAAGAAATTACAAAACTATTTACTTCCTGATCAACTATCTCAGCGGCTCGTACAATTAAATCTATTCCAGCAGGAAATTCATTTTTGAACTGAGAGTTATTCATTTCATATGACTTTACTTCAGACAGTTTCAATTTTCTAGTTTACTAATGTTTTATAAACTGTTAAAAAAAATTATTTTTTTTATTTTTGAAAACCAATTTATAAATAAAAACTAATACATTTTACTTTTAAGTGTAACTTTAAATACAAAAAATTTGGGACAAAACTTTGGTCTAAGACCCATTTTAGATGGTCTTATTGGTCTTTTAGATGATATATTGTTTTCTATTAGTTTAGATGATGTTTTATTAATCTCGAAAACCATATAACTAACAAATCCAAATAAAGCTATAACTTTTTTTATCTAATCATTTTCGGAAACACTAACTGAAACAAATAAAATTTGAAAAATGCAAGTGTTCAAATAGTAAACACAAAAACTATAAGTTTTCAAAACTTCGACAGCTTTTACAGTATATAAATAATAAGTGCTTTGTAAGCATTATTTATGGAGAAGTATTATCTCATATTTCTAAAACAACACACATTTTTGAGTTTAAAGCTTATTTCATTGTCTTATATACTTTTTTTAAGTGTTATACTAACAACTAAGCAAAAAAAAAATTAATTTTGAAAACTTTGAAATTTACTTAAAACCACTACTAAAAACAGCGAATAAATGTAATGTAAACTATGTTGTATAAGGTAGTGTAATACTTGGTATACTAATTAGAAAATCATGAACTAGGGTGAAAAATAAACTTCACTGTTAAATTAACTTATTTGCTTTTTGATACACAAGTATAGATTTAAACATTTAACTTTTGTTTAAATTACAATACATAGCCAAAAATTAGTTTGACAATTAATAAATTCACTAAAACCACTAGGTTTTACTTGTTCTGTAAAATAATCTGTTTTAAACTCAGTAGACCTTTTAGTCTTTTAGTACGCTAAAATCCTTTATCTTTGAAATGAATACAATACATAAAATTTAAGCTTTAAAAGATAATACAATTAAATGTTCTTAAAACCAGATGATGCATAAACAGAGCTAAATAGCTTTAGTTTTCCATGAATAATCATTTAATGAGTTTATCATAAACAACTAAAATGTATTTAAGACCCTAAACTGTCCAATGGGTAAAACTCACATCAAAAAGTAAGTGTAAAAAATTAGCTTAGAAGTGCATCATCTGAAATTAAAAAATGTGCAATTGAATTGCTTCAAAAAGGTTTAGCCTATCATTTTTTTACATAATGGATAGTAATAGAACATTTAAGTAGCTTTAACTAAAATGAATTAAAAATCTTCAAAATTTTATAACACAACACTTTTATACAAACAAGCAGCTGATAACTTTAAGATATGATACTGAATTACTTTTTACTGTAGACTAGCTATTCACCGGTAGTTGAATATAGTTTAGAAAAACTTGTTAAGCTATGAAATCTCCTTACGAGAAAAACATTGAAAATTTAAACACAAGTTTATGGTTTTATTAAAAAACTGATAGCAGTTTGTTTATCAAACTTGCATTTTTATTTAGGTAAAAATTAAAATAAGAATTGTAAAAATTAAATTGAAAGTAAAAGGTTTCTACCAAAACAATCTTGCTTTTAACTTATTTTAAATACAACCTTAACTATTTATAACACTTCAGTTATTATTGCTGGTGCAGAATAGTTACATTTTAAATATTTTTACATCTTTAATACTTTAAAAAAGAGGATGCCACTTGTTTTAATACCTTATGGAAATTATGCCTTGAGGCAGTAGTTGAGTAAAATACTACTTAAAGCTTAAAAGTCTTAGTAATATTTTATATAACTACTGCCTTAAGGTATAATTTTGTAAAACATAACAACTTTTAAATACTTATTATGCAAGTCTAAAAAAAGATGTGTAAAAACGAAATAAAAAGTAGTCGTTTCTAAAAACAATTACTTTAATTTTGATTTTCAACAATATTTAAATACTTACACTATATGACGTAGCTAAAGAGAATCTTTTTTTAAATAAGTTTCATAAACTCAAGTTAAGTTATGAATTGCTGAAGTTGGCGTAAAGTGATTTCTTAGGATAGAATTACTATAAATTCAATATCTAATATAAATACCTACTTTTAAAAAACATCTAGTTGTTTATAATGTTTCGCTGAAAAAGTAAGCACTTTATCTAAAGACCTTCACACTTAAGATTAGGGAGATTTATTTAAATGTTAAATTTTTTTGAATTTTATGTTAAATTGCCTACTAAAATTACCACTCTAAACCTTGTGTTGGCTTTCATCTGAGCAACATCTTAAATTATGACTCATTTAAATGGTAGTGATACTTACAATGAAATTTTTGAAGTTTTGTCTTGGGAACATATAAATAGTAATAACAAAATTTAGAACGTCTGAGTTGTATGACTTTTACCACTAGACTTAGTATATTTGTAACAAATAGCATATTTGCAACGACATAAAGTTCTTACATTTATTTTGATACATAAACAAACAACTTAACTTTTGAGAAACAACAGGTTAAAAAAAAAAACAAATTAAAAGCTTCAGAAAAGATTAATACTAGCATTATATATACAGTTTAGATACTATTTAAAGTTTTAAAACAAATTATAAATATTTTTTAAGAATAAGCTAGTAGTAAATCAGAGACTTGGAAAAAAGTAAGCTAAAAAGTATAAAAAAATTAAAAGTTTTATTTTAAACTCAACAATTTTACATTGATTTGATTCGGTCCATGTTATTTCATTTCAGAGTTTTTATTAGTTTTTATTAGTCACGTTTTATTTTACCGCTTCACTTAACAAGTTAATATAATTAAAGAATTTAGTTAAGTATACTTAAAGTACAAATTCATACAACTATGATACATGATTATCCATCAATGAAAACGTATTCATCCATAAATGCAAGTTCTTTAAAACTAATGATTTTACAAACTAATTCTTTTGCTTATTATAAATTCATTAAGTCATTGTTTACGGTCACTAAAATAAAGTTGTCTAACTCTGTTTATGCATCATCTGGTTTTAAGAACATTTAATTGTATTATCTTTTAAAGCTTAAATTTTATGTATTGTATTCATTTCTTAGATAAAGGATTTTAGCGTACTAAAAGACTAAAAGGTCTACTGATTTTAAAACAGATTATTTTATAAAAAAAGTAAAACCTAGTGGTTTTAGTGAAGTTTTGAAAATTTACTAACTGTCAAACTATATTTTAGCTATGTGTTGTAACTTAAAACATAAAGTTAAATGTTTAAACAAATGGTTTTGTATCAAAAAGCAAATGAATTAGTTTAACAATTATATCATTTTGTACCCTAGTCTACAGTAATTATGTTGTATCACGGTATAATTGCACTACTTATAGATGTGATCAAAATTTGCTACTAAATTTCTAGTTCAATAAATTTTAAATGATTAAATTTTTTAGAAATAAGTATTTGTTTAAAATGATATTTCTTGTTTTAAAGTAATCAAAAAAATAATTTTGAAGTACTAGTTTAAGACAAGTAAAGACCAGTTGACTGTTTTTTATTTATAAACTACGATTACCAAAATCTTAAGGTTCCTTATTAATAAACATAACTATACTTGGCTTAACTTTTTGGGCAGCTTTAGCAACTATGCTAGAACTAAAGAGAAAAACAGCTCATACGTTCAATTTGTGATACCAATTTTATTTAACCTTTACAAAAACTATTTTAATTTGGTTTCTTACACACTATGGTCACAATAAAGATACGATAAAAAGAAAAGAATGACAAAAGTTATGATTATAGGTCAGTGGTGTGCCCGAAACTTATTTTTAGGTGCACGAAATGTTTATAGTCCATTTAATTCATACACTGTTACATGACATTTATTTTAAAACTTACACTTCATCAGTTTTTCTCGAGTTTGGCCAAAAGGGGCCGTAAGGGGAGCAGTGGTGTGACTAGTAAAGGGTTATAAGGTAAAACTAACATTAAACAGACACTGAATACTATGGGAAATTTTTAAAGTACACTAGACCGGAGCCTTCTAAAGTGGGTCAACTTATAAAGTTAGGGATGTCATAAGCTTCGTAACGGGGGAAGGGGTTTAATTTTAAACTTATTATACGATGTGGAAGGAGTGACAAGAACCAAAATAAAAATTAAAAGATGTTGGCGTAGGTTTTCTAATAAGTCTATTAGAGGGGTCGAAGCTTTTTTAATTTCCTGAAAAAGGGCCGTAAGAAAAAAGTTTGGGAAGACTTTCAATTAATATTCTTGAGTTTTTGATTTAAAAAAAAGTTACTGATGCAAGAAAGCGTTTCTAGTTTTGTAGAACAAGCTATTACTTTTTTGTGATATAAGGCTTTGAAAAAAAGTTTGACAATTTATTCAAACTCCTTTAAAACCGTCTTCAAGACTAGTTTTAAGTTAAAATTTTAGAAATTAATAGATTTTATTTAATTAGGCGACATCTAAAAAATATATATTTACGGTTCGAATAAATGCATTACTTTAGAAAGTTATCTGTCATCTAAAATTAACTGAAAAAATTAAAAAGAAACAAAAAAAATCTGTTTTAGACCTACCTATATAACATAAATTATAATAATTAATGAACACATAATTATTTAAACTTCATTTAACTTTATAGTATGACAATAAATCATTTAAAAAAAAAAATTCTATAAAAACAGTATATCAGAAGCTAAATACTGTCTTTTCAGCAAATAAGGAGTATTAATATATTGTGTAAATAAATAAAAATGGGTTACATCAGAAATTATATCAAACTTCAAAGATTGATAAGTCAAAGAGCTCATAAAATCAGAACTAATATCTAAGATCAAATATTCATTACTTGATAAACCTTTTGATCTTTTATTTATATGTCGTTTGACCCAATTTTTAATTCACATAAGTAGTTATTACTAAGTTTATACACTAAAAGAATTTATTTAATTCATAAAATTGATTGATTTTTAAAAACAAAACTCTTTTAAGCAAACATTTGTATAATATTAAGTAATAAAAAACTTGTATAACACTGATTAACCACATCAAGTTTTAGTAAATTAGCATAAAAACTTTTAAAATACAAATTGTTAAAGTAATTTTGTATTGAATTTAATAACCACCATTTTTTAATTTATTGAACGACAATAAAAAGCGCTCAAATTATTTGGTCTTAGGACTTGGTGCAGAAACATGTTTGTGGTTATTGATTCGCACACCACTTGGATACCTAACGTCTTGTCCAGGACATTCAGTCGTTAAAATAAAATCAATTCATATTTTTAGCTAAAATCTAAACTTGTAAAATCCTAAACGGTTTTTCAGAAGTAAGGAAGATTTGTTTAATTGCTAGTTGTTTAACATAGGGATACAGTATACCTTTAAAAAATTTACTTTTGTCTTCAATCACATCAACTGAACATTAATTGCTGATATTACAATTTAAGTAGGATGTTTTCAGTATTTTTGGTTTTGCTCAGTAGCAAGTTTGACGAGTTTTAACGCCTTAAAGCAACATCGTCTAATTTAGTTATTAAATAAAATTAAGCAATTTTTCAAATATTCAAAAAACAAAATGAAGCATTTAGCATACAGTTAACTTTATCATACTACTATGTTGTTCCGCTCACGAAGTAATCATATGCCGAACATAGTTAGAAGCACAGTTCTAAAAGAAACATTATCTAGTACTAAATTAAATTCTAGTAAAGTGCCAACGCGTTTTACATACAATTGAACTTTCAGTCATAAACCTGCTAAGTTTTAAATTTTACATTTTGAAAGCCAAAGCTTAACTGCATTGGAGTTTTTACACTAAATTACTTCATACTATACGCACCATTATTTTAATTTTACTGATTGTTTCAAAATGAGAAACTACTAACAACTACTTTAACATAAAGTAGTAATGTTCTTTTAACTTTAATACTTTGAACGAAGTAGTACGAAAATAATTGAATTGGTCAAATAGTTAAGAAAATAAAAATTAAGAACTAAATTCATCAACATCTTGAAACTTTAAAAAACCTTTATCTACAAGCGGTTTAAAATAAGTTTGTTAGTAAAAAAAGCTGTGATAATTGTTTGAAAATAAAGAAACATTATTTCTAGAAAAGCAATTATTTTTATTAGGAAATTCCTTTTTAGTTTTCAGACGAAAATTATGCGCGCATATAATTTAAAAAACGTCTAGTCATGATTAATAATGATATTAGTTTATTAGGGAGTTAAAAAATTAACAGTCAGTAGCGACACGTCAGACGTAATCAGACGTGTCAGTCAGTTGCGACGCTTGTTAACTTTGTTAGGGTTCGATAAAAAAACATTTGGGTTTAATTTTTATTTAAATTAATTTAGTAATTAAAAACTTACAATTACGAAAACGTTGCCAAAACGGCCCATATGTCATAGTTTGAAACTTACACTAGATATTCTTGAGTTAATTAGGAAGATCAAAAAAGGTGTTAAGCGTTTTTATTGTAGTTTTTTGAGAAATGTTGTTGGTGGGGTCATGACCTTTTTATTTTTTTAAAGGGGGTCTTTAAAAACAAGTTTCGAAAACCCTGATCTAGACCAAGGGTGGACGACATTTTTTAAAGTACCGGGATAGTGTTTGCCTGTTGTCCGCACTTTGAAACAAAATTCTGTAATAATTTATTTGTTAAGTATCTGCACTTAGGCTTTATGATTTTACAGTATAAAGCTATAACTATTTGACAATGTTTTGTTTCAAACTTTGATAGAAAAACTTACAGTAAGTAAATAACCTTAAAAACAAAAACAAAAATTATAGCAAAAACCTAAGTAATAAAACTTTAAGCTGATATGTATTTTTAAAATGGATGCTTTATTTTATAGTTTTTACTTTAACCTCTTAAAAAACATAAGTTTTAGGTTTTTAAACAACAAAAATTCTAATTTTTAGATTAAGGTAAGACTAACTAAATCTTTTATCCAAACAACATTAAAAAATATGGTTTATTATATATAAATTAAATAAATAATTAATGATAATTTATATTAATTATTTGTTTGGTCCAAAGTATATCAGTTTTTATCCCGATTATTAAACTTTGTAAAACTATCATACAACTGTCTACTCTACAATAAAGACAACAATTTTTAATTACTGTAGATAACGATTTAAAGAGAAACACATCATAAGTTTAAAATTTAACCGCAAACTACGTTTCGACTTTTCATCAGTCATTATCAACAAAATACTGTGCAAAAAAATGCAAAAAATTATGTTATATTATAGAAGGAAAGTTAGGAAGTTAAGAAGCTTCCTTCAATCACGAATATTTTGGGTTTAAAACCAGAATAGCCATAACATAGAAGACTTTAAAGCTTGTTTAGGTTAGATTTTTTCTTTAGTAAGTAAAAGTAATTACAGTATGTAAGAGTTTCTTTTGTTGCATTAGCTATAGTATTAAAGTAGCAGCTTAAAATTAGTAACTCTATACTAGCAGGCAATATTTATTGGTTTAGGTTTTAAAGTTTAATAATCAACTAGTTTATGTCGTTTGTAAAAATAAAACGTCTAGCTGACAGAGGCAGTCTAATCAAGAAATTCACAAACTGATGCTTGCCAAAAAATGTCAGTATACGAAAATTCTTTTACCACTTTGTGTACCACTAATCTCATCATGAGATATATTCTATACTTACAATCAGATACTTAAACTTGAAAGTAAAAAGTTTAAAATTATGTCAGTGTATTGAAACTTTTAAATAGAAAATAATTTAAATGATGGTTCTTAGCAGGAGATGATCTTTTTTTAATTGGGTTGCACAATTTTCGTTTATTATTAAAATATTTCTGTAGATGCTTTTAATTACATACTTTAGAAAAATTTCTTCATAACTGTCTAAAACTAATCAAGTGTAAAAAGTGTTTAAATTTAAATTTATTTGAAATCATCAATACAGCAGTATTCAAAATCTTAATAAGTACTCCAGCTTTATAATTTTCAGTAGAAAAATTTAAAAATAAACTTAAATCATGTTATTATTGTCAATGTGATAAGCTCATTGTGAAGCTAACAAGTATAACGATTTTTTTTAAACAGTATTTCAGTCTTTAAGAATAAAAAACTAATCAAAGTTAGTAATTAAATCGTCTTAATAATAGAAAAATAGATCCGATGAAATGTAAATAAATAGCTTAACCAAAAAACCCAGTTAATATAAATAGTTAGAAATAAAGTTTCAGTCAAAACAAACTATATTTTTGAAAAACATCT
Source organism: Thalia democratica (assembly GCF_965202585.1). Lineage (NCBI taxonomy): Eukaryota > Metazoa > Chordata > Thaliacea > Salpida > Salpidae > Thalia > Thalia democratica. The sequence goes on from NC_139165.1 coordinate 89,709,000, forward strand.
GATAGCAGATATGAAAAATAATTTACAACAAATTATAAAATAAATATGACTATTTTTATAATGTAGCAGCCACGTAGCTTGGTACGTTTCTGCAAAACTGCATAAACGTACACTTTTTTGAAAAAAAAACTTGCTTTTGTTTCAATTCTTGAGTTTATAAAGGCCCTGCTTTCTTAGTTTTAGTAATCATTTATACTTAGTTTTACACTCCTGAGAGATAATTTTGACATATAAGTACTCTTTAGTTCTTACACTTTTGTAAAAATTAAACGAATTAAATACATTTAATTTTATACATTTAGGTCATATAGATTTTATTTATCAATAAGCAATGCATTTAAAAATTGATTCTAATAAAGTATGTGGACATTTCTACAAAAATCAAATTCATAAAACTTTGTGTTACAAAAATTTGCACAATTTACAACCGATTGAGCTAAATATTTCGAAAACTTATGAATTTTTATTTTAATGTTTGCTTGTGTTTCAGTTTATTATCTCTAAATTCAGTTTTACAAATTCAGTTTTTAGAAATTTAATAACATTAAAAACTTTACGTTATCAAAAAAGATTTTTTTTCTAAGTTACTAAAAACGATTGAACTTTGAAAAGGTGACTTGACATTAAGATTAAGCCTAGTCTCGCTACTAAAACCTCAACTTAGATTTTAATAAAATTTGAAATCAAGACAAATTCCAATTTTGACTATAGTTACTTATGTAGATTTTCTAGACTACATAAAAACACGCATCTAATTTGCATAAATCAAAAAAGATTTTTTGAATAAGTTTTATTTGTTTTATTATTAATTTAAGTAACTTAAACATTTTTTTGATTTATTTGTTTAGTTATTGAGAACAGTGGGTCATAGCAAAAAGAACGCATTTAATAAAAATAATAAGTCAAGTCTTAATGTATGCAAAAAAAAAATAGTTTTTTAGTCTTTCGAGTTACTTTGGTTAAAAAGTACAGTTTTCACAAGGCATAGCTGAAATTTATTTAATTTTTGTAAATGGCTATTTTTAAACTTATATTAGTTTGATTATATTTCTTTTAATTGGACAAGTTTTTTTTTCACTAAAGCATTACTTATTTCGATAAAAAAGCATCTATTTTTTTTTACTTATGGATTGCTAAATGTAATTATGTTTATCGGAAAGCTATTAATAAATGTACATAACAAAAATAAGAACCTGTAAATTTTTTTTTATATCTACAAGTAAAAATAAACTATCAAAAAAGGTTTTATTCAATTTTTATTTATGAATTAAAACAATGAAATGAACTTTTGAGTTTACATTAAAAACAAAACTAAAATTCTAAAAACTAAAATACGAAGTAAAAAAGTCTTAATTTGAACATGAAGTGTCTTGTTAAAACGTTAAATTGATTTTTAAATAAAAGTAAAATTGATCAATTTTTATTAATATTGTTTTACGAGTACCTTGACTAATCAAACAAAAAAATTAAAAAAGACATATTTATATATATATATATTCATGAAAAACTTGGCTCGTTGGTTTTATGTAAAATTCTTAACTGTACGCTTTTAGTTTAAACAACAAAATATCAGTTCAGAAATTAAAAGCTTATATTCAAATTATTTTATGCCAACGTTAGAGAGTACAACCATATTTCAACTGTTTTACATCAATTTTTTCATCTATACAAGTATTTAATGTTCATTCGACTAACTGTAGTGTTTAAAAAATCATTTAATGTTTTCGTATTTACTGCATATAACTCTATATATATATTAGGTTCTACACTAAATTGAGTTAATCAGTTATGAAGACCAGAACAAATGACTCAAAACCTTTAGTATTGTATGAAAATCGTTATTGTAATCAAGATGAATTCAATATTGTTACTTGTGGTGGTATTAATTGGAGTAATGATGTTACAAACGAAGTTATTGAACTAAAAGGACCTGATTTTAAAAACTCTGTTAAGCTGAGTCCTATGTTAACAAAACGGTTTTTAAACACAACAACTGTAGTTGGTTCTGACATTTATGTGCTTGGTGGACTTGATGAAAATGGTATCTCGGTTTCTTCTTTTGAAATGTATTCTATAAAGACAAGGCATTGGAAAAATTCATTAGCTAAATTTTCTGGGTTAAAAAACTATAGTGTTTGTTCATTCATGAAAAATATTTTTGTGGTAAATGCCGATTACAAAACTGATTGCTACAGGTATGAAACAAATTACAATATATGGTATAAAGTAGCAGGTTTACAAAACGAACGAGGTAATTCAGTTTGTACTATTTTTGAAGGAAAAATTGTTGTTAGTGGTGGTTATAAAAATAGTGAATGTCTGAAATCAGTAGAATCATATGATCATCATGATAATAAATGGACATCCTTATCTGATATGATTGAAGGTAAAAGTGGTCACTCTGCGGTTAGTATGGGTAATAAAATGTTTGTAATTGATAAAAAATGTCTATCACGTTCTGAGATATATGACAATGTTTCTAGAAAATTTACCGTGTTCAAAATTAGCCCAGACAAATTTCGACCTATCTATTGCTACTTTAAAACACTCTGTATCAGTAACAGATTGGTTGTACTTGACTCTTTTGATGATAGTTATCTGAAATTACATATGTACGACGTAGACAAAAATGAGTGGGTTTCAGAAAATGAGTTGATAAACTATAGCTTCATGCTGGATTTTAGTCTTAGTTTTATAAAACTACCAAAAACCTAAATTAACACTAAAATTTGGAAAACTCACAGAAAAGTTTTTTTAACTGTTAATAAGAATTGTGTTAACGATTAGCTTGTTTTTTTTTAATTTTGTAAAAATATTTGTGTTTTCGTATAGCTAATTTGTTATATTAAACTAATAAGTTGAAAAGGAGTTTTATTAAAATACTATAAGTTTAAGGCCTATTTTTGAAAAACGATAGTGTTCTACATTTCTTCAAGATTACTAAGAGACAATCATTTCAATTTTACCTATAATTTTGTTCAACTTAAGCCATTTATAGTTGCTAAATAATTGTCATACTAAAGTTAGTATGGTACTTAATACCCTAATTAGTGTTCAAAATTGAAGACTATTTTAAGAGGTAGCAGCCAAATTTGCACCAGAGGATAATATTGAACGAGGGGATAAAATTGCACAAATATACTTTTGTACCAAGAGTCACTTTTGCGCGAGGCGGTTTTGCACGGTTTAATTTTATTTTTTCTTAGCTTTTTTATTAACTATAATTTTTTTTATTAAAATAATCATTTATCACTGTATTCCGTAACCCTTACCCTTGGTCGTAATGTTATTTTTTATTCTATTTTTTTTACTATCACTGTTATACCAAAAACCTTACCCTCGGTTGGTAATTTTTTTTTTTAATTATTTTTTTACAATAATTTTCATTATTATTCCTAACCCTTACCCTCGGTCGGTAACTTTTATTAATTATTTTTCTTACAGTAATTTTCATTAGCTGTTTTATCATTTTCATTATTACTATCACTATTTTTATTTATTTTTTGTTTATTTTTATTTTTTACTTTCGTGCAAAAATGTAACTCGTACAAATTTTTCTGCGTGCAATTTCGTGCACTCGTGCAGTTTTGTTTTCGTGTAATTTAGACCCGTTCCCATAATAAGATATATGAAATAAGAAATAGTAAAAACGATTAATTTTATATAGCTTTTTCTAAGAAATATAGAATATGAAAGTTTATAAATAGCCAACATAGTAGTTATACACGTAACATATTTGATGTTAAATGTATTAACTTGATAATTTTTTACAAATCAATCGTTTTTCATAATATGCATAAAAAAAGTATTATAGTTTATAAATTTTAAATGAAACTAATATAACTGAATTATTGGTTGTAAAACGCTATTTAAAAATTTTTGTTTATTTATCTTCTTAAATTATACCTAGTTTTTATGGTTAAACTAAAAAAAGTTTATAATTAAACCTTAGGATCTCTTTATTAATTAACAAATTTTGGTTACTATAAGTTTTTGATGCTTCAAAAAGCAAGATATTGTATAATTAATTCTATTTAAAGTTTTTGAAACTAATAGTTTTTACTATTAAACTTTCGATTTAACTTATTTTATTTAAACGAAATATAATTGAATATAACAAAAAAGTTAATTGACTCCTTACAGTTTTACATATAAAATAATGTATTTTTTTCGCTGATGTGCAATTTAAAAATTACTTATAATAAATTTAAATATCAAAAAACTTATAATAACTGGATAGTACGCATTGACGTATGCGTAAACTGCGTTTTGGTGTAACAATAAAAATATTTTTACTATATTTTATAAATAATTTACTACGGAGCTTACATTAAAAAAACTGATTAAACAAAAACTTGTGCTCATTTTAGCAACTGAGCTTGTGGCAATCAGTGCTAAATTAGAGCTGTTGTTAATGCAGCTGCTGAATATTTAAAAAAACATTATTTTAGAAATATTATACATAATTAAAATAGCCTTTTTTAAAAACCGATCAGACCGATATAATTATACTTGTTCAGATAAAATGTTTCAATCGACAAAAATTACTTCAATATACTTTTTGTTATTCAGCTAAAACAGCTGATTAACAACATTATATATTTCAAATAAACCTAAGACTAAAATCAAGTGTGTCAAAATTATTAAACTTTCTCATTTACTTAAAACACTTTATATAAAGTCTTGAGCTTTTTGTACTATCTTACGATAAAATTTAATATACATGCTCGTTGTCTGAAAAGTTTACTTTAAATTTCCATATTATAATTTTCTATTAATACTTTATCTGTAATACATAACAAAATTTATTATTTACTGTATTAACAGCTTAAAAAAACGATCTTTAACCATAAACAAATATGTCAGATAAAGCGATATATCATAAGAATCTAAACGAGCAGAGCCCATAGGAAGGTAAAAACAACTGTAAATGTCGGCAAATATAAGAATGGCAACGTTTTGCTTCCCATAATGTATGAACAGCTTTACAGTATAATATAAATCGGTAAAAACTAGTGATGTACCGGACTCACTATCCGGGTCCGGATCCGGCCGGATATTGCCATTTTTGTCTGATATCCGGATCCGGCCGGATCTTGATATGAAAAAAAGTCCGGTTCCGGCCGGATTCTAATTTGAAAAAAAAGTCCGAATCCGATTCGTATCTAGTTAGTAAAAAAGCATACAGAAAATTGTTTTTTTCTAAAACAAATCCTTTGTAGATTAAAAAGAGTCATTTTCGTCAGTTAAAATTAAACACCTACTGTTATTGGCTCATTTTGAACACATGAATAATTTACATTTGTTTACATATAAACTATGAAATAAACATTTTAGAACTGCAACTCTTTACCTATGTTGAAAATTAAAAACTTTTCTACCAAATTGTTAGGCTAGTTTTAAGATTTTTTGAAAAACTCAGGCTAGTTTTCTTTTAGAGTCTGAATGAGTTTAAGCTGATCCAGTTTTCAATATTTTGTGATTTTCTTGTTAATTTTGTTCGAGAACTTGAATTTAATTGATTTTAGATTGGTAAGGCTATAGGGGGGTCCTCCTTGATTTTTACAAGTTGATCTTATTTAATAGATTTTAATCTTAGCTATCAGGTATTCTTCATGTGATGTACTTCATCTTTCTATAAATTTTCCTTATACTAAATTTAAAGTTATTCATAGTTTTTTTAGCTTTTTTAGAAATGAAATTTTGAAACTACAATTGTAAGCTCTGCTTTTTATGTGAAAACTAGTGATGTACCGGACTCACAATCCGGGTCCGGATCTGGCCAGATATTGCCATTTGTGTCTGATATCCGGATCCGGCCGGATCTTGATATGAAAATAAGTCTGGATCCGGTTCCGGCCGGATTTTAATTTGAAAAAAAAGTCCGGATCCGGTTCCGGCCGGATCCTAATTTGAAAAGAAAATTCCGGATCCGGTTCCGGTCGGATTCTAATTTAAAAAAAAAAGTCTGGATCCGGGTCCGGTACATCACTAGTAAAAACTAAAGCTAAATAAAACATATTTTTGAAATATGCACATAATGTATTTTAGCTTTATGTTTTTGTACTAACAATAAAGTAAATATATGTTATTATTTAAAAATAATGTGATTTTGTAAACTTAAACACTTTTCGAATAGCCCACTTCAAAAGCATTTAAGTATTCTATTAAGATTTTTGTTTTTTTAATCAACTTAATTGTTATATATAAACATATAAATAAATAAAATATGTACTGATAGTACTAACTAAATGTATTAGTTTCCCATAAATAATTACATGCATTAGGACATTTTTTTTTAAATTTTAATTTTCGTTTCCAGTTGCAAAAATTATTTTCATAAAAGACAACAAATTATAAAAGCAAAAAGTACCAAATACCTTTTTTGATAGAGATGATAATTTTTTTTTTAATTTATACATTTTAAGTTATCTCGTGTTCAAAAGTTACTTTTTAATTGTTGGCGTTTCTAAACCATAAAAATTAAGTTAGTAGAGTTATGTTTTATGCTTTGTGTTTTAAATATACGATAGTTAAATAATGACTCACACAACTTATATTTAGATAAAGACTTTTTTTTAGTTTTACAAGTTACAGTATGATTCAAAACATAAGTAACTCAGTTGATTAACTGCATATAATTAGTAACTTTGAAAAGGAATAAGTTATTATATTAGTAAAGTGTTAAGCAAACAACTTATTATATTAGCACTTTAGAAATATATTCAATAATTTAGCTACTATAATAACCTAAGCATATAATAAATAATTCAGAAATAATAGAAATCTATCAAAATTTATTTAAACAATTTATTTCAAACTATAAAAAAAACTTTTTAAGCATACTTATAATTTGTTTATATGGTTTTGTAAAGTTTGATAGGTTAACACACGTAACGCATTATACTTTTATTTATTTTAAGAAAAACTACCTAAAACTAGAAATTAGAAACTTGTTATGTAGTCCTTAAGCATATTTTCTAAATAAGCATGGCAGTTGTACAAGTATAAAAACAATAATAGTACTATTTTCTGAGTTAATTTAAAATAGCCGAATTCTGTTTAATTAAAATATTTAAAAATCAAATCGAGCTTAGAGTTAAAATCATCAGTTTTATTGAGTTAATCATTGAAATTTTGTTGATTTTGTTGCATGTCACTAAATGAATAATTGTGATCATCTATAACATTGTCAGAAACATTTTGACAGTGTGGACGATAATTCGTTTGTTTTTCTAATGTTATTTTTTTTTATAGTTATAATAACTGTCTAATATTTTTTCTTTGTTTGGCTATGTAAAATGAATAAACTATAATAACTTAATCATTTATTCTAAGTAGAGCCCGTTATTTTATTGTTCTATGTATTAACTTTATCTTTATAGACAATTTGCTAACTAAAAAAAACTCCCACCTCGTCAACTATTAATAAAATAGTATAAAAAACTTAGAGTTTGGGAAACTAAAATTTATTAGAGTTTTTAATCTAAGTTAAATTACAATTTTTGACTGTGGATGTTGGTGGGCCAATATCGAAAGTATCAATCGGGTCTGGTTGACTTACTGTGGGAAGATTGTCAATCTGACGTTTTTTTTTCATACTTTTCCTGAAAAAAGGGTGACTTTCTATCACGTTTATGCTTAGGATCCTCTGCTGGCAATATAATATTTATTTAACTTAAATAGCACATAACTAATATAAAGTTTTATGCTAAACTATAATATATAAATGACCTTCATTTATCAATACTAAAAACTACACTAGACTACTTTATATAAATCAAGCAAGACGATTGAGGTAATGAGTCTGTTATAAAAAAGAACAAAATAAAGTAGTGTAAGCACTAGATTTCAAAAAAATTAGTTTTAAAAAATCTATAAATCACGGGCTAAAGTGCAACCTAAATGATAAACCAAAATTAGTAAAGTAAACTTTAAAAGAATTATAAAACTGGCAGTTATTTAAATCCACTTCAAAAGGCTTAGAACAATTAAGTTTTGCTTAAATCAAAACTTTTTGTGAGCAATAAACTATAAATGACTTGATAAACTAGTAAACCTGTAAATCTAGCAAAGAAATTTAAGCAATTAAACACCACTTTAAATATAAACACTTAGATCTAAACAGTACTTGTCCTGGACAATACGTTAAAAGGTATCCATGTTGTACGACGCGACAGTGAATTTAAAAATTTTTTTTATTTAAAAGATTTAGTTATAGTTGAAATAATTTAAACGAGAAATTTCAGTAAATATTTAATTGTGTCATCGTTTACTCGATTGAAGCTATTTAGCTGTTGGCATTTTTTTTGCTGTTGTTTTATTTCTGTTAAATTTTGTTAAATGAAATTTAAGTTCTTAAAAGTTGTTAGCAGTTATTAGTTAGTGAAACATGCTTTGTATATCAGTAAAAAAGATTTATTACTACTATTAGAGCAAAACTAATAATTTTTTTTAACTATAGGTTTTTTTTTTCGAATTAAAATACTAAACTACATAAAATACAATAAACACTACAAATGTAATTTTACCTGTATAAATTATTAGATATCATTCTAAACAAACTTTATTTCTTCATTATAACCGTTTAAAATATCTTAGTTCATTATTATCTTTAAAAAAATAATAGTGTTTAGTACTAACTTTCCACTAGAGTAGTGTGTTTTTTTTTATATTTTGTCACTCTACTTTTTGTAACAGTGGTAAATTATTCACCGTGAAAATTAATCAAAACAATTTATAGATACAGTAGAAGAAGTACTTAAGTTAAATAAATAAAATTACTGATGTAATGTTTTATGAGTAAAAAAAACATTTTGTACTGAGGAATAGATCTAAAAACTCCCTAATCTAAAAGTATTTTGCACAAGCACCAGGATAGTTTACAATAGCTAATTATTGAAGTTAACTGTTTTAATCATATAGATGGTGGTCTGTTGCCTATTAAAACTCACCTAAAAATTGCAGGTGAACATTGTTTTATTTTTTAAATGATTTGTTTTAAATTTGTTTTAAATTTTTAAATTTGTTTTAAACTTAAATCTAAAAAAACACAGCTTCTTCCCATACAGAAAACCAAAAAACAGAATCAATTATGTAAATGCAAATTCTAACCATCCACCAGCAATTATGAAACAAATCCCAAAGATGATAGAAAATAGATTAGCCAAAAATTCAAGCAGCAAAAAACTATTTGACAGTATAAAAAAAGAATATAATGAAGCGTTAAAACTAAATGGATACAGTCATGACATAAATTATACAAAAATAACCAATGAAACAACTGTGAAAAAGAGAAAAAGAAAAAGAAAATGTATATGGTTCAACCCACCGTTTAGCTGTTCAGTGAAAACAAATGTGGGAAACAAATTCTTAAAAATAATAAAGAAGCATTTTAACAAAGAAAGCAAACTAAATAAATATGTCAACAGCAACTGCATAAAGCTAAGTTACAGCTGTATGCCAAATATCGAAATGACAATCAAAAGCCACAACAAAAAACTGTTGAATAAAGAAAATATCACAGATGAGACGTGCAATTGTAGGGACAAAAAAAAATGCCCCCTGAAGGGTGGCAATTGTAGGACTGAAAACATCATATATGAAGCTTCAGTAAGCGCAAAAAACGAAACCAAAACATATATTGGAATAACAGCAAACCAATTAAAGAAAAGAATTTCAACGCACAATACAACAATCAATTGCAAACCTGATAACAGAAACTACAATATATACGTCAATTCAACAGAACTATCAAAACTAATTCACAAATTAAAAAACGAAGGAGAGGATTACAAATTAAATTGGAAGATCCTAGAAAAAGTAAACAAACACCAACCAGGATAACAACATGAAAGCTTTGCTTGAAAGAAGCCCTCAAGATATTACAAGCAAGTAACAACTGTATCAACAAAAAATCCGAACTTATGGGCAGTTGCAGACATAGGAACAAATTTCTGTTGATGAATTGGAAGCAAGCAATTAGCTAGTATAACAAATGTTCAAATTAGGGTTTTGAATTTTGAGTTTTATTTGTTGTTTTTTATTATTTTGTTAAATGTTAAATATTCCGTTTCAACTTAAATTCATGCATTGTGTTTAACCATTACTAGTTAATATGTTACTTTTTAATGTTTTGTTTTATTTCGAAGTATATTAAGAATTAAAGCCAATCTTTTTGCCAAAACCTTTAACTATAATCAAACATTCTGATATTATTATTATAATTACAATACAATACATTTTTCTAATTACTAACTTAATCTAATCAAAATAATTAACAAAAAGCATTTCTACTTTCTCTCTCTTTTTTCTCTCTCTTTTTACTTTCATTTACTTTCTTTTTACGCATGAATAGTTATTTTGTATTTATTAATAGTTGCCTAAAACGTGCTTATTCTTATTTTGTTGAAGCCTGAAGAGATTGACTATCTGTCTTTCGAAACAGCTGTTGTTAAACAAAATAAACTATAGCACTCTATCTGTATTTGTAAATGATTTGTTTAAAAGAAATAAAAAAAACTATGTAAATAATTTAAATTAGGTAAGTTAAGTAGGATTTTTTTTTAATATTAAGTACATTTGCTAAGTTGCTATTTTTAATTATATTTCGTAAAGTCAAAAATATGTTTCGAGAAGTGTATCTTTGTTCGAAGTGTATAACTCTACAAAAAAATTTTATTATTTGAAATATTATTTTAAGTTAGAATAGATACGTATGTTTCTTAAAAGTGTAGAAATTTTATAATATAAATCAAAATTTTTAAAGCCAAGTTGAAATAGTAAATTCTAAATTTAAACTGTGGATTATTGTTAAAATTTTGTGACTTTTTTATAAAGCTAGCAGATTTTGTTTGATTTTTATTTTAATTCAAAGTAAGTCCAAAACTAGTTTTACAAAAAAAAAGACAAGAAATTGTTAAAAAATCATTTCAAATTTTTCTGCAATCTGTAGAAAATAAACTATGAAAACTGTAGTTTACTATCTTTTTAGCTAGGCCTTGTTTGTTTTACTGCTATATTTATTTATGAAGCAGTTAATAAATTGTTAACCATGACATAACTATTCGTTTGTAAACGCGTTGACAAGGGTTACTAGGTAAACAAAAGATATGTTTAAAAATGTTCTAAAAATACACTTCAACGCTCAGATGCAAAACAAAAACTGTGTTGGATCCTGCAGGTGATAGAACAAGTGAGAGATTACCATAAGCAGCACGAAGCAAGTTTGGGGGACAAGGATAAGCAGGCGATTGTGGAAGGACTGATCGTAGATCGAAACAACATGTTGGTGCTTGTTAATCAGTGTGACAAAAAAAATCACAAAAACTATATTAAAGTGGTTTTAAATGTTTATGTTACATTCTTTCCTGAAGTGATCTGTTACAAAAATCACTATTCACATGTTTGAATACTTAAAATCGTATGACATGGTTTACTTAGTTTAATTAGTAGCGCATTTTCAGCTTAAAGTTTTATTTTTCTAGGATGGTGGTGAAGATGGGAAATATTGAAGAAAGTGAGAGACCAACTAGGTACAGCTGGTGTTATTCGGAAGCCGAGTTTTTATCAAAAGGTAAAGCTGGCGAGATGAAGAAAGCCAGGAGGATGTGGTCGCTCGGAATCTGCGTTTACTACATCCTGTACATGAAGTGAGTTTTAGAATCTATCGAGCTAATTTGGTGTTTTTGTGCTGATGAGTACATTACCAGACCATTCTACAAAAATAATCGTTTTCAGTGTTTACTGTTGATATAAAAATGTTACGATATAAATAACGCTAATTCTTTAATTGCATTTATTTTTTAAGCCATTTTAAATGTTTAAAATTTAAAATATTGTTAACTAAACATTTATGATAATAAATTGCTTACAAAAGGTCTTCTACAAAAGTTTTATTGAAACATTTAAATAAACCAGACAATTTATTAATTGCAGTAATTATTTTGGTGAATACGCACTCTTTAGATAGGCATTTTTTCTTAAAGACGCGTTTGAGCTTTCTTAATATTTATTCAAGTGGAAAATATATGTTATCTTTTTTTTTTTTGTATTTTTCAACAACCTTAACCATAGTATTTTTATTATTTAGTTTCGGAATCATTGTTGTATTAGCTATTTCTTAGGTAACTCTTAAAGTTTATTTTAGCAAAGTACAACTGAAGATATAATCATAATTATTTTTTAAATGGTGCAAGACAAATTTAGTTCTAATAGTTAAAACTCCAACATTTTTATTAAAGTAAAAATAATTTAGTTAAATATGTATTCGAGCAAACTAAAACTTAATTATTTTTAGTAATTCTTCAAGCCTGTTTTAGTATGTTAACTTTTCAGTTGTTCATTAAAAACTAATATATCTTTATTTAGCCTTTTAGGTTCATTTTTATAATTTTAAAATTTAGGACATTTTTTAAGATGTTTTCTCTTCATAACTTATTATCAACTTGATGTGCCGGAATTTTAATTGTCACAGTTTAAATTGGATTCGCTTTTATAGGAAAGAAAATTAATAAAAAACAAAAACTAATTAAACTTAAAAAAATTAATAAGAGTATTTCACAACCTAATTTTTATTTCCAGTTTTCCTTGGAGCAATGCAGACACCAAACAAGACGAAGACTTTATGAGGTAGTTTATTATAGTATTTTTTTACTTTAGTACCTTTCCTATCTACAAAATGTTTAGGCTAGGTTTAAATTGCATACTTCTGCAAATGATTACATTATTGTTATACCACTTGTTGGTTACTTAATTTTGCTATTTTTACCGAAGGTTTTTCAACGACAAGTTCGAGTTCAAGCACCAGGTTTTAGAAACCTTCCCTCATTTTCTCAGCTCATTTTTCTATGGATTCAAGAAGTTTCAGCCGAGCTTCGACAAGCTGATAGAAAATTTCAAAGAATGCCTAAGCGAAAGTGCGTATGTTGCTGTGCAAAAAAGTTTATAATTTGTAAAAGATGACTAAGTTGTATAGCTTAAAATTTAGTTAATTTTTACTTCTAAATAATATAGTATCCAATACTTGTAATGCATAATATTGACAAATACGTTATAAATTTAACTCCTTAAGCAATTCTAAGGATTATACTTTATTGAACCTTGTCCATCAAGACTAGACCTATAATCTAAACATTGAAAAGAGCCTCTAAAAAGTCTAGAAATACAAAAACTTTAGATATATATAATTCTTAAAACGAGTAGAGTCTAAACTAGTGTATAGCTTTGCAAACGGGCATAAATTAGGTAAACTTTGAGTGCACTGAACTACGATTAAAATTATGATAGTTCAACTTTTTTTTAGTAATTTTAGTCTTTAAATTTTTTTGTCAGGATTTTCTTGTTTAAATTTTGTTTAAGTATTTATAACATTCTGTACCATAAAATTCCTGTATAATATATAAGTTTTTTTAGATCCAAGATGGTGTCATGATATGGTTGAAAAAAATTAAAACGCACTAAAATACTGTTATGTAGTATACTTTCTAATTATTTTTTACAATCATAAAATTATTGTTTTAATCATTCTGTACGTTTTAAAAGAGTTTCAGATTATTTTTACTTGTTTAAGCTTTAGTTTTTGTTTGGTAAGAATATTAATTGTTACAATCAGAATAGTTATATCTAAAAGAGTAAATTTTTACGCAATTTAAAATATTATACTATTTACAGCACTGAGCTTAAATTATCATTTAAAAAGTAATCGAAACTTGTATAGATTAATTTAATTATTCAAAGTTGGTTTAAGTAGATGTGGTAAAATATTAACAAGAAAATATGAACTTAATTAGAACAACTGTAACCTAAAAAGTAGTATGTTTCGGTGATAATTTTCGAACATAATAGATCATAATATGTAAAATACATTAATACATTATTCTGTTGATAACTTTAGCATTTACAGTCTTACCAAAATAGAATGTATCTATTAATTTAACTTAAAAAAAATAATTTGATATTAAGGTTTTGATTTTGATAAGTCAAAAAATGCCTAAATTATATTATATCATGTCTCTACAATTTATTGATTATTTAAACTAGTCTAACTTTGTAGGAGGATGGAACGAAGTACTAGCATTGAAAAACGCTCATAACCACAAACCCCTTATTGGCTTAGGGGAGAAGTTCCACGTAGAAATAAAAGATAAATGTTTGAGAAATAAAAGCGCCACACATATCAAGTTCAAGCATCGAAGAAGTGAAGAAAAAGATTTGTATGATGATATTAACGATCTGGACTGCTTAAAGCAACCTAACGTTCAAAGAAAGCAGCCTCTCAGTGAGCTGAACACTAACAACGTCAACGGAAATCTCAATTTGATTTCTGCTCGAAAGGAGTATGAAAACCTTAAAAGAATTGGTATAGATAATCTGAATTGGTTTCAAAAGCGAAAGTTTAACTTTATTTTAAGAAATATATTCGGGGAAAAACCTGAGCCCTTGTCTAAAATAGATAAACTTGAGAATCAACGTCAAGGCTTGTCCGTGGAAGAAATTGAGGAAAAGAAAATAGAAGGCACCAAAAGGCTGTTGAGAGTGCACCACATTTTTGCGCTTTTGATGAAGAAGATAGCTCCGTACATCAAGACGTCGATGATGATGCTCGTGCATGAGATCGTGGAAAGACTTAGGGACGCGGACCCGAAAGAATACGGAGCAGTGCGCGGTGAGAAGAGCCTCGAACACGCTTTGAACGAGGTCAGAGGTAAAACTTACGAGCATGCACACAGCGACAAAATGCTTGGAAGAATGACTATAATGGTTGATAAGTGGTGCCACATTTTTTACAGTTATACTTACGAATATTTAAAATACAGTCAGTGCGATTACGATTGCGATCCGGGTTGTGGCGAAGGAGATTATTGCAAAGTGAAATTCGGAGAAAAAGAGAAAAAACTGGCTATTACTTACTGGAACAGGCTATTGAACGCGGAACTCGAAATCTCCAAGTTTCCGGGTAAAGCAAGCAGGGCTCTCGATGGAAAGCACAAATTTTCTATCTACTGTGTGCAGCAGCTGTGCGGCGTTTACGAAGTAGTAAACGAGAGAGACGAAAATGCCGTAGAAAAGAAATTGGACGCGTACAGGCTGCTGAACTTCGCCAAAACGTGCATCGTCGCCGAAGACGCCGTTCCGCGTGAGCAGGCAAACAAGCTCTCCTACGTGCGCCAAATGCTCTGCCACAAGGGCGCGCTGTCGTGGATGACCGAGAAGTCCGACATGTACGGGAGGGTGATTGGGCACTTGCGCGAGTGCGTCGACACGTGCCTGCCGTTCAAGAGGAACGAGGAGCTGCGCAACAACATGCTGGAGGAGATCGAGAGAGTGAAGAAGAGCGAGAGCGTGGCCGACATCTGCAAGGTGAACCTTCCACCGACCGAGGACGGCGGATGGAAAGTGGTGGGAAACACTAACAAGCGCAAACCGAAGACGCCGAGGAAATCTGATGGAAAACACGGGCGGAACAAGAGAACGAGAAACAATTCTAGGAGGGGCAACGATGTTAGGCGAACATTGAAGTATCAGGAAAAATGCGCTCCTGGTGACGTAGACTTTTGGGTTCAACCGTTGCACGAAGACACGGAGCTCGAGGAATCGTACCGGAGGCTTTTCATGTGATATATGAAACATTTTTGCTTTTTTTAGATTTGTTGCAATAAATGAAATGCACAGGCTTTACTTTCGAGCCAGTGATTATTTTGCACGGGTTAATTTTTAAAATTTCGTATAACAGTTTTAAAGCGTGAGTTAATAAGTTAGGTATAGCTGGCTAAATATATGATTTTAGATAGTTATTATCTATGACTGAATTTAATTTAAAACTGAGCTTAAAATAATGAATTAAAGTTCCATTATATTGTACCGATAAATATTTAAAACGTTTTATATAAATAAATATACGTTGATTGAAATTTAGTTCTTATATTGAGTCTCAGATGGTCTAAACTTTAAAATAAATACTTAGTTTCTAAATAAATAATTTGCTATAAAATTGAATAACACATCCAGGGTTTGAAACTTGGTACTAAACTTAAATAAATATTTGCAAAGTTATGTAACGCTTTCGAATACATCATCTGACTAACATGTGATTCGTTCAAAAACTCGTTTGAAGTGTCTAATGTTCAAATTCGATGCAATTTAGATTTTAAATATAAAACAATTTACTGGGTTTTGTGCTCATATTAAGCTTAAAAATAAACTTTCTAAAGCTTTTATATTTTTATAATTATCTTATTTTTAATTATTGTATTTGTAGTTTTGATTACTGTTTCATAGTATAATGTATGAGATTCACATTTATTAGTTATTACTTAAACTATTTTTTGACTTTTGAGACCAGTAATATATGGATAAGGGCACAATATAAAAGGCAAGTCTTTTTGTAGATATCAATTTATGGGTGACCAAGTTTCAGCAAAAAGCTCGCATAAAAACCCAAGTGTATTTTTTTTTTACTTTTTGTCAATATTTTAACTCGTTTATGTCCCTCGACACCCTTAGACTCCTCACGTGTTGCCAATTATATGGGCCTTATAAAAGTTTTATAAAAATATATAAATAAATTTACTGAGGTTTTTTAATTTTTAATTTCAATATATTTTTTAAAACACTAATTTAAAAAACAAAGTTGTGTTTTAAACAATTAAAAACTAGATAAGGTAGTTTTGTTTACAAATAGGTTGCACATTTTAATTAACCTAACATTGTTGATTACGGGTTTGAGTTTTTTGTACAATTCTAATATAAATTTTAGTATATTTATAATAATAGTTTTGTGAAACTTTACTTTAGTTTTTGCTCTGATAGCCTACGATAACTGAAAAGTGAGCATTGGAATTTGTATTTAAAAATCAATTTTTTCTGGATTTATTTAAGTTAATGTTAAATTAAAAGTTTGTAAAGAGTGTTTAAATGACTTTTACAACAGATTTTTTTCTGTTTGTATTTAAAAATATAAAGCTTTATTTTAGCTTATCTTGTAGAAGTTAAAATTCAAGCTTTTTGTTTAACCAAACTAAGTAGCAGATGAAAAATATACTCTTAAGTGAACATCAACCGAAATATTTTATGTCAACATTGTATATGTTTTTTTGTAGTTTAGTTATATTATAATATATATAGTATACAATATAGTTTATTAAGAAAAGCAGATTTCAAAAAAAAAAAACAGAAAAAACGTATCATAAAATCAAAAGTTGTTTTTAATCTTTATTTAGTACGTTATGAAATAAAAACCTCTTTGCTAAACAATGGTACAAAAGTTATACAAAAACAAAAAACACTATGATATATTACGTTTTATTTTTAGACCATTTTCGAAAAATAATATTTACTTGCAGTGTCAAATTTTATTCGGTTTAGTAAAAAGAAGAATATCACGTGTCTAAAGTTTGCTTACATTGTTAAAACTCGTAAAATGAAAACAAATAGAGCAAAAAGTAAAATAAAAACAGTAAAAATTAGGCATTCCTTGTCTTTATCAAGTTATTTCGTGCTCACAATATAGGTGTGTTATTCTCAAAAATCATTTTTTACCAGAGTGAACATTTTCTTTTTGGCTTGCTTCGTAAAAGTTTCTTTTCAGAGAATTGTCTACTGTGGTTAAAAATGAATAAATTACTAAAGATCATTTTTATTATTTTATGAAATTAAATATTTTACAACTTATATTCTTTTATTTCAAATGTAATTAATTTAAAAACAGTTTATATTTTCTTGTCATTTCATAAGAATTTAACTTATGTTTAAACACTACCTGAAGTATTGTTTTGTAACTTTATGCTTGCAGTGTTTTTACGTTCTACCATAGCTGAATGACTGCGAGCTTCGTTTTTCTTTTTGTCGTTTTCTGGTGTGTTTCTTTTAATTTTTAAACCAACGTGGTAAGAAACCGACGCCCCCCTAAAGTTAAGGTTTAATTTAAAGTTTGATTTATATTGAAAATTTATTATATAATTAAAGTTTGTTTTAAGGTGCAAAAAAAGTTAGGTGAAACATAATTTACATTATCCTATGTTATATGTGTATCATAATTTAAAACAATTCAGTTAAATATGTATGCAGAAAATGCTGATAAAACAAAGTAAGTGCAGAGGTAAGTATAATGTAAGGGTTTTTTACACTTTAACAAAAAATTTGATACATTTTTCATACTAGACTGACTTTTACAACATTTTAAATATTGTAAGCAAATATTGCAGTTAAAGTACCATATAATTTGTCTAAAAAGATATAATTACCTTTTTCCTAATCTTCTTGTGCCTCTGTTGGGAAATAAATTATTGACATGTTTCCCAAATATTCCATCACTTACTGGCTTGATTGGTTGCTTTCTGCAATGTTCTATGTAGTTTTCGTATAAAAAACGTCTGCCTAAAAGTGCATCTTTTTTGTATTCGACATTATTTACCAACCATTTTATGACGAACGGGTTTGTCTTCAAAACAGACTTTTTCTTAACAGATTGTACACAATCAGCATCTCCTTTACTGTTAGAAATGCCTGATGGTAACGGGCTATTGAAACTCTGTAAATCAACAGCTTATTTCATTATATGTTAATTCTTTATTTAGCTTTGTCTTGTCGGATAAAGTACGTAAAACAAAAGAACTTATATCATAAAAAAGTAAAAAGTTATTCAGATTAATACTGTTTACTTCTCTTATTATTTAAAAAAATTTACATCAGTACATACAGTTTAATTTTAAAGCTTAATATTTATTTACTGGTGGAATTATTTATTTTGGGACTTACATAGTTTTCGCTTAATTGTAGAGAAGTTATAATTTTACCATATGACATAAAATTGTTGTTCACGCAAAATGAATTTGTTGAACCAAGTTGATTTTGGTCTTGAATGGTGATGTTACTGTTAGTAGTCTTTTTGGGTCGACTACCTTTAGACTTAGCTTTTTCTTCAAACTTTTGTTCCTGGAAAACGTTGAAATGAAATTTAGTTTTACATTTTAAGAAGCAAGCTAGTTATATCGTTTTTTGCAACTTGGTACAAACTAACATATAAAACTTAAAATATTATTTATTTTACCAAGATTGACAATATATTTTTGTAAACTTAGTGGAGTGATGGTTTTAATATTTTATGTTAATCTTAAGTTGTTTGATTCAATATTTAATATTTTTACTTAAACACAAGTTTTTTTTTTATGAACGTGACTTTTTCTAAGTATCTCATCTTTTGATTGCATATAAGGCAATTCTGAGAAGAATATTCATCGCTTCCATTAAATTGAGTTTTTAAGGTTTTAATTAAATTTATAATATTTTGCGAGATGGTCTTTCGTAATAATTTTTTGCTGCACAATTTTACATATCAGTACATCAGTTTTAATTTATTAATTCAAAATCGCCCCTGTATAAAAAGTAACTTTGGAGCAATAAAAGAACAGTAAAAAGCAACTGAATGTAAATTTAGTTTATAAATTATTTTTTTTATCTGTAATTTCATTTACATTTAATTAGTGATTAGATTTTCATGCATTATTGAAAATAAAATCAAAGACCAAAATTTAAAAAAAAAAAACATTACTAATAGAACAAATATTTCTGCTATCATACAATGGCTTTAGTATAGATTATTAAATTGTTATAATTTGAAGTAAAAAAAAATAATAAAACTTTGATAAGTCGAAACGTAAATTATATAACAGCCATACAGTTTTTAAAAATACTTACACATCCTTTTACAAACAGAAGAAAGTCTTTTTTGGTGTATTCAACTTTACTGTTGTTCAAATTTGATCGGTTGGAAGTAACTGGTTGAGTTTGATTGGATACTCCGTCATTAATGGGAGGAGTATTTGTAAATATTTCTTTGCTTTTACTAGATCTAATTTCCTGTAGTATCTGTTTCTAAAAAGTTATAATTTTCAATAATTGGAAATTGACAGTTTACTAATTTAATTGGTAATAGCAACCTGTTTGTAAAAACTTTTAAAGATAAACAAACCTGAATCTTTGACAAGACTTTTTCAAAATTGCCGCGTGCAATTTTAATTGGATCTGGTATTTCTGGTTCAGGACTTCTATTCGAGAGTAAACTTTGCTGTTGCTGTTGAAAAGGGTTTATTTTTTATTAATGTACTACATTTTATTTGTAAGTTGCAAATAATTGTAAGTTACGTACAAGTATATCTATTCCAGTAAGAAATTCATTTTTGTACTGAGAGTTATTTGTTTCATATGACTTTACTTCAAACATTTTCAATTTTTAAGTATATTAATGTGTTTAAAACTGTTAAAACAAATTATTTGTTAACTTTTTAACTTTTTTTCTAACCAAAAAGGTTTAAAACAACCAAATAATACATTTTACTTTTAAGTGTAACTTTATATACAAATTCGGGAGAAAATTTTGGTCTAAGACTCATTTTATACAGAAAACAAAAATAAAATTGCGCGCAACAACTTTTTAAATTTGCACATAAAGATAAAAAATAATTATTTAAAAACAAAGAAAAAATAATTTAAGTGATTGTTTACCAAAATATTGTATTCTCATAGTTTTGATAATATTTTGTAAAATATAAAAACCATACCAAACTCAAAAATAGCTATAACTTTATATTGTCGTTTCATTATTGAAAACACTAATTAAAAAATAATAAAAGGGAGGAGTATTTTTAAGTATTTCTTTGTTTTTACTTAATCTAATTACCTGTAACAATTTTTCTTAAAGACTACATTTTTCAACGGCTGTAAATTACAGTTTACTGATTTTAATAATTAATAGCAATATGTTTAAAAAAAAAAAAAGATAAACTAACATGGCGATCTGACAACACGCTTTCAAGATTACTGCGTGCATTTTCAATTGGATCTAGTATTTCTGGTTCAGCATTACTATTCGCGAGTAGTCTTTGCTGTTCCTGTTGAAAAAGATTTAATTTTTGTTAATGTAATACATTTTGTTGCTGAGCCTTAATGTTTTTAAAAATAGTTGATTTTATGTTGTAATGTAAACAGATTACACAGATGCAAATATATATACTTATTTATTTGTTTATATATATATATTGAAGAAGTTACAAAACTATTTACTTCCTGATCAACTATCTCAGCGGCTCGTACAATTAAATCTATTCCAGCAAGAAATTCATTTTAGTACTGAGAGTTGTTTGTTTCATATAACTTTATTTCAAAAATTCGTAGTTTTAAAGTATATTAATTATGTATAAACCGTTAGAACAAATTATTTGTTAACTATTTTACTATTTTTCTTACCAAAAACGTTTAAAATAATCGAAAAATACATTTTAATTTTGAGTATAACTTTATATACAAATTTCGGGACAAAGTTTTAGTCTAAAACTAATTTTATACAGATATGTCTTATTTATACAGAAAACAAAAATAAATAGCGCGCAGCAACTTGTTAATTTGCAAATAAAGATTAAAAATAATTACTAAAAAACAACGAAAAAATAATTCAAGTGATTGTTTACCAAAATATTGTATTCTAATAGTTTTGATAATGTTTTGTAAAATTTAAAAACCATACCAAACTCAAAAATAGCTATAACTTTATATTTTCGTATCATTATTGGAAACACTAATTAAATAAATCAATAAATGAGAGGAGTATTTTTAAGTATTTCTTCGTTTTTACTTATTCTAATTTCCTGTAACAATTTTTCTTAAAAACTATTTTTTCAACGGCTGTAAATTACAGTTTACTGATTTCAATAGTTAATAGCAATCTATTTTAATAAAAAATTAAGATGAACTAACATGGCGATCTGGCAACACGTTTTCAAGATTACTGCGTGCATTTTCAATTGGATCTAGTATTTCTGGTTCAGTATTTCTATTCGCGAGTAGACGTTGCTGTTCCTGTTGAAAAAGGTTTAATTTTTGCAAATGTACTACATTATGTTGCTGAGCCTTACTGTTTTTAAAAATAGTTGATTATATAATGTTTTGTAAACAGATTACATAGATGCAAATATATATCTATATGTTAATATTTATTTATATATATATTGAAGAAATTACAAAACTATTTACTTCCTGATCAACTATCTCAGCGGCTCGTACAATTAAATCTATTCCAGCAGGAAAATCATTTTTGAACTGAGAGTTATTCATTTCATATGAATTTACTTCAGACATTTTCAATTTTCTAGTTTACTAATGTTTTATAAACTGTTAGAAAAAGTTATTTTTTTTATTTTTGAAAACCAATTTATAAATAAAAACTAATACATTTTACTTTTAAGTGTAACTTTAAGTACAAAAAATTTGGGACAAAACCTTGGTCTAAGACCCATTTTAGATGGTCTTATTGGTCTTTTAGATGATATATTGTTTTCTATTAGTTTAGATGATGTTTTATTAATCTGGAAAACCATATAACTAACAAATCCAAATAAAGCTATAACTTTTTTTATCTAATCATTTTCGGAAACACTAACTGAAGCAAATAAAGTTTTAAAATGCAAGTGTTTAAATAGTAAACACAAAAACTATAAGTTTTCAAAACTTCGACAGCTTTTACAGTTTATAAATAACAAGTGCTTTGTAAGCATTATTTATGGAGAAGTATTATCTCATATTTCTAGAACAACACACATTTTTGGGTTTAAAGCTTGTTTCATTGTCTTATCTACTTTTTTTAAGTGTTATACTAACAACTAAGCAAAAAAAAAATAATTTTGGAAACTTTGAAATTTACTTAAAACCACTACTAAAAACAGCGAAAAAATGTAATGTAAACTATGTTGTATAAGGTAGTGTAATACTTGGTATACTAATTAGAAAATCATGAACTAGGGTGAAAAATAAACTTCACTGTTAAATTAACTTATTTACTTTTTGATACACAAGTATAGATTTAAACGTTTAACTTTTGTTTAAATTACAATACATAGCCAAAAATTAGTTTGACAATTAATAAATTCACTAAAACCACTAGGTTTTACTTTTTCTGTAAAATAATCTGTTTTAAACTCAGTAGACCTTTTAGTCTTTTAGTACTCTAAAATCCTTTATCTAAGAAATGAATACAATACATAAAATTTAAGCTTTAAAAGATAATACAATTAAATTTTCTTAAAACCAGATGATGCATAAACAGAGCTAGATAGCTTTAGTTTTCCATGAATAATCATTTAATGAGTTTATCATAAACAACTAAAATGTATTTAAGACCCTAAACTGTCCAATTGGTAAAACTCACATCAAAAAGTAAGTGTATAAAATTAGCTTAGAAGTGCATCATCTGAAATTAAAAAATGTGCAATTGAATTGCTTCAAAAAGGTTTAGCCTATCATTTTTTACATAATGGATAGTAATAGAACATTTAAGTAGCTTTAACTAAAATGAATTAAAAAATCTTCAAAATTTTATAACACAACACTTTTATACAAACAAGCAGCTGATAACTTTTAGATATGATACTGAATTACACTTTACTGTAGACTAGCTATTCACCGGTAGTTGAATATAGTTTAGAAAAACTTGTTAAGCTATGAAATCTCTTTACGAGAAAAACATTGAAAATTTAAATACAAGCTTATCGTTTTATTAAAAAACTGATAGCAGTTTGTTTATCAAACTTGCATTTTTATTTAAGTAAAAATGAAAATAAGAATTGTAAAAATGAAATTGAAAGTAAAAGGTTTCTACCAAAACAGTCTTGCATTTAACATAGTTTAAATACAACCTTAACTCTTTATAACACTTCTGTTACCATTGCTGGTGCAGAATAGTTACAGTTTAAATATTTCTACATCTTTAATAGTTATAAAAAGAGGACGTCATTTGTTTTAATACCTTATGGAAATTATGCCTTTAGGCAGTAGTTGAGTAAAATACTACTTTAAGCTTAAAAGTCTTAGTAGTATTTTATATAACTACTGCCTTAAGGTATAATTTTGTTAAATATAACAACTTTTAAATTCTTATTATGCAAGTCTAAGAAAAGATGTGTAAAAACGAAATAAAAAATAGTAGTTTCTGAAAACAACTACTTTAGTTTTGATTTCCAACAATATTTAAATACTTTCACTCTATGACGTAACTAAAGAGAATCTTTGTTTAAATAAGTTTCATAAAATCAGATTAATTTATAAAATGCTGAAGTTGGCGTATAGTAATTTTTTAGGATAGAGCTAAATAAAACTATAAATTCAATATCTAATATAAATACTTACTTTTAAAGAACATCAAGTTGTTTATAATGTTTTGCTGCAAAAGTAAGCACTTTATCTAAAGACCTTCACAATCAAGATTAGGGAAATTTATTTAAATATTTAATTTATTTAAAATTTATGTTAAATTGCCTACTAAAATTACGACTCTAAACCTTGTGTTGGCTTTCATCTGAGCAACAAATTAAATGCAGATAAACTGTGTTCGTTTCCAAACCAAACTATGCATATACATCTTAAATTATGGCTCATTTTAATGGTAGTGATACTTACAATGAAATTTAAAAAGTTTCGTCTTAGGAACATATTAATAGTAGTAAAAAAATTTAGAACGTCCGAGTTGTATGACTTTTAGCACTAGACTTAGTATATTTGTAACAAATTTGACCCATAAACAAACAACTTAACTTTTGAAAACCAACAGGTTATAAAAAAACAAATAAAAAACTTCAGAAAAGATTAATTTTAGCATTATATATACAGTTTAGATACTATTAAAAGTTTCAAAACAAACTACAAATATTTTTTAGAAACAAGCTAGTAATAAAGCAGTGACTTTAAAAAAAAATAAGCTAAAAAGTATAAAAAAATTAAAAGCTCTGTTTTTAACTCAACAATTTTACATTGATTTGATTCGGTCCATGTTATTTCATTACAGAGTGTTTTTCTGTTTTTTTAGTCACGTTTTATATTACCACTTCACTTAACAACTTAATATAATTAAAGATTTTAGTTAAGTATTGTTTACAAATGCATACAACTATGATTCATGATTATCCATCAACTAAAAAGTATTCATCCATAAATGCAAGTTCTTTAAAACTAATGATTTTACAAACTAATTTTTTGCTTATTATAAACTCATTAAGTCATTGTTTACGAAAAACTAACACTAAAATAAAGTTACAGTAACCTCTCACATCTTTACGCACTCGTGACGTTACGCACTCTCGTTTAGTTATGCATTTTAGAATTCTAAAAAATTCAAAAAGTAAAAATTTTAATTTTTTTCAATATTACAAAATTTAGGTTTATTCTATATATTATTAATTTAAAATATGTTTTTAAATACTAAACAGGGTTGCCACTCGGTCAGGAAATCAGGAAAAGTCAGGAAAAATTTAAGAAAATGACAAAAGTCAGGAAAAGTCAGGAAAAAATGGGGGGTTTTGAAAAAAAGTCAGGAAAAGTCAGGAAATTTGATAAAATTTAAAAAAAAAGTCAGATTTTATCAGTTTAAATTTACAAAATTCCTTGTTTTCCAAAGCCTTCAAATGGTAAAAATTAATTAAATGTCCTTTAAAGTCAGAAAAAAAATCCAAAATTTTCCTAGAAATTTACAAAAATGTTTAATTTTATTTCCAATGCCTTCATCTGGTATAAATTAGTAAAATATCCTTTATAAAACTGCAAAAATTTTCTATTAACATATTGAACAAGTACCCTACTTGAACAACCAGGTTTTGTAAGCTTTTTAGTATTGATGATCTGTAGCAAGGACACTTCCATAGTGAAACTGTGGTATATAAACAAAAGTTTATCTAGCATAATTTTAGAATCAAAGTGTTTTTTGTTTAAGTAAATAATTGAGTTCTTTATAACTAAGCAGTTAGTTTAGTATTTTATGTAACAAGTTAATGTGTATACTGAACCGGAATGCAGACCAGATGAAGGAAACCATATCTTCATTAGATGATGAGGTTGAAGTGCTAATAAAAAAATGAAGAAAATAAATTTAAGTACATACATTTAAAAAAAACAGTATTTGATTAAGATCTTAATTGTTTTGATGTTTTAACTGTAAGAGTTCGTTATTGGTTTAAGGTTTGTGTTGTGAAAGTTCCTTATTAATTTAAGGTTTTAATTGTAAAAGTTCCTTATATGTCGTTTGTTTATCTAGATACATTTATGCTAGGAAATTCTAAAAG
Source organism: Thalia democratica (assembly GCF_965202585.1). Lineage (NCBI taxonomy): Eukaryota > Metazoa > Chordata > Thaliacea > Salpida > Salpidae > Thalia > Thalia democratica. The sequence goes on from NC_139165.1 coordinate 89,735,099, forward strand.
TTTTGTCTTTTTTCAGACAGGCTGTGTTTATAAGGTAATAATACAAGTATTTTGCTGGTAGAGCTGTTTATTACAAACATCAATCATACACAGATGGTTTAAGTGATGTACTGGTAGTTTGATGATAGAATTCAGCAAAAAATTGTTGTTTTTAACCTGTATTGAAATTAGATTGAAAGCTTTATATAGATTCAAGTGTTAGGTTATGTATTTTAGAATAAGTTTAGTTTAAGAGTTTGATTTAGAAAAGTCAGGAAAATTTTTGTAAAAAGTCAGGAAAAAGTCAGGAAATTTTTCTCAGCTTGAACAGTGGCAACCATGACTAAATCACCTCTCTATATCTTCAAAATTTGTAAACTTATGTTTCTTGACTAATTGATAAACATTTAGTTATACCTCAGTATTAACATTTTTGTTATACTTTAAATACTTTTGTACAAACGAAGAAAACCATTACAGCACCAAATTCCTATTTTTGTAAAAGGCTATAGAAACAAATTTTAATATAGACACCAAGCCATTTGTTAATTGTAAACAAATGCTTAATTATAAATTGAATTTGCTAAGTAGAATAGAATATAAATTTTAAGTACCAAATAAGTCACATATAAATAAAGGTAAAACCTTATTATTAAAATTAGTAAAATTTTTCTACCAGTGAAATTATTTTGTATAAATTAGAACTCTTTTTTTTTACTGTATGTATAGTTTTATCTTTTGTTTTATATATATTAATAAATTAAGTAAACAAATTGTTAAAAGTGGGAAAATCCCCAGTCTGCTTTTAACTAAAAGCAATATCAAAAAACAGTCATTATAGTAAGTATATTTGGTACCTCTCGTATCTTTACGATCTCTCATATCTTTACGCACTTCTTCTGTGGACCCAATGTGCGTAAATAAGCGAGAGGTTACTGTATCTAACTCTGTTTATGCATCATTTGGTTTTAAGAACATTTAATTGTATTATCTTTTAAAGCTTAAATTTTATGTATTGTATTCATTTCTTAGATAAAGGATTTTAGCTTACTAAAAGACTAAAAGGCCTACTAAGTTTAAAACAGATTATTTTTTGGAAAAATAAAACCTAGTGGTTTTAGTGAAGTCTTGAAAATTTATCAATTTTCAAACTAAATTTTAGCTATGTATTGTAACTTAAATCATGAAGTTGTTAGTTTAAATTTATATTTGTGTATCAAGAACATAAAAATTAATTTAACAATGATATTATTTTGTAACGTAGTCCACAATAATTATGCTGTATCAGGTTATAATTATATTACTTATACATGTGATCATAATCTTCTAACAGATTCGTAATTTAATCATTTTTTAGTGGCTAACTTTTTTAGAAATATGTATTTGTTTAAATGATATTTATTGTTTTGAAAAAACTAAACAAATATAACTTTTTAGTACTTATTTTAGACAAGTAAAGATCAGTAAAACTTTTTTATTTACAAACCAGGGTTGCCAGAAGTTTAATATTTCTTATTTAACAAACATAATTAGTAATACTTGGCTACTACGTATTAATATTACTTAGCAATTATGCTAGAACTAATAAAATAAAACAGCGCATACGTTCAATTTGTGATACCATTTTTATTTATTGTTTACAAAAACTTTTTTAGTTTTGTTTCTTACACACTACGGTACACAATAAAGATACAATAAACAGAATGAGGTGACAAAAGTAACAAAAGTAACAAAAGTATTTAGGCTAAATTGTATTACTTCAGCAAATTTTCTGCAATCTAAAAACTTACTGAAAGAATTCAAATAAAACAGAAAATACCTATTTTAGACCTAAATAACATAAATTATTAAATGACTGATTAATAAACACATAAACATTAAACTTCATTTAACTATATAATATTACAGCAAACTATTTAAAAAGAAATAAAAAACTTATCTAACTAAAGGAGTAGATGTGAAGCTAAAAACTATCTTTTCAGAAAATACTTAGTATTGATATATTTTATAAATAAATAAAAACAAGTTACATTAGAAACTATATCGAACTTTAATTGTTCATTAACTAATATATATAATACTGATATAATAAGATTTAGTATCAAACTTCAAAGATTCATTAGTTAAAGAACTTATATTATTAGAATTTATATTTAAGATCAAATATTCATTACTAAACGAACTTTTAAATATTTTTTTTAATGCAGTTTAACCCAACTATTAATTAACTTAAGTAATTATTGCTAAGTTTAATACATTAATAATTTTTTATTCATTTCATAAATTTTTTGATCTTTTAAAATAAAACTCTTTTAGGCAAACATTTGTAAAATATTAAGTATTATAAAACTTCTATAAGACTGATTAACAATATCAAAATTTAGTAAAGCAGCATATAAAACTTTTAAAATACAAATTATTAAAGTAGTTTTTTAATAACCATCAAAATAGTTTTTTTAAACGACAACAAAAAAGCGCTCAAATTATTTAGTCCTAGGACCTGGTGCAGAAACATGTTTGTGGTTATTGAGTCGCACACCACTTGGATACCATTTAACGTCTTGTCCAGGACATCGAGTCTTTAAAAAAAATCAATTCATATTTTTAGCTATTATCTAAACTTGTCAAAACCTAAACGGTTTTTTAAAAGTAGGGTTTATTTGTTTATTGTTTTACATAGGTTTATAAAATACCTTTAACAAATTTACTTCTGTTTTTAATCACTTCAACTAAACTGTAATAGCTGATACTACAATTTGAGTCGGACGTTTTGTATATTTTTTTGTCTGACTCAGTAGAAGAAGCGACAATTTGTTATTTCATAAAGCAACATCATCTTATTTAGTTATTGTTGACTTTACGAAAATTACCAGTTTTATAAGAAACTTTGAATAAAAAAAAAATGGAGCTTTTAGCATAAAGCTGTCTTACTGTTATTTTTCCCGTGGACAGCTTCATCATATGCCGCTCATAGTTAGAAGCACAAACTTCAAAGGAAACATTTTCAATACTGAACTAAATTCTAATAAAGTGCCAACTGTTTTACAAACGATTCAAGTTTCAGACGTAAACCTGCTAAGTTTTAAATTTTACATTTCGAAAGCCAAAACTAACTGCATTGGAGTTTTTACACTAAATTACTCCATACTATTCGCACCATTTTTTTGTCGTTTTAATGATTATTTTGAAATCAGAAACTACTAACAACTACTTTTACATAAAACAGTAATCTTCTTCTTGGGTGCATACTTTGAACGAACTAGTACGAACAAAATTGAAATGATCAAATAGTTGAGAAAAAGAAATTGAGAACTAAGTTAAAAAATATCGTGAAATAAAAAAAAAAACATTTTTATCTACAATCGATTTAAGATAAGCTTATTAGTAAAAAAAGGTTGTGATAGTAATTTGAAAATAAAGAAAAACTGTTTCTAAAAAAGCCATTATATTTAGCTACGAATACCTTTTTAGTTTTCAAACAACAATATGCGCACAAATAATTTAAAAAACATTAAATCATAATAAATATAGATACTTTTTTAATCGGAACAAAAAAATACAATCAGTGGCAACGCTTGCTAACTTTGTTAGGGGTTCGAAAAACTTACAAGTATTTTAAAAAAAACCTTTAGTTCGGTTTTTGTTTAAATTCAATTTTAATTTGAATTTTAGTAGGATAGAAACACTACAACTACAACAAAACGTTTGATAGCACAAATATATCTAATAAAACAATTTTAACAGTTTTATAGTATTGTAATAAGTATTTTAGTTTTTTTAAGTGCTCATATGCTCCACTCCACGCGATGCTCCTAGTAAAACAATCACAAAAAGTAAGAAAGGATAAGAGAAATGTAACTTAAAGATTCAAAAAACTGAGACGTTTCTAGAAAAAAGATACTCGTCTTGTTTAGAATAATCTGTTTTTTTATTACATGAAAACTTTCCATCTACAAGCTTTTAAAAACTTGCTTCGAGAATAAGACCGATGTTTATTTCTAGAGTTTTGGAAGATAAGTTCAACAAAAAAGCCTTTGATGGTTTGGAAGTGAAAGCTAAATAAAATCTAAAATAGTAGACATATTTGTCCTTAACTTTTATTTTTTATATAAAAAAATCGTTTTTTGTTTAATTTAAAATAAATTTTACCGATAGTAAGGATTTTCTTATATTTTCATTGAATAAATTCTTGTCGTGTTTGTTAAACAACTTAAATAAAATGTCAATTCCAAAGCAACGGCAAATTTTCAATTACAAGCAGCCTCAGTCGGTTGTTTTTTTAAAACAAATTAAAAAAACAGACAAAAAAAGGTAAATACATATTTTATGCAAATACTTTTTTTAGACTTATTGTATGGACATAATGACATACAAATTGTTTTTGTCTGAAAGTTTACAAACTACTGAATATATTAAACTTTGACTAAATCAAAAGTGTTGATATAAACATACATATCTCAATTAATGTTTGTAAAAATTTAATATATAATTAAAATGTATTTTTAGGGAGAACAAGGTACACCGAAAAAATAACGTTCCATATCAAAAAAAAATTGGGGGGGCATCAGCAGTAAAAGCTGTAAAAAGCCACAAGGCCATAATTTGAAACTTATACTAGATACTTTGGAGTAAATGAGGAAGACTAAAAAAAAGGTCTAAGGTGTTTTAAACGGTTGTTTTTTAAGAAATGATTTTTTAGGAGCCATTTCTATTTTTAATTTCTTTAAAGGGGGCCTACAATGAATAAGCTTGGGAAACACTGATCTAGACCAAGAGTCGACGACATTTTTTGGTGTACCGGGATAAATATTTTTTTAATTTTTGCCTGTAGCCGCATTTTAAAACTAAATTCGTTTCATGTTCAGAAATTATATAAGTTTACTGAAGTTATCATTAAAAATTCTACTTTAAATGGAAATACTTAAAAACATCTTACAGTTGTCAAAATTTAATTAGAAGCCTAGTTGTAATTTATGACTTTTTTTTTCCTAAAAACAGTATGATTACAACTAATAAGTACATCGCAGTCCAAATGTTTTAAATTTGAGGACAAACTTTGACCCACGGACTGCAGTTTGCTGACTGCTAGTCTAAAAGCTAAAAATAAGCATTTAAGGTTTTTTACTGTTCATAAATAGTTATAATAGTTAGTTGTTGATCTTTATAAGTTGGCACAAACAGCCACCGACTGTTGTAAATAGAGGTCCTTGCATGCTTCTGCTTTATTAATGTTAGCTTAAATTGTAAAAGACATTGTCGAATTATTTGATTACAAGCTTTTAATCCTATATCTTATACATTTTTATCGTGCATTTATTAAACTGTAAGAAGGGTTTCAAAAACATAACAATTTGTGATTAAAATAGCCATCCTATTTTCACTATTTAAATTTATACATAAGAAAAAAAAAACTTATACTTCTAAATATTTCTTTCTAATTTAATCTTTAAGCTATTTTAGTAGTCTAAAAAATGAAATAGGTATTAAAGTGAAATTTTTATTTTATTTACAACTGAAGGTCGAAAACTTGAATCTCATAAAGTATATTGGTTACTCTAAAAGGAGTTTCTACTAAATAACTAAAACTTCAATATTAATAAAAATAGAGACAACTTTTTTTTTAATTTTTTTAAGAAAGAAGAAAAAATTAGGTAATTATTTATTTTGGCGCGGATGATAAAAGAAGGTTGATTCAAATTTCTTAGTTTTTTTTATATCTCTAACATCTTTTTTAAAATGCTTTGTTTGTTGGACCTCTTTTACATTTACAACTTGTTTTAAATAATTTTATTTTGTTAGGTAAACGTATCGTTTTATCTGCTATGTAGATAAAATCTGAGCGAGACGTACAAGCATATACCTCAGCTTTCATTATGCTTTGTTAAATTTCAGATTGTATCATTCTTGTAAATAGTTCGTTAATAAAACATTACCAAGAAAGATTTTTATTTACCAGACTATTCGTGACTGAATATTGTTTTAAATTATTTCTGATACATCACTATAGATTAGAATTTTGTTTCTTCAGTTAATATTTGTAAATAGTTTTAATTATTTTGAATATTTCTTATTAGTAATCAATCAAGTAATAAGGACTAATACTTTGTTTTACATTTACATTTTACTTGTTTAATATCTGCACTTAGGTTTTATAATTTAACAGTGTAAAGCTACAAAGCGCCCTTAAACAACTGCTTTGATTCGGTGTTCAACAAAGCTTGAATAGAACGTAAGTTTATGCGAAGATCTGACTTAATTTACTAAATACCAGCTTGTTTCCGAAATGTCTAGTTCAAGTATAATTCGATTGTAAGAGCAAAACACGTTTGCCTTTTTGACATAGCCACAATACCCTTTTTAAGGTTGGCTGATACAAACAATTGCTAATAAAAGTGTTACTAATTAAATTACATTTTTGACTACTGAACGACTTATCTTCACTTAAGAGTAGTCACTGGACTCACAATTATTATTACAGAAAAGTTCAGAACTTTCAAATTAAATAACGTTTTTTATTTCAAAAAACGCTACTAAATAATAGTAATAATAACCTGTATTTCAAAAACTATTTGGCTTTAGGTTTTTAATCGTTTTATTTGCAAAAAATACTTTATACGTTCGCACTATCTGCAAAAGCTGGTTACCTAATGAATTTTTTTATTAATCTGGATCATTAAAAATAGGCCGGTTCATTACTTTTTCCATATCGTTACTTTTTATAAAGCTAATATTCTTTCAAATTACTAAAATAACATTAAACTTAAATAATACGTTTAAAAAAATTTTAATCTGTATTTAGAGCAGCTATAAAACTGTTTTAACAATTTAATTGCAGTTTAAACGTTTCAACTAAAGACATTAACTTGTGTAAACTTGAAGAATATTTAATTATTTTTTTCATATGCAACAACCTATTTTTACTAATTTTTAATCATATTTTCCTTAATTGTCACATTTAAATATTAAGTTACCTTTATTGATGCTTAATTGCTCATCAAACTAATAAATAGACACATGTTGCTGATATTTGTGATTTTATTAAAAATTAGAAGTATAAAATTGAAAATATATAAAGACTGCAGTTATAAAAACCTTCAGTTATAAATGAAGTATTTTAAATGTTACACTTTAGGTCACATTATAATTTATTTATAAGTAAACTTAAGCAATAAAAATTGTATATCTCATAACCTAATTTGACAAAAAAAAATATTATACAGCTCTGATGTACAAACCATTGACTAGTAGGACAGTGATCAGCTAATAATACAAAAACATCAGAACAAAAAACGGTTGAAAATTCTGTTGTAATAAAAAAATAATGTTTTAGAAATCAGAATAAAAAAAGAACTTTATGTTTTATCCTTTTTTATAAGTTAAATTTTTTAAATGTTCGATAAAAGACATAACAAAAATACTTTAAACTCATAATTCTAATAAATCCATGATAACATATGAAGTTTTCAAATTAAGTTATTAAAGAAGTAAACTTAAGTCTTAATGGATAAACAACATTCAGTTGTGAAACATAAAAGGATTGAAAGTTGTTGTGTATACTGTAGAAAAATAGTTCAATGTTAAACTAAGAAATACATTCAAAAAACAAAAACTAAATCCATAATACAAAAGAAACAAAAAGTTCACACTTTAGTGCTAACTTTATAGAAAAAACAGGTGGCAAATGGCTTTAAGGTTTTAATGAACACAACTATTACATGTACTTTGAATTTTTTTTTCCAATATCAACTCTCAACCCAACCATCTCCACTGAAGCGGAACCTCATCGGCTGGTTGTCAACGAAGTACTTCCTGTTGAAATGGGGATTCCCCACGATGAACTGCAGCGAGGCCCGGATGTGATGGACGAAATTATCGGGTTCCACCTCAGGCGACGTTGACATGTTCCTGTGAGAAAATTAATATTAATGTAATTATTCCTGTGAAAATAACAATGTTTCTGTTTAATTATTTGATGACACTTTAATGCAACTAAGTTGAAATACTAATGTGAAAACGCGAAAAAAATACAAAAGATAATACGTTGGCATGAGGAATAAGTTTATTGTATGATTATAAGTAATGTGAAAATTATTACTTATAATCTTACATGAAATTATTCATGTGAAAATATTAAGGATAAAATAATTTAAGTTTTAAGTATAAATGCTTTATGCAGTAAAAAGTATGTAAAGCTGTTCATTACGGATAATAAATAAATATTTAATCAAAAAAACATCTTCGCTAAACACTAATTCATTATAGAGGGAAAAAAACTGTATAAAATAAAAAGTGAACAAGATTAAAAGATAAAAAATGAATAAAAATACATTAAAAAGTTTTTATGAATATTAATAACTTAATGAAATTTTAATTAGCACTAACAGTCTTTTTGGAGAAAAGTTTAAATATAGTGAATACCAACAATAATTCTTAAATGGAATTTGTTTTTAAGGATACATAAGTTTCTTTTTAAGTAGCGTCAGCTTTTTTTTTAAAAAGAATCACACTAATATTTTCTGCAACAAAAGAAAAAGTTTTACAACAGCTTAAACAAAAAAGAACATTTTTATACTACCTTAAACAAAAGAAAAGTTTAAATAAAAAAACAAACTTCAAAATCCATTCATCTGTTTGTTGTAGCAGATAAGTGACGTAATTTACTTGTTGCATTTTGAAAGGTCCTATTTCTATTCGCTTGTTTTCAGTACTGCAAATTTTTTTTTTAAATACAAAAAAATTATAGTTAATACATAGTTTTAATTTACATTATTTGTTTTATTAATGTGCAATGAAATTATAAGGAAGTTACAATGATGTAATCGATTTCATTTTGAATACTTTTTCACAGCTACTTTTTCACACGCAAACTCATTTAGCTGTTATGACGCCATATATTATGTCATAAATGTTAAGGGTCTTGTTGATGACTAATAACTTTTGTAAGTTAAAATGTTTGTTTACTAAGAGTCAAGTTTAAAAACGTGTTTTTTTACATACATGACATAAACAACCTATGATATTTTTGTCATTTGGTAATTATAATTAGTTCCAGTCCATCTAAAGATCTTATTATATTTTTTTTGGTAACTACAGGGTTGCCACTTTTTTTTTTTTAATTTGCTCAGATTTTCAAAATTTCCTCCAGATTTTTAAAAGTATACATTTTTTGGAGTATTTTAAAGTTAAGTTTTAGGTAAGAAACTGTGTTAAATAGTATAAAAACATTAAGATACTGTAAAGCTACTTTAAAAGTGTTTTTAAATAAAAACATTTTGATGATGACAAAAAAAAAATTATCTATAAGATAGATTTTATGTGTCAAATCAAAATTTTACTACTTAACATGTTAAATTATTAAAAAATCCAGATTTTCTATGTTTTTTACAAAATTTCTTAATTTCCAGGTAAAGTTGCAACCCTGTAATTAGTATTTATTAGCTATAAAAAATAAACTGAAGAGTTAACAAAAAAATTATTACTGTTCTTTTTACAATAATCAAGCTTTAATCAAAGTTTTAAACTAATAATTAATTTTAAAAACAAGATAGTTTCCAAAAACAATTGAAAAAAAAAAATTATTCATGTGGATTTTGCGCAAATGTTTTAAGAGGGTTAACTTATTGTCATTATTCTCAACTTATTAATTTCAACTACCAAAATTAGAAAAAAACAACCAACTTGTAAATGTTGAGCATGTTTCCGCTTCCATACAACGAGTACGCACCCCTCAGATCCTGCAGAGGGCCTTTTGTGACGTCACTGAACAACGCAGGGTGAACTTCTCCTTTGTGCACTGCGACACCGTACACGCACGGGCAGGCGACGTTCCTACTGCTATACGTTCTACTTGTAGCGGTGACATTTTTAGTGGTGACATTTTTACTGCAAGTGTTCAAACCGCTGCAGACGTAAGAATCCAATTTGACGTTCAGCTTATTTTCGTCACCTATTGTTAAATTAGACATTAAGAAAATGTTAATTTACAAAATTGACAAATAATATAAGCTGCAATAACCATAAATGTAGTACAGGGTTTCCCAAGTGGACCAAGACAGATACCCAGAGGGCCATGAGCAGCAAAGGGGCCAAAGGGGGGCATGAGGTCATAATTTGAAACTCACTCTAGAAATTCTGGAGTTGCTAATGAAGAGTAAAAAAAAGGTCTTAGGTTTTTATTATGGTAGTTTTTGAGTAATCTTCATATACAAGGAGACCATATTTTTTAATTTCTTAAAAGAGGGGCCATTTGAAAAAAAGTTTGGGTAACCCTGCTATAGTACATTTAGATGATTTGTTTTTTGTAATTTAACGAATCAGAACTCACAAACTTCAACAAAACTCTTCAGTATTCCCATGGAAAGTTTCTGCGAAGTTTTTTCGTCATCGAGAAATCCACCCACCAGATGCAGATTCACTTCTTCGTCTGTGAAAGTACACCAAGTAAAAAATCTTTGATATATACTTTAATTTAACATGTTGCATAAAGACTCTTTTAAACTGTTTGCACTTTACAAGCCGCGAATAGAAATAAACAGCTTTTACTATTAAACGTATGTCAGTTCGTTTAATTCATAGTTTATGAATTAGTCAAACAATATTAATAACTTAAAAAAAAGAGTAAGTAAATTTTTATTACTTTCTTAAAACACTAAAAATTAAAAATTTACTAACTTAAACTTTTGAGGTGAGAATAATTAGTAATTTTATTAAGGGCATAGGGAGTCTAACTTATTTTTTTACTACAAGTAATGTCGACTCCTATATAAAAGCTCTAAGTACAAACTTCAAGCCAGTTTTTATAGAATTTTAAAATATTATTTAATTTTTGAGATATTGTATTTTCTATAAACAGTTTCCAATACAAACAATTGGTCCGCAAACTTTTTAAGGTCAATTTCTATGGTTATTTTAATAGTCACTAAAAATCTATCTTCTTCATTTTTTTAGCTAGAGACCTTTAACTTTTAGGATATATTCCTATTGTAGTTTCAATTATGTTTAATGTTGCAATTTTTTTAAAAATGTATAATAAGAGTATTAAATAAAAAAATCAAACAAATAGGTTGGTGTTTTTAAAAATAATTTTCTAATTTTTATTATTTTTAAATTTTTAAAATAAACTTAATTTTAAAAATAAAAATAAAATCCTGCATTAAATCTTTTTTAAATTTAGTAACGGACTTTCTGTGAAAATTTGAAAAAGAATGGTCAAAAAATTAAGAAGAATATAAATTTTTAATAAGAGTTAATTAACAGTCTTTTTTCTGCGTTTTTGGGTTGCTTCTTCCATAAGGACCAACTTCGATCACTTATACCTCAAAAGTTAACTTTAAGCAGTTTAAAATGTCTGATAGCTAAGATAAAACTCTACAAATTAACTTGTAAAAGCTAAAGTGGATCCTCCTATGCCCTTAATACAGAAATAATAATTTTAACAATATGGATATAAAATATACAATGTAAATTAAGTATTTTTAAACTTCAAAAAAATATATAATAAATTATGAAGTTCAGATTATTTCTTTACATGTAATATGTTTCAATAAAGAACCTTTTCAATTTCGTCAGTACTAAAACCAACAATTAAACTTTTTTTTTGGTGCTCACACTTTTTTTTAATGTAAAAGTATAGAAAACCAATTGTTGAAACCTTAAAACACACTTACTAAGTTCAAGATTGTTTAAATTTTGTGTTTTAAGCTATATTCTAAAATAAATATACTTGCTTAAGTATGTTAATCAACTATGATTTTCTGATAAAAGTTTATAACAAAAGTACATATCAAAAGTCATTACAACATCTTTTTTTTTTCTTAAAATTTGTAGATAACAGTAATCTGATAAATAGAATATGTAAATTTTACTACTTTAAGAGTTAATTGAAACTTGCAAACATTATTCAACAAACCTGAAAACTGTTGTGATGCCTTGATGAAACTCTGCACCAGTTGCTTGATGCCTTGGGAAGTTTTGGAGCCGTCAAAATGACCAACGGATGTGACATTGCTGGTTGTTAAAATGACGGCGTGGCATGTTGTCATCATGTCAGTGCCTATCATGTTGATCTGAATAAACAAAATACTAATATGACTTTTATATTAACTAAATAAAAAATTTATAATTTTGACTTTTTATTGGATATGTCATGAAAGTATTAGTTATTGTGTCTTTTATGCAGCTTATAGTGTTAGAGAAACCACCAACAAAAATATCTTGACTTGTTTGTATTAAATGTTACCAGTTCTATTTAAATGTATTTCACATGGCAGCTAAAAGAGTTATTTTGTCAACATGTTCTTTTTTCAATATTTATCAATGAATTTTACTTAATAATGTTTAGGGTTCCTAAATTTAGTAAAAATTTCAAATGATATGAACTTAAATTTACTTTATAATTTATTATGAATAATAATATCATAATTTTGTAAAAGTTAGCAGGCAGTAGCAGTAACATTCAAATTAGAAAATCAGAACTGATTGTAAAAACAAATATTCCCAGCATTAAGCTTGAAAATTTCATCTAACAAGCATAATTTTTAAATCAAATAAATCATAAAAATTTTTTAATAATTTAAATTTTTATTAATGAAAAAAGGTTGTACTATTTCAAATGTACTCTCACCAAAACTATCTTCATAAAGATGCAATATCAAATTAAGCGTCTGAAACTATTTTTTATAAGTTGAACATAATTTTTACTTTTATCACCCTTGATATCAGACATATTTTACTGCTTAAGATTTTTTTAGTTCTTTACACAATCCTAAGTTATTATTATTAGAAAAAAACTTTATCAATATAAAATAATATATATCATCTTGAGATTTTCAAAAAAGTCAAAACTTCCTCAGTTATCCCGAGTTTGTAGCAACCCTGTAAGTCAAGTAATTTAGTTTTTTTCTATAACAATATGTGAATCTTTTTTTAAGTTAAGGGGTCCTTCTTGATTTTTATAAGTTGACCTTATTTTATAGAGTTATATCTGAGGTATCAGACATTTCTAACCACTTAAAAAATGTTAAGGGCATGGGGGGGGGGGGGAGGGGTAAACACCCTTTTTTGGTTTTTCATCTTATTTTATATAGTTTTTACTAAGCTAAATAATGCTTTTTACAGATTTAATAAATTCAAAATAGTTTTTGAGATATAGCAGGTCAAAGTCGGAGCCAACAATAGGTTCCTTATGGGAGGCGCAAACTAAAACAGCAAAAATAGACTATTTCACTAAAAATCTATCTTCTCCTACATTTTTTGAGATAACTACTTCAAACTTTCAGGAAATGTTCCTTGGTATATTTAGAAAATTCTGTCAGAAGGAATTTTTAAAAAAATAAAAAATAAAATTTTTATATAAAAAATAAACAAAAAAAACAGTTTTTTTTTATTTTTTTGTTATAAAATTTTTATTTTTTAATTTTTTTAAATTCTGTTCCGACAGAATTTTCTAAATACTGCAAGGAACATTTCCTGAAAATTTGAGGTAGTTATCTCAAAAAACGTAGGAGAAGATAGATTTTTAGTAATTTCTAGTTATTAGCCGTTTTAGTTTGCGCCTCCCATAAGGATCCTATTGTTGATTCCGACTTTGACCGGCTATATCTCAAAAATTGTTTTGAATTTTTAAAATCTGTAAAAAGCATTTTGTAGCTTAGTAAAAACTATATAAAATAAGATCAAAAACCAAAAAAGGGTGTTTACCCCTCCCCCCCCCTATGCCCTTAAGTATTTTTTTAGATGTGAGCAATCTAAATCAGTGACTTAAGAGATTTCTAATGAAAAACGCAAAAAAAGAATATTTCACTAAAAGTCCATCTCCTCCTTCATTTTTTTATCAATCTTCTTCAAAATTTCACAGAATGTGTATAATTAAATTTAAATTCTTTAATGCATGAATTTTTTTAATTTTTGTAGATTTTTTTTTTTTTTAAACCACCTAACTTTTTGTTTTTTTTTTTCTAAAACTTTTATTTTTTAATATTTTTCAAATTCCAACATTTTAAGTCTTTTAAACTATAAAAGAAACATTTCCTTTAAGTTTGAGGTCTCTAGCTTAAAAACAAAGGAGAAAATAGATTTTTAGTGATTTTTTATATGAGAAAATTCACCCCAAAAAATTTTCAGTCCATATGTTTGTATCAAAAACTTTTTTATTAATTACAATATGTCTAGTTAAATGAGATTTTTTAATTCTATAAAAAAAGGGCTTGTAATTTGTACCTCAAGCTTTCATATACGATCCAATATTATATATTTATTCATTAAATGTTATCTACACTTCTAATTTTAAAACTTAAAAGTTGATTAATGTCATAAATTTTCATCATGTAGGTTTTTTTCTTAACTCTGATTTGAAATGTCACTAAAACAGTGAAATCTTAAAAATCACATTTTAAATTTTTGTCTTAAGATTATCAAACATTTTTAATATTATTAGGAGCATTCATTTATTTTATTGATTTGATAAATTACGAAAAACAAGCTTAAAGTTTAACAAAAGGTTCTAATGGTCAATAGTTTACTTAAAATAATAAATTGCAATTATAAGTATTCAAAGACTTATTATACCGCTGAAATTTTGTTTTTCATTAATCATTTGATCTACGCAACTAAGTTTATAAATTAAAAAAGTTAATAATTATCAGTTGATTTTTATTATTATTTTATTTATTGTTAACCAGAAAAGCAGCTAAACACTCACATTGCCCTCTGATGTTATTGTGGCAAACTCTCTTTGCATCACGTACAAAACCGGATGGTCATTTTTGCCAACTTGCACAACTTTTCTTGACTTAAACTCTTCCGCCTTGTCAGAAAACTTCTTTCCATATTGCTGTGTTGAAGTTTTCGTAAAAAGCTTGTGCAAAAAACTTTTAGAGACCACTTAGTTTAAAGTTTTGGCATTTAAGTGATTTTTAAACAAGATGAAAGATAGATTAAGTTTGTGAGAAAAATGTTTGTTTTAAAAGATAAAACTAAAATATCATGTAAAAATAAACTTACATTGAAAAATGAGTTGCAACTGAATTCTGTGAAAATTGAGTGCTTTCTGTCAATTGTGTCTCCACAAATAATCAGCATATTAGTTTAAAATCTGCATAAAAAAAGTAACTATTTTACATTCAAATATTTAAAAAAAACTATATACACATTCAAATATTTTTTTGATTTAAAAAGTTTTACTTGCAAAATACTGTTGGGTTACTTACTTGAAACAAATTTCAAATGTAGATTAGGCAATTATAATTAGTTATATCAGATGCAGTAAAAAAAGATTTATTATAAAATATAGTTTGAAGTAATAATGAAATAATAAATCAATTGTGAAAATTAATAGATTAATTAAAAAAAATCTTGTACTAAAAATAATAAATTATTCAATTTATACAAAAAGTTTATAAATCTTTTTAGTTTTAGTTTGAAAAATTGATGACAAAATTGTTTTATTCATTTGATATATTTTTAAGTTAAATCAAATTCTTAATAATTAATTTGTAATTTTTTTTTCACGTTATTCAGTGATTATTGTTCCAAGTTCAAGTTTTTTTTTTCAAAATTTCTTAAATTCAAGGTTTTTTCAGGATTCCAGGTTTTGTGGTAATCCTGTTTTATGCTTTGTAATCAATATCTAGGTGGTAGTGTGATGTAATTTATTGTATACTTTTTTATGAACTATTATCATTTCTACAGGTTGTTCATTAATTATAATAAATTAAGGCTATTAAAATTGATTTTCATGTCCAATATTTAGTAGTTTAATAATCTGTGAATAGATTTACATTGAAATGAGCTAGGAAGGAAAAGACAATTGAATTTCTTATTGAATAGGACAATAGGATCTCCTCAGTTCTATTAAAATTTAATTTCCTGAATCTTTTGTTTATTACTGCAGATTTCTACAGATAAAACACTATGAGAGTTAGGAAACTGTAAGAAAGCATAACATAACATCAGCTTAAGTTACATAATTCCAGCTGGAGTTAATAAAAATTTAAACCATTTTATTTAAACACTAGGGCAGGGGTTGGCAGCCTTATGTAACTTGCAGGCCAATTTTCCTGAGCCGCACTATTTTTAAAAATTATTTGAGGGCCCCATTGACTTTTAAGAATTTTTAATAATCAATAGAAAAATATTATTTAACATAAAATATAATAAGTTAAGCAAGCATAAATTAAAGCATTAACAAAGAGTATTTATTGAACAGGAGGCCTAACTGTAAGTTTTTATTACATTTTTTTAATTTTTGTTGTTTTTAATATGCATACTGCTTGCTGAAAAGGAGCTTTGAGCCGCAGATTTTGGTTTTGAGAATAATTAGAAACCACTTCAACTCTATTTTGTTCTATATTTTTTAAATACCTCACCACATAAACAAATTAATTAGGATGGCTTTTAAGAAATTTTTTCAAGGTTTTCTGAATTTTTTCCAGGCTATTAGAAAACACATTATTAGGTCTAATCTTAGTTTAAATTTAAGTTTAAGGCTGAAACTGTTTTAAGTAGTATAACAACATTGAAAAGATAATGTAAAGCTAGTTTATGTGTGTTTCTAAATAAAATATTTTTAATGATGACAAAATATTTTTACCAATATGTTAGATTTTTTGTGTTGAATCAAAATATTACAACCTGAAGTGTAAAACTTGTTTGAAATTATAGGTTTTTCCATGTGTCTTTTTTTTAATTTCTCAAATTTCAGGTTCTTCTAAGATTCCAGGTTTTGTGGCAACCCTGTTAAATGTATTATCAATGAAACTCTAAAACCATTTTATTCAAGTAAGGTCACTAATAGTATGGGGTTACAGTATGTACAGTTTATAAAGCATTATTTTTTTTTAAGGTAGAAAAACATCAGAAAATACTCACTCTCCCCTCTGCAACAATAAAAGTTTTCTGAAGGTCAAGCAAGTGAGTGAAAATTTATCAAAAAATTATCAAAAAAGATGGAACATTTATCAAAAAAGATAGAACAGATAAACAAAATTGATAAAAAACAAAAAAAAGTTTTTGCTGACTCAGAACTCAGAAGCTCAGCTCAGACTGATCTTTTAGTATAAAAATAAATTGTGTTTTACGAGTACATAGTATTCTTTAAACTGATCTAATTGAGCATTTTATATTCATACTCAAAATAATTATTTTAGAACATATTTTTTAAAGTATTTTGGTGAGATTTGCATAGTAAAAAGTGTTTATTTCAGTTTTTTTTTCATTTATTTTAGTTTGAATATTTTTTTTAAGTTGGCAAGATATTAATTTTTTATAAAAGATTTTTTAAAATAAATCTAAAAACATTTTACAAACTGTTGTCTTTTTCAAAACGTAAAAGACTTAACTAAAAGAGGACTAGTTAATAAATTAAGCTATTAGCTATTAGGCGATAACCGATAAGTTTTTTTCGTACACCAGGTCGAATATCTTAGACTAAACTTTTTAAGCGCTTTTTTATCGTTCATAAACAATATTGAGATACAGCCAATAGTGTCTACATTTCAGTTTGGTGTGTCATAAACAGTATTTTAGAAATATATAAGCAGTAAACAAAAAATAAACTACTTGCTTAACTTATATGTGTAATTTAAACAAATAATAAAACCCCCTTAAAAGATAAAAATAAGTTTTAGCATTTTGAAAATAAACTAGGTAACCGACAAAATTTGCTAGAATTAAAGTTTATTTTCTCGGCAAAGGAATTGTTTGCCAGTAAAATGTGTTACTTTTAATTAGAAAGATTATTTTTAACTTGAGGCTCCTAAACACAGTTGCATTACTTATGTATCAATACATATCAATTGCTATAGATTTTTGTAGTTAAGGCTATCGTCTGAGTGACTAAACTTTAACTAGTCACTAATAAAAGGTTAAAAAAGTAACACCTTGAAAGCTTAGCTAGGTTAAATAAAACTTGAACGAGGGCTCAATGGCTTTTTTTATATACATTTTTCACCAAACTTTAAAACCCATTAGTTTTAATTTCATTTTCTTAATTTTCTTAAACTTTTATTTTATTTTAAAGAACGTTTTTTCGCTTTGCATTTCACAATAATTTCCATTAAATTAGGATTTGACTTTAGTAGTGGGGCCCCTTTAAACATTAAGCGTTATTTTTTCGATTATTTTACTTGTTTTAGCTTTTCTCCAAAAATAAAAAACTTATTAAACTTAGTTTTTTATAACAGATTTTTTTTTTCTTTAAATTTTTTTATTTTAAGATGTCCCCAAAAAAAATTTTCCCAATTATTTAAGTTTATCATAGCTAGATTGCAATTATATAATAATTTTTAAATAAATTATATTTTCAATATTCTTATTTAACTAAGTTTATGTGAAGGAAATATCAATTTTTCAATTTTTTTTATTGTCCGACCTATGCAAGTTTTACATAAATTTACATTATTCGATCAATTTCTGACTTAAGTGCAATAAATTTATGTTAGACGTGCATAGGTCTTGTATAGAAAAAAGAAATTGGAAAAATTAATGTTTCCTTAATATAAAAATTAGTTAAATGAGAAAATAGAAAACAAAAATTATTTGAAAAACATTACATTTTGCAGTAAATCCATGATAAATTTGAATATTTCGGAAAATTTTTATTTGGTAATATCTTAGAAAAAAAGCAATTTCATTATAAGAAACTTAGTTTAATAAGTAAGTTAAAAAAAAATCTTATTTTATTTTAGGAGTAATACTAATTAAAGTAAAAATATTAAAAAAAAACTTTAAATTTTTAAAGGGTTCCCACTATTAAAGTCAAACCCCAATTCAATGGAAGTTATTGTGAAAAGCGAAACAAAACAGCTAGTTTTAAAATAAAAGAATGTTTTAAGTTAGCATTCAATAAATTGAAAATAATGGGTTTAAAGTTTGGTAAAAAAAGTACATAAAAAGCTATTCAAGCCAAAGTAATCCTCGACCTTTTATAATGGTACAAGTTTTTGTACAGATCAATAAACTTTTAATTGGCTTTTCCTTCAAACATCATCAAATAAATAAGATGTTTCGCGTCATTAAAAATAAAAAATAAATTTCGCCCCAAGACCAACAACAACAGTTTCCGAAACAACCTACGACTGGTTTTGTCATTATTAGGACTCATCAGGTCAGCATGGTTGTTTATTGAACAAAAACGAAAAACTCTATGAAAAATGAGCTTTAAAATATACTTTACAATATTAAATATTTTTCTAAAAAAAATTACAAAAAAGTAAAAATAATTTTTATATAATAGTATCTAACATTATACACATATAAAATATATATTAAACTCTACGTTAAAAGGTAAAGTTTCAATCTGAAACGTTTTTAAATTTCAGATTTATCAATAACTTTAGCAAATTGTTTGACTTTTTATAGGATTTAAAAACAGAAAGCTAAATAAATTTGAACTTTTGTTAAAGTATATTTAAGAATTTTAATTTTACTACCAAGTTATTTTAACTTATTAAAAATTAAGTAAAAATGACTAAAAGCTATAATATCAAATAAAATAATAATAAATAAATCTATAACATTGAAAAATATAACAAAAAATAATCAAAATTAAGCTAAAATACTTAAAAAAATAGTAAATAAAGCTACATCCAATAAAAACAAAAGAAAAGAAAGAAAAAAAACTTTTGCATAAACTAAATAAAAAGTATAAAATGTAACTATAAGTTAAAACTAGCAGTTTTTATAAATTTGAACAAACTTCTAAATATAGGAGTTTAACTAAACAAAAATAATAATGTAAACAACCACAAAAAACAATAAAATAGTAAATAAGATTTTTCTTTGAATAATAAATAAGATAAAAAACGATAATAATCATAAAATAAATCAACCTATTAATTGTTTTAAGTTTTGTCAGTAATTTCAGTTTATGACTAATTAAACTTTCTTTGTTTTCTGGCAAAAAATGTTTAGAGGTTAATAATTTTATTTGCACAGATAAAAAGTAAACTTTCAAATGAAGTTGTTTACCAATACCCTAACAAACTACAAACAGAAATATAAAAAAATATAATAACTTTCTACAAGTAGACTGGACCATTGCTATTAAAACCCAAGTAAAATACTCAAAAAAATATATAAACCTACTTAAATGAAAAATTAATACTAATCTACCGTTTATAAATAAACAATAATCAAGTTCCTTATGTAAACTCTATTGAATTAGTTGATCATTTAGTTCAACCTAGAACACAACAAACACTTAATAAAGCTGTTTTTGTGTTTTATCAAGTTAAACTTATTTTTGATCAACAAATTAACGTTTTAACTGTTTGTCATTTTAAGATTTGTATGCTTTTAGAAAAAATCCTTTTTTTTTTGTATCTAACTCGCGTATCGTATATAATTCGAAAAATAAAGAGCTCTGAGTACTGAACAAGTGTTTGCTTATTTTTAACTTAAAACATAATTTTCAGTTTTTGTGTAGAGATTTATTTTAAAACCAAAATCTATCACCCACAATTAGGTATAATTTAATGTTTTTTAGTTGAAACAAATTGGTAAACATTGTTTAAGAAATATTGTAAAAACAAAACTATATAACAGCGAAAGGCAATAATTTACTAATTCCTATTTTCGTAAGGTTTTTCTTGAGCACATTTATTTAAAACCTTTATTAACCGACGCTTTTAAACTGTAATAAACATTAGAATTTTTTGTAATCTTTCTAACAATATTAAATAATTTTATCAAATTTTTTTAGAAATTTTACATGACTTCATTTAGACTTATTTCTTATTATATTTCTAAAATAACTTAATTAAAATTTTAACACTTTTGATATAGTTATAAACTGTTTTAAGTTAAAGTTAAATTAAATATTTAAACTATTAAAGTATGAGATTTCTGAAATATATTACTGTTAAAATATTTTAAATATCATATTTAATTTTCAAGTTTTTATTTAAATTATTTCAGAACTTAAGTTAGGATCAAATATAATTTTTAGTAGACTATCATAACAGTATGAAAAATATTAAAATATAGACACCTTGAAAATTATTTTCCACAAGGTGAAAGTGACATTATAATATATAGCTGAATTTATTTTTTATTCATATAAAATTAATTTCTTTTAAATGGTAACGAGACTCTGACAAAAACTAAACTTTACTTAAGAACATTTCAATAAAAATTATTAAGTTGAGTATTACTTTCTACAACATCATTCGATAATACATATTCAAGAGAAAATTCTACAAATTACTAACATTAAAACACCATTCAATATGCTTCACTTTGTAGTTGACATTTTTAAAACTTTTTACAAAAAAAGCAAATTGTTACTTGATTTATTTCTGGTAAATTTAGTTTAAGTACATTTTCAAAGCATCTAAGTAAAATATTTTAAAAATGAAAACAATCCACCTGTTTTAAAACCAACTTGCTGATCCACTACTTTGTCGACGTTGATATAAAAGTATTTGTTCAGTCATTTAATTGTTAGCTTAGTGTATATACTGAAAATTCGTATTAAGTGTAATAATACTTAAAATTCTAAGTAATTAAACTGTGTAATTTCAATATTTAACACTTTAGTTTTGGAGTGCTGATAATTTAAAGAAATTATCAAGGGAAGTTTAGTTTAGAAAAAATATCTGTACTAATTGTTCTAAAAGAGGTCTAGGTTGGGTCGAAATATGTCAAAAAAATCTTCAGAATTTTACAGTAAATGTTCTGAAGTTTGAAGTAAAGGGCAAGTAGAGGACATATGTAAAGTGTACGGGAAACCCAAAATTTAACTAGATACTTGTAATAGATAAAAACTAAAACTACTACTGCAGCCACGTATTTTTTTTAAATTCTGCCTGGAACCACAAAATGCCTGCCGACCTCTGTTTCAAGCTTTATAATTGCTAGTAGTTTTATAACTTTGTTATCAACACCTTATACTAATAACAGTTTTTATTGAATTTAATTCAAATTCTAAAATGTAATGTCGTTTCTAAATTAAATATGTATTTATAATATTACTTACAAAAACAGTTTTTTTTTTATATTTTCCAATGTATTTTTCTTTTTTAGATTTTAAATTACTAATTAATAAATTATTATCGGATTCTTTTTGTGTAAAAAAGTAAGTTTTTTAACAGCTTTTAAATTCCGTTTTTATTTTTTGAAGATAATAATAAATCTGCTACGTTTGTAATTTTGTTTTGTTTTAAATATGTATAATTAGACTAGAATATTGTGTGCAACTTATTATTTTCGAAGCTTCTACTACTAGTATTCTAAATTAGTTGTTTTATGAAAACATTAGTAAAATCCTCTGAGAAATATAAAAGAAAAGTAAAACAGTTATTTCTATAATGGTCTTAAGATACTGGTAACCTTCTTGTCAAAAAAATGTACTTGAAGTTTCGTATTTTGATTTTTTATTTTATTTACTGGATATTTTAAGTTTTGTTTTCTAGGCTTATTACTAAGCTTTTGTTATTTGATTATTTAAAATGCTTAACTGTGCATAGACTATAAAACAGGCAAAAAATTAGCTTAAATATTTTAACGAAGCTACTTAAAGTTTATTTCGAATAAAATTAAAAAGAAGGTCTAACTAAATACATGGTATGTAGGGTAACATTTTTAATAACTATTTGATACAAGTTTTATAAATTATATAAAAGTTTTAAAACTGCAAAACTTGTTTTTGTTTTAATATAAACCTACCAATTAGTATGTTACCAGGTTAAACTTTCCTTATCTAAACATTGGTAGAATATACGCAGAATCACTAATAATCTAATCCGTTTTATCGTTTTTACGTTAGTTAATTAAATTTTTAAGATAAGTTTTTGACTCCCGTTCACATGTTTATTTTCATAGAATTGCTTCAAAAACAAGTTTAATATAAAAGTTCACTACCATATACTCATTTGTTTTATTTAAAGCTAGCTTTAAACTGCATTTAGTAAATGATATGTTATATTTTGTATATTTATTCTTGTTTTATAATTACTATGATAAATACTTATTTCATACCAAAAACTTGTATTTTTTACATTTTTGTTTAAATTTACAAGATTTTGTGTTTTTAGTATTTAAGAGTGGTTACACTTAATATCAACAAAATTAAGCATATTTATTTATTTTAAAAATACTTCTAGTAAAAGTGTCTATAAAAATGTAATGTAGTCTTAGTTTTAGTTATTTCAAGTTTCTCATACACAATTCATTTAAAATAAGTTGTGCGAATGCAAATATGCATTAAAAAATTGACTATCATTAACATTTTTAAAAATGATTAAGAAACTCATCTGAACTATAAACATTTTTAAACGTTAAAGTTTCACGAAAGTTGCACTGAGTTTACAATAAAAAACAGAAACTTTAAAATAAACCAAACTGATGAGCAATTTGTTAACTTTTGTGGTTATTTTGATATTTGCGAGGCTAGCATGCGCTTTAAAATGTGATGAGAAGTTTGACGAGGAAGGAAAATTGTTTGAATTGAAAGATTTTTTAGAATTTAACGAGTATTCAATAACAGTCGAAATTGGTTTGTTTCATTTGTATAGAAATTAATAAACCATCCTTTTTATAACCTGAGACAGGCATACTTATTTTTTATGTATGAATAAAACTATTTGTGTACTAATTGAGCTTAAATTGTTAAAAAAAACAGTTTATGTGTACTTTAAGTTATTCAACTTTTGCTGCCCAAGTGGAATAATAATACAATATTATTATTTGTAAAATATTAATGGTAAAAATTTAAAGTTGTATAGAAAAAAGCTATGTTTAAACAAAACAAAATTTACTTAAAAAACAAAGTCACTAGTTATCGTACGTAGATATTATTTTATTCATTATCAAAACGACTTTAATAACTTTGGTGTTTTTCAAAGGCTCTTTAAAACAAGGAAGCAAACCATATTTGTGTTCGGTAAAAAACTGTAGTGAAAATTAAACATAGTAGCCTTATTCTTAAGCATAGTTACTTTTATCAGTGAATCGATTTGAACAAATAAATTTATAGGAGGCAAAGGGTACAATGCGACTGAGACTTATTCCGTGACAGAAACTTTCGACAGAAAAAACAATATAAAAGACATAAAATGCAATAGCTTAAGGAGAAAAGTAAAAAATTTTTACGACACTTCGCCCATTTCTGACGAAAACAATCAAACAACAATCATAAGCTACAATTCTAAACGTCGATACGACTTAAGAGGTGATCTAAATAAATTTCACTAATTAAACACTTTTTTCTGTAGCCTTTTTTTATAAAAAAAAGAAGTTTTTTCTAATAGCTTCATAATTTTATTATAAAAAATAAAAGTTAAAATATGTCATTTATTTATACTTAGTTTTACTACATAACTTAAAAAGTACAAAATGTGTTATGTTTCATCTTTAATTTAGTACTAACCAATACAAAAAGACTTTGTTGTCAGTTTTTGGCTACGTTTTAAAACTAACAGATAAAGACAGCAATGAAGTCTGCAACATAGAATACATAAACTATAATGACTCAACAATTTTTCACCATAACTTTTCTTTGAACAATGTTGATTCTCCCGAAGGATTTTTTCTTAGCAAAAGGTTTCGTGCAATATATGTGAGTTTTAACTTTTATAAACTAGTTTTGTGTTCATAATTGAGATTGTTTGATGTATTTGTATACAGTTAATTTATACACTTGTAGGTATTAACTACTAGAATGCTGTTGTATTATAAAGCGCTAATCAGCTCAAGAAAAGAGACTGTTTAAATTATGTTAACCTCAACTACCTAATTATGAATTCTCCTAAATTTCTTCCTAAATCGAACGCGCAAAAATTTGTTTTGACAGCAAAAAAACTATATCAAACTTTAAAAGGTCATTACACTGAATATAATTGTTAAATATTATTACAGAAAGTTGAAGAGACAAAACTGTATTTTGAAGATTATAAGGATTATAGTCATATTGTTGATTATAGAGATTTTCCAATTGATATAAGAACAGCGCATTATGAAAGCTGTTTTATTTTTGACGATGGCAAGATCAAGTATGAAACAGACGTTGAGTTCGAGTTGGAAGACGTTTCATTGGCAAAAATTAAGTTAAACGTAAGTGCGAATACCAGCACAAGAAAAACTTTCAATATAAGCTTTTTCTTTAACACAATTGCATTTTAAAAAAACAACGTATTGTGTTTAAAAAAAATATGTTGTTTGTAGGTTACTTTTGAAAACGGAGGTAATAAACTTCTTTACTATCATGTTAAAGGATTTAAAAGCAACTTTCAACAAGTTGAAGAACCTTACAAAACGATTTGCAAAGGTAGGAATTTAGATAAACAAACGATTATTTTTAATGTGGTTTGTACTATCTTTTCCATTTTTTTCAGTTTATCGAAGTAAGGTTTGTTCTTATTAATCCCTAAAACGTAAAAAAACATCAAAATAAAAAATTAATTTGATAAAACTTGGCTGTCTTTTTTTTTTTTTTGTAAAAACTAAATAATATTTTAAAACACAACGAACTAGTTTTTTTTTCATTAATTTTTCTGTATTCCAGCAAAGCCCAGTTTTAATTCTTTTGTAAATTAACTAACTTGTTAAATGTGAAGTATAGATACAACAAAAACTATGTTACCTACCAAGAAACAAATAATAAAAACAAGTAAATAATCATTTTAAACTTTACGAGTACCTGGTAGCTTTTTTATTTCAAGGGAGAAAAGAAAACGACAAGCCCAACTTCACACTCTCTAATCCGAATGGACAAGTTTTGCACTTGTTATCAGTTGAAACTTCCGATAACAAAAATGCTTTGAAGCCGTCATTGACCACAGATGTTTATTTTGACTTCGCGAGAAACTTGATCAAATACAACGTCGGCTACAACACTGAATAGTGAGTTCAAGTTGTAGTGAACAGTGAGTTCGCTTTTATGAATCGGCTATTTTTAATTAAAAATTGTCATTTTTCAGTATCATTGACTCGCTAAACGAAGAAGCCTACAAATTTTCAGATGGAGGGTGTGAAGTACTAAGCTTCACAGAACAGTTTCTGCAAGATGAAATACTTTCAAAAAACACTTTAGTTAGTTTAAAGTATATTACAAAAGTTGTAAATGCATAATTCCAGTTAACTATACAAAACTAAATGAATAAAAAGTATTATTTTAGGCCTTAATATCAACTTTTTCTTTCCTATTTACGTTTTTAAAAAGTAGATCAATTAAATAAATGTATAACATCAATTTAAAAAAAGTAACATAAAATTTGTTAGAAAAATATGAATTTAGGTTAAAATTAAACCTACCGTAAGTAGATAAAATTCTAAGAAAACTTGTATCTAACAACTTAAAATTTTTTAAGTTTTTTAAAAACAAAAGTTTATGTCTATAGCAGGGGTTGGCAAACTACGGCCCGCGGGCTAAAATCTGCGGCCTGCAAGTTACTTTTTAGCTAAATTATACCTTTTTGGAAACACTACAAATAATTTTTTTTTTTTTGAAAAAGCTTTAAATTAAACTAACAATTTAACATTAACTTATTACTAGTGCTATGATCCTGCTTGTGTTATTCTTGGTTTAAAATATTATTTTTATTTTGTCACTACAAACATTTTTTGATAACTGCGGCCCACAATAAGATTTTTTTTGTATAATTCGCAAGCATCTTATTTTATAAAAATTGGCCTGTGACTCATAAAAGGTTGTCGACCGCTGATTTATGGTTAACATTTTTTGTAAAATTATAACCATTACACACAAAGCTTTCGAGTCATGGAATGAAAGAACTGCTCTCATTTGAAAAGTACAAGTACGCGAACCTTCACAAGTTGCACCCGAAAGGCAGTATCGTGGAACATTACTACATCCATGAGTACAGTAACGAACAGGTGAGATAAATGTTTTAAAAAGTTCTTTATAGCTTTATTTTAAAAGAAATCGTCAAAAATACTTATTTATCAAAACTTTAGTTGAATGAGTATAAAAATTAATTTAGTCAGCTAAATTTTGAAACATTGGTTTTTTTTTTTTTTTTTGGGACACTTAATTTTGAAACTTAAGTTAAATGATAAATACATACAAACACGATAGTTTTGTCTGCCGTTAAGAACTGATTATTTTAAATGTTATATAAATTGAAATATTAATCGATTATAGTAAAGAAGTATTGCAATTAAACTATAAAAAATATATAAAAACTTCATATATAATTAAGTCCTTGTATTATTTTTTTGTTGATTAAATCTTACCTTAGTTCTATAAAACGTTTAGCATCATTTTAATCGTATAATTTTGTTTAAAGACTTAAATTTGTATCAACTAATTTTTTTAGTATTTTTCTAGAACAAAACAGTGGTTAATACTTTGACGATAAGACAAGATTTAAACACTTTAGAATATGTTCCAACAGAAATTGAAAACAAATATTTTACCAGTGGTGAGGTAAGTAGTAATGTACTATTTTTGTAATATATAATCCTTTTGACTTTTAATATTCATTTTTGTTTCTATTTAAAAGTTTACATGTTTTCAAAATATTTTTTTTAACATTGATGGTTTTAAATACACAAAGTTTAAAAGTCTTACAATAGTTAAACTAGATATAAAGAGTTTCTTCTACTTCTATAGCACGAAACGACGTTTGTCCACTATTACTTTGATTCTTTTAGTTTAAATATTTAAGTTGTACCACCTTTTAAATGCATAATTTTTTTTAGAATTACCAAATTACCAAAGTGTACACAGAATTTCTGAGTAGAGTTAATAGCAGAAAACATTTTGATGTTTCTCCGTGTTACACAAATAAACCTATAAAAATATATCAGATAGAATTTAATAATATTTCACAAAACCATTTGGAAGAAATAAGTGCGAGATTTAACGTGTTTACAGGTAGTTAAGTTGTTTAAAAACAAATATATATGTATATACGTATTAGCAAGTTTAATAAAAACATTATAACAATTATTTACAGCAGTTTGTAGAAAAATTGAGTTAAAATAGTGGATGTATTATAGTTATAGTTCATATCAAAGTATAACTACGTATATTTTTTTAATCAAGATATTCTAGTAAAGTCATATTTAACAGTTAGTAAGCTAGACAATGACTGATATTTTTTCATACAATCTTAATAAAGAAATTTAGCGTTAATATTTTTTGGGGCTTAACGCAAAATTTTTTAAGCAAGTGAACTAAAACTTTTTAGATGGTCTTTTGAACAAAATAACGAGCAAAGTTTCCGTTTCTCAACTGAGAATTGGCAATGACGTGAAACATTACGTAACAAACAGCAGTTTGTACGTCACTTTTTCAGTTTACCCCCAGCTCAAAACAACACCGCGGAGTTCTGCAACAAGTAGTTTTTTTTATTTATAACTTAGCTGCGGTTGTTTAACTTTTAGTAATAGATAAATTGGTGTGCAACCAGTATAAAAACATGATAACAATTTTATGATAAACTTATGACTTGTATGCTTATTATCAGTTATTTTTGAGATAATTTCCACACGTAACACTCATTTAAACCGATTTATGATAAACTCGGTTAAACTAGACTATGAAGTATCAAACAATCACGTACTTGAAAGTTTAAAACAGTTTATACTTACGTAACATGTTAAACAACATGTATCTAATTTTAGCTAAAGCTGGGAAAAATATTTTGTTATCGGAAGCAGATGTGGCAAGCAAAATAGGCGAACTGATAAACAGTGGAAGTTTTACTGTCCTTTTTCACCTTATTAACGAAACGGTTTGTAATACTTTTTTCCTACATTTTTGAATTTGTTGAGACAATTTATTGCTGAGTGTAGGAAAAATAATGTATAAATACTTTTATTTTCGAAACATAAAATATGTACTGCAGAGTACTTGATTATTAAAATATACTTATACGAAAACTACTTGAACTTCAAAGCAAAACCAAGGAAATTAAAAAATTAAATAATTTATTTTTTAGAATATTCAGGTAAAAGCGTCCAGGTTGCGCAATAGCTTATTTTCGAAGAGCTGTAACGAAGAAATTTAAAGTGGTTTCACAAACTTAAAAGAAATACCCAAAACACAAACCGTACATAAACAAAGAGAACAACTTTACCAATAAACTCTTAAAAATCCCAAAAACATCACGAAACAGTTTCTACACACTCAATTTTTCTTGTTGTGTTCGTAATTTAAAATCTTTTTCAGCTTATTATTTTTTCTTAGGAGAAAATTTTTTATCTCGAAGAAGTTTTCAAATCAAGCTAAGTAATGATTCATTGATGATTGACAAATTTTTATGAGTCGATCATGATAGTTTGTACTTGAAATGTTAAATGTGTTAGTGTGATTTTAGAAGCACATCAAGTAAATGTTTTAAAAACATTTAGGCTAAAAGTAAGTCAGCAGTATTTATCTTGAAAAGTTTTTCTGTATGTTTTATTTAAAAACTATAAATGTACAAAACTATAAAAAGTTTATTCAAAATTATAAAAATACAAACGATTATTAAACATTTTTATTACTAAACTCATTAAACTTTACAAACTTATATTTTATTTGAAATTTTTATGTTTACTAATAAATTATCTTTTAACATGTATTTTTAAAAACTATTCTTTTAAATATGTTTTAATCCCTTTAATATTTGATGTACACACAGTTATAAGCAGTTATAAGTGATTACAGATATATATTTTTTGTCTACTTGTTTATAATTAAAGTATTTGAAATAAAAGTTTTCTTAACTTTGTGTTGTAAATTTAAATATATATAATACATTTTGACCTGTCAAAACGATTAATGGTTTGTTACTTTGACTTTTACTAAAAAATATATATCTTTGTTAGAATATACTGTTTACTATCTAGTGTCTAAAGAAAAGTGAGTCATAACTTATACACTAATATAACTATAACATATAAAACTAAAAGTCATAACACTTTTTAATAAATAAGCTGTACGTTTTCCTTATGTAATTTTTTTTTTGATATAAAAGTGTGTTTTTCAATTGTATTTGCATACGATAGTATGACAAACAATTTAGAGAATTTGAATGGTATATCTATTTTTAAGAGTTTATTTATAGATTTACTTAATAAAAACAACAAATGGGAAGAATTATAATAATGTCAAATAATAACAAATAGGTTAAGTTGGCAATTTAGTTAAATTTGGCTTTTTAAGATTGTTGTCGTTTTAATTTAAATATTTATAAACATTCAAAGTAAATTAAATAAGAATGAAGTTTTTTTTTTGAGGAAATGAATTCAAGTTTAAATAAAAGGAAACTTATATAAATCAAACATAATAAAGCTTTTTAGAAGTACAACTATTAAAAAACCTAATAACTTTGGTTTCATTTATTGATGGAAACTAAATTTGAAAAAAATTAAGTTTTAATTTTTTAAAGTTTTATAGATTTATACCAAAGTCACAATCTAATCAAAGCTTTTGATATAGTTATAAACTATTTTAAATTTAAGTTTAGTTAGATTGATTGATATTGATTGAAAGATTGATATTTCTGGAAATTATTACAGTTGAAGTATTTTTAATATCATATTTAATTTTTTTATTTTTATTTAAAATATTTCAGAACTTAATTAAAGATCAAATAAAAAATACAAGAAGACCAAATATAATCATAATGGTATAATCAATACTAAAATACAGACACTTTTAGAAAATTCTTTTCCACAAGGTAAAAGCGACATTATATTATATGGCTGATTACATTATCATTCATATGAAACAATTTTTTATGGTAACGAGAATGTAACAAAAACTCAACTTTACTTATGAACAATTCAATAAAAAAAATTTAAGTTAAGTATCACTTTCTACAAGATCATTCAATATTACATATTCAACAGACAATTTCACAAATTACTAACGTTAAAAAGCAATTCAAGATTCTCCACTTTATAGTTGACATTTAAAAAAAATTTCACAAGCAAACTATTACTTGATTTATTTTTGGTAAATTTAGTTTAAGTACGTTTTCAAAGCATCTAAGTAAAATATTTTGATAACGAAAACAAACCAACTGTTTTAAAATCAACTTGATGATCCACCACTTCGTTTATATAAAAATATTTGTCCACTCATTTAATTGTTAGCTTAGTGTATATACTGAAAGTTCGTATTAAGTGTAATAATACTTAAACTTCTAAGTAATAAAACTGTGTAATTTTGATAATTAACAATTTTGTTCAGGAATGTTGATAATTTAAAGAAATTACCAAGGGAAATTTAGTTTAAGAAAGTATCTGTACTAATTATTCTAAAAGAATAAGATCTAGGTTGGGTCGAAACATGAACAAAAAAATTTCAGAATTTTACAGTAAATGTTCTGAAGTTTGAAGTGAAGGGCAAGTAGAGGCCATCAGTAATTTACGGGGAAACCAAAAGTTTAACTAAATACTTGTGATAAGTAAAATTAAAACTACAACTGCGGCCACGTATATATTTTTTTGTATTAAATTCTGCCTTGAACCACTAAATGACTGCCGACCTCTGTTTCAGGCTTTAAAATTGCGTTTAGTTTTATAGTTTTATTGTTAAAACTTTATACTGATAACAGTTTAAATTTAATTTAATTCACTTTCTAAAGGTAATGTCGTTTCTAAATTCAATATGTATTTATAATATTACTTAAAAAAACAGTTTTTTTTTCTATTTTCCAATGTATTTTGATTTTTTAGATTTTATAAATTTAAAACCTTACTAAGATATATCTGATTTCTTTTTGTGTAAAATTAATAAGTGTTTTAAAAAATTTTAAATTACGTTTTCACTTTTTGGAAGATAATAATAATTTGACTACGTTTTTGATTTTTTTTTGTGTTTTAAACATATATAATTAGACTAAACTTTTTTTTTTTTTTTTTCGAAACCTCTAATACTATTATTCAAAATTATTAGTTTTGTGAAAACATAGGTAAAGCCACTAAGAAATTAAGAAAAATAAATAACACAGATTGTGTTATAATTATAAGATACTGGTGACCTTTTTGTCCAAAAAAATGTATTTGAAGTTTCGTATTTTAATTTTTTGATTTTATTTAATGGACATTTTAAGCTTTGTTTCTTAATTTTGTAATTAAGCTTTTGTTATTTAAAATGCTCAACCGTACATAGATTTAAATAATCAAAAAACTAGCTTACATATTTTAACGAAGCTACTTAAAGCTTATTTCAGTTTAGATTAAAACGAAGGTCTAAATTCATAGGATGTAGTAAAATATTTTCAATAAGTATTCTATGCAAGTTTTATAACTTATATATGATTTTGTATATAAAAGTTAACTT
The DNA here is from genome assembly GCF_965202585.1 of Thalia democratica. Taxonomy (NCBI): domain Eukaryota; kingdom Metazoa; phylum Chordata; class Thaliacea; order Salpida; family Salpidae; genus Thalia; species Thalia democratica. The sequence goes on from NC_139165.1 coordinate 89,767,314, forward strand.
ATATGTATAAAACGTAAGTTTAACTTATATACAAATTTTAAAACTGCAAAACTTGTTATTGTTTTTATATAAACCTACCAATTAGTACTTTACCAGTTTAAACTTTTTTTATCTAAACGTTGGTAGAATATACGCAGAATTATCAATAATCTAATCCGTTTTATCGTTTTTACGTTAGTTAATTAAACTTTTAAGATAAGTTTTTGACTCCCGTTCACATGTTTATTTTCATAGAATTGCTTCAAAAACAAGTTTAATATAAAAGTTCACTACCATATACTCATTTGTTTTATTTAAAGCTAGCTTTAAACTGCATTTAGTATATAATATGTTATAGTTTGTGTATTTCTTCTTGTTTTATAATTTTTATGATAAATAGTTATTTCATACCAAAAACTTGTATATTTTACATTTTTATTTAAATTTAAAAGATTTTGTGTTTTAAGTATTTAAGAGTGGTTAGGTTACACTTAATATCAACAAAATTAAGCATATATCTTTATTTATTTTGAAACAAATTTTAAAATACTTCTAGTAAAAGTCTCTATAAAAATTTAATACAGTCTTAGTTTTAGTCACTCGAAATTTCTCATACACAATTCCTTTAAATAAGTTGTGCCAATACAAATTTGCATCAAAAAACTTATTATCATTAATATTTTAAACATTATTAAGATACTTATATAAATTATAAACTTTTTTACAACGTTCAAGTTTCACGAAAGTTACACTAAGTTTACAACAGAAAACAGAAAATTTAAAATAAACCAAACTGATGAACTCTTTGTTAGCTTTCGCGTTTATTTTGATATTTGCTGGGCTAGCGTGTGCATTGAAGTGTGACGAGAAGTTTGAGGAGGATGGGAAGTTGTATGAATTGAAAGAATTGTTAGAATACAACGAGTATTCAATAATAGTCGAAATTGGTTTGTTTCATTTGTATAAAAGTTAATAAACCAATTTTTTTATAATCTGAGTCAGGCATACTTATTTTTTTGTATGTATAAGACTATTTATGTACTAGTTAAGCTTGAATAATAAAAAACAACAAATTATGTGTACTTTAAATTATTCAACTTTTGCTGCCTAAGTGGAAAAATAATACAATACTCTTATTTGTAAAATATTTAATGGTTAATATTTAAAATTGTATAGAATAACCATGATTTTTTTTAGATATCAAAAAACACAAGCTATGTTTAACCAAAACAAAATTTTCTTAAAAAACAAAGTCAATAGTTATCATACGTAGATATTATTTTATTTTCATTATCAAAACGACTTTAATAACTTTGGTGCTTTTCAAAGGCTCTTTCAAGCAAGGAAGCAAGCCTTATTTGTGTTCGGTAAAAAACTGCAGTGAAAATTAAACATAGTAGCCTTATTCTTAAGCAAAATTACTTTTATCAGTGATTCTGTTTGAACAAATAAATTTATAGGAGGCAAAGGGTACAATGCGACTGAGGCTTATTCCGTGACAGAAACTCTCGACAGAAAAAACAATATAAAAGACATAAAATGCAATAAATTAACAAGAAAAGTAAAAGGTTTTTACGACACTTCGCCCATTTCTGACGAAAACAAACAAACAACAATCATAAGCTACAATTCTAAACGTCGATACGACTTAAGAGGTGAACTATATAAATTTTACTAATTAAACACATACATCTGGAGCCTTTTTTTATAAAAAAAAAACTGAAATGTTTTCTAGTAACTTCATAATTTTATTATAAAAAATTAAAAGTTAAAATATGTTATTCATTTAGACTTAGTTTTACAACATAACTTAAAAAGTTCAAAATGTATTATGTTTCATCCTTAACTTAGTACTAACCAATACAAAAAGACTTTGTTATTAGTTTTTGGCTACATTTCAAAAACTAACAGATAAGGACAGCAATGAAGTCTGCAACATAGAATACATAAACTATAATGATTCTACAATTTTCCACCATAATTTATCTTTAAACCATGTTGATTCTCCCAAAGGATTTTTTCTCAACAAAAGGTTTTGTGCGATATATGTGATTTTTTACTTTTATAAACTAGTTCTGTGTTCATAATTGAGATTGTTTAACTTATTTGTATATAGTTAATTTTTCTACACTTGTAGGTATTAACTACTAGAATGCTGTTGTATTATAAAGCGCTAATCAGCTCAAGAAAAGAGACTGTTTAAATTATTTTAACCTCAACTACCTAATTATGAATTCTTTGTTTTTTATACTTCGAACTCGCAAAAATTTGTTTTGGCAGTAAAAAAAACTATATCAAACTTTAAAAGGTCAGTACACTGAACATAACTGTTATTTAAAATTACAGAAAGTTGAAGAGAAAAAACTGTATTTTGAAGATTATAAGGATTATAGTCATATTGTTGATTATAGAGATTTTCCAATTGATGTAAGAACAGCGCATTATGAAAGCTGTTTTCTTTTTGACGATGGCAAGATCAAGTATGAAACAGACGTTGAGTTCGAGTTGGAAGACGTTTCATTGGCAAAAATTAAGTTAAACGTAAGTGCGAATACCAGCACAAGAAAAACTTTCAATATAAGTTTTTTTATTAAATACAATCGCATTTTAATAAAACTAAGTATTGTGTTTTAGAAAAAATATGTTGTTTGTAGGTTACTTTTGAAAACGGAGGTAATAAACTTTTTTACTATCATGTTAAAGGATTCAAAAGCAACTTTCAACAAGTTGAAGAACCTTACAAAACGATTTGCAAAGGTAGGAATTTAGATAAACAAACAATTATTATTAATGTGGTTTGTACTATCTTTTTTATTTTTTCAGTTTATCGAAGTATTTCTTGTGCTAATTAATCGCTAAAACATAAAAAAAAACTACAAAAAAATGATAAAACTTAGCTATTCCATTTTTTTTGTAAAAACTAAATAGTATTTTAAAACATCTTAGCAACAATATGATACGAATCAGTTTTTTTATTATTAATTTTTCTGCATTCCAGCAAAGCCCAGTTTTAACTCACTTTGTAAATTAACTAACTTGTTTAATGTAAAGTACAGATACAACAAAAACTAAGTTGTCTACCAAGAAACAAGTAAGAAAAACAAGTAAATAAGCATTTTAAATTTTATGAGTACCTGGCAGTTTTTTTTTATTTCAAGGGAGAAAAGAAAACGACAAGCCCAACATCACGTTCCCTAATCCGAATGGACAAGTTTTGCACTTGTTATCAGTTGAAACTTCCGATAACGAAAATGTTTTGAAGCCGTCGTTGACCACAGATGTTTATTTTGACTTCGCGAGAAACTTGATCAAATACAACTTCGGTTACAATACTGAGTAGTGAGTTTAATTTGTAGTGAACAGTGAGTGCGTTTTTTTGAATTGGCTAGTTTTAATAAAAAATTGTCATTTTTCAGTATCATTGACTCACTTCGCGGAGAAGCCTACAAATCTTCAGATGGAGGGTGTGAAGTACTAAGCTACACAGAACAGTTTCTGCAGGACGAAATACTTTTGAAAACCACTTTAGTTAGTTTAAAGTATATTATAAAAGTTGCAAATGCATAATTCCAGTTAACTATACAAAACTAAATGAATAAAAAGTATTGTTTAAGGCTTTATATCAACCTTTTCTTTCCTATTGACGTTTTTAAAAAGTAGATCAATTAAATAAATGTATAACATCAACTTTAAAAAGGTAATAAAAATTATTTTAGAAAAGTTTTAATTAAGATTTAATTCCAACCTACCGTAAGCATAAACATTCTAAAAAGACTTGTTTCAAACAACTTTAAATTTTTTAAGTGTTTTAAAAACAAAAGTTTATGTGTATAGCAGGGGTCGGCAAACTACGGCCCGCAGGCTAAAACCTGCGGCCTCCGACGTACTTTTTAGCTGAAAATATACCTTTTTAATAAAAATATAAATAAAAGTTTTCTTCGTAAAAGCATTAAATTAAACTAACAATTTAACATTAACTTATCACTAATACTATACTCCTGCTTATTTTAGTCTCGGTTTAAATTAGTATTTTCATTTTGTCACTACAAACATTTTGAAATAACTGCGGCCCGCAAACGGCTTTTTTTTTGTATAATTCAAAAGCAATTTTTTTAATAAAAATTGGCCCGTGACTAATAAAAGGTTGTCGACCGCTGATTTATAGTTAACATTTTTTGTAAATTTATAACCATTACACACAAAGCTTTCGAGTCATGGAATGAAAGAGTTGCTCTCGTTTGAAAAGTACAAGTACGCGAATCTTCACAAGTTGCATGTGAGGGGCAGTATTGTGGAACATTACTACATCCATGAGTACAGTAACGACCGGGTGAGATAAATGTTTTAAGAAAGATCTTTATACCTTTATTTTAAAAAGAAATCGTCAAAAAAAAAGTTATTTATCAAAACTTTAGTTGAGTGAATATAAAAATTATTTAAGTAAGTTAAATTTTGAAATGTAAGTCAATTGGTTTTCTATCGATATACTTAGTTTTAAAACTTGAGTTAAATGATAAATACCTAAAAATACGCTAGTTTTGTCTGTCTTTATAAAAGTTGATTATTTTTAAATGTTATATAACTTGAAATATTAAACCATTAAAGTAAATAAGTATTGTAATTAAACTATAGAAAATATAAAATTTTTATTTATAATTAAGTCCTTGTATTAGTTCTTTGGTTGATCAAATCTTACCATAGTTCTATAAAACGTTTAGTATCATTTCAATCGTATAATTTAGTTTGAAGTTTTTGGTATATATCAATTAATGTTTTTAGTATTTTTCTAGAACGAAACAGTGATCAATACTTTGACGATAAGACAAGATTTAAACACTTTAGAATATGTTCCAATAGAAATTGAACACAAATATTTTACCAATGGTAAAGTGAGTAGTGATGTACTATTTTTGTAATATATAATCCTTTTAATTTAAAATATAAATTTTTTGTTTCTATTTAAAAGTTTACATGCTTTAAAAATATTTTTTTTCAATATTGATGGTTTTAAATACACAAAGTTTAAAAGACTTACAATAGTTAAACTAGATATTAGATAGAGCTTCTTGTATTTACATAAAACAAAACGTTTGTTTACTATTACTTAATTTACTTTAATTTAAAAATCTAAGTTGTAGCAACTTTTTAAATGCATGTTTTTTTTTAGAATTACCAAATTACCAAAGTGTACATAGATTTTCTGAATAGAGTTAATAGCAGAAAAAATTTTGATGTTTCTCCGTGTTACACGAACAAACCGTTAAAAGTATACCAGATAAAATTTGATAACATTTCACGAAACCATTTGGAAGAAATAAGTGCGAGATTTAACGTGTTTACAGGTAGTTAAGTTGTTTAAAAACAAATATATATGTTTATACGTATTAGCAAGTTTAATAAAAACATAAATTATTTACAGCAGTTTGTAGAAAATTGAGTTAAAATAGTGGATGTATTCTAGTTATAGTTAATATCAAAGTATAACTACGTATATTTTTTTATGAAGATATTCTAGTAAAGACCTATTTAACAGTTAGTAAACTAGACAATGACTGATATTTTTTTATACAATCTTAATAAAGAAATTTAGCGTTAATATTTTTTGGGGCTTAACGCAAAATTTTTTAAGCAAGTGAACTAAAACTTTGCAGATGGCCTTTTAAACGAAATTACGAGCAAAGTTTCCGTTTCTCAACTGAGAATTGTCAATGACGTAAAACATTACGTAACAAACAGCAGCTTGTACGTCACTTTTTCCGTTTACCCCCTGCTCGAAACAACACCGCGGAGTTATACAACAAGTAGTTTTTTTTATTCATAACTTAAATGCGGTTGTTTAACTTTTAGTAATAGATAAATTGGTGTACAACCGGTATAAAAACATGGTAACAATTTTATGATAAACTTATGACTTGTATGTTTATTATCAGTTCTTTCGAGATAATCGCCACACGTAACACTAGTTTAAATTAATTTATGATAAACTCGGTTAAACTAGACTTTGAAGTATCAAACAATCACGTACTTGAAAGTTTAAAACAGTTTATACTTACGTAACATGTTAAACAACATGTATCTAATTTTAGCTGAAGCTGGGAAAAATATTTTGTTATCGGAAGCAGAAGTGGCAAGCAAAATAGACGAACTGATAAACAGTGGAAATTTTACTGTCCGTTTTCACCTTATTAACGAAACGGTTTGTAATACTTTTAATAGTTTTGAATTTGTTGAAACAATTTATTGCAAAAGTTTAGCAAAAAATAATGTATAGCCACTTTTATTTTCGAAACATAAAATATGTACTGCAAAGTATTTCATTATTAAAATGTACTTATATGAAAACTACTTGAACTTCAAAGCAAAACCTAAAAAATTAAATAATTTATTTTTTAGAATATTCAGGTTAAAGCGTCTAGATTGCGCAATAGCTTATTTTCGAAGAGTTGTAACGAAGAAGTTTAAAGTGGTTTCACAAACTGTAAAGAAATATCCAAAACACAAACCGTTCATAAACAAAGAGAACTACTTTACAAACGAACTCTTAAAAATCCGAAGAACATCACGAAACAGTTTCTACAGTCTACAGACTCAATTTTTCTTGTTGTACTCGTTATTTAAAATCTATTTCAGTTTATTATTTTTTCTTAGGAGAAAACTTTTGTTTGTTGAAGACGTTTTTAAGTCAAGCTAAGAAATGATTTATTAATGATCGGCAAATTTTTATGAATCGATCATGTTATTATGTAATTGAATTATTAAATGTGTCAGTATAATTTTTTGAAGCACATCAAGTAAATATTTTAAAAATATTCAAGCAAGAATAACTAAGCAGTATTTGTTTTTGTTTTATGAAAAGTTTTTCTGTGTGTTTTATTTTGAAACTATAAATGTACAAAACTAGAAAACGTTTATTCAAAATTAGAAAATTACAAACGATTACTAAATATTTTTAATACTAAACTTATTAAACTTTACAAACTTATATTTTATTTGACCTTTTTATGCTAACTACTAAATTATCTTTTAACATGTATTTCTAAAAACTATTCTTTTAAATATTTTCTACCACTTTAACTTTTGATGTACACACAGTTATAAGCTTTTTTTTTTGTGACTTTAATATAACTGATATAGTTTGAACCTGTCGGAATTATTGACGGTCTGTTACTTTGACAACATTAAAAAAGGATTATATATCGTTTACTTATGAATTTTACTGCTGTCTTTAAATTTTACTGAAATTTATTGTCTAGCATTATGTAGTAAAATGATCTTAAATGAAAAACAAAACTTTGACTCAAGAAATACAGTATAAGTTATCGCTTACAAAATAAGAATAAATTATTTAGTAACCTTAATAAGTTAACACTGAATATAGACACAATATCTTCATTTTGAATAGTAAAAATATTTGTGAAAAGTTAACCTGTTAAAATATGTTTAACTATTGTGAACATAGAGTAATGAGTATATTTCTATTCTTGATGAATTTTATTTCATCTTATAGTGCATTATTAAGCCTTTCTAGGGTGCATAAGGTACACATACAAATTTAGTTAGTGTTATTTTTAACACACTCGATAATACTATGTTTAATATTACTTTTATTTAGGGTTCATAAATGGTTTGGTAATTATGTGTAGGTTTTTGGTCTATTTTTACTGGACTTACGAAAAAAATTTTTGTCTTCATATTGTCTTGTCTTTAATTTTCTTTTGGTTGATACTGTTTAGGACTTATAATTTTTTAAAAATTACTTATTTCAGGCAGAAACACTGACCAAAAAGTAAAATAAACTTCAAGTTTCAGAAATTGGCATAAAAATTGTTTTTTAAGTTTTTTAACTAAAATTGAGAATATTTGATTAATACTCGTTTGACTATGTACTTATGTACTTATGTAATATACGAACTATTTAAACAATTAAAAAAAACTCATGTTATTAACTGAATTTAGATTTTAGCAACACTTAATTAAAAAGCAGCTACACGAAAAAATATAATATTTTCAAATTTTTAAAATGAGTGATTTATATACAATTTTTCTGATAAAAAGTTTTACAGAGATAAAACAACATTAACAACTAAATTCTTAGGTCCAATATTATATCTTACTTGCTTGAACAGTTTTGAAAATCTTTGATTAGTTTTATATAAAAAATGAAGATATTTCTTTACAAGAAATTTATAGTGTACAATAAATGTTTATTTGAAGTATTTTCAGTTAATGGTTAACCAATAAACATAAAGGATTAACTTTTATAAACGCGCAGCATGAATAGGGCTGGGCAACGGCAAAATTAAAGTTGATCGGCAAATGCCTTTTTACAAAATTTAAATGAAATTTGACCCGTAAAATTAAAAACTGCAGCCCGCGAGAACGTAAATCTGTTCCACTAAACCAAATGCACTAGTTATAGAAAAGATGGTCACTTAGAAACAGATTTTTTTAACTAACTAAGTAGTTGAGTAACTTGCGTGAATTAAGTATAACTGAAATTCTCCAGCCCGACAATGAATAAATTTACCAAATCTAGCATGTTGAATAAAAAAAGTTGCCAGCCCCTTGTAAAGACTGAAACGATTATTTGTAATATTTTTGTTTCAAGATGTTTATATACACATAAACTTGTTCGAAAAACATAACATTAAGGAGTTTCATATTATAAGAGTTTAAATATTAATTTTTGATAAAACAATTGAAGTCCCGTTTATCGTTGGGTATATTTTTAAAACTCAGAAAAGTCTTATAATTTTTTTATCCTATTTAATAAATATATTTCGGAAATATGAGTTTTGATCAAATCAAGAAATCATTCATTTTAATTATATCCACATTTTTGTTTTACTATTAAAGTTTAACTATTATCAACGATTTTTTCTAAAAATTTAATCATGTTTCAATTATTTTAAATTAGTAAATATACTTTAATATAAACAACTTTAGAAAAAAACTCATTCATGTAGCTATTTTTGTTTTGATTGTAGATATAGTTCAAACTGTTTAATTTTAAGTATTTTAAAAAGTAGTACTATAATTCTAATACGGTCATTTTTTAGTACTACGTGCTTTGAATTTTGTAGAACAATATTTACCAAATTTGAAAAAGTACTATATACTCTTTTTTCTTAAATTATATTTGTAATAAAAAAGTTGTAATAATGCTTTTCAACCTTCGTTTTATACGTCAAGTTTTTGTAATAATTAAAAAAAACTTACTGTTACACAACTGCTTTTATACCATAAAGATAAATATTGTAAGTTTTATACAAATTACTTTTGTAGTTATTTTTTAAATTTTAACCTAAAATTTTACAGTAGTTTTAGTTTGTTCAAAAGTTGTTTTACTATAACCATAAATTAAAAAAATTGAAAAGTTCTTTTCCATATAAATTTGAAATGTATTGTGGTAGGTTTATCAAATCTAATATATTATAGTTTACAGTCCTTTTAATATAATAATTAGATAAAATTCAAATGAAGTATTTAAGCATAGTTTAAGTAGACAAAAGCTTTATATCAAACTATCTAGTACGCACTTTTTCCTTCATTCAATAATCATTCTATAACATTTTTACAAAAATGCTGCAGTTATTAACGAGTTCTTATTTTATCGCAACTCTTAAACTAAATTTTGCAGTTTATACTATGTAAATTTATCAATCGCTTTAATTGGTAGGAACATATATCATGTCATTAAAACATACGTTGTTTTTCAACAGTTTATTAAGAGTAAACCACGTGCAGCCATAGAGCAAACAAAAACATAGTTTTAGAAAAAAACATGTAACACACCTCTATGTTTTTGCTAAAACAAAGTGCTTAAAATGTTAAAAGTGCATTAAAAACTATTGAGTAAACAAACAGAGTTGTTTTTGATGTCTAAAAACGTAACGAGTTGTTATGGTAAGAAACAAATTAAAGTGTACAGTCATGGATAGAAACGTAAAGAGTTTAAGTTAAAGCGTGAAACCAAACAGTACGTACAAATGAACCATGTTAAAATAAAAAAAATTCAATATACTGTGTATGTCGTAACGTATAAAGCTTTGAAGGCAGCATTAGAATCATAAAAGAAAGTTATTACTTAAAAAAAAATAATGAACTAACAGCGTCTTAAACATAATTAGCTTAAAATATATTTTAAAGAGATAAATATAGCATTACAATTGAGTGTACCTATATTAAAGTACATTGGTTGGTGCATTTAATTTAGTCATGAAATAACTTAAAGTTATAGTTTATTTAGAATATAAGTAATTACCATAATCTATGAAAACACTTTATAAAATTTAAAAATAAATATAAAACTGTGTTGAGACTTTGAAAATAGAAAATATCATGTACTACGAATAACAAGTAGTATAAAAAAAATCTGAAATGAAGCATGTTAAAAAAAGTTTTTTAACACAGAAAACTATGCAATGAAGCTATGCTTTAGCAAAAGGGTAACAAAAAAAACAAACTCAATTAAGTTTTTAATCCTTTGCGCACAAAATAAAACAACATTATATCAATACACTTTGAATAAATAACAAAATACTTGCTGCAAATGAGCACACAAGTTAGAAACACTCTTTTTTATTAGAAAAAGTGTTTTAAAATGTAGTTTATTTACTAATTGCAATAAAGGATTACCAAAAATATGTGTAAATCTCTACCTTAGTTGATCATTTCAGTTGCATTGGCAACGAACGATTTTTTTTCATGTTTGTTTACTGTCTATAACAAAAATTTATGAAGGTTAATGATTTATTTTATTTTTCATTTTCTCGGTTGCTTTAATTTTCAAGAAGCTTACGAATCTGTTGTCTTATCACTTCGTTATTGTGACGTGACAGCTCAAGTTGACGATGTTCGTCTTCATCAACCAGTGACGTGACAAACTGCGATCTCACGACAACTAAACCTCACGTTCATATCAAACTCCAGCGTTCTCGATGACGTCAGTTACCGCGTTCGTGACGTCACCGCGTCAGCTCTGCACGGGGCAGGCGACGTAGCCGAGCTCGAGCATCAGAGAAGAAACCAGGAAGACAATGTAGAGGGCAAACAGGGCAAATCCCAGCTTCTTGGTCATCTTCCACTTGTTGCAGGCGATGCTGCACACGACCAGGAAGAGCATGATGGCCAGCAGCAGCACGCTGCAGAACAGCCCGTTCGACTCCACCTGTTTCGATTACGTCACGGTTATTGAACGAAAAAAATACGCTAAAAATAGTTGGTCTTAGGACGTGGTGCGCGAAAAACCATTCGGTTATCGGGTCGCACACCTTTTAACGTCTTGTCCAGGATAGTTTGTTGTTATTCCAAGCTTTTATAATTTGAAACTCAAGTGTATACAGATTCAAAATAAAAGATTTTTTTTTTTTAATTTTAGCTTCTGACTTTTACTTTTGTTTACTTTGATTTAAGTTTTTTTTTGATATTATAGTTGTTTTCTAAGGATATTGTTAACTTAAATTTTTAAGTATTTTTAATCTTTTTTTATTAAAATTTTAAAGCTGAATTAAAAAAAAAAAAGCTACATTAGTTTACTTTCTTAAAACTCAAAATTGTCTTTATATAAAATATGTAGTCTCGAACACAATTTTGTGTGATAGGTTTAGTTTAAAAATATAGTCGAACTATAGTTTTTTATCTTTAATATGTTAACATAGTTTGTTAACTATCTTTTACTTACCTTTACAGTTTCTCCCAATCTTATTAGTGTTGCCATAGCCCACGGTAGAGGCAACCTGTTTTTTCATAATTATTTTTATTTTGTTTTATCTTTATCAATATTGAAACGTACATGCAAAAAAGTTGAGTAAAGTAAGTGTTATTAAATAGGTAAGACATAAAATTTTTGTTTACTAAAAGCAGCTTTATTACCAATTCTGAACGTTAAAAGTGTATGAACATAGTCTGGTTAAAGTTTATACATGCTACAAAATGTTTAACAAAAGTTTTTACGTATAGGAAACAACTTCAAACAAAATTTACATAAAAAAACAAAATAAATATAATTAAAATTTTTAGTTAAAAATACAAAAGCCCTTTTTAATTTAAGTATAAAATTTCTATTTAAGATTTTTTTTCTGAGAAAATTTATTATTGATTAACAAGTTTTTTGGTTACTTAACTGCTACTAAGTATTTTTGTTACTTTAACTTTAAAAATGCCAAGTCTTTCTCTAAACATCATTATTTTATCTACATCAAGGCAGTATTAACGTGAAATTTTATCATAATTAGCCACAAATTTTCCCAAAGTCTTTGTTTAAATAGCTTTAGAATAAAGTGAAAACAATTTTCAGAAAATTTTATTAGTAAGTACGTCTCATTGGGTACAATACTATATGATTGTCTTAAAAACATTAAAGTTATTTTAATAACGTACTACAATTTACATCATAAAACAAGTTTTTAATTTTTTAATTTTGCATTAAATCTTAGTGAAATTCAATGCATACATTGTTTTTAAATTATTTTGATCATGCAATTACTTATCACAACTTAAAATTATTGATAACGCTTACATAACAGAATATAATGATGACTTATTTTAAAAACTTTAACTTTTCGATAAACTTTTAATGAAAAGAACTGTTGTATAACAAAATATTAAAGCCTTATATAATAAGTTGAATTGTTATGTAATTTTCAAAAGTTTAAACAATAAAAAAGCTTTGTTTTTTTTTTACTGTAACTTGTCTTTTAAAACATTTTCTTTTAGTAACGAAAAGTTTGAATTTAATTTTTTACGTTAAAAAAAATAAATGAATCGTAATACAAACGACTCGGTTTCTACGGAATATTTTACTTAATTTTGAAAAAGATCTAGTTTTGTTTACTTGAACTAGCTATAAAATTATTTAACAATTTTAGCAGTTGTAATTTCTTGGATATTATGAACAAAAAAACACGACAGTATTTGAACAATCGCGTATTGAATCCTAAAAATACTAAGAGAGTAAATAAATAAGGATATTTTTCATTTTTTTTTACAAAAATCTTCTCTTCACGACTGAAACTATTTTTGAATAAAAAAAGCTACGTAAATTTTGATACAGAACACTTGTTTTAAAACTAAAATAAGTACAAAGAATACGTCAAAGCTCTGTTTTCGATCACACCATATTTAGTTTGTCCCAACCGGTCTTCCAACACACAAAGTGAGAAATCGATTTCGACTTTAAACTTGTTTGTCATTGATTAAACTTGCGCAGAAAAGTACTGGCAGAAAGTAGTTTAGTCTTTCGATTGAATAATTAATGTTAGAAATCAATATCCAAACATAAACTTATCTGCATACAAGAGCTTAAGTAGCTGCGTTAGTTATAAAGATTGAAATGTTTTTTTTTATTGTTTGTATGCTAAAAACATACACTAAAATTTTAAAATTTGTTTAACCTAAAACAATCTAGTTTTTATCTGACGACTGTGGAGCTAGGTATTTTAATTTAAACTTATAACTGAATAAAATGGCTTATTTTTTTACTGATTTTTTTTTTACTTTAAAAATAGACTGCTTATACTTTTACTTTCCATACACAAAAAAAAGGCACTTTGCGCAGAGTAAAGTATTGGACGCGTAAGGTGACATAATATTTGTATGAGGTAGGTGTTAGTAATACTACAATTTTGTAAAAATAAAAATCATAAACATTTATTTGAAATTTTCCTACTTCACAAAAACATTTTCATCATTACATTATGAACAAACTAGTAAGATAAAATATTATGCCGGTAGGTCTTTTTATGAGTTTCCTTTTATGGGTTCCCTAGTTGCAGCAGCAAAAATTTTGCAAAACTGCTAAAAATATTTTCATAATGACGTCATCAAAATTCCTTGTAAACGTTTTAATTCCCTAAATCAAAACAAAGTGGTTGCTACAATCACAATCACTAAAAGTTAACAGTTATCGTAACTATTTTCCTAATCAAAGAAAGTTTTAAAATGCTTTAATTGTTATACTTTTTAGTTTAAAATAAGGTTTGGTCATACCAATTAGACCATCAGACCACAAGCCTTGGTTAGACCGATACCGGTTTCGTCCTGATTGGGACTCATCGGTCCACTGAAGTCTCAGTCTACCAAAGGCTTGTGGTCTGATGATCGAATTGGTTTGGTCAAACCTTGTGTTAACTTGAGCTTGTCTCACGGCACATGAAAGTCCAGGATTTGGCTCTGTAGACTTTCGCCAATGTTTTTGTTTTCGTTAATGTATAAAATTGTGACCATTTAACGATTATTAAATATTTTTATATTCAGTAGAAAACATTTTGCAAAAAATTTAACTTTCTAAAACATAACAAATTGGTTGCTACATAAAAAACATTAAGTTCGTAAATTTTAAAACTTTTTTCCTTATCAAAAAAGATTTTTTAAATTATTAAAACATATACTTTTTAAATTAAATTGTATTTGTTTGTAGACAAAATTATTTAAGAAATTATTTTAAGCTCTATTTGTTAGTAGTTTATACTTTTAAAAAAAATTTAATTCTTTTTTTTTAAATCAAAGTGGATTTTATTCATTGAAAAACCAATAAAGAACGGTTATTTAATTAAAACATTTATTTGTCTACCAAACAAAAATTTCGATAAAACTTTAAATTTTATGGTTTATTTTTATAACAATGTACAAAAGAAAAAAAACTCTATTGTAGCAACCACTTTGTTTTAATTTAGAGAATTAAAATGTTCACAAAGTATTAACTGCTAACAAATAGAGCTTAAAAAAATGTCTTAATATTAGTACCTATAGTTTTTCATAATACAACTTAAAAAGTATAAGTTTTAACAGTTTAAGAAATTGTATCAAAATATTAACTACTATATAAGTGAAGATTAAAATCATTGTAAAATACCTACATTTACGATTTTATACATTATATTTTAAAAAGTATAAGTTCTTTAGCACTTTAATAACTTGCTTTGATAAAGAAGTTACTTGTAACATTAAAGCATTCACCGTTTTTTATTGTAGCAACCACATTGTTTTGATTTGAAAAGTGTAATGTTTACAAACGTAACCCATAGCATTTTCTTGAGTAAGAAACCCATAAGTTAAATAACAAAACAAATGAGTATGTCTATTTAGGGATCAAATTCAAATTATACCGAAAAAAAACTCTTATTTGGTCTTTGTATGCAATTTTCAAACTGTTGCACATAATTGAAAAAAAAAATTATAAAAAGTTATTAAGAGTTTAAATAATTAGAGTTTTTTTTTTATTATTTACACAAGACAAAATGGAATGTTTTAGTAGGCACATATAACTTCTAATAAAGTTATTTTAAATTAAAAAAAAAAACAGTACTTACTTTCTTTTTTAAATTATTAGATAGAAGAATCATAAAGTTAAAAGCTTAACAGCCATTGCTAAAATAGGAACAAAAAGTTTATATATAAAAAAGTTAAAAAAAGACGCCAAGTGGATTAAAATTAGTAATTTGTAAGAAGGAAACTCATCAAAAGACCCCCAGTGGTCTTTTTATTGGTTTCCTTTTGCTGCAACTACGAAGCCTATATAATAAAACCCATAAAAATACCGACCCATATGATGCTTCTAAATTATCGGGAATACCATGACTTATTCAAAAACGTAAACATTGCGCCGACAAAAAAGTCACATCGCATAATACAACTATGACGTCAAAAAAAACATTTTTGATTTTGCAACAAAACCGTTACGTCGCAGAAAACACTTTTGTTACGACATCACGTAAACAACCCAAATACGAGTATAATCACAAACAAAGCAAAACACAACTATCTCTTGAAAAGTTTGATTTTGGTACTGGTTTCACACAACTATTTCTATTATGACGTAACTATTCATAATATTTTTGAGGGACTATGTTGGTACAACTACTTTTATTATGACGTCATACTAACCCGATGGTGACGTCGAATATGTTGCTGCCCACCGAGCTCGACACGGCCATGTCGCCCCGCCCCTTCCTGGCCACGATGACGGAAGTGATGAGGTCGGGGACGGAGGTTCCGGCGGCCAGGAACGTCAGGCCCATCACCGTCTCGCTCATTCCCGTCGTTTCCACCACCTGACGAAGTCATGATGTTTGTGTTTATAATATTTATTTTATCTGAACTGAAAAAAATTTACAAAAAGTAAAGTGTGTAAAAATATAAAACAAATGAAATACGAACACTATATAATACTATACATACATATATACATAACAGTTTCGCTCATTCCCGTCGTTTCCACCACCTTGATGGAAGTTTATTTAAAATTTTACATAATTTTTTGTACTACATGTATTAAACATAAATTTAAGACGTGACTCATTCAAAAAGTACTTTTATTTAAACACACAATTAAAACTACTTTAGTTAGCAACTAACTTTAAAAGATAATTTTGCGTAAATGAACAGTTAGAGGTTTCATCAGAAAATAATTCAATTATCACCAATTAACTTAATTAAATTAATTATACCACAGATGTTTTTGTGTCAAAACTTTATTCCGACTAACGGCGTTTCACTGCTCTCAAATAAATTTAAGAACAGATCTACGGAGTCTATAAAATATTTACTCTTTAGAAAAAAAGCATGTATAATTATGTATAGTGTTTATGTGAGTAGTAACTATAAACGAACTTTATTGTTTAAAAACAAAGTTTTTTTAAGGGAACCATCGATTCAAGTACTTCAAATATACTTTTTTTCTTAGAATTCAGCATTTAAATTAGTTATATATATTTTTTACTTAAACTGTTATACTCGAGGTATTTTAGAGTTACTCCCATAACAGTCTTCCCCGTTGTTTCTTGATGTCGTTTACTGTTTTAATTCATATGTATATAGGTATTGTGTTATATATTGTTCTATTTAATTTATTTCATATTTTTACGCACTTTGTTTGTTGTACAATTTGTTTAACTTGTTCTTTTTGTCTATTAATTTAGGGTTTTTTTTAATTTTAAATAAACACTTATCAGGTTTTACAATTTGTTTTAAATTACGTTATGGAGTTTGAAATACTTTTGAAGTCACTAATTTATTTTTAAATTTTCTTACTAAAAAATTATTTATAAACTGCATTGCTAATTTTTAACAAAGCTTAAACTATATGCAGTTTTTAATAACATAGCTGAGTTTATAATTTAAAAAATTTACAATACTCAAACACATAAGAATTTATTTACTAGAAAAAATGTAAAAAACTTCCACAACATCAATTGTTTCAGAGTTAAAAAACTTGATACCATTTAGTAGTTTGTTTAACAAAGCTTTTTTTTTCATAGTAAACGAGTATAAACAGCTTTGATAATAATATGTTTTTGTAAAGAAAATTGTAAGTTATAAACTATAAGTAAAATTAAAAGAAACTAGTAGTTTTTTTAACTATTTAACAAACATAACCTTTATTTTAGAATAAACGAGTATAAAAGTCTTTGAAAGGAAAATGTTTTTATAATGAAAAATAAAAACTATAAACTACAAGTAAAATTAAAACAAATTAGTAGTTTTTTTTAACAAACATAACGTTTATCTTATAGTAAACGAGTATAAAAGTCTTTAAAAGGAATTTTTTTTATAAAGAAAACTAAAAACTATGAATAAAAATAAAAACCATGATTAAAACTAAAAACTATGAATAAAACTAAAATAAGTAAATAAAACAAGTCACCTGATGCGCCCACCACACCATCAAGTACGTGAAAAATCCAATCCACAAAATGCTCATTGCGAACGTGACCAGGAAGTACTTTTCTTTTTTCTGTTGAGTTTTAAACTTTTACAATACTTCTGACAGAACTATTTATAACTATATAACTAGTATATTCTTTAACGATTTGAACAAGCACTTTTAAGTTTTTGAAGGTAAATGCTTTGGCAAAAAACAAAGAATTGTTAAAAAAGAGGAATTTTTTTTTAATACAGAAACAAAAAGATTTAATAGTTTATAAAAGTAAGAACTCAAGAAACCAAACAAAAGTATTTTAAGTTCTTTAGTTAAAAAAAAGTTTGTGTGTTCAATAAAGAACAGCAGGAAGATAAAAAAAATTAATTGCAGCAAAAATTCTGCAATCGCAATTGTGCACAACACGTGCGCTTGTAGACCAAAATGGTCGAAATAGACGTGATCTCTCAAGTAAATCAGTGAATAATTAATGACGGCAATTTCAGTGCGTCTCTTGACTTTGTGTTTTCCAACAAACAACAAGCTTTCTGCCTAGTTCAGTTTTTTTTAACACTTTACGTCTCGATAAATGTGCGTTGCAAAAAATACTATTTAAACATACATATAAACATGCACAAAACAACAGACTCGAGTTTCGTGCTTATGCAATCATCAGCTTCAAAACAAGTTCAAACTAAAACTCGAGTCCTTTTAGTTTTACATCTTGAAATAAACCTTTTTATTAATAAAGCCTTTAAGGTGGGCTCAGTGAGAAAGATTTGATTAATCAAGTTAAATAACTTAATTATATGTATATACATATTTATAATATAAAAAAACAACTAATTTTCAATTTGTTTACTTAGTTTTAATGCTTTGTGCATCTCCTAAGAACGAAATAAAGAACAAAGTAAGATTTTAAAAGAATTACACAAAAAAAAAATTGTTACGTTTAAACTAAAATTAAATAATTTTAGTTAGCCTATTTTAAAAACAACTTATGTACAAGTTAACTTATTTTTGCTTCGTTTGTTCTTGTTTTTGGACTTATTATTATACATTATTTATTATTATTTATTATCATATTATTATATATCATTTATTACTATATATTTATTACTATTATATATATATATATATATTTATTTATAGATAGTATATAGAAAAATACAATTTTAAAAATTCTAGTACATATGTTTCATAAAGCTAAATAATTTAATCATAATTTAAATGTTTTTACAATCGTATTTTTCCAATAAACTGTTTAAAAACCCTTTAAGTGGGCCCTGTAGAAGGTGTTCAAGTTTGAATAATTTATTTTATATATATATACATATATATACATATCGCGTAGGTAACTAGTACACTTCGGAATTTTAGTTATCAACCAAGTATGGCTTTCTTTTCCGAAGCTAAACGATTTGGTACTGTTTTTGATTTTAACAGTTGGGAATTAAAGATATAGTTAACAAGTCAAGATTTAAAAATAGTTTCAAACTTAGAGTGTTATTAGTAATTTTTTTTTGTAATCTTAAAATTTCACAAGCAAATTTATGAAATTTTCTAACAAAAGTTAAAAACACGTTTACTAATTCAAATGTGAATTTTTGTGAGTTGAAAAAGTAAAAACTGAGTAGGACTGAAACGACAAAAAAGTAAATTAAACTTTGTTTTTGAGCTATACGACAAACTTTGTTTAAAATCAGTTTAAGCACGAACAAGCTATCAGGTCGAAAGCTATCAGAGCTAATCTAACTAAGTAACTTTAACTTGACCTAAAGTAAAAGCTAAAAGAGATGAAAAGCTAAAAGTTTGTTTAAATTCAGCCTTGACCTTGGAAAGGCTAAATTTAAGCCAACTCTATTTCACCTTTTACTATTTATTTTTAGATAGTTTACATCTTAACTTTTAAAAAAAATAGTTTGTGTGAAAAAGATTAAATCTGTTTAGATAACGAACTCATAATCAATATCTTTAAAAGTTCAAAGCTTATTTCTTAGTTTAGTTTATAAAAAGAAAACTTTTTTTATATTAAATTATTTTTCTTTCACACAGAATTTAAAATAAGTATTTAAAAGCGTTAAAAACTAGTGGTTTGCATATTTCTTGATAAAAGGCTAAACAATTAGTTTGTTATGGTTTTTTTGATTTTTTTATTAAATAAACGTTATAAAATTTGTAAATTTAATTGTACTATATTAAAACTAAACGACTTATAGTTTCAGTTACCACTTTACAATTATTTTTAAGCTTATTGTTCACACATACAACACAAGCTTTCGGTAATTTTTAACAGGGAGACCACGCTTTTACGCTTACAACGCAATTAAAGCCGATTGTTACGTTTGCGTCTGAAACAAATACAACCAAACAATTCAACTTGAAGTTTTGTTGAAGCCAAATACACGTAGTATTCATTTTATCTTTTGTTAAAATTTGTTAAAAACTAACAGGTTTCCTGACGTCTGGTAGCGTCAGCACCAGTGGGAGAGTGATGGGAAGAATCAGCAGGTACAGGATCCTCTTCTTCAGAGTGGGAGGCCAAGACATGTCGAACGGAACCGACTCTTCCTCCGCAGACGACTCCGAAGCGATCTAGTAAACAGATCGCTTATTTGTTTTATTGCTTTTTTTTTTTTTTTGAAATGGTTTGAATTGCAAATTATAACTTTAAAAATGTAAAAAACTTAATAACTATTAAACATTTTATTAACAGTTGAATCAGCTTTTCAAAGGAAAAAATATAAAAATGGTTTAACTTCTTTAAAGCTTTAGTAAGTTTAATGTTAAAAATCAATTTTCATTATTAGAAACTTCTAGAATTCATTTTTTAACCACTTTTATAAAGATATTGACGTAAATGCTGGAGCCTAATTAAAATTTAACATAACTGTATGTTGTAAATTTTATAAACAATTTTACTTTAACGAAAATCATGAATAAAAATTTCACACAATACTAAAATACTGATTAAACGAAAAGTACTAACTCGTGATTCCAAATCTATATCCACACTGAGTCGGTGTTCTGAAAAGTAAATTTTATGTTTGTTGATTTTATTAAAAAAAATGTTGATTTGTTTATTTTTCAAATGTTTAACAAGTCTTAACTAACAACAAAGCGAAGTATTGAGTTAGATTAAAACTTAAACTAAATTTTCAAATGACTTTGTACTTTGTAACTTTATAATTACCTTTACCATTTGGGGCAGCTGATTCATTCTTCCCATTTAGTTTAGGAGTACCGTTCTGTTATAAAAAAAATTACTTTTTCACTTTAAGTTACTGCATGTAGTGAATATTTCAACTTTTTTTGTACAAGCTATTTTATGAAAAAAGTTGTTTACATTTTCTTTTTTCTGAACTTTCAATTTTGAGATTATTATTATTAAGTACTTTTATAAACAAAGCATTAAACTTTGAAATTAAAATAAGCAAAAAGATTTTATGTTAAAATTAGAGTTTACAAAATACAATTTGTTTAAATGTTAGATATAAATAAACAAAAATTATTTATCATAAATGCACTATATAAATAAAAATATTATCTTAAAACAAAGTATTTAATACTTAAGGAAAAATGAAAAACAAATTGCTTTAAAATGCGTCAATAGACAACTGGATTTCTCAATTATAAATGCAATAAAACAATTAGTTTCAAACATATTGGAGAAACAAGGCATTTATAGATGTGTTTAAAAAACAAACATAGTTTCTAGAAGAATGCAGTTTTGTATAACAGATTCTCTGCATAATTTTGTACGCACTTACCGTAAAGCCTTATCAAAGTCTTAGTTCTTACTTTACATTATACAACGCATAAAGCGCATTAAACGCTTTGTATTGATTTTTATACAACGTCACTTAGTTATTTTTAGAATGCTGATATTCAAAGAAGGATCGAAAAAAATCTATTAGTTTACTATCAGTTTGTGCTTGTTTTTTGTTTTTAATTAGGCGTTTTTTTAATTTGAAAACATCTTAAATACTAACAGTATTTATCTACATGTTTTAATTTCATACAAGCTTATTTCATGAATTTTTTTTGCAGTCAAATTTGATAAACCTTTAAGCCGGGGTAAATAAACTGCGGGTAAAAAGGATATGTGCATCACACAAGTTAAGCTTTATAAAGGCATACTTGATGAATTTATTATTTATTAACAATCAGAAAGTTATACTTATTTGTATCTGCTTAACATTCCTTAAAATAAAATTAATTTCAAAATTACTATGTTACAAAAATAAGCTTTTGGTTCAAATGTATACTATAAGCACATAATCGTTTTCTTGTTGTCTACAAACTAATATATTTTTTTTTTATTGTTTACTCTAATATTTTAAATATAGTCCATAAAAAAAAACCGAATAAACCTTTATGAATTAAAACGCCTGACTGTTTAAACACCTTTGCATCTGCATATGAATATTATAAAAAGCAAAAACACTTTTTTTTAAACACCACAAACCTCATAACTGTCTTGCAACGTCATGGTTGTGTGATTTAGAGCATGCTGATTGGACAAAACTTCTGCACCTATTGATAGTTAGTTGTTATTATAATTAGCAGCGTACTCCAGTTAGTCAAGTTTTTAATATTTTTATTTTTAAAATCAACATTTAACCTTGGAATTTTTAGCTTCAATATTTTTTTAATAATATACATAATTCCATTTATATAACGGACTTTTTAAATAAAATGCTAATAAGTTGTATTTTTTGTTTGTAAAAATACAATTACACCTAGAAATTTCAAAATAATATGAAATTTTCTTATGCAACAGAGCTCTTTAAAGCGAAATTTCAAGTTTTAATTAGATATGATTTTTTAAATTACAAAATAAATAATGTTTTAAAAGCTTAACAAAGATTTCTATTTCGGTATGCATAATAATTGTTTACATAAACAAGCTTTTAGCTTCTTTTGAAGCCATCCAAATACTGTGGAAGACAGTATTAAATTTTTAAACTCGTTTTAAATGACGGCCAAACTTTATGAAACTTTTGTTCGAATGCTTTCGAAGTTTGACAAGTTTAAATTAAAAGTTAAGCCTGCTTTGAATAATTCATTTAAAAGAACAAAAGCCAGCTAAATTAGTTACGAAGTGAAATTTTTCTACCCAACCAGTTTGTTTTACTAGAAATTTTATAAGAACTGATTTTAGATTCAACAAGTTTTTTATTTATTTTCTCTTAGATAAGTAGTTTAAGACGTGGTTATTAAGTTTAAACTTATTTTTGTTTGAATAAATTACTCTTACAAAACAGTTTAAACCATAGATAACAAATAAAATAATAACTTCAAAGATTTTTCTTTCAATCACAGAAAAAGATATATTTTTATTTTAACTGTAAGAACCTTATTTTTCTTAAACCCATCAAAAATCGAACTCAATTAATTGTTGCTTATACAATATTTTTAAAATTACAGTATCAAAACTATTCAACTTGAAATTAAGTATTACGGTTTGCTCAAGTAAGCTACAAATTTATATAGAAAAAATTATTTTTATCTTATCAATGTATGCTTATCAACAACAAACCAATACCTTGGTCTGTGCAAACCACAGCCGTGGCTTTCTTCAGTTCTTGCACTTTCAAATACTCGTCGCCGCTATAAAAGTTTTTGTTATTTCAATTTTTATATAAATCAAGATTTTCAATGCTTATACTATATTCTAACTTTGAGTTGTTTTTTGACGAGTTGTTGATTTCCGTGGTTTTGCTTATGTTTTTTCCGTTTCGGTTTGAGTACAACTGAGCGATTTCATTGCCATTAGCGTCTGGTTAAAAAATAGTTTTTTATTTTTATTTTTTTATAGGTCAAAAAGTTATATAATGGTTACCAATCAAACAACTAAGATAGGATGTAGAGTCTAGAACACTGTACACGTATACAAAAACAAGTGTAAAAATTTTCTAAAAAAATAAAAATATACATATACTTACTGTTACAATTTTTTGTTGCCTTTTTTTTTATTGTATCAGTCTTTTTTTAAATATAAAAATAGCCACATGACAACAACAACACCACAAAACACGTGGTTAAACTCTCAAGCATAATTTAAAATTTAAAACACCCACCGTCAGTCATTGGGTCTAGTGAGTGCATCATCAAGTGGATCATGCCCATTGAGAAGGAGGTTTTGTTTTTGTCGTCGATGTTGAAACTCGTTTTGTTTGCGTCATTGTGCTTCTCGTTCGCACTGTTCACTACAACTTGCACGCTTTCCGCGCCTTTGTTTTCCTGGTTAAATTTAGAAAATAAAACTAGACAAAAATATGTCTTTATTTTATTGTACAAAAGTTTTTTTAGCAGTATTAAACAAAGTGGAAGTGTAGAGTAAAATCAATTTATAATTAGGAACTAACTAAACAAATGTTTTTTTTTCTGAATTTTAGCGTTTGCTTTTATTGAAAATAACTCTATTGTACGAGTTTGCCATTCAAATAGTCAAACTTTTACATAAAGGTTGGCAAAACAATGACGTAACAACTAGTTTGGCATAATTTAACTACGTTGGCTAAGTAAAAGCATTCTGACTGACAGGATTTACTATAACTAGTTGGCCAGTTTACAAGTTTCATGAAAAATTATTTAAGCTGGCCAATGTGCTTTAATTCATTTTCCGGCAAACCTAACCCCTTAGGAATGTTAATATTTGTGCCCTTCAACTAAGAGTTTTTGTCGAGTTTTAATAATAGTGTTTGCTTTAAATTAAATTGATTCTGTTTATATAAGCTTGTGGGGATACGTTTTAATTATAATGAGATAAAATTAAACAATGTTAATATTATTTATAATGTTTATTAACGAGCTTGAACTTTTATTTAAGTAAAAACAAACCATTTGTTTTTGTTACTCTTTTTTAAATGATTTTTAAAGTCAGTTTAATTAAGGTGGGTTGCTTGATAAAAATAGATATTACATTACTAAGTTTGTTTATTGCGTTCAAGCTTAAAAACCTAATAACTTACAGTTAAAATTTATGAAAAGATTAACAATCTATAAAAGTTAAATGTTGGTAAACCTTAAATCATTCGCCGAAAGGCAAATGAAATAAAAAACAGTTACACTAACTTTCACAAGTGATATAATGAAAATTTAATTTAACCGTAAACATTAGTAATTATAGAAAATTAGACCGAAACTTAATTTGCATAATAAAGATTTGAAAAGTTTTACATAATATCTCCCTAGTAATTGAAATCACTTTATATGTTTTCTAAAAATCATAAACCTTAAATCACTCAAAAAATACAAATAAAACTAAAAACAGTTACTTTCACGGGGGAAACTTTTCCGTTTGCGGCCACACTGTTATTCGTAGCAGATTTTCCGAACGTTTTCTTCAGCACACCCTTGAATTTTTCCTCTATTTTCTTGTTGTTCGCCATGATCGCGACGTAAAACGCGTACAAGCTTATCAGTATGAGGGACTCGCATAGCTGAAAAAAAAGTAAAGATTTACATCATATAATGTTTAATAAAACTAATTAACTGATTCAATTGTATTTAAACAAATCATTTATAATTCTTATGAGAGACTCGAATAGCTATTAAAAGTTTCAATAGGAAACAGCTCAAATAAACATTAAAAAAAAGCTTAATTTACAGAGTTGAAAACTTAGTTTACTTCGCCACCGATGAATAAAAATTCTTTAGTTTTCTAATTTGTGAAACGTTAATTAGAACATTTTTTTAAATAACTTTAAATGTACTTGAACCGAATAGACATATATTTATAGACGAATATTTAGCAACTAAATACAAACGACTCTTTCAAACTTTTAGACAGTTTATGATACTCTAAATGACAATTTAGATAAAATTTATTAACTTAACAGTATACAGCCTTTTAAAATAAAATCATTTAATTAAATAGTTTAATCTTACCAAAGAAGCATTGTAGTCTTAGGTTTTTTGATGAGATTACTGTTCAAAGTAAAAGTCAAATAAACAAAAAAAAAACATAAAAAAAACTTAAACAGAATTTTTTTAAAAAACAACTATACGTTGTTGTTATCAGTTGCTAAACTTAGCTAAAGGTAGACTAACAAAAGAAAACTGTCACAAAGGCTGAACATAAAAAAAATTGTGTTCAGTTTAATTTTCGATTGGAAACACAACACATTGATTTTTTAATCCCAATTCAAAGGACAGTTTAAATTCGCCTCGCATAAAGTGAAGCTTTATTTTGAAAGTTAAATTGCAAAAATTCATCTTTGTAGCCAAGAAGTTCAATCAAATTACCTTTAAATAGTATTAAAATAAAACTAATGCTTTCAATCAGTCATTCAAATAATTAAACTGAAACACACTTTATAGTTTTTATTCAGTGATTGCTAAAATAAAAAGAACCAGTAGCTATTCATCATTTAAAAAAATAAAGTAATAAAATATTTAAAAACTTTGAAAAAAAGAACTTTGAAAAAACGCTTTATATAAAATTGACTAGGTAGATTAACTTTTAGGAAAACTAAAGTTTAAGTCTAATTTACATTTTTTAAAATTTTTAATCAAGATATGTTCAAGGTTGAATTCATAATATAAAACTTTGTTAAAAAAAAACTTATAAAAACTTTTTTTTTCTACAGTAATTTACCTTTATAACTTTACCAAAAAACTAGAGAAAATTAATCCAATAAATGTTGAACTCACTTATTGTTTTTAATTATTTAACTTTTAACAACAGATGAAAACAAAAGCAGCAGTAACATTTAAATAGTAAAACAACTTTTTTTAGTAATAAAAACTTAATTGTTTTAAAGTTTTACTAAAAACAAAGAATACATGACCGAAGACCAACAGAAAAACCTACATGAGAAATAAAAAAATACTATTTAATTTTAGCTGAACCTTGCGCAACGTGCTTCAAATGCAAATCTACGACATTGAAGTTTAAAACATGTTACACAATTTCGACTTACATAATATTACTTGGCTGAGGTTTTGAAGTAAAGCCAATGCACAAAAATAATAATTCAGTAGTTGGCAATTCCGGTTATTTTTTATATAAAATGTGCTGTTCTGTGCTTTCAGCATATTTTACTGAAATGTTAGTCGTTTTTACTTCATGTTTTTATTGAGTAAAAACGACTACGAAGTTTTAATGTTGAAAACTACTATTTACTTAAACATTTAAAGCCTATTTTTTTGTAGTCAAGCATTTATTACGCAAAATATTTTTTATAAGTTTAAAAGCACCAATTACATTTATTAAAATCAAACTACTAAACGTTGACCCTGCCCTTACGAAAACCAACTCGAAATGCCAAAAGTCCCCGCGGCCGTAATAGTCGATTACGCAACGTGCTGTTGACCGGTCAAATAAGTTTCAAACTTTGTTAACTTAAACTCGGTCGCTGCGTAACTTTTAGAATGACGTGAAAGTCGTTCATGAATTATTAAAAGTAGAAAACGAAAACATTGCTGTCGAACTATTTGAGTTGTTAAATATTTTTTTCTAATGTTAAACAGAAAACACTAATGAACACCAAGTTTTTACCAATTTTCCTGTCCGTAAAAGCAAAAGTATTTGTTAAATAATTTTAGCTTGTCTTTGTTAATGGTATTCGTTTATGAAACACAGAACGTTTTGTCTTAACTGTCGATAAACATAGCTTTACAGGCCTTTTCTATATATAATAACTTCTGAAAAAAGTTTCTATTGAAAGTAATTAGATAATGTTAATTAAAACAACAACAACTGAAACTTTATGTTCTTAGCACTCAAAATAAAGTTGAACTAAAAACGTTATTTAGTTTTTCAACTAAAATGATAATTTTTTTTTTTTTTACTCTAATGCCTTTTAGTGTAGTAATAACACTTTCAAAAAGTAATGTTGCGCTTGATAAATACAAATTTAAACCTAAACTTATTTTTTTTATATTAAAATGTTTTATGACTTAATTATTTTATTTTTTAGCATCGCCTTTCTTTTTTGGTCGACAACAAGGTTTAATTATACGAAAAAAACATACCATTCAAACTATAAGCTGACGAACGGGTCACTGAAAGAAATTTTCTTTAAATTTTATTTAATTCCATTTACACATCCGATCACCAAAAATACTAAAAGCTTCGCGTCTTAAGGGACAATTGCAAACGTGATTTGTGAGTAACAAAATATTTTTCTGGGGAGAATTTAATACGATTTACGTGACTTTAAAACGAAACAAATTGGCCAATTAAAATAAAAATTTAATAAAAATAAAAACGCCATGTGTTGTTTTTGAGAATTTTCGCTGAAGACTTTCCAAGGTCAGTTGTTTTCATTTTTAAACCTGTGCAAGAAAAACAAATATAATTTTTAAGTTTCTTAATGGCTGAAAAGAATCTACGGTATACAAAGCGATTCTGTTTAAAAAGAAAAATTAGCTAATTTACCTCTAGCCTCTCATTTAAATTTGGCTCTGGCGGAGAAAGTTTCACTCAAAATGCCAAAAGTCACAAAAGTCACAATGGGCAATTGCACAACGAGTTTGCAGCCAATCAAGTTGAAGTTTTCGAACTTGCAAACTTTAGTTTAAACTTGGACGCCGCGTCGGCTTATAAATGACGTAGTAGTCGCGAACTACTTAACTCAGTCGTGTTTTTTTTTATATATAAAAAAATGCATTGTTACACAATATCTAGGTTAAAAAGATAGTTTTAGTACTTTATTTTGTACAGATGTTTTTTACTGTAACAGAGCAGCTAAAATGGTTTTGTTTTAACTAATTAATTTCCTTGTAAACGATGTTAAATCTGTTGGTTTAAACATACTAATTTTAAAACTGTTATACTGACAGAAAAAATGTAATTTTATGGTAGTCTTTTTGAGCAGGTTATCAATTATGTTTAGAAACTTTTATTTTGGATTGAGTTCTAAACTTTAAGTTGCATGCTTATCATGTACTGTTTTGCAGTCTAGTTATTGATTTAAAACCAAGATAAGCCTAAAAACGTAAAAAAACTGACAAATTTGTCTTTTTAAAGTTTTAAAGGCGTAATTTAAACATTAATGCAGTTTTTAGGTTAAGTGGGTTTTGCTGTTTGTTTAATGTTGAAACATTTACTACAACAAAGTTAGTCATGGTAAACTTTATTAAACTAGTAAAAAAGCAAATGCTACTGTGT
This sequence comes from Thalia democratica, assembly GCF_965202585.1. NCBI lineage: Eukaryota > Metazoa > Chordata > Thaliacea > Salpida > Salpidae > Thalia > Thalia democratica. The sequence continues at coordinate 89,796,053 of NC_139165.1, forward strand.
ACTCTCATATGTTGACTAAATAACGTCTATAGAGTTTTAAAACTTTTTCTCAGTTTAACTCAGACCAAGTTAACTAAGGTATTTTAATTTTCTAGCTTAAACTATATCAATTTTTTAGTTCTACTTATTAAACGTAAATTTAGCTATCTAACGTTAAACCTTTTAGACCACTGAAGCCACATTGTAATTGCTTTAACATCGTTTTATAAATCTTGTAGGTCAATTAAGTTTAACTTTATACTTTTTAATTTAAATTTTTGAGCTGAATTTAAACTACATTGAGTCAAATGACGTATGCTAGCTCCGTAAATACTTATATTCTTTTATTTCAAGCACTATATTTGCGTTAGAGTACAACTTTTCAACCGGCTTCACAAACAAAACTCACGGTGACTTGGTAGTCGGCGAAGGTGACGATGAGCGCGGTGAGGCACACCAGGTAGAAGACGCAGTCGCGGAAGAGGGGGTACCACGTCAAATCCAGCGGTTTCTTGCTCACCAGCGCGCACGCCCCGATCACAAACAAGATGTTGAACACCGCGCTTCCCACGATCGTGCCTGTGTGTTGAAAATATTATTATTTTCTATAAGTGTGCTTCAAATCAGCATGTTAATAAAAAAAAAAAATTTTTTTTAGGAGTAGCATTATATCTTAAATATTTCTAATACTTGTGTTAAATATTTATCTAGAGCAACAAACATTTTGACTTTGTTTAAACTACAAATTTAATTTTGGCGTTGAACACCGCGCTTCCCACTATAGTGCCTGTGTGTTTCAAATATTTTTTTAAAAATATTCTATTGTAAACAACACATTTAATATTCCGTGCTTAATCTTGTTTTAGTAGTTTTTATACAGAAAATTTTATTTTACACAATGGTGCCAATTTATTTACACCGCGCTTCCCACTATGATACCTGTGTACTTCAAATATTTATTTAGAAAAATATTTTTACTTTTTTGTAAAGTTTACATGTTACATTTGTTTACAATTACAATGTGAACAATACATTTAATGTTGGTTTTATTCTGTGCTCAATTTTGTTTTAGTAGTTTTTACATAGATGTGTTGAGTATTTTTTAGATTAACAAGATCTTTGTTTGTTATAATGTAATGTTTATTGAACGACAAAAAAAAAAGACGATCAAAATATTCGGTCCAGGGACCTGGTGCACGAAAAATCTTTCGGTTATCGAGTCGCACCACTTGGATGCCTTTTAACGTGTTGTCCTGGACCTAAAAACTCGTAAACAGGATCTTGTAAACAATGCATTTAATTAATTTTGGTTTTATTCTGTGCTCGATCTTGTTTTACTAGTTTTTACATAGATGAATTTATTTTGAAATCGCGTTTTTTTATCAATTACTCTTAACTATTGTATCTGCATGAATATTAAGAGATAAAAAAGCAACACGTTTATTATTTCTTTTATTTTATTGCTTGATTAATAATGTTCGGTTTTGGTGTATAACTTTTTTCTGTGGTATTATAAAGTGTAATTGAAAACTTCTTTTAGCAAGAAAAAAATGAACTAAATTCTAATCAATAGTTTTTTTAGTTTGTTATTTGTATTTATATATCTATACGCACAGTTGAAGACTAAAGTTTTAACAAAAACAAATTGTTTTATTTTTTACTTTAAAATTGCTGTGAAAATAATGCTTAATATTTTTTGTCGAATTTCTTGTACATAATTTCCATACGAAAAACTTTACTATAATTTTATATAATAATAAACAAAAACTTTAAACAAATTTCAGCTCTTTACATCTAAGCTTTATCTTCTTTAATAGTTTAACACAGTTTTGACAAGTGCCTCAAAATAAATCACCAAAAAAAATGCTGACATAATACTCTTACATAATAATCGCTGTGTGAAACAACCATAACTTTCCATCACAATTACTTACGGTGGAGATTATGTACTACTTGTAGCTTAACGTGTACGCTTGTTACTGATTCTTTGTGCTAATTATCGATTTTGTATCAAAATAAGACACCATACATTGCGTAACTGAACCTTATACAAACTTAAAACTTCCTTAAGACTTTCAAAGAAGTTTTTTAAGGTAAGTTATACTATTTTTAAACTTATGTTTTTGTATTCATAAAGTACATATCGTTTAAGAAGAAACTGCTTTTTGTAAAAAGTAAAATTAATAATTACCGAATTTTTTATGTTTTCTTATTATTTGTTAATTTCTGAAATCAAAATCATTAAATCATAAGTAAGTTTACACAATTTAGGACTTAACTTTTTTGTTTTCAAGCTAAATTTACTATATTTAAAACCTAAAATAACTAGTGCATCTATTAAAACTCTCACTTTAAACAAACTTAAAAAATATATAAAATTTGAACAGTTTTATCTTAAAATGCTCCTTTTATTTATATAAATTATTAATAAATATCTAAAGTTTATTTGTTTTAACTTTGCGTTGAACTTCAAGTTGCTTTGAAAACGTAAAATTTACAACATGACTTAGCTTGTTTTTTACACGTAAACTGAAAATTTTTCACACTTACGAACACAGCTTGTAACAAAAAAAAAACTCACGTAAATTGTTGTAAAAAATTCAGTGACAGATTTTGAAATTGTATTGGCTAGACTTTGTCAACCAGTTAATGTTTACATAATATGGCGTTTCAAAGGCAACAAAAGAGTTTTTTTTTAAACATATAAAGAAAACAGTTGTCTTTTGCGTACGCCAGACATGTTCTTTGCGCAAAATCAGTTAAATCAATTTCATTTTGAATTATTTCTCCAGCATTTGATGCGGACGTAAACAAAATTATCGATTCGTAGCATGAGCCGGTTGCAGAGCTAAAATAAGAAATTGTGTCAAGAATTTTTCGATTTTTCTCCTTAAACTTTAACTACTTTCCAAGGCTATTTACACTCACATGGATAACTATCTCGAACCAGTCTGTTTCAGTTTTTCTAGCAGTTTACTTGTCTGCTTTTCTAGTTTCTGATTTATTGTGCCATAACCAAAACCTTGCTAAAATCAACATGAGGAAGTTGTATAACAAGTATTAGCGACAAGTATTAAAAACACTTGCACTGTATGGACATAAGCGGTACATCTTTTTTTGTTTTATATTTCGCTGTATCATTTCCTAATCGTTTTTATCTTTATTCAAAGAAACCCCAAAATTTTGAGTAAAGCTTTTTAGTAGCAGTCACTCATTCGTATTTTACTAGATTATGTCCAGCCACACTAAATTTTTTTTAAGTCATCAAAAAACAACAGTTTTCTTTTCTTACATCAAACTATCTACTGACCAACGCCAACATCACTCTTAGCGAAGACAACCCTCATTACGAAATTGAACATTAAGCAACAACAATTTTTTTTCTTGTGACAGTCGTAACACACTGAAGAAAAATGCTGAAATATATTTGTGTTCAGTAAAAGACCTTGTTTGTTTTTATAAAGTTCAATAGCAAATTAATGTTTAACATTTTTAATTAATTTTATTTAATGTCCAAACTGATCACTGACCGACACCGACGTCGCTCTTGGCGAAGAAAACTCCCACAACGGAGGTGAACAGCTCGGGAGCCGACCCGCCGGCGGCCATGAAAGTCGCTCCGGCGACATCCAGCGACAGCTTCAGCCTGCTCGTGATCACCTGTGAGGTTGGTAAATGTTATATATATATATATTTATTATTTTATATAAGTATATATATATGTATAAAGGTTATATTTATATGCTAAACTTTTTGACTTTTATTTGTGTGTTTTATTTTGTGATTTATAAAACATATGTACCAGTATTTTTAAAATCTTATTTTTTTTAATAAACTATTTAAAGCCCTTCAAGTGGGCTCAGTAGAAGGTGTTCAAGTTTAAATAACAACCTTATTTAATATATATAAATTTATATATATATATATGTATATATATACTTATACAAAATAAAATGATTATTCAAAGTTTCACGCCTTCTACAGAGCCCACTTGAAGTCGCCTTTAAATGGTTTATTGGAAAAGTGCGATTTTAAAAATACTTAAAAAGCGTTTAGTTTCATGAAACATATGTACTAGCATTTTTAAAATTGTATTTTACCAATAAACTACATGTTTTTATATATATAAATATATAAACTATGCATGTAGATTAACTAAAATGTTAATTAAAACCTTGCTAACACAGTTATAGTTGTTTGAGGAAAAAAATAATTTAACAAGTATATTTACTTATACTTATTTGTCTTTTGAAGTTTTATGATGTTAAGAGAGGCTCTTAACTCTGATTAAAATACTTGGCAGAGGACGCGTGTTGAACGCAGAAACAGTCGTTCCAATAGAAGTTTATTTTTGTACAGCTTTATTTATAAATGTACTTATATACACTTTGATGAATGACAAAAAAAAGCGCTAAAAAGTACTTTGTTCTAAAACATGGTGTACGAAGAAACCTCTGGTTATCGAGTCGTATATCACTTGGATACAGTTTAGTGTCATTGTCCAGTGTACGTAAAAAATCTGAGCATATCTCTACATGTATGTACAAAATTTATTATAAAAAAAATGAAAATCTTGTGATAACCTATCAAAGAATTTACCTTTAGTTTAAAGTAATTTAATTTAACACACAAACAGTATTCTAAGTTAAAAAATTTGTATGTTGTTGGTTAGTATGTGCTAGATTAATTTCTGTTTTAAAACAACTATCAAATTAAGATCGTTTGTATTAATTTTAAAGAATAACTAGTGTAATAAAAAGTTCTAAACACAAACATGTTTTTAAATAGTATTAGTCAGTATATAAGTTTATTGCAATAAATATTTAGAAAATTTAAAAGCTCTCGTTTTAAAGCCTTTGCTAAGTTGGCTCTTTGAAAAAGCAAAAATGTTTTAGTTGACTTCGTTTTTTATACTTACGCAAACAAAAAATTGTACATATGTTATGTACTATTATATAGTTATGTGTAAACAGTAATAATGCTTTCGCTAACAAAAAAAAAGTAAAATAAAAACACTATTTTTTAATAAAACATTTAATTACATCAGAAAGCTTTTTTTTTCATTTGTCAAGTGTGGCAAAAAATTAAAATCTATTTTTGAAACTGTTGTAAGTAAATTACTGTTATATCTAAATTCTAAAGAATATTACTTTCGTAAAAATAATTTCGTTTTTAAAAGAGTAAAAGTTTAAGTATTAATAAGTTGTAGTTTAATGAAGTAATTATAGTTTTATGACTAAATAAGCATAAGTTTTAATTAATATCAGACTTTTCTTTAAAAAGACTTTTAAAAAGAATAAATGCAAAGCTTGATTTTCAAGAAAGACTTTCAATAAAATAATAGCAGGTTTTTGATGTAAAGCTGTTTGAAATCGATAATTCTCAATCATACGTCTAAAAGCGAAACTTAAGTATCGTTTTTTATTTCAAGCACCTTTACAAAGTTTAATTAAAACAAAAATCCAAGAAACAATTGTTTATAATTTTTTTTTTGTTTTTACGTTTTTGAGTTTATTATATGAGGTTCTCATCATAAAAAAACAGTTTTATTTATTGAATTTGTTTTAATTATAAAATTTTTTAAACCACTAAATGTTTTTTTTTCATATTTTTTATCAAGGTTTTCGTTCAAGAAACAATGATAGTAAAAGTTTTGTTTTAAATTTTCTACCACTTATTTTAGGCATAATTTTAGAAACTTCAAATGTCAACGACAGTTTCTCGAAAACAGAAAAAAAGTACCTCATTTCTGTCTAGAGCTTCTAAAATATTTAAAAATGTTGCACAACTCTGTGATTTTTATTTAATTCACGTAAGAGGTTTTTCTCGTAATATGTTTTATCATTTTTATATTTCAATTAATTTGTATGTAAAATAAACTGCGTCATAGAAAAAGTCCGAAATGTAGTTTCAGAATCTTTATTTCCGGATAGTTTTTCGAATGCATTTAAAATCTACGCACTACTATGTTTTTAACATTTTTGTACTATTATACTTTTTACGTTACCCGGTTTTTAGCATGCTCTTTATATTTGAAGCATGGAATGATGCAGTTTTTAAAAAAGTCCATATAAAACTTCCACACTTACATTTTTTAATATTTATTAAAAACTTAGGGATTTTACCTTATCATTTTAAATTATTATAATAAATAAATACTTGTATATTTTGAGACGTTGTTAAAAAATTGTTTATGTAGATGGAAACTTCATTAAAAAAAATTGAATTAATTAAACAGTTTGTCTGTCAATCTAGACAAATGATTATGTTTTTTATTAGAGAATAGTTTATTACTAAACAGTTTATTTTTGAAATTTAAAATAAAAAAAATTGTACAAATAGTAAAAATATCAAAATGTAAACTACTATATCAATAAGCGTTTCAATAGATTAACTATATCAACTAAAAAAAAGGATTTTTATTTAAAATATCTCGCTACAAATACCCTAATGATTTATTTAGACTTATAATAAACATATGTAGTTTTGATAAACATTTAACACCAATATTAGGCCCTTTATAACTTCTAACATATTTTTTTAGCGATCAGAGGATAAAAGAAATGGCTAATTAGCTAGTAAGGCGGAGATAAATAATAAAGGGGGCGATCTTTTTTTAAACTTGTGCCGATTGATTTATTAGAAAAAACGAGTTCATTTTTTAAACAAATTACCATTTACCAAACAAATTAATATTTTTACTAGGAGTTAAGTAGATGCAAACTTCTAAAGCGGCAAGAATAACTCGTCACGAGTAAAAGGGAGTTATAGTTTTATTTACTGAACGAAAACATAAATAGCGCTCAAATTAATTAGCCCTAGGACCTGGAGTACGAAAAAACCTTTTGGTTGTCGAGCCTTACATTACTTGGATACAGTTTAAGGTCATGTTCAGGACTTATAGTAAACATTTAATATTTTTTACTGTAGATTATACACTTTAATCAATTCAGATTTCGTTTTTTTTTTCATAGTCCTGACCAGACGTTAAAAGTGTCCGTGGTGCGCGACTCAACAACCGAAAGGTTTTTTCGTGCACCAGGTCCTAGAACCAAACATTCTAAGTGCTTCTTTTTGTCGTTCAACAAACCATACAAGCAAAGGTCCTAGGTGCACGAAAAAGCCTTTCGATTGTTGAGTTCTAGGTGCTTTTTTTTCGTCGTTCAATCAACGAATAAAACTAAATTTTGGTAGTCATTTAAACTGTTTTACTGTAGCTTATGCACTTTAATCAACATTTATCATTTTTTATATAACAGTAAACAAACCTCTAGAGCAGGCACGAAGAACTCGTCGCAGATGATGGCGAGCGCTATGAACATGTACAGAACCCCAAGCATGTGCAGGACAACCGCACCTGAGTAAAAATAAATAAACTTTATTTAATTTTAATCAGGCTTGTTTTTTACGTGATGTACTTGAACGAATAGTTAAACCATATATATATGTGTATAATAATCGCTATTTCTATACACTTTAAATTTTTGACACGTTTTAAGTAAAGTTGATCACTTTATAGAAGTTTCGTAACCTACACAAAGTTCTAAAATTTACAAATAAAAAAAAAACAGTTTTAAAAGAAACACAAGTTTTTAAATACTTAACTTTTACTTTTTTAGTTAAGTAATACTTTTTGTTTTAAATTTTTCTGTGAGTAAAAGCAAATATTGTCATAAGTATGTTTCTTAAATAATGACTATTTATACGCTTTTTGCGTTAATAAAATATTCTAAACAAAAATTACTGTAAAATAGTTTTTATTTTAGTATCTTTAAAAAAAATTTTGAAACAAACTTAAACTTTTAGCTTTATACTAGCTAATTTTCATTTAATTACACTTAAACTTAAGAGATAAGAACAATATTAGCAGCTTATATTTCTTTAGATTCAATAGAATATATGGCATAGTTTTACATAGCGTATTATATCGTTAAAATTAAATATTTAACAAACAAATATTTTACAGTATTGAATAACTAGTAAATTTAATGCAGCTTAAACTTATGCCTTTCATTAAGAAGATACTTTATGTTTTTAAACGGACAAATTCCTACAATCTTACAACCGGTAAAGTTGTAATCGTGTAAAGCACAAAAACGCTCATAAAAAAAAATAAACGACTCAAAGAAAGTAATGCACTAGAAAAACACACCTGTGTTGTTTTTATGTCAAGTTCATAATACTTACAACAATATTACTAGCCCGAATGTGCGATCTTGCATTGAATTATTCATAACAATGAATAATTCAACGCGTATGTTTTACAAAGTCGCTTTTCTACTTGTATTAAGTTGTTTTATTTTATTTACCTAAACTAATGTTTACTGACATTTTTTTAAACAGCTTAGTGAAAGAAATAAAACAAAAATTATTTTTTCCAATTTTCCAACGTAAGCTACGTTTTTAAGTTTAGTTTCTATGTTATGCATAAGTGTTTAAGAATTAACTGAAAAATATATTTTTTATAGCCATTATTTGACACTAAAGGAAAACTTTAGCTAAAATAAAAAAGAGCAATATTATTAAGATAAACATATATGGAACATTTTAACAAAGTCTTAAAGTTTAGAAAATTTGCAATTTGTTTAACTTAAAATTGGGTGCACGGCTATTCAAATTCGGACAATTCAAATTCCGACAATTCAAATTCTTTAAAATAAATGGAAACAGCCACAAATAAATAAGTAATGTATATTTTTCAAATATAAAAGATCTGTATATGATTAATATCTACAAGCCATTTTTTTTCTTTTTGAAATACATTAAACATTTCTTGAGATATGGCTTAAATAAAGTAAAAAACATAATTATTTTTAGTAATTTTAAAATATCATGAAAAGTATTTTAGATTTTGAAAAAAAGATTAAAATAGATTGTAGATATTAATAAGCTCTACATATTTATTTTTTTTTTTCAAGGTTATATTAGTTATTGAGATATAGTCTATTAAATATTTTTTTAAGAATATGAATTTTCGAAATTTTAATTGTCCGAATTTGAATTGTCATGAAACCCTTAAACTTAAACAAAGATCCTGCTGCAAGATCAAAAAATATTTTTTTTTAAGAATATTTAAAACATAAAACACCATCAACATTTTCCGCATTCACAACACGAACTGACCGTTTTTCCTCGCTTCCAGATCGAAGATGTCGCGGGGATAGACACCGCCCTCAGTACTCGTGCTAGTGCTCAAGGTGGTAGCAGTGATGTTGAAATCAGATTCAGCAGTTGATAGGCTGGTTGCCATGGTTTGTTATCTTTTCGTTGAAATGTTTTAGAACTAGACTAGTTTCGTTTAGTTAATTTAGATTATGTTATTTAAACTGTTATGTTAAAGCGAGTAACTCTATTTGCTGTGGTGATAGTAAAGCTGCAAAAGTCAGAAAACTTTATGTTTCATATTGTTTAGTTTAGTTTACATATTACTTTAATGCTACGGTGTTACAACAAATGTACCTAGTAGTCTGTAATAATCTCATTAGAGTTGATCTATAACCACATTCAGTGTTTTTCAAAAGGCTACTGCTCTCCTTTCAAAATACTAGTTCAGCTGCAAAGCTCAACAGGAAACTAAAACCAACTGGTAACAATAATCAAAAAGTTGTTTCTGAGGTTATGTCTAAACAATAACTGTACACTCGGTATTGGTAGTTTTAATACCAAACTTTCGTCTTTAGCTCCTCACAGCCGTTGCTGATTTTCTTTTTTTCTCTCCTAGGGTGAGACCAGTTTTACGGCAACAGTTGCTTTCGCAACGTCCAAATTTCACAAAACAATTTGCGTCTAATTACCATATTTCAAGACAAATGCCAGACTGCGCGCAAAATGTCAAGTTTAATCTAATCAATTAAGAAATTAGCGGAAAGCGTTGCACTTTGCGTGGTAATTAGCACGTTTGGCTCCCTTTTCATATTCAAATTGTTTGTTTTGTCCGAACGCTTGTGGTACTTGTCTTGAAATTAAGCAAGCTTGTTTATGACTTTAAAAAAATAAGTTTTGTCGAATCTACAAAATAGTGTTTGTCAATAAGGGTTTTTTCAAGCCACTCGTTAACGATATATATTGTCATTAAAACTATATTTAAAATACGTTTTAATGACGTCATGACAGAAGGACGTCACGATAATTGCAACTGCTAAAGGCCAACTGCTTAAAAGGCAGGGGTCACTTTTTATTGACAATGATTAAAACTAATTCGCTTATATAATATCTGAGACGCAAAAACAATAACCTTTAAGCCTTTACTACGACGGCTGTTAGCTTTTCAAGAAAATTTATTTTTAACTTTAGCTACAGTAAATTTTCTGTTTTAATATTTGTTGAAACATTTCCTAGTTACTTGCAAGTTAAATTATTTCCAAGTTAAATAACAGCTATATAAAATATACATATTAGATATTAATGAATTTTTTTTTTTTAATTGGATTTTACCCTCTTTTTTCTTACTACACCTTAGAAACATAAAAAAGGTTGACATTTTGTTATAAAAGACTTAAGGAAAATATATGCTAATTCTAGTGCCAACAATTTACTTTTAATCAAAAATGGTTAACCGTACAAAAATTTTAAACTTGCTTAAAAAACACGGATTGTTTTATTTTTTGTAACGTTCTTTTAAAATCAAAGTTTATGTTAAAATATTAGTTTGTCTTTAAAATTTTCAATAAAAAACACAAATACGAAGTTTACAATTAAGTTAGATACGTTATATTTGAAAAAAAATATACAACTACAGTTCTAAAATTAGCTTTCAAAGCAATTAATGAATTTAAAGTTGTTTTAGTATCTTTTAAACTCAAAAACTCTGACTCTCAAAAAAATGTTCTCATGGCGGACTTAACGTCAACTGTGACGTAACAACATTATGAGTTCTGCAAACATCCCAGGTTTTATACAAAAGTTTAATCCGTTTTACCGAAATCCGAGCATCGATTTTTTCCGACTTGGATTTGCCTGTTGGCTGTAGAAGGGGTTCACTTGAGAACTAGTCTAAGTTAAAGGCAATTACTTAAGACTCTAAATTGTGCTTGCGTAAGTTTAAAAGTGTGTATTTAAACTAGTTTGAGTTCTTTTTATCGATTTTATATTGAAGTCTTTTTTTATATAAATAATTTGAAAAAATAGTAAGTTTAATGCTTCTAACTTACTAATACCCCATAATTGACGTTTAATCTAAGTTTATATTGTTTTATTCGGCTGGTATGTTGAGTAAAAGAACTTTGTATTTTTAAGTATCAATACTTTATCCCAACTTAAAATTGCCTGTTATCAAAAATCAGAGAGGTTCAAAATAATTTTGAAGGGAGTTTTTATTTCAAATTTTAGCGAAAGTATTTTCCAAATAACCTGTTTTAACAAAAAGTAGCATACAGATAGAAAACTAGAAACAGATTACAAAAACTGTTAAAATATACTTATTTACTTCTTTGAAATAAAATTACTTAATGGAAAAAACTTGAAAACTAGAAAAATGTTAAACATCAAACTTAATTCTGCATCAAAACAGTTTTCAAAACCTATTTGAAAATTAGGTTCTAATAATTGAAAGTATTTATATATAAACAAAATGATAACTTCTAACGCAATTTAAAAAGACTTTTAAAAACTGAATCAAAACATCTTTAAAATCTGTTTCATCGCATGCTGCTGCCATGCCTTTGACACAAGACAATTCTGCTTTCGAACTTCATCGGAAAATTTGCTCTCCCTTTTTTCATCTACGTCACAACTCTCTTTTTTGCCGCCGCTTTCGCCAAAACAACAGAATCAGAACCGTTTGACTCGAATTGATGTGAATTGGTCTGTCTGCACTCTACAAATTCTATTTAAGCTGCAATCGCTTGTTGGTATAAAGAATTGTATTGATTTGTCCAAGTGTGTTTTTTTTCACGATAATAAGTGGACTTTTCGAAGTTAAAAACAATTTTAAGCATGTTTGTGAACAAAACGTTAAATGTATAATTCTATTTCAATTTTTTCGTATGTTTATTGCTTTGGAATTACTTTTGTTAAAACTTAAAAATCTTATCTATTGTTATCTTCCTTATCTACTGGTGAGAATTGCTAGAATTTTTGGTTTGCTGAGTTGTTTGTCTCGTTAATTCTGTTATCTAATAAATCTACGTGATGTTTCAATATATTTTTATATCAATTTTGTTATAATACTGTTGGTATGCATAGTTTTGAATTTAAAGTTATATATTCTAATATGTTTTCAAGGTTCACACAAACTCTATTTTTGATAGATTGCAACATTCAAATTAGAACTGAAATCTATTAGTACTTAAATTGAAGTTTGTTTCAAAACTATTTAGTAAGTAGAATTGTGTCCTAAACTTTATCTAAGTCATAAAAATGTATAAAATCAATTATACTTACGTATCTGTATACGCTCACAGTTCCATAAAACCTGATATTTCCAGCTATCTTTAGTCTATTATTTCAAATTATAACATTTAAAAATATTTTACTTATCGTTATAGTTTTTGTTAATATACCTTTTATACCAAAAACATTTCTTTTTTTAAATAATCTCCTTCAAATGTTTTGCCAAGTAACCACTATAAACCAATATATGCACACTAGACTACTTTGTGCGTAAGCTGAAATTTTATCGATTTAAGCTTACTTTCTCATTAGAACAGTTTTAACTCTGGATCTCGAAACAACTAATTAAATACGAAATTTACTGTAAAAAAGTACTTTATAAAATCTATTATGTTTTTGTTTTACTCTGCTGCAAAATCCTTTTAACTGCAAGTTTTCTTCGTTTTTTTTTGACATAGTTTTTATAACTTTTAAGTAGTTTAAATCTCATAACAAACCTTTAAAACATCACAGCAAATTAATGCTGTACTACTTATTAATTATTTAAACCATATCAAACTAACAAAAAAACAATGTTATCTACGGCCTTTAGATTTTAAAGTTTGTTGTGTATAAAACTTTTCAAAAAAAAGCATATTTTTTTAATTATATACTTTATACTTTGACTGTGTTTTGTTTGTAAATTACTGCATCATGACATAACCAACAATTTAAACAATAAAATTTCGAAAACTGGTGCAATTAATTTTAATAAAATAAGCCGACAGATTTACCGTTTGTCGATCAATAAGTATTTCATAATATATTTTTTTATAATATAATATAAATTTTTATAAATTCAATTTTACAAGAAATTGACAAAAATTATTCAGCATTTGTTTACGACTTGCATTTGATTTTAAACACGAATATGAAAAAAAATTCCAGTGCTTAATTGTTTTTTGTTAATTTTTTTTTTCATGGCAGTATTTTGATTTTATTGCGCTTCAACTCTGACCCAAATGAATGGCAGTTTTATTGGAGATTTTCATGGTGAAAGTTTGATTTAAAACACCAATTAAAAGCCTTGTCTTTGTTTTTATACAAGACATCTGAGGTGTTAATGCATTATACTTTTTTGTGGAAGAACAAAATAATAACAAAGAGTGTGGGGAAGTCGTTATATGAGTATGGCTTTTGACTTAATTTCATATTTCTGTTAACTTAAAAAAATTACCGTTGTGGTCAAATTTTGTATTGCAGTGTTACAGTCAATGAAGTATAGGCTAACTTGAGTCATTGTTTGTAGGTTTCAAATAAAGATAAGAGTAAACTTAAAAACGTAGCAATAATTTATATTTTTAAAACTGGATACTTATGCCTCTTACTGCATAAAATATTTTTAGCACTTGGTGTAGTGTAAAAATTTTCTAGCTGATCATAAGTGTGTAATAACTTCATGAACAACCTTAAGTTTAAGGACATCTCTTTATGGAAATAAGTAAATATTAAACTACGTATTAATCACTTTACTTAAAAGTTAGAGAAAACATTTATTGCAACTATTTCTATAAACATTCGGTAAGGTTTTGAACGTTTTCTTAATTTTGCTCAAAGATAAATTCTTTGACCAGAATTACCCAGCAAAGTGTATTTTTGTCTGAAAATTTGGTTTGAAAATATTGCATAAAAAAGTTTAAAATAAACTTTTATGTTTTGGTGTTTGATAAACTGAAACCGCAATCTGGATATAAGTTCAAGTTTAACTGAAGTTTTTGCTTTAAAATATTGTTTTTAAATCTTCAGTATAACCCTATTAAACCAATCTGTCCCGTAGAAAAATTTTCTTGATAATTCTAGCCAAAATAAGCTTTTAAAGTTCTTTTTAAACGTCGACTACCCCTATCATAATGCTTTCATCATTATTTAAAAAACATCGACTAGCTTAGAGCAAACGAAAAACCTTATTAAATCAGTACATAATTTTTGATTGAAATCTTTTATATATACTAAACTTTTATGCAATGAATAATAGCTTGCAACCGACAAAAAAATACTATAAAAATGTGTTTTAGAATACGTAAAAATCAATAACAAATCAAAAATAGCATAAAGTTAACAAAAAAAGAAAAAATAACCTACCAAAAAAGTAACATTACCGAATGAAATCAAAATAAAATTACGATTACTAATTATCAAAAACACTAAGGTCTACAAATAAACCTGTTTACAAACTATACATTTAAAAGCATAACTATTGCTAACAAAACTGCATAAAACGTAAGTTAAAACTTATCAAGTTTCCAACTTTATAGTTCAAGTTTGTGTAATATTTTTAACTTGAACTCTTCCTTGCACTTTTTATTAAAACTTCAACCTTTGTAAATAATTACACTAAAGTCTACAAACAAATATGTCTACAAAATAACTAGAAGTAATAAAACCACATAAACAGATAGTAAAAAATTAACTAGTCTTAACATTTAGCTTTAATTTTTTTTAATGTTTTTATTTGAATTAAATCTTGCAATTTTTGTTAAAATTTTCTTTTTTTTTTATGACGTCACTTAAACAGCTTGCAATCAGCTTTTTTTTCTACTATTGCCGCCAAAACTCACAAAAGGAGAGAAATTCAAAGTCAGCTACAGACGGCAATTTGTTCAAATCGATAAAGTTTACACTGCGAAATTAAACAAGGTTTACATTTCATTTTGTTTTTTCTCGTACAAACATTGGTTAACATGCTATAAAATTGTCGTTGTTTTAGTCCAATATTTGTATTAAAAGTTTATAAAGTATTTCAAAGACTGCACTTTTGAAATATTTTTCTATTTTGCTTCTGCCTTTTACAAACTAGTTTACTATTTTGTAGTTTAAACGTTTTACTTATAACTAACTACAATTAAACTAAAAAAAATACAATCGTCATAAAATGATTAGTCTCTTTGAAATTGTTTAGCTGGTTTAAACAGTAAACAAGGTTTTTAGAAGACGTTTGTACTTCGGAATAAAACTTATAAATTGTTAATATATCTTATATTGCTAAGTTTAATTTTTATAGAACACCTTACTGTTTTTATTTAAATAAAAAAGTACAATAAAGCTAAAATTTACTAACAAACAAGTTTTAACTTTTATATAGTTACACTTAAACCTAAGAAAAAAGTTTTTATAACAGCTTTATTTTTTATTTGTTTTTTTCTTGTAAGGATTAGAAATGTAATTAAGACACCACTAAAAAAGATTAAAATCACTGTAGTTAAACTATAAAATTTTATGACTAAAATAGCTTTTTTTAAGTCAAACTATTTTTGTTGTTTAAAATCAGCAGTTGTTCAAAGTTTAATACCTAAACTATTTTGCATAAAGATCTTTTTCTATTCTTTGTAGCAACCACTAAATTTATTTTATATTTATTTTTAAGCAAATCTGTATCGAAACTAATTAACTAAAAACTTATGAAACTTCTTTAAAAGTGGCTGTTCAAAAAAGAGAACTTGAAGCTTATCGTGATGCTAAAAGAACGTAAATAATGAAAAAATAGTACTTAATAAATAACTTGATAAACAAATGCTGGTAGTTATTAGAAATAATCATTAGATACAACCTTGACTTTTAAAATGTTCAAAACAAGGTAATGAGCATTTATACCGAACCTCTAATAAACTTATAGAGTTTTCGTTTCATGTGGTTTAATATAGCAAGTAATTTCTTAACTTAAATTAACTCCATAATTTAGGAAAAATAAATGGTCTTCAAACGTTTGGCATTTTAATGTTTTCACTTATTTTCTGATTTCGTTCCTGAAAAAGTCAAAGATTTTTTTAAGAGATATTTAGTTCACGTCTAAAAAAACCATTATAAAAGAAACTTAAATCTAAAACCGAAAAATTTAAGCTGAAAAAAAATGTTGTTTAATTTAAATTTTATTCATTATCTGTTTTATCACTTTTTTATTAGTTTAGGTTTTTCTAAAGTATTGAAATAAACTTTTGATACTTAATGAAATGTATTCTAATAATATTCTAAGTTATACCTTTAATTTTTGTATTAAATACTTTTCTCATTAGTACTACAAATTCTTAATCAAAAGAGTTGTTGCATTATAACTTATTATACATTTTTAATTATGCATACTAAATAAAACTAATTTACTTAAGTGTACATTTGCACAAGTAAAAAAACAAGTTCAGTTCTAAAAACGTTACTTTATACACTACAAATTTTATTTAGCACATTTATACTTCATCAACTAATATAGAACAAGAATAATTTTGAATGCCTAATTAAAATTAAATACAACAAACTAATAGTCTATGAGTACTAGTTTTATTAAAGACCTCAAGATCGATATTAAAAGTTTTTTAGAATTTCAAGTGAAATCAAAATATAAATTTTTACTTACCTTGCTGTTTTGTAAGTAAAAGTTTGTACAAAATTGTACAAAAATAAAATTTAAAAAGTAAGATGTTATGTTTTTATCAACTTATTTTAGTAAAATGTTATAAAATATTTAAGTTCAGAAATATGTAAGGACAGGCAAACTGCGACCCGCAAAATTAATTACTTATCAGTTAAAAAATATTTATGTTTATTAAAAAAAAGTTAAGTGCTTACAAATAAATTCTTAGTTTAGTTTATATTTATTCAAATTTTATTACACTTTTAGTTTAGAATACTATTTTTTTTAACATTAATACAATTTATTTAATTAGCTGCGGCCAAAAAAAGAAATTTTTCATGCAGTGCGGTCTGCAAGTAACTTTTTATAAAAAAACATAAAGCTGACTAAAATTAATTGCACCTGAATCGAATAATGACGTAACAAAGTGAAATAGCGATAAAAAAATGTTATTCCTATTATATATAAATATTTATTGGATATTTTTATAACTTACTAAATCTAAGCACAATTTTAAACGAGTCAATGATCATCTATATCGGGCTCGTGTTATTATCCGACAAATAATGTCAATAAATTTTTTTATACTTTTTTAGTCCAGGAGTCGGCAAACTGCAGCCCGCGAGGTACTTTAGAGCTAAAGGTACTTTTTTAAAAACATATAAAAAAGTTTTGCAATATTAACTTACAATTGGACTCTTAATTTAATCGTTACTCTTAACCAGTGCTATTTTACTGCTTATTTTGTAATATTTTGGTTTAAAATAGTTTTTTCTACTAATAAATATGATTATTTTCGAATGGTTGCGGCCCTCAAAAAGTTTTTTTTAGTTGTGCGGCACCCGAGTATTAATAAATTAAATATTTTCTGAGATAAAAAAATTGGCCTGAGAGTTACAAAAGGCTGCCGACCCATGTTTTAAGATGAAATAAACTAACACGGAAAGTAAATTTTAAAGTCTAAATTTGATTGCACTTGAATTGTATAGTGACGTCACCAAGTAAAATTTCGATAAAAAAATTTTTAGTATTTAATTTTAATTGTTGTATAACATTCAAGACTTACTTAATCAAAAGTTATTTACACAATTTTCAACGAGTCAATGATCATTTATATCGGACTCGTCTTTGAAGAATATAAATCAAAAACTATTTTATAACGTTTTCGTCGGTTGGTATGACTTGGAAAAAAACAGTTTGAAGTATGTGTTTTTACTTGCAAATTTTTTACACTGTAAAATTTAAATATATTACGATTAAAAAATGTTAGTGAAAAACGTGTTTTAAACACAAAAACGACCATTATATATAGATTTTGCTTAAACTTTTGTTTATTTTTTTTTAGAGCGACGCTTCTTAAGTAACAGGTTGTTCAACAAAATTAAAAACATTTTTATTATTTTCAAATTAAAGTGGATTAAAATTTTAATTATATTAAGTAAATAGAATAAAATAAAGATTTAATTTTTTTGTTAAATACGTTTTAAAACGAGTCAAGTATCATCTATATCGGACTCGTGATTGAACAATATAAATCAAAAACTATTTTATAACGTTTTTGTCGGTTGTTTAGACTTTATAAACCTTTTAAAGTATGCGTTTTCACCTGCAATTTTTTTACACTCTAAAATTTATACCCGTAAGTATTAAGAAATGTCAATAAAAAATGTGTGTAGCATATTTAGGAAAATTTAAATAAAATACATTTTAGCTTGAATGTAGATACAAGTTGTTGTATTGTTAATAACTTATTTTTGTACATCTTAACTACTCAAATAAAAAGGTTTTGATTTATTTTTGTTCTTATGTTCACATTTTAAGTGAAATATAATAAGTGTTCGTATAAATTACGTTACTAGTTCGCAAGCTGAAAGGTCTCAAATAAAAAGGTTTTGATTTATTTTTATTCTTATATTCACATTTTTAGTGAACTATTATAAGTGTTCTTATAAATTACGTTACTAGTTGAAAGGTACATACATTATTACTACCAAATAGCCCGACTTAAATGTTCATTGACTCGTTTAAAATTTATATAAGTTGTTGAACATATGTCAACTAAAATGTTTTTTTCTAGTTTAAGAAATTATTTTTCATAGACCCTTATAAAAGGGTTCAAACACAAATTAGACCATGAAGATATAGTTTTTGCTTAAATTTATTGTTAAAATGTTTTTTAAGCAAAATGTGCTTAAGTAACAGGTTGTTCAATGAAATGGAATATATTTTTACTGTATTTAAGGACTAGAGTTTTGAATATTTCAAGAAAAATGAATATTATTAAGATTAAATTTTTTTGCCAAAAATTATAACACATTACTGATTATCAACTGAACAATAACCGTTTGAAATGCATCTGGTTTACTAAACAGTTCGTCCTTCATTTCTTATTGTGAAGTAAATTTTGAATATTATTTCAGCTCTAAAAGTTTTAATTCCTACAGGAAAATAAGCGGGGATGTTAAAGCAACACAACTTGTGCACAGCGTCTACTCACGGGCCAAAGAAGGTAAAACGTTTTTAGAATTTAATCTTTTATAATACTAAACACTTAAAAACATTTATTTTTATTAGATAAATAACTATGTATTTGTTAATTTTATATTAATTTTGGTTGTGTTGTTCCCATAGGTATTAGAATTTTAACTTTAAATTACCAAAAATGTTTATGGTTTCAAAAGTCTAATCATTTGGTTCAGTTAAATTAAAGTCAGATCAGTCAATTTTTTTAAGAGATTATGTAGTAATTTTTGATATTAATTATTTTTAAAACATTGCTCTTACATGTATAAAAAAGGTAATGTCAGTACAAAATGAGTATCTATAATTACAAAAAACAGCATTTATTTTCAAGCAAAAATCAAAGTATAGAAATACATGTACTTATAATAAAAAAACATAAGATGTTAGCTTAATCATTGAATAAATACAAATTATTACTTACAGGTGTATTGGTGGTTTATAAACTTACAAAAATAAAGCTTAAAAAGTTCATTTGATCGTATTCTAGAAGCTCAATAAATAATTAACAAAATATGACAAACAACATTGGCATAACTAATACTAAAAATTCCATTCATAACAATATAGATAGTGAAGTGAAACTTAATGTTCTTTTTAACAAAGTTTATATTGTCCAAATAAACATGCAGAAATTGCTTAGTAAATTGTTTTACTTTAAAGCTTTATTGATAAGTTCTTATAAAGACCACAACTCTCATTATACTGAGGTAAATTTTGAAACGAAGAGAAAAATGTCTAAATTAATGATGCAGTATATAAGACATGGAAAAATTGATCTTCACTAAAAGATTTTTTTTTTAATTTATAGTATTGCTCTTTACTACGGAATTACAAAACATATGTCTAGATTTTTTTTTTACTTTTAACTTTACCAGTAAGAATTTATAATCTTAACTTTATTTACAGCAAGATTATAAATTTCTCGGTATCGACTTTAGAGATAGAGCGTTGAAACTTAAGCAAAGTGGCAAGCCGTCATTTTCTGGAAAGTATTTTATGGAAACATCTAGAAAAAGTTATGATGTGTATAAAAAAGGTTCGCAACTGAAATTGTTTTCAAAAGAGACTAATTCTCTTCATGATGTAATGTTAAACCTACCAAAACGCAAAGATAGTTACAAATAGGAACTCGAAAGCTTCAGCAACACACCTGTTCTTTTAATTTCAATTGAAAATCCACAGGTTAAAACCTTCATGCTGTTTTACGATATTAAAAGAAACTGACAATCAAACAACTGACGCTTTTAAACAAACAACTTTATTTTTCTCTAAAAATGAATATTGTTCGCCATCAACTTCGCTGGAGAAGATTCAAAACCAGATGCTTTCTCAGCCTATGAGAAGGTTTATGGAGAAGGTTTATGGAAAAGCTCAGATGGCAAACAGTGTCGAACGGTCATTCAACGAACAACATTCTGTTGAAATTTTTTTTTTCTCAATTCGTAGGAAATAAACTGTATGTGTTTTACTGTGAAGACAAGCGTTCAAATCAATCTGAGTGATGTTTTCGTTATGACTTTAAATGCAAAAACATTAAGTTTTATTAAAGACGAAAAGTTAGTTATTAATAACAAAAAGTCAGATGTAAAATTTCAAACTGTTTTGTTTTGAAAAGAACACAAGCTAAATGTTTTGTTTGTTAAAATATTATACTGATATTCTGCATAAAAAGCAATGTATTTTACTTAAAGCAAGCCCAAAACATTTGAACAGTAGTGATTATGATTACACATATAGGCTAGCGTTGAAAAGGGAAATTGCTGTATTTAGTTTCCTCTTTATGCGATAGTTATAGCAACTTTGATGGCCGATTTAAAAATTCAGATTCATGGACTGAAATAAAATCCTGCTCCTATGAGGAAGACAACATAGTAACGGGTAATTTCATTTTTAGAACTGATAAGAAGACAATTTTTTTTGTTTGGTTCCTTCTCTTAGATGCCCGTGTTACGTATGAAGTAAAACAACTTAAAAGTAAACCACAAGTTAAACTACAATCATTACCGATAAACACGTGGATAAATACAAATTTACAACTAACATCGGTTTATTGATGTATTAAATTATAGTAAATGATTGAAAATTAATACTTAGCAATTACTATACTCTATGCTTACTTTTTGTTTTTATTTTTTAAGGATTTCATGTTATTCTGTGTCTTTGTACTAGTACGTGATTTTTTTTTTGCTTTCTCAGTTTAAACTTGTAGTTGAATGAAAAAATACTTTTTTATACTTGTTAACATTTATTTATTTGAAATAGTTGTCTAAAAGCATGTAAATTGTGAAATACCTAAATAGTATATTTAGTATTTTTTCCGAACTTATACATTTGTTATAAAACTTTAAAAAATACTTGAATATATATTAAAGTTATTAGATATTGGATAAATAATTCTGATTTTTCACTGATTAAACTAACGTTTTATTGCTTTTTTGGTACCAAAAAATCTTTCTTGAATTGAAACTTTGTTGTAGAAAATAAATAATATTGTTTCAACTACCGCTCACCGTTTTTGCTTAAGCAGTATAAATAATTTTTCAGTTACAATTACTTATTCTCAATACAAATTTATAGTGTGTCATATTTTCTATAACACTTTTTTTATTTCCTGATGTTATAAAGTACATATCTGATTATTAGTCATAAAACATTATTTGGTCGAATTCGGGGATCTTTTTATGTCGAAAAAAAAATTAAACCTATAAGTTTTGAAGACTTTGTAGAGTTGTTTATATTTTATCGTCTGGGCAGCGAATGCTGTCAGACTGCAGACTGCAACGCAGCAGCTTAACACAAAAGGTGTGACAGTTTTCAGGTACGCTTTAATTGTTTTCCAAGCACTGATGAATAAGCGATACGTATGAGTATGACCTGATGATAAGCATGGATTGTGAAAATTGTGAAATTTTTTTGGATATTCTGTGTAGTCTATACAGTATACAATATTTTCAATTTTGAACAGAAAAATTTTAAAGATTAGAAATATTGATTTAGATCAGGATTTTCCAAAGTGGGCCGAGCAGCCCTCTTAGTAGCCATTACAGAAATTTATGGTGCCAGGAGCATCAAAGGGGTCAAATAGGGGCCATAAGCAGCAAAGAGGCCACAGAGGGGCCTTGAGCTCATAATTTGAAACTTACACTAGATAAATGATGAGGAGCAAAAAGAAGGTCTAAGGCGTTTCAATGGTAGTTTTGAAACTCATACCGGATATTATGGAAAAATATAGGAAATTTAGGGGACCACAAGCCTTAAAAGTGGGTCAACAATGCCATAATTCGAAACCTACATTAGATATTCTGGAGTCGATGATGAAGAGCAAAAAAAGGTCTTAGGTGTTTTTAATGGCAGTTTTTTGAGAACTCTCGTTGGAGGAGGCTTTTTAACTTTTCAAAGGGGGCGTTTAAAAAAAAATTGAAAACCCTGATTTAGATGAATTAAAATTTTTCATAATAATAGACGAACTGAAACTTTTAATACTACAAAATGTTTAGCATTTTAGATGACTAAAACTGTTTATAACATTCGCTACTACTATTTGTTTTTAATTAAGTTTCAATCTTAATAAATAGCAGTTTTACAAGTTAAGACTTTTTTAACGTCGGAATAGAACTTTAAATTGTCCTTAAAAACTCTTTTCAAGTTCACATTTAGGTTTAAACATTGCCCGATAACTAAAAATTTTAACTTTAAACATATTTACTCTATTGTTGTTGTTTAAATCCTTAGACGTCCTATTGTTTTTTGTAAACAAAACAATGTTTTTGGTTGAAGTAAAGCTACATAAGAAACCTTGTGTTTATTGGATTACAATAATTTTAGTTAGATGCCATTAATACCTACAAATAAACTCTTGAAAATGCTGACTATTTTTTAAATCATAAAATATGATTTTATTAAAACACACTTCAATAAATAAAACAGCATAAAACATATAATTGTACGATTAAGTTTATAGTCCTGGTTTTAAACCACTTTAATGCTAAGTAAAATCTTAGTTCAAACACTTTTGACAGTAAGTTGTTGAACAACATGATAAATATTAGCTAACTTAAAAATAAAACAAAGTACAGAAACCTGACACTTCCTAGTTAGGTATGGTATACACTTTTTAACCAAAAAACGCTATGTTCAAAATTTATTTGTTTCTACTTTGAAATAAAAAACCTAAAAGTAATAATTCAATAGTACGATATTTTTAAATGATTTATGACTAGTTAAATTTAAAAAAAAATCAAACTAAAAGAACCAGAAAATAAGTTATGAACTTACAAACTATATATCAAATCCAATAGTTAATAGAAACACATTACATTAACAAAAATAACAATTTGTGCAATTTAAAGCTGCATCTTTTATGATAAGAACATAGGAACAAAAGTATCAAAAAATTAATAGGTAAATTAGATAAACAAATATAATGAACAGTGCAATTAACATTTACATACCAAATGATTGAAACATAAAAGTAAAAAGCGTACAACAATTTAGAATAAAACTAAAAGAAACAAAAAAAATGAACAGTGCAATTTTACGTTTACATACCCCATGATTCCAACAAAAATATAAAAAGTCATATTAACAAAAATAAAATATGATGCAATTGACATTTAAATTCCTTGTTATTCAAATATAAATTTAAAAGTGATGTTA
This sequence comes from Thalia democratica, assembly GCF_965202585.1. NCBI lineage: Eukaryota > Metazoa > Chordata > Thaliacea > Salpida > Salpidae > Thalia > Thalia democratica. The sequence goes on from NC_139165.1 coordinate 89,819,922, forward strand.
ATGAAAGTAAGCAACATTGCAACTAAGATTTTTTAGAATTAGATATACAGTAACCTCTCGTATCTTTACGCACTCGTGACATTACGCAATCTCGTATAGTTGAACATTTTAGAATTCTAAAAACTCAAAAATTAAAATTTTAATTACAATTCCTCAAAATTCTTATGGCATGAAATTTCATTCCTACTCAAAAAATCCATTAATATATCTTTAATACAATGCAAGACAAGTTTATCCTTATGTGGGGAATTGTCAAATTAAAGAAAGTTGTACTAACATATATTTTATATATTTTTGTTCAAAAGAAGAAATCAAACACAGCGCCAAATGCACGTTTTTGTTAAAGGCTATAGAAACAAATTTTAATACAGACACCACACCATTTCTTAAATGTAAACAATTGCTTAACTATAAATTGAATTTACTATGTAGAATATAATACAAATGTTAAGTATCAAATAAGTCACATATAAGTAAAGATGAAGATAAAATCTACTTATTTTAAAAATTAGTAAAATTTTTCAACAAGTAACATTATTTTATATGATTTAAATCTTTTTTTATATATTTATAGTTTTATCTTTTGTTTTCATACTTAGAAATAAAGTAAACAAATTGTTAAAAGTTGGAAAGTACCCAGTCTGCTTTTAACTAGAAGCAACATATAAAAACAGCCATTATAGTAAGTATATTTGGTACCTATCGTTTCTTTACGATCATATCTTTACGCATTTTTTATGTAGTATAAAATTTAAACTTGCAAAATTCTTTAAAAGTTTTTGAAAGCTGATTGTAGTTTTCCATAGTTGTTACCTGCAGCTACTTGCGGTTCTGCTGAAGATAGCTCTCCTTCTGAAATGACAGACTTTGTGTAAATGTTATGAAGAATGGTGGTAAGCTACAAACGTTCACCATTTATACAAACATCCATTGGCTTATACTTAGTAGTCTGTTCTTAATTAAATTATCATACAACTAAATAAAAAATCATTCACACAATTTAATGAAGTATCATCAATGTTTCAACAAACCTTTATTTATCAAAATTTAGTAAGTTATTAAATACTTTATGTAAATTTTAAAGGTTCAAGAAAATACAAGATGAGTTAAAAAAAAAACTTTGTGGGTTGAATATAAACATGCATAAATAAATATTTGCATATAAATACATATATTATTTAAATATTTAAGACTTCTAAATAATATACTTTGTATTTATAATAAAGTTTTTTTTTGGGGGTTTTGCTTTAATATTCATACGTAAACTTTAGTAGCTTTTAATATGCTTGTGTTAGGCTTAATGAAAAGATTTTAAAAAATAAGTACACTCTTATGCTTTGTGATCAAAGTAGCCACAGAGTGGCAGGTTATTGTAGTTTTATATAATAACAAGTAATTTACTAATAACATTTACTCATGCATAGCTTGTTCTGATGAAAATAACTTTATACAAAATTACGTTAGCCGAGAATTATTTAATTTTTTCAATTAAAAAATATAAAAACTGCTAAATTTATAACGCATTAAACTTAGTAGCTTAATATGCAGTAAACATTTGATCTTTTTTTTTTTTAAACGTTCACATTTTATCACTACAAAACGAATCAAGATTGGTTAAAAATAAAGCAAAAGTCCCACGTTAAAACAGTATTTTCCGCACAATAGTTCGCACCTTTACAATCCTTAGTTTTACATTAATTCAGTGATAATTAAGTTTCTACGTACTCACAGTAGTTCACAACCGTATAAAGTATTTTTAATTCGATAAATTTTAATATAATAGTAGTATATATAATACATTTTGCGTATATATATATATAAATATTTATTTATGCGAATGTATTTGATTTTACTATATCTGATTTTTTTCTTCGCGTTATTTTGTTGTTACTTAAAAATCCCTAAAACTCTTTTTAGAAGAAAAATTTTTGGAACTACTGTGTAAAATATAAGTTATATGGGAGAAATATTTTTACTTTTAATTTATCAAGATAGTTTAGCTTTTCGTTATTTACTCAGAAGGCTTTATTATTTCTTTTACAAGATTAGGTTTTTCCTGCAATTTTCTTACAAAGCTCGTGAATAACATATTAAAAGTCACAAATACAGTTTGACAACTATCAGAATTAATAGCTAGTTATGAGATTTTGACAGTAAATATTTTATAGTTTAAACTTACCAAAGTATGCTATATTATAATTAGACAATATTTTCATTTTCATTATTCTATAACTACAGTTCTAAACTATCAACAACGCAAAATTTTAAAACAGCTGTTTATTTGATGAAAAATGAAAGCTAAACACACAATATTAGACTATTAAATATATAACTATTAAAATATTTTGGTATTGTATGAAACTTTTTTTAAGTCAAAATTAAAACAAAATAAAAAGACTACTTTAAAAATAAAAAAAAGAGTTTTTTTTTCCTTAATCAAATTACTTTTTAACAGTGCCCAGTGGGTATTTGACATAATACCCCTTGGACAGGATAGTTCTTGTAGTAAACACAATTAAGATCATTCAAAGCATTCATCTCTCTGTAAAAATAAACGCAATCTTCATTACCACCGTAGTCATTGGGTTCTCCACTTGCCCACGAAAACATCAAATTTGAGGCAGGTTGTCCGTTTGTAAATCTGTAGCTACCTTCTGATTGAAGGTCAGAAATTCCAACCCAAACGTTGTAGCTGTAGCTGTTAAAGACCCTCCATATTTCACTGCAATTAATACTTTTAATTTTTTGAATTAAGTAAGCATAAAAACTAGTTTTGTATTTTTCTAAGGAGCAAAAAGTGTTTAAATCAACTTTCAACTAATTTTTGCAGTTGTATAAAGTTGTAGCTTAGAATTCTAATAAGAATTTACTTGATTTTTAGTGCCTTAAACGTAGATAGGTTATAATTTTAGTGTCAGTTATTTGTATAACTGTTTTGTTTGATGTTGTTTTTGAGATTGATTCATTAATATTCTAATTTAAGCAAACAGTCTGGGTTTTTAATATTTTAATCAAGGTTAAAGCAAACCTATGATAATTAACTCCATCACTCCCTAACAGTCTTGAAGCAATTTCGCCTCCAATACTGTTGCAGTAATCTTTTGCACTATAGTAACTACTCCCAGAATACGATGCAATTTCAAAACGATAACAAATATCTGTATGTTAAGTAAACAATTTTTATATTTTACTAACATAAGTTAAAGTTTTCAATTGATAGTAAAATATGAATATTTTCCGAGATACTTTTATTGGCTTAAAGATTGTTTGAATATAAATTAATTAAATCTTAATCAATGTCTGCGAAACTAAATAAAACTTTCAAATCTTTCTTTCTTTTTTCTTAGCGAAACGGTGAATATAGCATAAGCATTGTTTGTCCTTTGTTCATTTTTGTTTATTTAATGTTGTTTTGCTTAAGAAAATGAAAAATAAACAAGTAACAATTTTCATATGACACAAAATGCTTATTTTATAGTCACCATTTCGCTAAGAAAAATTAAGCATTTGAAAGTTTTTTATTGATTTTCTAATTTTTTAAAATTAAAATTTTAGTAATCTATATATTGCTTACCTATTTCACAGTTTGCTCCACCGTATCCGTTCCGTACTTACAATCGCATTGGTAATTCTCATCAGTTGTTGTACAGACTCTATTGTTTAAACACGGATTCACATCTTTGCAGTATTCTAATAAGTTTACAAAGTTTTACTTTGAATATATATGGTTAGAAAAACACTTAATTTTATATAATAAAGTCATTAGAATTTTTTATTTAATATTTTTAATAATTTAAATTTGTACTAACTTTAATGAGAGTACTTTTTTAACAAAAAACTATTCACCGTATTGACAATTATCTCCGAAGTGACTTTGCAAACAAGAGCACTCATAACTGGTATTGTTTTCAGTATAGATACATTTTCCTTCATTTAAGCAAGAACTTGAGTCATTGCAGTAGTCTAGAAAATTAGAGTTTTAAAGATTAAAAGTTTTTAGAAAAGCTTAAGAATTGTTTTAAACAACTGCATATTGTATTAAAAATAGTTTTAATATTAGCTTTCTAAGTTCCGTAAATTTTTATATTTTTGTAGTAATCAAAAAAAAAAAGAGTTTTAAAATAAAAAATTATGTACAGTCTAAACATCTGCATAGCGCAGTGCAAGTAAAGTTAAATTTCTATCTTCTACTAGTTTGCTAAAACATTATAAGTTATTACCAAATTGGCACTGATCTCCATAGTTTCTAGGCAAACAAGTGCAATTATAACCAGTATTTATTTCAGTTGGATTACATTCTCCCCCATTTAAACAAGGTTCATCGTCGATACAGTGTTCTAAAAGTGTTGGAAATAGATATAAACTATTCATAGAAAATATGAAACATTCATTCTAATTTTTGAAAGAAAACAAAAGAATCTATTACTACAAATTTTCGAGGAAAAAATAGATTAAAGCTTAGGTTTAAAAAAAAAAAGTATTTTACTTCAAAGATTAATGCTATCTTTTTGTTGATTTTTTCGAAACTTACTTTTTTCACAATGTTCACCGAAGTAGGGTGGTCGACATGAGCAATTGTAAAAATGTTCTGCATTTAGATCAACATTACATTTACCATTGTTTTTACATTGCTTTTGTGAGCAGACCTCTAAAAATTTATTTTTTGCTTAGTTGCTTATACATAAGAATATACAATTCTTGTAATTTAAGAAAAACTAGGCAAAGATTTCACATAATTTATAATTGATAGATTACTAGTATTTATGTTTTTTAACTAATTTAAACTGTACGCAAATATTCTATTGAAAATAAGTTTTGATTAGACAGTTTAACATAGTTTTGTAAATATGTCATAACAATTGTTGTATTTTGTTTATCATTGTAATCAACAAATTATAATTTACATAAGTATTTAAATTAAAAGCTAAGTTTTTAACACACTTTCTTTCTTATAAATATCCTGCATTGAAAAATTTAAATTACACTTTATAAACGTGAAAACAACAAAATTTTAATATAAAATTTTCCAACCTATACAAGTAAACGGTTTGGTTTTAAATGACGGTAGAAATATTCCTCTAGAACAAGTTCTAATTGGTAAATCATTGCTAATGTACCCGTCATTACAACTGTATTCAACAACTTCATTATGACGTAATACAGTTTTTGAACTTTTACTGCCTTCTGTTACGTTGCTTGACGCGTTTTCTATTTGTTCAATTTCACATCCTAAAAAAATAATCGGCTTATTTTTAATAAGACTTTGTTTAGAACTTTGTAAAATAAAATAAAAAATAACAATTAAGGATTTTTTATTTTTTATAATAAAGTAAAATTTTCTTTATTCTAGTGAAGATAGTTTTTAATTTAACTTAAATCATTTAAAACGTTTAGAATTATTTTATTTTTTATCTAAATAAGCGTAGTGAAATTATATAACTTTAAATAAGTATTTAACGATGTTAAACGTTAAAGTTATTTTATTATATTTACAAAACATTTTATATTTTTACAATTTTTAATTAAGTTATGTTCTAGTTGTGTCATGAATTTTACAAAAACTAACTTGAAAGCTCATCGAAAACAATATAGTTCTCTTGAAGTGATTCATTCAGTTTTTTAGAAACGGTTTTAATTATTCTAGACTGGTTCTCAATTATACTAGATTTATTTTGTAACAATTTAGACATTTTTTCAATCAAAACTGTGTTGTTTTCAATCAATTTAGACTGCGCTGCTCTAGCAAAACAGATTGTCTTTTAATGTGAAGTTCCAATATTTTAATTTTGTTTCCATGTTTTGAAATAACGTGTTTGTTACTTTCTCCTTTCTGACCCGGACTTCCGACATCTCCTTTCTCTCCTTTTTCTCCCATTTTACCTCTTGAAAGGATAGAACTGGGACCTACAGGTTCCGGCGCTGTTTGTTCCTCATCACACACTATTCTGCACTGGCTGAGATTATTTTGCTGGCTCAGCACAAAATAGAACGAGTTCATGAGCAACAAAGCTAGTACGATCGTTGAAAATGTTTTCATTTTCGTTTCGGTTGTACAAAAGTTGATCGTACGAGCTTATATACAAATTTCTTTTTCAAGGTCGAGTAAGCACTTACACAACGTCTGGTAAAATTTATTTGCGCTCAATTTTACAACATGATCAAACGAGTACTCACCATAAAAGCTGAGATTTATGACCTTATGTTTATTCTCGTGGTCAAAACAAACAAAAGCACGTTGTAGTTGTTTACTTTTTTCTAGTACTTCTAGTACTTAACAAGCTTAATTTTGTTTGAAGAAACAACTGTTAAATTCAAACAATTTTTACTGACTAATTAATGAGTGAATGGGTAACAACTAAAAAAAAAAAAGAAATGCTTATCAAGGTTAATTAAGATAATAGCTTTGTAATATCACTTGATATTTTATATTATTAGTACCTAATATACGATTTGCTTTTACAGGGTCGATTAAACACTTACGTCTAGTGAAATTAAAGTGTGTCTAATTTTACAACTTTCATGATCAAACAGATACTTGTCATAAAAACTTGGATTTATGACCTCGTGTATTTTTTTATTGTTCAAAGTAAATACAAAATATTTCTTAGTGGTTTACTGACCTTTTAGAATTTAGACAGTACGTTACTTAACAAACCTATATTTGTTTAATAAAGCAGTTGTTACTTTAAAACAACTTTGACAAAATTAGTTTTTATTACATTAGTAAAAAAAAATTTTTTTAAGTGAAATGCTTGTTAATTTAAATTAAGGTTCGAGCTTTGTAATACTATGTAATATTTTATAATAAAAACTTTTTTAGTTTACGCATAACTAAATTACATAAAACTTTTTTTAGCTTTTTGTTTTTATTTTAGACTTAGTTCAACAATCTAAAAACAAACTAGTTAACTGTTAAAAAAAATTCAGTTTCTAAATTTTTATATAATCAAATGTTAGAAAAAGTACCATCAAATAGTAAAACTTTTTTTTACGCAATTGTAATTAAACAAGCTAAAAAGTAAATTATAAATTTTGAAGACGGTTGTTTTCCTATTTTTTAAAGGTAAAATTAATTTATTTTTGTTGTTAGTTTTTACTTATGCTTCTAATAACTGTGCAGTCTAAAAACCAAACTAATTTACTTACCTAACTTACCTAAGTTATCTACTTACACAGGGACAATTTAAACAAAAATTTATTTACTTTTTATATCTCAAAATTATATTTCAAATCAATGTTTGCCTAAGTTATTAAAGTACAAATTTGTGACTACTTGCAACTACTTTGCAACATAACAGTTGTATTTAATAAGCTAGTAAATACTTTTCTTTACTAAACATTTTGGAAATTTTTTATTGAAAAACTTTTTACGTTTTTTTCGTTATTATTTTATTGTATACAATTTCTAATATTCTAGATTTTGATAAAAAATGTTTTTATTTGTTTCATCTGAAGTTTAATGTTTGAATTAGATAGATACTTGGTTTAAAAGGTAAAAATAAATACTTTTTATTTTAAAATTGCGATAAACAACTATGATCTGTGTAGGTAAAAGTACATAAGCTGTATTGAAAAAACACAGTTTTTGAATAAAATAAAAAGTGTAACCAACATATAAAGTCATTTATGCAGTGAACCAGCTTGCTTAAGTACATTCACCGAAAACGTTTTAAAACTAATTCACTAACGAAATTGCGTTCAAACAGAAAAAAAAAGCTAAAGCGCTAGAATTTATTTATAGCAAATATGTCATAAAACTTTTTATATTATAGAAATAATAAGGCTTCGAAGCATGTAGTAACAAAATCACTTTAAACAACTGAATAAAAACAAATTTATACAGGTTGCAATTAAACAAAGCTGAGTAGCATTACCATAGCTTTCAACCATTTAGTATTGAAAACATTTTTTTTCTCAAATTTCAAATTAATCTACTTTTTTATATTTAAAACAAATCTAAAAACAATCTAAAAACAAACAAAAATCACGAAAAAACTTCAAAAAATATACTCGAAAATAGTATCTTAAGTACTTAACTACTTTGCAAGTTAATAATTGTATTTAAAAATACTATTTTGTGAAACATCCAAAAATTAAGACACATTTCTTATAAAAAAAATTATTTTACCCAAAAAAAATTATTAACTTTTTATCATTAGTAGTTACTAGTTTGATATTGTGTACAGGTTATATTTTAGCTATGAACAAAAATAACATGTTTTGTGATGCTACTATATGAATGACTAAAACCATACAAACATAATTTTAATGGTCTAAATAGAAGAAGTCTGAAAATATTTATGTAAGTACACAAAAAATATTTATACTGGGTTACAATAAAGTTTTGTAAACAATGACCCTTATTGTAAGTATATAACAAAGCCAAAATGAAAAATATTTTTAAAAGTGCGTTTATAAACGCATCAAAGTAGAAGTGATTTAATATCTAAGTTTGTATAGCTCAATCAAATATATAGTTTCATACTTCATACTTTTTTTTTATGACCATCTTAATACTCTTGTAATAGAGTTAATTTCAATTTAAATGATACACCAATTACTTATGGTTCTCTTCTTTTTATGTTTTAGAAGTTTCTTAAATAGTGTGTATATAAAAAAAAATATGTTATCTTAAAACTAACACAGTAATATTCTTCAAAAAATATCTTTAGGTATAACACTACTAATTAGACAGCTAAAAAAAATAAAAAGTAAAAAAATTTGTTAAACAATGAATTATTAAAGTTCAAACCCTTTAACAATCTCAAAAAAAAGTTACTTCTAAGTTGGTCAAAACTAAAAGAAATTGTTTTGTTATAGTTCACAATGTAAAAACAGTTTAAAAAATTTTTAGCGTAAAATTTTGCTAATACTTAAATCGGTATACGGTTAGTTGTAAAAAACTTCAAATGAACGTAAAACCTTCTAACGTTTTCTTGCTCACTTGCTAATGTAGTAGTATAAGTAAATCATAATAAAGCTACAAATATATAAAACTGGCAACAAAACATTCACATGCAACTTACAACGAGCAGTAATTTAAAAATTATAAAAGCATTGTAGAAGATAATCATAATCCTACATAAATTTTAAGTAATGATACATTTTGCTCCTGTTTTTTTTATGCCTTATCTTATATAACTGATTTCAAAATGATTAAAGGTTTTTTGACGCATATTCAACGTAAAAATAAGTTCAAATGCACCAAGTATAAATTATAAAAAAGTTTTCTGAGGTTTGTACTACTTTTTTCAATATATAACACTAACTTTAACAATAAGTTTTGAAACATTACTTTTATTGCAAGTTTTTTGTCCTACGATAGAGCCACGCATCAAAACCTTGGCCATTTAAACTAAAACAACATAAGAAAGAAAGAAAAAAAAAGTGTTCACATAAAAATTCATATTGTTTAAAATCAGGAACCGCAAATTAATTTGTATTCTTTAGATTTTTGAATTAAGCATCAAAAGTTAGAAATTTAAATACCACAGTTAACCATATTTAACATTTAAAACCCAAACCTCAAGCAAATTCACAATAAACAGTCCAATAAGAAAATATTGATTACATTGAAAACGGACATATTATTCATATAAGATACAAACTTGATCAAGATATAGTTAAACCAAATTCTAAGAGCTAAACCAATGACTAATGAAACAAAAACTATTTACATTAAAATTTTACTGACAAGCATTGTGTTTAAATCAATTTTTTATCCATAACATAAATTGCTTAACTTTTTCACTCGTTTGAAAACTTGTTCCACATTTCAACTGAAGTATAAACAAATAATTATGCCTAATGTTGTTGTTGAAATAATTTCTGTTTGTAAATTTTCTCTTACCGTGCAGTTAATTTTATAAGTTTCAGAATTTGTAAATCAGTTGTAGTTCCAACGTTAACTAATTTTAGAGAAAGAGGTCAAACTTAAGTCTTATATATTCTAAAGGTTTAATATTAAGTTCTGTTATTCAGGTAAGTGGCATAAGCAAAATCGCAGCTATGAAGATTGTTCTGGTAAATTTTCTTTATACAGAATCTATATGGTTTTATGTTTTTTTAAGTATGGAAACTAGACTGATGCGTTCTTCACCAATTTAAAAAAAATGTATACGACATACGATTTATTAAGGTTGACATACAACTCTTTTAAGTTTTAAAACATATTTTAGTAGGTTCAATTTTCAAAGGTAACTAAGATAATGGTTCTATTTTAAATTCTTAGCAATTAAAACTTCAAGATATTTAAACACTTTAATTAAATATAAGACTTTTTTGATTATATTAAAGTCAAAAGTAGGGATAAATGTATGTTTTTGAATATTGGAACATTACATTTACTAGGTTTTAAGTTTATTCTTCTTTCTTTTAGCTAATGGTAAATTTTACCAAAAGACAAAAAGTTTTTAGAATATAGATAATTATTTCAATGAACAAACAGAGGATACTTTAGAATAAATAAACAAATATAGAATAATATTTTGTTTTTTTTTTGGTATTTTGCTTATTTACACTCTTAAGAGCTGTGATTACAGAAAACGTTGTAAGAAAATTTAAATGTTGTTGAATAACAACAAGTATTGTACTGTCCTAATTTTAAATAACTTTTATGCTAGGTCTAACTTTAGTTAAACTTTTTTTGTTAATCAAAGTGATTCAATGTTATCTGTTATAAAACTTCAAAAATTCTTTTCTCTTTAAACAACCTACTGAAACATTAATTCAATAAATATAGTAACTTAATATGCAGTGAAACTTTAAACATTTAACTAAAACTAAAACATTTTATCACAACAAGCTTTAAACAAAATTAATTTATATTTAGTTATTTTACTTAAATTGAAAACAGTTAAATTTATATCGAACAACAGATTTAGCTTCCATGTAAAACCAATATTATTCAAAGTTTCTACAGGCGCGCGGAGATACGCATCGCAGTCTAATTTTAAGTGTTTTGTTATACTTTGCGTACAAATAAACAAGTAAACTGTAACTAAAGTAGTTTTTTTGAACTTTTCTTTTTAACTATGTCTTTACATAGTTTTTCCATTTGAGACTTTACTAAAAACACCTTTAAAATACTCTTGAACTAATGTGCCAAAGTATAGTTCAAATTAAAATAACATTTAAGTTGTTAACTAAGTTTCTTTTTTTTTGAATCAGTAGGCTTTAATGAATTAGTTTGCACGATACTATTTTTCCTGCTATTTTCTTTAAATTTAATATAATGCTCGTGAAAAGTTAATAATTAACAACAAAGTTTGACTTTTATCTGCCTAACTTGCTAGTTAACACGGTTTTGACAGTTAACTCATCAGTTTTATTAAAAGTTATTACAGTATATTATTTAAAAATAAACTTTATTTTTATTTCAATTGTTTAAAAGTAACAATTCTATACAATCAACAATTCAAAATTCAAAAACAGCTGTTTATTTGGTTAAATATAAAAGTTAAACACATACATGTTGGTCAGAATTAACACAATGTATTCAAAGATGTGTAAACAAATACATTTTAAATTTATTATTAACCATGTTGAAAATTAAAACAAATAATTTTTTTGGTCTACTTTTTAACACTGTCCAGTGGGTATTTGGCATAATACCCCTGAAACAGGCCAATGTGGGTTGGTGTGACAAATACCATCATTTAAACCATGAAAATGTCTGGCAAAATGGACGCAGTCTTCATTGCCGCCGTAGTCATTTGGTTCTCCGCTGCCCCAAGAAAACATCAAATTTGTGGCAGGTTGCCCGTTTGTAAATTTGTAGCTGCCTTCTGATTGAAGGTCGGAAATTCCGACCCAGAAGTCAAGACTGTAGCTGTTAACGGCCCTCCATATTTCACTGTTTTTGTTTTGAATAAAGTTGAGTATGAAAAAATTGTTTGGTAACAGTCTAAAGCAGCTACAAAGCGTTTAGAATAATTTAAAACAATGTAATTTCATTTTAAATTAAATTTAACCATCACACAAAGTTGCACCTTTTTTAATCAATTTAATCAAATGTTAGTGTTTTGAATGAAGAAATGCTAAAATTTTAGTGTCAGTTATTTATATATACTGGTTTCTTAATGTAGTCTTAACCAAAATTAAAGCAAACCTATGGTAATTAACTCCATCATTTCCTAACAATCTTGAAACAATTTCACCTCCAATGCTGTTGCAGTAATTTTTTGAACTTTGGTAAGTTCTATCAGATATAGATGAAATTTCAAAACGATAACAAATATCTGTTAGTTAAAAAAAAGGTTTTTATAACTTTCAAACGGTGTTTTAAATTTTTAGTAGTCTTTAGATAAACATGAATATTATCTAAATTGTTTTTACTAGTCAAATAGATTTTATACTTGGTATGAATTTAAGTTGAAATAATTGTGCAAAATTAGTGTTGTAAAATGCTTAACGTTATAAACTGACGAGGCATTATATTAACTGGAAGAAATTAACGAGAAAAAACTTTGTAACATATATTCACTGTATTATTTAAAGAAAAAATAGGTTTTGAACTTTACAAGGGATTTCTTAGGCTTGGGAAACGTTTTTAACTGGTGGGCCGGATCAGGAAAAAATTAGTCCTTAGCGGACTGGAGCATTTCGTATTATTAATCTAAGGGATCCAGTATACGTATCCGGTCGGATAATCACTTTTTAGACCCGTATCTGGCCAAATCCTAATCATAAATTATTTTCTAGACTTTTCTGGATAATAACTTTGAAAAACGATTTGTATCCAGACTCATAATATTTTTTATAGATCATGTTGATCACTATTTCGAATCCATTTAGTATACAAAAACTTCTTAAGTGTGACATTTAAGTTAATATTTCTTAAGTATTTAGATTTATTTATTTAATATAACCGTGGGCAGAACTAATAACTATTTTATAAGTGCAATCATTTATTAAATAAAAATTGCTCGAGAAAAATTTCAACTTGTTAGTTTTGAATTTTTCTATGATGAGATTGTTTTTCTAAAGTTCATGGTCACACCAAACTCATTGTCAGCTGAAAATTTGATATTAATGTACTTTTCTGTTGATATTAAAGATTGTTCTTTATTTGCAAATATTGCAAAATGTTTCAAGTTATTCTTACTCAGATGGGGAGAAAATAGTTTCAACTTTAACTTTTATGCCTTAACTACAGAGTACATTTCATGAGCAAAAGTACCCTTCCCTATTAGTTTGGTATTCAGTTCGTTCATATGCCTAAACAAATTTACCATGTGTGCAAAATCTGAGAACCAATCCTTATTGCAAGTTCGGGTAAATTTTTAAAAAGTTCTTTCATTTTTAAAAGTTGCCGAATTTGCGGCTTTAGGTCCCAAACGCATTTTCAAACTTTTTCTAAACTTTGTTAAAATATAAAGTTAAGCAGTTTGACTAAAAACAACTGTCAAATACTTGTTGGGAAGTAATAAGTAAAAATAATTTTTTATAATATTAATATAAAAAACTTATTATTTATTCGGGAATAAAAGTCATTTTTGACTTGTCTATTGTTTTTGAATGTCATTGACAAAGGTAGGTATGTAAAATAACAGATTTTCAATTAATAATTTTGCTTAACTTAATTTGACAACACATTATTCCAACTGAGATTTTTTTAAACGAAACATAAGGACAAAATGATGTTCTACACATAAATTTAAAAATAAATATAACTTGTTTTAAAGGATAACTCTTGCGTTTTGTTTTGTAAAAATTTAATAAATCGTTTTAAAAAAATTTTGTAATATAGACCTTGGCGGGCCGGTTACTTCACTCCCGGGTCATTTTCATGCATGGACCGGGAGCATTGAAATTTAAAAACTTTTGGGGTCCGGTCGTTTTCACTCTGCGGGCCGGATCTGGCCCGCAGGCCGTACATTTCCCACTCCTAGTATTACTTTCTAACATATTTTACTTAACTTAAAAGTATAAACTATTTTATGTTGCCAACCTATTTCACAATTTTGTCCACCGTATCCGTACTTACACTGACACGTGTATTCCTCGTCAGTTGTTGTACAGACTCCATCGTTTAAACATGGATTTACATCTTTGCAGTATTCTAACAAGTTTACAAATTTTTATTTAAAATACCTATGATATAAAAGCCACTTGAAATCACTGCAATACAGTTAAAAATTCACAATAAACCTATGTCGTATAAAACTTTGAAAGCACTTGTATTCCATAAAGTTTTTAACAAGTTTTAGATTTATTCAAATCATTTTATTACTATCAATTAAGTTTACAATAATCTCCGTAGCTTTTTAAAAACAAGAGCATCCATAACTGGTTTTATTTTCAATACGTATACATTCTCTTTCATTTAAGCAAGATTACTTTTTATGATAGAAAAATTACTCTTCCCTCTACATTCTACAACGATAAACATTTTGGTTTTTGCAGTATTTTTAAAAGCTTAAATATTTTTTGCCATAGAAGCTTCAGAACAGATTCAAACAACTGCATAATGAAGTTAAAATGATTTTAGTATCAATTTTCTAAGTTCTATAACTTTTGAAAAATATTATTTTTACTTACCATATTCACAATGATCTCCATAAAGTTTTGGCAAGCAAGTGCATTTATAACCAGTTCCATCTTCATTTGGATTGCATTCTCCATTATTCAAACAAGGTTCATCGTCGATACAGTGTTCTAAAGATGTTAAGTTTTTAGTATAAAATATAAACATGCAAACTACTTTTGTTTAATGAAAAAATAATAATATTTAAATTTAAATCATGAACTTATCGATCAAAACGGAAACTGATTTAGAAAAAAAAATTACTGTGCTACAACTATCATTACTGCTTTTTTGATAATTTTTTCGAAACTTACTTTTTTCACAATGTTCACCAAAGTAGGGTGGTTGACATGAGCAATTGTAAAAATGTTTAGCATTCATGTCAAGATTACATGTTCCGTTGTTATTACAAGGCATTTGTGAGCAGACCTCTAAAAAAATATAGTTTTCTTAATTGCTTATACATAAGAATATACTCTTGTAGATTAAGTAAAGCTAAGCAAAGATTTCACATAAGTTATAATTGATTGATTACTAATATTTATGTTTTTAACTAATTTAAACTGTACGCAAATATTTTTATGAAAATAAGTTTTGATTAGACAGTTTAACATAGTTTTGTAAATTTGTCATAGCAATTGTTATATTTTGTTTATGCATTGTAATCAACTAAATTATAATTTACATAAGTATTTAAATTAAAAGCTAAATTTTTAACAAACTTTCCTTTAAATAACCTGCATTGAAGAATTTAAACTACACTTTATAAATGTGAAAACTACCAAACTTAATATAAAATTTTCCAACCTATACAAGTAAACGGTTTGGTTTTAAATGACGGTAGAAATTTTCCTCTAGAACAAGTTCTAATTTGTAAATCATTGCTAATGTACCCGTCATTACATCTGTATTCAACAACGTCATTATGACGTAATAAAATTGTAAAGTTTTTACTGCCTTCTGTTACGTTGCTTGACGCGTTTTCTATTTGTTCGATTTCGCATCCTAAAAAATAATCGGTTTATTTTTAATAAGACTTTGTTTAATAGCTCCGTAAAATAAAAATAAAATAACAATTAAGGATTTTTTATTTTTTATATAACAAAATAAAATTTTCTTTCTTCTAGTGAAGATAGTATTTAGTTTAATTTAAATCATTTAAAACGTTTAGAACTATTTAATTTTTTATTTAAATCAGCGTAGTGAAATTGTAAAACTTTAAATAAGTATTTAATGTTGTTAAACGTCAAAGTTATTTTACTATACTTACAAAACATTTTATATTTTTACAATTTAAATTAAGTTATGTTCTAGTTGTATTATACGTTTTACAAAAACTCACTTGAAAGCTCATCGAAAATAATAGAGTTCTCTTGAAGCGATTCATTCAATTTTCTAGAAACGGTTTTAATTACTCTAGACTGGTTCTCAATTATACTAGATTTACTTTGTAACAACTCAGACATTTTTCCAATCAAAACAGTGTTGTTTTCAATCAATTTATGCTGCTGTTCTAGAAGAACAGATTGTTTTTTAATATGTTTTTCCAATGTTTCAATTTTTTTCGCATGCTTCGAAATCACGTGTTTATTACTTTCTCCTTTCTGACCCGGGCTTCCGACATCTCCTTTTTCTCCTTTTTCTCCCATTTTACCTCTTGAAAGGATAGAACTGGCGCCTACACGATCTGGTGCCGCCTGTTCCTCATCACACACTATTCTGCACTGACTGAGACTGTTTTGCTGACTCAGCACAAAGTTGAACTGGTTTATGAGCAACAAAGCTGATACAATTTTCAAAATCTTTACCATTTTTGCTTTCATATGGTTGTAGATGCTATAGTGCCTGCTTATATGCAGTTTGCCGTTTCACGGTAGAGTGAGCACTTACACAACGTCTGGCAAAATTTTTTTGCGCGATGCGGTCTATAGAATATTTAAGGTAGATTAAAATAACAAGTTGTTTTAAATTTTTCCAAGAAAAGTATACGGTCTAACAATTTCTTTTATAATGTTTAACTTCTAAGCTATAAACATATTGCCTAATGTCTAATTTTTTGCGGTCCATAAAGTATTTAAGGAAGATTAAAATAAGAAGTTGTTTTAAATGTTTCCAAGAAAAATATACGGTCTAACAATTTCTTTTATAATGTTTAACTTTTAAGCTATAATACATATTACCTAATGTCTAAATTTTTGCGGTCCAAAAAGTATTTAAGGAATATTAAAATAAAAAGTTGTTATAAATATTTCCAAGAAAAATATACGGTCTAACAATTTCTTACATAAAGTCTAACTTTCAAACTCTAACATATATTACCTAATGTCTAACTTTTTTTGTTAAACTAAGATGAAATTTAATCGTTAACGCTCTTTTTGCTTTACTTTTGTGTAGTTATTAAACAATGCAAATAACTTAATTAAAGTAATAAATGCATCGACAATTTTTTGATCGATAACAAAAATGTTTGATTTATTCGCAGAAAATTTTTGCGATATGATTGTTTTGTAAATTTACAATATTAAACTTTAATAAACTTTTATAAACTTTAATAGTTTCCAAAACGACTAGTTTATATAAAAGTAAGTTATTTTTCTACGATAGTTTAGAGTTATGGAAATTTGATAAAGTAATTTAAAATTTTTAAGTAGCTTTTTTTTTCGTCCCCTTAGTTTTATGTATCAATAGAACTAAATTTTGTTTTTTTTTTTGAATAACATATATTCAAATTCAATTTTGATTTCAAATTTTTTAGTTTTTCAGAGTATTTCAAACAGTTTTGTGAATTTTCAGCTTATACTATAAGCTAAGAATTTTTGTTTTTTTACAAATTAAGGTTAAAAACAACAAAAAACAGCTAAAGCATTGACTGATGATTAATTATTTAAAGTATTGATGAAGTATACAAAAGTTTTTGTGTTTGGATCTATTAAGCTTTATTTTCTTATAAAGGTAGTAGTAAATATATACAATTATAACTAATTTTGCTTTGTATAAACATACATTTTATGGTTTAAATAAAAGTAATTAAGTTCCAAGTATTAAACATATAGTATATTTTAGTTCTTGAAAGCTTTACCATTTTGTTTTGGTGATACGAAAAACTTAAAACTGATTGAACGAAGTAGTACAGCTTAATTTTACAACGTCGAATTAGAACTTACATCATGTCTAGCAAAACTTATGTGCGCTCAATTTACAACTTTCATGGTCAACAAAGTACTTGCATAAACACTGAGATTTTTTTGAGAATTACATAATGTGTACTTTTATTTCAAAGTTTTTATCACTTAAATAGTCTACTTTGAGACTTCCAAAGCGTGATTTTTTTTATCTAATTGTTAATTTTATTTTAAGTTACCAGAAAGTTACTTAAGTTGAATCGAAATTTGTCTTACAAAATAATAATTTTCGATTGTAAAAACAAATTAAGTATTAAATTTGTACAAACCAACTTTAAATAAAATCATCCGTACGCCTTATTCTAAGAAATAAACTAAAATTTATTTTAGCTTCATGACTATTACAGAATGGCGTTTTGCAGAAGGTTAAATGCCGATATGCTTTACTTTAATAACAAAATGATTTTGGTTTCTTATTTGTTATTTTCAACTCTGAACGTTTTAAATTAAGTACATATTTTAAAATTTTTATTTTCATTTTAGCTTAAAACGTTTCAAAAAGTTTTACTTATTTTTTATTTAGAATTAACATTGATTTAATTACTACTATAGTTTTTATTAAGTCTTGATTTTTTTGAAAAATATTTAACCTTAAAACTATTTTGTGGTTATAGTTAGCTTTTAACAAGGTATTTAATTTAAACAGAACCAATATTTTTTGTTATATGTATGCTTTATTTTATACTCAAATAAAAGATTGTTTTATTAATATCATGATTTTGTTTACTGTTCGTTGGAACATATAAAATTTAAATTATATGTTTAACGGAAAAGAATTTTATTTTGCTAAATAAAAATTTTCATGTCTAAAATAAAACTATTACTTCTTTGTTGCTCAATTTCAATATCAAACGAAACAATGCGACCACATGTAAAATAGTTTAACAACTTGAATAAAAATATATAGGCTGCCTTAGCTCGGGTGCATGACTAGTCAGGGTTTAACGATACAAGTTCCAACAATTGAAATATTTAATGAAAATTTTAAAGGGCAATAATTAAAAATGAAACATATATTTGAAAAAATATAAAATACGTGTGTAGTTCTAATTATTGCCTACAAACTTCTTTTTCTTTTTACAAAATTTTTAAAACTTTTTGAGATATGGTTAGAATACGTTTTAAAATACAAGTAATTTTTAATAACTTTTAAGATTATCCTTTAATTAATTTTTTAATTTTATATTTTACTATTATAATCTTATTTATAAAATCTAAAACGATCTTTTTTGTTAATTTTTAATCTAAATTTTAACCGGATTATACAAACTGTTTTTAAATTGTCAAATTTCGGATAGAAATTATTTTAAAACCATTAGAACTACTAAACAATGATGAACCCCTTAAGGTTAACAGCTTAAAAGCAAAATAACAAGTTGAAATAAACCTGAAGTTATTCACATAATGTATTTCTCGAAGCCACTATACTTAATACCCACATTTAAGTTTTAAAATTAAGTGAAAACAAACAAAATTTCACTTGACTTTTAACGTTCGTTAGAAGCTATTGAAGTTGTTATTTTACATTCAAAAAAATTATATTTCAACAAACATAACTTCTAACGCTTAAGTTTTATTTTCAACATTTTTATATAATCTAACTAAATTAGTGCAAGAACCGTTGTAAATAAATAGATAAACAAGTATAAAATACACTCTCGTCTCAATAGGGCAATAGTGTAAGTTTAGTAGTTTGTTTAAATTTTAGTTACCTGACATTTAACAAACGTAAAAGTTTCGTAAGCAAACATTTGCATACGAAAGAACAAATACAAAATACAAAAAAATTATTGGTAAAAGCATACCCATTTTACTTGATTATTTAAAGTTTGCACTTTGTTGTTACATTTTATTTCTCAACTTTAGTTACATATACTTTTTCTATAATTTCTACAACTATTTTAAAATATTTGCGGCTCATGAAGTACTTTTTTTATCAATTAAACTCTGCGCAGCCGACCCTTAATATAAGCTTTGAAACAGTTGTAGTTGAAATTTAACATTTAAAATCAAGTGCACGTGAAGTAAATTGTGACGTAACGAAAATTAAACTGCTAAAAATTAAAATGATAATTTTATGTTTACCTAGAAGTTCTTGATGTAAATTGTAAGCATCTTAGTAAAAAGTTTCCTTATTTTGAAACGAGCCAGTGATCAATTATATCGGACTCGTATTTACTTAATAAACTATATAAAGCATTCACTTTAAAATGTTTCAGTCGATTACCTTTTCAAAATAATCTACCCTTTGCTTTTAACTAGCAAGTTTATTTTAACACTATAAAAAGTATTATCGAGAAGCAAAGCTAAGTTTATATACATAAACAAAAATGTGATGAAAGTTAATCAAAGTATTCAAAAAAAATTCTAAACCTACCAAGTAAGAGCCATTGTTTATTTTTTTACTGACTTTGTCAATTATTTTAGTTAGCATTCACCGTTCAAACTATTAAACTGCGTCAAGTACTTAGTTGGTATAGCAACACTAGTTTTCTGACAATCACACATTTATCTATGTTTTTAAAAAATGTTTTTAGATAATTTAGAGACGTTTATAAAAAGTATGAACTTTTTTCTTCAAAACTAACTTTGGTGCTTCAGTCTATTTTTGATTAACTATGTTTGTTTAAATAAACTAAATTTTTGTGGTGACTAAATTTAATTTTATACGTTCTATATTTTATTTTACTTACAACAGTGACATTCGAGGAAAATTAAATCAAATTAGCTATGCTAAAATATAGTAAAACTTTAATATAATCATGCTGAAAACAGATCTGTAGTCGTATCAAAATTATATGGATATTTTTCGTTAGTTTAACTTTATGATAGTTTGTTTCAAAATGTTTTAAAGCACTAGGGAAAAATCTAATTTAAATTTTTGAAAATTGAAAAAAAATGTAAATACGTACTTGTTATTTTCATTTAATGGTTTTTAACTGTTGTGGTTTACTTAAGTTGTTCTTTTAAACTTGTTTGTATCAAAATATTAAACTATATTTTTAATAACTTTAAGCAGTTATAGAACGCATTTACTTATAATTTTTATTACGTTGCTTAAAAGTACTTAAATATGCTTAGATTCGATAAAATAACACTAACTTTACTAATTAAAAAATGCAACACTTTAGTTTTAACTCAATTTGTTAAAAATCTAGTTAATTTTTAAAACTATTATTCAAGCTTTAGTTTTTAAAAAGTTGTGTTCAAAGTTTTTGTAAATAAATTACTAAAAACGTAAGTTTTTATTGTAAATTCAAAAATTATAATTCAGTGAAAATATAACTTCAGTGAATTTACTATTAATTTTTCGTTATTTACACTTTATTTAACACTACTAAACTTTAAATACCTTTCAACTTTATTACGTTATATATAAAAAATAAATACTTATTACATGGTTTTTTGCATTCGGACTTGTGTTTTATTAGAGTTAAGCGTAAAATAAATTATTAGTTTTTATTTGCATCACTTTTTTTTTTTTTTTTTAAAGTTTTTTTTTGCATTTTTTCAGTTATGAATTACAATATTACCATTTCTTCACTCTTTACTTGAATGGTTATATGTAATACACTAACAAACAACATTTATTTTTTTATATTTTTACTAAGTAAATAACATTGTGTCTTTAATATACTTTTAATGAATATTTTCTTTCCTTAAAATACTACTAGTTTTTAGTTAAACAAAACTAAAAAAAACAAAGTTTTTGCTAGTTTGAGTAACATATTTTTTGCTTATATTGGTATGACATATGGTATACGCAAAAAAAAAGATAAAGGATAGTTTTGTATTTTTATGTGATACTAATTTAGTAAACAAAGAAGAAGGGTTTCTATAATGCTAATGTTGTCAAGTGAACATTAAATCTCAATTTTCGTTTGTTTTAAACTAAAACTTTATGTTCTAGTAATATTTTTAAATAACTTTGAAGCTGTTGGATTTATACATGACAAGAACCGTTAAGTTCCAAACAGCGATCATTTCCAACCCACGCACAATTCCCACCCGATCAAGTTCGAGAAAATTACCGAGCGAGGCTAAGAGTTAGGGGTAATAGTAATAGTAAAAAATTAATAGATAATATATAATTTTGAAAACAATAGTATTAACAAATAAATAAATAAAGATAAAAAAACGGGTGCAAATTGTGCGGTCGGGAATCGTAAGTATACCCACATAACATATGTGTGCTTGAAAAATGTATGCAGCTTTTATTTCAACAAAAAATGTTTGGTTCAGTAATGAAAGTAATGTTTGGTACAAGTTTATTGTTTTATGGCTGTTTTTTTATAAAAATAATGTTGAAATATTTTAATTTCTAACTCAAGAAACTAAGAATTTTTGAAATGTATAGCTCTCATGTATTTAGTTATTGTAATCAAATAAAATGCTCATAAAAAGTGGTTCAAATTTTATTAGCCTCAAAAGTTTTTTAAGTTTTATGTACAACACGTGTTTTAGGGTTATTAAAAGCATGTGGTGTTATAAAAGTATCAATTACTATTAATTTAAGCTAATTTTGTACCAATAAAAACTAAACCATGACTTTTTTAAACTCTTTAAACTACTACAACAGTAAAAAGTGTTAACAATTACCTTTTTACATTACAAGAGATAATTTACTAAAAGTGCTTTTATACTCAAATACTACTCTGTACTTAGGTAAAAATATGATTTTTTATTAGTTTTATAGTTTAGATTTTAATTTTTAGTTTAGATTTAATATACGTTGTCAACAATAGTTTTGTTTTGTTTACTCATTATTGTAAAGCATATCAAATCAGCGTTTTACTTGATCAAAAAACTGTTTAGCTAATTTTGGTTTTAGATCAAATTATTATAGATATTTCAAATTAATGTTTTAGAAATAAGTTTCATGTCAATTGTGTTTCAGAATTGTAAATAGGTTTTTTTAACTTTAGTTTAATGCTTAAAAAGCTAAGTTTAAGTTTTTTATCATTTTTAAAGTGCAATTGTTTACGACTGTTTTAATTTATTAAGTTGTCTAATGGTTTTTAAATTTTTTATTGTATATAAGTTATACCAAAGTGTACGTATATAACAAGTGGGTTACATGACAATTCAAATTCGGATTTTGAATTGTCGGAATCTGAGTTGTTCGAATTTGAATAGTCGTGCACCCAATAAGTATACCCAACTGGGGACAATTGTGGCGCGCAAAGCTAAATTATCAAATGCAACAAGGTGTTTTAACAAAAAACGATCAATGCAGAAGCATCAAATTATTTTTTTTAAGATAAAAGTTTACAAATATTATTTATTTTTTGCCCGTGAGTATGTTGGGTTGCCTTTTTAATTCTCTCAGGGTCGTATCATACTGTGACCTGCAAAAAACTTTTTATTAAATATAACGCGTTTGTCTATTTTTTTTTTAAATTTTGAGCAGCTAGACTTTTTTTAATAGACGGGTTAGCACAAATTCTAAGTCAAATAATATAGTTTTTATATGTAGTAGTCTTTTATAGAAAACTTTAGAAGTAAAGATAATGTATGCTGTTATGTTACACTATTTATTTATTGTAATGTAATTAAAAAAATTTACTAAGCAAGTTTGTATTATTTTATTGTAAATGTATCTTAATGTATTATGCAAAATATGAAATTCGACTACAAGTTGTAAAATGATTAATAAAATGTAAAACAATGATTAAAGCATTAAACTAACAAAATTAAACAAAAAATATTAGATAAATAACATTTATTAGAAAATGTTAAAATGTCACTATATTAGTATTGTTGTCGAGTAATTAAAATGACATGGTTAAATTTTAGTGCACTACATAATCAAAACTTGATAACTTAAACGTATTTAGTAAGTTTTAGTAAATTTTCGTTTTTATTTTTTTGTCTATTATACCATATTAAATTTTATTTATTACTATCAATTATTAGGTTTTATTAAACCAAGTTATTTATAAAAGTATTTTGTTTTTTTTATAGTAGATACTTTGTTCAAACTGTCTTGTCTGATTTAAATAAAGTATTCTCCAATAGAATTGATTATTTATAAGATATTGATTAAACAAGGTAGAATTTAGTTATGATGAGTAGCACCAATAAATTAAAGGTACTAACACCTATCTATACCTTACAAAGTTTATAAATGAACTAAAACTAAAACTTTCAGACTTGTAAATAACAAAACAACAATAAGAATGGGCATACTTATTAGTTCTATAGCAGTGGATATTATGTTAGTTTAGAGATAACTTTTGTTAAACTACCCCTTAACTTACTGGTGTAACTAACTCAAATACTAGTGATTTTATTATTAAAAGTACTTAACTCAAATCTACTAAATTAAAATGATTTAAATGCAGATATTAATAAAAACATATAAAGAACTAGATACATGTAAATGAACAATTAATTTTCTACAGTTTAAATTTTTATCAGTCTATTTATTAACAATATGAAACATAAAAACACTTTAAAGTATAAATTTTAATAACAAACATGTAAACTGCGATTGCGTTGTAACAATTTTTTTTGTTTTCAGGAAATTGGTATCTATTTCCTTGAAATTGTAAAGATGGGTAAGTAAAATAGTGTTTGCATATAATTTTATTACATAAGAAACTGTAAAGTTAGATATTTTAGCAAAAAGAAAAAGCTAAACTGTTTTTTTACAACAAACTAATTGTTTTTTTTGTAATTTTGTGGTTTATATATAGTTTTATAAGTGTAAAACTACTTTGCTATTAAAAACTTATAAAATTTAAACTTTGATTATAGTTCAAACAATGTATAAAACTAAAGGTTTTACAACTTCTACATATTAAATTTATAAATTTAAAAAAATAATAATAATTTATTGTAAACTCTGGATGAGTAGGCACTTAAAAAGGATATTTTTAATAGAATAAAAGGTAAAACAGTTTGTTTTACTTTGTTAAAATCAAAGCAAAAATTGTTCATTTAATATTTTGAATCAAACAGTTTTTTTAATTCATAGTATTACAAATAAGCATCATATATGGTTGTTTTATATTAAATTCCTCAGTTTTTATTTTACAAAAGTATAAAATAAAATTAAAAGTTCTAACTTTTAGGTAGACTAAATAATATTTTTGATCTTTATAAAGAAGCAATAATAATAATAAGTTTTCAGTTTTACCTTTAAAGTTTCTGAATTTCTTATGGTGGCTACTACGGACAGTCTGTATTCTATTTTTGATGTACAAGATTTTGACTTCTCAACCTAGCCGAAGATAAAATTGAGGCTTGAAATGAATTCGGATGAATTGAACCTTTTCATTATATCTAAAAAAAAAATTCTAATGGATTTTATAATTTTCGCTATTAGAATATGTTTCAAGTTGTTTTTTTTTAACAACAGTTACTCTTTGTAAGTTTAGCCTTTTGATAGAATATTGCTCTTTAACTAATAAACATAACTTTGGTTATACTTCGAAGTCTACTTATGTTCAAAAAATTCAAACCTGCTATTTTTTATACAAAATAACGCTTTTAGTCGATTAAGATTGATGTAAACAATTCGGTTATATTAATTTACAATCGTTTTAGTAAAATGAATTTAATTTAAAAATATATTAAATAAAATATTTACACGAAATGTTATATAACAGCCTTGATATATTTACATTATAAACTGCATATGAGATATATAAATAAATGAACACTATTTCAGCACAATATTTAATAAAGCATGTCTCATAATGAAATAGTTTTAGTTATTTAAATTCAAAATTCTATGTTAGTAAAAACAAAGGAAGTATATAATATACTTAAATAGTTCTACTACTTTAAAATATGAATTGATCATGTTTGTAAAGTATACTTAACATGGTAAAACGATCTTATATTTAGTATATTTTAATACGTTTTTAATTAAAAAAATTTCAAGTTTTTAAAGAAGCGCCCACAAAAAAAAAGTACTAGTTTTTCCTTGGTTTTGTAAAACAAAAACTTTTCGACTTAAAATACATATATGCTCTACTTTCGTTGGAAAAAATGGTTATAATTTATGCCGTATGAAAATATTAGCACCATACAAATAGAAATATTTATTTTGTCAAGCTGTAAAAGAAATCACGCGCTGTTTTTGACAAATTTCATATTAATGCTAAACCGACTGTTAGTAACTATATTTAGTATTTACTTTCTCGATTTCATTATACTTATTGTCCCTAATAACCATTAATCGTCCAATAAATAGCGATTTTATATGTATTTGGTAAATTTTGACCTAAATATTATATCGCATAGAACAGGGGTCGGCAAACTGCGGCCCGCGGGCCAAATGCGGCCCTCGAAGGATAAATCTGCGGCCCGCGAGCACGTAATTTTTTTGAATGGAATGCGGCCCTCGAAAGAAAATCTTGCGGCCCGCGAGCATGTAAAAGTGGCCCGCTGAGCACAAATACATTTTAAGAATATTTTCTTGTTATTTTGTTTAATTTGTTTTATTTCGTTTTAGTTCCTGTATAACTTTTTAAAAGAATTAAAAGACTTTACTACTTTAGCTTAAACATGTGAAAAGACAGATTAGCATTCCATCAGGATTTTATCTCAGTTTTATAACAATTTACTTCTCACAACAGCAAGTTATTATCTGAAAAAACAGTGTTAAGAGTGCTTGGTTTTAGTAATTTACTTATATAACACGTATTTAGTAAATAAACTACATGTAAATGTTTTCCATTTTGTACGAAAGTAATGAACAGCAAATTAATTACGATGTCATTTATTTACAATTAATCTATTTTTTTTAAGTTTTTTATTCATAAGTCTGTTTTATAGATTTTGTTTTACTAAATATTATATTTTAAAGAGCATAAAAACAGTTAAAATTACATAGTAATAAGAAATTTAGTTTATTTTATTTTGGTTTTGAAACGTTTAGATTTTATAGAAGTTTTTTGTGAACTTAAAATAAATTCCGATGCACACCAATGTACAAAGGTGCATATATTTTAAACCAATTTTTATTAAATAACTAAGTTAGATTAAGTTTAGTATATGCATAACTTTCTAAGATGAATGTTTTTACATGTAATATCTAATTGCGTACAACCACATTATAAAAAATATATAAGACATAAATTAAAAAAGTTTTTGTCTGGTGTATATTTTCATCTTAAAAACAATTTTTTTTTGCAATTTAAGTTATTTTTAATGTGTTGCATACTGATATACACAGATGCTGTTTTTCGGAAATAGCTATTTAGTACAAGCTAGATTTGGGTATGGTAAATTTATTAAGTTTGTACATTTTTAATCAAAATAGTTCAAATTCAAGCAATTAAACAACTAAACATTGCAAAACATTCAGACTATGACTATTTGAAGACGTCAAATTTCAGGCCAATTTATTATATTTTAAGTTTTGGATTGAATTGCCATTTATATACTAAAAATTAGACTAGTTTTTTGTCACTCAAGCTGGCAAATTAAACTAATGATGTATGTTTTGTTTGATATACAGTGTTCGTTTTCATTATAATATATGTTAAATTTAAAATCTTACAGCTGATTTAATTTAAAATATTATTTAATTAAATGTATACACGTAGGTGTGAACAATCAGTGTTGTTAAAAAACTTGAAATCCGTAAAAGCGTTGAGTTTTAAAATTTCTGCTTTAAAAATACTAGAAAAACCTTGAATTTGAGAATTAAAAAAAAACCTTGAACTTTAAACGTTTTATACTTTTAAAGCAGTGAATTTTCGTTGTGACACATAAAATCTACCATACAAATATTTTTTTTACTTAAAAACACATTTAAAGTAGATTAACAGTATTTTTATATATTTTTATGCAATTTAATTTAATTTTACAGTGATAATAGAAGCAAAAAATTGAAGTTTAAAAAACTTTATATTGCTGCATCGCACTTTTGCTTTTAAAAAGTCTTTGCCTATTGATGTGCTTTGCATTGAACTAAACCTAGAAAATTTTCTAAAATGTCAAAGTTAATAAAAACATCTATAGTAGACGTAGGTATTCTTGTATAATCTAGAATTAAATGAATGGTTTTTGTTGTATCAGTACTCTCATCTTAAAAGATTTATTAAAGTCCTAATTTGATTTATGCGGCTTATAATCTTAAGATATTTCCTAAACACGACTTCTTGTTGTTATTGAAGAAATAAACGAAAATGTTTTGCTACCGCCAACACAAATTCTTTAAAAATGTTTTAAATTCTAACGAATAACTTATTTTTAGTAGTTAAATTTTCTACTTTATAATTTGCATTGAAAATTTTACTGATCAGTCTGTAGTTACTGAAAATGATCATGTGCTTTGTTGGAACTGACTTAAACAATTTTTTTTTTGTTTCTTCAAAAACTCCTTACTAACGTTTTTTAATTCTTGTAGTTTGTCTTATATTTCACACTTACTCTTTTTAAATACAATATTTTTATTGCAAACAAAGATTGCTACTTTATTAATGGCTTGATAAAATATTATATTTTTGTTAGAAATATTAAAATAACTTAATCGTCCATTCAAGCTGACTAATTATGATTTTTTTGCTATATTTTTAACTTACTGTTAATAAACTTTATTATTTCTTTATTTTTTGAACTTTATTTTAAACAGCGTTGACAAACACACAGGCTAGTTTAAAAATTTGAAAAAAACTCAGACTATTTTATACCTACTAAAGATATTTTTTAACAACTCAAGTGTGTGTTAAGCATTTATTTCAAACACTTTGATAAATCTTCGAAATCTCAGAATAATTTTATGTGTAGTGTCGCTCACTAATTATTTATTTCTTTTCTTTTTATATATTGTGCTATTTTTTAATGATGATAACTTAGTTAGGTATTTAACCTTGATTAACAGCAAATTTTTATCATTTTTAAGTTTAATAATTTTAAGCTGGTTTGATATAACTCAGACATTTATTACTTTAAAAGTGGAAACCATGAATAAAGTTAATTAGTTACTAATAATGTATTTTATAAAGTATTTGACCATTAATTATGTTAAAGAATTTGTTTTAGATTTTTTATAACACAAATAGGTATTAGTTTTTTTAATTAAATATTACTGATTTTTTTAAATACCTAAAAACGAAAAATTTTAGACGCAAAAGTTGTTTTCAAATGTAAATATTTATCAAATATGAAAAAGTGGTTCATAGTATAAAAAATGTATAAAAGTGTCTCAAAAAAGTTTTCAAGCTCGGTTATTATAGATAGTTAGGTTGTAAGTAAAATAAAAAAAAACATTAAGTTTAGCTTATTAAGTGTTTAAGAAAGTTAGTATTTTATTAAAACTTAAGTATATTAGTCAATGTAAATTTATTCTAATAAATATTTTTTTTAATTTAAATTTAAACTATGTGTAGCTAAAAGGCATTTAAAAATATTAAAGTAATTAAAAGTAAACACTTTGTTAGAGTGACTAAAACTAAAACCAAAATAATATTAAAATATCACTAAAACTAAAACTGCGGCCCGCGAAGATTTTGGGAACTTGAATTTTGGCCCGCAAGCACCAACTGCCTGCCGACCCCTGGCATAGAACTACTTATGGCAATGCCAAATAAAAAACAAAAAAAATCGAAAGCTTAATGTAAAAAAAAACAAAATTTTGAGGACTGAATAGACTTTTATACAAAGCTTGGTTTCCTAAAGTGGGCAATACCCACCGTCGAGGGGGCTATCAGTGACCAATGACTAATGAGGCAATAAAAAAATTAAGTGAAAGTAACTAGAAAAAAAGTTAACTTTCTGCCAATGAGAGCAATTCTGAAAAAATTCTAAAACAAATGCGTTACTTGAAAATTATTTTTAATTGCTTAAACTCTGTCGTAGACTTTCAAACTGCGGCCTATTATGGCTGCGACCAACCATAACTCGCAAAGCAAAATTCTCAATTCATTTTTAGGTAAAAAACAACCAATTCAGAAGCATGAAAGTAATGCCATATTAAAATAAAAGTTCACAAACATTATTTGTTCTTTGCTTGTAAGTAGATTGTGTTGCCTTTTATTTCGTCAGGGACTTATTATGTTGTGACCTACAAAAAAAAATCACTAAATATACACCGTTCTTTCCTAAAAGACTACCGAGCAGGGGCGTGTCTAGACTTTTTTTAAATGGATGGTGTAGCACAAATTTTATGTTCAACTATAGAGTTTTCTAGGTAGTATTTTTTAATTAAAAACTTTAGAAATGAGGAAATTGTCTGCTTTTAGGTTACACTATTTGTTTATTGTAATGTAATTGAAAAAGTTTACTAAGAAAGTTTGTATTATATCATTATCAATTCTTTTTAATTTCTTTTGCAAAAGAAGAAAAAAAATATATTATTTCTAAGCACTAAACTAATAAAATTTAACGATAATAAAAATATAAGATTTCTAGTAAAATGTTAAAACGTCACAAAATTAATACCGTGATTGAGTAATCAAAATGACATGGTTAGTTCTCAGTAAATCATAAGAATCAAAATTGACTGAACTAAACATGAAAGTTACTATAGTATATTACGAAAATACTATAGTAGCAAACTTTAATGTAAACCAAACTTTAATTGTTATTTATACAAAATTAATAAAAGTTTGCTCCACAATTTTTTTCTACAAGCAACTAAATTTAGTTAAGCTTTATTAATTAACATTATTAAATACTTTTGAAGTGAAACTTTACTTACTAAATCAAAAACAATGCACAGTCATCTTTTACTACTTATGTAAACATTTTCAATTAAAAACTATAAAAGACAGTGTGCTGGTTTTAATGACTATTTCTTCAACCAAGATATTTTAGCTATTTATAAAGTCCATTTGTACTGTTTTAATGTTTTCAGTACTATTTTTTTATGTTAAAAGTATATTAAACGTTTTCTGAACAAACTTCAAGTAAAAGTTTAAACTCTTTTTTTTACAACTTAAATTATGCACAATGAAAATAGTAAATTAACTTATTTTTTTTTAATAAAAATAATTATAAACTTAAAACACAAACATTTTTAAAATTAAATTCAAACATTTTGTTCAGCAAAAGGCTCTAACTTAAAATCGGCAATACCTAAAAAAGCTATAAGTAAAAAATCAGGGTTTAAAACTGGTTTCCAAAACATAATACAAACTTATCAAAACTCTAGATCCAAATAAAATCAAAAAATTTTGTTATTATTATGAACTTTGTTAATCGATTTATGAAGCTTTTGTTTCAGTTCAATATTCAATATATTTCTTGTGTTACAAATATTGTGCTAGTTTTAAGAACTTTTCCTTAATTATTTTTTTTTGTTGTATTATAACTGTTTTTGTTTTTTAATATACTTATAGTTTTCATGCCTAACTTTAACAGTAAATTATTTGATTTTTTGCATTTACTTTATCATTTAAAAAACCCTTAAACTTATCTATTTAGTTTGGTTGTTTTTAAATACTTTTTATTTCAAAATTTAGCAACACAGCACAAACAATTTTATTAACATATTTCATTGATCAAACAAACTTGCTTTTAAATAAACTAAGCTTCGTTTTTCTCATTTGTTTTCAGGTGGTACCAAAGCTCCAGGAAAATAGTCAAAACACACCCTTGTTACCGAGTCCTACTTTAAGCTATAATTCTTTTTATTTCCAAAATACTTCTAAAATGTTTATTTGTTGGTAAATTTAATTCTTACATAAACGGTTTGCTATAAATGTACAAAAAATATTATTAGCGCTTAAGAATTTAAACAATAATATTTTAGTTTTGTGGTTGGTTTTATGGTCTTTCTGTTTGAACAAAGCTATTAAAACTAAAAAACAGTTTACAGAAACATTGTTACAAAGTTGTATAACATTTATTCGAACTTTGAATTTGTAGAGTCAAACTAATTGACTCAATCGTAACTAAAATTCAACTTCACTTATATATTTTGATTATTATGGTGTGTGTAAAGTACCTACTGGTAGAGTTGTGTAAAAATCAAGTTTTTAGTATGTTGGTTTTCTAATGTTGTTGAGATACAAAGTTGTTATTTAGATCAAATTTAAATGTTTTGAATATTTTGAGTTAAATTTATGTCAGTAATAATTCTTTAACTGTTTTATAGTCTACTCGGTTTTATTAATTAAGTTCAGTTTAATCCAAGTTATATATAGAATTAACTTATATTTTAAAATAGTGTTTAGTGGCTCTTTTTTATAATTGATACATTGTTTAAACTGTGTTGTCTGATTTAAACAAATCATTCTCAATAAGAATCTAGTTTTGATGAGACATTGATTAAACAGTGTAGGATTTAGTTATGATGATTAGAACCAATAAGTTTAATGTACCAACATCCATACCTTAAAAAGTTTGTAAATGAACAAAAATTGTGGTTTTTTTTTTCAGACTTGCAAAATATAAAACAATAATAATAATGGAGAGACTGATAGAGCTTATTGCGTTAGTTTACAGATAACTTTTATTAAACTGCCCTTCAACTTACTGGTGTGACTAACTCAAATACTAGAGATTTTATTATTAAAAGTTTTTTAAATTGAAAATATTTAAATCCAGGTATTTATAAATACATATGAAGACGTAGATATATATACATGTATGTATATAAACAACTAAGTTTAAGTTTGTATCATTCATCTGCGTTTACAGAAAAAAACATAAAAACACATTTAAATAAACACTTCAAAAGTAAACATATAAACTGATTTTTTGTTGTAACATTTTTTGCTTTCAGGATATATGTTGGAATCCCTATCCTTGAATTTTTAAAGATGGGTAAGTAAAGTGTTATTTATATTTAATTTAATTTTTAGAAACTGTAAAGTATAACATTTTTGCATAAATAAAAAGCTAAACAGTTTGTGCCCGTATAAATTAAAGTTTTATTTTTGTAAAAAGTTTTAATCTTATGGTTTTTTTTTTAGTTTAAAAAGCGTAAAAATTTTATTCTATTAAAGATTTGTTAAAATTAATCTTTAATTTTATTTTTAGAATAAAGTAAAACTTTATAACTTCTACAAACTAAATTTTAAAATACCTTAAGATTAAGAGTTTTTTTTTTTGATTTCATCTCCTGTAAACTCTTGATTATTAACATTAAAAACAGTTATTTCTAAAAGTTTAAAGATATGATAATTTGTTTTTGTACTGAAAAACCAAAGCAAAATTGTTCTGTTAATAGTTTCAATCAAAAAGTTATAATCATTCCTGGTATTACTAATAAGTATCAATAATAGTTGTTTAAATATTGAGTACTCTTTTTCCACTTAATAAAACTATCAATGAAAAAATCTCTAGCTTTTAGGTAGACTTGTTTCAAACTTTTTAACTTTAAAAAAATACCACCAGTAAAAAGTATAAACTGTTTTAAAATATTTTTTGTTATTAACAATTGAACGTTTTTTTTTACCAGTTTTACCCATAGAGCTTCTGGATTTCTTATGCTTTCTAGTTCCGGCAGTAGGTACTCTATACTTGATCTACACGATGTTGACTTTTCAAAATGCCCGAATATTTGATTGAGGGTGTGGAAACGAATTTAGATAATTGAAATTTTTCGTAACACTTTAAAAATATTTTTTATAAATTTGTAACTTTTGCTGATGTAACTTTTTTCGGATTTTAAATAAAGTTTTTATTTATAAAACAGAAGTTTTATAAGTTGGATTTTCACTACGTCTTTATGGATTTTTATAAAACTCTTTGTGTTTCACTTTAAGTTTAAACTAAAACTTGAATTTTTTTACATATTTAGTGTTTTTTTCCTTTTGTTCGAAAGTTTTAGACCTGCTATTGATTTTAGAAAATAAAATATTGTTGCTAGTTGAATATAAATAAAAACGAAAATTGTGTATATCGATTTGTAAACATTTTAGTTAGATGTCTTTAATAGTTTACAATAGACTAAATAAAAATACTTACAGTAAGTTTTTTTTTTTATAACAGGCTTAATAATTTCATATCATAAATTTCTTATGTGATATGAAGTACGCAGATGAACATTTGATTTATTACATTCTTTAATAAAGCTTGATTGATAAATTACATTTTGCTTTGTTAAATTCAAAAAACTATGTTAGTAAAAAAAAGGAAATAAACAATAAATTTAACAAGTTCTACTATCATAAAACAAACCTAAGTCGGTTTAAAGTAATATGATTGTGGACTATATTAAAATGGGAACGGGTCTAAATTGCACGAAGGCAAAATTGTACGAGGTTAATAAATTGCACGAGAACAAAATTGCACGAACTACATTTTTGCACAGGAGTAAAAACTACAGAAAGTAAATATAATTAAAAACAGAAAAAAAACTGAATATTGATTTAATAAATAAATAAAAATACCGCCTGAGGGTAGGGGTCAGGGGAAGCAGTGAGAATAAAATCAATGGATTAAAAAAACGATAAAAAAAATTAAAAGATAAATTTAACTAGTTCAAAAATGTCCTCGTGCAATTTATCTTCGTGCAATTTTATCCTCTCGTCGAAAAGCGTTTTCGTGCAAAAGTATATTCGTGCAATTTTGTCCCCACGTGCAATTTTTTACGCTCGTGCAAACTTGACAACTACCCAGTTAAGATAGTAAAAATTCGTAATGTTTCGAGGTTTTGTACGCATGTTTTGATTTAAAAACTCATAAGTTTTTGTAAAAGGACTCACAAAATAAAAATGTACTAATTTTTCCTTGATTTTGTAAAAAAAAAACGGAATTTTCTAATTACCAATATATAAACTCTATTTTTGGTAACATGATAATGTTATAATTGTAATTTATCCCGTAAAATAAATATTAGCTTCATCTTTAGAAAAATATGTTAAACTATAAAAAGTATAAACCTTTTTTGATTAGTTCTATTTCTATGTTAGTGCGAAACTTAATGTTATTATTTATAGCAAACAATAAAATTTATGTCAACTTACTTGTATGTATCAAATTTCATAAGTCAAAGTTGCAAGATTTGTGCTTTTGTTTTTTTTTTAGGAACATTTGAGAAATATTCCGCAGTGGGTTCAAAAAACGCTAAATTAATTATTTAATTTTTCTTTTAACAGACCTATGTAAACATTCTAAATACTTAAACTATGATTAGCCAAAGATTATACCAGTTAATTAGTTTAAAGAGAATAAAACGGTGGTTTTAGAATAAAATGTTTTCAAAAGTATTCAGCTACAGACAATTTTCTTTTTGAAACTTTAAATTTATTGAAAATAAAACTAATTATTAACAGGAGTATTCTGAAAATAAAACTCTAGTTTAGCAGAAGGCAGTAAATAGAATTAGTTGTAGCTTAGAGAGCTTGGAGTAACAGTTTAGGAAGTAAAACCTGTTTAGGGTACAAAAAGCTTTCTACAAATCAAGTGTAACCCTAATTTCTTACAAGTTGATAACTACTTATATTTTATTTTTAGGATTTTTAAAAAAATTTAAAAGTTAAGTGCAAAATGACTGCGCATTATTTTATAAATTTTA
Organism: Thalia democratica; assembly: GCF_965202585.1. NCBI lineage: Eukaryota > Metazoa > Chordata > Thaliacea > Salpida > Salpidae > Thalia > Thalia democratica. The sequence continues at coordinate 89,855,056 of NC_139165.1, forward strand.
TATTGGTTTAATGAATTTTTCTTCAATCTAGATATTTTAGTTATTTTAAAGTCCATTTGTACTGTTTTAATGTTTTCAGTATTCATTTTTTATTTTACAAGTACTTTAAATGTTTTTTAAACATTGTTAAAAAAAAAGCTTAAATTTTTTGTTTCAAAAGTTTAAAACTTAAACGATGGACGACAAAAATAAAAAATTAATTTAGTTTTATTCATTAGTTTTAGTTTTTATATAGTGGAACTAACTATAAACTTTAATAACAAGTATTCTTAAAATAAAATTTAAACATTTTGTCTAGAAAAAGGTTCTCAATTAAAATCAGCAATATCTAAGAAAGCTTTAAGTAACATCTTATTATATAAAGGTGATTTAGGATACAAAACATTATACAAACTTATCAAAATTCAAGATCCGAAATAACTCAAAAAAATGTTGGTTATAAACTAAAAAATTATTTGCTAATGTTATAAACTTTGTCAAGTTATTTATGAAGCTTTTTTTAAAGTTCAAAATTCAAGCTATTTAACTTGTTTTACAAATATTGTGCCAAATTTAATAGTTTTTTTCACAAATTAAATTTTTTCTTGATATATTGTAAGTGTTTTTGTCTTTTTTTATTGTATATTCAATTTTCATGCTTAATATTAATAGTAAATTACTTGTTTTGTTGCATTTACTTAATCAACTGAAAAAGCTCTTTAACTTATAGTTTAGTTGAGTTGAAATACTTTATATTTTCAAATTTAGCAATACAGCACAACCATTTTTATTAACAAGTAGATTAAACAATTTTTTTTAATGAATTTAGCCTCGTTCTTCCCTTTTGTTTTCAGGTAGTACCCAGGGTTAAGAAAACAAGTCAAAGCACACCCTTCTTACCGAGTTATTATTTAAGCTACATTTCTTTTTTCCAAATACTTCTAAAATATTTTAAGATTTATTTGTGGATAAATATAGTTATTACACAAACGGTTTGCTATAAATATACAAAAAATATTATTGGCGCTTAAAGGTTCAAACAATAGCATTATATTTTTGTGGCTGATATTATGATTTTTCTGTTTCAACCAAGTTATTAAAACTAAAAAACAGTTTACAGAAACATTGCTACAAAGTTGTATGTTGTATATTTGAATTTTAAGTATGTAGAGTCAAAACAATTCACTCAACCGTAACTAAAATTAAGTTTTACTTTTAGATTTTATTTATTATGGTGTGTGTAAAGTACATGCTGATAAAGTTTTATAAAAATTAATTTATATGTGTATTAATTATTTAACATTGTTCAGATACAAAGTTATTATTTAAGTCAAGTTTAAATGTTTTAAATATTTTGAGTTAGATTTAAGTTAGTATTAAAACTTTAAGTTTTTTATAGTTTACCGCTCCGAAAACTTGGTTTTATTTATTAAGGCTTATTTATTCTAAGTTATATATAAAATTAACTTAAATATTTTGAAATAGTGTTTTGTGGCTTTTTTTTTATAATAGATACATCGTTCAAACTGTCTTGTCTGATTTATATAAAAAAGTCTCAAATAGAATCTAGTACTTATAAGATAGTAGTTTAATAGGTAGGATTTAATTATGATTAGTATTGCCAATAAGTTAAATGTACCAAAATCAATACCTTAAACAGTTTATAAATGACCTTAAGTTACAGTTTTTTTTCAGGCTTTCAAAATATAAAACAATAATTATGATAGACATAATGATATTCACACTAATTAGTGATGCAATAGAAGATGTTATGTTAGTTTACAGATAGTTTTTATTAAACTGCCATTCAACTTACTGGTGTGACTACCATACTATAGTTTATTGAACAAAAAAGCTCAAAATATTTAGTCCTAGGACCTGGTGCACGAGGAACCTTTTTTTATTGAGGCGTTTTTACGTTGAACCACGGATGCCTTTTTATGTCTTGTCCAGGACAAAACTGACTCAAACACTAGTGATTTTATTATTAGTGTTTTAAATTGAAATGATTTAAGTACAGGTATTTATATATATATAAATAGATATATATATATATATGCATATATATATATATATATATACATAAACACAATAACAAACTATTAAACAACCTAAACTTCAAACAACAAGAAAAAACCTGCAACTGCAGGAAAGAAAAATGCCCGTTAAACAATAATTGCCTATCAAAAAATATAATCTACCAAGCAACTATAAAAACAGATGATATAACAAAATTTTACGTAGGTTCCACTAGTACAACATTTAAAAACAGATATAGCAACCATAAAGCAAGCTTTACCAACAAATTAAAAAGACACAATACCGAACTATCGAACTATATTTGGGAATTAAAAGACGCAAAAAAAGACTATAATTTAAAATGGGAAATACTCTGCAGAACCAAAACAAAACCAAAAAACAATAAAACATGCCATTTATGTTGCTTGGAAAAATACGAGATTGAAAAAATTAAAAAAGATTTATCATTAAATAAAAGAAAAGAAATGTAGCAACCCTGCCTACATAATCAAATATGTATTTCAAAAGAACAAAAACCACTAAACAATAACAAAAAAATAACAACAAAATAAATCCAAAAACAAGAACAAACAAAGCAAAGATAAGTTAACTTGTACATAAGTTGTTTTTAAAATAGGCTAACTAAAATTATTCAGTTTTAGTTGAAACGTCACAATGTGTTTTTTTGTTTTTTCTTTAAAAATCTTACTTTGTTCTTTATTTCGTTCTGAGGAGATGCATAAAGCATCGAAACTAAGTAAACGATTTGAAAATTAGTTGTTTTTTTTATAATATAAATATATGTATAATATATGTGATATATATATAATATATATGACGTAGATATACATGAACAACTGTTTTTAAGTTTTTATCAGTCTTTTTTGTTTACAGAAAGAGAAATAAAAACACAACTAAATAAAAATTAGTAGTAAACATATAAACTGACTTTTTGTTGTAACATTTTTTATTGTTTTTCGGAGGCTGTGTTGCAATCCATTTCCTTGAAGTTATAATGATGGGTAAGTAAAGTAGTATTTACATTTAATTTAACTACACTAAAAACTGTATAGTAAAACATTTTTGCATGAAGAAAAAACTAAACAATTTGTACTCGTATCAATTTAAATTTTATTTTTGTGAAAAGTTTTAGTCTTATGGTTCTAAATAATTTTAAAAACGTAAAATACTACGATAATAAAGATTTGTTAAAATTAATCTTTGATTATAGTTTAAGAATAAACCAAAAAATCAATAACTTCTACTTCCTAAACTTTAAAATGCCTGAGGATTTTTTTGATTTCATCTCCTGTAAACTATGGATTAATAAACAGAAAATGAGTCATTTTTAAAAGTTAAAAGATATAATAAAATGTTTTAATTCTTAAAACTCAAAGCAAAAGTTCAATTAATAACTTCAATCAAAAAGTTTCAATCATTCCTGGTATTACGAATAAGTATCATTAATAAATGTTTTGATACTGAATACTCTTTTTCCACTTAACAAAACTATCAAAGAAAAAATCTCTAGCTTTCAGGTAGACTTGTTTCAAATGTTTTAACTTTAAAAAAATACTACCAGTAAAAAGTATGAACTATTTAATAAAAATATTTTTTATTATTATAGCTTTTTTTTTTCAGCTCTACCTATATAGTTTCTAGATTTCTTATGCTTTCTACTACCGGCAGTAGGAGTTCTATACTTGATCTACAAGATGTTGACTTTTCGAAATGCCCGAATATTTGATTGAGGCTGGAAATGAATTTGGATAGTTGGAACTTTTCGTAACACTTTAAAAACATTTTCTGTGAATTTGTAACTTTTGCTGATGTACTTCTATCGGATTTAGAAAAAATATATATATAAAGAAGTTTTAAAAGTTGGATTTTTACTACGTCCTTATAGACTTTTAAGATTTTTTAAAAACTTTTTGTATTCCAACATTAAGTTTAAACTAAAGTTTTAACCTTTTTATATATTTAATCTTTTCCTTTTGTTCGAAGGTTTTAGACCTGCTATTGATTTTAGAAAATAAAATGTTGTTGCTAGTTGAATAAACCTACTAAAGTTTATTGAATCACAATCATTTTTGTTAGATGCCTTTAATAGTTTACAATGGACTAAATTTATTTTTTATAGGCTTAATTAATTTATACCATAAATTGCATATGTGATGTAAAGTAAGCAAATGAATACTTTTTTCATTATAATTTTTCTAAGCTCGTTTCAAAAATGTTGTTTTGTTAAATTCAAAAGACTATGTTAGTAAAAACATAAAACTGCAATAAATTTAAGAAGTTCTACTACTATAAAACAAACTTTAATTTGTCCGATAAAAATATGATTGGGGACTATAGTTAAAATAGTAAAAAGTCGTATTGTGTTGAGGTTGATTATGTCTGCAAGGACTCACAAAATAAAAATGTACTATTTTTCCCTTCATTTTGTAAAATAAGAGAATTTTATAATTATCAATATATAACCTTCGTTTTTGGTAAGATAATAATGTTAAGCTTATAATTTATCCCGTAGAATAAATATTAGCTTTATCTTTAGAAAATTTTCTTAAGCTATAAAAAATACAAGCAAAAAATATTATTTGTTAATACGAAACTAAATGTTACTAATAATAGCGAACAATGAAATTCATGTCAGCCTACTTCATAGTTGCAACTTACCTGGAAATTATGAAAAACCTGGAGTTTGATAAATTTTAAAAACCTAAAAAACCTCGAATTTTGAATAAAAATCACTGAAAACCCTTAAATTTTAACAATTTTCATGTGTTCAGTAGTAAAATTTCGATTTGACTCAAAATATCTACCATATAAATATAACATTTTTGTTATCATAAAAAAAAAATTATTAAAAAACATAAATAAAGTAGCTTTACAGTATCTTTTCATTGTTTTATACTATTTAGCACAGTTTCTTACCTTAAACTTAACTTTAAAATTAAAATAGACTCGATAGTTGTACTTTTAAAAACCTAAAATTTTGGAAAAAACGAGTTGCAACCCTGCTACTTGTATGTACTAAATTTCTTAAGTCAAAATTTGTGTTTTTATTTTTTGTTTTTTGCTAGGAATTTTCGAGAACTATTCCGCAGTAGGTTCAAATAACGCAAATTTAGTTGTTTAATCTTTATTTAACTGACTTATGAAAACATTTTTAAACTTTAATGTAGCCAAACATTGTATCAGTTAACTAGTTTAAACAGAACAAAACAATGCTTTAAAAATAAAAAGTTTTCAAAAGTCTTCAGCTACAAAAAAAAAATTTGAAACTTTAAATACAGTGAAAATAAAACTAATTAATAACTGAAGTTAATATGTTATGTAAGCCAATACTTTATGTTTAGTTCAACTATATATTTATAAGTCTATTGTGTAAATATTTTAACTAAATTTGCTTAGTTTTTTTTAGTAAACTACAAGAGTAGAATTTTACAGATTAAGTTTATAACCATTTAAACAAATTTTAAACTTTGAAACTAAATAAGATGTTTCATATTATCTACTCTATACTTATTTTGTGTATAACAAAATATTTAAGCATCATGTGGCTACACTGATGAAATTTTTATAAAATGATGAACTTTTTAAAATTCTAAACGAGTTATTGCTACTTATTTCGTTTCAAAGGCAAAACAGCAATTCATACTTTCTGGTTAAACAATACTTTAAGCATTGATGCTTTAAAGATATTTTGTTTCTAGTCGTTACTTTTTGTAACCTATCTAAAAAAAATTTGAGGACAGTAAAACTCTAAAAACTGTTATAATGTGATTCTGGAAGTTTGAGTTTTTCTGAAATCAACAAATTTAATTTAATTCGTTCAAAACTTTTCAGCACCCTTAGAAACCCAAGGAATAGCCCAGTAAAATTGTACCACGTAATTCAAATTGCAAGTCGGCCATCTGTCTAGTATTGAGCTCGTTTTAAGACTGTTAGTCAAAAGATAAATGAATTACTCAAGTTTTGCTTCAGGTAACCTTGAGTAGCTGTTTTCAGTTGTGACGCAAAAAGACATAGAATGATATTAGGATGAAACCGTAGAGTTTAGTATTTTTATATCTTCAATATTTTAGTGACTTTATAAATTTTTTACCCACAAATACAGTTTGCAACACACTTTCAAGACTTAAGGCGTCAGCTGCAAAACTAAGATCGCTTCTAATTGGCTAATACTTTACTTGGTTTTATTTTTAGTTTTAATTAACAAAACTTTCGGTTTATTTTTATCTATTTGGGTAAGGTGTGTAAGGATAAGGGTATGTAATATAATGTTCTTTATATTCTGATGTAATGTTAGTTTACCTTATTTGAACAATGTTATGAATGAAAACATTTCCAAAGCCTTACAATTGCATTTAGGCAGCTAATAGATATTTTTTTAATTTCCTTTCTGGCAAAAACATCAAAAAAGTTGGCCTAAATTACGTATTTTTTTCGAACCCCCTAAAGGTTATGGCTCGTAAAATTACTAAAGGGATTAAAACAAACATACTCGGCTTAAAAGCTCAATGTAAAAATTTAAATAGGTTTTTATATAAACCCAAAAGTGGGTAATACTACCCGTTGGAGCGATAATTGCTTTCAGAAAGCGATAACTAATGAGGCAATGAAAACATAAATGATTAACTGGTAAAGAAGTGGTTTTTATTTAAATTTCTCCTTGAGAGAGCAATTTTGAAAATAAGTCTAGACAGTCTTGAAACATCCCTTGCAATATCGGCTATTATACTGCTTAATTGGAAAAAAAAGAATCATGATAATATTATTTCTTGAGAAACCTGTGGTTTTGGGCAAGAGAATATTTGTTCAGGTCAACTTTTTATAACTCAGAACAACTCCTTCAAATTCAACGCTTCGAATTATATATTTTTATGTTTTACTAGGTACTTTACTTGAACAATAATATTTTTAGCATGATGTTTTCTTTCATATATGATTAAGTTTTTAAGAAGATCTCCTATTGTTTTTTTTTTTTTTTGTTTAGAGTAGTAGCTTTTAAAATTAATATATACCAAAATTTAAGATATTCATAGAATAAAATATATTTTTAGCGATAATTTATAAATAATTATTACTATAAGAAATATAAATAAATTTAAGTTTACTCTAACAACTATAAATAAAGCTAATCGTTTTAAATTTAACAGACGGTATGTAATAAAAATACAAAAAAAAGTTTATTTTAGCATAATTAACATAAGTCATAATAAAAACGTTTTTTAATCAGAGCTTTCCTAAAATGTTTTATAAAAAGTAAAACCTTATTTAATTAGACTTTTAGATTTTTAGATTGGTATGAAGCAAGTGCAAAATAACAAGCTACGTATTCCAAACGTTTGTAATTCAAACTAAAAACGTGCAATAAATAACCTAATATTCTAACCTAAAACAATAAAACTAAATACTTCTTTTGATAAACAAAAACATACATCCCTACTAAAAAATATTAAAATATAACAACACATAAAGTGTGGACACTTCTAAACATTTTCCATAAATTCAACTCAGATAGATTAGTTTCAAACTAAAAAAATTCAAGCCTTTTTTGCCTAACAAAAATTCATACTAGCAAATACTTATCAGGCAAGATGAAAAAGCACCACTAAATTGACTAAACATTCATCTAATTCGTTTTCTAAACTTTTCAGTTGTAAGAATTGGCTTTGTGTTTTGGCAGAAACTGGAAGCTTTTCGGAACTGGGCCAAGTAGCATTTCGCTGTGAAAAAAAATATGATATAAAATAATATTAAATTAATTACTATCTAATATGATTATTAAAGATATTCAAGAAATTAAAAGTAGTTTCTTTTTTCATTTATATTTGCAACACTTAGCAAAACAGTTTTACATGTTGTGTTATCCAACATGAAATTCAATAACAATCTTTGTTAAAAATCTTAACCATAAGTATTTTTGCCTTTTAAATTCATAGACATGAAAGTAGTTTTTAAACCAGCTCATTTCAAGCTTAAAATTTAAAAATAAATTTAAAGTTAAAAACTAACAACATATATAGAATATTATAAAATATAGTATACAGTTTTAGTACTATTTTAATTTTGTAATACTTATAACAGCTTCACATTTAGTTTATCAAACAATTCAAATAACAACTTAATTTTGACCTAATAAAACTAAATTTAAAGTTAAAAAGTATAATGGATATAGTACACAGTTTTAGTACTTAAGTTTTGTAATAATTGTATCTTTAGCATCAAACAAACAACACAACCCACCTTATTTTCACCTAATAAAGAATTAAATTTTTGTGTAACAGCTTTACATTTAGCAAACACACAATTCAACCAACCTAATCTTCACCCAATAAAACTAAATTTAAAGTTAAAAAGTATAACGCATATAGTACACAGTTTTAGAACTTAAGTTTTGTAATAATTGTATCTTTAGCATCAAACAAACAACACAACCCACCTTATTTTCACCTAATAAAGAATTAAATTTTTGTGTAACAGCTTTACATTTAGCAAACACACAATTCAACCAACCTAATCTTCACCCAATAAAACTAAATTTAAAGTTAAAAAGTATAACGCATATAGTACACAGTTTTAGAACTTAAGTTTTGTAATAATTGTATCTTTAGCATCAAACAAACAACACAACCCACCTTATTTTCACCTAATAAAGAATTAAATTTTTGTGTAACAGCTTTACATTTAGCAAACACACAATTCAACCCACCTAATCTTCACCTAATAAAACTAAATTTAAAGTTAAAAAGTATAATGGATACAGTATACAGTTTTAGTACTTTTTTAATTTTGTATCACTTATAACAGCTTCACATTTAGTGCTATAAAACAATTCAACCCACCTAATTTTCACCCAGTCCCTGCAGTCACCCGAGGCGAACAGCGTTTCGAGGTCGTTCCTGCCAACGTACTGCGGCGGCCTCTCGTTGATGCACTGCGGCTGCTGCTCCAACAAGCCCAGTGGAATGTACCTGTTTGTTGTGTTTATTAAATTATTAGTAAACTAGTATATATTACAGTGGAATGTACCTGTTTGTTGTGTTTATTAAATTATTAGTAAACTAGTATATATTACAGTGGGATGTACCTGGTTGTTGTGTTTATTAAATTATTAGTAATATAGTATTAATACTGATTGATCTGCAAAATCGTTAAATTAAATTGATCTATAACAATTGTTATTATTGCTGCTGTTCCAATAACCCCAGTGGGATGTATCTGGTTGTTGTGTTTTATTAAATTATTAGTAATATTATATTGATTTTGATAGATCTGTAAAACAATTAAATTGAACTATAATAATTCTTATTATTGCTGCTGTTCCAATAACCCCAGTGGGATGTATCAGGTAACTATATTAATTTTTTAGTGACCACTTTAAATATATATATATATTGATATTTTTCTTTATTCAATTTAGAAAATGTATATTTATTTAAATACTATGTTTAATCGACTACTTCAAAACTTTAAACTGGCTTTAAACTATTTCATAATAGATACTAAAAATTAAACTTATTAAAAGTGAAATATACATTTAAAAATGTATTTGTATACATATAATCTATAAAACATACGTAGATTAACTTTTAATATCCTAATAATATATTTGTCTATGCTAAAATCAGAAAATGTAAACATGGAGTTTTCATTTAAGAACAACTTTATTTTCTTCTGTAATTTCAGTTTTATAACTTTAAAACAACATAAGTTTTCACCTGAACAAGAAAGATAGCCACTAAATAAGTAAGAATCTCCTCGTGTTTTCAACACCCTTATCATAAAATATTAAATATAACATAAATGTTTATAATCCAACCTGAACAAGAAAGAAAGCCACCCAAGCAAAATTCTCCGCGTATTTTCAACACCCTTATTATTTAGTTAATACAAATATATACAAACATATTCATATTCCAACCTGAACAAGAATGAAAGCCACTCGAGCAAGAATCTTCTCGTATTTTCAACTCCCTTGTTGTCGCTGCCCCAGTGCATCAGCCCCTCGTCCACGAACATCTTCAGCACGTCGAACCTCTCATTGGACGAAATGTCCCAATCCCTTCGCTCCTTGATCTCCTGGAACAACCACGGCTTGATCAGGGCGCCTCTGTAGATTGAATATTTTGTTACAATAAATAATTAATATATATAAAATACTGTAAGCTGCACAATGCATAGCCTCTGTTTGAGATTAAAAAAGTTAGTTGATTAAAGTAAACAAAATTTAACTTTATGACCATATGATTTAATTATAAATTTCATTTTTAACATATTAAAATAGGGTAGTAATAATTTCAAGCTTTAATTGCTCTTGGAACAATCAAGGCGTGTGTAAATTGCGAGGTTCAATAATTTTAGTTGATTGTTAGGTTTTATTGTTAGGTTAGACATTACTGTTGGGGTTTGATTCTAATTTATTTGTTTAATATCAACCGTTTGATAATAACCGTTTAATGAGCGCTCCTCTGTGTTAGGTTGGAAAGAAAAATGATTAAAAAGTATATCATATCTATGTTAATATATAATAATATTAGTTGTTACATTTTATTATTAATTTAAGGGTTGCCACTCGTTTTTTCAAAAAAAAAATCAGGTTTTTCAAATTTCTTCTAGGTTTTCATTGTGCACATTTTTGGGTCTATTTTTAGTTTAAAGTTAAGTTTAAGCTAACAAAATGTGTTAAATTGCAAAAACATTGAAAAGATACTGTAAAGCTACTTTAAATATGTTTTTTGATAAAATTATGCTTTAAATTTATACAGTTGAAAGATTAATAGCCATGAATTTGTTTTTACTTGTTGTGAATAAGCAGTGTTTCCTTTATCTTACAAAGTCTTAAATGAATTTTGCAGTTGAAAAATATCATTTCTTCATTACCTGAGGCTGAAATGCAGTAATTTAGACTTTGTTTTTGTAAAGTTGAGATACAAATAAAGAATTAGGAAAAAAATACTTAAAGTTTTGTGCATCAATTTAAAAAATAAATCAATATTCAAGTTTATGTTTATTTTATTTTTTTTTTATAAAAGGAGTTCTTAAAAATATCTAACTATTGCAATTACAAATGAACATTTTAGGTCAAAACTTATTGTAAAAAAACTGAGAACTTAATTTTTCTAAAACTGAATAGCAGATAAAAAAATGTTTAATGAGTTATAACTTAAATAAGTACATATATATTAGAACAACTTCTAATAATATTGAATTTTAACAACTATTCTTAATAAGAAATGTAACAACAACTTGTTTAATTACAAATTATTCAATCTGTACAACCTACATCTTATGTTAAGGGTCGGAAAAGTTTTATGAGTAACATAAAGTTGTTATGATATTAAACTGAACATCTCAATACAGTAAATATGCTTAAAGGTTACAAAACTGCGTTTTACATGGATAAATATCGGTTGCAACGGTTGTAAACTTTAAACATTAGAAATAACGGTTGTAAACTACATGATGTTTCAACTCATTCTTAAAATTTACAAATGTTCTTATTCACATCATAAAAACGTTTAATAAAATGGATCTAGACTAGTTAAACTACGCCAAAAAAACAAAAAAGTGACTTTTTAAAATCAAATAAAAAATTTAAACAATTGAAAGCAAAATTAACACAAAAGAGAAGAAACTTTTAATGACATACGTATTTTTAACATCCCTTACATAAAACCGGTTCTACGCAAAAGCCACATGTGGTTACTGCTTCAATGCAGCATTAAAGCTTGTTACAAAACACATTAAAGCTTAAAACATATTCAAGCTTGTTATAAAACAATGTTTGAAGGTCAAAAAAGTTTTCATTGATTTTAATCTTTTTCAGCAAAAATTGCTTGATTTTATTTACACTGGAGTTAAGTTTATAAATGACTTTGTTTTAACTAATTGTTAAAAATCAAGGTCAACCATGTTAACTTATTTTAACTTTGATGTAAATTTATGCTAAAATTACTGGGATATACTGAACAACTAGCTGGTTGTAAAAAATACATTTATATACACCTTAATAAATTATATTAACCTTAAAATTTAACTACTAAAACCGACTTTTTAAAATAAGGAAATTTGCAAACTTGTGGTAATTATGATATGATAAACAATCACACATAAAACTTTATTATATTCATATTTTTAAATTGTAGTTGTAATTTCATAACAAAATGTTTGTTTAAAATAGTAAATGGCTACTAATTAAAACATATATTTAGATTTTCAGGTGAAAAACTTAGTTTTGACAATTAATTATAAAAAATAATACTTTATTTTTTGTTTACCATTTATAAGTAATTACCTGAAAAAACCTTTTTTTTTGTATTTTTTTAGTATTTAAATAGTAATATTTAACAAACAATTAAAAAACAACCGACCTTCCGATCATAACTCCGTCTATCGAAGTGTTGTCTATGACGTCATAGTAATCGTGCATGGTCAGCACGTCGCCGTTGCCAAATATGGGCATGGGAGAAGCGTGCTGAGCGCACTTGTCCACGTACGTCCAATCGGCGGCCTTGGTGTACCTCGCCTCGCGCGACCTTCCGTGGATCTGTTGGGGAAATTTGTTTACTAGATTAAGATGCAAACTAAAATTATCAGCTTTTAACTGTGCACTAACTGACGTTGGTACATAAAGTTTAAATAGAAATAGAAATAGATATTTAATTTTCTCAAAATTCTTGGTGTACCTCGCCTCGCGCGACCTTCCGTGGATCTGTCGGGGATACATTCCACATTTAGTAAAATTTAAATTTTTATGTTATTTTGTCGTAGATCTGTTGAGTAAACTAATAAATGTTCAACTAAACAATAACAGCATATTTAGGTTTTTTTTTGGTTTCATTAACTAAAAAGTTTTATTAGTCGTCTGCTGTAGGTATTTAACAAACAATAAAAAGTAAATAAAATCAACTATAAATTTTATTTTTCTAAAAAAAATTGGTGTGCTTCGCCTCGCGCAATCTTTCATTTATCTGTTGTGGAAATATTGATTTTGATAAAATTTTTAGTTTAGTTTTCAGTTATAACATAATACACATATAATTTGTTTTTTTTCGCTGTCTAATGTGAATCTGTGGTATGGAAAAACGCATGTACAGGAGTAGAACTTAATACTTCTGTTGGAAAATCAATTTATTATTTGAAAATAGTTTCAAGCAAAACAATTTGTAAAAGTTTTGAATTGAATAAAAACTTTACAGTCACTTTTTTTGTGAATCTAGAAGTGTTTGCTAATAGCAATTGTTCGTGAAAAGTTCTGAAAAGTTTACCATTCGTTGAAGCAAAAAATAACATAAGTGACCAAAAACTGGCGTGGGTCGGCCTATTTTTATTAAACAACCTTTAAAAAACCTGAGTGTATTTATATTTTCTGAATAAGGGCCTCTGGGAGAACCTACTATTATATTCTTTATGTTTAGATTTAATTTCAAAATCACAAAGCCTATATACATGTATAAGACTAGCATTAGTTTGCCAAAAAATCAAACTAGCTACGAGTTTTTCAAATTTCTCAACCAAGTTTTAACAATTATCCTTAGTGTGAGGTAACAAAAGTATGTTTTAGCTTATAGTCAACTACATTTACAGTAGCTTCAAATTGGAACTAACGCATCAAACGTAGTAGGAATTTAGCCATCACTAACTTGCCTTTTTTATAAACACAATAAGAATACATCTACTTGTGGGTTTCACATTATGACGTCACTAAGGGCTTCAAGTGCACTAGCTTAAAATGGTGAATAGTTTTTGATTTAATTAGAATTACCTTACTTTTTTTATTTTAATGTAAACCAGTGTTACTTAATATGTGCATTTTAGTGTGTGTGAAATTACGATGAAGAATAAATGATTTTTGAAATAAAACTGTAGCGTATATTTGCTATTTTCACAATATGACGTCACTAGAGGTTTTAAATTTTTTAAGAGTTATAATTCACTACACTAACTATGTTTATTGCTTTAATTTAAACTTACCGCTCCATTTTTGTCATTTGAATCTAGATTAGTGTTTTCTAGAACGATCACAGTAGTGTGCAGTGCATAGATGCTTATTTACCAAACATGAAAATTGTTATGGCTAAAAAAAGTAATCATAAAAAAACTAATATGTATCGAAAGTTGTTTCAGAAAATTAACTTTTGACAGTTCCTTGGGGGTTTTAATGTACTATCTAACAGAAATATATGGGATGCAACGTATACTTTAACTTGTTACAAACTTAAACAAAACACCAATACTAACTGCACTAAAATGATTTTAATTTATTACCTCTTCTTGAAATATTTTAAATGTCCTTATTATTTAATTTTACAAAGTTGCTTAATAGTTGAAATCATTACATTTATGCTTTTAAAAAAATATTTTTTTATTTATCCTATTTATAGAGCTTTTTTAATTTTTATCATGTTCTACAAGTAAATTATTTTTAAAACAACAAAAACTTATTTGAATAGTATTAATTAATTTCATGACTTAATCTTATAGTATAATTTTTCAAAATTATACTTCAAGAACTTTTTTCAAGTTCTACAAGTAAATTTTTTAGAAAACAAAAACTTTTCAACTAGTAATAATTATTTTCATGACTTACTTAAAGTTTTATTAATTAACCAAGCTTGTGGGCACATATGTACCCACATACGAATGTGTAGTAACACAATTGCAGCAGTGTTGCAAAATCATCGTTGCACGTTGCGTAACTTTTATATTTACATAACACCTATTACAATGGTGCACGCAAGTTTAACTTAATTAGTTGTATTATTACAACACAGGCTTGTATATAATATTTATCTCCATCTAAAAATTAACTACATATTTTAAACAAATAACAAAAGATTTAATATTTTACCTCCTAAAAACAATTTTCATTAATAGAGATTTTATAGTAATACTTATACTTACTAAAGTTTTACAGTTATTTATTGCAGTTAAATTTAATTCAAACCTGTCAACTTGTTTACCCTCCTACATAAAAAAATTCTAATTCTAAATAAAAATAATACTTAAAAAAAAATTTCAATAATCAAGTATAAGTATCTAGCAGATCAAAACCTATATAAAACTAACAGTAACAATATAAATAAATAATGTATGTTAATAAAATAAATATATTTAAAAAAAACTTTCAACAAACAAGTAAAAGTATTTAGTAGATCAAAACTAACAGTAACAATATTGCATCCTCTTTATCAAAATGAACTTTTAAAAACTTTCATAATTTAAAATTATTTTATAGTAATTTTAAACTATATACGAACAAGCAACTAACGGTGACGAGATCGCATCCGAGCTCCCTCAGTTCGGGCAGCAGCTTGTGGGCGGTGTTCCTTCCGGTGTACACGCCGGTGCGCATCTTGCAAGTTAATGGAACGTCCAGCACCCGCTTCATGCAGTGCACGATGTCGAACAGCTTGTTAGTCCTCCTCATCAGACCCGACCCTGCGCCCTGCAGTGTGTGAATTTTTTTTTTTTTTAATTTTTATTGGTTATATTATCAACTTGTTCGTCCTTCTCGTTAGACCCGACCCCGCGCCCTGTAATATTTATTTTTTATAAAAATTTTTTTGGTTGTATTATTAACTTGTTCGTCCTTCTCGTTAGACCAGGGTTTCCCAAGCTTTTTTTTTCAAATTGCCCCCTTTGGAGAAATTAAAAAGGCTTTTGCCCCCTCCAACACGACTACCATTTAAAACACCTAAGACCTTTTTTTTTTGCTCTTCATCTGCAGCTCAATAATATCTAGTGCAAGTTTCAAAATTTTAAAATCGCCCCCCTTTCGCCCCTTTACTAACTATTGCCCCTCAACTTTTTAAAATCGCCTCCAGGGGGCGGTACCGCCCACTTTGGGAAGCCCTGCATTAGACCCTGCACCCTGTAATGTTATTTGTTTTAATAAAAATAATTCTGGTTAAATTGTTTTATGCAGCAAACAATGTCGAACAACTTGTTGGTGCGACCATGCATTCTGTAATGAATGTGTGTGAATTGGTGTTTGAATTATTTAAGTTTAACTTTACTTTTTGTTGTAAAAGTTAACTCAAATTGAAAAGTGCACTATGTCGAAAGCATGTTAAACCTGACCCTGTACCCTACAATTGTATATGAAGTTAGTGTTTGATTTGTTAAAGTTGGCACAGATATAAATTTTGTGGAAAAATATTTTTAAAGCAAAGTCTTAAGAAACAAAGAATCCTTAAATCTATTGGTCTTAAAGTATTGAGTATTGTTCTTTTCAACCATTAAGCCAAAAAAAAAATTATTATTAGCACTTAAAGATTTCATAAGTGTTGAATTAAGTTATAATAAAAAATGAAAAACTTTTTTTTTCTATCAAAAAAGTAGTGTTATTTAAAATGCAAAAAATATAATGTTAATATAATAAAATGTGCCTATATGAAAACAATTTGTACACAAAAATGTTAATGCAAAAAAGTTAAATGAGTAAGTTTAAATTTAATTTTTAATATTCTACTAATACTAAGAAAATTATTTATACGTGAAACACCTTTAAACGCTATGTCATTAAAAAACTCAACAAATTTAAGGTTAAACTAATATTTGCAATGCGTCAGTAAACAAACAAACGTTCTTTCTGTTAACATTTGTCCGCGCTTTTTATCAAAAAGTTTCAAGTGTGCATTTTTAGTTTCACAACTTTAAGCTACATAAGAAACATAAATTCAATTATTACAGAAACTCAATTGTTACAGAGACCAAACTACTTTTTACCAGTGCTATAAAAACTATCCAACTTGCAAAGCTAAAAATTTCAAATACAAACATAATACGCTTTTTAAAGGGCACTTGAGCATGAAAAGCTATTTTCGTTGAAGGTCACAGTGCGTTGCAAGATAGTTGAAAACGAGTGCGTGATATTGAGTTTATTACATGGTTGAATAAATTGTAAAGTTTCATGTTGTTGTACTTTTTGTTATATAGCTACTTACTTGATTCGATTTGACTTTTAAACATCTATAAAGTTATTTCCAGTAAAAAGTGAACAACATTAATAGTAAAATATATATATACTACCAAAGTACATTTATTTGCTACCGTTTATTTAGTTTTTTTTTTTTTTTTGGTGAAATCTCATTCAAACACGCTTAACCTACTTGATATATTTCACAACTTAGACTTGTAGGTTTATGTAAATTTTGTATTAATAACATTAAATAAACAGCTTTCTTCTTATATAGAATATCAACAGTACAAATCACGTTGATATCATAGAAATTAAAGTTAATTTTTCAGTATTTATTTATTATAAAACCTCGATAGAAACAGACCTTTTTATAAACGAGATCAATAGGGCAGCCCATGTTGATATCATAGAAGTCAATGTCAATTTTACTGTTCAACATTTCGGCGCATCTGGTCATTGAGTCTGCGTATCCACCCGCTATCTGTGTGAATAAACATATTCTGAATAAAATTATTAAAATAAGTGAAAAAACTTTTATCATAGCATACTCTTCTGGTATAAAAGTATACAATAAATATAACTTAACTTGTAAATTAAAGTACAACATTTTTTAAACGTTTTAGTCCTTTTGAAAGAAAAATTATTTTTTTTTTTTTAATTCAAGACATTTATCCTTTGTATAAAAATTGGCAATTGAGAATAAAAGACATATTTAGTGAAATATCTATACAAAAAACAAACTCTAGCTAGACTTAAAGTATTATAGGATCAAAACAAAATAGTCAAATACCTGCACGCCGAATATGTCTTCGCAGGGGTGCCTCTTCAGCAACGCCCACTCGGACGTCTGGCCCCTGAGCAGGTTGGTGCACATGGCCATCTCCCCGCACGTGATGTCCACCCCGAACCGCTTGCACACCACCCTGAACGGCAGGTTGCCCACCTGTTGTTTGAATTATGGTTTATTTATTATTTGTCACTTGATATATATAAAAAAATATTTTATGCTAAAGAAAAGCAAGTCACTGAAAATTTGTCTTAAAATTTCGGTTCGTTTGTTATTTTCCGCTTTAAACACAGCATTTATTCCAAGCAAAACACGAGTTAGATACTTGATACAATCAAATAAATGTTTAGTTTTTAATAAAACCAATCAGCCCAACAGTCAATAGAATAGTTTACTTTTTAAAATTAAAACACCTTTATAAAATTTCCAACGACCTAACAAAATTAATTTTTTTTACAAAATCAAGGGCACCAACATTAAATGGTTCATCTTTTTAAAACATTTAAACACCAAACTAACAGTGGTCAACGGAGCCAGGTACGTTTTGTGCCTGAAATCAAGAGTCTTCTTTTCAGTGGTGCGCAGGGGTATCATGTCAAAATCAGATACGGGCCCCAGTTTTTCCTGCTTTTCATCAATTGCTTTATTCACTGCGTTTTCATCGGTCGCTTGCACGCTGTTAACAGTGTTTTCTTGATTCTCGGCATTAATCCCGGTAGGATCAGGCGAAGGTTCATCATTCCGACAACAACTCGAACCGTTTTCGTCAGTTTTTGGCTGTTGTTGATTACCTGTGTCAGAAACTGCATTTTCTTCCTTGGCTTCTGTTGGCTGTTCGCTTTCGTCTGTTTTGGATGGGTTGTCACAAGATTCAGCTTCTACTTCTGGTAACATGTTTTGGTCATTTGCACTTTGCTCTGTGTTCTGAAAAGACAATTATCATATTGAAACTATTAAAAACTACCACAACCATTTGTTATTTGTCAGAACTTAAGTATTCATAAAACACTCATTAGAAATTTTTAAGAAAACAGCAGTTAGCATTTTTTATTTTGACAATTTTTATGATATATGTACTTATTAAACCATACACAAACACCACACAGAAAATATTAAAACTTTTAAAAACTACCACAACCATTTATTTATTTGCTATAAGTCGAGTATTTTTAACACAAACAAAACACTCATTGTACACTTTAAAGGAAACATCTGTTAGCATTTTTTGTTCGGACAGTTCTTATAATGTATATACTTATTAAACCACACACAAACACCACACAGAAAAATTAAACTTCACTTACTTTTTTGTGTAAATGTCCCCAAACATGCAAAAATAATAATTTAACTGAAACAAAACATGTATAAAAATTAGCTAACTTTTTCTGTTTGATTGTTTTCGGCTTCTTCGACTTTAACCCTCTTGCAATCAACGCCGCCGTCTCCGTCCATCTTCCTCTTGCTCTCCACCATCTTGCTCCTCTCCCTCAAAACTTTCTCCGACTTGACAAACTTTACGGTTTTCTTCCTCAGCTGGTTGCTCAGGTCTTTGTTGAGGACGTTGATCATCTCAACGGGGTTAACCTCGTCCTTGCTCTTGTTGATCCATCCTTTATGAAAAGATTTAAATTGAAAAAAAGAATAAAATTGATAAAAAGTATCGTATGTTTTTAATATTATACTATTATAAGATGTTCTATACTTGCAAGATTGCCACAGATTAAGCTTAGAAAAAATCCTGACTTTTCCTGACTTTTTCCTGATTTCTTACTAAAATTTTCCTGACTTTTCTAAATCAAGTTCTTAATTGAAACTTATTCTAAAATACATAATCAAACACTTAAAACTATATAAAGCTTTCAATAAATGTAATAAAATAATTAATTTTTACTTTACTTTAAAATATTTTTATGTAACTATATTTAGCTATGTATTTCAAAATTACTGTTTATAACTAAATTTGCACTATATTACTATCAGATTTTAGCAAGTTTATTCTGATGAAGACCTAAACGAAATTAATTAATAACCCTTTTTTTAAATGAATGACTTATGTTTTAACTTTTTAGTTAAAATAATTAACATAAAAAACTGAATATGATTACTGTTAATATACCTTGAGTAATTACAAAAGAAGTATAAAAACTTAAAAAATACATTTCCTGTTTTAAAACATAAATTAATTTTCAAGTCAAAAAACTATCCTGACATTTGGAAAATCTCAAACAAATTTGAGTCAATTTTTAAAAAAACCTGAATAAAACTCAAAAAAGCTTAAACAAATAACAACCCATATATTATATTTAAACTTTATGACATTGCTAATACTAAATCTTTCTCTTCACCATGCTCAATAAATCTGCATGCAAGTTTTTGAAAATTTTAATTTAAATCAATTTTATCAGAACTTACAAATTAAATCTCAATTAAGATACCAAAATCATAACAAACAAAAAAAAAACTTTCTTAAACACAAAACTTCTCATCATCATGATCTTAATCAAATCTCAATTACAAACAAATGCTTTTCACAAACACCCCACCTTTCTCTTCATCATGCTCGATATGTTCCGAGGAAAATCTGCACGCGAAGCCGAACCGGCAGTGGCCCTGCTTGTTGTAAGTGGGGCAGTCGGCTGATATGTCACGTGGCTTGTCGCGCATGAACTCATCCACGTTATGTTGGTACTTGCACTTTTCGCCGAAGAAACACCCGCCCTCCTTACCTATCTGTTGGAATTTTCATAAATTAATATATTCCTTAATTGTATACTAGTGAGGGTAGAATATGTAAATATAAGAATTCTATTAATATACAAAATATAATTTATGTTGATATTATTTGCATTTGTCGCCGAAAAAACATCCCCCTTCCTTACCTATCTGTTGAGGGTATTGATGCTTAAATATGCATTTATTCAAATTAGTGTAAGGAAAAAACTGACATTTAAAAACGTGCAAAAAAAGTTTTTCTTTTTTATGTTGCCGTAAAAATATGTCTGAATGAATAAATTTCATTATTAAATTTCATTTTATTTCATTAATAAATATTAAATATGTTTTGTTTTGTTTTATTGCTTGAAGATTAAACGTAAACATGAATTTACTTTCCTTTAAGTGATTTTTGTCTTTTACTATATCCTTAAAGATTTTTAAAAATGGTCAATTTTAGTTTTTAATAATAAAATGTTTGGACCCCATATGGCCTTAGTTAACTTAGTTAAACTTCTTACTCGCCTATATTTTAGAGTGGAGGAAAATAATTTATATAAAAATAAATAACAATTTTATTAATTTTAGTTGTGTGGAATTTTTTTTATTGAATACTTTAAACTATTACTACTTATTTATCACAGAAGCACTAATATAACAAGCTAGATTTCTTTCATTAAACACACAACAAGTTTGCACCGCTTAAAAACCATAACGAAAAAAACTAACAAGGCTGGGGCAGAGCTGTTTTGATAATTCTTCCCTGAAAGTGTAAGGTCTCTTCTTGTTCTGACCTCTCTTCCTACCCTTCTTGCCTTGTTTCTGTGGTGGTTGTTCTTCTTTCTTTTCCTCTTTAACCTCTTCTACAACCTCTTTAACAGCTGGTTTTTCTTCTGCAGCCGGTTTTTCTTCTACAGGCTTTTTTGTTTTTATCACCACATATCTAAAATATATATAAACTAAACATTTGGACTACACGTTACTAACTTTTATTAATGAAGAAAACTTTATTTCAACTTGTTACTGTTTCTAAAAATTTGCACACACAACTCAAAACATTTTTGACTTATTTTTGATTATTTATGTGTAATTGTCATTAAATGTGTGAATCAAGTAAAAGTAGTAGTTCTAACAACTTTTATACTAACTCTTTCTTCACATGTGCATTGCCATCCATATTCTCAGGAAAAAATCCCCTGTAGCTGCTTTTTAATTGGTCGAAATCCATTGCAAATATAAATAAAAGCTATAAAAATACTACTGATAACTACCAAGTACAAATAAGTGATAACCTAGAGGATACATAATTCGAGATTAAATAGCAGAAAAGTACACAATGTAATTAAACGATGTTGATTGGCATATAATGTATAGGATATCAATTGACAAAAGTAAGTATGCATAAGCGCAAGTCAAACTGTACCAAAATAATTTCACTAAAACTGTTGCATAGTTATTTGATGTTAAAAAATAATTAAGAGTATGATAACTTTTAACAATTTGTTTTAAATAAAGACATGTGTTTAAATTTATAAAAAAAGATTAAAGTTTGTGCATTAAGAAATTATTAGCTGTTCAGCAAAAAATACTATTAGATCAAACTTTATAGAAGGCTAATCTTAACAATATCACAATTAATACAAACAGGAATACTAATCTAAATATGTGCATTGTACAGAATATTTTGACTAAAAACATAACAAAATTAAATTAAGCATAGTTGATAAAAAAATTTGAGATTTAAAGATTCTGATGTTTACACATAAAAACATTATTATACTACATAAAATAATTAATTATTTACAAAATATAAATGTTTTTCATTATGTACATATTTTCACGTTAAGGTCAATTCTCTTCTAAACATCGAACCCGAGCTTCCTCAGGCAAGCGCTGTGCTGCTCCACCAAGCTCTGACAGTTCTCTTCTCCCTTCTCCTCCACACAAGCCTCCATGGCCTTTCTCTCCTCCACGCACTCGCAGCAAGGCTTGAGCAAGTTGCCTTCTGCGTCGCGGGGCTGGCCCGGCTCCAAATTGGCGGTGGCGGCTTGGTCTGACATTTTGTATCTAAAAATCTGATTATTTATAATAAACCTGGAAATAAATAAAGTGTCAGACACATAAGTGCAATTGAAAGCTATCGTGTGGCATGGTTACTAAAATAGAAATGTTTGTACACAATCAATTGAGCTATAAAAGTACCTATGTTTTTGTAAGAAAACAATTTGAATGACTATGTTAATACATGTCAGTTCGTGGGAAATACACACAGGTTAGTATGGTAAAAATTCCATTATTAAAAATAACAATTTAAACTAGTATAACACAATAAGTGCATGAAAGGGTATTTTAACTCGGTTATCAGAAGAATTTACATTATTTGCTTTAAACATTAAAAAAAATGTAACAGTTAAAAACAAAACTCCTAGGTGTGTTTGACACTGAAAAGCTATACACAATATGTACACTAAAATGTCCAAAAACAAAAATGTCTCAGGATCAACAACTTTCTTTTCTTATTCATCTAAACATTGAAGCCGAGGTCCCTCATGCACTGCTTGTGCGCCTCGATCAAGTCCAAGCACTTCTCCTGCCCGTTCTCAACAATGCACACGTCCCTCACCTTCTTGGTGTCCAGGCACACGCAGCACGGCTTCAGCGGGTTGCCGTCCTTGTCCACCGGCTTGGAGGATTTGGGTGCTGCTGGTGCTTCTGCTGGTGCGGGTGCGGGTGCTTGGTCAGACATGACTGTTTTTTTTTATTTTATTTAATTCTGTAAAATAACGTTTTTGTAAACTTGAAAATTGTTTTTAATTTAGAAACAGATACATGTATATGTTAGTTATTTGTCCTATTTAAAATTTCTTACTTCAGAGTTGCTACTATTGGAAACAAAAAAGTCAGCTTAAGTAGCTAAAATTAAGGAAAATTAAATAAATAAATTTGAAGTAAAAACTAAAACATATGGTGTTAATTATTTGTTTAATAAAATTACTTTTTAAGAGAAAGAACAAATAGACTTAAAGTCTTATAAAATAGTCTGATATAAATGACAGTAGCCTGTAGTTTTTCAATTAAAATTAAAACATCCAACAAGGCTAAGTTGATCTGTTTTTTTTATCTTAAAATAGCCAAACTTATCTTGAGTAGCCTTAGTGTGTGGCATTGGTAACCCAGTTTTTTATTTATGCTTCAAAAATAAACTAACATTTAACCTTGTAAGCTGTTGAAATATTAATTTTTATTAAAGCTACAACAAACTTTTACTTAATATTGTCTGCTGCTAAGGCTCATTTAAGACTTTGTTCAAATTGATCAGTTTGTATTCAAATATGATAAGTGAATTAAAATTTATGTTATTTATTTTAAAAAACTTATAAAGCAAAACTTTTATTTGCATTATGGCTTAACTTATGCTATGATATTTTATGTTTACATACACAGGTCCATTCATATAAGTCAGGTTTGCTACACTTTGAAGTAAAAAATCTAGCCTGAATGACAAAACTAGCACAATTTAAAAAAGGAAGTAACATATAATAAGCAAAAAATGGAAATGAAAGTTAGTTATTCAGGATTGAGCATCTAAAAATATCACATTTTAAATATAGGACTTAATATCTAACAGTTAAAAACAATTTTTAACGTTTCATAAAGCCTGAGATTTAGAAAAAATACTAACTATTTTTTTCAAAAATCAACAAAAAAGTTTAAACACGCCTGAATTGTCATAAGTTTTTTTTTTTCAAAAAAGCCTGCGTTATCCTGAGTAGCCTGAGTCACAATTTTTATCTGAAAACTAATTTACTTTTTTTTAACTTTGCTTAAATATACTAAGATCTTTACAGGGTTCGTGCGCGAAATTCCTTTTCATTTAGCCTGACAGAGACCTATTTAGCCTGACATTTTTTCAAAGTAGAAAAAATCACCTTCAGAAGGCATTTTGGGTATTGGGGGGTATTAATTAGCAAATTAACGCAATAAAAGTATTCACAAAACTACTTTTAAAGAAAATAAAAATTTAAATGAATTATTTTTCAACACTTATCCATTGCTTACCCAGCAACTTGAATATTTTTAACTGGTCATTATAATTTCTGCTTCAATGAATTCATACCTTAATTAAATTTTGGGGCTTAGTTACATCCACCACTTATCACCCATATACAGGGTTCGTGTCAATTAGTACTTGAATTCGTCAATTATAAGTTACATGACTGGACCAGAAGCTTTTATTACAATATGTGAATAAGTCTGTAAAAGAAAAACAAAATGTAATTAAACACATCTCTCAAAAACTTTATGTTATCATTAAAGCATCTTAACTTTTGAAATAACAAATTAAACTAATCATGATATTACATACGTTATTTCAAAGAATCCTTTTAAACGAATACATAAAGATAAGTATTAAACACATGATCTGGACTCTAAAACTTATCTTTTCATTAACAACATAATTTTTGAAATAACTACTCAAACTAAAAAAACAGTTTAAGCTTTTTATGTTATTACATAAGCTATTCAAAAAAATCTTTATAAACGAATGAATAAAAAACATTTATACAACTATATAATATATAATAAAATATATAATAAAAAACAGTTTAACCAACTAAGCTCTGAAAAACAAAGCTCATGTAAAAAAATTCAGACAAACAGCTAAGTTGTTGAACTAAACTGTAATGTTTAAACTGTACTTTTTTGTGAATTTTTATAATTATGAGGTATATAATCTACTAAAAATAAAATAATGAAGATTCTTAAAATTATTTTAGAGATTCAACAAAAGTTTCTAAGCACTTATTTTTACAAATACTGACTGATTTTGTCTTAAATAACTAAATCTTTATTTAGAAATAAATTCACATCTCAATTTGATCTTAATTAAAAAATTTCATGCATTTGAACTGACAAAAACTGAGATTCTCAAATTTTTAAACATAAAAACTGATTTAGCCTGACGTTTTTCAACTTTTTTCAAAAAAACTGATTTAGCCTGATTTAGCCTGACTTAGCCTGACGCGCACGAACCCTGTCTTTAGTTTTGAAGCTTTTCAAAATACTGAGAATTTTTTTCATAATAAAAAAATATACTTTTTTTTTAATAAAATTGATGTTAGTAAAAATATTTAAATATTAGTAATGAACTTAGTGTTGATATTTAGAAAAGATTTTTATTAAATGAAGGAAAAGAACTAACTTTAATAAATTAGTCTATTTTTTACTTATTAGTTTGTGCCTTTTATATGAAACTAAAAAACTTCTAACAGTATTAACACATTTCTTGTAAAGCTTGAACAAAAAAATAATGATCTTTTTTTTTCTATTTGATAGAGTCAGGGTTGCCACTCTTTAAGGCAAAAAACTGCCTTAAACTGCCCTCAGTCATCCTGAGTTATTTTTTAAAGTCGCTAAAAAATAAACTTTGCTTCTGGTACAAACCACTTATACCTCATGTTCATTTTTCTTTATATTAATTAAAATGAAGGTTGTATGTGTTTATGCTTCTGCTTTAGATGCTCATTAAACTTTTAAGAAATAGTGTTTCAAAGTTTCAAGTTAAAAGTTTAAATAAACTAAGATTGAAAAACTGAATTTGTTGCTAATTTATTATAAATACTGAACTTTACCACATGAACAACAACAACAGCATCCAAGACAACCTACGACCAGTTTTGTCCTAATTAAGACTTGTCAGGCAGGCATAGTTGCAAGAAACCCTGACTTATTTTGGTTTCTTACGTCTATGCGAGCCTGACAAGTTTTAATTAAGACAAAACTAGTTGTAAATTGTCTTAGATGCTGTTGCTGTTGATCATGTGGCAAAGTTCAATGATTATTGTTGATGGCTCAAAGAATCTCAACTTTGTTTATGATGGCCAAAATAAATACTGAATAATTTTATGTCAGCATGTTTGTTAACTTTATGTCTAATACAAATTAGTATTTTTTGGACATTTTAAATGACTATATTTAATTTTACCACATAAGTTACTCACTTGAATGCTTATATATTAACTTCAATGTTCAAATTTAATTAGCAGTTTAATATAAATTCAATCATGATAAATAATAGTTCTAGAATTAGAACAAAAACTACAATGTTATTTATAAGAATAGTAAAGAACTAGCCCAAAACTGGTTATATAAAACCAGAAATATTAAATCTGGATCAACTAAACCTAATTCTAGATCTAGATAAAATATATCTTGAGATTATGTAACTATCTTATAACTATCCTAAAATTTAATAAAAATCCTTAGCTGTTCTAAGTCATCCTGAGTTCCTTAAAAAGTCAAAATATTGTGAGTTATCCTGAGTACCTTGAGTGTGTGGCAACCCTGTAGATTTTTTTTATCTAATTGAAACGTTAAGACTTTACAAGTAAAAATTTTAGGTTTTTCCAGGTTCCATGTTTTAAACATTTGTAGATTTTTACTTAAATTTATAATGTATTTAACCTTTTTTCAATTTGTGGATTTATACAGTTTTGGTTTTTTGGTGTGGGTAACTAATAAATGGATAAATTTAAAGGCATAGGGGGGAGGGGTAAAAAACTTTTTTCACCATTTGATCTAATTTTATAGTTTTTACTAAGCTTTAAGATGCTTTTTACAGATTTTAAACATTTAAAATAATTTTTGTGTTACAGCCGGTCAAATTTGGAGGCAACAATAGGTTCCTTATGGGAGATATAAACTAAAATGGCAAAAATAGAAATCACTCAAAATCTAACTCCTCCTACGTTTTTTGAGATAACTACCTCAAATTTTTAGGAAATGTTCCTTGTAATATTTAGAAAATTCTTCAGAAAAAGTTTTAAAAAGTTTTAAAAAATTTAAAAACAAAAAATTTTATAACAAGAAAACAAACAAAAAACTGTGTTTTTTTTTGTTTGTTTTTTATATAAAATTTTATTTTTAATATTTTTAAAAAACTCATTCCATCAGAACTTTTTTAATATATCAAGGAACACTTCCTGTAAGTTTGAGTTAATTATCCCAAAAAACATAAGATTAAATTTTAAGTGATATATATTTATTTGCTGTTTTAGTGTACTCCTCCCATAAATAAGGAACCTACTGTTGCCTCCGACTTTTACTGGCTTAATCTTAAAAACTATTTTGAATTTTAAAAATCTCTAAAAAGCATCTTGTAGCTTATAAAAAATATATAAATTAAGATCAAATTTCGAAAAAAAAAGTGTTTTACCCCCCTATGACCTTAGAACTAATAACTGAATGTATAAAGGTCTTCAACAGTACTTACACAAACTGTCATAATTATATGTGCAGTAACTTTGTTAAAAAACAAGGTTTTGGTTTTCCAACCAGAATTGTCCTTTGATAAGAAGTGTATGACACTGTTCCTATT
Organism: Thalia democratica; assembly: GCF_965202585.1. Classification (NCBI taxonomy): domain Eukaryota; kingdom Metazoa; phylum Chordata; class Thaliacea; order Salpida; family Salpidae; genus Thalia; species Thalia democratica. Next base: position 89,882,866 of record NC_139165.1, read on the forward strand.
GTTATAATAAAAAAATATACTTTATTATAAAAGTTTTAGCTGAAAATTTTAGTCTTTATTCAGTTTAAAATTAAGTTTACAGTATAAAAATTAAAAAGATAATGAAAAGCTGTTTTAAACAGAGTTGCAAAATATTTTTGGCAAATTTTCTCCAGGTTTTCAAAATTTTCTCCAGAATTTTAAAAGTACACGTTTTTGGGTCTATTTTTAGTTTAAAGTTAAGTCTAAGGTATGAAACTGTGTTAATCGTATAGAAACATTGAAAAGATAGTTGAAAGCTACTTTAAATTTCTTTTTTAACAAAAAAATTGTTAATGATGACAAAAAAAATTTGTTTATATCATAGATTTTTTGAGTCAAATAGAAATTTGACTACTTGACATGTAAAATTGTTAAATATTTCAGATTTTTTTTAGGGTTTTTTGGTGATTTACTACAAAGTTTTAGGATTTTTAAGCTTTTTTTTCAAAATATCTTTTTGAAATGCGTTTTTAAGTAAAACAAATTTTAAAGATGACGACAAAATTTGGTCATACAATATATTTTTTGTCAAATCAAAATTTCACTACTCCACATGCACAAGTTGTTTAAAATTTTAAGTTTTTTAGTGATCTTTGTTCAAAATTTCTCAAATTCCAGGTTTTTCCAGCCAAAATTGTGAAATTCAAGGTTTTTCCTCCCAGGTTTAGTGGCAACTCTGCACACATGTATAATTCAAACAAAAAGGTTTTTGAAAAATGAGTCAAAAAATATCAAACTATATGATTTTTAATGGTTTTTTACCATAAATGTTACATAATTTTTTAAAAATTGATAATTATTTGCTTGTGATTAAGAAACAGTCATTGAAATTGTCACACAAAAAAAAGTTCAAAAAAATAGGTTCAAGAACTTGGTGTACAAAATAATCTTCACTTATCTAGTCCATGGATACATTTTAATGTCTTTTCCAGTAGAAAAAATTAATAAATTCTTAAATTTGCTTTTTTTAGTTCTTTTTTTTAAGGTAGAAAAGTTGTTTTTCTTAAACAATTAAAGTTTATATAACAGTAATATTTGGTAACACAGTAAAGTTATTTCACATGAAAACCAAATAAGGTTTTATTTAACTATTATCTGGTATAAAAACTTCTTGTTACACCCATTTCAACATTTAAATTTACAACATAAGCCAGTTGAGGGTCATAGAAGCATGCTTTGTGTTGAAATCATTTCAATAAGGCTTGAATAAAAAATTTGGCTAAAATCAAAGTTGAAACTAAAACAAATCAATTTCAGCACACAAAGCAGAGTTTATTTTTTCTATATATATAACTAAATTACTTAGTATCTTCATTGACTAAGCAAATAGTCTAAGACTAAGTTAAATAGAAACGGAATAATTTATAACAAATATTATGACAAAAAAATATTGTGCTTTTAAACAATAACATTATATCACTTTTAAGTGGAAAGTAAACCTAAAGGTCAGTCTGATTGCATACTTACTGAGTCAGCAAAATTTTTAAAGGTTTTGTTTTTATTTTTAATTATACCCTTATTCCTAATCCAACTTTCTCAAATATATTAAAAAGTAAGCAAAAAAGTAATTTTTGATAGTTGTTAGTTTAATTTTCACTTTTCTTTATATTAACTACGCTTAAATTTAGTTAATTAATCTATTAGTATATTTATGTAATATGTGATTTATCTTAATTTATTGTTTCAATTGTATTTTCCCTGATGAAAATTGATGAAATAGTTTGAGTTTTCTTATTTATTCAGAAAAGTTTTGATTGTTAAAATTAAAAATAACAACAAAAAAAGATTTTATTTTTGCTAAGTCAGGAAATACGAGAGACTTTTTTGGTCTCAACTTTTTTAACTTGAGTAGCCTTTATAAAAAAAAAATATGTTTTTTTCTGTAATAAGTATATTCAAAAAAAAAAATTTTCCATAATAACCAGATTCCCATGATAAAAAAATCACTTAACTGATTCTCGAATATGCAATTTTTAATTAAAACATTTAAATGTTTATTCAGTGTTCAGAACTCTTTATTTCTAGATCTCTCACAAGTTAGCTATGTTTTATTTATAAGTTCTGTTTTAGGAACTGAATATAATATATTAACAAAGGTTTTAATAAGTGAAACAATAAAATTTTAAATATTCTTATTTTTTACAATAACAAATAAAAAAGTGACATTATAAGTACTTTTTAAAGATTATTTTCAGCTTATTTTATTAAGATTAATTAAATTACCAACATTTTAAACTGTCACAAAATATACGTAGTTTAAAACAAGCGTGAATTAAAAGAGCAAGTTGTAATTTTTTTGTTTTATATACTATTATTGAAAATAGTTCTGGACAAAATGATAAACTGTATTCGTGGTGAATAACTCGACACTTGAAACTTTTCTTTTTTGTAGAACAGGTCCTTAGAGTCTATAGAGGTCTTAGACCATACATTTTTAGCGCACAAATTTATCGTTCAACTTAAAATTAGTTTGTACCAAAGTAGTGCTTAAGTATATTTGTGTCAGCAAAATGAAAAATATTAGTATTGTTAATTTTGTTCATTGAACGAAAAAAAAGTGCTCAAAATTTGGTCCAAGGACCTGGTGTACAAAAAAATCTTTCGATTATTGAGTCGTACACCAGGATACAGTTTAAAGTCATTTCCAGGACAATTTTTAATAAAACAATCAGTTAAACAAAATTTAGCAGCAAAATTTAGTAGCAAAAAAAAATTAGTAGCAAAATAAATCAAACAGATAAAAAACGGATTCAAAACATTTGTTTTAGTTTGTTGTTTAACTACCTTATTGACTCTTTATTGAACGACAATAAAATAAACTATTTAAAAGTTTAGACTAAGGACCTAGTGTACGAAAAACCTTTGAGTTAGCAAGTCTTACATCACGGACGCAGTTTAATGTCTCGTTTAAGATTATTATTGTCGTTTTTTTTGCCTTAAGTAAGCAACGGAATACTTGTTGATTATGAATGCACTTTTTTGAACTTAGTGTTTAAAAAACTTTGTGTTTGTGAACTAATTTTCCTGAACTGAAATGTCTCGAGTACACACTTTTTTACTGTGTTTAAAATCTCGAGAGGATGATTACTGTATTTGGTTTGAAGTATAGCTTGATGTAAGTCAATGTATTTAAAATATAATATCACATCTTGCTTTATTACTTTTTAACTAAACAGAAAAAACAAACATCTACAACAGCGTTTACATTACTTACATAAAAATAAGAAGTAGTATTATAAATTTGTATTCATAAGAAAATATACTTTTAAATATGATTTTTTTAAGCTTAGCTTGTAAAATGCCTATTGAGGAATATGATTTATACCTTGCTATAAAAAATTTAGATACCTTACTGTTATCAAAAAAACTAACTTAATAAAAAAACTGTACTGAATCTTTTATTTTAAGAAACGTGTGAACTTTAAACTGACAAATAAAATTCTTGAAGCTAGCGACAAATAGATAACATATTTTGATAAAAAAACATCGTAAGGTGTTCAGTAGTTTTAAAAGTTACAGAGTTATACAATTCAACTTAAATAGAATTATTAAATCCTGAAAATTTCGTTAAACAATTTGAAGTCTTATTAAGTCAGCAATACTAAAAAAAGTTTTACACACTCGTCTATTGTATCAGTTTTAAACTATTATAACAAGGTACTTAAGATTTGATTTTGTACTTCAAAATTCCATCATTAAAAAAAATGTTTTTTTATCAAGTAAAATTCTAAAATATTGGTAATTGTTATTAAAGTTACAAGAATGACTTATGTCTAACTTCTGAGAATGAAAAGTGACTTGAATATGCTTAATATAAACAAATATCAGAGAAAAGTAAAAAAAATATTTTCAGAAGCTAACTTGAGGTAAAACAGACATTTTTGAGTAAACAAATTTTTATCTGTTTCTGCATTGAAATTCAAAAATTTTTAATAAATTTAAGTTGAACATAATTACTTTTCTACCGAAGTAACACTGAATAAACATAGACGAACGTTTTTAAACCACAAAACAAAAGTTATATAAATATATCATAAATAATAATATAATATATATTTATAGCAGAGCTATTTGTTTTATTTACCTTTACAAAAAAAAATTTAAATTAATTAATTAATTTAAATTAAAGAAAGGGCGAAAACTATTAAACAATGCATAAGTAAGTGCAACAACTACAATATTCCAAAACATATAACGATCTTTAATTAAACTTATAAATTTCAAAACTTAAATCTAGATAAACTTATTTAAACTAAAATAAAACGTCTAGCACAGGGTTTTTTAAAGTCGACCAAGTAGCCCCCTTGGGAGCCATGAGCAGTAAAGGAGCCACAGAAGCCATGAGGTCATAATTTGAAACGTACACTAGATATTCTGGAGTTGTTGACGGAGAGCAAAAAAAAATCTTAGGTGCTGTTGATGGTAGTATTTTGAGCAACTTCGTTGAAGGAGGCCATAGCATTTTCAAACATTTTTTAAGAGGGCCATTTGAAAAAAGTTTGGAAACCCTGGTCTAGAAACTATTAAAGGTGTTATGCTTTTATGATATGGCTACTTAACTGAACTACAACTAAAAGGTGAAAAAAAATTAACCAATAAGTTTTTTCTCGACATACAATGTATGCGTTATACTACCATAGTTTCAAGATTATTATTATTTATTGTTATTATTATATATTTATTTGCTAATTTATTTATAAAACAAAATTAAACTTATGTATTGTTTTTTTTACTCAAATTTTTATCAAAATCACTGATTGAGTGATACTCTGATTTTAACTCTTGACATAAATTAATAATACATTACTGCTCTCCAAGATTTGAACTTTGCTTTATACTTAGATAACAACATCAACAAAATGCAGACATTAAGAACACTTAAGTTAACTAAAGCCTGAAAGACATTCTGCATTTTTACCTAAAATATACGATGCTAGCTTTTAGTTTGTCAACAGGCTGAAATGGATAATATTTTTCCGCAACAACGAAAACACTGAACGCAGAAAAAAGATGATTTTGAAAGTTAAGCGTTTTAGGACTTAAAATTGTTTAACTTTTTCATTTTATGAAAGTCATAAAGTTTCACCTCTTACATATTTAAAGTCCAAACATAAAGCAAAACAGGCCTAATAAAAACTATTTCAAATCTTTTTAGTTAAAAACATTTCAAAAAATTTTATGATTTTAAAAATTTACAACTCGATAAAAAACAATTTAAATACAGTCGTACACTCTCGTTTAAGTGTAGTTAAATAACTTAAAATTATTTATATAAATACATATGTTTATAATGACCTTAAACAAAGTCAAATATACTAAATTTCAAAAAGTTAAGCAAGCATTAATTTGTAATTTTCGTCAATATTTAAGTAAAATACAGTTTTTAAAACACAAAGTAAACGATTCATAACTAAATTTTACTAAAAAAAGTTACTGGCCAAAAAAGTTTTTGTACCAATTATAAAAGGTAAACCTGGTTTAACTATTATCGTTTAAAATTTTGAAATTTTCTTCTTTGAACTGATGTAAAAGTAGCATCAATTGTGGTATGTAATTTAGAAAATATACATAAACAACCTGTAACTAATATAAATACTACTAAATACGAAAAAGTATAGTTTTTTATAATAGATTTATACCTCTATAAAGTCAAGGTTTTATTATATTTTTATATTTCAGAACTATAAAGTTAATCACGTTATAAACTTGCCTAAATATACATGAGTTTAAAATGCTTTGTAAAATAAAATATTTTATTTAAATTTAGATTTTTTTTTTCTTTAAAAAGATTATTAATTACTAAATCTAAAAATAATAAAACATAGTTTTAACTTTCATTAAAAAAAACTCAACATTGGCTTTTACCTATAATGTTAAACATATTATTACTTATTTTTCAACCAAAAAATATAGATTACTTTTATTAAATATATAGCATTGTAAGTATTGTTCAAAAATAGTTAAGTACTTTTATCATAAAGAGCTCTACCCTTTGCAATGATAAACAAACTTTGATATTAAACTTTTAATAAGCGAAAAGAAAAACCTTTTATTACTGAATATTTTATAAACAAAAAAAAAAAGTTAACAAAATAAAAAACCCCTTCGTGACACACCATTTGAAAAACACTCACACACAAGGTTGAAGTCTCAACAGTAAAAGTTACATAGCGTGGGAAAATCACGAAACATAACCAATAAAAAGTACTGTTGTTTACTTTAAACAATAAAAGTACACTATATATGTCAGTCTTTATGTAAATGTTTGTTTGCCAATAAAGTTGCAAATTACTTCAAAATTCTAGCAATCAAATTTGCTGCAATCCTGTTTCCGCAATCAACGAGCAAATAAATCCGGATATTTCGCAACTGTTTGCTCGACCTTGTCAAAAAAAAAAATGTATATAAGCTGGCGCGATAAACTTTTTTGTAACCAAAACAAAAATGACAAAATTTTCAACGACAGTGTTAGCCTTGCTGCTTGTTAACTGCCTCAGTTTTGTGCTGAGTCAGCAAAGTAATCTCAGCCAGTGCAGAATTGTCTGTGATCAGGAACAAGCGGGCCCGGAACCGGATGTTCCCTATCCTGCCCCCCGAAGAGGAAGGAAGGGTCAGAAAGGCGAAAAAGGAGATGTCGGAAGTCCGGGACAGCTGGGAGAAAGTAACAAAAGAGATATTTCTAAAAACGCAAGAAATATAAAAACGCTGGGAACAACGCTCAGTCGGCAATTTTCATTTGTAGAAACAAAGTTTCGAGCTATTCATAGCAATTCTTTAAAAATCGAACATCTTTACGAAGTGACGCAAAAACAATCTGAGATGATTGACGAGCTATCAAGTTAGTTTGTGTGAAGCGCATGGTAGAACTGGAACAATAACTAGTTTTAATTAAAATAAATGTAAAATGTTATGGTGTTATGTAAATCAAAAATTAACATTGTAAATTAACTTCAGTAAAAAACGTTTTCATTGTTGCGTAATTGTATAATAGGTTATGACGAGCTAAAAAATGTTTTTAATGATTATAGTTGCAAAAAGTACTATCTTCAATCAAACAAAGAGTTTTTATTTAAACTAAAACTATGAAAACTTCTGAAGTTCTTTCTTGGTTTAATTGTTTTTAAAATAATTATTAAGTCTGATTGATAAAAAAACAATATTTTTTAGAATGTGAAGTTGAACAAATAGAAAACGCGTCAAGCAACTTAAGAGAAGACAGTGGAAGTTCAACAGCAATATTACGTCATGGTGACGTTATTGAATACAAATGTAATGACGGGTATATTAGCTTTAATGTACCTACTAGAACTTGTTCTAGGGGGAAACTTCTACCGTCCTTAAATGACCAACCATTTACTTGTGAAGGTCAGAAACATTTTACTTAAGAGTAATAGTTTTTTTTGTTATATAAAACATTTTGCAGAAAGTGTAGTGTAAGATAAGGTAAATCATTAATACTTACAGTAACCTCTCGCTTATTTACGCACATTGTGTTCACAGAAAAAGTGCGTGAAAATATGAGAGATCGTAAAGAAACGAGAGGTACCAAATATACTAACTATAATGCCTGTTTTTTAATATTGCTTCTATTTAAAAGCAGACTGGGCACGTTCCCACTTTTAACTATTTGTTTACTTTAGTTTTAAATATGAAAACAACAGATAAAACTATACATATATTAAAAAAAAGGATTTGAATTTATATAAAATAATAATACGAGTAGAAATAGTTTTACTATTTTAATAATAAGTAGAAATTATCTTTATCTTTATTTATGTATGACATTTATATTCTATTCTACTTAGCAAATTCAATTTATAATTAAGCATTTCTTTACAATTATAAAATGGTGTTTTTTAATATATAGAGCAAGACTGCTTTATAATTTCTTTGTGTTTTAAACTCTCATTATTTCATTATACTTTCATTATTAAACACAGTCATGTTTATTTCAAAATTTTGATTTAATCTTTTATTGTTAACAAAATTTCTGATATACTGAGGTATAACTAAATGTTTATCAATTAGTCAAGGAACATAAATTAACAAAGTCTTAAGATATAGAGAGGTGTGTTAGCATTCAAAAACATATTTTAATTAAAAAATATACATTAAACCTAATTTGTGTAATATTAAAAAAAATTAAAATTTTTTATTTTGATTTTTATAGAATTCTGAAATGCGTAACTAAACGAGAGTGCGTAACGTCACGAGTGCGTAAAGATCCGAGAGGTTACTGTACTTTCTTTTTTGATTTCAAACAACTTTTAATTAGTGACTTTGTTAATCTATTTATATACAAAAAATAGTTCATTTTTTCTGATTGAGTGCAAAACCTATAAAAAACAAGCTAATGAAATCTAAAAATAGAACAATTAAGTGTAACTAAAACCAAGCAAAATTATAAACATTAGTAAATAATAAACCGCTAACTCTTGTAAAACCTTTGCTTAATGTCTCTCACGGTGTAACAATTTTATTTTCACAAGTATAAATCTTTGAAGAAAAGCATTATTTTTCCAGATATCTGTTCACAAATGCCTTGTAATAACAACGGAACATGTAATCTTGACATGAATGCTGAGCATTTTTACACTTGCTCATGTCAACTACCTTACTTCGGTGAACATTGTGAAAAAAGTAAGTTTCAAAAAAATTTTAAACAAAAGTAGCATTAATCATTGGAGTAACATATTCATTTTCTAAACCGGTTTTTGTTTTAAATATATTTTTTCCTCGAAAATTTGTAGTACTAGATTCTTTTGTTTTTTTTTTTTCGAAAATCAGAATGAATTAAGTTTCGAAGTATTTTAAACAAAAGTAGCATTTTCGTTTTAGTCTTTTATTTCAACCGAAAAACAAAACCAATTTCCGTTTTTTATTTTAACGTTTTGCCCGAAAACTCGGATTATCAGACTCTTGTTTGCTTCATCGCCAAAACGTGTTTCTTTTGCGAGATTTTGTCAAAAATTCAAAATTTTTCAGAGCACTGCGTAGACGACGCGCCGTGCGGGAAAGGTTCGAGTTGCGAGCCGTGGGAGTTCGGTGACGGTTACATGTGCATTGACATATGCTCGCCCGAAGATGAGGGGGACAAATGTTTGCAAGGTAAACACACACATGACAATATTCTAATGAGTTTAAAACCGTTAAAAGTTATAAGTTTTGAAATTTTGCAACAACTTGAATTTTTTAAACAATTTTTGGCAATTTTTTTAAGCCTTTTTTGACAGAAGTTTACACAGTGCTAGTTTTAAGCTTTTTTACAAAAAATATTTCAAAGATAAAATAAAATTAAGTGACGTATTAAAGTATTGTAACAAGGTCCAAGAACTGTTGTTTCATTAAAAAAAAGCCTGGTTATTTGCCATAACAACTTATATATGGAAGATTTAGATTAGCGCTTGAGAGTTTATTTTCGCTGGCACTGTTTCAACTTGAGTCATCTAAAATTTTACAAACTTAAGACAACATCTAATTTGATATTAAAGTGATGTTTCAAAAAAAAAATTAAAAGCTGTCACCTCAAACAGACGTTTGTTACCGCTTTGAAATATCATCGGTTTCCGGCAGCACTTACCAGAGCGCGAAAGATCACTGCGTCGAGCAAGGCGGGGAAATCGTATCGAACTTTTTGGGAAGTGAAGGAGTTGAATACCACAGGTTCGCTGCAATCTTGTGTTAAAAAACAATGAATTTTTTTTTTCAGAATAAATATTGGTTGGTTATATTTCAACAAAATTTTAAACTTATAAAAGGCTGTTAACGCTATATGGGACATTTGATAAATTCCGGCAGTGGTTTTAGACACGTTGGATAAAAATAGTTTATGATGAAATTGTACAATGCTAAGTTGTTCGAAACGCTAGAGTGCAACTTTTAATTAACACTTAATGCTTTAATCTTTTTACAATAGTATGTTTCGAAAATATAAAAAAAAAGAAAACAAGAAAGTAAAAACAAACGAAGATAAACTGTAAGTAAAAGATTTAAAAAAGAATAAAAAAATTGAAACTGAATAAATTTAAAAAAGAAAGTTAAATTTAGAGATTTTTAAAAATTTCAGCGAAATACGGAGAGTCGCTGACAGCTACGGCTACGGGTTCTGGGTGGGAATTTCCGACCTGGAAACGGAAGGAAGGTACGCGTTTGAAGCCACGGGTCGGAACGCCACCGACCTGATGTTCGAGTGGGCCGAGGGGGAGCCGAACAACTGGGACGGGGACGAGGACTGCGTCCACTATTCGAAAATACTGGGCGGCTTGAACGACCGGATATGCGAGTACCACCCTTACTACGAAAATCACGGCGTCCTGTGTCAGATACCTACTGAATGTTAGGAAAAAAAATTTAATATTCGGTCATCTCTACTTTTGTTGTTTTTTTTTTTTTTGAAAAATATTATATTCTAGTTAAATTTTTGATAGTTATTTATTTATACTTGTTTTATTTTACATACTAAGTTGTGCTTTTCTTTACCAATTACTTTTCAATGTATTGTATTTGTCATGACTAGCAAATACGTGTTTATCTTTCGTTTTTACCAAATAAACAATTGTTTTAAAATTTGAGTTGTTCACTGTAAAAAAAATAAAAGCTTTTAAACAATAAAAGAAAGCTTAAAGTTAATTTGTGAGTTTACGCTCTTTAATAAAATATAATTAAGTAACAATCTATAATAACAATATTGAAGCTGTAAAAATAGTTATGACTTTCATCATAATATTTACGGTTTTGGATTTTTGCCACAGTGGTTCTAAAACTTTTCAAAGTTTGCGCACCATATATTTCCAAAAAAGTAATGTTTAGACTTAATAACTTTGGCAGTACGATTATTAAAGAAAAAAACTAATTCTATAGCACAATTGTGTTTGTTGCTAGAAAAAATTTGAAAAATTACATTTAATTAGTATTGAAAACTTAAAATTATCATTTTATTTTAAGTTATTAAGATAATTTTAAACTATTTTATTCAAAATTTTACTTTTCAGTTAACGTTGATTAAAGTTTGTTGTGATAAAGTGTATGAATTTTTAATTTTAAAACAAAGGTTCACAAATATAAATACTAGTTTAATAAACACGATAACAATGTTCAAAAATATGACAAAAAGATCTGGTGTAAAAAAAAAATCAAGTCACAAAATCTTGTTTATATCTTCATAATCTTTCATCGTTTAAAACAAGTTATGTTTACTAGTGTTGGACATCGACGTGAAAATTTTATTATTTTCGCTTCGATAGTCCAAAAGTCGAGTTCATAAGTAATTTCATATTTAAATCCTTTTCTTTTACTAATAACTCTTTAAATGATAAAAACACTTTGGTTTTTAAAAACATTGTTTTAAAAAATAATAACAACCGCTAGTTGACGCATTTTTGCCATGTAGAATTAACTACCGATCACGCTGGGTTTCATGCTTTAATCAGCATGTTCCATCATGCAACCATGTCTTGACCAGGCGATTGTTATGTAAGGAAGACGTATATAAACAGCAGAGCAAACGAGAAAGCAGATCATTTGGATTTCAACGTTAACAAGAAGCACCACTACGCCAGTTTCCAGTCCGAAGCGTAAGCCGCCATCTTTGGAAAGCTAGCTGAACTCTCGAAAAACCTTCTCTTGGCGCTTTGAGTGTAAGTCGCCATCTTGGAAAAACTAGATGAACTCCGGTGAAACATTCTTGTTCAAGTATTTGTTTGTTTGTCTGAAACATTTACTTTGTACTTAACTTCATAACTTCGTAGTTTTTATATCTTGTTCTATATACATTTTGTATACCAACTTTAGCAACGTCGACGGGGCGTACAACTTGATTTAAGTTGTTAACGTGCCATACTCATAAGCCTACGCATACTGCAGCAAACAAGCAGCAACAACTTCCAGTTTGGATCAATTTGAACATTGAACTCGACCCATAAGCCCACGCATTCGGTGGTATAAATTATTACTTTATTTCTAATTCTCTTTATTTGAATATTATATCTTTTTATCTTGCGCGCTCTACATCCGGTGTCAACAAGGAAGTATAAGTCCCTACTATCTGAACCAGTAAACTGTACGAACAACCATCTGTTACAGTCCAAATAAAATTGTGAACTGCAAGAATTTTCTTATCGTGTAGTTGTAAAAATAATTGTATAATAAAGCATATAGATACTTGTTAGTCTATATTTAAACTTGAATTATAAGTAAAATGAATAGGGTATTAGCTCTTACACACTCTTGCACTCGGTCGCAGACCGAGGCAGCAACTAAAGATAAAGATGGCTTCGAAGCTACTGCTAATCTGGTTTCTGTCGAAACTGCCGAACCTGTTACAGAGGCGGTTTCACATGAAAATAGAGATCCCAGTGGTTCGGAGTACATCACTAGTGCAAGCAAAGTTTAAATAATAACTAAACAATCTAAATAAAAAAGCTCTGTTTTACATTTATAAACTGATAGACTGATTACTGATTGCACGTCTTTTAAGATATTATTTTCGCCAATTATTTAATTGTCATTAAGCCTATGACAAAAATAATAAAAATAAGATTTAAATTTAAGGCTAGTCAAGTGGTAGAATTTCAACTAAACAAATACAGACGTCAAAAAAGGCTGTTTGGAACGAGCCTAGTGTACATGATTTTAACAAGCTTCAAAAAACAAACTGTAAAACTATTTTTTAAATAATTATTGTGTCAAAGGGGAAAAAGGCAAAAAACGAATACAAAATTTTAGCTGTCATACTCATGAAGCTTTACATGAAACTTTAAAGTAGTTTATACTTTTTTATATCAAGGTATACCAACTGGTGACCTAAAAAAAGTTTCGTTCACAAAATATTAGCTTTATGGAATTTTAGTTGTACTACTACTATACTACTACTATTTATTTTTCCATCTGTTTCTAATGTAACACAAAATAGATAAAGTTGTTGGTTGGTTTTTAGCTCGAAGACTTAAAGGTCTTTCTATACACCAGGTCCTTTGATTGAAACATTTGAACGTTGATCTTTTGTTGTTTTAAACAGACAACAGGATACTTTTTTAACACTTTAACCTAGTTTTAGCAACCAAAAACAAACATCATTTATAACATACTTTTACGGAAGTATAGCTTTTTCTAGAACTTACGTAAACTATAACCTTCAGAATGTTCAGCGGTAGTTTAACTCTATAATGTTTTTTTTTGCTCTTAAATATTTTCTACTTCGCCAAAATAGCTTTACACCTTAACAAGATTTTATAAAGTGTTTTTGTAGCAATTTGAAAATACACTAAAATTCGTTAAACTTTTGGAATATAAGAAGAAAACTGCTTACACAAAGAATTATATTCAAAAAAAAATTACTCTTTGAGTTTTTAAAAGTTCTCTTAAAGATGCAAGTTTTCTTTTCTATTTACATTTTAAATTTAACAAAGAAAGAAATAATTTCTTTGATACTTTATTTTGTTTAGATGCAAGCTGTAGAAACTTGCTTTTGTTTTAACTAAAGTCTTTTAATTTGAATTTGTTTTGAAGGTTTATAACTTTTATAACATAAGTAAATAGTATAATTACTTAAGTGAAATCAAAGGTAAATTATAAAGTTTCTGCTTTTTAATGTTTCTAAAAAAAAACTTGTTAGTAAACTTTTAACTTTAAGCGAGTTAGTTTACTACAATGAAAACTTTAAATGTTGGTACATTTACTTTTATATTGCATTAAAAGCATTTGTTTTCAATTCTAGTGGTATACTATTTTCTTTACGGAATATAGTCTTTTATAACAATGATAAATAAATTTTATACACTTAAACCCGTTGTGTAATTCTTTAGACTAGTAAGTTTCCAGATCTTGTAATAAATCAAGTCGGGTACAAATAAACTAAACTTTCTAGTGCTAAAAAAACACTCAGAGTATTTAACTTTTTTAATCCGTTGCTATGTTATTTATGACAATAGCTAAAATAGTTTTTAACAAACCGTTTCTGAACTTTTTAAATCAATTTACATATATGAATCAAGAGTAGACAAATTACGGCTGTTTTGTACCTTAAAAAACTCAACTTTATATAGAGTCTACAAAGAGCTTTTTTATATAAAAAATATTTTAACTCGTACTTCTTATTTGAACTGTGGTAATGCTTTTTTAATACTATTTGCATAAAAAACATCATCTTTATTTGTTGTTATTACTTTTAAAGTTTAAATTCACGAAATTACGGTGGTCAGCCAAATCCTTCTACAAAAAAGAAACCGATCTGCCAATGATTAACTATAAATAACAATAAATAAATTTTCACTTTCTATTTACCGACCACTGCTAATAAATTTTAACTAAATACTCTTTGGATATAAAACTTTCGAATATAAACCTTCAGAAAATAAACAGCTTTACGTACTGGTGTACTAAGACAAGAAGGTATTAAACTAAAAAATGAGCGTATGAGATGCAAGTAAAAAGTTCACTTTTATGTTTGTTAATCAATTCTTGTTTGGCTTCTTTTGAAATTTAAAAGCTGTAAACTTTTGTGAATCATCACAGTGTAGGTATATTGCAACTTGTATGCCTACTATTAATGTAGATTTCGAGAGCTTATTTCCTATTTCAGGGAAAGTTTTGTTAGAAGTATAGTGTGGTTATCCGTTAAATTAAAAAATTTTCAACTTAAGTTCTATTCGATTAATCGGATCCAAACTTTTTAAATCGTGATCCGGGTCATTACGAAAAATAAGACCAAGTATTTGTCAATTAAAAAAATTAACTGGTACATATTTAAAGCTGTGAAAGAAATTTTACCGATATCTGATTATAGTTGAGATTGTAGAGCTATCAAATAAACAAAAATTATATTGACCTAAGAGTCAATTTTATCAAGTATAAAAAATTAAATAAGATTTTGAGGAGTCAGTTATAAGGTTATTTTCTGTTTTCAAAGACTATTTTTACTAAATCTAATCGTATGTGTAAAATAAAATTTCAACAAAAGTATACCTAATTAGGATTGTACGCAAAACTTTCTAATTTTAGACTGACATTCCTCGATTATGACTAAGATTTTTCTTTAAATTTGTTGGTCACTTAAACTTATAACCAGATGAAACAACGTAACCTCTAAGGTAATTTGTAACTGCTTAGCTTAATTACGATAGAACTTTTTAGTAGATTTCCTGTCATAATTTATAAGGCCTTGAAATTACTATAAGAATTTCAAATTAAGGAACTTTAATTGTTATATAAGTCCGTTAGACATACTTAACATTTTATTAATGAAGGCAAGCCTTAATTTCAAATCAACCTAATTCATTAACACTCACTTTATGATACTCCTATCTTACTAACATATTTACTAACACTTTAGCAAATTATTTTTGAACGCGTAAGTGATAAAGTACAGTATTGATAATCATGTTCACAATATCTGTTCATGAAAAAACTCTCGACTTTTAAAAATTTTATACTTGTTATATTACTTTTAATAAACAGAAATCATTCCTGTATTCGAATTAAAACTAAGGGTTGCCACAGAGCCAGCTAAAAAAATCTTGACTTTTATGAATAAAATTTGTAATTAAAACCGATTCAAAAACCATAGAATTAAAAATATAAGTTATAAGAGATTCTAATTTATTTCTCAAATTAAGTCCGACAGACTCATATAACATTTTATTTACAGATTGATAGCCTTAATTTTAAAACAAGTACATCTACACCGAAACACTCGCTTTATGATACTCCAATCTTACTATAGAAAATTATATTTGAACGCATAAATTAGAAAAGTATAGTACTGATAAGTTTCTAACATCTACTCAAAACAAAGTTGATTTTTAATTTTTTTAGAAACTTTCATACTTACGACTCTGTTTTTAATATATATATTAACTATTCGTGCAACACATCAATTGAAAGGGTTGCAACACATCGAGCTAAAAAGACTTATAAATCTAATTCTTATTTGATACCGATTAAAAAATATTAAGATAAAACTTAAAAAATTTTATTAGACCCTAAAAAAGTTGATTTGAAAAAGCAATAAAAAACAGATCTTAGTGATGATACACTTTTTTATTAAATGCATAAAATTTCCGGTATTTTTTACTAAAACCCGAGTTTTTCCCGGACTTAAATTATTTTCCTTTTTTCCTGATTTTGTGGCTACGTTGAAAAATGGCATTTTTGAATGCTTCGTAAAATCTATAAAACGAAATCTTATTTAGGAAGAATATTTTGAAATCAATAGTTTAGTTGATAATAAAGGTTTTTTAACTTTATTTCAGAAGTTTTCATGCATTTTTTCAGTAAACCGTTTTAGTCTGAAATTGACACGTATCCTGCCTAATATCGAGCTAAAAACTTTATTCAACTTAAAATTGTTTTTTTTTGCTTGACAAACTAACTTTGTTCAGTTTTAAAAAGTATCACTGAATTAAAAGAATATGAATATACTGATATGGTTGGCTTTAAAAACTATGTAGGACTGACTATTTAGGGCCTAACTTTGCAAGCTAATTCAAAGAAAGTTGTACTTCACGGCATTATTGTTCAAGTAAAATTTCTTAAAAATAAGTTATAAAATAAAATTGTACAGAATACATTTTTTTTTTCGCATATTTACAAACCTACTAAATAAGTTTTATTTCCCGGAGTTTTCGACTAATTGTTTAGTATTAGTTAAAACAAAAACTGTTTCATTTTTTTATAAAACTTAGTCTCAAATCAATTGAAAGTTTGCATTTTTTTAGAACTAAGTTTCAAATGTTTTATGAGTTAATCAATACAATTGAGCTTTTATAAATTTTCAAGTAACTTATTGAAATTCAAGGAGTACAAAATAATTCAGTTTTTAAACAGCAATTATAAATAGAACATTTATCCCTGAACTTACTTAGTGAGTCAGTTTACAACTACTGATTGCATTATGCTAATAAATACAAAAATTATGTACATTTATGTTTCAATTGGAACTTTTTGGAAAATTTATCTAAAAAGCTTTGCAACGCAAAATCACTCCATTACAATAGATATTTTCAACTTTAAAAAACTATTGTCAATCTACAAACTTTATAAACATACAAACAACTAAATGTCCTACTAAGTAATTTATTAACTATTAAGCGATGCAACTGGCGTTGGAGGAAATTCTCGGCCAGCAATCCGCGCACTCCTTCGCCACTGGTCCGGTGATGGCCGATCCTGAAAAATAGTAAGATTTCAATTTAAAATTTCAGATTATATCAACATTTCGGGACACGTTCAAAATGCACCAATTCGAGAACTACTTAACGATTGAACGGTAAGGGGTAAACACTGACAGTAAAAAAAATAATGTTAAATGCAAAAAGTACATAAAATAAGTTAACAAAAAAAAAATCTGGTGGATTTTGTTAGTATACAAAAATTAGAATACTACTATTCCTTACTAGTTACTAGTTTGAAATTATTTTAATACAGAAAAAAAAACTACCACAAAAATAATAACACACGGTTACTTAAAAAGCTCTGAAGGTCTTTTTAAACGGTGTCAACTTAAGAAACAATCTTTGAATAAAAATTTAAATAGTTGAGCTCTTATGTATTGAGCACTCTATCATGCAGTTTTGTAACTATGTTATAACAAAAATACATTAACATTCAGATTCGATCGTTAAGTAAATATTTTAATTAAGAATTTTTAATAAACATTTATGTTCTGATAATGACACATTTTGTTTTGAACCATGTAATTGTTTCATTAAAAAATTTTAATTGTAATTAAAAATTACTTAATTTTCCTTTTAACATATTTAAAATTTTACAACTTAACAAAATGGGTAAACTTTAAATATTTAAATAAACTTTTAAATATTTAATAATACAATTTAATTCTTTAAAATTTTAAATTGCACTTTTAAAACACTTTTTTTTCTTTAAACGTCGTGATATTGCACAAGTTATTTCTATAATAACAAAAGTTAAATAAACAATTGAATTATTCAACAAAAGTTTTATTTATAGTGTTATTTAAACACTACTGAAAAATTTACAAGGTTTTTAAAGAAATAATGCTTAAACTGGAAGGCACTAAGCCATAAACAAAAAAAAATATTTACTGACAGAAAACAATAAAATATGTATAAGAATTAAAAACATGCTTAGAAATAATACAATTAAGACAAATCAAAAGTCATAAAAAATTAAGAATTAGTTATTGACTACCTGAGCAAATACAGATACATGTTGATTTGAATATAGTAAACGCAGTCATAATATAACATAATATAATATTTACTCAAAAATAAAACGTCAAGTACTCTGAGTTTAACAATGCATATAAAAACAAAAAATTGCAAGTTTAAAACATAAAACCTTAAAAAAATAATATTTTTTGTACAAAAATAATTTAATAGAACAGCTTTAAAGCATATCAGACAGTTATACTTATATAATAAAAACAATTTATAAAAAGTTCTCAGTTACAATTTTTTCAGCAATATATTTATGCCCCGAAAGATGTAAAAATCATCATTGAACTTTCAAACTGTTTTTTATCACATCTGTTATTTAAACTGACATGAGAGTTTAAGAAATATAAGAACTCTTTCAGCTATTAAAGACTAATAAATTCAAGTTGAATTATATTTTTCTTTTATGTTGCAAAAAAAAAATCTCTGAAAATTATCAATCAGTTTGGTATAACTAGATTATTTTAGTCTTAAATCTCAAGCTCAAAACAATTTCGCAAAAAAAAGGCTACTATTAAGAAGATTGTCACTGATTTTTCGGTCTACTTTTAGTTTAAAATGAAGTTGAAGGTATAAAACTGTGTTAAATAGAATTAAACATTGAAAAGATACTGTAAAGCTACTTTAAATTTGTTTTTCAATAGAAATAAAATTGATAACTTTCAATAAAAATATTTATAAGATAGATTTATGTTTCAAATTGAAATTTTACTACTCAACAAGTAAAAATTAAAAAAAAATTCCTATATTCCAGGTTTTGTGGCAATCCTGAATTAAAACAATCAAAATATTTTTCAATATTAAAATTAAATACCTTTCATTTCTCCCTTGTTGTTGACGATGACGCCGGCGTTGTCTTCGAAGTAGATGAAGGTTCCCCACTTCCTCCGGAAAGACTTGGACTGCCTGATGATCACTGCCGGGTGCACTGTTTGAAATATAACGTGTATATTAACTCAGTTTTAACACTGGGTTGATCATACCAATTCGATCATCAGACCACAAGCTTTCGGTAGACTGAGACCGATATCGTCCAGATTGAGACTCATCAGTCAGTCACAACCGAAAAACCTGCAGTCTTCAGTCTGCAAGCATGTAGCAACCATTTGCTAGCATGGATCAGTACGCCAGCATTGTCTTTTGGTGTTCATACCCGAAAGATGAAAAAATAGTAATCATAGCATTTTAATGGTGGGTTACAAACATAGAAAATTGCTTGGACTATTCGGCTTTTGATTTGTAATTTCAAATAAAAATGCCTCATTTTTGATGTCTTGATTTAAACGAAAAACCGTTTGTATAGAAATTAAATGAATTGGACAAAAATAAACGGAAGTAGGGTATAAGTGTCTCAATATTTAAAAGTATAAAGTATCAATACACTTAAATTTCTTAAAAAAACTATTATTAAATACAACACTACAAATGATTTTAAGCATAAATGAACGCCCCAAGCTACTTTTCAGCCACTAGATAAGATTTAAAATATATTCAATAAAGTTAACCTTTCTTCCTCAGTTCGGGTTTGCCCTTCTTGACTGTTGCCAGCACCAGATCGCCGGAAGCGGCCGACGGCAGCCTGTTCAAACGTCCCTTGATGCCCTTCACCGCTATTATGTACAAGTTCTTGGCTCCTGTGTGGGGTGATTGCAGCGTAATTGTATTTACTTATTAGTAAAAATGAGTTATTTGTTTCACATTGCTTTACAAAGTTAGGTCAACAATATACATAGAAATTATTAGTTCATAGTATTTAAGCTATTGGTTCATTGTTAAGAGTGTTCTAACATTTGTATAAAAATAAAACAAATTAAAAAAAAAATATGAACACCTTAAAACTAACTAGTTTGACATAATATTTCAAGTATCAGTTTACCAAAACAAAGTTTAATTAAAACCAAAAACTTAAATCTAACCAAATTAACAATATTAATAACAAAATTATAACCAAGTGTTAAGAGCACAATCAAACACTGCAGAATTAGTTTGAAAATAACTTTGCTTAGTTGAAACAATTGAGAAATATTAAAAATAACTTTATTGTTATTAATATATAATATTTTAATATCATATATTTAAAATTTAACTTTGATAAAATAAAACACAAAGAAAGATAAGCAAAAATAATTAAATGTTGTTTTGAAATACTTGAGCATTAATACGTGTTAAATATTAAACTAAATTGATCTAATATAACTGTTAACAATCTAAAAAAATCAAAACCAAGTAGTAAAAAACAATTTAAAAAAAGTTCTCAGTTACATTTTTTTCAGCAACTTTACTTATGCCCCCAAAGATGTTAAAATCATCATTGATTTTGAAAACTATTTTTACATCTGGTATTGAAACTGGCTAAAAAAATTGACAAAACATAAACAACAGGTTTTATAAACCTTAGTATTACACAAAATTGATTATAAATTTTTAAACTTCAATTGCCACTTTTTAAAACAACCATTTTGATATGGAGAACGTCTAGGTATTTAACCGAAATATTACTATAAACGATAAAGAACATGCAAGATAGTAACTATCTAAATAAACAAACCAGTGTTATCAGCCACACATAAAAAAATATTTAAATGATACTATAACTTTCACAAGTTTTAAATAAATTTAAATAATGTAATTTTGAACAAACCAGTGTTTTCGGTACAGTTGACTACTGCATAAACAATTTGAGAAAAAAAATAACAATATTATATAATTTTAATCGCTTAAAAGTATACTTGTGAAAATAAATTCAACAATATGAAACTCAACTTAATTTCAAAAAAAGAAACAAACCAGTGTCAGCAAAACTGACCGCTGCAAAGTTTTTATTGAAAAAAAAAAATTTACTTAAAAGTTACTTCAGTCAAGTATCAGACACATGTAAAAATAAATTGAACAACACAATACATAAAAATAAAATTTTGCAATAAACAAACAAACCAGTGTTATCTGCACAGTTGACCACTGCGCTCACCGGCAAACCCAAGGTGATGCGGAACTTTCCTCCTACTGCTCCTCCACGTCCTATATAAATATAAGATTTGTTTGCAAAAAGACTGTTTTATTAAATAAATCAAATTTAAAAATTATCTTACAGTTTCACCAGTATACAAATAAATTATAAGTTGAAAACATTCATTTCCCACATACTTTCACAAAAAGTATTTATGAAGAACACTTTTTGTTTATTTTATTTTTATCTAAAATAATTGATTAAATTTTTTTCAATATTTTATATTATATCAATCTTTCTTTAAAACTTGGTCAGTAACAACTGCTTACTTCTGGTTTATAGTATGGCAAAGTAACAGCAAGTGTCTTCAAGAGACAATTAAGTATGGTTTATGTTAAATTTTATAAAACCTATGTTCAAACTTTTGTTAAAAGGTCTGACTTTACTTGGATAAAATATCTTTAAAAAATATTTTATAAAAAAAAGAAAAACTGGCACAGCTTACAACAGACTACAAC
Source organism: Thalia democratica (assembly GCF_965202585.1). Taxonomy (NCBI): domain Eukaryota; kingdom Metazoa; phylum Chordata; class Thaliacea; order Salpida; family Salpidae; genus Thalia; species Thalia democratica. Next base: position 89,904,543 of record NC_139165.1, read on the forward strand.
ACAAAGCATAAATTTTAAAACAAGATTTTGAAACAAATTTTTGAAAAAGTTAAGTTTTGCAAAACTTTTAATTAAAAAATAGATTGTTTTTTAAAGAACAGTTAAACATTTCTTAATATTTACAAAATGACTTTGTACCTAAAACACACTTCAAATAATTATTAAATACTGTCAAGTACTTTTTAAGGGTTTATTACAAATTTTTGAAATAACATTAACACTTTTACTATTTGTTTTAATTTTATAACTTAATTTTACTGCTTCTGCTTTCTTTATTTATTTGATTAAAACTAAACACTTTTATAAAAAATACATAAATATATATACAGGTCAATTCGAAGTCTATAAAAAGTTATAAAATATTTTTTAATAGTTTTAGAATTGAATTTTAAAAATATATATATTAAAAAAAGGTTACTTTCTCAAAATTTCCAAAACTGGAAAGTTACAAAAAGTTTATTGTAAAGACTAGAAATAATATTTTGAATATAGTTTTAGCCATGGGGATTCAAGTTTAAAAAGAAAAACAATTCTATAAACAATTAAAAACCTACAAAAAAAAATCAAGTTAAATAAATCCAGATATTATATAAAAATAAGATATAAAAATTAAAATTCATGGCTAGTTTTAACTTGTGACAAGTTATTGATACAAAACAAATGGACCTATTTTATACTTGTTTCATTCTTTGAAGTTAAATCATTAAAATTATGTTTAAGGCTATCAAGGAGGGGGGTGTAAATCAATTTGTTTGCAACTTTATTTCAACTAGTGGTTTTAATTAAGTTTTAATTAAGCTATAAGTTGCTTTTTTCAGGTTTTTCAATACTTAAACTAATTTTTGAGATTTAGCCAATTAAAGTTGGAAAGTTAAATAAGTTCCTTATGGAAAACTGAAACAGAGAACAGCTAGAAATGACTAAAAGATTTTCTTCTCCTACATTTATAAGAAATGCTCATAAAAGTATTCAGAAAAATTTAGTCACAAATGTATTACAAAAAAAGTTTATTTTTGAAATTTTTAGTCAAAAGTTTAATAATTCTTTACAAGAGATTTTTCTTAAAAAATTGTGCAAGAAAAATTTCCTAAAAACTGGAGGTTTTTTTTTTTGAACTGAAGGCAATTATAGTATATAATTATTAAACTGGCCTTACAAACTAACAAAAAGAAATGGTAAAATTAAGTTTACAGATGTCAAAACATATAAAACTAAATCAATTTTAGTTGAAATAATAAAAAGCCGTAAAAGCAACTTAAAGCTTAGTTAAGGTCATAGGGGGGAAACACTTTTTTTTTTTTTAATTTGATCTTATTTTATACAGTTTTTACTAAGCTACAAGATGCTTTTTACAGATTTAAAAAATTCAAAATTTTTTTGAGATATAGCCAGTCAAAATCCGAGGCAACAACAGGATCCTTATGGGAGGCGCAAACTAAAACAGCAAATAACTAGAAACCACTAATTATTTATTTCCTCCTACGTTTTTTGAGATAACTACCTCAAACTTTCAGGAAATGTTCCTTGCAATATTTAGAAAATTCTGTCAGAACAAAATTTAAAAATAAAAATTTTATAACAAAAAAACTGTTTTTTTTTCTGTTTTTTTTTATATAAAACTTTCATTTTTTAAATTTTTAAAAAATTACTTCCGACAGAATTTTCTAAATATATTAAGGAACATTTCCTAAAAGTTAAAGGTAGTTATCTCAAAAAACTTAGGGAGGAGATAAATTTTTAGTGATTTCTAGTTATTTGCTGTTTTAGTTTGCACCTCCCATAAGGATCCTGTTGTTGCCTCCAACTTTGACCTGCTATATCTCAAAAACTATTTTGAATTTTTTAAATCTGTAAAAAGCATCTTGTATCTTAGTAAAAACTGTATAAAATAAGACCTAATTTCAAAAAAAGGTGTTTACCCCTCCCTATGCCCTTAAAACTTCACAATTTAGAAATTAAATTATAAATATTACAAAAAAAATTATTGTATATTATAAATTATTTGTATCAATTCTAAACTTCATTACTTTAAAAATAGAATTATTTATAATTCTAGGATCACCAGGTTTTATAATTACTTGTTTTTAATTCACATGTTTTTCAAAATTTCTTCAACTCCTTTTTTTTAAAGACATGTTTTGGCAACCCAGAATTAAGGTTAAGTTGGAAAAAAAGTGACACACTCTCTTTAGACTGAAAGGTTTGTGACAATTTTTCTGCAAATATAACTTATAAGAATTTTTTTCTGGAATTTGTTGTTAGTGAAGTATATAGAGGGTCCAACTTGTTTTCTTTTAATGATCTAGTAAAATTTTATCTCAGTAATCAGAAACTTTTTACTGCTTAACCAAAACTTTAAAAAATAATCAATAAAAGTCAGTGAGTTCAGTGATTCCTTATTGAAGTCAAAAACTTTAAAAATGTCACTTTTACTATAATTTAATTAACTTTCTTATTTGTTAACCAATCTTCTGTAATATTTTTCAGTATGTCCAATATTTATATTCTACACTCCAATGCAGAAAATATATCTTTATTAAAAGGTATGATTTTTTAGATTTTTATAATGGTAAACTATATATTTTTCTCTTCATTTCAATTATTTTTATTTATTGTTATATTAAATTGTTCCTAAGTTTTAGAGTATTTAGCTCAAAAAATTAAGAAAGGATAGATTTTTAATAAAATTTTAAATTTCAGAGAAACTTAAGGTAAAAAATTTGTGGTTCATACAACATAGTGTCAGAAACTTTTTACAAAAATAATTATCTTTAGAACTAAAACATATTCTTATGATCTATAAAACTATTTTATAATGTAAAATTCAAGCTTTTACAAAAGACAGAGTTGCATTTTTTTTAGTCATAAAAACTTTCTAGAGTCATCCTGAGTTTTTCAAAACTTAAAAATAAAAAGTTTTTTAAATTTTTTAAAAATAGTAAAAATCTGATTATAAAATAAAAAAATAAAATAAATCAAGTAAATCTCATTCAAAATATTGACAAAGATTTTTGAAAAACCTTACTATCATGAACTTTTCATGAAAAACAAAACTACTAGAGTTATAAATCAAAATATCATTGTAAACTTAAGCTGTCCTGTGTCATTCTGAGATTTTGGAAAAATTTCAAAATATCTCAAGTGTCTATAGTGTGTGGCAACTTTGATAAGACCAATGTTAGTTTAAAAAAAAATCTTTGGACTATTTACATAATGCTATATGTTGTACATAACAGGGTAGCTAATGGATTTAAGAAAACTTTTAATGGTTTTAATTATCTAAATTAATTATTAGATTATCTTCATTAAGTTTTTTAAGTAGAAGTTTTTTGTTTATCTTAAAAACTAAGATTGTGGTTAAAAAATGTTTTTTTTTTCATAGAATAAATTAAGGATAGTTAAAATAAAATTAATGGATAAAGAAATACTGCTTGAATATTGTTTAAAAAAACTATGTGTTGTTCACAATTTCTAGAAAAAAATTGCTATAAACTAGCAGATTTACACATGATTCCTGTTGTGTTAAGATCATTTTGAATGATTTTATTTTCAATGTAACAGATAATAATTTTAAAACATGTCAAAATTTTACTTAATTTATTATAATATGACTAATGTTTACATTTCTTAAGTAGATGGCATTTATAATAAAATTTACATTACATTAATATTTTTTTTTGTAATTGATCACTGCATCAGAAAATTGTCAACTTCTTTGATTAATACAGGGTTGCCAACTTCAACTGCCAAAAAAACTACCCTGAGTCATACCGAGTTCTTTTTAAATCTTTTTTCTGCCTCAAGTGCAAAATACTTACTTTTGAATACAAAAGTACATTTTTCTTAAAAATTAAAGGAAGGTTGTATATGTAGCATGCGCCAGCATTAGATGTTCACTAAACTTAGGAGAAATACACTTATTTATGGGCTATGTACACAACACATAAAAATCTAATTACTTTTCAGAGTATACAATTAGAATAGTAAAACAGTCTTATAAAAAATTTTTGAGAAAATATATTTTATTTTTTATTTTCTTTAAGTTTTTAAAGTTCACTATGAATATATTTCTTATGCATTTTTCAACAATTAACCTCAAAATAAGGTTGCCACTGTTTTTTAATAAATTTTCTCCAGGTTGTCAAAATTTCCTCCAGGTTTTTAAAAGTATATGTTTTTTGGTCTAACTATAGTTTTAAATTTAGTTTAAGGAAAACTTTGTTAAATAGTATTACAACAGTGAAACAATACTGTAAAGCTACTTAAAATGTATTTTTTAATAAAAAAGTTGTTGATGATGATAGAAAAACTTTGTGTATATGATAGATTTCTTGTGTCAAATTGAAATTTTACTACTTAACAAGCAAAAATTGTTCAAAATTCCAGGTTTTTTTTGTTGTTCAAAATTCCAGCTTTTTTTCAAAATTTCTCAAATTCTAGGTTTTTTTGCCTAAATTGTCAAATTCCAGACTTTGTTCAACCCTGCTCAAAAACACTCCATTCAAATATTCTTATGAAAAGAACTTTTTTTAAATAAAAAAATAAGATTTCTATGACCAAAAGTAAAAAGACTACATGTTATACTATATTTCAAACTTACTCTTACTCTGAATTAAATAATTCATAATCAAAACTTTTAAGTTGAAATTAGAGTATAAGAGAGATTTAGATTAATTAATTGAAAATTGTTAAACAATATATTTCCAATGATATTTTTTCATTTGACCCTTCCAGATAAAACCAAATGAGTTCTCTGAATTTGTAGCCATTAATCTCATAAGCTAATTTGATTTTTTTAATTAAAAATTATGCACTAGTTACTTTAAAACTTCTAAAAAAAATTTAATTGCAAAAACTTAATTTACCCCAATTGCCATCTAATAGTTAAAATGATAGTTCATGTTCAAGTTTTGAAAAAACTTATGGTTAAGATTTTCTATTATTAACATATTAGAAATTATAATTCAAGTAAGACATTGACAAATGCTTTTCAAACTGCTTTAAATAGTAACAATTAAAATACTAATACAAAAATAAAACTTTTCTTAAAATTTAGCTAGTGACATTTATTCAACAGTTGCAATTTTTAACTAAATTACTGTTTAATTAGTAAAATTTATTTGTTTATTTTCTTTGGAAAAACTATTAATTACATTTATTTCTATAATTTCAATTTATACATTACAATATTTCACAAAAACAAACAATGGTTGGAACCATCAAAAAAATCAGTCTCAGTTGTACAAACACTTTGAAAAGATTTTTTGTTTATTAAAAAAAAAAACATTTTCAATACTTAGTCAAATAGAATCTATTTTTTTAACAATTCTAACAATTTTTGTTTATCTAAAATTGAATCCTGTCCAGTCTTTAAAATCAAAAGAGGAAGACTACTTTCATCCCATTTTGATTACAATATTTCAATAAAATTTTGTATATCTCTTTTATATCAATTAAACCATGATAGCTAAAAATTTTTTAATATAAAACTAAAAAGTATACTTTTAAATGCGTAACAGTTCTCTTTAATATAATCATGAGTTGTATAAGTAAACTTTAATTATTATATTAAAAAGCATTTTATGCACAAATATATTTTTTGAAGAGTAGTTGGTAGTTCTCAATCAGAATAAATAATATAGTCAATAAAGTGATATGTCTGTAGTATGTGATTGCAAGTAAAAAAATAGTTAATAGTTACAATTCAAGTTTACACTTAACAAAAGTTCAAACTACTTTGAGAAATCACAACTTACTTACATAACAAGCATATTACAGAGTAAAAACAAGAAAAAAATATATAAATCTTTAAACCTTAAAGTTAGTTATTGTTTAACTTTTCAATTGAAATTGTCACTTACCTCTCTTACTCATTGTAAATGTTGTAAATTGACTTCAAACAATTTTTAATGTACAATTCTAAATGTAACTATTGGTTGAAAATATTAGGAATAAAATTAAGTTCACTGTTCAAAAATTCAACGAACCTGAAGATTAAAATCTAAAAATTTAAATTTGGAATAACAGACTAAAGCTAAGAATGCAAACAAAAACTAAGAAAAGTAATTTAAAAAACAATAAATTAGAATCTTGAACCATAAATATTAAGCACAGTTAGTATATTTAAGATTGAAAAGTTCTTTATTGTTTTAAAATACTAACTATTGTAGTGGTGTACGAGTCGATAACCGAAAGGTTCCTTAGTACATCAGGTCCTTATACCAAACTTTTTGAGCGCTGTTTTTATCGTTCAATAAACAATATTGTAGTAAGATTTTTTTTTGTTAAGGGGTTAAATCAAATAAATTCACAACTATCATCTCTAATTGTTTTAATTTATTATTTTTTTAAATATTTTAAACCTTAACAAATATTTAACTCTTGACGAGCTCTATTTTTTTGGTCTCATTATTTAAAGGTAATAGTTTATAAATATATGCCTTTCAAATGCTATTTTTTAAGAACTTAACTGTTTGTAAACTGTCAGAACTCAAGAAATAAGAATTCTGAACACTGAAAAAATTTTGTTTGTTACAACTTTAAATACAATTATCGAATTATGAAGCATTTTTTATATTAATATGATAACTTTAAACAACAGTCGAAGTATTTTAAGTTTTTTTTATCTTATTTTAATACTAAAGCTTTTTTCTTTTATACGGTTATGCACCTCGTCTTGCATTACTCATTACAAAATAAATATGTTTAAGAATCGCTCGATACAAAAAATATTGTTGTATAACAGTTCTGTTTTAGAAACACATTCGTAGTTGGCTACAAAATAATAGTTTTAGTTGTTAAATATTTTGCCTTCGCTTGTCATCATCGCTGAGATAGGAATCAAAACCCGTGACTGCAAAAAAAAAAGGAAATAAACAAAAAAATTTTATAAGCAAGTTATTCAGCATTATTTTAAATTTACTATAAAGCATAAAGACATTAGTTAAATGAATAAAACACCAAAATTTATACTTTGCTCGAGGGCATATTTTCAGGTAACCGGAAATAAAGTACAAAACGCTGGACTTTAATCTAGTGAAACATATTATAGTTTAATTTATAAAATAAAAACTAACAAAAGTTAATAAATTATTTTTATTAGACTCTCAAATGAATTAAGTACATAGTTAAGGTTTTAACCTCACGATTCTGGATAAGCGCTCTTACTTATTCATCATGTGTTTAGTTTTTTTATGTTTGCTTGGGAACCTAAATCAGTTCAAATAACATTTTGGCTTTTATCCTACGAAAAATTAAAAAATAAATATGCTTTTTGGAAATTTATTTGATTTTATTTTAATGAATTTTAAGGAATTTTTAGTAAGAAAATATAGTTTACAAAGAGCATGTAATCATTTAAAGTATCTTTTGTTTGGTTAATATTGTTTTCAGTGTCAATTTAGATGTTATTGATTATTTTTTAAATGTGTCATAAATAACCTTTTACAAGGTTTATTAAGACTAATATTTTTACTTTTTTCATTACTGTAAAAAAAATTATCATGTTGTTGTGTTTTTTTTTGAGAACCTCTTAGCTGGAATATAAGTTTCAGTTATAATAAGGTTGTTATTTTTTGAGATTTTTATATAAGGGTAAATTATTCATACATAGAAAAAAAATCCAACTAAAGTATATAACATTAAAGCATTTTATAGTTTTCAAAGCATGCTTAAAGTAATTTATATTTCTTAATTGTAATGGTAAAAGTGTAATCCTAAGTGGAATTTAAAAACTTTTTATTAAAACTGTAATTTCTTTTCTTTTTTAGACCTATTTAGAATATTTGTATGCAACTAAAATGGGTTTTTGATAACCCTTATAATTAGTAACAAAAAATGTGTATTTTTCTAGTTGTTTAGTGCAGAAAATATAGCAAAATATTAATTATAACAGTTGGTAGCACAGTTGCCAGAATTTTATAGCTATTTTTGCCCTTATATAATTTTTAATGAAAACTTGACATACAAAATATTTTAACCGTTTGGTATCTCCCAAGAGCTAAGTTTGACTTACTTTGAATATCAATGAATGCTTAGCTTACTATTAAAAAGTTATAGTATAGTGCTTTTCTCACAAATTTAAAGTTTATGAAAGTAAACTTTTTCATTACTAAATACTTAAACTAAAGCCTTTGCATTAGAGCAGAGCAAATTCCTTTACTATTTTTTAGGTGATTGAAAAGCTACTTTCAAAAATTATAATTTTTTGTTTTTAAAACTAATAATTATTTCTAAATGGAGAATTTTGTGAGTTCGCATTCGTTAAATGTGCAAGTTATGAGTTTGCACTGCTGCTTAAGCTTGCATTTTAAGAAATTGTGTTAATAGTATTTTTTCTATTTTTTGCTAAGTAAATTAGACTTGAAAACTTTTTTATAAATGTAGTTATTTTTAATTCATTAACTTATATTTAATATACTTGAACGAAATATATTAAAAAATATTATGATACAATGCAAAAATTACATTAACATTAAATGGTCTAATCGACAAAAACCATTCGCTAGTTTGCAGTTTTAGCGATATTTTAAAACTAAATTTATAAAAGTAATCAATACTTATGCTTTTAAAAACAAAAAATTCCTAAATACTTTTGTTTCTTTATTAAAAACTTACCTCATTTGTAAAAAATATTGCATTCAATATTTACATTTTTATCAATACCTAAACTACTTTACATTACCTTTAACATTTATAAGCTCTCAGTAAAAAATAAGGCTTTTTCATAGTTAACATTTTTATAACATGTGAAAGTCATGTAAAAGTTTTAAATGGTTAACTTAAAAAAAAAAAATTAAAATTAACCTATAGACACTAAAATATATTTAACAACAACAGTATACATAAAAGAATTTTTATTTAAATTTAAGCTGGTCTTATAATATTTTTTGTTCATCATAACAATGAAAAATATAAGGATTAAAGCTATTGAAAATAGATACTTTTATTAGTACTTATTAAAACTGAATCATAGAAAATAGAATTTCCGATTAACGGTTATTTTTTATTGATTATTTTTTAGATTTGAAAAAAAATTCAAATGGTATAAGTTAATCTACAAAAAACGCTTTAAAAAAGACTAATAAAAACTAAAGCTTTTTTACAAATAAAAATCAAAGAAAAAGTGATTGTCAATATATAAACTGAAATAGTTAAGAAACAGTTTATTATTTGTAACTTAGCAGTACTAAAAAGTGTGAATACACCCTAAAAACAGTAAATTCTATTAAACAATGAAAGATACATAAAAGCTTTATTTTTAATTTGAAGCTGGTCTTATAATCCGTTATGTTCATCATAAAAATGAGAAAACATATGGATTAAAGCTATTTTAAAAATTACTTACATTGGTATTTATTAAAATTATTTAAAAAAATTTATGTTAATTACAAACTTGTTCTAATAGTTTTATGTCATTAACTAAGTCAAAATGAAAAAAGATCAAATAACATCAGTAAAAATACTTTGAAATGTAAAAAAGTTGATTAAGAATAGTATCTACACTGGTATTCATAATAGTTAAATTTTAATCAAAATGTAGAGCTTAAAATTATAGTTTTTAAAACTTAAGTAAAAATTTTCAGTGTGTAATAAAAAAAACTAACTTTTATCCATACTTTTAAAAATAAATAAAATCGATGGGAAGATATAGCTTAAAATACTTTTTGCACTCATATAAAATTGAATATCAAAAACTACAACATTAATTGAAAGATTACTCACTTAACCTCCAATGTACAAAGCATTCATATATTACCAATTAAGTAACAAAAAAAACAGAGATTAAGAAAAAAAAAAAAACTTAATATTAAATGTTTTAAAACATTACATGAGCTTACTTATATACAATAATTAACAAAAAGGTATGTTCCTTTAATCTAATTAATTTAAAATTTACTACACAACATTTTTGATCATATAGTATATATGAATTCTGTCTTAAAAGTTTTTTTTCTGAGATTAAAAAAATTAAACTACATGTTTCAAATAACTTACTACAATACAACTTTCAAATAAGCTTTAAATAACTAAGCTTTAAAAAGCATTTTATATTGCAAGCTTGAGTAATTTTGTTTGTTCTACATAAATATGAAAATCAATTAAAACAAAGAATTTTGAAATCCATTTTTAAATATAAACTTAGTTAAATGTAGTTTAATAAAAATAAGTATAAAAAAACACTAAATAATAACCTTTTTGTCGATATAAAGTTGACTTAAAAAGTAAAGAAACTTTTAATGCAATCAAAAACTAAATTGCTTTAAAGAGTTACTTTTTTTTAGAGTCACCTACTTCTTTAAAAAAGCTTAAAGTAGCATCAAAGTTAAAAGAAAATTCACACAAGAAGGAACTTTCTTTTGAAAATTTTACCTTTTCAACATAAAACTCGTTAAAATGTTATATGTTTAATTAGTTATTAACATGTAGAAAACAAAAACAGCAAAAATATTTTTTTTTGTTCAATTTAAAGTAGATTAACACACTCTTATAGTTTAATACAACAAAAAATAGAATTAAACAGGAGATTTTAAGCACATTTTAAGTTAAAAAACAATACTTTATCTAATTGTTAAGATTTTTACACAAATCAGTGATTGATAAACCTATAATTCTAATAAAATGATAAAACAATAGAGGAACATGTTCTTTGTTTAAAAATAATTCAAGTTTAACTTTTTAGAAAAAAAAACTGTGAGTGATAAAACTACAAATATGTACTAAACTAATTAATAAAAAACATCTCTAAAAAGTTTTCATTTCCTAAAAACTCAGATGAAATAAAACATTAAGAACAAACTATTTCAATATATCAAGTATAACTAGCTCTGAAGTTTGTGATCTTACACTTAAATCTTAATAAAGATTGCAAAACCTCTAGGAAACACAACAACTTGTTCATAATAATACATACTGTTATCTTTAATTACAAGACATGTATAAAGGTAATTTAAACTTTTTTACAGAGTTTAAAACTTCAGCTTAACCATTTAAAAATGCTTTTAGCATTGAAACATATTCTAAAAAAACAAGTTTAAAACCTTTTGAATTATATTATTGGGTAGTTGAAGCATCTAATGTGGGTCTGCTGTTTTTTGAATTGAACTTTTTAATTTCGGACAAAGAAGCTAATTTGAGATATCTATCGAACCACTTCATTGGTAGTATTTTTCATATCAACCTACAGAATATAAAAAGTAATTATGCTCCCTTTAATATATATACTGGTCATGAAAAGTGCATGAACAAGGGCATTCAAGTAGACCAACTAAAGTCAAAAACAAAAGTCAAGCTATATACAATTTATTCATATAATTTTTGATAATAATGTTTAAATGTTCGAGATGATCAACAGAACTAGAATTGACTATTTTCTAAAATTATTTCATAAGAAAAGCGTTACAATTTATATGTATAATTTTTGTAGCTTGTTTTACTTAATTTGCTTTAAACAACTTTTACTGCTTTTTAATTTAGGGTAAATTTACAATTGATTATAACAAGCTTTTTTTGTAAAAAAAAACTGTTACTTGGTTAAACCCATTCATATTACATAAGACTCTAAAAATAATTTTCAAAATGATTACAAATAAATAATAATTATATATAATATTGTTACAAATTTAGAAATTAAAAACTGAAAAATCAAAAAAGAAATTAAAATTTTTCTACTAAATAACTAGAAAAACTTAATTAAAATCTAAAAAAAAAAATAACTCTTTACAAGCAGAACCAATATTACATAATGTTAATAAATTTGGTATATAAAAAATAGTTACAACTTTTGGATGCTTACCAAAATAGCTGATTTCGCCAGCCTTAACAGTAGCCATGCCAACAAAAAGGGAATTATAAGTCATCTCCAATTTTCTTTTTGAGTAATCCTTGCACATGGGCCAAAGGTCATGTTTTATTACAGCTGTGCACTCCGTACGCCTCAAACGAGCAACTCATACTTTATCATCAAACATTTAAGCAAGCAGCTGTTTATGCCCAGTATAGCCTCAAGCATCTTAGCTTGAGTAGTAACATTTATGACAGCTATTGTGAATGATGAGGGAGCCTGGTGTAGATTTGTTTTTAAGCCTCCACTACAAATAATTGATTGTAACTTAATAGTAATTATAATTTCAGAAATCTACTCAAATTCTCTTTATTAAAATTTAAAAAAGTCATACTACAATAACTTTTGTGAAAAAGTCTTAGAGGCAAAAAAAAAATCAGTAAGTTTAAAAAATGATCTTTGCTCTTTTTCCAAGTATACTTATAATTTAGTTAATTTAAATTTAACTTACTTTTTTGAATTTAGTTTTTATATTCTAAATTTAATTAATTTTGTGTTTACAAATTAAGCAACAATTAAACACTGTTACATAATTAACTTAGAAAAATATTTTTAGAGTACTTCAAAGTTTCTGTAGGGTGAGGTTTGATTTACATTTAATAAACTTTTAATAAATAAAAATTCATTTATGTCGAATGAACACTCATAGTTAATAACACCATATTACAGAAGGCGCATTCAACTAAACGCAGTTTTACAAATGTACAAAAAATAACTTTACATAATAGTTATATTTTTATGAAATGTATTTAGCTCAAATTAATTAAAACTACTATTTGTTAAATGCTGGCTACTTATAGCATGGTGCATTAGAGTAAAACTATAAGTATTTCGGTAATATTCAAAATTCATCAATCATTTTGTAAAAATAAATAAATTACATATATAATCTGTCCATACTATTTATAGGTTTTGTTTATGTCTGTATAGTTTATTGTTATGTTTATTATATTCTATAACTTTTACTTAGAAAAATAAGTGAACAAACTAAAAAGCATCTAGAAATTTATCAAACTATACAAATATCTGCTGAAAAATATGCATGCAGTTATAAAAATTAAAACAAAACTTTCATGCTCATGCATTTCTCTTTTATCAACATTTATTTCATATAAACCTGCTTGCTTTTGATGTAACAATCAAATTGAAAAAAAAAAATTTAAGAATTTAAACAAATTGTAACATTTCACAGCATAACATTTGTTTCAAATCAACCTGCTTGCTTTTGATGTATCAATTATTTTTTCTTTAAAAAAATTTAGTTTTTTTTTTTTAAAGAATTTAAACAAGTAGAACAACAAAAACAACATGCAATTCATAAACAACTTTAACAGGGAAGCTGAATATTGACATATTTTATATCCGTTCTGAGTACATTAAGGCAGCTTCTGTATCTTTAGTACTAGAATATTATAAAGTATAAGTAGTTAAAGTGTAAATTAATATATACACATGTAATGTAACTAGCAAATGTCAATGTTTAATATATGGTATAAACAGTTTTAACACAGGAATATATACAAGTTAAAAATTTATTTAAATAAAAATTAAATACAAAACTTTGTAATAAATATTTTTTATTAAAATTTTTCTTATGTTTGACTAATAAATTATTAGATATAAACATAAATAAAAAAATTTCAAGTAGTTACTAAACAAATCTTTGAAAATAATAAACAATAAGTTTTTATTAACTATCTGTTTATCTCGTAACTATCTATATATGAGTAACTACAAAAATTAGCTAAATAACTTTTTAAAGTTTTTTTTTAACAACATTTATAGCCTTGCAAACAAATGATTTTTTAATTCTAATTGCAAAACTACTTTAATATTGGTTTTCACAATCATTCAAAATTAAATTGAAAGAAACTTTAACTACAGAATTAGAAAAGATCATTTGAAAAAAATATGTAAATCAGCTACATATTAAAAAAATTTGAATCACAAAAAATTAACCTGTTCAAAATAAATTTCTTCAAGGTTAGACATCTCTGCAGCAATTTCATAAACATTTTCAATGGATTGTGGTGGTTGATCATAAATAGAAGAAGTTCCAATTTTGTTAAGATCATCTTCATTCATTATAAAGTTGTGGCAGCATGTACCTTTATATCTTACTACACTTCTGTAGTAACATATATAATTTTAATTAATAACAACTTTGTATAATAATTTTTGATCAAGAAACTTACTTAATCATTAAAATTGAGTTTAGCAACTCAATATCCATGCGATTTTGTAGACGATTTTTTGCAACTCCCATTTGGCTAAATAATCTTTCAATTGCAGCATTTGAATGTGGTAATGTAAAGAGCTTTAGGGCAAATTTAGCAAGGTGTTTGTAAGAGCTTGTTTCTCTTTCAAGCTCTTTCAGCCAAAATTTAACTCCACTTATTTCATCTAGTAGTATTTAATACTTTCTTAAACTACTAGTACATAGTAAATAAAATGTAGTTTCATTATATTTTTATAGGAATAAAACATAATGAGTATCTAGTTAAATTAACAATTCTATTTATAGTAAATAACTAAGTTTATTAACAATGATGCTCTAGAAAATAAATAAACATGATAAGTGACAACCTGTTGCTTCATGAAATTCAGCAGACAAGAAGGACCATTCATTTTCAATGATGTCACGCTCTTGTTGTGACGTCATATTCTTGACTATTTCATTGTTTAAAATGGACTAATATCAGGCCGAGGAAGCTTAAATGCCTATTTTTTACAGTTTAGATCAATATAATTTACAGCTTAATTCTACTAAAAACTAAAAAATGCTCACTTTATTTAGTACTGAGATACTTTTAATTAAGTCCAAACACTTAAGAATACGAGCTTTAAGTTCTTTGACGAGGCTCATAACATACAACTTGCAAGTAGATCTGATCTATTAATATTCAAATGCTTAAGAAACAATATTTTTGTTAAAACTTGCTTGTAAAACAATATGCACACTAAACTAAAAATAGGTTTAAAAACCTGGGAATCTAGAGCTAACCCTAAATGTAATTAGCTGTTAATATTGAAAAACGACAAAATACTTCATTTTAGAAAACAACAAATGCAAACTACTCTATTCTGCTGGACTACACCTAATTTTGTTATTTCTCGCTCTGCAGGTTGTCTTAGACTTATAGTTGGCCTTTCTAGTCCTAATTAATTACTAAAAACTAAGTTTGTTTAAGTCAACAACATTACTTTTAAGGTGGAGTAAAGAAGAATTTTAAAAAAAGAATTGATTTTAATTAACCTTATATAAAATTAGCAAAAATGGAGCTATGTCTTGGTTTATATTATTCAAACAAAAGTTCATTGATTAAAACATTTTTAACTGTACTCTATGACTACAAAACTTATTTATTTGTTTTACCTGATGCAGGATCAACATAAATAAACTCAAGGTCCCTTATTCTCAAGCTGGCTATAAAGGCTCAAAGGAACTATCTCTTCTGATTGAAGAACTTTATTGCACTTATTGACCTTCAAAATACACATATTGAAATAAACTCTGCATTATATTTATTGTTTTTAAAGAAACACTTACTTTTTGTAGAATAAGCAGCAGAAAAGAAATGTAGACAAATACCTCTGTATTATTTAGCAAGCTGGCTATTCTATTTGCTTGGGAGCATCTTTCTGTCTCACAAAACTGTTTAAAACTTTTAGTTAGTTACAATGTTTTAAATAAAAAAAAAACTTGATTGTTTGAAAGCCTTGTTGAATTTATAAACCTCTTCAAAAAACAACTTAAGGTCACTCCAGTACTCAATCAATCTTTGGCTAGCCTCATAAATACTGAGCCAGCGAGTTGACCCAGGAGATATGAGACGTTTGGGAATTCCTCCATGTATCCTTTGGTATTTTTTTTCATATAAAACCCGCCTGTGTGGTGAGCTGGAAAACCAGTTGTATATACTGGATACCAGATCATGAACCTATTATTAAATTAAAGTATTTATATGTATAGCTTTAAAATGTATTTATGTTTAAAATTTAACAAAAAATATATAACACAATTTTCTACAAAGTTTAAAATATATATAGTTGTGAAAAATAAAGCAGCTTAAGTTTTACATTTTATAATAATAAAACAACACCTCTAAGGGCAAAAAGTTCAGGGCTGACTTTTCACAAGCGTTTTGTATCCCATGGTTGCAGCAATTTATTTGAACCAGGTGTTTGTATTTAGACTTCAAAATTGCATGCAGCCCATTTTGTATTCCAACCATGGAGGCCGCTCTGTCTGAACCTGATATTATATAAATGAAGCAAACAGAAACCATGGTTTTATAAAACACTGAATTTAGTTAATTATAACTATAATATCTATTATTTGATAACGTGTTTTTTCATTAATTTAGTGCTAATATCACAAGGTTACAACTATATTTAGATAAGAAGTTTAACATATTACTCTTAGATATTTAGATTAAGTTTTATTACAATTTAAAAAAATTATAAACAGACAAAGATATAGTAAGATTAATTTAAATTCAAACAGTCACACTTACATATGCCAATAAGATTTTCTAGTCTTAGACTATTAATTTTTAGAACGTCTTCAACAGCTTGGGCCATTGCCCGCCCTGTTCCATTTTCTAGATCTTTTAAACATAAAAATGTGGATTTTAGACTTTTTTCTTTTAAGCTGATGTATCTGATAGCAATCCCTAAATTATTTTAATTATTAAGTTTTTACTTTTGACTAAATACTTTTTAAACCAGGAATTTTCAAAATAGGTAACATTGACCCGTGGAGCAAGCATTAACCCTTGGAGTAGGAGGTAAATAATTTGAAAAGGGGTGACTTTTTAAAATTTTTTGTTAAATTGGAATTATAAAAAAGAGTTTAGAAACTCAGATTCAAATCAATAACTATATAGATAATTTTATATTTTTAATAGCTAACCAAAGTAGCTGTTGCGACCAGCCTTATCTGTAGCTTCATCAACAAAAATTGAAAAAGGTCTACAGCCAATATCTTCTAACAGTTGTTTTTTGCACATTGGCATGAGAACGCTCTTCACAACCGCAGTGCATTTTGTTCTTGCAAGATGTGCAGACTGAACGTCCTCATGCCTTAAACAACTTTTTAAGCACTTTACCAGGCATGTGCTAGTTGTCATGTTTCCATGTATAGCAAGATGCATGGCAATTCTAGCTTCTATTACAGCTGTTTGCGAACACTGTGTAACTGGTGTTGAAGAAGTAGTAGGAACCTGTTATAGATGTATTAAGATTTCTTTAAGCAGAAACTTAAAGTATATAAAGACTTTTTTTTAATTGGGTCAATTGTTTTTCTTCTTGCAACACAGAAATTTAAAGTATACAGTTTTTGTATTTAAAAAACAGCAAACGTCAATTTTTGTGATTTAAGAACTGGGCTTTTTAACGCCTTAATGAAAAAGATATGTTTTTAATTTAATATTAAAATATTGTAACAATTTGTTAAAAACTTTCACTTTAAATTTTATATTAGAAATTTAATAAAAAAAAAACTTTTTTTCATAAGTGATAAACATTAATTAATGAATATTTTTTTTCAAAAAGTGTTCCTGATATTTAAATTTTTAATTATGTTTTTAGTGGTGTACAAATTGGAAAAATAATTATATAACATCTAGATACATCATCTAATCAACTAACATTTGCTAAATGCTTGGCAGATTTTGCATGAGTTTTTAAGCAATGTGATTTTGCTCTAAGGCGTTTCATGCAAAACTTACATTTTGCAAAATAAATGCTTGTGGGATCCGGTAAAATCCAACCTAGGATAAAAAATAAGTAGAATATGTATATAAAATTTTAACAGAGTCAATAATTAAAATTACTTTAAAACTCTGGATTACTTTTCCATTTATTGGAAAACTTTTGCTTTTTAATCCAGCTAGGATCACTTATTTGTACAGTTATCATTTTACAACTAAAATGAGCTAAAAAAAAATAACACTGTAGTTAGTACAAAAATCTTTAAATTTATATTATTATAAACATAACATGATTATTATGTGTTTTGAAGTATTAAATATTTAATTCTACAAATGGGTGGGTCACTAGTTTTTGAGAAATTTTTTCCAGATATTGAAAATTTACAGTCTATTTTTAGACTAAAGTTAAGGTTAAAAACTGTGTTAAGTAGTATAACAACATTAAAAAGATACTGTTAAGCTACTTCAAATGTGTTTAAAAAAAAAATTATGAGAGATTCTTCATGTCAAACCAAAATTTTACTACTTAATATGTAAAAATTGTTAACAATTACAGGTTTTCTAGTAATTTGTTTTGAATATTCAAAGTTTTTCCAGGATTCTAGATTTTTTTACCACTCTGTCAAAAGTTTATCTTTATGTTTTACATAATTTCTATAATAGTTCATTAATGGGGTATGTTGTACATTCCATACCACTTGTTAAACTATTTATATTAAACAGGGTAGCCAGTGATTATAAAAAAATTTCTTCCTGGTTATCTGATTTCGTTCTACATTTTAGTTTTTAAGTACAAGTTTAGTTGTTTTTTAAGTATAAAATTAAACTAAAGGTAAAAAAATAATGAAAAGATACTATACAGCTACTTGATATAAATGGGTTTTTTATTAAACAAAATATGAAAAATATTTAAACATATTATCAGTATATAAAAGTTCATTTTATAAAGAACTTGTTTAAATTTTTAGTTTGAAATTCAAGGTAAAATGGGGAACTAAATAAGTTTTCTTTTAAAAATTTTTGAGATGTGTGTTGTACCTTTATAATCAAATTGAAAAGTATTTTAAAAAACAGTGTAAAATTAAGTGCAGGAACACAAATATAGAAAATCAATATAGTATGACAAAGTGTTAGTAGCCTCCTAAAATAGATCAAACTTATTTTTAGTTTGGAACTATTTAAAAAATCATCAAAGTAAATTGTATATATAAAAATATAACAACTAGTCCAACACTATGCAAAATAATTAAATCTATTGTTTCAAACAATATTTTCCAATCACCATATAAAACAACAAACCGAACAAAACAGTTGCAAATGTTTCAAAATGGCATTAAAAAATCAAGAAGTTATTTTTGTAATTTTTTTGAAAATAATTTAAGGGCATATAATCATAAAACACTTTTTTTCACAATTTGATCTTATTTTATATATTTTTACTAAGCTACAAAATGCTTTTTACAGCTTTTAAAAATTCAAAACAATTTTTGAGATATAGCCAGTCAAAGTAAGAGGTAAAAATAGGTTCCTTACAGGAGTTGCAGAATAAACTGCAAAAATAGACTATTTTACTAAAAATTTATCTTCTCCTACGTTTTTTGAGATTAGTTATTTTAAAAATCTGGGCCAGAGAGAACCTTGTATACACTTTACAAATTTAAGTTTGATTATAAAAACTAAAATGTGCAATCTTGTATCTACAGGTAGAATTTAAAAAACAAATTTACCACTTCTGTATTAAAACAGATCCTTTCTATTTTTTTTATAAAAATATCCTTTAAAGACTATCCTTTTGAAACAGTTAATATTTTATAATCTTAAACTAATATATCTACCAAAAATTCAACTTCACAAACTTAATACAAATTTTGTCTTAAATATAAGTCCATTAGCAACCAGAGAAAAAGCACATTTTCAATTTATAACTTAAAATTTATTAAAAAAAGAAAAAGAAAACATGTGAGGCTTACAACTAAGGTCATTGGATTGGTGTGCAGAAGGACCTTTCAGTCATGGGCTGCGCACCATTTGCTTGTGACTAATACTTTGAGCTAAATTTTAAAACAATAATAAATAAAAAATAAACAAAAACTTAACAACTATTTATACATACAATAAAAACAATGAAAAGCATTTTTTTTAACCCATTACTGCCAATATTGACCATGAAAACTATAATCTACCATGGGCTTCACCCACACTGTCTCCTACCCTAGATTTTGATTTTTACATCATTTAAATTTTACTTTTCCCTTTCTACAAGAGCAACCAAAAAAATGCAATAAATAACTCAAAAATAAATAAAAGGAAAGAATTGGTAAATTCACTAGAATAAAATATTTAGTATAATCATAATACTTAAGAGCACCATGAATATTAAATATTGTCTAGAAAAGTTTTGTATATGTATGTAGGTAAAAATTTTAAATATTTGCTTAACTGTTTTATTGGTTTGTAAACTTGTTTTATTGAATAAATCAAACATATCCAACCAGCATAAAGTTTGTTTTAATTTAAGTAAATTAAATGAAAAACGTAAAAAAATGTCCAAATGCAAAAAAGAGTTTAAAAATTTGCTTTTTCACATTGCTTATGTTTACTTATAGACAAATATTCAAGAAATTTTAGTTTGAAGTTTATAAAGTAAATTTTTAAGATATAGTATGTTTAAATGAAATGATAAAATATTTTCTATCAAAAAGAATAAAAAAAATTTTAACTAATATACTATGAATTTGAGCTGTTTGATTTTTTTCTATATGGTGAATAAACATTAGTCTCAAACTCTACTCCTTATTTTATTCAAACAATGAAACTATTTTAATTATCTTAAACTAACAAACAAGATTATTATTAACTTAACCCTTTTTAATGACAGTTTTTAATTAGATTTCTAAAAAAAATTTTAAGGAAAGAACTGATTGTAATAATTTTACTTTTATCATTCAACAAGAGTTTGTAAACAAAATTTAAAGCTAAAATTTAAGTTAATTTAAAACTCATTTTGACAAATAATTTCATTATCATACAATAATTTCAGTTTACTAATTATTTATGCTGTTTTACTCTTTATAAAAGGTTACTTTAGAGCAAAAAGCTATTACTAGATGAGCTAAATGTTAGAGTCATCAGAAACTAAAATTTTAAAACTTTTAAAAAAGGGGGTTTTATTTATTCAAAAGGCAATTTTTTATTAAAACGGCAATATTTTTTTCCATAAGCTTATAGTGTAAAATCACTTATCGCAATTATTTAAGGGCTAAAAGCTAATTTATTACCACCTTCCAAAAAAGCAATTTATTTACTAAGATTTATAGCTTTATAGCTACTTATGGTAACTGTGGTTGGTAGGTTTAACAGGAAAAAAAAAAGTGGTTATTGAGTACAAATAGTACGCACGCATTTTGACAATTATTATTTTATGTGTTGATGTTTGTTTTTTCATTATTAAAAAAAAAAAATTTTGTTACTAACTTTAAACCTTAGTGTCTTTTTTACATAAAAAAAAATATGTCATTTTAATTTCTAGTGACTTTTTAACTGCTAATTTGAACTTTTATTTTAACTGATAATTTCAACTAAATTCCACATTTAATTTGCTTTTTAAGCTAAACTTGTTTAGCTTCTGATTCATAACAAATTTAAAACTGGCTACAAAACTGTAGAATTAGACTCATCAATAATCATTAAAGTGGAAAAAAAAATTGTAAAGCGTTAACCTCATCATTTTCATTAATACGCATTAGGTATAGTAATTTGATAATACTTAGGACTATTAACTTTGAATAAATAGCTTTCTACTTATAGACTTTTGTCCTAAATGATTTCCTTAAATTTAGGTGTGTCATGTTTTAGTTTATACTGTAGCACTTATAGTAATTAAAGTTTTTTGAAAGATTTTCTTTATATATATATATATTGTTTTTGGAATGTGAACGTAGTATGAATTAAGCTTAGCATGTTTTAAAATATTCTACATATATTACTTGTAAAAGTAAAAAAAATCTTTATTTATATGTTTTTTAAAGTATATCAAATGAAAAAAAAACAGTTAGTTGGAATATTTACTAATTTTTAACATTTTATAGGTTTACAGCATTTTTAAAGAAAAATTACTAAATTTATAATAAATTTAGTACAAAGTTAGTTATTCAATCAGCTCGCATAAAAACAACTACACGATTAGATATACATATATATATTATTATTTTTTTTTGTTTTCTGTATTTTTTTTACATCCGTGCAAAAATGTAACTCGTGCAAATTTGGCTCTGTGCAAATTTGGCTCTGTGCAAATTTAACTCCGTGCAATTTTGGCTCCGTGCAATTTTGGCTCCGTGCAAATTTGTGCACTCGTGCAATCTTGTTCCCGTGCAATTTAGTCCCCTTGTGAAATTTAGTAACCTCGTGCAATTTTGTCTTCGTGCAATTAAGACCCGTGCCATTAAGAAATTTTTATTCTTCTTTCTTTCTAAAAACATTATGTAAACATAAACCTCAATAAAACGCAAAATGTCTTTTGTACTATTAAGCAAATAACAACTGTTCTTAATTTTTCAGAATTTTAAAAAAAGTTAATTAAAGATGCAATGTAGTTTAGTTGAGTTAAAAAAATGGCTGCTGCGCGACAGAATTTACTTGATGCAAAATTCAAGGGAAGTTTTGAGACATTACTACTTGTTGAATGAGCAGCTGTGCGGTGAGATAATTGATTTTTTCCTCGAAGAAAACTACGGAATGCAGATGCCATTATTGAAAATAATAAAGTTTGTCGAACGCCTGACTTACAATTTTTTGGCAGAAAACAAGGGCACTGACAAAGGTCAAATGTTCAAGCAAGTGTACGGCTACTGTTACGACAACTACTGGCCAAGCTTCGAAGGTCTGAACCATCGTCGCTTCAAAAACTTCTACCGCCGGATCCTCAAGTACAGAAGAAGCTTGCCGGTGGCCGGCGTGGTCATAGTCAACAAGGCCGGAGAGTTTCTTTGCGTCGTGCAAAAGTACAAAGGAGAGCTGCAGCTGAACTTTCCGATGGGGAAGCTCGACTACGACGATGATCACGACAGCGAGGCGACAGCCGTCAGAGAGCTGAAAGAGGAAACCGCCATCGTGCTGTCGAAGAGAGAGAAGAGGAAGCTGAAAAAGTACAAGCGCTTGTTGGGAGGCGACGATCACCGTCACGCCAAGAGGACGCAGCTTTTCATCCTGGAAGGTTTCGACAAACGCAGAGTGAAGGACATCAACTGGAAAACGCGAGGGGAGATCGAAGGACTGGCCTGGGTCAACCCCAACCAGGTGTGCACGTGCGGACCGAGCGCGGTGAACATCAAGCTGCTCAACCCGGACTCTGATTTGGAACAAGACACTTTCGACGTTTCTTCTTTCGTCAGGACCGTTGTGGCGGCGACGAGGAACGAAAACGAGTACGAAAATCCGTTCGGGACGGGAAGCTTTTGTCGGTTGAACGACTACAGGGGAGAATACTTTGAAACTGAATAAAACAGATGGTTATGAAATTTTGCAGGCGGATTGGATTTTAAATGAACTTTACACGCGTTAATTGTTTAAAGTTTGACGCGGTTTAGATTTATAACATACTCTAGAAATTTGATGAGTTTTAAAACCACTGCCTTAGGGTGTATTTGTTTTTTAAAACTGATGTATCTAAAAATAAAAGTGCTTGTTTTAAAAACTAAAGAATATAAAAAATAACTAAACATATCCAAAAAAAATTATTTGTTTTGCCATAGGAACATAATAAAACAGTGTTGTTTAATTAATTTATTGTTAAGTGTGTGTTGTTTTTGTCGTTTGTCTAAATAAAATACAAAAGAAAAAAAAAATTCTGTTTGATTATTAAATGTTATTGATATAATTGAATTAAGTTTATTAAATACTAGCAAAAGCATTTATTGAGAAAGCATTAGAAATAGGTTATCGATTGTAAATCCTCTTAACTTGAATGTATTTTGTTAATTAAACTTCAGTGTACTAAATCGTTATACTAGCTGATCAACTTTTTGAAGTTTTAATTTAAACTGTCAAAACATGATTAAAAGAGAAAGTAAACACAAAAGTTTTTTTATATGTAAATAATCTATAAAACATTTAAAATTTTTGCAATCTGTTTTTAAATAAAATACATAGTGAAAAAAAAATTCACTACATACATAAAAGAACAAACATACTAAAGTTTAATTTATTAATTAAATACTAACAAAAGTTAATTAATCGTTTTAAAAAAAATTAACTAAAAAATACTGCGCATACTAGTTAATTTTTGCATAACAAAGTTTATTATAAATTTTATTTTCAATCACAAACTATAGCATGTTTCACAATAAACAAGTTAATTAAACTTATACAAATAACAAAAAAATTATCTGTCGTAGATAAATGCTTTGTATTAAATATAAACTGTAAAAAAAAAGAAACGGTTTACCTTCAAGTTTTATTTAAATCAAATATTTTAAGCTTTATACAAAATTTTTCAATTTTTATAAATAAAACTTTTTTACATAGTAATATGTTGTACAAATTAATTAAATCATAAAACCTTTATTCTAAACACTATTATTAGAATAACATTTAGATATAATTATTCTATAGTCACCTCTTAAAACTATATTTTATTTAAGATTTAAACTCATTTTTAAATTAATTGTAGTTTTATCGTTAACTACTTTGCAAAGTATAACAAAACAAGGCTGACGCTGAGTATTCTGAACATTAGCATGGTATTCAATACAAAACTATTATCAGTCGTAGTAGGAACATCGCATCGGTAAAGATGATATAATACAGAGTAGTTGTATTAATTTTAAATGCTTATTTTTTAGTAACGGAGACCAGAATAAAATATTTTTTTTTAAATTAAGATAAACAGTAGTGATCTACCAAATCCAAGATTCGGACTCGGATTCGGCCGAATCTTAATTTCAAAATGAGATTCGGATCCGAATTTTTGGATCCGGTAGACCATTTTAAGTTTTCTGGGTTGTGCTCAATTTTTTGACAAAAGTTAAATGAAATGTAAAACTAATTAGTAATTTTACGCTTAAGCGGATAAAAAAAATGCTTTTTCACACTTATAAAAACCTCCTCAACTTTAGTTTAGAGGTTTGCACACAGTATAAAAGCTATGATAAATTATTTTTCTTAGACTCTCAAATGAATTAAGCACATAGTTGAGGCGTTTAATCTCAGGTTTTTGGATAAGCGCTCTTACTTATTCATCATGTGTTTAGTTTTTTTATGTTTGCTTGTGAACCAAAATCAGTTCAAATAACATTTTGGCTTTTATCCTACGAAAAATTAAAAAATAAATATGCTTTAAGGAAATTTATTTGAATTTATTTTAATGAGTTCTAAGGGATTTTTAGTAAGGAAGTATAGTTTACAAAGAGCATGTAATTATTTAAAGTATCTTTTGTTTGGTTAATATTGTTTTCAGTGTCAATTTAGATGTTATTGATTATTTTTTTAAATGTGTCATAAATAACCTTTTACAAGGTTTATTAAGACTAATATTTTTACTTTTTTCATAACTGTAAAAAAAATTATCATGTTGTTGTACTTTTTTATAAAAGTTTTAGTTATTATAAGGTTGTTTTTTTTTGAGATTTTTATATAAGGGTAAATTATTTATACACAGAAAAAAAAATCCACCTAAAGTATATAGTTTTTATAGTTGTAGTTTTTTATAAACTTTATAGTTTTTAAAACATGCTTAAATTTATTTATATTTCTTAATTGTAATGGTAAAAGTGTAATCCTAAGTGTAATTTAAAAACTTTTCATTAAAACTGTAATTCCTATTCTTTTTTAGACCTATTTATAATATTGGTAGGCAACTAAAAGAGAGTTTTTGATAACATTTTAAATTATTAACAAAAATTGTGTATTTTTCTACTTATTTAGTGCAGAAAATATAGCAAGATATTAATTATAACAGTTAATAAAACAAATAGATTTAACAGGAAAATTAAATAGTGGTTATTGAGTACAAATAGTCCGCAAGAATTTTGACATTTATTAATTTACGTGTTGATGTTTGTTTTTTCATCATTTGCTTACTTCATGATCAAACAAATAAAATTTGTTACTAACTCTAAACCTTAGTGTCTTTAAAAAAAAGATGTCATTTCAGTTTCTAATGACATTTTATCTGCTAATTTGAACTTTTATTTTAACTGCTAATTTCAACTAAAACTCATTAACACATTTGATTTGCTTTTTAAGCTAAACTTGTGTAGCTTCTGATTCAAAACAAATTTAAAACTGGCTACAAAACTGTAGAATTAGGCTCATCAATAATCATAAAAGTGGAAAAAAAATTGTAAAGCGTTAACCTCAACAATTTCATTAATACTCATTAGGTATAGTAATTTGATAGTACTTAAGACTATTAACTTTGAATAAATAGCTTTCTACTTGTAGACTTTTGTGCTTAATGATTTCCTTAAATTTAGTTGTGTCATGTTTTAGTTTATACTGTAGCACTTATAGTCATTACAGTTTTTTGAAAGATTTACTTTATACATATATATTGTTTTTGGAATGTGAACGTAGTATGAATTAAGCTTAGCATGTTTTAAAATATTCTACATATTTACTTGTAAAAGTAAAAAAAGTCTTTATTTATATGTTTTTAAAGTATATCAAATGGAAAAAAAACAGTTAGTTGGAATATTTACTAATTTTTAACATTTTATAGGTGTACAGCTTTTTTAAAGAAAAATTATTAAAATTTATAACAGATTTAGTACAAAGTTAGTCATACAATCAGTTCGCATAAAAAAACTACACGATTAGATATACATATATATATTATATTTTTTTTGTTTTTTGTATTTTTCTACTTCCGTGCAAAAATGTAACTCGTGCAAATTTGGCTTCGTGCAAATTTGGCTCCGTGCAAATTTGGCTCCGTGCAAATTTGGCTCCGTGCAATTTTGTGCACTCGTGCAATTTTGTTCCCGTGCAATTTAGTCCCTTTGTGAAATTTAGAACCGTGCCATTAAAAAATTTTTATTCTTTATTCTTTCTAAAAACATTATGTAAACATAAACCTCAACAAAACGTAAAATGTCTTTTGTACTATTTAGTAAATAACAACTTTTCTCAATTTTTCAGAATTTTTTAAAAAGTTAATTAAAGATGCAATGTAGTTTAGTTGCGTTAAAAAAATGGCTGCTGCGCGACAGAATTTACTTGATGCAAAACTCAAGGGAAGTTTTGAGACATTACAACTTGTTGAACGAGCAGCTGTGCGGTGAGATAATTGATTTTTTCCTCGAAGAAAACTACGGAATGCAGATGCCGTTATTGAAAATAATAAAATTTGTCGAACGGCTAACTTACAATTTTCTTGCAGAAAATAAGGGCACGGACAAAGGTCAAATGTTCAAGCAAGTGTACGGCTACTGTTACGACAACTACTGGCCAAGCTTCGAAGGTTTGAACCATCGTTGCTTCAAAAACTTCTACCGCCGGATCCTCAAGTACAGGAGAAGCTTGCCGGTAGCCGGCGTGGTCATAGTCAACAAGGCCGGAGAGTTTCTTTGCGTCGTGCAAAAGTACAAAGGGGAGCTGCAGCTGAACTTTCCGATGGGGAAGCTCGACTACGACGACGATCACGAAAGCGAGGCGACGGCCGTCAGAGAGCTGAAAGAGGAAACCGCCATCGTGCTGTCGAAAAGAGAGAAGAGGAAGCTGAAAAAGTACAAGCGCTTGTTGGGAGGCGACGATCACCGTCACACCAAGAGGACGCAGCTCTTCATCCTGGAAGGTTTCGACAAACGCAGAGTGAAGGACATCAACTGGAAAACGCGAGGGGAGATCGAAGGGCTGGCCTGGGTCAACCCCAACCAGGTGTGCACGTGCGGACCGAGCGCGGTGAACATCAAGCTGCTCAACCCGGACTCTGATTTGGTGCAAGACACTTTCGACGTTTCTTCTTTCGTCAGGACCGTTGTGGCAGCGACGAGAAACGAAAACGAGTACGAAAATCCGTTCGAGGCGGGAAGCTTCTGTCGGCTGAACGACTACAGAGGAGAATACTTTGAAGCTGAGTAAATCAGATAGTTGTGAAACTTTGTCGGCGAGTTGGATTTTAAATGAACGTTACACGCGTTAATTGTTTAAAGTTTGACGCGGTTTAGATTAAAATATATTTTAGACATTTAGTGTAGTTTTATAACCACTGTCTTAGGGTGTATTTGCTTATTAAAACTAGTGTATCAAAAAATAAAAGTGCTTGTTTTAAAAATTTAAACATTTAAAAAATAAGTAAATATATACAAAATAGTTATATGTTTTGCCGTAGGAACATAATAAAATAGTGTTGTGGTTAATTTATTGTTTGTTTTCGTCGTTTGTCTAAATAAAATACAAAAAATTAAAATAGAGAATTTTTATTATTATTTTTGTTTAAATATTAAATGTTTTTGATAGAATTAAATTAAGTTAAATATATACTAGCAGAGTTATAGTAATATACATTACAAAGTATTAGAAATAGGTTTTCGATTGTAAATCCTCCCAACTTAAATGCGTTTTGTTAATTTAACTACAGTATACTAAATCTTTATAAAAACTGATAAACTTTTTAGGGTTTCAATTTAAACTGCCAAAACAAATGATTAAAAGAGAGAATACACACAAAAGTTTTTTTTATACATAAATAATCTATAAAACATATAAAGTTTTTACAGTCTATTTTGAAATAAAATAAATCGTGAAAAAAAGAAGTCACTACATATATAATTTTTAAACTAAATAACTACAAATATAGTCACCAACGAATAGTTGAAATACTTTACTTTTTTAGGGAGATCATTGCTTACATGACCTTTACACATACTGCATTTTAAAATTGTGATATAATTCATATTTTAAACTGTACTGAAATAAATAAAGATTTAAGGTTAGGCTCTATTAATTTGTTACTTTTTATGTCTTATTAAATAGCGAAAATATTTAATGTGAAGTCTTTCTTTTTATTGTATAAGTATTTTAAAATACATGAGTAAATATAAAATATTTTTGATATGTTTGGTCTAATATCTATGCTTTAGTGTAGCTGTTTTGTAGTTATTCCAGTCTAAATAGTTAAAAAAAAATTAATAGATAGTTTTTAAACTTGAAAAAATAGATTACGATTTTTAAATTATATTAAGTATTTCCAGTGTGTAATGTACTAAGTAAAAAGATAAAATTTATTTAGTCGTTTTGAATTGTAGAATGAACAACTAACATTGCCATTTGATCATATTATAAAAAAAAATACTACTTAAAGACTATTAGATTGATAATAATAAATGTTAAATTTATTTTTAGTGTTGGTATGATAATTGAAAAATAAATATGAAAAAAGCTAAGATGAGCCTAAAACATAAATTATTGCAAAAATCAGTTTGTTTTTTAAATAATATTGGAAGAAATTATTGTTTTATAATTACTTTGACCAAGAAAACAACAGCCAATGTTGTATAGTTTTTTTGTTTCAATTATATACATTTATTAAACGACAAAAAAAAAACGCTCAAAATTTTTGGTCTTAAGACCTGGTGCACGAGAAACCTTTTGGTTATCAAGTTGCATACCACTTGGATACCTTTTAAAGTCTTGTCAAGGGTATGATCTTTTTTTGTGTTATAAAGCAAACAAAGCAAAAACAAGCTTTAGCTTTAAAACTTTTAAGTACTTCAAAATCGAAACAGGTGGAACAAATAAAGTAGTTATAACCCCTACTTATTACTATTTTCTATTGTAATTTTTTTGAATGAACCTTACAAACAAGTATGTTCGAGTAGTAGAAAACCTTTTAAGTTTATTTAGGACGCTTAAAGATTTAAAAGTTCTAAATTAATTAAAATATGTGTCATTAAATATAAATAAAACTACTTCATTTATTAAATTACTAACTACTTCAAATTTTTATTTAGTTTGATGCATCTTTCAGTGCCATTTTACGCGTTTTTAGTTTTGAGACCTCAAAATATTTTGCATACCCTTAAGGTTCAGAAAAAGTGGATATTAAGGATATTGTTTTATATTAAATTTTACCCTAGTTTTAAGCTAAGTCGAAATACACGTAAAGTAGTTCATTTTTTTATAAGTTTTTTAAACAAATACTTAATTTTTTAACTTTGTGCAAATACACCGAAATAATCAATTTTAGCTTTTCAAAAACACAAAATACTATACAAGTGCCAATTATCTTTATCATTTGAAATATATTATTAAACTTAATAACTATAGGTATAGAAAATCAATTTAATATGTAGTATCTTACTTATAATCAAAATAAATGTTAATATAATAAGGTTCCAAAACTTACATATATGTCTAGTTTTGGGTTTCTCTTTTTTTTTTTCAAATGCCCCCTTCAACAAGACTTTTCCAAATTTTACGATGTCTCTTATTTCGTTAGAACTATTGTTGCGACAACAAGAAATGAAAACGAGTACGAAAATCCTTTCGCGACGTTGAGAAGCTTTTGTAAATTGAATGACTAGAGAAGAGACCGGTAAAGCTGAATGAGAGGAACAATTAAGATGTTTTGTTATTTTAAGCAGATCACATTTTAATCAGTTTTTTTGTATTGTTTGTTTTAAATGTCACATGATGTAGGTTTAGCTGGTGCTTTACACACTTGATGTTGTTTTATAAATGCTGCTTCAGGCTTTGTTTGTTTTTCATAATCTACGTCTTAATAAAGTATTAAAACCTAAAGTTTGATAAGTACATTTTACCATACTTGATCTTTTTTGTATAAAACATGTGTTGAAATATTAACATAATGGTTTATTTTCACTAGAAATACAGTATAATAATCGGTCAATTTAGTGTTTTTTTGTGTGCCTTTATTCATTGTTGATCTTAATGAAGTATGAATACTTTAAAGTTGAATGTTTGTTTTTACTTTATTTGAATTTCAATTTTAACTTTTCAAAAAGATGATAAAATAGAAGCTAAGTGGTTTATCTGTTAAGAAAAAGATAAGCTATTTGGAAATGACTAAAAGAAGAATATGATTTTGATACTTACTTATTTTTTCAAAAGAAAAATATACTTGTTGTTAGTACTACACTAGTTATTATACTAAAAACACTTAAATAGCTAATAAACTGAAAAATAGTTTTTTAATTGTTTCTAAGCTGTAAAAAAGTTTAAACATTAAATTTTCTTTTCAATAAATATAAATTAACTTTAGTTTATTACCAAAAAATATTTAAAATTTCGAGTTTTACGAGGAGCAGTAACGTAGGGTAAACTTGTTTAAAACAAAATGATAGTTGCATGAAAGGAGTTTTTATGTGTTAGAAAACATGAAACTTTTAAGTCAGTATTATATTTATTATTTTCTTACATAAAGCTCTTTTAATTTGAAGTATTTTATGTTATGTGAATAGTATACCATTAGAGTCTTCCGGAAATAATAAAAGTTTTTTAAATTAAACAATAAAAGAAACCGCAAGTAGAGTGAGTAACAAACAATTGAAGTTTTTTGGCGGACCTCTGTTTAGACAAGATTTGTACCTTTGTTTAGACATGCTTAATACATAATGCTTTAAAAAAAAGACTTAAGATTCAGTTACGATATGCTATAATAACTGATTTAGTATTAAGTAATTACTTTGCTTTCATATTTTACTTCTAAGGAAGTTGTAAAATGTTGATGTACTAAGTTTTATTTAAATAATCATTAAAGTTTTTAATATAATTTAGGTGACAAAATGTAAAGACTTATCTGACCTGTTACTTAGTTATTAGTTTGACTGCGTTTTTTAGGTCTTTGATTAAGAAAGACAAATACATTAACCATTTCTACATTTTTAATTTAACAAAGTATAAAATGTGTTTTGTTAAAGTGTACCAAGTAGTTTCAGTTCTAAGTAAATGTTTTAAAAATAATTTAACAACTTCAGGTTCTTAAAAATTTAAAAGTTAGGAAAATAGATTTTCATTAGTATAAGACCAACCGTTGTTTATAGTAAAAGCGAATTAGATTGAAAGCAAAAGATATTAAAGTTAACAAAAACATTAGTATAATCTTGACTAGTCCTTGACTGCATTAAAAATATCTGAATATATAAGTTACACTCCTTATCTATTGCACAATCTATATCAAAATATAGAGATTGTTTCGTATATACATCTTTTATCAAAACTTCAAGCTTTATTTTATTGTCAAAAGTGTGTTGATAATTTGATTTATTAAAATATAAAAGTATAAAACTAATCGAGTTTCTAACGAAAAAAAAATTGCTACTGGCTCTTAAAATTTTTAGCTATTAAAGATTAATGCTTCAAGATAAATTTAGCACTATTTTAAAAAACTTAATATAAAAGCAAATTTTTTAATTTACAACAACACTGAGTAAGAAAACAATAGTTGAACGTTGTTTGATTCTATTACAAATAAAAAAAATTAAAAATAACTGCATCAATTCAACCAGTAAATAACTTAAGTTTATAATGCTATGCTATTTTTTGGTAACAAAGTTTAATAAACAACAATAAAAAGAAATGTATTCGGTATAAGCCTAACTTTGTCATATGATGTACTTGTTTTTTCTAGAAATTTTTTAATATTTATGAGTACAATAGAGGTTACATTTAGTAGAATGAGTTCAGTAATTTTTCAAGACTTTGAAAGATAATGATATTTTAAACGATATCTATTTTTTTATATAAAATAATAATTTGCCTTCATTAACTTTTGTGTCTTGCAGCTCCTAATGTACACTTTATGGTTTTCGTTAATTGTTTTATAGTCGCATCGCAACTTTGCATGGAACTTAAATCTCAAAATAAAGGCATAGTATTTTGCAGGTTGGTATAATTAAAATAAAATATTTGTACAACTATTAAGCTAAGCTGAACTAAATATCAACAATACTTTTTAATAGCCTATTTTGTTTAATATATACTAAATTCTGCTTTTACTTTTGCATTCAAGACACCTAAAATAGTCAGTTTTATTAAAACTGAACTATTTAGTTAAACAATATATTTTTCATCGGGTTAAAAACTAATAAAAAAAAAATTCAAAATCTAAATTTTATAGTTTGCTTCCCTGGTATAAAGAATTTATTTAAAGAAAAAAATAGTTAGTTAGATTATAAATTTGACTTAGAAAGAACTGTAATCTTACAAATACAAACAAAGTTGCCTAAAACATTTTATATATTTTTTTTTATAAAGTTTTTTATTGTAAAAAAAAAGTTTAAAGTGTTTTCAATAATTAGAAATATAAAATAAATTAAAAAAACAAGTAGTAAATGTTCTACATTAAAAAAAATAGTTGCGTTAAAGAGACACCATATTTAACCTACACAGCTTGTATAAAGCATCATAACATACATTATAGTTTAACAACAAAATAAAAACATTCAAATTCTATAGAACTGTAAACCAACTGTAATATAAATATTTTATTTTTTAATTTTAAATTTTAAGGCTTTATTTAAGGTATTTGCTACTATTTGTATACTTGAGTTGTTTGTTGCAGTATTTTTAATACTTAGATCAATAATATTTTATTTGAAATTAAACTATGTTAGTACCACATAATCACAACCATGTTGAGTCTAAGAAAAGTGTTTTGAAATAAATCAGTAAGATGTGTATTAGTCTCAAAGACTGTTGGTTTTATTTTTGGTTTTCATCATTAGAAGGTTAATATGTACCATATAGTAAATAAAACATCAAATAAAGAACACCTAATATTTAAAGTTTTTTGTATGTTAAGAAATTTTGACTGGTTATTTACTTAGGTATAAAAATAAAAAACTAATATTTACAGTCGTTACTTGATTCAAAATCTGTAGCATACTTTACAGTTGATCTTACAATTATTATTTTTCATTAATATTCATGCTAAAGTTCGAATTTGTTAATCATAAGTATGTTTATCTAAAGAAATTAAAAATTAACATAAACATAACAATTTGAATTATATTTCTAAAAAGCTACTTTATGATAGTATGAAAAGTTGCTCTGCAACTTTGAAATAAAAAAATGTTTATCGGAAACATGAAGTTTTTTTTTTGTACAACCAGTTGTTGGTAAAAGTTTTTACGTTTCTTTCAACCACTAAAACGGTTAAACTAAACTATTCATCAAAATTGAGGTACATGACTATTAAATGACAAGAAGAACTTACGTTATCAGTTCTATTAATAGAGTAATTGTTTTAGGTTTGTTGTAAACATGAATCTTGACAAAACTTAGTCTTTTTAAAAGAAGTTTTATACAGATAAAAATTTGTCAAGTTAATTCATTCAAGTATCAACTTTTGCGAAATTAGATAAATAATTCCCCTAGATAATTAAGTAAATGACCTTATTGAGATTGACCATGTAGAATAGTCTTAACTAACAGAAAATTTTGATTTTACCTCTGTATTTATTGGATCAGTTTCCATCTAATCAATTCCCACCCGAATAAATACTATCCAAATCAACGTACTAAAAAGTTTACACTTTAATTAAGTTTAGATTCAGCACTACCAAACACTATAGAACCAAGTCTAGATCAAGTATGTGACTAATTTTTAATGCTAGTACAAGCCGGTCTGCAATTCATTTATTCTTTTTTTTTTGTTATGCTCAAGAGTCAAGACGCTAGTTTAGGTCAAGAACTTATCTACTATCAAATTCTTTTATTGAAATTCAGAGAGTCAAGTTGAACGTATTGTACTAATAAATACCTGAGCAAAAATGTGGAAAGATTTTAACTTTCTTTGGATAATAAAAAAGATTTTCTTTTGCTAATCTATAATTATTAAAATTTTATTACAAAAATGTTTTAAGATGCAATTTAATCATTGTAACAGTAAATACTGATTTGATATTTTCTCTGTTTAAAACCTTTTTATACTAAAAAAAGGTGTACAACGAAAGAAGAACAGTAAAATTAACAAAACATCAAAGGGTGTTTTTAACTGAAACTCTACCAAAGCAAGAGTTCATATAAGAACACCTTTTGCTTTCTGCTTAACAAAAATTACAAAGTATAAATGAGTAAAAAGCAGCATTTTTTACGCTTTAAAAACTTATCAGCTACTAATAGGTTTGCCACGAGTCAGGCCAAGCCAATCTAAGTAATTTTTTTGAAAAAAAAAAGGAGAAAGTCAGGCTAAGTCTGTTTTTGGGTATCAAAATAACCAAAAGTTAGTTTTTTAGGTTAAATGACAAAATTTCAGAATTTGTCAGTTTTAATTTACAAAATTCCTTAGATTTCAAAGCCTTAAAATGGTATAGGATTAAGAGAAAATCCTTTTGAGTTAGACTTTCAAAATATTTCTTGAAGTTTACTTACAAAATCAATAAATTCCAAAACTTTTAAATGTTAAAATTAAATAAAAACATCCTTTATAAAGTCAGACTAAAATTGAAAAATTTTCCTAGAAACATGTTCAATTATTACCCTATTCGGACAATTAATGTTGATTGTAATCATTTTAGTATTGATGATTTGTGGCAAGCACACTTCCATAGTGAGACTTTGATTTATACACAAAAGTCAATTTTGCCAAATTTTAGAATTAGACTGTTTTTGTAAAAGTAAGTTATTAAGTACTTTGCAATTAAGAACTTACTTTAGTATTTTATGTAACAAGTTTGTGTGTTATGTACTGGCTATTTTTTATAGTATACATCATGATATAATTAAAAAAAAGTTTTAACGAAGCTTATTACAAATGTTAAAATTTTAAAACCAATTTTAATTTTGCAGAGTTAATTATGATTTACTTTGAGTGTTTTAAATAAAAATTTGTAGCCAGTTGTTTACTTCACAGTGTATGATACTTGAGATTATTTGAAAAGTTGTATGCAGTGAGAAAAAAGTAGTCTTAGTTCAGTGCAAAATCTTTTATAGTTAAGCTTATATTATTTATTAATACATTCCAATAACTTATTATTACAGTTATCTTTTGCTGAAGTTCGCTTTCTGCACACAGCAGCTATTCAATAGAAAGTTTTTAGCTAAGTATTACTAGTCTAAAAAAAGGAAACCTGACATTTTTTTATTTTGGTTAAAAAATGCATGCTTGTCAAAGTATGTGTACTAAGAATGCGTATTCAACTAAAAGTGCGTACAAAAAACGCGTACCTAAGAGAGGTAAAAGTCCTGCTAAATCGGTCAAAATCTTCAAGAGTCAGGCTAAACATACAAAATCTTGCGTGGCAACCCTGTACAAAGTAATGTTTGTGTGTTTAAATCACTTTACACCTTGTTTTAGCTGAACCTAACAAACTTGTTGAAGTAGTCGTTTTTCAGTAGGCATTCAAAACGAAACATGTACTTTTTGATCTAACTTATGAAAAAGAGAGATGTGAAAACACCAACATACTTTGTGGAAAATTAAGCAGTTGTCTTACCAGCATATAACTACTAGCCATTTTGAATACAACATATATAGTTTAAACAAAGTTTTAAACTAATTTTACCAAAGTCATTTAAATAAAGTAGTAAAGATTTTTTCAATTGAAGTCAACAAAATATATTTTTTTCACTTTATTTTATTCTGCATTTCTTTTAAATTTATTACTATACATTTAGGTACATCCTTTTGCACAACAGGTCTCAACAAAACTAATTTCGGAGACAAAGTTAATATTAAACTTATTTATTTACACAAAGGCTACGACGCTTCACTACTAAAGGATCTTCAGACAATATTAATAATTGCCTGAAGATCCCTTAGGAGTGAAACGTCGTTGCCTTTGTGTAAATAAATAAATTTAATATTGTTATAAATTTAAACAAGTTAAAAAAAAAATGTTATAAGGATTTAGAACTTAAGTGTTGTAAAATCTTATGATTAAAAAAAGCTATTCATAGCGCAAAAGATTTTAATACTTTTATATATTGTTACGTTTATTAGGTAATTTTTAATAATAAAAAATATAATTGGTACATAAGATTGTGATCCTTATCACTAATTGTTAGCAATGAAGTAAATTTAATTAAAACAATCAAATTTTGAATGAATAAGTTATTATTTTTATAATGAGTAAAACCGAGAAGGGTTTGTTATTTATTTTAGTTTGTTTGAAAATATATTAGTTTCTAGCTAGGAAACCACGTTGACCTCTCCTAGTTAACGTCCTTGGACAAACAAATCATTTGATCAATTTTGTACCACTTATATACAAGGTTAAAATAAAAACTTTGTTAGATACAAAACAAAGTTTTTTTTTAATTCCTATAATTTATTGAAACACGAGCAAAAATATAAAAAACAAACAGAGCCGAAACAAGTTGTAAGATCACAAGAGCAAACGTGTTCAACATATTGTAATATAAAATGTTTTGTAATGCTGAACGCTTGAACACAAGCTGTGGCATAACACTCGCTTAAAATCTTAAACGCCTGAAAAAAAGTCCTGAAATTCTACAAAAATCGTCACTGTTTATTCGCTTCACTGATCTCTTCTGCAGGCGTGTTTTCTACAATGTATAAAAACACATCCGAAGTTGACATAAGTGGCTGAAATTGTGAAAATTTTGCGAGTACCAAGATAATATAAACAAAATAAAAGGAATTCCGGCAGCTGAAAGCATTTTGTCTGAAAATTTCGAATATTTCTGTCGTTTTATTGACTAAGCTCCTATCATCAAAACAGCAATTGACAAAAAAGAGCAGAAACCCCTAAAAATACCAAAAAAAGACAGGACAAAAATAAAGACCGTGAATCGTGGCAATTTTGAGTGGAGTGTCCGATTGTCTGAAACGGGTTTTCGTTGCCTTTGCTCACATCAACCCAATGCTTAAGAAAGTTGGATGCAGGGTAAAAGTCTTGTTCCAACTCAGATTTCGGGATCAGGATCTTCACGTTGATTTTATTTGGCGAGACGCACACCGTACGGGGATCCACCCAAGCCAGCCCGTAGATCTCGTCCTCTCTGGTGTGGTTGATGTTTTTCACTCGGTTCCTCTGAAAGTTTTCCAGGATGTAAAACCTGAAATTTCTGGTTTTACCGTCATCGTATGCATGAGTGTACTCTACATACTTTTTCGCTTTTCGCTTCTCGTCGTCAGTCAAGCTGACGCCCGTTTCTTCGTTGGTCTCTCTGGAAGCAGTCACCTCGAGATCTTCGTCATCAGCGTAATCTTCTTTGCCCATCGGGAAGTTCAACACTTTTTTACCTTGGTACTTTTCCACGACGCACAGAAACTCTCCAAACTCATTAACGAGTATCAACGCGGAAACTGGCAAGCACTTTCTATAATCTTTGAGGCGCTTGCGGAACTTGTAAAATGAGTTGTTTTTTACTGATGAAAAGCTTTGCCTGTGGAATGCATAACAGTATTTGTACACTTTGTTAAAAACCTGCCCATCGTTTGTTAAAGCATTATTTTTCATGTAATCATTTGTAATGATTTTCAACTTGTCGAGGATCTTCAGCAAAGGGAGCGGCGACGATTCACGCTGGTCGTTGAAGTAGTCGTCAATTTCATCGCACAGGTCATCGTTCAGCACGCTGAGATAATCCAGTCTGTCAGAGATGTCAGTGCGATGCGCGTTGACTTCCAAAACCTCTACGCTGTCTATGTCGACTTCCACGTCTTCTGAGTCTGACATATCTTAATACTTTAAAAGTCCTGATAAATAAAAACATATACTATCTTCCTGAATGAATATTTTGTTTCTTTATCAACTATTTTAGAAGTTACAATTAAAAACAAATTTACCCACACTTAGTAAAATTTTAGAAAATAACAATGTTCAGAACACTTTTATTTACAAAAAAGTTAACTATATTTTTTCAATGTTTATCATTAGTAATTTATATTAATTAATAACTTATTTTTAAAGTGCCTATTCTTTTTATGTTGAAAATTTCAATAATTTTATAACTAGTTTGTACTAAAATTTTAAAATTAAAAACACTTAAATTTATTTTTAGCCACAATAATATCTCTAATTTATATGAATTTATCAAAAAAAAACTTGAGATATTAAACTATTCTTATTACAAATATTCGAACATAATTGAAAAGTGTTTATACAATCAGATATATAAGACACATAAGTTCAATAAAGTCAAATACATTTAGAGCAATTATCATCAGTAGAGTACAAAGCTAACAAGAGATAAGAGTTTTTAAACTTATATAGTAACCAAGTAATCATAAAGTTATCAAAAGATTAATAAAAGATAAAAGCAATTAGAACAATTAAAATCATTTAAATTTACTTGAACAAAAAATCGGCGAAAGTCTGCAGAGCAGAAGCCTGGACTCTCGTATGCCGTAAGACAAGTTCAAGTTTACAAAATAGTTGATCATACCAATTCGATCATCAGACCACAAGCTTAGGTAGACTGAGACCAGTCTCATGTCGGTGACAGTCTTTTGGTCTCAGTCTACTACTGAAGCATATGGTCTGATGATCGAATTGGTATGATCAATCCTTTTGTAAACTTGAACTTGTCTCACTGCATACGAGAGTCCAGGCTTTTGCTCTGCAGACTTCCGCCGATGTTTTTCATGAATGTATTTAATACGAGTGTACCAGATGTCTTGTCTAGTGGAAAATTTGTTGAACGTTGCACAACAAAAGACAATACTGACGCCGCTGATCAATACCAGCAAACGGTTGCTTCATAGTAAAACATGATAAACCGTATGTAGATTGAAGACTGCAGGTTTTTTGGTTGTGACTGACTGATGAGTCCTAATAAGGACGAAATCGATCTCAGTCTACTGAAACTTGTGCTCTAATGATCGAATTGGTATGGTCAACTTTTAAGTTTACTTGCATTATAATTAATCTACAGTAAAACTATACATCAATATAATGAAAATAAACTTATAAAATATTACAAACATAGAGAAACAGTACGGTCAAAATATTTTTGCTTCCTTTAAAACAGGTTCCCAAAATAAAATACATATAGCTTTTAGTTTAATCAAATCGAAAAAAAAAACTTTATTTAGATTTTAAGTGTTTGCACATGTTGAATTATTAACCAAGTGTTCTGCATTGGATGAGCATTTAGATGCATTTAAAACCTTGACTGGTGTATCATTCTTCTTTTCTGAAAAGCACAATTCTTTACATTCTTTGGGATATACTCTTTTATACTTTTCCTAAGATGTCTTGTTGTTAATCCATTATAACTTGCTTCACAACAGCAGCTGTATTGGTAAATTACCATACTCTTATTTAAGTTTGGTATTGGATATTTACAAATTGGTATTAATAGTGGTTTTGAAGTGCAGATGATTCTAAGGTTTGCTGCATAATAAATATTTCTTACCAACTGTCAAACTTTCCTTTCTAACACCTCTGAGCTTTTACTAATGAATGGGAGTTTTAAAGTAACAGCACATTTTTCAGGTTTTACTGTTTTTTATTTTATCAAACTTTTCAAATATAAGTGAGTTGTTTTGTTAACTAACTCTTGTGTGTACCCGTTTTTGTTTAACAGTAACTTGTTCTGTTTGATTTCACTTAGTAGCAACTCTTGGGAATATATTTTGTATGCACTATGACACAAGGTTCTGATTATATTCACTTTTCTCTTTTTTTTTTATTTTTGTTATATTGATGTATAGTTTTACTGTATATTAATTATAGCGCAAGTAAATTTAAATGATTTAAATTGTTTCTAACTGCTTTTGTATTTTATTAACATATTGATTAATTTATGATTACTTGGTTACTAAATAAGTTTGTAAAACGTTATTTTTTGTTGGAACGGGTCTAAATTGCACGATGACAAAATTGTAAGAGGTTAAAATTGCACGAAGGGAGACTAAATTGCACAAAGCTAAATTTGCACGAAGATGATTTTGCACCAAGGGTCTATTTTTCACGAGTCACATTTTGCACGAGAATAAAAAAGTACAGAAAAAAAAATCAAAAAATGAAAAAAAAAATTGATAAAAACTAAGAAAAAAGTTAATGACCAAAGTAAGGTAAGGTTTAGGGGTAACAGTGACATTAAAACTAAAAAAAGAACTAATCAAAATAAAAAAAAAAGCTATTGACTGAGGGTAAGGGATAGGGATAACAGTGATAGTAAAAAAAAAAAACTAAAAAAAAAACAAATTAACCCATACAAAATTGTCTCCGATCAAAGTTGTCTACTCGTGCTAAAGTGTCTTTGTGCTAAATTATCTTCGTGCAATTTTATCCCCTCTTGCAAAAGTTTATTCGTGCAATTTTGTGCACTCGTGCAGTTTTGTACGCTTCTGCAACTTAGACAGCTACCCCTCTTGTTAGCTCTACTGATGAGAATTGCTTGAAGTATATTTTATTTTATTAAATTTGTGAGTCTTGTATATCTTATTCTTATATTACTTGAGTTTTTTTTGAGAAAGACTTAAATTAAAAGAAAAAGATAAATCTGCATAGTTATTGATTAAAATACAAGTTTTCTAGAGTATTCTTATTTTTCTTAACTTTTGTAGTTTTGTTTGATTCGCCTTATTTGTCTGAGTAAAATGCGACACTGAAAGAATAGTAATTATAAAAATAATCTATCTTGAATTGCAACAAATCTTTAGAATTATTGGGTTCAATAGGTTAATTAAGTTAATTAAATGTAAATTTGACGTTTAATACTGCCAGCTTAATTTTCGAAAAATATGTAGACTTACTTTTTCAACTTTTAAAACTGCTCAAAAATATTTCAGCTATATTTAAATCAACTAGATCCCAACTGGTACCTATCAACAAAAAACAAAACTACAAATAAAAAGCAACAAGTTTAAAAAAATAGATATTAAGTCTTGATTTAAACATTTAGTCTTAGTAAAAGATTTTGACATGTCAATAATTTATCAGAAATAAAAATGCAGTGTACTTAATAACATAGAAAAATATCAAGAATTATCTTCTCTTATTTTTGATAATTTTTGAATATAATTAATAAGATAGATCTAATTGTATGTATTTCAAATGTGCTTAAGTTGAACTTATTCTATGATGTGTCTCAATAGATATAGTTTTCTGGTTAAATAGCAAACCTGATTGAATAGTCATTTTAAATGTTGACTAAACAATCTTTTTGAAAAAGGTAAAAGTAGGTAAATTACTTTTCAAAAGATAGTTAATCAAGAAAAGATACAGATAAATTAAAACCAACATTTACATTTAATAAAAAACAAGAAAACTAAAAAAAATAATATAAATGTTGAAACAGAGTACTTTTAAGCTGAATTTGAAACTTTAATTTTATTGCTTAGTAAACAATTGAGGAAATGTATTTTTTTATGACTATTTAGTTATATATATCATTTGTTTAAGACAGAGAACTAACATACTTCTATTTTATTACAGTAACCTCTCGCTTATTTACGCACATTGTGTCCACAGAAAAAGTGCGTAAAGATATGAGAGATCGTAAAGATACGAGATGTATCAAATATACTTAATATAATGGCTGTTTTTTGATATTACTTCTAGTTAAAAGCAGACTGAGGACTTTTCCACTTTTAACAATTTGTTAAGTTTACTTATGATTATAAAAACAAAAGATAAAACTATACATATACTAAAAAAAAAGAACTTAAATTTACATAAAATAATAAAACTTATAGAAAAATTTTACTAACTTTAATAATAAGTAGATTTTATCTTTATCTTTATTTGTATGTGACTTATTTGTAACTTAACATTTATATACTATTCTACCTAGCAAATTCAATTTGTAATTAAGCATTTGTTTACAAATAAGAAATGGTCAATGTCAATTTTAAAACTTGTTTCTATAGCCTTTTACAAAATTATGCATTTAGTGCTGTAATGGATTTCTTCTTTTGAACAAAGATAAGTATAATATAAGAAAAATGTTTAATAAAAATTGTTTATGTTACTACAACTTTTTTAATTTTACCTTTGCCAACATAAGAATAAAATTGTCTTGCATTGTATTAAAGATATATTGTGTTACAGAAGAACTTAAACTAAAAAAATGTCAAATGAAAATTAGAGATATGTTTACTAAAAAAAAACAATTGAGATTTATGTTAAGTCTAAATTCTATATTTATTAAGTATCACTGCTACTTTTTGCTAGGAAGTTTAATTAGATTTCTTTTTTAGATGTTTATTCATATATAGGGCAAGTGTGCTGTATTATTTCTTTGTGTTTTAAACTCTCATTATTTCTTTCTACTTTTATTATTTAACACGGTCATATTTCTTTTAGAATTTTAATTTGATCTCTTACTGTTAACAAAATTTATTATATACTGAGGTATAACTAAATGTTTATCAATTAGTCAAGGAAAAAGTCTAAAGTTATAGAGAGGTGACTCAACATTTAAAAACTTATTTAAATAACAAAATATACAATAAACCTAATTTGTGCAATATTAAAGAAAATTTAAATTTCTTCTTTTTGAACTTTTTACAATTCTCAAATGCGTAACTAAACGAGAGTGCGTAACGTCACGAGTGCGTAAAGATGCGAGAGGTTACTGTACTTTGTAAAATGCTACTATTGAGGTTTGGAACACAAACAATTCAGTTGGCTAACATATTTTTTGATAGGCTTGGACAAAGAGTTAAAATAGTATAGACAATGACATATAATTTAAGTTTTAGTTAAGTTGGGTGAAAACAATATTTTCTACCTAACTCATATAAATCTTAATGAATCAAACAAATAAAACTTTTACAAAAGCATCAGCAAATTGAAAGAAAAATATTTAATCTTATTGTTCATATCATAGAACTATACAGGGTTGTCACTTTTTTTTTCAAATTTTTTTCCAGGTTTCCAAATTTCTTCCAAAATAATACGAAAACATTGACAAGATACGGTAAAGCTAACTAAAATATGTATTTTAATAGAAAAAGATTTTGATGATGACAAATTTTTTTGTTACATGATAGATTTTTTGAGTCAAATCGAAATTTTACTACTAAAAATGTGAAAACTCTAGGTTTTTTTAGTGATTTTTGTTCGAAATTCCAGGTTTTTAAAGTTTTTTTTTTGCCTAAATTGTCAAATTCCAAGTTTTTCTAGGTTTCCAGGTAAAGTTGCAACCCTGACTATAGAAATAAAATTTAAACTTAAATAAAAATATATTTAACACATTTTTCAATACAAACAATAAAACTAGTACTAATAAACTTCTAAAAAAATCTAGCATAATTTTTAATTTTGCAAGAAACTTTTCCTTAAATAAAACTTTCTTTTTCAAAAAACTAATCAGAGTATTAAACTTTAGTGAACTATTAAGTTTCCAAAAAAATTCATCAAAAGTTTTGTTTTGAAGAAAAAACACACAATTATACGTGCATTGCATTTAAGATATAACAAAAGTTTATTCAACAATCAGACTTTTTTACTTCAGAAATTATGTTATCTAATCTTCTTAAAACCATTAAAAAGGGAAGCAGGTCAGAATATCGCTTTTGCGCAGTGGTTTTTCCAAAAAGTAAGACTTGTGCCTGCTGCGTTTTGCATAATGTTTTATTTTATCTATACATTACTTTGAGGTAATATGTTCAAAAGCCTGCGTTAAAAACTTAATTAAAACTTCAAAATAAAATTAAAGTAAAACATTTTTAAGCAAAAAATAAAACTATGAAAAATTCGCTTTTATTTCTTCGTAATTCTTATAAAATGGTAATTCTTTCAATAATAAAACAACTTCTATCCGAAAACAAAAAAAGGCTGGCTAAACCAGGTCCGATTTTAAACGAAACGTAATTCCCCTAGTATTTGCTGGGTCAGCATTGTTAGATTTTTTTTTTAAATTTATACCTTTAACTCTAACCCTCCTTACTCAAATTATTCAATTTTTTTAAATTTATACCATTAACCCTAACTTACCTTACGCAAACATTCAAATAGCTGTTTAAAAAACAAAATTTTGATAATTTTTTTATGCTGATTCAGCAAATATTGGAAAAACACCTATTATTTCAGTAGGACTCGGCTAAACCTTTATTGCTAGTTACAAATCAATCTACGTTAAGTGGGTAGCTGTCAACTTTGCACGAGCGCACACAATTGCACGAAGGCACAAAATTCCACGAAAGCACAAAACTGCACGAAAATACTTTTGCACGAAGAAAATTTTGCACGAAAAGTCACTTTTGCACAAGCAGACAATTTTGCCCGGAGACATTAATGCACGGGTTGAGTTTTTTTTAATTTTTGTTTTATTCTTTTTTATTTTATTCTTTTCGTTTTTTTTTACTATCACCTTTACCCTTAACCTTTACCCTCAGTCAGTAACTTTTTTTGCTTTTTGTTTTTTTGTTAATTTATCTTTTAGCTTTTTTTCTTGTTTTTTTATGTATTAATTTTTTGTTCTTTTTTACTCTCGTGTAATTATCTTTTATCTAGTATCTTTGTGCAATTTTATGCTCTCGTGTAATTTTGTATTCGTGCAATTTAGTCCCCTCGTGCAATTTAGTAACCTCGTGCAA
Source organism: Thalia democratica (assembly GCF_965202585.1). NCBI lineage: Eukaryota > Metazoa > Chordata > Thaliacea > Salpida > Salpidae > Thalia > Thalia democratica. Next base: position 89,949,520 of record NC_139165.1, read on the forward strand.
TTTTGTCTTTGTGCAATTTAGACTCGTTCCCAATTAAGGTATATTGAACTTTAGTTGAAACAAATTCTATTTATAAATAAATTTTGACAATACCAGTTTGATGGTAAAAGTGTAAGTGTAACTAAAGTTAAAATAGAAGTAATTGTTAATTAGTTTGCGGATTTTTGAATAAGTGCCAGCCTGCGTCACACCAGTTCTACAAACGATTAAATAAAAAGCCCTGACTTTTGATGTATTTCGTTTATGTAATTTTTAAAAGTTAGTTTTCATTAAAAAAGTTGCTAGAACATTAGGCACTTAGTCAATATTTTATTAGAAAGCAATTAATGTTTATTAACTAAACAAATTAAATGAAAACATTCCACGGTATTTCGTACAACTTAAGCTTAGAGTTTAGTTATTTTCGCTTATGTCCGTTATTTTTCTTTATAAAGTTATGAAAAAATATATGTAATTGTTTTATAAAATTTAGTATTATTCCTAACATCACCAGCCTAGTTAATATGTTAAAGCATGTAGGTAGATCGTTTGCTATTTGAATTAAACTAATTTGCAATTTAAATAAACTTAAAAGTTGTTATCACTTATAAAAGCTCTTTAACCTCAATCTATCAAGTTCCAAGTTATAGTGGTAATTTCTATTATCAATTTTAAGCCGTATACTTAGCATACAAAGTATGTTTTCCTGTTTATTGCAGCATGCAAAAGATTTTTTAGTAAATACAGTGCTTTACTTGTAAAAGACTGCAGAGTCTTGTCTTATACTTTCTTTTTTACTTAGTTATAATATACTGAGTTTAACTTTATGCTAAAGACCGCATGAAAATAGTTTTACTGGATGAGTTTAAAAACACTGTTAGAAGACTTTAACTAAGAAAGATAGTTAGTAGTTTCTTAACTTACGATAGAACTGTTCGTCATTAAAAAATGTATGTAAATTTCAATTACTTAATTTTCTACAAATGAGTACTTTCATTTTCTTATTTAGCTAAATTATTTTATAATAGTGCGCAGTAATTTTTAAAGTAAGTTTCAATTAATTAAATTAGTTATAGATTAACTTTTAGACTAAAAACATGTATTGCCATTATATCTAAACACACTTATGTTGTGTGACATCGAATTCAAAACGTTTATGTGTACGACAACATGAAAAACATGTGTTTTATATGTAACTTATGTAGTTGCGCTGTATTTCTACCAAAAAACACCAACGTTAATATACCCAAAACAAGGAGAAAGAAAAAAATATTTTTTAAAGTTAAGTTAATCATCTAGCAACTTTTTGTTGTTAAATTAATCAACTAGTAAGTAGAAACACTAGCAATTTAAATGAAAGGAAGTAAAAAATTATAAATTTACATATTGAAGCGTTTTAAATTTTTATGCAATGTTTATGATCATTCTAATAAAGTTTAACAAAATTTAAGTTCGAATAAGCATTTAAGAACATTTTTGTTAGCAGTTTTAGGTTTATGAAATATATTGTTTTGTCTTGAAACATAATTTTTAAACATTTTATTACACATCAATCTTAATAACTATTATTATTTTTAAAGTATAAAGATTGCAAAAATGAAATTTTTATAAAACAAAAGAATAACTGCTTTATCATAATTTAATACAAAATCTTATAAACTTACTTGGTGTTTAGTTTGTGTTGGTATGTCAAGACTTTATCCAAGAAAGAAAACTGCTTAATTAACTACATTATCTTGTTAAAAAATTATATTTTGTATATATTTAGAAACAAAATAATAAAATCTTATTACGTTCAAAGCATATACACTATTTGTATAACTGAAAGTGATAAAAAAAGGTTTTTATAAATCTTTATGTGATTTATTCTGATTTAAAATATTTTAGCGAAGCCGTTTTTATATAAAAAACACTTTTATTCTGAATAAATTAACTTAAATAAGAAAACATTAAAAAGCAAAATCTTTCAAGTTTGTTGAACCTTAAAGAATATTGTTATGCTTGTAAAATATTAGTTGTTTAGTAAATGTATTTTCCAAAATTTAAATTTTGCTTTTTAAATACTTCAAAAGAAAACTGAGTATACAAAGAGAATAGTTAATATATTTTTATAACTAATTGGTTTTTATAATAATCTAAGTACATAATTATTTAAATAATGTATTAGTTGAAGGATGACATTGTAATGCAAGCTTTCTAATATTTCTCCCCTAGAATGCTTTTCGTTAAAGAAAGTTATATGAGCTTGCTTTCCGCTTATGAAGTTTTTAATTTTATCAGTATTTTATATAATTTATTTTTTAAATAGTACCTTGGTAATCACATTAAGTAAATAAGCAAACTTATTTACAATAAAAAAAAACAGAACATTTTGGTTTGTATTTATTAAATATGCGATAATTTTTCTAGCAAAAACATAAATTTCTAATTGCATAAGTGCAGCAAAGGAATTTATACACGCTTCATAAATTATTCGATGTTTTTCAAACAGAGTATTAAAAGGTTGGTTTAGTTAATACTTGAAGCGATAGAAAAAGTAATGAAAATATGAAAGTCTTAAAAAAGTTATCATAGCTTAGTTTGGTTAAGTGTATTTATTAATTATCTAGCCCAAACTGCAATTGAATGAAGTAATAACGAAAGTTAAGAATTGTAAAATTTATTAACTAATAAAATAATTTATTTAGATTTTATATAACTACTTTGAGGTGAAAGCATTTTCTAAAAACATTAGATATAAAACATCTGGATAATCTATAAAAACTGTTTTTTATTTTGTAAGTAACAATGTCAAAGATTATTAATTTATAAATTTATTGAAATAGTTCTTATAAATAATTCTACTTTAAGAATTGAGGTTATTGACAAATTTATAAGTTTATTTGGTAGAATTTATAAGGATTTCGACTATTTTTAGCTTTTAAAATTGTTTGTTTTTCTAATCTAATTTTTGTAAATGTCTTATTTTTAGGAAAATGTGGTAAATATTGCATTTTAAAAGTAGTTTCTCATTATTTTTTGTGTAGTTTATTAATTTATATGTTGTTTAAGCAATAGTTGTTTAATAAAAATATGAAATTTTTGATAATTAATACCATATCAATTAGTATTCCAGTTTTTGTTGTTCAGAACCTGTTAAAAATTTTTTCTATTTAAATTTATAACGTCTTTTTTATGTATGGTAAAATTAAACAAAATAGTTTATTTCAAGTATGCAAACTTTTAAGATTACACAGTTTCTGACACACTTGCATTTATTTAAATGAGAACAATACATTTATCATAATTAAGAACTGTATATCACTTGAACTGTATTGCAAATAAGCTTGGGAAGCTGATAAGTATAAAACGGCAAAACAAAAGTTAAACGTCACAACTACTTTATTTTCTTTGTTAAAAAACAACATGATTTTTGTGGTGATTAAAAGCGAGCCGTTGGTTGTAACAAAAAACTTTTGATTTGTTCAAACTTTAAACTTAATCAAGCTAAAAATATTGAAAGCCTAGTTTAAACGCGCAAATTTCTTTTTCATTTCGAAATTTCTATATGTCTTAAGTTACCAGAATTTACTTTTAGTTTAAATTCTGCATTTGTTTGTAAAAAATTCATTAAGAATTTAAACGGTTTAAAAACAGAACATTTCAAATTTTAATTAAAAACACTTCGTTACTTAAACATTTGGCTGAAAATGTAACACTCGAAATTGTCAGCCAAACAAAGTTATCTACTATGAGTTTGTTACAAACAAAACTTTCTTATTATTCTAACGTTGATCAGAACAGAAGTAAGCATAGCTTTGTTGACAACTTGAGCAAAGTTCAAAGGTTTAAGGTGTGACTTATCAGAATAAGTTGCAAACCTTCTGAATTTAAAGTTAAGCCTATAAATGTTTAAAGCTTAATTTTCAAAACAACTTGTTTAAGTATTAAATTAATAGGTTGGTATGATTAAAAAAGTCAAATTAACTTTGTGGTTTTGTACTCATTATTTTTGTACATTTACACTCTGTAGAAAAAAAAAACTGTTATAACAGCCTTTTAAATGATCATAATATTTAAAGAAAATGTTCAAATCATTAAACAGTTAAATCATCTATGGTTTTTCTTCTTTACTTATTTTCTTTTTCAACTGTATACAATTAAAATTTTTGCGTAAGCTTTTAATAAATTTTAGAAAAATTCTCAGTTATTTAGATTCTTTTTATTGTTTTCGATGATGACAAAACATTTTTAGATACTTTTATACTGTAAAAAGAAAATTATATTTTAACAGTCTTTTTATGCTAACTCGTGAAACTGTTCATAAAATATACAAGGTTTTAATTACTGTTTTTAGTTTATATTTACTCTTACGGAATAAAAAATACGCAAAAAAGGTTAATATTTGTATACACTTCTTTTAAATACAATGTTTATTAATTGTCAGCTCGTTGATTATAAGAAACTTTAAACTTTGTACAACAGCTAACTAGTGTGTAAAGTAAAATGCAAATATCTCCCCTCTTTTTTTGTATACTTGAAATAATTATTTCAACTTATTTCATGTAGTGCGCTTATCACTTTAAACATGTTTTTGTAGCTTTAAATTTCTGTATGGTACACTACATTAGATAATATGTTGTTTTATCACAATTTTATCAGTGGGAAGTATTTTTTTACCACTTTTTTTACAACTAAAAAAATTAATATTTAAAAAATGATGAAAGTAACATTTAGTATTTTTCTATCTTCTAGAATTATAAATTGCATTAAGGTATTAAACAAGAAATATTCAAAACTAAAAACAACTTATAGAATTAGTTTTATTTACAAAGAAAACTATATTCAATTTCTTTATAAGACTATTAGTTTATTTCCATGTTAAAAGTTTTTGTATTTTTAGTTTGTTACAACTTAAATTGTTACTATTTTTTGGAGTTTTGTGTTTTAAATTTAAATTATTACCATTGTCTAATTTGTATTCTGCATAAAAAGTTTTATTTTACTTAGTAATTTTGATCAAGTACTATTACAGGTATAGTTTAAAAAGTAACTTGAATAAAATATAAACATGCTAAAAATTAAATCCTAAAACTAATTTTTGCATACAAAGGCGCATTAATTTATTCTTATTATTTTTAGTTTTTACTTGAACTTGTAGAGTAAGAAAGTAGCAAAAAAAAAAAAATTACAACGGTGTAGGACATCAAAATTTTAAAAGTTTTGATTTTATAGCTGTAAAGTTACATCAATTGGAAATAATATTTTAAATATGTACCTTAAAAAGTTTCAATTTTTGTAGATTTAAAGCTGTTTTTGATTAATTAAAAAATTAAAGCATTCTTAATGATGCAAATTTCTTTTACAATAATTTTAAAAATTGCTTAGCCTTGAACTTAAAAATAAAATTTAGTCGTTTACATCGTGATTTAAGATAGTTTATTTAGTGTTTTTATTAGAAAAGTTTTGTGTTATTAGAAAAAAGACAACAATGAAAAACTTTCAAGTCTGTGAAAAAGCCAATCTGCATGTAAAGTAAACAACAACGCGAAAATTTTCCCTTTTTCTCTATGTGCGTTGAAAAGTTCTTCAAACTTTACGTTTACCATGTGCTTGCAATTTAATTATTTTATAAGGCAGAAAAAATTAGATAATATATTGATTCTTTCTTTTTTTTGTTTGTGTGAAAAAATCTTTATTTCAATAGGTAAAATAGACTTAATAACTATAATAAACGTCTTTTAGAACTATGAAAGAAAGGAGTAGTTTTTAAATTTCAGTTTTATGAATTAGTTGTTCTAAAATGATGTTTTATTGGACCAAAATATTATCGAAAACCAAAATAAAAACAAAGAATTAGTTGTTGTTGTCCAGAAATAATTTTAATAAAATATTAAAATAAATACTGTTTTAAAAATTTATCCAAATTGTTTAACTTATCTAACTGCTTGAATATAACTTAAACTAATAAGGTTTTAAAGTTTATGACAGTTTATTTAAAATCATTTTTAAGTGCTGATAGAAAAGAAGCAAATAAACTAAGTTGCTAACTATTCGTTCGTTTTGAAATTTCAGAAGTCAAAGTTTCATGCTGTACAAAACATAAAACTTGATATCTTATACCACGTACAATAAATTAAACCTATAGTTAAAATATTTCTTTCTAAAGGCTAAAGGTTAAGGTTTGGGCTAAAATTCTTAGTAAAAAAAAAACAAGTTTCAACCCGTGCAAAAGTGTCTTCGTTTAAAACTACCATCGTGCAAAAGTGACTCTTTGTTCGTTTTTTGTGCATTTCTGATACCTACCCATTCTAGTTATAAATTTCAATTATACAAAACTATTTCTTACCTTAATCAAACTCTTAATATAAAATAGTGTTCACCTTTATTTCTACTGTCTGCATAGTTTGAAGAAAAAAACATACAACTCTAAGATTTTAAAGATTAATTTGCATACTGCTAGCCTTTGCACTGAAACTAACTTTACCAGAAATTGATTAAAAATGAGAAACTTTACATAATTTTCCCCTTTCATCTTTATTTATCAAAATCGACATGCGTTTGTATTCTAATATTTTTGATAAAGTAGGAACAATTAAAATGTATGTTTGTTTCTTTAGTTTGTGCCTAAGATAAGTTTTAATTTTAACTTAAATTTAGAACTTACTTTCAAATGTTGTGTTTTAAAAGTAATTTATGGTACTTTCTTATTATTTTGTTCTGTAAATTTGGTGAAAAAAGTTATCATTTAAGCCTTATTTTTCTATCAAATTTAAAATACAAAATTTTATACCTAAAAAAAGACATATATTGAAAAAAAAAACAGCATAATTAATATGAGTTTGTAGAATTTTTTTCACACAGAGTTGAAAACTAAATACGTGAAAGAACGATGTATAACTTAAGCAGTCTCGCTAGCACTTGTTATAAATTTTTAACTAACCTGGAATTAAGTTTTAGAAAGCTATTAATAATATTTTTGTCCAAGAAGTTTATGGTAAGTATATCTAAACTTTAATAATAAAATATTTTATATGTATTTCAATGCATTTCACATTTGAAAAAAGTTCCACTGGTCAAAGTTGTTGAAAACTTGACACCTTTTAATCTCTTTCTAAAACTAAAATAGTAATAAACTTAAGTTTTTTTTTTTGCTTAGCAGTGCTTTTCTCTTACAAAATTACTTCCTGCCTTATCTAATGTTTTTAGTCGTACCAATATTTCATATATGTTGATAAAAGTTTTAAATATCTCGCGAAAATAGTTTTAAATTTTGTAAGATCACTTAAAAAGTTCACTCAATTGACCTTTATCATATAAGTAAACCTATTTATAGTCTATAAAATTAATTATAACAGTTTGTTTTATATTTTTAAAACTTTAAGTAAGTTTTTTAGATAAAAAAACAATTTTTTAAAGGCATAAGTACTTCGAATTTTGACCGACATACTTGAACCGATAGAAAAAAAAAAGTCACAAAATAGTTATCAAAGCTCTACTGGGGTTATTTAAAATTAATAGTTACAATTGAAGGAAATACTAGTGAAGATTGTTAGGTTTTATAACTGGTATGAATATAGAGTTAATTCAGAGTTAATAAATTGTTAAAAGTTGAAAGTATTTTCCAAATACTTAAAGTATAAAATCAAAGCTAAATCTATAAAAAAAAACTTTAATATTTTATATCTTTAAAAAGTAAAGTTTATTGGTTTTTAAATTTATAGAAATGATTAGAAAAAATAACTTTATGAGTTTAAAGTACTAAATATATAAGTGTTTGTCTATTTAAAGGTGTAAGTTACTAAATATCTGTAGGTCGAGTGTGTAAAATATTTTTAAATTTTTTCTAACTTGCCTATAAAATAAACTGTTTTTTGTACTTTTTATGTATTCTAAAGAAATTTTAGTTTTAAGTATATAAACGTTCAAGATAACAAAAAAAATTGTTTGTTTGATAAACTTTTTTCAATAAAAGGTAACACCGTTAAAACAACAAAAACATTTTCATATCTTTTAATGTTTTTACAAGTAGTATAACTTAAATTGATTGAAAAAGAGCTTAAAAAGCTAGTAAATATAAAAAATCAAAATAAAAATTATCTGTATCTCTTATCACTTACCTTTATTCGTTTAAAAATTTATAGGATTTTAATATTAATTTAAAGCAGACCGTGATTTGTAAAAACATATACTGCAACTTATAAGAGTTAAGATATGATTCATTTTAGTTTGAGATTTCTAATTAAAATCGAATTAAAATCTAAAAACATTGTTTAAGTCTTAAAATGTTTTGTATTTCAAAAAGTATACATGTCTGTTGTAAATTATCAAATATAAGTATATTTCAATAAAAATTTTTTTTTTTTATTTACAATATTTCAGTTAAAATTTGTATTTCAGTATTAAAAATATTTAGAAGTCTTTTAAGCTGTATTAGGGCAAACACTTTTGGTTTTTGTAAAATATTAAGTATTGTAAATGTTAGGGTTATGATGTAATACCAGAATTTTTTGTTAACGAAAACTATCAACTATAAAATTTTTACAAAGAAAACTTTTTTTAATCATATTAACGTTGGTTAAAGCAAGTATAGAAATCGTAACTGACAACAATTTTTACAATTTAGGCGTAATACTGAGATTTAAGATGTGTCTTTTTAGAATAAAATAAAAATCTGTGTATAAAAAGTGTAACTGATAACATTTTTTAGCTATTTAGGTGTATACTAAGATTAAAGATATTTTTTTAGAATAAAATAAAAATTTCCTTTTAAAGAAAACACGTAAGAAACTTTGAAAATTTCTTGGAAGCAGTAGAAAAATTTAACAATTTTAAGCTTTAAACTTAATTTCAAAACTGTTAAACTAAGATCGTGTTTTAAAATACAAAATTGTGTAAAAATATGATAGCTTATTATTAATATAAGTAATTCAAGCTTATGAACTTCTATTAATTATCTCAATAAAGTTAAGCTTTTTACAAAAAAGAGTTTATATCTTAATTAAAAGTTCTAAATAAATATTGCTTAAATTCTTAACCGAGTTAAACAAAAAGAAATATTAAAAAAAGTTATAAAATAAAAGCATCTAAGATTTTGCTACAAATAAAAATTTTCATTTCAAAACTTTTTTTTTAGCTGTAAATTTATGCAGTTCTTTATCAAATGTTTAAAGTCTAAAATAAAATACATTTTAATTCTATAAGTTAAACTCTCGTGTACTTAAAAAAGTTACAAACTTAATTTTTTTTGTTTAGAGTTTTTTAACTGTGTGGCAGAGATAAACTAAACATTTTAAGACATACAGACAATATAAAATATAATTACTTAAATCAAATTCATTATTAGATTTATCTATATATAAAAAACATACTTAAGTATTAGCAATTTACTATGATAGGGTGCTCGTTTTAGACGTCTTTAAGCTAACTTGTGACACTTTTCATAAAAATATACACATTTTTATTTACTGTTTTTAGTTTCTAACTTTTCCTTTAGATTCGAATATGCAACCAAAAGTTGTATTAGTCTACACTACTTCAAAATATAATATTTACATATTGTCTACTTTTGACAGTATTTGAGACTGTCAATTATGTATATCAAACGTTAATCAACGTTTAAAATAAACGAAAACGCAAACATTTTCCCTCTTTTTCTCTAAGCACACATAAAAAATTCTTCTAACTCATTTTATAGAGTTCGCTTATCGCGTTCAAAAAAGGTTAGAAATTTAAAATTTTCTAGATAGCAGACTGAACTAGACAATATGTTGTTTTATGTCGAGTATTTTTTACATTTTTCTTTTTTGATAAGACTACAAAACTAGAAGTTTTTGCAGACTATGAATTATAAACAGTTAAAAATTTTTTTTTTTAACCAAAAAATAAATAAAAACTAGTTTAAAGAGTTAGTTGTTTTTGTCTAAAAATTAAGTTTAGCATAAAAATAGTTTTACATCGAAAATAAAGTATAAAGAGTTATAAATAACTTATAAAACAAAATATTTATCAAGCCTATTAAATCTTTAAGGATTTAAATTAATCTAAACTGATAAGGTCTTTTAAGTTTATGCGACTCGCTTTGAAAGTATTAACTTTAAAAAAAATTAAAAAGAAAAAAGTTAAAGTTGTGGAACAGAATAAACAAGAAAAAATAAGTTTGTCATTTAAAAAAACAAGTTTCAACCTGTGTTTTTTTTTGAATAACTCAATAAAGCCTTTCAGTTAAATTTTTAGTAGAACTAAGTTTTAAATAACACCAATAGTTTAATATTTGTTTACATTAAAAAAAGACTAGCAGTTAAGTTCTTATCATCACTTTAATTATAATTTCTAAGTATATTTAACAAGTTTTAAAATAATTGCACGTAAACAACTTTATTTAAAAAAGTAATAACACATTTAAGTAATGGAACATAGTTTTTAACAAGCTTAAAAAAAAAGTTTAAAAAATTACTTTATAACCTTTTTTTTTTAATACAATTCTAAGTAAAATTTAAAGTTATAAAATTTTGTAATAAAAAAACTTTATATAATACCAGCTATTTAAACTTTCAAAGTAAAACAATACGTATCAAACTGAAATAAAGGTTTTAATTGTTTAGAAAGATTTAGTTACTCATTAAGAATTGAATTAAAGTAGTTTTTATTGTAAACCGTGAACATTCATTTATTATTAAACTTATAATCTTATTTATTTAATCTTAACGTAAACAAAAAATTAAAAATAGTTAAATAACAAAATACAAACATAACAATAACTTTTTATTATTTTTTCATCAAGAAATTAGTTAGTTAGGTCTAAAAATAGTTTTAAAAACATAAAATTTTCACAAAATTATATTTGAAAATGTTGTGTATCTATGTTTTAAAATTAAAAAGTTTTTTAAGAATAACAACTAAAATCATTGCACTTTACAGTTTCTTGTAAAAGTAATGCAAATAAATTTACTTTTAAATATTTTAATCACATGTATTTTAAGACTATGCTATCCAAATAGTTTCGAAATTCAGCTTTTTCAACTGTATTTATTTTAAATTCTTAAACTTATACTGTCATAAAAAACTAACAATTATAAAACAATACTGTTATATTGAAGTGTTTGACACCTATATCAGTATAATTTGAAAATGAATGCAACATTTGTAAAAGAATTTCCTAAGTTAGACGAAAAACTAAAACCACACAGAGACTTTTAATCTCAGTTAAACTACAAAACTAAAATAAAGCACTTGGAATAGATAACCACGGTCAAGAGAATAATAATCTTGTGAAGAATCAATTTTATTTCTTTGCATCACTTCATAAGCCAACCTTCCAATCTAAAGTTTAGTATCGTATAAAAAATTCATTTTCATTATTAAATTTATCTATATATTGAAACATACTTAAGTATTAGTAATTTACTTTGATAGGGTGCTAATTTTACCACAGTAAAGACAAAGAGCTATATATATAAATAGAATGTCATTGTTTTATTTATTCAGAAAAAAATCGAAATTTAATTAACCAAATCAGTTGGTGTTTTTAAAAAAAAAGTTTGCACATAAAACAAATAACTTAATTAAATAAGTTTTAATTAGTTGTATAAACTTGATACATTAATGGTGGTTGATACTTTCATAATAGTCCTTTGGTGTTGTCGTTTAACTTGTATTTTTCAACAAGCTTTTATGAAATTGTTTACTTTAAGATTATAAATTACATTAAGTACTATAATAAATAATGTAAAAGGTCATTAAATCTATAAATATTTTTAATAGTAAATTAAGTACTAATGAACAGTTTTTTTAATCTCAGTTTTACAGAATTTTTGAGAATATAATCATACATTATTGAAAAATTTTTATCGTTAATCGTTATTTAGCAAAAACGTTTTTATTCAAACCATCATTTTTTGATAAATAGTTTTAGTTTTTTTTTAAATGTAATTAACCAAGTTAAATTAAGCTTCGAGCTGAGATAATATCACAACGACTTAAAGGCATGAGCGCACAAGTAAACAATGTTGAAATGTTCGGTGTTTGTTTAAACAGTATTTTATTGTTCAAGTTTACGTAGTTTCGAAGCTATCACGACAAGATAATGATAACAATCAAAATAGAAGCGAAAATTTATAATACAACCAACATTTAAAGTTAGTAACAGTACTTAATAAACATACTAGTGAAAAACTAAGTGTTAAATAACTAAGATTAGATGAAACTAAGTATTTATATATGTACTGAATTTTTGTTATGCACAATATTACGTCATAATGAAAAAAAATTATAAAAAATAAAAGCTGTGCTATCAGCTAGTTTCAAAATATAAGCTACCACAACAGAAATAGTGATAACAACTAAAATAGAAGTGAATTATTTTGATAAAACATAACATCTACAAACTAACATTGGATGAAAACGTGCACACGACGTAATCGCATCTGGACAGCATCTCGATGTCTCTTATCACTCCCGACAAGCTCGACTTCGTGTACCTGCTGCTCGTTTTCGCTGACTCAGCAGTATTCTCATCTCCTACGAACTCGTAATCGGGGTATCTGTAAAAAAGATTGTACAATAAGATGTACAAGTCGCGCAATTTCAATAAAACTAGATGTGTTCCGAGCAACTCTTATCAGTAGAGTACAAAGCTAACGAAAGATAAGATTTTATAATCTTATATAGTGACCAAGTAATCATAAAAAATCAAAAAGTTAATAAGAGGCAAAAGCAATTAGTAAGAATTAAAATCGTTTTAGTTTACTTACGTTATAATTGATCTACAGTAAAACTATAAATCAGTATAACGAAAACAACCTTTTAAAAGTATTACGAAAATAAAGAAACAGTATAGTCAAAATCTTACATAAAACAAGTTTAAAATGAAATATGAAATTAGAAAAACTATTATAGTTAATTTGATTTAAATTAAGTTGTAGAAAAAACAAGTATTTTTAAATTATATTGTTTTAAATACTTTTAATTTTTTTTATAGTACATTACATCGAACACAACATTATGGAAATATTGGATAATAACTTAATAAAAAATTAAATAAGTTTTTAATTTTTAACAAAATTTACATTAAATATATTCTTTATTAAGAATAACTTAAATTAAAAAAAAGTTAATCAGTAAAATTTCTACTAAAGCCTACACATTTTTGAAAAATTATCATCAATGATTTGAAAAATTTTGACTTTTTAAAACTGTAGACACAATAGAAAAATTATAAATCAAAGATTGTTAATTCTTTGTACAAAGAAAGTCTAATAATAAAATTGTACAAATATGTTGAGTTCAAGATAAGAAAACTTAACGAAACATTGTTTATATATAAAATGGTATTTAAAAAATTATTTAATTCAAAGTTAACATATTGTTAGAAGATACAAGTATTTGCATCAAAAAAACTTTAAAGTTCGTTTTTAATTGCAATTTGTACTACATTGAAATAAATAACGTAACTTTAAATAACTGGATTAAAAATTAAAGTATTTGAAATTTATTAGATATTATGCAATAATAAAGTTTAAAAGTTTTTTAAAATTTATTTTTAGTTATGAACTGCAATACGTACTACATTGAAGCAAGTTATATAACTTTTAATAGCGTAATGGAAAATTATAATACTTAAAATTTATCAAAAAAAAATGGGTAACAATAAAGCTTAAATGTTTGTTCAACATATATATATATATATATATATATATTTTAACAACTTTAATATAACTATTGTTCATTGTAGTAGTAGGATATTTTTTTTTATATAAAACTAAAATGTTTTACGACTTTTTTATAACTGTTTGATTTGAATATACAAACAAATTTTTATTTATATAAAACTAAAAAGTTTTACGACTTTTTTATATCTATTTGAGTTGACTATACAAAATTGCTGAACTAGTAAAGAGCTTGTTGAAATAATATAAAAAATGAAAATTAAATATTCTATTTATTAACAGGTCTCAGTGGGAAAATATCTGACTTTGTCAAATATTAGTGGAACTGTAAATTGCACGATACAATTTTTATTACATTAATACAATTGTATTGTGCACAAAATTTGTTTTACTAATTATTGACTAAGTCGAGAATTTTTGCCACTAAATATTTGCAATAAATAGATTACTTAAAACAAAATGTTATTATTATCTATACTTTCTATAAAAAGCTATAGTTAAGTAGCTGTAACAATTTATAGATTTATATTTTAAATAAACGTTTAAGTGTTTAAAAAGATATTTTTATTTTGTACTTTTTATATTAAAAATAGAATAATTCAGAAAATAGTATTAAATAAAATTAAAACCATTCACGTTCACTTACGTCATAAATTATCTAAAGTAAAACTATAAATCAGAATAATGAATGCAACTTTTTAAAAATATTACGAAAATAAAGAAACAGTATAGTCAAAATCTTACATAAAACAGGTTTCCTTAACAAAATACAGATAGCTTCTAGCTTAATCAAATCAAAAACATTACTACAAGTTTTAATAATTTTAAATCTAGATTATATTTTTTGGCACATCATAGTCGTACTTTAAAAAGTTCATATAGTATAAGTCACATTTAAAAACTAAATAAGAAGCTTAAACTTGATCAAATGTTTAAAACAGTTTTTTTTTAATCATAATCAACTCACAAACAAAACAACCTGTTTACACTTAGGTAGAAAAAAAAAAGTTTAAATATTATTTTTAACTAACTTTTTTCTTGCTTCATGTATTACTTCTGGCGCGTCAGTTGCTAAATAAACAGATTTGACAAATTTCTTTCCTGGAAACTGCAATGAATAATTAACATACCACTGCTCGACGTGAGTCATGTAATCTTCAATGTTGTAAAACTTTGCTTCCAAACTTTTATCAGTTCTTCTTACTTGCACCCTGAGCAAATTACTTTGATATTTTTATTTTGAAAGTTTGCAACTTTTACAAAATAAAACAACTTTATGCAAGTACTTTATAGAAGCCTAATCTTTTTAAGCTTATTTATAACTGTAAAAATGTAAAACTATTGTTCTTTTATAAGCCTAAAACTGTATATTTCTTTCTAAAAAATATCAAATTTTATATTACTACTTACCCAACAATGGGGTGTTTTATTTCAATAGTACCAATTTCCTTTCTGACATTTTCATTTGGTTTCCACAGAAACCTGATGAACTGACCTAGCCACCAAACGGTCGGGTTGCCATGGAAAATTTCAACTTGGCTTCTGATTCTGTCGGGGATTACCGCGGGTGAAGTTGGTCTTTTGGGAATGTCTCCATGAGGCAACTCGACTATCAGGTCCTCTTTACTTTCTTCCATACCTTTATTAATTTAATCATTTTAAATACTTTTAAGATTTTTGATTTCAATTAAACTAAGTTTTTATTTAATTTTCCGTATAAGTCTTAAAGCTAAACATTTTTTTATTAAAAGTAACGATGATTTTCTAAATAAAAACTAAAAAATAGAGTTTTGGTTACAATATTAAAAAAAATTCAAGTTATTTTGTGTTAACGTTATTTAAAAATATATAAGTTATATCTATAGAGTTTTAGGTCATAGGTTACAGTATTAACACATAAGAACTACTATTGAAATCTTTAAACTTAACTGCATCATTCCAATCTAACCTTTTACATTGGTACAAGTAAAAAAACAAACAATTAAATTGTTTAAAAAAAGAGACTGAACAAAAATACTTTACAAAATGATTAATTATACACATTAAAAATGTTTGAAAAACCTTGTCAAAAGTCCAATAACCTTAGCAACATTTCAACATGCATATATAACACACACTGCATTTAAACCGAACCTCTCCACTCTACAACGGTCCCGCCCTCCGCGCTCGTGCAAGTGCCGCTCACGCGTTCAAACACGGAGCTCCAGCCCTCGCTGCTGTAGAAGCTCAGCACTGACCTGTCGATCACCAGCGTCCTGTTGGTGTTGTACGCCGCCACGAAGCAGTACATGACCCAGTGGAGCTGGCAGCCCATCCCGCACATTTGCTGCTGGCTGCACAGGAGCCTTTTGGAGGTCTTGCAGTCTTTCGGGTTCTGAAAAGTGAAAAGAAATAAAGTTTATTTTTTCTAGCATTCGTTTAATGAAGTTTCTTGCTTCTTAAAGTTGTTTTAAAGAATAATATAAAAAAAAATTTAATCTTTGAACAACAATTGTTTTTTTGTTCCAGAACAAAGAAATCTACTGTTTTAACAGCATAATTTAGTTATGTTTTTAAAACTGACAAAAAAATAGTTTTGAAATTCTGTTTGAAATGAATTCAAACTTTTTATTGGTTTAGACGTTTTAAGACTTTAAACATTCCAACCAACTTGCAGTTTGTAAAGTTCCTTCTGAAAGTCCTCTGTGATTTTTTCACCTACTTCATTTTTCATCTTATTGTTAATTATCGACATCTCTTCAATAGCTTTTTCAATAATCCTAACAATTATATTTCGTCATTTTATAAAAAATTTTATAACTGAGCTCTCATTAACCTAAGTTTAAGTAATTTGCACAACTTATCATAACACATGAGTGGTGTTGAAAAAAACTTTGAATTTTTTTTCATTTTAGCCTGCTACTTTATTGTTTAATTGATATAATGTTAAAAACAATGTTAAAAAAAATTAATTACTTAAAAGAACTTATTCTTAACTATATATAGCTTAAAGTGTGAAAAACTTGAAATTTGGCTATAGCTTTTTGCTATTCAAGTTTGGATAAAGTATTTATTTTTCTTAATTGATTGATATTTTTTAACTTAAAATGTACAAATTTGAATAAATTAGATAAACATTTTTTAAACTAAATATATGTAAATTAGGTTGTTAGAAACTAATTCTTTGTAAAAAATAAGCAAAAGAAGAAAACTAGTAAACCACTAACTTAACTTATTAAAGCATTTAGTATAATAACTTTTACATATTTCTAATCTATCGAATTAAGATACAAACTAAATAGTAAGTTAAATAAGTGATCACAAAAAGATAGACATTTTTTTTTGTTTTTGCACACATGAAATATATTTTGTGTTAAGGTTATTTAAAAAAAAAGTTAATTTATATTAATTGCTTTTTCAAATGTAAAAAACAAACCAAAGATTTGTTTTGAGGTCAAAATTTTTTACACATAAACATATTAGTTACAAATCACAAACAAAACTACCATATGACCAACATGTTTACTATTAAAAAACTTATATAGAATATTAACTTTTGTTTTGCTTTAATCTGCTCCATATATTGATTCGAAGACGTGTTTGTGGTGTGTGTTTCAACAAACTTGGACAGTTCTTTCATGTTTGACCGTGTGTTTTGTATTAGGCAGTCTTTTTTATTCCCTTTGAAATCTTCACATGTTTTCTTTACGGTTTGAGGGGACTTTCTAGCATCTGAATGTAAAAAAAAACAATTAATTTTTATGTTTGTATGAGATTATAAAAAAACTACTATTTCCACAGATTCAAAATTGCTAAAAATTTAAAAAAATCAGTGCAATATTTTACATAAAAAAGCAAAAATATCTAATACGTCACTTTCATCTAATTACTTCTTTAAGGCTTCTTTTATGCTTATGGTGACTGGTAGGCTTTGAAATTTTTCATTATTTTTATTTTGAATGTACTACAAACTCCAACAGATTTACTTGACAATATATATTTAACTTTTAAATAGAAAGGGTTAAATTGTTATAAAAAAACACTAATTTAAGCAGTCAAGTAGTCTTTAGTCTAGCAAAAATAAGTTCGTTTTCTTAATCTTAAAGTAAATAAAGTTTGAATATAAAAACTAGAAGACTTAAAAATGATTTATTATTTTAAGTTTCGATTTCAAACATTGTGATAAATGATTATTATGTAATTTTATTCTAATTCTAGGCAATAAATTTTAGGAACAGCTTACAAATTTACTTTCTATAAAGTAATATATTTTTATAAAAAATAAGCGTGATTATAAGTTATACGTTTTTTTTTGTAAGAAATCTTGTGGTAAACCATATATTTAAAATAAATTTATTAACTAGTTATGTATAGTTAACAATCTAACTTGTGTTTTTGCATTCTTTTGAGTAAACATGCAAACTTGGACGAAAACTGTAATAGAAATTATTTTATTGAGTTTTCTAATACTTTTTTGATTATATGCTTTGTAAAAAATAACTTTTGACACTATGATTAAATTTTATAGTTTTGTTCGTTGTATATATTTTTAATTGTAGAAGTCAGTTTAGCATTAAATGTTTTGTAAACTTTTAAGTAAGACTTGCAAAAACAAACATTAATATAAACTTTTTAAATTTAGTTTATCTGATGCTGTTATTTATTTATAAACTGGAGCTTTAGAGCTCGTATAAAGTTTTTTTTTTTAAACCTATATAGATTTTAAAAGTAAAACTAAGTTAAAAAATCATCCCCGAACATCGATAAAAAACTTATTTGTGTTCCTAATTATGTTTGAAATTTGTCTAGCATAAATTTTAACTAAAGCTAGATAACAAAGCAACTATTTAAAGTCTACTTAAAACATTTTTTTTTCTAATACAACGATACCACATAAATAATCTTTAAAAAACTTATGAATAATTTAAACACTCTAACGACAGTTCATTAAAAAACGCAAAGTACTAGCTTATAAAACTTACCTGCTTGAACTATTAGCAAATAAATAGAACGTAGAAACTACAATTACTACGAAAATAAATGATATTATTTTTTTATAATTTTCCATTCTACTTAAACATCTGTGAATTATAAATAAATTAAAGCACAAGTTCTCAAAATATATGTTAACTTGTATTTGTTTACAAAAGATAAGAATACTCAAAAGTGCAGTTTAAAATAAATTTAATAAACACAGAGCTTGTTAATTTTATTATGATTGGTGTAAAAGCACAGCAGTTGTTATTTAATTTGCTACAAATTTTGTAAAACTAGCTACAAGTTTAATTAATTTTGTATAAAGAGCTTATTAATTAATTATTAGTAATATGCAAAGTAGCTTAAGCATTTTTAATTAGTGTAGACTTCTTAGTTTAACATGGCTTAAAAAGACAATGATAAACAAAATTACTAATCTTAAACCGAATACATTATTACATATATTTTATTTTTTTTTTAAATAGTTCTGTTAAGTTTATTTTTGTGGTTTTCATAAACAGCAACTGTGCAACTTTATCCTTGTATTTCGTAAAAGTAACTAATAAAACCTAAAGCTAATTAAATGAAGAATATTGCTTTAAAACTTTTTATTTTATTAAAAAACAAATCTTATTTTACTCATTAGCGTTTTAGTTGTTTGAATATTATTAAACCAAATTATAATTTAAAACAAACAAAAAACAAAAGTAAAAAAAAGTAACTGCACTACCTATAAATCAAACAAAAATTTTCTCAAAATGTTACATAACATAAAAAAGTCGATTTTAAATTACAATAACTAATAATTTAAATAAAAACTTGCTAATAGCTACTAAAACGAGGTAATACATCATTAATCTAACAAATTATTTATTTATTTATGGTTTTCCAACGGCTTGCTTTAAACACAATAAAAGCTCAAAGGCTTCCACGTTTTTCTCATTCAAAATGTTTTTTCTTTTCTCCTTAACTGTGTACTGCAAAGTCTGCCTAATCTCATATGCGCTTTTAACTGCCACTAATTTCATATTGGTTTTAATATTATAAACTTATTTCGTTAAAATCAAGTGATGTTTAATATAAAATAAAAGAAAATTACAACTTTTACTTATTTGTTCAGACACATTTTGTTTATGTTACAAACTAAAGTTAAACTAGTACCTAACTTCAAATAACTGTTAACGTTACTTGATTTATCTACAATTTTTGACAAACACTGACCACCAAGCTTTAATTTACAAAGTTTTTTGTTAAATTTATAATTACGAAGTTTGAAATTTGTTTAAAGAAAAACTTAAAATGTAGTTGCAAAAACTTTTATCTAACATTAAAGTTATAATAGTTTAAAATACTAACAAAAACCTAAACAAGTTATCATTTCAATTTACTAAGTAAAATATTTTGCTTTGTTAAACAACTGTTAGTTTTATTAATTTTTATAAGTAAAACTCTTTTAAATACAAGTACCTTTTTTATTACTCACCTAGTTCAAAAACAAACTAATTGCTGTAACTATAATATAAGACAGCTTTTCAACTAAAACACAAGTTCAAAAAAAAAAAAAACTGAAAACTACTAAAACGAATTAAAAGCTTTGACAAACTTAGCTTCAAATAAACAATCGACTTTTCCTCTAGTTAAAACTGAAGCGCTCAATACATTTTTCTCATTTAACTTTTTTTTTTCCACTTCTCTTTTACAAAATTGTTTATTTTGAAACATTTTTCACGCTCGTATATTGATTTATCTAACACACCACATGTGTTGTAAATTTACGTATCAAGTGCTGTTTTTCTTGAAATGGATTTATATTTTTAAAAACTGTTCCTCAAACGAACTTATTTCGTAAGAATAATGTGTTAGTGAGTATTTGATACTTAAAAAAAATATAGCAATTCAACTTTGTCTTTTTAAACAGTTTAAAACTATTATACTTACTATATAAAACGTTAGAATGTTTTAAAAACAATAAGCATTTAGTATTAGTTCACAATAATATAGAAAACTAAAAAAACTGTATGTTGAAAAAAATTAAATAATATTAATTAATATATCAAACAAGTATTAAATTTTTCAATAAGAAATGCCTTTCTTAACGTTCTTATTTATAAAAATATAAAATTACTACTTTTTTTATTAATTGCTACTCAATAATAATAGTATGTTAAGCATTTGAGCTTGACTAATACGTTTTAATTAAAAATACTATTAAAAGTCTTTAAAACTAACTTTTACATCAAAAAATGTAAAGTTAATGTTTTAAAACAAAATTATTAAAGTGATTTTAATAAGTTAAACATTTTGATATAAATCTTTTGGTTTAGAAAAAAAACTACAAAATTAAGTTTTTTCCTAATTGATTTTTTATACTTTTATATATTCCTTTTTGAATTATATTTAAAAATCTTGTTTTTCATATAACTTCGTAAAAAAAACTTTGCTCAAAGTACAAGATTAATAGACAAAACTGCATTCAATACAGGAAGTTGAGAAAAAACTATTAGTCATAGAATTATGAATATTTATCCAAAACAAATCATAGCTTTCAGTTACTGTAAGGTCTATAATAAAGAATTCGTTTTTTTTTTCAATTTAGATTCGTGTGAATAATTTCTTTTGTTTTTTAAACTAAAAGTTGAGTTCACTTTTTCTAAAATAAAAGTTAAAAAAGTAACCATATAGGATTTTTGGCAACAAGCTTTGCTATGAATTAAACAGCAAACAAACAGAACGTCAAAGTTACAATACAATGCAAGCACAGTTCGAAGTAATATTAGATAAATTTATAGCAGAAAGCTAAAAACAAAAGACAATTATTAGTCTCTTTGTAGTAACGACAACGTTGAGCAGCAATTACTATAAAAAATCAACATTTAAGTTTTAAAGTGCCGTTTTTAATTTTACATAATTCTTAAAAAAAATATATATAGTGTTTTTGTATTGACATGAGTTATTTGAAAAAACTAGTAAAAAAATTCGCTAAAAATTCAAGTACTAAAGTACATTTAGAACCATTTTACATTTACAGCTGTATAAAATAAAAGTTTAAGTAAATTTTAAGTTTAATCAAGTTACATTTTTTCTATATTTAGCACTTGCGTAACAAGTATATAAAACATATTTATTTTTTACTTATATTTGAACTACCATGAAACTCATAATTTTTTCTTTTGAGTTTATGTTGTTGTTTACACAAACCTTTGTTAGAAACATTTTCCAAAACAACTTCTTATGTTCCTAACTTTTTTTAAATCTTTTAAATGTTATGGCTTACAGTTTTAAATATAGTTTAGGTTTTTTTTGATTGTATATGATTTTAAACTTTTTAGATAATTAAATATATTTTTACAAATATAATATAAGTTATTTATTTTTTTTTAATGGATTTTTTTTGATTAGTTTATACGATTGTCATTTTTTTTTGTTACAAGTTGGAATAATCAAATACTTTTGAACAGCAAAACTTAGAATGCTAGTGGTAAAAGCAGACATTCAAAAACTTTCTTTCTTTTGTTTTTCTCCTTGTAAAATAAAAAAAAACACTAACAAATAAAACTTACATTTGCATAAAGTTATATTGTAATTAATTACTTTGAATATAGTGCCAACTAGGTACAATGTAGCAATAGTGGCAAAGTAAATAACAGCTGTAGAGAAAAGTAAAAATAAACACTATTGTTGTTTCATCAAGCATTTTGTTATACAAATAAAGACAACATCAAAGCACTTCGCTTAAACACCTTTAAACGGTTTACTATAACAGTGGAAACTTTCATAATAGAAAGTCAATGCAAACACTACAATTATCCGTTTTTAAACAATATTATTATTGATTTGTTTTATTTTTTTGTTCTTTTTATTGTTATTAAACGTATACAATGTTTGTAATTAGTTTTGTTTTAAAAAACTAAACTAATGATTTTCTTTAAAAATATTGTGTAACAATAATAAAAGATAAAACTTTAATCAACTTAAGACTTAGTAGTTTTGAAACTTAATTTAACTTAAAGACATAACTTTAAGTAGTTTTAAAGTTATGAAACTATTTTTATACGTGTAATGAGTCATTCATCTTAAGTTTTAGGAATAGCTTACTCATCAGGTAAATGTTAAAAACAACGAAGAACGTTTCAAAAAGTTTTACGAATATCCGATTTTTTAGGACTTTGTATTTATTACAGTTATACTCCTGCATTTATCTTAAACGAGTAAAATACATATGTATTTTAATATTAATAAAAACCCTTTTTTTAGAGTTATAACAAAATTTAATATAAGAATAACAGTCTAACAAAAAAAAACGAATTTTAAAGAATTAAAGACATTTTCTTATTAATTAAATACTATAACTTTTAAAAAAACAACCTAAAATTTAGTCTGTTTATTATTATTAGTCTAAAATAAGTATTGCTATGTTATTCTGTTACAGTTTATAATCTTTACTATAAAAAATCAAGAAAGGCTGTTATACAACGTGAGATATTTTTTAATTAAATTTAAAGCTCTTATAAAAATCGTGACCGTTTAATAATTTAACAAATTTAAGAGCTTATACAAACGAGTTTCATCGGTTTTGGATGCTTTTAATAAAAAAACTTCAAAATAAAATATTTTCAATGGTTGGCTTAAAAAATAAGGTAATTACAAATTTAAGTTAAAAAATTATTTATTTTATAGGCAAAAAAAGAAAATTGAAAACCTTATACAATCTACCTATAGATATTTAGTAACCTACTCTTTTAATTAATCATAAACTTAGATATTTAGTACTTTAAACTCATAAAATGAAATTATTACTTTTAGTTTTTTCTGCAAAATTTCAAAGCAATAAGGTTTAGTGTTTTCAGTTACAAAATATTCAAGTTTATTTTTATAGAATTAGCGTGTTGTTTTATACCTTATGTATTTGTAAAATATTTACAAATAAAAATAACTTCATAAACTTTAAATTAACTCTATTGTCATATCAAGTATGAAAATTATCATCGTTCATTATTATCTCATTCAATTGTAATCATTAACTATAATTAATCAAAAAACTATGATAACTACTTTATAGCTTTTATATTTTTTATTATTTTTACTATCGGTTCAAGTATGTAAGTCAAAACATGTATACCAACCTTTTAAAGTTCGAATTGAAAAGTTCTGAATAATTCATGAAGCTTGTAAAAACTGATTTGCAGCAGTTATGCCATTAAAAAGTTATGTTTTTTCTGACTAAAATTATTTCAATTCGAACAATTTGAATAAAAAACTATAATAATAAATGTTTAGACTCTAAAGAGGTTTACTTATTTGATAAAAGGTTGAATTGATAAATTTTTAAAATGTTGTTACCAAATTTAAAACTATCGTAGCGCGATATTGTTAAAAGTTTTTTGACGCATATAAAATATGTGGGATTAAAAACATCTGTTAAAACAGTAAGTAATTTTCTAAGAGAATAGCACTGCTAAGCAATAAAAAACAAAAGTTTATTACTTTTTTAGTTTTAAAAAGAGTATAAAATAGTTAAGTTTTGCATAATATTGACTAGTGGAACTTTTTTCAGATGTAAAATGCACTAAAATACGCATAAAAACTTTCACTATTACTGTAAAGTTTACATATACTAATAATAATTTTCGTGGATAAAAGATTTTTTATAGCTTTCTGAGACTAAACTTCATATTACTTAATAACTTTTAAAAATAAACGTTGGCAAGACTATTGAAATTTATACTTGTCATTTTAGGTACAAGCATTTAATTCTATATATTAAAATTTACTACAAACATAATTAAAGTTTGCTGTTTTTTCTAACACATGTCATTTTTATTTAGGTGAAGAATTTTGTATGTCATACTTTATAAAAGAATTAGGCTTAAATAAGAATTCTTTTTACCAAATTTACAAAACAAACTAATAAAAACGTGCCATAATTTACATTAATTACCTATGAAACTAAATTCTAAAAATAAGCTAAAATTAAAAATTGTCCAAGGCACAAATTAAAAATACAAACACACATTTTAATTCTTTCTATTTCATCAAACACTTTAAAGTACAAAAGCATAGCAATTTTGACAGTTGCATAGAGAAAAAGGCATACGTTAGCTACGTTTTAAATCAAAAAGTTAATTTCAATTTTTTTAAACTATGCAGACAGTAGCAACAAAGGTGAACACTTTTTTTATCACAAGTTTGATTAAAGTAAGAAAGATTTCTGTGCAATTGAAATTCATAACTAGAATGGGTAGGTTTCGAAAATGCACTAAGGGAAATTTTTGCACATAGGGTTTATTTTTTACGGGTTGGAACTGTTTTTTTCTAATATTACTCTTAACTTTTACCATTGACCAAAAACCTTTTTTTTCTTTTTCTTATTTTTATTGTATTATTGATAATCAAAGAAAACTGTAAATACGTAGAAATCCAATTTTGGATTGCCAGAATTAAAATACTCCGTATAATAAAAAAATACGTTGACTTAAAATATATAGTTAGGGTAATTTTAGTAAATCAAACAGGGTCGAAATTTTATGGTCATATAAAGACTAAACATTTCAACACCTTGCACGCTCCTAGTTTTGATCTATATTTGAATCCTTGCCCAGTTTTACCAAAATTATGTTATTGATTTGAAAACTGAATACTTTATAGTTATAAAACATTTTTTTGTTTTATAATGAAAGTTTTATGCTTGAAAAAATTATGTGAACGAAATAAATTGATTTTAACAGGTACGGTCTTGCCTATTTTTTGCTCGTATTTTTAGACAAGTTATTTCATTTATATTTGAATATATAACATAAGGGTTTAAAAAACATATATAAGGGTATAAAAAATCTATAAAACTAGAAAATTTATACTTCAAACTTGTTATTTGATTTTTATAGGTAATTAAGACACGAGCACAAAAAATAAAACAAACTCTAAGTAGTAAAAGCACAACATTAAGCATAATATTTGAGATTGAATTATGATTTTTAAAATTGATAAGTTTAATATTAATATTTTGAAATATATATGCTGTTTATAATCTTGATAAGTTGTTACTATATATGTAGTATACTACGGACCATTTTTAACCATTTTTTTATGCACAAAAAATATATTGCAGTTTTGTATTTAGTAAGCTTATGTACTATCTAAAAGTTAATAAAAACAAATAACTTTTATTTACGTTTGTTTAGTTTTTTTAAATTTAAATACATAAATACTATGATCTTTTATTTTCAAGTCATGGCTTTAATAAAAATTTGATTGCTTTATTGTTTTTTATTTTGTACATTAATTATTAGCTTTTGTTTTCAAGTAATGTTTTATTAGTTTAATTCATAAATTTTTAAATAAAAATTTAAAGAGAAACACATTCTAAGTTTAAAATTTATTCGCAGACGACGTTTCGACTTACATCAGTCATTATCAACAAAATACTGTGCAAAACAACTAGAAATTAGTGTTAAACAATTAAGTATACAAAAGTTTAAGTAGTATAATATATAAACAACTATAAGTTAAAATTATAAACTACAGTAAAATAACATGTTACATAAGTATTTACACATTGTTAAACATATATATATATATCTAACTAATCAAAAACTCTTAAGGTAGGGGTAATACCTGGCTTAGTTGATTGTTAATTTAGAATTGGATTATAACATTTAATTAGTAGACTTCACTGATCAGGGTCTCAGACTTATT
Organism: Thalia democratica; assembly: GCF_965202585.1. NCBI lineage: Eukaryota > Metazoa > Chordata > Thaliacea > Salpida > Salpidae > Thalia > Thalia democratica. Next base: position 89,975,793 of record NC_139165.1, read on the forward strand.
TCTACACTATTTTAAAATTCCAAAATTGTTAACAAGAATTTCTTCATTTTTACAAAAATTACAATTGTTAATGTGGTCATGCTGTTTTGCCTTTTAAATGTTCTTTAGCTCTTTTTACTAATGGTCTTGAATTGAATCCAATATACCGGATATTCTTATCATAAGAGCATTTATACTCATAAACCACGTTGGATTTTAATTCATGGGGTGTCTTATCTTTATTACTGAAGTAATTGCTTACTTTTCTAGAGGTAAAAATTACTTTGAAGTCTTCGATGTGTTGTTTAAAAGCTTTTCTAGTTTCTTTTTATACTCATCACTAGGTTTTCCAATATAAGGTACCTTTACGATTCTTTTGAAGTCTGAGCTACTTATTACTTTGTTGTTTCTCTTAGTGTAGTCTTTATTAATATTAATAGATCTTTTGATTACGTCATCGACAAATTTCTTTGGATGACCATTTTTAAAGAATTTTTATTTAAAGTTTGTGATTTCTTGTTTGTAAACTTCATGCGCAGAAGCTATAATTCTTGCTCTGTTCACAGACCACAGTATTAGAGCTCTTTTCCATTTAGTTGGTGCCACTGCACTTAAATTTAAAACAACATCTGTATCGATTTTTTTTAAGTTGTTATTAATTCGATTGTTATTATTTTTCTCTCATTAGTTTGACATCAATGTCGAAAAATGGGAGTTCGTTTCCACCTAATACATACGTAAAGTTAATAGATTTATTTAGTTATTTACTTTATGTGGAAATTTTCGAATGAAACACCTTTCGGAAGATACATAATATGTCGTCGACATATCGAAGGTATAAAACTGGATTATTTTCATCTTTGATGTTGAAAAGATTTTTCTTTAATGTTCATATGAAGTAATTTGCTGTGCTAGGCGCAAGCAGGTTTCCCATGCTTACGCCATCTATTTGTGTATATAATTTCTTATCATGTTTGAGTAAACCTCCAGTAACAAACTTTAAAATATTTAACATGTTTGATTTTGGTATGGTACTATCACGTACTCCATTTGCAATCATCTGTATTGTTTCATTCAGTGGTACATTAGTAAATAGTGAGACTACGTCAAAGTTAATAAAGTAGTCACCGTCTTTACGTTCATATTTAGAAAGTTTTTTTAAAAACTCATTATCTTTTTCTACACAATATTGTTTTGGGATATGATGTTTGATTAAAACATCCAGATATTTAGCTAATTTATATGACGGTGTATTTAGAATTGATACAATAGGTCTTAATGGGTTATCTTTTTTATAGACTTTACACGTGCCATATTACTTGCCCGTCGAGTTACCACCTGTAGGTTGTTATATATCTTTTTGTCTATATGAGGCTAAAAGATTTTGTTTTATCATTTCTCTTATATGCTCCGTTCTTCTTATTAAGGGGTGTCTGGAGTTTTTTCTTTTGTCCTTTTCTACTAATTTAAATTTAGTCATATCTTCAACAATAGTATTTAGTTTATTTAGATAATCATCTTTAGACATTAAGCAAATTCCGTTACCTTTGTCGTTTTTAACAATTTTTACATTTGTCTTTTTTTTCAGATTAAAGAGAGTTTTGTGGAATTCTTGATTTTTCCTAGTTTGACAAATTTGTTTACTTATATTGAGAAATGTTCTTGTTAGTCCATTAATTTCATGTTTTAGTTTATGTGTTAAATTGTCTTTTTCATTAAATCATAAATTTGTTTTCATAAATTTTCACAAACACATTACATATGTTGTAAATTCACTTTCAAAATGATGATATTTTCTATCTGTTTTCATTTTGTGTTTATTATCCTAAAATATGATAAAATTAAAAAAATTTCGTTGTAATTTAAAAATTGGTTTTAACAAATTTTACTTAATTTTTGAATTGCGAATAAACCTTTCAATTTTTACGGGTGGATTCAAAACTAGTATTTTTTAATTTAGCCAATCAGAACAAAGCTGCTTTTATCTTTTCAAAAGAACGTACTTTTGCTTCTGTTTTGAGATATTCAATTGATTCAAATACTACAAACGTACAAACAAGATAAGTTACACTTCAAACTAAATTATATATAATGAAATAGCAATGGATCAAAATTGCACGAAGACAAAACTGCACGAAGACTAAATTGCATGAGTGACACTTTTGCACGAGTAGCAATTTTGCACGAGAGTAAAAAAAAATATTACATAAATAAAAAAGTAACTAAATAATAAAGTATTAAAAAAGCTACCGATCGAAGGTAAGGGTAACAATGAAAGTAAAAAACAAATTAAAAATAAAAGACTAAAAATAAATTAAATTAAAAAGCTTCCGATCAAGGCTAAGGGTTAGGGGTAACAGTGATAATAGAAATAAAAAATAACTAATTAAAATTATTATAGAAAATAAAACTAAAAGATAATTTGATAAAAAAGACAAAAAAAAAAAACGCTACCGATCGAGGATAAAGGTAACAGTGATAAAAAAAAACTAATAGAAATTATTCAAAAAGCCGAAAGTTTTCTGCCTGAGTTAGAGTAGTCGTGCAACCTATATATGTAGATGTTTGGACCTGGTGTTAAATTGATAATGAATATTAGTTTGAAAAACGTTACTCTATAGCTAGTTTGAAAAGATTACAATAAAAAAAAAACTAGTTTTGAATCCACCTATTTTCACTGGCTTAGATATCGAGCTGTGTTGTTTGTTTTGACTCAGTTAATTTTAGTAGGTGCAATATGAATATAAAGAGCAAGTCACAGTTCAATTAAAGTAATGTAACTAATTTTTTTTTTTCTGTAGTGAGTGTTTAAAGGTGGTGTTTATGTAATGAGATGCATATATTTTTTACTGTTATTTTAAAAAAAGAACTTTATTTTTAGTTAAAATTAAAATATAATACAGTTTTTTCAGTTTAAGCTTGGTTTTTATTAATAATTGTTAAAATAAAAGTTTAAAATTTTAAGTTTAAAATAAAAGTGACACAAAAATAAATTTACTTGTTTTCCTTTTAGATAAGTTATCTTTTGGATAAATAAGTAAAAATAACAGTAAAAAATTAATTTGTTTATTATTGATATTTTATAACTATTTTCTTCTTATGTTCATTTTCCTAAAATAAGATAAAATATTAATAAATTTGCTGTAATTAAAACATTATTTTAAACTAATATTAATTAATTATTTAATGGAAAATAAAACTTTTAATGTTCATTGAGTTAGATATTGAGTTTTTCTTTTTTCTGTGTGATTTCAGAGTCAATTTCAGTAGGTGCATTATCAATAAAAAGAGCAAGTAAAAATTCAATATAAGTTATGCTACAAAACTTTTTTTTCAATACAGTGAGTGTTTAAAGATGTTGCACTTTGTTTAACTGTTGATTTTAAAGTAGAAACTATTTTTAGATAAAACTAAAGTACATTGAAGTTTTTCTGTTTAAGTTTCATTATCAATAACAGTTTCTTAATTTATTAGTTTAAAGTTAAAATTAAAAAAATAATTTGTTTATTTTCCTTTTAGACAAGTTATATTTTGGGTTAAAAAGTAAAAATAATGGTTAAAAACTCAAACTAAAATAATGAATTGGATTTTTATTAATCAAAAACATATTATAGTGATAACTAGTTTTTAGCTACCACAACTTAGTATTTTACAACTGGGAAACAATTTTTAAAGAGTTTTCTTAATTGCAAAATAGTTAAATTGTGTTACTTGTTTTCATTGTTGTAATTGTGTTGCTGTTAGAACAATTTATCACAATTGTCACCGATTGAGTTGCTCATATCTTTGGCTGATTAGCTGTCAAATTTGCACGAGGGGACAAAATTGCACGAGTGCACAAAGTTGCACGAATATACTTTTGCACGAGGAGATAAAATTGCACAAAGATAAAGTTGCAAGGAAACATTTTTGAACAAGTTAATTTTTTTAAATAATCTTTTTATAATTTTTATTAACTTTATTTATTTATTAAAAAAAATTTTTTACTAATACTGTTACCCTTACCCTCATTTGGTAATTTTTTTTTAAAGTTTATTTTCAATTTTTTTTAAGTTTCTTTTTTTTATTTATTTTCTATATTTCTAATTTTATTCTATTTTACTAATACTGTTACCCCAAATCCTTACCCTCGGTCGGTATTTTTTTGTTTACTAAACTATCTTTTAGTTTTTTTTTCTTAGTTTATTTTCATTGTTGTTTTTTATGTATTTTTTTATTCCCGTGCAAAAATATAATTCGTGCAAACTTGGCTCTGTGCTATTTTGTACACTCGTACAATTTAGTCCCCTTATGCAAATTAGTAACCTCTTGCACTTTAGACCCATACCCTCTTGGTAGTTAAAAACTGGTTATTTTTAAAACTAATTTTTTTATGAATTTAGGATAGTTGTAACCTATGGGTGGAGGTATCTTGAGGTCATAAACTTAGCTTATACTAAATGCTTATGTTCAATAATACTTAGGGCTACTGAGATATATCACTTTAAAAAATCCCCGACAGTAGGATTTTTAATCTCAAATGTAAACAAACTTATAGAAATAGTTAAAATAATTTTTTTTTTATCTTAAGATAGCTTTTCTCATTCTGAAGATATCAAAAATAATTTAAGCTAAAATCTTTTTAGTTTTATTATTTAAACCTCTGATTTATTTTATAGTCACAAATTAATACTTTATAGTAATTCTTTTTAACAACATTCAGCCAATAATTTACAACTCTTATTTGTGGACAAAGCATGCACAAAACAAAACTTATTTTTGTATACTGTAAGGAAGACATTAAATTACTTCTATAAAAATGTTGTTTCTAATTTTTATTGATTAAAAAAATATTAAAACGTTTAAGTCTAATGTACCTTGAAAAACTTATGTACTTTACTTTATTAAAAACTAATACAAACAAATAATAATGTTGTATAAGAGGTTAAGTTAAAAAAAAAATATTTTATATTTAAAAATTTTTCTACTCTTTTTTAAAAACTTTAAGCCAAAAATAGTTTAAGAAAAACTTTATTTTTTGTTAATGAAAAAAATACTAAGGTTATATGTAAAAATATTACTATAAACTGTTTCAGTTTTACAATCAAGGTATTAAAATTATTTTAGTACATTGTAAATTAAATTATATGTCATTTAACATTTTAGTAAGTTTATAACAACAAAAGTAATAAAGATTAGCTTATATAATTTTATCCAATGTAAAGTATGAGAAAAAAACCTATACTTTGTTACTTTAGCATTCTAGTTACTATAGCAATAAAACAGCTGTAGTTAGTGGTTTTCAAATTTTACCATGCCTGGGCTACTCTATTGAAAACTAGGCATGACATGAGTTAATAAACTTTATATTAAGAACAATTGCAAAAACTAACAAGTATATAAAGAACATTAAATTTAGAAAACACTTTAAATGTGGTCAAAACCTTTACACAAGATTTAATCTAGCAAGAATATACTTAAAGAGTGTATAAAACAAAACAATATTTAATTACTTAGAATGTAGATAAGAAAAACTTATAAAAATAACACTAATAAAAAAAACACTTTATAAAACACAAGAAAATAATATAAATGTCTGTTCTTTATTATCACGTTTACTCCAGCAGGCTGTGTCTAGAATCCCCCCACTGCTTTCTGTGGCTGATTTATATAGCAGCGTTCTTAACTTTTTGCAACATTACATCAGTAATTTCTGGTCTGCACTTTATTTTCTCATTTTTCAACTGTATTAAACTTGCATCAGTATAAAACTTGACCTTGCGAGCTTTCTCTAAACCGCTTGAATGAACTTTTAGCTTAAAACTCCCAACAAAATCTAAACAGTAATCAAGTGCAACTTTGTATCCTGTTACATAGTTTTTATGACTTCAAGTCAGGTACTTTTCTAGGTAATAAAAAATATCAAATGTTTTGTTTTAGTGTTAAGCTTTAGTGTGGCTTCATTTTCAAGTAAATTTTATTCTATGTCTCTTATTTTTAGTGCTGTAAAAAAACTCAGGATCACTCATGCAAGCATTTTTAAATGGGTGAACGACTATTCAAATTCGGACAATTCAAATTCCGACGATATAAACTCTTAAAATAAAAGTTGGAAGGGCCAAAATTAAAAAGAGTAATGTATATTTGTCAAACATAAAAAATTTTATTTCTTTTCGCAATACATTGAATAGTTTTTGAGATATGGCAAAATTAAAATCAAATACGTAGTTATTTTTAGTATGTTTAAAATATCTTATAAAAAGTTTGAAATTTAGTAAAAAAGTAAAAGTGACTTGTTGATTTTAATACGATCTAAATACTTATTTTTATTTTTATCAAATTTATTTTACTTTTTGAGATATAGTCTTATAATCAATTTTTTAAGAATTTGAATTGTCGAAATTTAAGTTGTCCGAAATTGAATTGTCATGTAACCTTTAATATCATAGATAGTTTTTAGTAATTAAGGCTCTTTTACTTCAGTTGGTGACAAACTGTAAGGGATCAACATCAAACTACAATTATAATCCGTTGTACTATCGTGTCTGATAGTGTGTCAAGCTCGCGTTCATTCATGCATGCAATCTCCATTTATTAACTTATGACGTATGAGTTTTAACAAATAGAATAGGAGATTATTGCAAAAGCAAAGTTTTTTTAAAAACTTTTTTCTCTACAAAGCAGAATAAGTTAAGTTAATTACTTTTTTATATTAAGTGTAATTTAACATTGTCTCACTTAGTTTTGTAGCATTTACACAAAAAACTTATAGAGTTTTGTACACATTGAGTAACAACAATATTGAAAAGATTAAAACTGATTTAGTTATATAAACAAGTGTAACTTTTTTTACATTTAAACAACTGCGAATAATTTAAGTAGTAAAAGTAAACTTCAAGACAATTAAAAAAAAAAAAAGATGAACGCTAACAACTATGGTCAATGGATTGGTGTGGAGAAAGACCTTTCGGTCATCGAGCCTCACACCATACATTTTACAATATTTTTTGAGCAGTTTTAATTAAAACAATAATAAAAAAACTTAAAATCAATGTTACTATTAATTTAATAATAGTTTTTTTATTAAAAGTTTTATTATTTAAATTAACTTAAAACGAAGTTATTTATCAAAAGGTGATAAACAATATAAAAAAATTATAAATACGTGTTTAGAATATGTGAAGTGTAATGACTAAAATTAAAACATTACACTTTTTTTTCAGTCCAACATTTTCAAAAGCTCTGCACAATAATAAACAATAAAAATAATTTTATATCTATTGGTGTTTTTAAAAAACATTTCAAGAAGTGTTAAATGATATTATAGCTTTTGCAACAAATAGACATAAAGTTATTACCTAAAAACGTTTTTACTCAAAGCTAAATTTTCTGGATACAAAAAAAATGATTTTTTTTGCAAAACAGTATTTTTTAAAATATTTAACAATAGTTTTACTACAGTTATTTTGCTACCAATAATTATACTTTATTCTTATTTTTTAAGTTTTTAATTAAAAAAATTTTTTTAGAGCTATTTTCTATAAAAAAGTGAGAAATTAATAACTTTTTTCTACTAAGTAAAGTTCATTAAACCATACTTTTATGTTTATAAGTTTAGTTAGGTTTTTTAATTATAATAACTTATTTACTCCTTCTACAATATTTTTGTTTAGAGGTTAATTAAGATTTATAAACATAAATTAAACAAAACAATTTTTAGCAGTTTTTAAATGAACAAAATGGCTGATAATCAACAACTAAGCACCGAAAATGGACTCGAGAACTACTTTCCAGGACTTGCCAACAAAGGAAAACACGCGTTCGCTTCGGCTAAAAGCACAACTAAAAGCGTCTACGAGTTTCTCAAAACCTCGGTGGACAACTTCAAAAAGACCAACGCCAACTACAACAACTTCCTCTTGGTCAAAAGCTCCAAAGACCTCAAGCCCGGCTCCAAGATCGTGCTGAGCACCTGCATTGTGATCAAGAGCGGCAAGGATCTTTACCAGCACGCCAACGTCCTCGACGGGACTTACTACGTCGTCAAAAGCGCCAGGGAGCTCAACCCGGACTCCAAAGCGATCGGCAGCACCTACAGGGTGGTCAAGAACGCCAAGGATTTTTACGGTTGGGCGAAATTGCCGTACAAGCTGTTTTTGAGCTTGTTCTTTTCTTGGACCCACGCGTTGTCGTACGGGTTGAGTTTGGTGAAGGGAAACGTTTTCGAAAGTTTTGACAAGTTTGTCGAAGACAAAATAAGCGAAATTAAGCCGGAAGAAGTTGCAGAAACATCATGAAAAAATACAGCGAAAATGAGTACAACTAGCAAGGATTGAAACTTAATTCAGTAGTTTCTAGTAAACGGCTGTTGTTATCTTTGTTTGTTTATAATTTAAATTTTGTTTAAATTAATCTGAAGTACGTGTTTATTGATTTATTTAATAAAAGTTTTTAAAAGTTACAAGCATAGCTTTGTTTGACGTTATCTTAAACTGTACACAGAAAATTATAAAGATACTCTTTTTGACCCTTTTTTTTAAGATGAATAACTACATAATTTTTTTCTATTGATTGAAAATAAAGTTTCTCCATCATTTTTAAGTCAACTACATTTAATAGAAGTGCTGAAGTCACTTTCAATATTGTAGTAAACTCAATAGAGGCTTAATGATATTGTAAAAGTCTACATCAATATAAAAATAAGTATAATAACACTGAAATCATGTTAAAATGTTAAATATTGAATTTAGCTACATAAGATTCGTGGTGATATTATTAACGTATTGAAGGAAAATAAAAAAATCAAAACCATTTACAGTCATACAGTCATACGAATATTCAATTAAATTATTTTTATTTTTGAAGTATTTGTAGTAGACATTAAAGAAAGTTTCATTTATTGCCTACTCGTTTTAATTTCATCATGAATATTAATAACTTGAAAAGAAAGTTTTTGTCCATAAAAAAAAAAGTAGTACAGCTATACTTTTTAACCAAGTTAAAAATATCAAATAAAACTTAATTTTCACTATATATAGAAATACTTATACTAAAAAGATGATTCACCACGTTTAGTAACTATAATAAGTGTTTGTTCTTAACAGCCAAAGTACATTACAAATATATATTATTAATTTCAAAAACCACTAAATTATTGTTTATTAAACAAAAAAAAAACGCTCAAAAAGTTTGGTCTAAGGACCTGGTGTACAAAGAAACCTTTTGGTTATCGAGTCGTAAACCACATGCTCATAAAGTTTCTAACGAAATGTTACACAGTTTTTTTATCATTCAAATATTTAAATATTTACTAATAAAACAATCAGGTGCACAAAATGAAAAATTAAAGAAAATAAAACTGAACGAAAATTAACTGAATTTTGTGTTTATTTATGTACTATGAATCTTGTTTAGTAACATGAGAATTAAAAAACATATATAACTTTAAATTTAATTAACTTTTTAAAGGTGATAAACAACACTAATGGCAAACATGTGGATACTTGAGAATTATAGATTACAACCTCTTTAAAGAAAGTAAAATATATTAAGCTGAAGTATTTTTATAAAAAAATTTCAAAAGTATTTTGTGCTAAAAAAATATTTTTTATTTTATTTAATAATTCAACTTGAAAATAAAAATGTTTCACATTTGAATAGTTTGATAAACTATTGTAAAAATTTTAACAGTATAAAGAAGTGACTTTTATAATAACTGAACTTAACTTTTATAAATGAAAGTATGAAGATAAGTACTGTAAAACTTATGCTTTTAATAAGAAAAAAAACAATATTAATTTTACCAATAATGATATTTACAACAACAAGTTTCCTTCCATTAATTGTTTTTTTGAACATCTTTTTAAGTTTTAAAGTGTAATAATAGAAAGAAAACAACATTTGCAAACATAAAAAAGAGGAATTTTTTCTTATATTTCCTATAAAACAGAGAAATTTTTTTACATAAGTTTGCTTGAATCAGTTATCTCAGCTTTCTTTTTAAATACTTTATTTTCTGCTAAAGTATAAACATCTATCACTTTTTTTTTACATTTGCATGCAAAAAAAGTTATGATTATAAATAAATAAAAAAAAGTTTTTGAGCAGAAAAAAAAAAAAAAAGTTTGTATGTATTCTGAACTTAATTCTAAATAGTAATCTTGAAGAATAATATTTAATAACTAGATAGAAAATGCTAAAACCTAGACTAAACCAATATTATTGTAACCAAACAAATCAACTTTTAAACAAAACAATAAAAATAAAAAAAAATAAAAATTTGGATATTAAACGACAAATACTATCAAATCCTTAAACAAAGTAAATAGACGAGTAGGAATGATCACTAATAACCTTAAGAATAACTATTTAAAAGATAAGTTCATCCGGGAACTTTCCAAATTGACTTATATTTTTAAACATTATTGTAGCTTAGTCTATAACTTACTACCTTGCAAGGATAGTGATTTACGACCTATTTTGCTGTTGAGTCTAGGTAGGAAAAAAATTGTTTCTGAAGACCTGGTATTATAATTATGGACATTTTTTACACTCTTATAAAAACTTTTTAGAGCTATCTGGTAACAGATAATTGTTAAACTTAAACATAAACAGACCTAATTCATATACAGACTTTCAACATCTAATTTTTTTTTATAAGTTTTTAATTCTCTTACACTATCATCATATTTCTTATGATGTATGCGTCTAAGTGAACTGATTATGAGAACATTAATATCATTTATACATTTTTATATGCTCTTCCCAAGCTCAACAAGCCATATCTAACACTGCTCATAAGCCAAGAACTAAAGATCAAATATAATGCTTTTTCATTTAAGAAGTGTCAGGTTTTTTCTATTATACACCCAATGTTTTTTGTAAAATAGTTTCTATGTGTTCTGACCATTTTAAATTTCTGTCTTTAATTATTCCAAAATACTTATAGCTATTTGTGTTTTTTATAACTGTTTTACCTACTTTTACATTAGGATATATATATTTCCAAAAAATATTTTTTATTGATATAGAATAATGCTTCTGGTTTTATTAAGATTTAGCTTAAATTTGTTTCCCATATACCAGTCTGATTCCTTTTTTATTTCTGTGTTAAATTTTTTACTGTTGTTTAGATATGTGTCATTTGTATATGTTTTGTATAACATTGTGTCATCTGCAAAGTTGAGGACGTTAAGACTAGTATTATTTTGTAAGTCATTTATATGTATTAGGAATAACAACGGTCCTAATTCTGAGCCTTGAGGTACCCAACTTCACTTTTTTCACAGGTTGACTCATATCTTCCAAAGCTAACGAATTGTTTACTCCCATCTAGATACGAGCTGATTAGATGATGCTTATTTCCTCTCACACGATAAAATACCAATTTCCTTAGTAAGATATTTCTATCTACACTATCAAATGCTTTACTTGAGTCTAAAAGTACTGCACAAACTGCGTTTCCTTTATCAAAATTAGACAGAACCCCTTCAAAAAATTCAGACAAAGCTAAAGTGGTGGAACAATTCTGTCGAAAGCCAAACTGAGAATTGTTTAAAACTTCGTTTTTAGAAAAAAACTGCACTGGCGATTATAGATTACTTTTTCAATTATTTTATTTAAATTATATAGAAGTGAAATTGGTCTATAATTTCCTGGTAAAGTTTTTAATCCTGATTAGAAAATTGGTATTACTTTTGAAAGTTTAAGGCTACTTGGATAAACATCTTCATAAAATGCTTGGTTAATTAACTTGCTTAGTAATAGGGATATAAGATTGTTTACTTTCTAAGGATCGTTACAGATATACAAACTTCACCACTGGCTTTGTTTGGATCTAAACTCCTGATAATATTAAATACTTCAGTTTCTGTAACATCAGACCAAAAAAAAAACTATTCCTAAAATTTTTGAGATTGTCAGTAAAACCTAGTAAAGTAGTACTAAATGACAAATTTATTTGTTTATAAACTGCGAAAAGCTATAAAACCCACAAATTGTTCAACAATGCATGTATACAATTCAATGTACTTCAAACCTTAAAAGCAAACTGATCTTTTTATAGACTTAAAGTTTCAATTACAACTTTCCATTTTGTATTCAACAAGTGTAAAAAATTGTAAAGATTACCAAAAACTGTTTAAGCTTATTTAAGAATAACAAGTAAAAAGTATTTTATGTTGAATTTGAATAATTAAAAGCAGGGGTTTGCAAATTGAGGCCCACAGTTTACATTTCAGCTAAAACTAAGTGTTTTTAAACAATTTAAAATTATTTTATGTTAAAAAAAAACAAGTTTGACTTTTTGTTAAATAAGTTTTTGCAAATGTACAATAATATTGCTTATTTTTCATCATTTAAGTCCAAAATAGTACTTTATATTTATTACTACAAGTTTTTAGAATAAATGCGTCCTGCTAAAGATATTTTTTTATACAGTGCGGCCTGCAAGCAACTTTTGTTAGAAAAGTTGCTCGTGATAAACAAAAGGCTACTCAACCACGAAAAATAGAAACTATTCAATTTTTTTATATCTGTTGAATATTGTTATACAAGTATTTAACAGATCATAACTTTTGAATAAAGTGTGAGTTATACATAACTTTTTTAAAATTCAATTACTTACTGTCTTAAAGTATAGTATTTTTATTCAAAACCAAAATTTATATTTTAACTTTGAACTTCTTTTAAATTTGTTCAAATTATTATACAATGAAAAACCTATACATATTTGTCAAAAGTAAAGCTTACTTATCATATTCAAACTTTATTTTTGACTGTAAACAAAAAACTATAGTATTTCCGCTTCACAGTTTTAAATTTTTACCTAATTATAAAAAGTTTTAATTATAAATTAACAGTTTTACTATAAAAATGCACAAAACTATGGAAATTGCGATCGTTAATCCACAAAGCAATTCACTCAAATTGTAATTTTTTTATCATGTCCTTATCAATACCATATTTTTTGGCATTATTTTGTTAAAAAAGATCGAGTTAAAATTTCTCTTGTTACAACCCGAAAAAAAGTTATTTTAAAAGTTAAAAAAAGGTTATCAAAAAAATGAAGAAAATGATTAAACAAAGCTACAAAATTTTGTTCTAAAATTATATATTTACTAGAAAAAGTTTATGTTTTAGACATCGTTTTTTGTTATGATATTTTCAAATATTTATAGAGTAAATATTAAACGTTAAAAATGAAATATAAAACTTTTTGTTAAACTCACTGTTTTATGTTATTAGAAATTTTACATACATGTTGAGTATATCTGTAACTTGATACTGAAAAAAGCTAACGTTGATATTATGACAATTCTTATGTCAATAAAATATATAAGTATAAATCAAAATGCTATTTCGCAATAGCTTAAAACTTTTTTATAAATAAATGTAAAAAATTTGTAAGTTTTTTATTATTGATGATGTTAAACATCAAAACTTTGATGATTATGGTAAAAATAAATACTGTTTAAAAAATAAGTAAATTTAGAAAAAGAGCGTTTTGAAATTTAGATTATAGTTTTTCTAAAATTTTATTTATTTATCTCAAAATAATTATATGTATTGGGTTGTAAAAAACATATTTCAATAGATCACTTTGTTTAAAACATGCCCCAATATATAAATTGATAAATACATTTTAGAAATTTCTAGTAACATGAATTTTAAAATTCGTCTGTTGACGTGTTCAGAATATTTAAACAGTTTTAGGAGTTTCATACAAAATTTTTCATTATTTTAAATTGTAAATTTTAAAGCGACAAAAAGGCTATTATATATCCATTAAACCAATGTTTTGTTTAAAATTTTATTTAGGTTTAGTAGATTTGTAAGAATTATTAGTACATTTATACTTCATATAATACTACAATAAATGTCGATTTAGTTATATAAAGGTAGTTAATTACGCATTTTTAGGTATTGAATATTTACAATTATTAGTTTAATTATGTTCTGATGTCCAAACAAGTCAATATTTTTGAATTTGTTTTATTAATTTGTAGTAATTTATCTTTCATCTACTTATTACTATACACATTTAAAAAATGATGAACTATAACGTTGAAGAACTATAAAAGCTATTAAATAACAATCAAAATTTAAAAAATCAATTTTATATATTTAAAACGACTAAATGACGAACGTAAACAGCTACTAACTTAAAAAGACAAAAATAAAATCCATAAAAAATGTTGAACAACGCATGTATATCAAAATAATATGTAAAGAAAGTCTTAAAAACAAGCTTATATTACTTATAAGCTTAATTAAAGTTTAAAATAAAACTTTTAATTATCTCCAAAGTAAAATTTAAAACAATGATAAACATTATCAGAAATGTTCTTTAAGTTGTTCAACAGCGTATTAATACAAATCAATATAGCAAAACATTATGAACAAGCTTATCTTACTTATTAAATAATGCTTACAAACTTATAGGTTTAAAATTTAAGTTACAGCTTGTTATTGGCTATTCATAAATTGAGAAACAACATTATATATCATTAAAAAAAATTAAATTTTTTTTCTAATAAAAACTAAAATTTTAAGTATAAAATGCCTATCTGGTTCACCAATAGTGTCTAACTATAAAAAAACTTAATTTTACTTAATGAACAAATGTTTATATTCTAGCTATAAAACATTTTAAAAAAGTTTGAAATTAAAACATAAGTTATCAGATACTTAAAAATTAAGCTATAAAAAACTGAATACCAACTAATTGAAAAAATTAAAAAAAAAAAACAATTTACTACTTTCTATGCTTTTTACTTTTGCCGCCGAATATTTTTGTTATGATGCTATTTGACTCTTTTTTCTGTTTTTCTTGTTTGTTAAGCCACAGTTCTTTTTCACTCTTTCTTGAAGAAATCTATTTATTAAATTTTAAAAGGTTTTTTTCAAACAATTAGTAGAAATTAACTATAAAACTTTTTTTTTATAATAACCTTTAACGCAATTATTTTTAAATTATTGATTTGTTTTTACAAAATTATCTAATATAGCGTAGGTGATAAACGTTTTAAGAAAATTAAAAATTGAGAATACTTTACTATAAATGTTTTAAATAAGAATACACAAATTGTACAAAATGCTTTCTTCTTATTAGTATAACAAAATCTTTAAAAACTCAAAAATTGTTTACACAAAAAACAAAAATAAAAGTTGAAATGTTTGTTAACATAGTATTTATCAGCCCTTAGTAATATACTGTAGTAGCTTACAGTTCAGGGATATCTCTAAGCTTTTAATGCAGTACAATAAAAGGCTAATTTTAAAAAGATTAAAATACCACTCTAGACTCTTCGAAAAATTGTTTTAACTTTAAAAATGATGTATCGAAATTTATCTATGGTTTTAAAAATTGTCAGAATGCAATCGTTTCTTGTACAAACTCGTCAAAATAACTAACTGGAAAACAACTAACTGATATTGTTTCGTAGTGGTTCGTTTGCGGCTCACGCCTTCGATAAGAATTTAGACTGTCACTGCGATTCTCTGTTTATTGATTTGAGTGTGTAAATGTATATTTGACTGTTGTAAGTTAACAACAGCTTCCAAATGTTGTAATCAATAATGTTATATCTTAAGCACCTCATTAAGAGCAGCCTTATCGCTTTGCCAAACCAATATTCATATTGTTACGATTTAATGTCGTACAAGATTAGGGGTGGGAACCCTGACAAAGTGACTGACCCATCAATGTCCACTAAATTCAAGTTGAATACGGTCCGCGAAAGGTAAAATTACGACCCGCGAATGTGTATATCTGGTACGTTATAACATATTTTAAAACTTACACTAAATCTTCCAGTTTTGAAATGAAGAAAAATAAAACGTCTCAGAAAAAATATCCGGCAGGTTTGAAAAATTCCGACGTGATAATAGCACATTGAAATAGTATTTTTTGAAACAAACTGAGTAATTGTAGTGTATTTAATGAAACTTAAATGCTGCGGCTCGCTAAGTACTAATTTTTTTCATCCTAACCGCAGACTAAAAACGTTGCCCACCTTTATAGTAGATTATACAACGTATTGTATTTGATTGTCAGTTAATTAAGAGAAAAAGTATAAGGTTTAAGTGACAAAGTTTAAAGTCGTTTTTTTTTGTAATAAAAGTTAGTTAAAGTTAAATATGTCGCAACAATAATATATATATAGTTAACAAAAATATAACGTTTTTTTGTTAAATTATAATTTACTTTAATACTCGGATATGTACATTTTAGATCAAACGAGTTTGAAGCTTATAGTTCTTACTTTAATATAATTTTTTCTTAATTGTTTTTTTAACTTACTTTTTAAACACTGGCACTTTTGTTTCTGTAAGTTTTCATTTCTGTCTTCTAGAAATACTTGAACAGTATCCACAAAAATGTAAACTCCGTCTGATTTTATGTATACGTTAGTTATTAATTTAATATTTGCTACTTATGTACTTCATTTTATTTATTTAATAAATTATTTACAAAATTCAAAATTTAATTGTTTTTATCGCAATAAATAAAAAATTATTAGTTTCGAAAATATATCAAAATTATTATACAATTAAAGTTTCCAAATTACCAACTGTTATCAATTTTTCATCTATAATAAAACTTTAATGATCAATTTGTAATGCTAAAAACCGCAATTTTTTACTATTTTAAAACATCTTGTTAATTCAACTAATTAAGAAAGTAATAATAAAAGAACAAAGAGAAATCTACCATGTATTCGGTACAAGTATGCTTGTCTTCCTTTGCAATCACTGACAATATTTACGACAAACTTGCTAGTTGAAGTTTGATTGTACACAGAGTTGTTTTGATGTCCTTTGTCTAATTAGTTTATAAATTTAAAACACAAACGATTTTTTTTTTTTCCAATTTCAAAAAGTTTAGTTTAATAAAAAAATACATTTTGATCTGTAACTTTTCTTTGTTTTAAAGATAAATGTAACTGATTTCCTTAATTAAAGAAAAGAAAATTATTGCTGAATTTAAACAGTGTATAACCACGGTTTAACAGCATTATAATTACATTACTTATTTAAAAACTTTTAAGACTATTAATTTGAAACAGTTAAAATAATTTAGTAAAACATATGGGAAAATAATAATATTTAAAGTTTTTGTACACCGAGTATAAAAACTAGCAGTTACGTTTAAGTCTTTAGAGTACTGTAGATATTAAGAATGCATATGTTAAGTGATAAGATAGTTATAATACATTTTTAAACTTAAAAAGCAACCTTTTTTTTTTTGAGTTTAAAAAATTAATGTTTATTTAAAATTGGTCTTATAATTAAAACCTGCTATAATTCTTATTAGCTTGATTAAAATATTTTGTTACAAATGTTATATATTAATTTTCGTTTGAAAATCGTATACATTAAGCGTATAAAACACTTTATAGTATATATATAATTATAACATTTGTTGTATTACCTTGATTGACATTCAAACAGTATTGACCGTAATACTTGATGGTTGTATTTGACTTGTTGGAATAATGTTTATTGTTAGTTTGACAATAGTTTGCTGTAAAATATATTAGTAGTTTTTTACTTTTATTTTACCATACAAGTTTACAAATTAAATTTAATTGCACGCAATATTGATAGAACACGAAATTAAATTGAGCGAACTATGAATTTATTCTCTCAAGAACATATTTTACAATTTAAGTTTCGGTCAAAGATCTCGTCAGTGCTTCAATAAATCTTATTCAAGTAGAATAAGATTCAAATTCTAATTGAATAAGATTTATTGAAGCACTGACGAAGTCCTTGAATGAAACTTAGTTTGTAAAATAAATTCTTGAAAGAATAAATTTATTATTTCTCCTCTAGCAGTTAAGATCTCTTTATTTGTTTTCTTGAAACCAAAACATACAATATCGAGTGAATTATATTAAAGCAGAGCTTTTTAAGTAGCAAAATTATATCTGTTTGTATAAATTCTTAGTACCGATGTTCGTTGCGCAGCAACTGTCGTCACTCTAATGTTTAGTTTTAGTAGAACATTTGTTTTCATACGATCAAGTAGTGCTTATTTATCTATGCAAATTTTTTTAGTATTGTACATTAAGCTGTTTTACTAAGCATATTCAATATATTTGATTTGTAACATTTTTTAGCTAGCTTGGGATGATTCTAGATATTTAACTTTTTATTTTGACAGTTTTATTTTTTTCAGTAAATATTCAATAACTTCAAATTAAAAGTAAAAATAAAACAAGTATTTCAATTAAAACCTAGTGTTCACAAAAATTCTAATCATTGATGCTTTTAAGATAAAAACTATCATACGAAATGTTTTCATGTAAAATTAAGCGGTTTTTCTAAATTTGTAAACCTTTAATCCGTTTTTAGATTCTGAATGTACGTATTACAACAAAACACTATTATTAAACCTAAACAAAATATATTGTACAAAACGACCCTACTTAAATTTTTTAAAGCGGTATGTAAAGATAAGTAAGCATCTAGTATTAGTTTAAAAATTAACACTATAACTAAAACATATTTTATTGTTTTAGTAAGCAGTTTTGCAATAAGACTTATTTTTAGACTTTTCTAACAAACCAACCTTGTGCATCAATACAACTGACTTCTTTACATTTGAAACAGTCTGTAATAGTTTTCTAGTAGTTATTATGCTTTAAAATAAATAAAATTTAACATAAAATACACAGAAGAGAAAAAAAACTAATACAAGTAATTAGTTATACTAAATCTTTATTTGAAACATTAAAAGCTTAAAAAAAACACAAAATTAATTACTTTAGTTTTATAAATCACTTGCAACTGACATAAATTTGAAAAATCAATACACATATAAACATAACAAACCTTCACATTTTCCTCGATAGCTATACCTGTTGTTTTGATGATGAAAATGAGGTTTGTTGTTTTCAATAAAGCTGCTTGTCATGGATTGGTTTGAAGGAACATCTGCTTTTAGTTTTTTTATTTACTCAACTTTAAATTAACCAAAAATTTTAACTCACTTACAACAAAAAAAACTTTTTTTTTTGTAATTACTCATATACCCACATGCTAATGTTAAAAAATGTAAATAATTTCTTTGTAAATAATTTTATTCATAAATGTTTTAAATATGTACAGCTAACCATTTAGATCCCGACTTAAACAGCATTTAGTTTGTTGTCTACTTGTTTCACAGTTTTGTATTTTATTATCTAACATCATTGGCCTCATTTTGATATAGTGCAAGGTAGCTGGGTTGTTTTGAGTAAATGCAGGCTCAAAGGAGTGATTAAGTGTCTTGTTTTCTATCAGGTTTAATTATTTGTTTTTTAGTTTGTTTAACTTTACTACCCACCAATTTGTTATAAGTAAAATGTTTTTATTTAGTTATCGTCAGTATTAGTTACATATTTATTTTAGCACTACAGTACAAAAGTTTAAGTTTGCCATTACTTTATCTGTAAAAAACTAAATACCTGTCCAACTAAATTGTTTTCTGCATGTACATATTTTATTAGTAGTTTTTGAAAAACTTTCATTAGTTTTTGTCAAGTTCCCTGGGAAACTTTTTTGCTCATTTGTGCATTGTCTTCTATCTATTAATGTTTCACTAAATGTAACTTTCTTTGGTGGACTTTTGAATTTTTTGTTTTCTACATTTTTGTTTTTATCTGGTAATGTGTTTAAATTGTTAGCATAAATAAACTAACAATACTTGAAGGTCAATAATATCATTTTGTTAAACTATTTAAAAGCAGGTTAGCTTTCAGTGTATAAATGAAAATTTATGTGAGAACTACTTAAAGTTATTATTTATTTACGCTAGTTTTAAAACTTAATTATAAAACTTAATAACGTAATAACTTATTTTAAAACAATAAGTGTTAAAATTTATAATATATTTTTGATGTTGATTTTTGAAGTTATGTTTTAAAACAGCAATGTTTGGTATTAATTCGTCATAAAACTTAAATATAAGTATAAAAGTTTATCAAATTAGATAATAGATTTAACATTATATATAACAATTGATGCTGAAGCACTAAATGTATAGTTTAGTTTGTATTAGTTTTATTACAAGTTTGTAAGCTCCTATAAAAATTACAAAAATAAAACTTAAGAGTTAAGTTTGTTTATAGAATTTTTTAACAGTCATAAGAAAACATTTTGAAAGTAAAAAACTTAACAACAGTTATGAGTTTTGAAATTTAAAATTTAGTAACATATTTAATAAATTTTCTTATATCATTTATAAACGTAAAAGATAAAAATGTTTACAGAAAAGAAAATGGCTAATTAATTAAGTATCAAAATTTTATAGCCCAATAAACAATTTTTTAAAGTAATTAATATTGACTGTAAAAACTAAAAAGTGTTAAAGTAATCATTTGTTGTTCATCAGTGCATAAAAAATAAATTTTACTTTTTTAATTGTTACACAAATGTTTTAAATAGTTTTTAGTGTAATAGTTTTTAACGTGCTTGTTTTATAATAGTAAATAATTTATCAAGAAATATGATACCATTAACCTTTTTCTTCAATTGCTTTTCCAGATGTACTTAATTCTTCAATATTCTTTTGAAAAATGTTGTCAATATTTGTTAAACTGTCCGTATCAATACATTCGGCATTTACAAAGCAGCCTCTATCTGCAAAGCGTTCTTCACATGAATCTATTTTCGGAATATTTTTGATTTTCTTGTATGTATTTGTATCTATTTTTATCGGATATTTTGCTGTATAAAATGTTTTAATCTTTTAAATTCATTTCAAAATCTGACCAATATAAAAAAAATTATCGTCAACATTTAGATTAATTAGCTTAGATTTTGATGAAAATTTTCATTGATCAATTAAACCCTGTTGCTATTTATTAAAAAAAAAAGTAACTGCTCTTTATGATAATTTACAAAAACTAATTAGCCTGTAAACATATTTGAAATTTTACTTCGAAAAATGAATTTATGATTCCGTGATCATTTAAACATAATAGTTCAAAACAATATCTTAACTTATACTTATTTTGTTTATTAACTAAGTATTAAAACTTAAGTACATTGATCATTATTACTGATTAATGATAGTTTTCAGTTGTGATAAGAACATTTAAAAATACTTATACGATTTTAATAGTTTAAATTTAAAGAAACATTAACTTTAACTCAACTTTAATTTAACATTAAAAAGTTTGTATTTTGATGTTTAAGTAAAATTACACGTCATATTTTCGTAGATATATAAGTATTGTAATTTTATCGAGTATTACTTGGTATAAACTTTTATTAGATTATAAATCAAACAAACATCACACTTTAAAAAAATATTCATTTAAAAATTACTCACCCGATAGTTTATCCATTAATATTTTTAATATTCTTATTTAAAACTGTGTTTCTAAAATCATAAGTGTTAAGCGTTATAGAACGTACAAAGTAAAAACAAATAAATTTAATAGTTGTATATAGAAGCTTTCAAATATAAAATTTAAGAAAGTCAAAAATATCTTTTATGTAAATGTTTTTTAATGAAACGTAAAAACTAACAAGCGAACTTTGCAAATTAAACTACAGACTTTACTCGTTTAAGTTCAAAAAAATAGTTGTAGTTTTGTATGAACATAATTTAAATAACTTAAAACATAAACTAAATTTGTTTTCAAAACATATATAATCTTAAGTTTTAAGTAAAAACAAGAAAAACCGTTTATTGTTGATTAATTTGTTATTTCTAACTAATGACTCCTAATTTAAAAGACTAGGTTGAAAATGTTTGAAGATTTAAAGCAAATTAGTACTTATATTCAACATAAAAAATCAAAGTTAGAAAAATAGCATTAAAAAAAAATGATTAGTAAATAATATTAGTTAAGAAAACTTTTTATCAATAAAACTTACATACTTTTCTTGGTATCACTCTGTTAAATAAAAGACATCTAAAACTATTATACTATAGCAACTACAAGTAAGTTTCTAAAAGTAAACTGTTTCTAGAAAATCTTGAGTCCGACTTCATAACTTAACTTTTTCCTACTTTTCTCTTTCACATACAACTATACATAAACATGTTTGTTGTGAGTTAATTAACATTTTTTTGAAAACAATAAAAAGTTATAACACATCCGTAAGTGAGTTAATTTATAAATGTTTACGCCTCAATGACCAATGTCTCTTTCCTCTGTTCCAGGCAGTCTGTGAAGTCAAACACAAACCAAAACATCAAAGGGTAAATACTTTGCTACCTTACCGGTAGTTTGTTTACAATAAAAACAAAAGATCATTATGGTTGTTTGTATGTAAATAGTAGACAATGTACTTTCACTATTTTTTTTTAAGTTTTGTAATTATAAAACTGTAAGCTAAGCAGAAGTTTATCAATAAAAATTTATTTTAAATTAAAAAAAAAAAATCCTTAGATAATTTAAAACGTGTTCTCGTAGTATGTAACTTTAATTAAGGTCTTTAAAAAGTACAAAAAAGCTTGGAACTTAATAAGCTTAATACATCTTTAAAGTTCTTAACAGTTAACACAAGCAATGTTCAGTTTCAAATAGTTAGATATCTTAACTGTATCTTTTTTGTATATTAGCACGTGGTATATAAAAATTTAGCAAAATTGTTATTTTAGGTAACATATACCCAGAAAAAATATTTGCAAGCTAACATCAACAAAAGTTTGAATTACTGAATTTTTAACATTTCGGTTTTACATTCGAGTTTTTTATAATTATTTTGTTATATTTCGATAGGATTTCTATGTTTTTATTATCAGATGAACTAATTTGTAGTTTATCATATATTCACTTATGAAACACTTTTCATTATCCAAATAGATTTTAAGACACAACCTTAAGATTAAAAGTAGAAACCTTAATGAACTCTATAGAACTGTTAAGTGTAACTGTACGTGTAACCTAAAAAACAACGAACTTAGGTATTCACTAAGTGTACTATGTATTACTTTCTTAAAAACAAGAATTTGATTACATAGAATTTAATATAAGTTTAATATTTTTATATTCAAAGTAATTAAAAATCTTAAACCTTAGTTTATAACAGTTTTTTTTACCTCATAATTTAGACTCGGATAGAATAAGAATTATTGTTTTTACTTTCAAAAGTAAGTAATAATTTTGTTTTGCAAAGACGTAGAATGGTATACATTAAAATATAAACCTTTGTTCTTACTTTTGTGTATATTAGTTTTCTTATAACTACAATTAAAAAAAAACAGCCTGACTGTTAACAAAATACTTATTACAACAATACTTAACATATGTTTGTTAAAGAATGTTTTAGAAATAAATCATCATGTATAAGCTTTAACGATTTTTAAAGTTTGTTATGTTTTAAGAACACTATAAACAGGAATTTTTATGTTTCAATGATTTTTCTTATACCATTTAAAACATACACAAAAATAAATACTTCAATTAAAATATATAGATGTTTTTAATTTTCGCCAGTCGTAACAGATTAAATTTTTAGACTTTACGCCTCACTTACCACGATATCCAGACATAGACATGTGTGAAGTTTTGAACGTTTTTAAGGGTCGGCAAGAGTTGATTTTTCCCAGAAAAATTCATTTTATTGCCTCAAACACATATTTTTTTTATTAGCACACGTAAATATAATACTACAGATTTTTTTTTTAGTTTTTGCTCTGTTCACTATATTTGAAATTTTAGTTTAATATAAACACATTATGACTTTAGTTATTATAGATTTTATCACAAGTTGATTAGCTTTTATATTATTTAAATTGTTCCTATATAAGCAAAAAAGATTTTTTTCTTGAGTAATAAAAAAATATTTTTTCTTACTGGAAGTTTTAGTGTTTTTTGAAATCTAATAGTAGTTCGTGTTTCTAATATATTCAAGTATTTGTTGCGCATAGCAAATATTCTTTATAATTTATTTTAAGCTAGCTATTTATTTAAAAACAATTGAAGATATAAAAACAAAAAAATTGTTGATATGACACACAACTTAATGATTCACGTTTAAACATGTTGTGCTAGATGACATTAAATCGTTAAAAATCCTTAAAACTTAATTTCTTTAACCAATCACGTCAACAGATTTGTGATTCCGCAACTTTCTTCGTCTTCTTCAATGAAAGTTTTTCGCGATCAAGTTTTTAACCACAACAAACAGGTTTCACCAGGGAAACATCTCCGAAATAAAAGCTTCTAAAGGCCTTACACTGTAAAAAATATTTGTTTTCTTTCTCGCGCATGCGTTCAAAATGTGTAAGTTTCCGTTACAACATTCGTTGTCCTTGTATTCTCGTTAGAAGCCTCTGGCTTTTATGATGATTAATGTGACTATGTTTCTGTTGGGGCCGCTTCGCAAACTCACACCAACAATCTTCGTAGTCTTCGTAAAAATTTAAAACTTTTTCTATGGCACACAAAATTGAACTTTGTTTTGATGCTGTAGTAAGCTTCAATGGCATTTAAAACTGACTATCATAAAGCATTTGAAAAATATTTAAGTTTTATAACGAAAGCTTAAGCAGTTTTAATTTTTTTAGAAATATCTTTAAAGATCTCACAACTAACTTAACAAATTTTTAGTAAAGTTGTTGTGATTTTTTAACGAAATTTTATGTTTTTATTGTAATTTTAATTCGAAATCTTAGAATATAAACTATAAAACTTAAACAAATCAGTATCAAAATAAGTTTATTAAAACTTCGACAGACATTTTTATTCTTTTTAATTTATCTAAACATACGTTTTAAAAAAGCTTTGTTAAAATATTTGATTTATTTATTGCAAAAAGCTTTGACAACTATTTGAATACTTGAACATAAAAGAAATAACATTAAACAGTAACTAAACAGTTTTCAGATAAACTTATTACGTAACCAAAAAAAATACAATTTTTGAATATATTTATTATATGTAACTTAAAATTTTGATCAGTTTTAAAATGCAATTGAATATTGAAATTTTACTAAAAAATATTGTAAAAAAAGTATAATTTTAATAATACTCTAAACAGATTTCTTAAGATTATTAGTTTTATATCTGATTTTAGACATACATCGCTTACACTTATGTTATTCTACTAAATAAAAAGTTGAAATAAATATTTTTAATCGTTTTATATAAACTATATATTTAGTTTAGACTAAAATATTTTCGTGCTTAAATGTTATTACCAATGTATCTATTAAACATATTTCTAAACAAAATAATTTGTTTTAAACTTTATTCATTAATATTAAGTTTTTTCAATCTAAAAATATTTTAAAAGTATGTTTGATTGAATTTTAACTATATTAGCAGCACTTTTCAGTTTAAATTAATAAGGTTATTTAAATTACAAAGTTAATAATTATAAATTTAGTTTTATTTAAAAACTAACTAAGATCTTAAGTTTATGTTTGTTATTTGTATATTTGTATTTCAACTTCGTAATAGAAGCTTGTTTGAATTTGTGCAATTTGTTTTGTACTAAGTCACAAAATAAAAAATATAAAAGTAAAACTAGAGTAACTCACATATAGACGGTAAAATTATAAAACATAAGCCATAAGTCACTGAAGCAACTAATTTAAAAAAACAAACTTACAATCAAAAAAAAAATGAAAATGTTTAACTATTCATTAAGTTTTTTAAGAAAGCAGAAGTTTTTCTGACAAATCTCAAAATTTTTTTCAAAACAGGATTGTAAACTATTCTGAAACGCTTTTCTGAAACTATAAAAAATATAAATCACAGGTGTAGTTTAATATAAATAAATAATACGTGTTTTTTATATACTTTTAACTCAATTTTAGACAATGACTTTAGAAATAAAATATTTCACTTTTGTTTTTTTCTGATCAATGTTCTAGACATGGCTATTTACTTACCATTTTTTTACCTTTTTCTATGCTTGATTGATATTCCTATCGATTCTGAAATGAAATAAGATTATTTTAGTTATTGTTTTACAATAATCTAAAAAAAATTACTTTTTATTACTTACCATCACTTTACTATTGCTATTACTGAAGTAATTTCGTTTATTTACCAATATTTGTTTTTCAATACAGCTTTGTGACGTTTTTTATTTTTGTGTAAAAAATCCAAATAGTTTAGTTTACACCTTTTAAACAATTTACTAAAAGCTTTTTTTTTTGATCGTTATAAATTGGTTATTTCATTGAATACAATACAGTGTTTTAGACTAAATTATTATTATTTAGCTGATAAAAAAACAATTTTAGTATAAAAATTCAGTATGCAAAATTTAAACATCAGGCAAAGTAACGATTGCAAACAAATATTTAAATATCAACCTCTGCTTCTACTTGTACCTCTTGATGATGCACTATTTGTAGATGTAAATGATAGGCTCTGTAGTGGTTTTCTATCTATTGGTGTTTTGCTCTTGCTAAGTCTTCTTCTTTTTGAGGATCTTCTACTTGTAGATGATTTACTTTTTTTTCTAAAATATTTTTTTCTTTTTTTATGAGATCTACTTCTTTTTTTAGGAGACCTGCTTCTTTTTCTTGATGATCTTTTTTTCCTTTTAGAAGATTTGATTCTTTTTCTAGATGATCTTTTTTCAGTTCTGCTTCTCTTTCTATGAGATCTACTTCTTTATGTAGAATACTTTTGTCTCCTTTTAAGAGATCTACTTCATTTTTTAAGAGATTTGATTCTTTACTTTGAAGATCTGCTTCTTTTTCTAGATGATCTTTTAAGAAATGTTCCTTTTCTAGAAGAAATGTAAAATAGTTATGTAAACAACTTTAAAGTCTTATTTTAGATATCTTAAACTAATAAATTTTTATTTTTTTAATTAATTTTTTTTTGTATGTTTAAGTATGTACCAAGTCATATGTGTTTGAGCAAAACTTTAATAAATGATGAAAACCTTATTATTCTAAACAATATCTTAAAAGACTAATATATAGCTTTATAAACAGCAATATGCTTAGTAGTGATTGTGAACTAATATTTAAACATTAACCTCTGGCTCTACTTGTATATCTTGATGATACGCTATTTGTAGATGTAAATGATAGACTCCGTAGTGGTTTTCCATCTATTGGTGTTTTGCTCTTGCTAAGTGTTTTTCTTTTTGAGTATATTTTTCTTGCAGATGATTTATTTTTTTTTCTAGATGTTCTGCTTTTTCTTTCAGATCTTCTTCTCATTTTAGGAGATCTAATTTCTTTTCTAGAAGATTTTCTTCTCCTTTTATGAGATCTACTTCTTTTTTTAGGAGATTTGCTTCTTCTTTTCGAAGATCTGCTTCTATTTCTAGATGTTCGTTTTTTCCTGCTAGAAGACCTGCTTCTTTTTCTAGATGATTTTTTTCTTTTAGAAGATTTGGTTCTCCTTCTAGGAGATCTGCTTTTATCTTTAGATGATCTACTTATTTTAGATCTTTTCTTTTTTTTTGTAGATCTTCGTTTTTTTTTAGGTGATATTTCACTTATATGTTCTTTTATTTCATTAAGTGGTCTACTTCCTAAAGGCGTAAAGCTCCTTCTGATTGGTCTTAACCTTTTGAGAAATCTTCTTTTTCTAGAAGATAAGTGCAACAGTTGTGTAAACAATTTTTAAGTCTTTTTCAGAAATTTTAAACTAAAACAGTTTTTTATTTATTTTTTAGTCATTAAAAGTGATTTTTTTTATACATTAGTGTTTAATATGTACTAAGTTATATGTACTTCAGAAAACGTTTTATAAATGATGAAGAGCTTATCTATAAACAGTATCCAATAATTAATATAAACCTGTCTTGCAAAGGATCTCTGTTTTCTTCTCTGTAATTTACGGGTGTTGAACATCTACTGATGCTAGAGCTGTTTAGTGTGGTTTTAGGTAGCTCAGTAAAAATCGTGATATACATAAAAAATAAACGTATAAATCAATATTTAGATAGAAGGTAAACTGTTAACACTTCAAATAAAAATTTACAGAACTAAAGTTTGATTTTGCAAACAGTACTTGTTTTAAAGTATAGTTTTTAAATTTAAGCTTTATAGTTTGAACAAGACCTGTAATCTATAGAAACTAACAATAAACACCTGTTTAGCTTAGGATATTTGTGATATCCTTCATAACTTTTGGATGTTGAACATCTACTTCCACAAGAGCTGTAACAATTCTGATTTGGTTTGTCCACCAAATTAAAGATATAAAGTTTCTATAGGTTAAGGACATTATAAATAACAACTTTAAATATATAGTAACATGTTAATTTTTACAGAGCTTGTACTAAATTTTTCTAACGGTGCTTGTAAAAAAATCTGATTAAAAACTTGAACTTAACAAATTTGAATGAGTTGAACCTATCTGAAGAAGGAAATCTATCGTCTCTGTAACTTTTGGGTATTGAATGTCTACTGTCATCAGAACTGTTATAGAGAGGTTTTGAATAATTTAGCACATATAAACTAATATACTGATATAGTTCAAAAGTTGCTAGGTATTAGTAAGCTTTAGTTATTTTTAGTAGTTCAGATTTAAATGTTTTTGTGTAGGTTTAAAGACTTGCTATATAAAGAAATACTTGTATAAAAAGTGCATTAAAAGTTTTGTTAAATATACTTTGTTATGCAACATGTATTGTAAAATTAAACTGAATCATTAAAAAAACAGCTTTTTATACTGATCGACTTAAAAAATAAAATATAATCAAAAAAAATGTCTTTATATGAATTATCTTTATTATTAAGCTTTTTTTGATGATTAAGTTTAATTTTTCTAAATATATATGTACTTAAAACTATTTCACTTTAAATAAATTTAAAATAATAAAAAATACAATTTAGAAACTTCTTTAATATCCAAAATAATATTTATAACACTTGAAATTAAAACTAAATAATATTAATAAAACTTTCCAAAAAACTATAAAATGTCATTTAGTATGTCATGTAAACTTTGTAAAGTTTTGAGTAAAATTTAGTTCAAATAAAGTTTAAAACTAGTTGCGATAGTTGCCCACTGCGTATCTATTTTCTTTGAAATGAAACGAATAAATACAATTGTAAAGTCATGTGTGCCTATTTATTTGATAAGCTGTTTTGTTTTAAAAAAATTAAGTTTTGAAGATTTTAATTTACATAAAATTGAATTGAACAAACAAACGAGTACCTCATGGTCTTTTTTTTAAACTTCCTACTTCTTGCTTGCTTTCAAATGTTAGTTTTTGGGTGTCGCTTGGCTTTTAAAACTGCTTACTTATGCTAAAATATTTTTTTTACATTTTTTGTTTGTCAGCTAGCTGTGAAAAGATATTCTTACAATTTTTTAATGACAGTTTTTTAAGTTTGATATTTGTAGTAATACTTTAAAATTACAAAAATAATAAATTACATATTCATTTCATGCAAAAACTACAGTAGTTCTTTTTTAGACATTTCTATACTAAGAACTTTAATTTATTATATAAAACTATAGAAATCATTACTTATAGTAGGCACAGCTAGTTAAATTTATTAAAACTTAGTTTCTGTCTGAATCTACTTTAAAATATAAAATCACATTAAGTACACTTTATAAAACAGAATTTAAATAAAGCTGATTAGTTAATTTACCAAGTGTTTATCACAAACGTAATGTGACTAATTCGATTTTAAACAATTTTTAAATTGGATAAAGGTTATACTTCATATTAACAAAAAACGTATTACTAAACGTAGTTCAGCATTAAAGTCCAAATTTAGTCAAACTTTTATTAATAATTTTACTTAAGTTTTATAAAACATTGTTTTGATAAAAATTTTAAAAAAGAAATTGAGTAACATTTGAATTATTAATTAAGCTAAACTGTTAATTTGAATAATCTTGGTATTTTTTTTATTCGTTATTCATAGCACAACAACTTTTTAAATTTAAACAAAAAAAATTTATTAATTGTTTCAACAGTATTAACTAAAAAAAGTAATCAAAAAAACGTTTGTTTTACAAACGTTTTAATTTAAGTACTGTAATATAAAGTTTAGTTTAAATTTATAAGCTTTAATCGCTATAAACTCTAAACACAACTAGAAACAAGCTTGTATCAAAAAGTCAATATTTAAGAAGATTTCAGCAGTAATAATTTACTATTTTTCTTTTTGAAGCTCAAAAATTTAAATAATTTGCAAAAAACTGTTCAAAAGTAAGAAAAATGTTAAGTTTTTTAGTCGATAACGAAAATCAAGATATACAAGATTAAGTTAAAAGATAGATGAATGCTGCATTCATAGTAAGTTAATGCTTTATTTTGTTTGTGGTTATTATCCAACCATTATTACGATTTAATCAAAAACATTCTCTATTAATAACAATTAAGTAAATATTATTGAAAAATTTACCATCAATCAAAAAAAAAAAAGAAAAAAATATGTACACAACAAAAATTAATTATTCTTTTGTCTAGTACGAAAAGCTAA
Source organism: Thalia democratica (assembly GCF_965202585.1). Lineage (NCBI taxonomy): Eukaryota > Metazoa > Chordata > Thaliacea > Salpida > Salpidae > Thalia > Thalia democratica. The sequence goes on from NC_139165.1 coordinate 90,006,121, forward strand.
ATTATTTGAATCCTTATAAGCTTATTTCTTTTAACGAAAAAACGTGAACTTATTATTAAGTCGAAAGACATACTGATGTTTAGTTTAACATGTTGATGAAAATTTAAATAATAAAAGAAATTTAAGTTGTACTGTTCGTTTAACTGTTTAAAAGTTTACTTATGTTAACCAGTTTGTTAATGCAATATGTAAACATGTTCAAAATAATGATTACATATTGTCATAGCATTTGGTTTCTTATGCTTCTATAATCTGACATTCAACATTTCTAAAATTATTAATAATTTACAAGCAAACCTGATTAATTAAGTAAAATATCTGTATGAACATACTTTTTTTAAATAACAAACTACTTTCAACTAGTTTTCTTTTTAGTGCTTATACTAGTTCCAGGAAAACGTCCTAAACATGCCTCTGATTTAACGTCAAGTTAGTAATATTTAATTTGTTTTTACCTAAACTTTTTATTTTATTTTTCAATACATTTTTATTAGTCCTTGACATGACTTTAAACTGTATCCTGGTGTGTGTATCGATAGCCAAAAGGTTTTTCGTACACCACGTACTTGGACCAAATATTCGAGCGCTTTTTTTTCGTAACTTTTATTTCATAACTTTCAAGCGCTTTCGTAAAAATATTTCAAAACTTTAATAACTAAAGTTACTTTATTGGTTCCATCAGACCAAAAGCTCTCGGCAGACTGAGCGATCCGGTTAATTTCAAATTTTCTCACGGCATACGGAATTCTAGGCATGTATTAGACTTTCGCTGATATTTTTTTGATAAGTTTGAAAAACTTTACTTAAATTCTTACTGTTTTAGGGGAGTTAAAGCTCAATTGCATATGGAAACTTTGCATTGGACTTTTTCTCACTTTCGCTAATGAAATTTATAAGTTTAAAAAAAAATACTTAATTGTTGTCTTTTTTTACATGATTATTTAAAGTTTTTTGAAAACCGGAAGCCATGGAAACATTAAAAAAAAGGATGAACTAAAGGTCCAGCCAGAGTCCAGAATCTAGTTTTCAAAACTTGGCCGATTTGTTTATCTTGTCTTCTGATTTAGCTTTTGACTTAATTTTGTAATAGTTTTCTACTTATTATAATAATCTATTTAGTTTTTGGCTGAAATCTCGTGATATGGTTGAAATACAGAAAAAAAAGTTATCAAATGTTAAAGCTCCAAAAATATGCTACTTGCAGTTGAAAACTAAGTAAATTTGATCGAAAAAGATATGTACTTAAATATAGTTCTCAAAAGAAATAAAAACAAAAAAATGTGTTAAGACTAAATGAGAGTGCATATTTTCAATCTAATAATGAGAACTCTCTTAACTGGTAGATAGTCTGGCTCAGCATTTTGATTTACAACTATTTCAAAACAGTACTTAAGCAGAACACCTTAAATAGAAGTAATAACACATTTACTAAGTATTCACTATTCAGACAGTAGGATAAAATAAGCATTCTGGCTGTTATACCCCTGGTAAAGGGTTTAAAACATTAGTTTTTGACCTCTCAAATGATATATTTTTACTTATTTAATTTATAAAAAAAAATTTTGTATGTGTATTTCATTTGAGCTTAAAAAAAATTGTAGTTATTAGATAGTATTTGTTGTTATAATTTATTTAAGAATACAACTGTTTATGTAAATAGACTTCTAGTTTTATACTGTGAAATATTTGTTATTTTAGTAATGAATTTTAGTTTTAAGATTTCAAGCTTTTTACTACAGGGTTGTTAGAAAACCTGTATTCCTGAGAAAACTTTAAACTTGACATTTTAAGCAAAAAAAAAAGCTAAAAAAAAACTTGAATTTTGAACCAAAATAAAAAACAACCTGGAAAAAATTGGATTAAAACAATTACTTTTACACATAACACTAACAATTTATTTAGATACAAAATTATTCATATACAATAATATATTTTGTACCATTTAAATTTTCTTTATTAGAAAACACATTCAAAGTAGCAGTTAAGTATACTAATTTTTATTTTTATTTTTAAAGGAAGTTTTCAACTTTAATTTGATATTAAATATCAGGACACAAAATAACTTGCATTTGTGAAAAACCTGGGAAAGATTTTAACAGCTCTTTGACAACCCTGATGCTAAGTTATTTTACTAATAACATTATGCATTTTTATTGGTATCATCTGCTAAATTTAAATAAATTATCTTTCTTTTGATTATACACTTTTTAGTCAAAGTGTAACTTTTCATACATTACTGTACCTCTTAGGTAAGAACTTCATGTTAAATACATTTTTTTTTGGTTGTGCTTAAAGTGCATATTCAGAAAGAAGATTAGTGTGAATAATTTCAATTTCAAAGTTGTTATAATACTTATGATAATCAAAAAAAAAGCCATTACTTTATTGTTTTCGTCAGGGTTACGTAAAAGCAAAAATATTCAATTATTATTAATTCAAGTTTCTACTAAACTTCAAATTAATTAGAAAACTTATCTACAAAAGAAAACAGAGTCATTAAAAAGAATATGCTGGCTAAACTTTTTTTTAAAACCTTTTTTTTTTGCCATTTAAAAAATTCAACTTTTAAAATACTGTACAAATTAAGGATATATTAGAAAGTATCTAAACCTCGTGCTAGTTTCAATATCTATTTTAATTAATGCTTTTCTTTTAGATAAAATTCCTTATGGTTGTTTTTGTTCTTTTTCTTCTTTTCTCAGTATTAAAGTTTTTCTAAGTAGTATTTTATCATTTACTACTTAATTAATATTTAGTACTACTTTATATTTACATGTTGTCATGGTATCCAGTTGTTTAAAGTTTTATAATCTCATATTTAACTATTAAAGAACTAGTAAAATTTCTGCAAATTTTCTGAAAAAAGTAAATTTTAGTTTGAACTAAATTTTATTAAGTAATTAAAACTTTTATTTTTAATTTTATTTATGTTTTTAGTGGTAACACAAGTTCAAAGGAAGCAGTATAAAAATGGCTCTACTTTATCATTAAACTAATCAACTACAATTTGTTATTTCTAAAATAAAACTTTTTTTTTAATCTATTGTTTTATTTTCCACACATTTACTGATGTTACTTATCTTAAAGGTTCTCTCTTTTCACTTTCTAAATGATCACGGTCTATGAAACATAATTAAGGAAATATAGTAACTTGGTATAATAATACATTGAAATTAAATAAGATTGCATATAGTAAATATGACTAAGAGAACTCTGTAGTCTGTACTGTAGTATTAACTAGTTTATGATTATTAGTCAGGCTTGCCGTTTGGAATTATAACAGTTTATAAAAATTAGTCTACAAAAAAAATTATAAACATAAATGAACTACTTTTATTTTATATTCAGTGTTCAGTTAGTGTAGCAACATCAGTATTCTGGCAGGCATACCTCTAGTAGGAGTGGTTTGATTATGTTTAAAATTGTCGTGCTCTAGTAATTTGTGAATTTGAACTAAAAAAAATGTTTTTTTTTTATTTAATATATGAACAAATATTCTACGTTTTTGTATTCCATTTAAGCCTAACCAATGAAAAAGTTTTTAATACGTGTTGTTTTTATAATTTAAAAATTAATCCAACTATAGTAAAATAAGTATAAAAATTTCTAGTTTTATTCTGTAAAAAACTTGTGGTTATAGTTATAAACTGTAATGTTGAAATTTTAAACTTATTACTTCAAGGTTGTCAAAATTTTGAAAAAACCCTAGAAAAATCTAGAATCGTAAACTAAAATCATTAAAAAATTTAAAAAAAAAAGACTAATACTTTAATCTATTTCAACACAAAAAAAAAGTTAAGATATAAAGTAAACTCATAGACAGTAGAATATTTTGTATCATTTAGAGTTTAATTAGTATAAAACACTTTAAACTCATCACAGTTTCTTCAGTATTTTATCATTGTTAAAGACCGGTTTAACTTAAATTAAATTTTATACTAAAAATTGGAAAAAGAGCTTGTACTTTTATAAACCTGGAAAAGATTTTCAACTAACCTTTGGCAACCCTGTTACTAAGATTTTTCTTAAGAAAACTTTGTAAGTTACATGGTCTCATCTCTTAAATAAAATAAAATATCTTGCTGCTGATTATGCAATATTTAGCTAAAAGATGTGTATTCAAAAAGTAACTTTTTATACATAATTTTACTTGTTAGATAAGAACTTCCTGTTAAGTACCATTTTTGTGTTTTGTTCAAAAAAACTTAAAAAGAAGATTATTGTAAATACTTTTTTAAGATCTTAGTTTTAAAAAGCTTTAAGATACTTAAAAATGCCACTACTTTATTGTTTATGTCAGGGTAGTATAGATAAATTCTTTTAATTAAACTAAGTTAAGTTTCTATTAAATTTTCAACTCCTTAAATAGCTTATTTTTCAAAGGAAAAAAAAAGGAAAACAGAGTAAATTAACAAAAAAAATTATAGGCTAATATTTTCTTATTTGAAGTGTTTCAAAACCATTTTGAAAACTCAATGTTTTTTCATACTATTACGACAGACTGAAGCTATATTGAAGTTATCTAAATCTTGTTCTATTTTCAATGTACTTTCTATTTTATGTTCTTCTTTATAGTTACTTCTAGATAAAATTCCTTTTGTTTGTCTACATTATTTCTCAGCCATATACTTTATAAATAGTATCATGTCCATTTTTTTAAATTACTACATAAGTCTTTGAAAATCAGGCAGTCTTTTTCTCAAAATAGTGATATCTGTGTACAAATGTGATATATTTTTTTAAATATAGTTATTGACAAATTATAACTGGTTTTGTACATAGTCATTAATTTTACAAAATCAAACTGTATTTCAGCTAAAGGTATTAAATTAGATGAGTTGTAGCTTTATGAACTATAAATAACAGCTTGGGAAGTTAAACTCACTTTCAATAAAACAAGAACTGACATAAACCAACTACACACAACCGAAACAAAACTCTGGAAAATGTTTCTTTAAAAAAACACGGAAAACATGGGACATTATTAAAACTTACAGGCCAACTTTAGCCTATCAGAATTTTTTTACCCAATTTTGTAACATTTTAAAAGCTCAAACTTCTTTTTATATTCGTACGAAAAACTTGGTCTAGATTATATTAAAAATTACCTAAATCTCATTTAGTTTCAACAATTTTTCTAGTTTATATTCTTCTACTAGATATAAGTACTTTTTATTTTTTATGTCAAGTTTTATAAGTGTCAAGGCTTTGTTAATAGTATTTCATTTATTTTTATTTGGTATCAAGTAAGTTTTAAAAAAATAGTAAGTTATTTTTTTTAAAACTGCCACTTGTACTATGACATGATAAAAAATTTCTAAAACCACTAAATACAGATTTTTTTTTAATTTTCTTTTGAAATTAGAATTAATAAGTTACCTTTGTCAATATTCTTAAAAACAAACTGAATTTTAAACTAAGGTATTAAACTAAATCACTTATAAATAATTTTTTTGATCTGACCCTGCCGGATCCTAAATTAATGAAACTGGTAGTTCACTGAATTAATTTAACTCGATTTAGCTCTTTTCAGTGGTCTTCACGAGTTGCTTAAAAAAGGTAATGAAAACATTTATTGGTCAAATATAAATTTACAATAGATATTACAAAATTTTTGAAAGTTACACCAGAAATTTTTTTTTAAATTTTACTCGATTTCCCAAATTGAGTCAAATAACTTTGGGGCCAAATGCTGCAAAGGAACCATAGGGGCCCATAAAGTCATACCTTTCAAATTATACTGGATGATCTGGAATTAATATTTAAAATCAAAAAAAATCTTTGGCGTATTAAAAACTAGATATTTAGTTGACACCAGGTATTAAAATAAAATTCTAAACTTACACTAGACCAGGGCTTCACAAAAAGAGGCTTTTATAAAGTTTATGGGTCATAAGGCTACTATTTAAAACGATATTCTGGAGTTAGTGATTTAGAGCATTAAAATAAAAAGTTTTAGGAAATTCTTTAGAAAGCATCTTAAGTAGAGTCATTTGATTTTTGAATTCCCTCAAAATAGGTCTCGTAAAAAAGTTTAGGAGACCCTGCATTCGACATCACAAAAAGTTTACAAGATTTTCTTAAATTTATAATAAAGAGCAAAAAAGGTCATAAGTATATTTAAAGATAATATTGAAATTTACATAAATTCATAGCATCCGGGCAGCTCCTAAATTCAAAATAATATAAGAATAACTATTCGTCAGGTACTAATTTTATGGATTCAGTAGATCTCTACTGTAAACTGTTTGTTTTAACCCAAGGTTTGAAGGAAAGTAGCCCTGTAAGTAGTACTGAAATTTTCAAGACTTTAGTTATCTCTAAGTGGTGTACGGCTCTATAACCAAACAGTTATTTTCGTACACTAGGTCCTTGGACCTAACTTTTTGAGTTTTTTTGTCGTTTTTAAGCTATATATTAATTACAGATTAAAAAAAAAAACACTAAAAACAGTTGGTCTAAAGACCTAGTGTACGAAAAACTTTTCGGTTATCGAGTCATAACCAACGGATACCTTTTAATGTCTTGCCCAGGACGCCTTTATAAGGGATACTCAAATAATTTTTTTACATAAGTATTTAAACTGCAATAAAATTTTTTAGTACAACGATAATGGCAGTTTAAAAGATTTAGTTGGTTTGAATTTGTTTTTTCTAAGGTTAATTATTTTAAAATATTCCAGTACATTTTCGAATATAACTCACTCTCAATATCTAACTTAAACGTTTTTGTATGTTCTCTCAATGTTTTAGGTTTAGATTTACCAAATTCGAGTGAACGTAAATAAAAATATTTGTTTTATTATAACTACAGTAAAACTTAAAAAATACGAAATTTCGTTTTGAACACAACGTTTTTTGGGTAAAAAGTGCGTTCTTTTACTTAAGAGTGGACTGTGTTTAAAACAGATTTAAAATCATTACTTTTTGTTGATTAATTTATAAAACACAAATTAAATCTTTGCAACCCTATCTTCAAAAGCATGGAGCTGCTAGATTTAATCTAGAAAAATAAATCTATGCTAAAAAGTCATTCAGAAGTTACATCAACTATAATTTTTAAGTAATTTCTATTTTATCCCTACTACATCGTAGTGTTAGATATAGTTTGAAATAGCAACTTAAGTCATAATGTGATAAAACAAAATTTGTTATTTCAGGTATTTAATTTTTAGACAGTGTTTTCAGAAACTATTGAAAAATGTATAAAATTGGTCGAATTTTTCAAGCTCGATCTCTACACCGAAAGATTTTCGAACAAAGTATGAACGTAATGTTGTATTTTCCGTTAATAAATGTTGCAGTGTCAAGTGGACGCGTTGACACTAAAAATGCAATGGAGACTTCAAACAACAATTTTACCAATAAAAAAATTGATGGCAACATAACAGTATACAATTTTAAACAAGGCAATTTAGGAAACTGCGCCATGGTATCCTCAATGGCAACACTGGCGACCAACGAAGGTCTTTACAACAAAGTTGTGCCAAAAGGTCAGAATTTTAAAATAGACAACTCCTCAAAGGTTGTGTTTAATCTTTACAAACAAGGAAAACTTCACAAAGTTGAAGTTGACAAAAAACTACCAACTAATAGGAACGGGTTAATATACGGCAGTAGTTCAAATGAAAACTTAGTAGGCCCCTTGCTAGAAAAAGCCCTTGTTCAACTGCACTTCAGTGGAAATTACGAATCAGCAACAGGCGTTCCCGCGCACTTGGTCATGTCAAGTCTGTCAAACAGCTTCTTTGAAGAGTTTACAAATGAGTCGAAAAACTTGAGTTCGGAGTTGGAGAGAGCTATCGAGCACGGCATGAGGACAAAATCTCAAATGGTGGTTGGCGACGGTCACCACGCCTATGCTCTAGTTGGTTATGACCGCACCGACAAAAAGCCAATCAAACTCTACGACCCTCTCGGTAAAACGCTTTCAATTGAGAAAAAAATTTTATCCGAGAACTTAAATGTTTTGGTATTATCCTATTTTGATAACAAAGTTTTTCAGATGCCAGAAATAAAAACTTCGGTAGAGTTCACTGGCGGTTGGCCGACATTGCAAAGTAGTGAAGAAATGTGTTTTGTCGATTACGATTTGTTCATCGAAGAGGATGACACGGAAATTCTCATGAACGTCATTGCAAAACCAAATGACGTAATTCAACCACAAATGTTTATAATTTCAAGCGATGACGGAATGACTGTAGTGGAGAGCTCAACCGTTGCAAGGAGAGGTTTCGTTTACCGCAAAGCGTCCTTGAGAGCAAACTTGAAAAAGGGAAAATACAAGATGGTGATTGGCCTGTCAAAGTTGCTGACGCCGCAAAAAGGCTGCGAAGATTGCAGGAAGTATTTGGAAAATGGCGGGAACGAATTTTTCTTCCGACTTGCCGCTTCGAAACTTTGCTCAGTTGAAAAATCAAAGAAGAAAGATACGGAAAAGATCGAGGAAGCGTTTGAAAGGTTGGAAATTAAACTTTCATTTGAAATTTTGAACAAGAAAGAAATGTTTTGTTTAATTATGAAAACCATGAGGGACTCATTTTGGTTGTTGTACAATCATTTTAAAAGTTAAATTGCTTTCTAGTTGAGTTCGCTCACTGTTTTACAAATACCGCATTATTAAAGTATTGCGGATGTTATAAAGTTATGAAAGTTTTCTTTTTCTCTTACGTTTATCGCGTTTTAATAAAAAAAAAAAAAAAAACAGCTCTTGTGAGTAGATTGATAAAATGTTGAGTTTTTTATTGTTCAGGCTAAAACAAAACAACACTAAAAAATGATAACCTGTACAGTGTTAGTAAAACTAGCTTTAGTGTAATATAAATTAAAGAAAAGGGTGGAGCATACCAATTCGAACATCAGACGTCTTGCTTAGCTGACAATGTAACGGCGACAGACAATGCTGACGTCACTGATCATAACTAGCAAACGGTTGCTTTACGCTTGCAATAAAAACCGTTTGTAAACTGCTGACTGCAGGTTTTTCGGTTGTGAATGACTGATGAATCCTAATCATGACGAAACCAGTCTCAGTCTACCGAGGGCTTGTGGTCTGATGATCAGATTGGCATAATCAATTCTTTTCTTAAACTTGAGGTTGTCTCACAGCACACAAAAGTCCAGGCTTTCGCAGACTCGGCATACTTTCGCCGATATTTTTTTGATCGTGTTTAAATCAATCATACCAACTGTCTTGCGTAGTGGACAAGGAGTTGAACATTGCACGGCAAAAGACAAAGCTGACGTCACTTATCATTACAAGCAAACGGTGGCTTCATGCTTGCATGTTAATCCGTTTGTGAATTGACGACTCCAAGTTTTTCGGTTGGAACTGACTGATTAGTATATAAAATATTGTATAGTTTATAAGATATAAAAAACAAAACATAAGGTAAGGGTTAGGGGTAACAGTTGCAGAAAAATTAAAAAAAATAAAGCTATTTATGAAAAATATTAATAAAAGAAACAAATAATAATAAGATAATAAAAAAACAAAAAAAAAACCTACCGTAGGTGAAAGTTAGGGGTGTAGTCCTCCAGGGCCTGGGGTAGGAACTACCTTTAACTGGGGAAAGTCACCTTTTTTGTGCTAAATACTTAGCGCGTTTAGCTCTTGAGGTTTTTACTGAATTTACCTTACTCATTAGGTTTAACTTAGTAATTAATAAGTATGTAATAAACTTAAGATAACTAATTTCTTTAATGAAGTGAGTTTATTGAATATGTGATATTAGTATCATAACTAGAAAGTAGAATGAAAAAGCAGCCAATTTATCAGAAGAATAAAACTGCGAATATAAACACAACAAGTAAACACCAAATTCTACAAAATAAAATGTGTTAATAATGTTCTTAAAGTTTCTGAATGTTATAATCTTAAAATACAAAAATAGGTCTTACTAATACTACCACTAATAATATAGAATGCACAACGATGTCTAAACTAAGCACAATATAATACAATAATGCAAATAAACATCTAGATCTTATAAAATAATAAAACAGTTCTTATAATCAGTTAGTGTGCATCTCGCACGGTCTTATGGCTTAACTGAGCGTAATAACAAACATATTTTAAGTTTTATTGTGTGTTGATTTGATAAACAATCGTCTAACGTTCCTTGGCGGTCATTTAAAAACAACAAAATATAAATTTTGGTTACAAGGGGTAACAAAGATAGTAAAAACAAAGAATAACTAAAAATAATTAAAAATGCAAAAACAAAACATTAAATATATTGTTTATTGAATGATAAAATGATCGCTCAAAATATTTGGTCCTAAGGCCTAGTGCACGAAAAAAACTTTCGATTATCAAGTTGTACACCACTTAAATATCTTTTAACGTCATGTCCAGAGTAAATAACAAATATAACAAAAAAAAGAAAGAGGAGAAAAAAATGTTATCGACAGAAGTTAGTTATTAAGGGTAACAGTCATACTATATAGAAAATTATTAATAAAAGTTAATAATGATTAACTAGAATTTGTGAAGATAACAAAAAAAATGTATAATAAAAAATGTCAACCGAGAATAAGGGCTAGGGATAGAAGTTATAGTACAAATAAACTTATTTAAAATTAATAAAAAAATAAATTTTTTGAAAAGTTATCAATTGGTGCAAAACTGTCATCGTGCAAAAGTGATTCCTCATGAAAAATTGATGTCGTGCAAAAAAGTCATTTCGTGCATATTAGACACCTACCTTATAGTAAATACATATAGGTTACACATATAGACTTTACTTACTATAGTTATTTTTATTGAACTTATTATTTATTTGTGTTTGGAAATACAAGAGTTCTACAGTTTGCTCATCCTAGACAAAAATGTTGAACAGACAAAATAAATTTTTGAAAAAGCAGTAGTTTTGTCGTGTAAAATTTTAATTTTAAAAATATCTATATTTTATACGTAAACAATTAGTCTATAACTACTAACTGTTATAAATATGTTTAATCAGTAGAATGCGAAGTTTTAATTCCACATACATTGCGGCGTATTAGACCTAAGGTGAAGAAAAACAAATACAATTAACTACAAATATAAATGGTTTTGCAACTGTAAACAACGTATTTTTCAATGTACTTCATAATAAAAACTTTTGAATTTAAAGTTAAGGAATATCTTAAAGAAAAATTGCAGAAATGGATAAAAAATAATTGCAACTTATACATTAAGTTAATTATGAAAAGACGGTTTGAATGTCTTTTGTTTTGCATGCTATTTTTAAGAAGTTTGTGTCACTTTTACAAGAAGGATCGTTTTGTACATATTCACCCTGACCCTAACCTTAACTGTTATTCTATCTCTAAACATGACTTAAACCTTAGCTCTTACCACGTAAAACTCACTACTTGACGACATGAAAATAATCTTACTCATGAAAAATTGACCTAATCCCAGCTTTGAGTTTTTTGCATAATTTATATTTAAAATAAACTCATGTTAAGTTTTTGATGTAATTTTAGCCTTAAATAATTAAGGAATTGAAGTTTTACTTTTAGAAGTTAATCACGATAAGAATAAAAAAAACTGTTACTTTTATTAAACTAACACAAAAAACATAGCTAAATTTTAGAGTAAAAACTATGATTTTTTTTCATACCAAAAGCTGTTACTAAATAAAAGTTTGAAAAACATTCAGTGTAAAAGTTTTTCTAAAATAAAACTATTTATCTTATCTTTACTTAAATTTTTTATGTATTTAACATATATTAAAACGCGGACTAAAAAACGATTAAAATTATGAAGTTTTCTAAAATCCTTAAAAATTCGTTTTGAAGTACAACTGAATTAAAAAAAAAGAAGTTCTTCCTTATAAACCAATCTTAGCACACATAACTAAATAAACTTTATGATTTTTTTTTAAAGTTTTATGAAGAAAAAATAAACAAAGTACGAAAAAAAAACATTAGTAAACGTAAATATTATTGAAAAGTTGAACTTAAATAATAATTTAAGTTCGGAAAAGTTTGTTACAATCAAAACAACAGTTTTTAAGCTTAGATTAATTTTAAAAGAAGAATACAAAAGATTTTTAAACCAAAAATTTTAATTAAAAAAAACGAGTTTTTATTTGTTACAGTATTCTTGACAACATTATGGATTGAAATTAAAACTTTATAAGTACTTTTACATGATTATGGTAAGCATAATAAGCTCGACAAGGATTATTTCAAGTTACCAGTATACTTGTAAGTCTTGATTTTGTATGAGGCGTAAAACAATCCATGTGTAACAAGAAGTTCAAACAAAAAATAAATTATTAAGTTCTATTCAGTACATTTTTATTAAGCACACTATTAATATTAGTTCTACTAAAACAAAGCTTTTAAGTCATTCGCTTTTTTTTGTAGTTTAAAGTAATTTAAAATTTATAAGTTTATTTTAAGTTAAATATTATATGATAAGTTTCTGATAGTTTACTTAAATATTTGTTAACTATATTTACAGGTTTATCACTAGTTGGCCATAGATCCAAGTTATTATTTAGTTTTCAATTAAGTTGAAGCTAGAAAAAAAGCAAATAAGTACATTTTGTAATAGTCTATACACTTTAAATTTTTTAAAGTTACTATACCTAACTTTAATGAATTTTTTTGTATCAGTTACCTCTTGTAAATATAAAAAAAATCTTACCTTTTATTATTATTACTTTAATTAAATAAATGATTAACTTGAAGGTTATTAATAGGAAGTTGACTACTTTTAGGTTAATATCTGAATAATCAAAAACTTTAATAGGAGCTTTAATCTAAAAGTTAAGTATTACGACCCATCCAGTTTTTCTAAAATTAACTAATTGTTCTACAAACATTTAACATAATAAGTTTTAATAGTTTTATTTTGATATTTAATTAAAAATGTTTTACTGGGATAAATGTAATTTTTTTTTGTTGCATACTTAAGGAACTACCAACGTGAAGTTATTGGCAGATACATTAAAAACCTCCTACTTGGGCCTTCCAAAAACGATAAAACCTCTGATGGAGATGATTCTAAAGTTGACAAACCATCAGTTCTAAACCATCTTCCAAAAATAGAAGGTAATTCCCATACTAATCCTACGGTGTCCCTGAATTAGAACAACGTGAAAAGAAGTGGACTTTCATCAAGGAGATGCACCCCTTCCTTCATCAGGACACCAACGAAGTGAAGCAGAAGAATTACTACGACTTGACAGATGCTGTAAAGAGACACTTTCTGAACGACTAGATAGTGGAAGTATTTGCTGCTTGGTTTAAAAAATGTGTGTTAAAGTTTCCTTGAGTAAACATAAAATTTTTAAAAACGTACTTTGTTTCAATCGATCCTGATTAATTGTGTATCCATTCAGTCACACTTTGTTTAATGTTTTTAAATTCGAACAGCTAACAGTATTGAAAGCTGTAAAGCTATCTAATGTTAGTCTAAAAACTCGAATAGTAGATATATAAATACATAAAAAAATTTTTTATGATTAGTCTGATCGGTCTGATGATCAGATTAGCATAAAGTTATAAAGATCTTACAACTACCTTTAATATTATACGAGTGTTATGTTAACTTTCTATTTGCTTTTAGCTCAAATATATTGTATTAAAACTAAATGTTTTATATAATATTCATAAACGACATTTTAAATTGTTCTTAAACGAATCAATTAACTTAGAAAGTATTTTGTACTAACTAAACACAAAAGTTAATTAGAAATTAAAAAATATGTTTTTATTAAATTGGTGCTTTTCTTGTGTCACATTTGCTTAACGAAGATTTTGTTTTAGAATTTAGATGAAAACTTGTTAATGTAACAAAGTATGCCTTTTTTAATATTTATTCTACAATACTTATTCACAGAAAACAAAGTAAAAAAATGTCTTTACATTTTACTACCTTGGTAACCAGGACGCATTTAAAAGCCGATGGAGACGATGGAATATTAGTAGTTCCGATCGGATCGGAAGTGGTTGAACATAATCAGACAATGCATCAGTTCTTCACGGATAAAGTCAACTTGACGGTTGATGGTCTTCATCTCGCTGATAAGAACACTGAAGGCCCTTTTCTTTTCGACGCTGTGAGCGGATTCCACAGCATAAACGTCAAGCCGATTACAATCGGAAATTTTGTGCTCTCAAACGCTCCAAGCTCACTTGCGGAAAATGTGAGAAATTACACTTTTGTTTTGGACGTATCAGCAAGGCTCGGAAGATAATACTGACGATGAAAAATTATATCAAGAAAAATTTGTTAGTACAAACATTGTTAAATTATGTGAGCTTCGCCACTATGTTAAATTATGTGAGTTTTCGACATTATTATATACAGTTTTGCCTTTAAATGCGTATGAAACTCTTACTTGAAACTGTTAATTTTTCGATTATCTTAATCGATTTACATGTAATATTGCTGTTATAGAATATTTCTGTGACGACATTTTATAGATTGTTTTCTTATTGTCGTGCTTAATAAATATGCATACAGTAAAAAAAAAAATAGTTGTATTAATAGTTTAGATCTAAATAAATAAAGCTGTTTTTAAGTTTAGTTTGATTTAAAAAAGAAAAAATCAGTTTTAGTTTTACAAAAGCAGTTAATATTATATTTAAACCAAAAACTACAATTTTTTCAACTACTTAAGTGAATAACAGCTAGTTAGACTCCTGCTATAAGTGAGTGTATCTCAATCAATGTGGTTTTTTTTTATAATGTACTTACAATATGTATTTTAATAAGTAGTTTATAATTAATAGCATGACTTAAGTCTTCGTTTTAATATGTTCAACTTAAAATAGCTATTTTCGTTTAAAACCAAAGCAAAAGTTAATAGGAATTAGGTTTTCAAAGTAAAAAATAGTCCTATATGAGCTTTTAACACAACTTAATAACAAATGTTTTACATCCAAACTATTAACACAAAGCTAGTTCAAGCTGAGATAAGAGTATTACTACTTTGCTCTTCACAATAGTACTAGACAAACCCATCATTTGTAAATTAAAAACTGACATTAACAACAGTTATATTAGAATTACTAACATCTATAGCCACGGTAGTAATACAAATTTACCTTCAGAACGAGTTAATTATTTAATTTGTTTCAAACCTAATTATGATAACCGTTTAGATATAACGTAGAAGAGAACAGGTAGAGGAAAACTTTTGCCAGAAGACGTTTTTGGACGAAGGGAAATTTTTGCACGAGAGTAAAATTAAAAATGAATAAGTGACGATGAAAATAAAAAAGTTACCGAACGAGGGTAAGGGTTACAAAAGCAATTTAGAAAAAAACAGATAAAAACAAAAAATTACCGACTGATATAAAGGTATATGCGTAACAGTGACAAGAGTTAGGGGTAAAAGTGTGAGTAAAAAATTGTTAAATTTTATTTTAATCCGTCAAAAATTGTCTTCGTGCATATTAGAATCAAATATTAGAATCAATAAAAAGTTGAGAATTCACTTAAATTTTTAACTAATTAAGTTCTTCTAAAATTTTTGTTTTGTATTTCAACAAAATTTTTCCAGCTTTTCAAGCAAATTCAACAACTTATCGCAAAGTAAACTTAAACAACAAAATAAAAGCATGTTTCAAAAGTTATAAAAACGCGAATGAAATAAGATGATAAGAATTCTCATACTTCAACTTATATCAACATTTGATTCAAGTCACAAAATTGTTGCGTTTGTTTTAAGTAAAATTTATCTTATATGAAGTTTGCTGTTGTTTCATAGTATTTTGCTTCATAATTTTTTAGAAATTTGGTTTTATCTCTTTAAAAACAAACTATCATTGCTTTTTAATAATTTCATAGACTTTAAGTTATTACTTTCTCTTATCGTATTATAAACACTTATTAAAAAAAAAATAAGTAAAAACACATTTGTCTCCTTAATGCCTTTTTTTAATGACTAGATATTGATGTTTATAAGTTTTTTTTTACAATTTTTAGTTTTGTTAATTTTTAAATACTAACTTTATAAATATTATACATTATTTGTTGATTTTGACGTAAAAACTAACTTTCATTCAACTTAGTTTTTCATTCGAAGGAAAAGTTATTTGTTTCAGATTAATATTTCTTGAATTAACAACTTAATAAAAAAAAATTACTTTATTACTTTTAGTTTTTTTTAGTTTGAAAAAAAGGAACTTTTATATAAGTTTTGCTTTATTTATTATTATGTTTGTTGAAAGCTAAGTCTAAGTAAACTCTACTTTAACTTTTTATAAGTTTCTTACAATGTTTAAATATTTTATATAAAATTTACATTTAAAGTATAAGTATTTTTCATTATTAGATACTATTACCTGTAGAAAGTTTGAAAACTTTTACACTAAGTCTGAATAAATTTTGCCTCATATTTTGTTTAAGATATAAACATTTTTAGCTGTTCTAGATGAACTTAATATACTTCTAGGTTAATGGTTTCATTTTTTCAATTATAATGAAATTTTTTACAAGTGCTAAAATTGAATAAAAAGGCAAACTAATATTTTAATGTAACTTAGAGGCTAAATTTTATGATAAAAGTTTTTTTACAATTATATTTGTACACCTTTTAGATGTTTACATTTTATAGAAAGAGAAACACTGTTAGTTCAAAAAATATTTCGTACAAAAAAATGCCTTTTTACTTTGACGCTATTTTTATGTATAATAATGAAAAATAAAAAACTTTCTATTTGTGTTTATTGAATAAAGAAAGCTGCGAGTATATTTAATAACTGAAGTGTTTAAGTTTAATAAAATCTCTTTAAATACATTAAAATCATCTAAAAAAGCAGTAAAAGTATTAAAAAATGAATTTAAAAATATGTAAAAAGAAAAAAAACCAAAAACACAAAAATATTTATTAAAGTAAACTAATCAGTGGTACTAATGAAATTTGAGAAGCAAGTTTAAAGCTTAAAAACGGTTGGTTTTAATTTCGCATAGCCCATGAAAGTCAACATTCTGACCCCACAAATCAGAGTGAATATCGCAGGGCGCGTCTTGTATCGCGTTGTTGTAAGAGTGGCTAAAGGTGCGTGGGGGTACAAAATGAACACAGTCCTCTCCTCTTCCTGCGTTGTTCGGTTCGCCTCCTTTGAAATGGTACAGCAAAGTCTCGCCGTCTCTCTCGTGCGCCCTCACCACCTCTCCGTTCAGATATTTGAAGGTTCCTTCAGCGTCACGATCCGTGATGCCGACCCACAAGTTTTTACCGCTCGACTCCATCATCTGCCTGAGCTCACTGAATAAAAGTCAATTGAAACATAAATTAAATAGATTTTTTCTTAATATTAAATAAAAGTTAGTTGTATGTTTTTATTAAAGTTAAACTTTTTATGCACACTTTAATAAAAACTAAATTAAATTAAAAAATAAAAACTAATTTAATAAAAAGCTCTTTTTTATGAACGTCGATAGACAAATTAACTGGAAACGTTTTTTTTCTACTATGAATAATAAAAAAAGCAACAAAGCTTACGAATAATACTTGATACCAGCTTTACCGAAGTTGACCTGGATCAGGTCACCGCCTAACATCTCACATTGCTTACGACAGTCGTCGAAATTTCCACTCTCCGGTGTTATCTTGAATGTGTAGTGAGGATCTGTTGAGAAGATAAGCAATTTTTTTTAAAATATTAACACTATTCAAAGATAAAACATTGAACTATAAATTAATTATATTTTTTTTTTTTTAGTTGGTAAAATTTGGATAAAAATTCTATTAAAACGGAACTTATCTGTAAAACACTGTTTACTTAAATAGTTATCAAAAAAACTAACTAAATAAAATAAAAAATACCAAAAAATATAATATAATATTACAAACAAATTTCATTGAGTTTCGTCACAACATTATCAACAGTTTGTTCCAATTTAGAAACTTTTTCACTTAAAATTTTATTTTCACTTTGGAGACTTTCAACTTCTGTCACGTCACAATCAACTCCTGGTTCTCCTTTGTCGCCTAAGAAGTTTAACAAAACACTTAAACATATTAAAAAAATCAATCGTTTTTTACAAGTAAATTGTTTTTTTTTTACAGTTTAATGTGAAGCAAGTTATATTTAGCTTACTGCATCATTATAATCCTTATATAAAACTTAATTTTTTTTTTTTCAAATGTAAAATAAATTTTCAAGACTTATTTTTTTTAGTTTATATAACTTTACCTTATTAATAACTTTAAAACTTTGTTAGCAACTTGAATATATAAATAAAATTGCTTTTTAATTTAAAAGCATATTAACGATTAATTTATATAAACAAAGTACCTTTACTTCCCTTCTTTCCCCTTTTAATATTTGCAACTGGCTTTGTGACGTCATTACAAACCAAATTCGTCACTGCAGCAAGTTTCGATTCGCTTTCACCGCATGTTTGACTGGTGACTTTGTGAAGAGAAAATATTAAAATTATAAAACCAAGTTTCATTGTTAAAAGTTTCTAAATATTTTTAATAATTGATAATTTTAAATATACTTTACTAAATAAGATATTTTAAAACGTATAATATTTTATTATTTTAATACAATGACAACTTCAAAAAAAAGTAAACTTATAATTTAATTAAAACTGAAGCAGCTACAAAACACTCACTAATTTGAAACTAATTAAACATTTTATAGTAATTAATTATTATATGCTATATCAGTAGTGGTTTTACATGGATACAGTGTGAATTTTTAATGTAAATAGTCGAAAAATTTTTGTCTATATTTAGAATGTTTTATTTTTTAGCTATAGTTACTTTGCTAAACCAGTAATTTTTCTTTAAAAATTCAACAATTGATTTTGTTAATTACATATTTTATCAACATAAAAGCTAGTAAAAATATAGTTAAAATTCAAAATTTATTGCACGTAAGATTTGTACTTTTACAAGACAACTTTCACTACTAAGTTTCCTACATAAACTAAACATTTTTACGAAAAGTCTGAATTTATAGCCAAAAGTTTGCTTGCTTGTTATTCAAAGTCAAAGTCATAGTAATATTTGCACTTCATTTTTGAAGCTCGAAGTCACGTACTTACATTGCTGCTACTAAGGTCAATGTTTGTGTGACATTTGACGATTTTTTATATTTGCTGCAAAAATGCAACTTTGTTTGTTTTGACTTGCACAATAAGCTTTTTTTTTTTTTGTAAATGTAAAACACAAATGTTACTTTCATAGATGCTTCGGTTAGTTTAGTTTATTAGTTCAACTCAATTGATGTAAGTAATAAATTAAAAAATAGCACAAATGTGTTGTTAAATGTTTTGAAATTACAAAATAACGTGTAAAAACTTAAAACCTTATAGGTGAACACATACCCATATTAGAATTTAACTTATCAAAACTTAATTATTTTTAAAGTATTACCAATTCTAAACTTTTCAATATAGTTGATTTCTAAATTTAAGTTGTTTCTTCACTTCATTATACTATTAAAAAACATTATACCGGGTTAATAAGTATAATAAATTTATCATTTTTATCAAGATGATGTAAAAAAAAATTTTATTTAAACATGACCTTCAGTATTTTTATTTTAAACTTTATTCAAACTTAAAACTATGTAATTGGTAAAAGTTTCCCAAACTAATCTTTTATAGTGCCCTTTGTTAGCAGAAATTAAAAAAACCGCACTTATTTAATAACCCCGATATAACATTTATCAACATTAACCTTTATATTTTACTTTTATAGCTTTAACTGAAGACTAACTAAATAATAACTTAAGGAAACACTGAACTAGACTGTTTTTTATATTACATAAACTAACTAAAGAATTTCTTTTAAAATCATAATACATATTAAAGTATAACTGTAGTAAAGCTTTATCTAGTTGATATTTAAGTTATTTTACTTATGGAAAAGCATTAACTTTTTTATAATTAATTTGAAATGGTTTAAAAACAGTTAAACTTTAAAAAACTATTTTGTTGATTTAATTCTGTTATTTAATCCTAACCTTAAAAACAGTTGTAAATTTTAAGTAGTGTTCAATATATAAGTAAATAGAATGTTCATAAAAAACATATGTCTTATCAAGAAATAATAGAAGCTTTTTTGAGATTTAAGTTTCAATGATGTATAACAAATGAGAAATTTTGCGAAAACACCTGCTTGGTCTTCGAAGTAAAATGTTTTTTCTAATTATATGATTTTCAGGAAAACTATATTTAATTTATCTACACAATCTTTCGCAATTTTTTATTTGTTTTAAACGATAAACAAATTTTACGATGAAATTCAATTTAAGGTAATTTAATGTTTCCTGAAAAATATCAAATACGGTTATTACAAGTTAGTTATTAATTTTTACAACTCTATTTGTTTAATTAATTGTCATTGTCACCAATGCATAATATTTACTGGGATGTTTTTATCATTAATACACCAAGCAAATTTGTTTAAAGCTTGATTTACCGAAAAGAAGTCTAATTAAGCTTTACTGTGTTTAATTCTAAAAGCAAACAAAAGCACTGTTTCGGATAACCTCTTTTTTTTAATATAGTAAAAATAGTAGGATAATAGAAAATGCTTATATCGAAAATTACATATTATGTCACACTGTTTTTACGATTTTTGTACTTTAGTGAAAACCAGTAGCTGTTTCACCTATTGAAAATAACTAATTTAATTACTAAAGTTTAGTTTTTATCTTACATAAAAGTCTACAGCGCTACCATAATTACTTCCGATATAAGAAATTTATTTAACAAAGTTATCAAAATAAACTACTAACCTTAAAACTGAGACTATTGTAGTATCTTTCTTAGTTTTGAAATATGTTTCATACAAAACTATTCTGGTACATAATAAATATGCAACATGTTAAACTAAAAATAACTTAACAGAATCAAAATCGTAATTTTGTTACATAATAGCTTTTTTACAGTATACAATAGAGTTTACTCAAGTGTTTTAGCATGAGAAATATTTTTCAGTATATTGAACATATGTAAAGATAACTTATATTTGATTTTAAACCAAAACTTTGCATCAAATGTTTTGTTTAAACTTGATAAGTTTATAAAACTTATTTATTTTAAACGTACAATATATTTTAAAGATTATACTTTTTTACAAAAAATCAAAGTGCGTAAAATTGTATTTAATTGTATAAATAGTTAACTTTAGAAGAAAACTTTAGATAGCTATCAATTTTAATCTATTTTGTATAACCATATGTGGTACAAGCAATATTGTTTAATTTGTACTGTTTTAAAAAAATCCAAGTTTGTTTGTAGTTATTGAACTGTTTAAATAGTTTGTTATGAAAGTTTTTGGAAATTTATCCTTTATTTTGTTTATTTTATCTAAGCAATATGCACTCTGTTAAAGTATTAACAAAAGACTTAGATTTAATTAATTTTTTTTACTTCTTTATCGTACATATAGTGTTTAACTTGTTAAGTTAGAATTAAAATCGACTTCGTGTAAAACAAGTATTTATTTAGAATAAAATTTTGTAAAAGTTGTTGGTTTAATTCGTCGTTGTATAGCTTACAACAACTATAACACTTTAAGGTAAATTGTATATAAAGTTCAAAAAAGATATGTTACAGAACTAAGTTTGTTAAATACACCGTTTTATGTACTTAGAATTTACAAGTTATACGATAGTTATAAATAAAAAATTTTGAGTATTAAAAATTACAAAACAATAAAATTATAAAAAATAAAATTATAGGTTGATTTTTATTACAACTACTGAAATACATAAAACACTCATTTTAAACTATTAAAAGTAAATAAAACAGTAAAAGTTCAGTTAATTTTGGTTTTATTACCATGCAAAAAATAAATTAATTTTTGTTTTAGTACGCTTAGTTTGGTAATATTAAAACAGCTAAAAGCCCTAAAAGTAGTTTTTTTAATAAATTTACAAAGCATTTTGTTTTTTATGACGTTAAATAAATTACTATCGTTGTAAACTATAATAATTTCTCCAAACTTTACACAAGTAGTAGTTTCAGAATAGAAAAACAAGAATTTTATCTAAATTATTTAAAACTACATGTAATAATTAAATAAAATAAAGTTTACTTACCAAATTTTAACTTTCCAATAAAAGGGATCATAGTAGTTTAGTTTTCATTATTTATATAAATAAACTTTCTATAAATTAAGCTAGCTTCTATGTATTTTCTGTGATAAAATTTAAACCGAATTAAACTTTATAACTAAAACATATATAGATAAAATAACTCAATCATAAAACTTAAGAAGTTATTGCTCTAAATATAAGTTTTAGCACATAGTATTTAGTATTTTATTTGTTTTTTGTTAAATGTAAAAGTACGAACACTTTTATACATATATTAATAGTGTTTAGAGTTGGTCAATAATGAATGATTAAAAAAACTCGCCTAGTTTAGTTAAAGTTAATACAAATATTTTTTTTTGATTAATTTGTAGATCATTATAAGAAAGAAATAGCTGTCGTCGAAATTGAAAAGTTTATTTTAGTTTAAAGTTCAAATAATTCTTATATTTTAGTTTTATTTTAGTTTTAATGAAACTTTAAAAAGCTGTACTTAGGTATTATTATATTTGTATTATTTTCACTTTAGAAACTTACTAGAATTAGTGCAACTTATTTAGTTCAAATCACAAAAAAAAACATAACTAAAGAGACTCATTTATAGGGGCAAAAAATAAAACATAAGACTAACAAGTCACTAGTTAAGTACTAGTCAAGTCGATAAAAAAACATTGAATCATGTTTTTTTTAGTGCATCAAATCGGATTTAAAAGAAAAAAAAAGGTAAAATAATTTTTTACTCAAAACAAGTTTATCACAAAAAATTTAACTTGTTTGAGTCGTTTAAAGCGAAAAATTTAACTGAAAACTTTTATGTACAAACATTTGTAAACTTATTTACAGATACTTGATTACTTTTTATAGAATTTTTCGCAGCATTAAATTACAAGCTGAAAACTAAATGGAATTTCTCAACTAACCAAATTAACTTAATATTTAATTTAATAGTCAATAGCTAACTTTTATTGTTTCCGGATAAAGTGCACGTAAAAGTTTAGTTCTCGATTATTTAAAACCTTTTACTGGCATTTTCGGGTTAAATTAAAGATATTTCTTTTTGCAGCCGTTTTATAATAGTTTTTTTGTTCATTTATGAAAATGTAATTTTTTGTATTTAATTGACTAAATTTATTTTTATAACAGCTTTACCCCAATAAAAAGTGTTTTGTTTTTATTTTTGTTTAAATTTTTTAGCTGACAATATATAAAATACTTAGTTGTTTTACATATTTTACAATAAAAATATTTAATTAAACTTAGTCAGTATATTTCCAAGTAGTTTAGAACATACCCTTTCATCTTGTTCAGTTTAAAGCTTTGTCTTTAATTTATTTACTTCTAAAATATGTAAAATACATACTTAAAGTGAAACCTAGATCCTGTAAAATGACTTTTGTAAGATTTTTTATTTATAAAAAAAGAACTTTGTTTGTTGAACAAGAAAGATTTTAATTGTTTTGCTAAGCTAAGCTATAGAAAAAGCTCATTAAGTTATATACAGTTGTTTATATTTAATAAAATTTTCTTCTTCATGTTATATCGAACTTTATTCTTAGATTAATTATTAACATCTTTTCCAATACCTGCCCCGAACAAAACCGTGAACTGTATATAAATGTTTTACGACTCGATAACCAAATTGTATTCATGAACGCCTTTTTTAGTCGTTCAATAAGAACTGTACTCTAATTGTATTATTGCTTGATTAAATGAAAGTTATATAAATAATAAGAACACAAGTATTAAGTAAACCTTTTAAAATCTACGAAATTTTAAAATTAAAGACGATGTTTCTTTTTATCAAACATAAATATTTAAACATAGTAAAAATAAAGCTTCAAGTATTTTTAAACAGTGTCCGTTTTTATAATAAATACATAATAGTTTGACTTAGATATAGATAAGTTTTAAAAACGTTGAGTAGTAGTATTGATTTGATAAGACAAATTAGTACAGTTAGTAATAATTTAATTTAAAAAACAACTATACTTGGAAACAGTCAACTTTTCTTTCAAACTTTTTCATAGCAATATTTCATTCTTTAAAGTAAAACAGTTACAAAGCTAAAGAAACAATAAGTTTTTAATTTCAATTAGCAATAATTGAGTACTAAAATATATGGAAAAAAAAATTCTATTTAAAAATTTTTCTTAGTCTCATAAGTCTGATTTAAAATCAACAAACAAATCGATAAAAAGGTATTATAAAAAGTATATAACAAAAACAAAAAAATAGCATGACTTACAAATATTTATAGATCGACTAGAGATAAATTAAAAATTTAAAACTTTGCCTAGTATTGTTTTAAGAATTTTACTAACAAATAATAAATTAAAACGATTAAGATTATGATAAGTAAGATTTTACTGTAATAGCTAAGATTATTAAATACAGTTATTAGAATTAAAAAAATCGTGATCAGCATTTTTTATTAGCAAAATTTTTTATAGGTTGATTTTTTTACAGCTACTGAAATACATAAAACACTCATTTTAAATCATTTAAAGTAAATAAAAAAGCTAAAGTTCAGTTCATTAGATCATTATAAGAAAGAAATAGCTTGCGTTGAAATTGAAAAGTATACTATAGCTTAAAGTTCAAATAATTCTTACATTTTAATTTTATAAAAATTTTAATGAAACTTTGAAAAGCTGTATTTATGTATTATTTGTATTAGTTTTAATTTCACGTTAGAAACTTGCTAAAGTTAGTGCAACTTATTTAGTACAAGTCACAAAAAAATTATTAACATAAATAAAGAGACTCATTTATAGGGGCAAAAAACATAAGACTAACAAGTCACTAGTCAAGTACTAGTCAAGTAGATAAAAAACATTGAATCATGTTATTTTTTAGTAAATTAAATTGGACTTTCAAAAAACTAACGGTAAAATCTTTTTTTACTCCAAAAAGTTTATCACAAAAATTATGACTTGTTTGAGTCGTTAAAAACGAACAATTTAAGTAAAAAATCTTATATATAAACATTTGTAAACTTATTTACAGATACTTGATTACTTAACTTTTTTCAGCATTAAATTACAAGCTGAAAACTAAATGGAATTTCTCAACTAACCAAAATAACTTAATATTTAATTTAATAGTCAATAGCTAACTTTTATTGTTTCCGGATAAAGTGCACGTAAAAGTTTAGTTCTCGATTATTTAAAACCTTTACTGGCATTTTCGGGTTAAATTAAAGATGTTTCTTTATGCAGCCGTTTTATAATAGTTTTTTTGTTTATTTATAAAAATGTAATTTTTTATATTCAGTTGACTATTTTTTTTTATAACAGTTTTATCCTAATAAAAAGTGTTTTGTTTTTATTTTTGTTTAAATTTTTTAGCTGACAATATATAAAATACTTAGTTGTTTTACATATTTTACAACAAAAATATTTAATTAAACTTAGTCAGTATATTTCCAAGTAGTTTAGAACATACCCTTTCATCTTGTTCAGTTTAAAGCTTTGTCTTTAATTTATTTACTTCTGAAATATGTAAAATACATACTTAAAGTAAAACCTAGATCCTGTAAAATGACTTTTGTAAGATTTTTTATTTATAAAAAAAGAACTTTGTTTGTTGAACAAGAAAGATTTTAATTGTCTTGCTAAGCTAAGCTATAGAATAAGCTCATTAAGTTATATACAGTTGTTTATATTTAATAAATTTTTTTTCTTCATGTTTTATCGAACTTTATTCTTAGATTAATTATAAACATCTTTTCCAATATCTGCCCCGAACAAAACATTGAACTGTATATAAATGTTTTACGACTCGATAACCAAAATGTCTTCATGAATGCCTTTTTTTTTTGGTCGTTCAAAAAGAATTATACTCTAATTGTATTATTGTTTAATTAAATGAAAGTTATATAAATAATAAGAATACAAGTATTAAGTAAACCTTTTAAATTCTACGAAATTTTAAAATTAAAGACGATGTTTCTTTTTAATCAAACATAAATATTTAAACATAGTAAAAATAAAGTTTGAAGTATTGGTAAACAGTGTCTTATTTTGTATTAAACACATAATAGTTTGACTAAGATATAGATAAATAAGGTTTTAAAATCCTAAGTAGTAGCTTTGGTTTGATAAAACTAATTAGTACAGTTAGTTGTACGACTAATAATATTTATAGATCGACTAGAGATAAATCAAAACTTAAAAACTTTGCTTAGTATTGTTTTAAGCATTTTACTAACAAACAGCAAACTAAAACAATTATGGCTACAATAGTAAGATTTTAATATAACGACAAAAATTATTAAATATATTCACATTTTTTTATAATTATAAGAAAATTGTGATCCGAATTTGTTTAACTGAAACAACGTAACATGCTTTGAAACATCACCTAATTTTCCGTTGTAAAGATAAAACACTAGATTGTTCAAACAGGTGAAGATACAAAGATAAACCTTTGTTATGAAGCTTGGTTTTATAATTTTAATATTTTCTCTTCACAAAGTCACCAGTCAAACATGCGGTGAAAACGAATCAAAACTCGCTGCAGTGACGAATTTGGTTTGTAATGACGTCACAAAGCCAGTTGCAAATATTAAAAGGGGAAAGAAGGGAAGTAAAGGTACTTTGTTTATATAAATTAATCGTTAATATGCAATAAAAAAGGAAGTTATATTGTTTGTATATTTAAGTTGCTAACAAAATTTAAAATTTTCAATAAGGTTAAAGTTATATAAAATTAAAAAAATTAGTCTTAAAAATTATTTTAAGTTTTTTAAAAGTAAGATTTAAACTTTTCATCAGGATTATAATGATGTAGTAAGCTAAATATAACATTTTTCATACTTAACTGTGAAAATAATTTTAATTTGTAAAAAATCAATTATTTTTTAATGTTTTAGTGTTTTCTTTAACTTCTTAGGCGACAAAGGAGAACCAGGAGTTGATTGTGACGTGACAGAAGTTGAAAATCTCCAAAGTGAAAATAAAATTTTAAGTGAAAAAGTTTCTATATTGGAACAAACTGTTAATAAGGTTGTGACGAAACTCAATGAAATTCCTAAAGGTAAAGCTTTTTCTTTTTATAAATTGTATGTTTATAAAAAAATAGTATCGTAATAAAAAACTTATAGACATATTTAGCTTTGTTTGTAAATCAAAATTACAAAAAGGTATAATTTTGTTTATTACCTTAATCAGTAAAAACTCATCTTTTTTTGTCTAAAATTAACCAGTTTTTACTATGTATTTGAATAATTTATTAAATAATACATGAGATGTTTTAAAATAACTTTTGCCACTTTGAAAACAAATTTTAATACATTAAACATGGTAATAAAAGATAAATTGATTTTCAAAAGATGTAATAAAAATGTTGGTTTTGAAAATAAACTAAAAACTCTTTACAGGTACTGACTTGACTAATTATTTTCTTAAATGTTTAACTACTAAGCTTAAACCTTTCAGGCGACAAAGGAGAACCAGGAACTGATAGTGACGTCATAAAAAATACTGAAACTCCTCAAACAGAAAACAAAATATTAAATAAAACACTTTCCAAGTTGGAACAAACTGTTGACAATATCGTGACAAAACTAAACAATATTTGTTAGTAGATTAAATAATAACCAAGTAAATAAAAACATACTTTATTAACTAAAAGCTGTACTTTTAAATAACAGTATCAATAGTTATGCGTCAGTGCTTAAAAGGAGTAATCTTTGTAAATCATCACAACACTGAACTTTTTTTGTCAGATTCCACTTACACATTCAAAATAACACCGAGAGATGGCAGTTTTGACTCGTGCCGGAAAATGTGTCAGGAGTTGGGAGGCGATCTTATCCAGACGAATCTGGGCGAAGCCGGCTCAAAGTACCACACGTATGTACGATTATAATAAGAAAAATATTCTTAATAATTAAAAAACAACTTTGTATAGAGTTTTATCAAAGCTTGTTTTGTTAGATTTAAGAACATGTTAAACCACACAGCGTTATATTTTACAAGTATATTTTGTAAAATAAACACTACAGTTAGTGTAAATTACCTAAAAATTATCAAAAACATAAGTGGCATTTAAATTTTTGTAACAGGCTTTGATTTAAACAAAAAACACATAAAAAAATAAAAAAGCTCAATATTTTTAGTGAGCTTCGGCAAATCATGGAATCATCTGGTAAAAACTTGTGGGTCGGTATAATAGACCGTGAGAATGAAGGAACCTTCAAGTATCTGAACGGAGAGGTGGTGAGATTGCTAGAGAGTCAGCCACTTTTGTACAACTTCACATTATGGCAACCAAATGGTCGCAAGTTCGGCAAATGCATTCGCTACGCACCACCTGTGCAACGAGTCAGAGATATATTTAGAAACACGTTCAGAAATGATGGTTGCAGTACGTCGTCGAGAAGTGATGTTGGCTATCACGGTCTTTGCGAAATTCAAAATAAGTTTTTTTAGTTTTGTTCAGTATTTTTTAAAATCAAATTTATAATATGTTAATTTGTACTTTTTGTTTGTAGTCTTATTATACAGACTTTGATATTTTAAAAGTATAGAATATTAAAGTTTCAAAAATATTTTTTTTTTATTTGATAATTATGACTATACTTTTTTGTTTTAATCGGTGTTTAGTTTCTTTAATAGTAACAAATATTTCATACTGTATATATATCTGTTATTTTTTGAATATATTTGTAAAGACAGTTTACAAATTTTTACTTATACTATTTTGAGTGGTTTTTATTCGCAGACTTTTAAATATAACATTTATATAGTTCTCTTACTTGTTTTTTTATTTGTTAACATAATGCCTTTAGTTTTGTGTTTGTATGATACTTGATTAACGTAAATCTCGTAAAGTTCTATTCAAAAATAACTAACAAAAATTCAGTATTTCATATTCAAAATGATAAACGAAACAAAAAAGATTGTTAAAAAAAAATTACATTTTAAGAGGCTTATATATTCTGTTTATTGATATATTTGTAGAACCTAAATTCAAAAATTTAAGCAAGGCAAATTTTTATTAATATAAACTATGTAAACAAAGCTTTTTTAACTTTAAGATAAGACTTGAAAACACTAACAAAATGATTTTAATTTCTTAATATTTTTTTACTTGATTAAGTACTTATTATTTATATTTAAAAAAAATAATAATATAAAAAGTACGGGGGTTTTACACCAACAAGCATTTATTTTATAGTATTCATACAAAAAACAATTAATTTTTTTATACCAAGTTTGTTGTCTTAAAAAGTAAAAATTTTTAACTAAAAAATGAAGCTTTTTGCATATAAAAATAACGAAAAAATTTTGTTTTAAATTATTTCTGAAAATAATTTTCCTTTTAGGATTTTACTGGTTTAGTGCTGTAAGTTTGGTAATACTAAAATAGCTAGATAGAAAATATTAGTATATAAGTATGGGTTTTAGTTAAAAAAACTGATAAAGACATTTAAGAAGCTACTTAAAGTTATTGTTTTTTGTTATAAAAAAAACTTTCTACTAACTAAACACATGCTGTGTTTTACTTTAAACTAGCTATTTAGCATAACAACTTTTGAAAACATATATAACTTAAAAAAACTATTAACTAGTACGTTTCATTTTTTTCAAACAAAAAACAGTTTTGTTTTACTTGTTTTTGTTGAGATTTGTTTAATAAACTACGCTAGCTTCTAAATAATCATTATATTCAAAGATTTTCAAGCACAGTAAAATGGTTTTACTTCAAATTGAAAGAAATAAAAACTAACTGAAAGAAAAACTTATACAAGCTATAAATTATAGAAAGAAAATTTAACAAAGTTCCATACGTTTATGAAATTAGAGTAAGATGTATTGCTAAGTAATCAACAAAATCAACTTGTCAGTATTAAATTGTGAAATATTTAACTAATAAGTGTTAAAATTTATTTTTATCTCTAGTATTCATGAAAAAAAAAGCTGTGGGATGTTTTTGCCACTTAAAGTAATTCAACCGAGCTTTGGCTTTGCAGAGTATAAACTTTGTTTTGTCATAATTGATATCTAAATTGGTTTTGAAATATTATCTTTAAGACTTATTTTAAGTATCGTGCAAAACTGAACCTTTTCAACATGCTACAAGTAAACTTTTTTTTTTGCAATAATATAAATTTTTTGACTTGATAATAATTAGTAGCTTAAAGTTTAAACATTTGTTGTATATATCAATTTATATCAGTAAGAAAAAAAAACTTTAAAATGCGATTATCTACTGGTGTATTGAATAAGTAATAAAAACAGATGAAGAATTAACATGTCTACAAACAAATGCACATAAAATATAACTTTAAATAACGTTGATAGTTATGAATTTCAGCTTTATTTTGCTTATAATTGTAAGTAAGGTATCGTTTAAGTAAATTAAATATTGTAAATATTTGTTAGGCACCTATTAAGTTTTATTTATAATAGTTATTCACAGTTTAAAAAAATGTATACGTATGTAATAAGTATATTTTGTTAATAAAAAAGTTGTTTACAGTAACCTCTCGCATCTTTACGCACTGTGACGTTACGCACTCTCGTTTAGTTACGCATTTTAGAATTCTAAAACATTCTAAAAATATATTTTTCAATTTTTTTGAATATTGCACACATTAGGTTTATTGTATTTTTTTAATTTAAAATATGTTTTTGAATGCTAACTCACCACTCTATATATTTATACTTTGTAAACTTATGTTCCTTGACTAATTGATAAAAATTTAGTCATACCTCAGTACATTTGAAATAAAAGATTAAACTATATTTTTGAAAGAAACATGACTGTGTTAAATAATGACTTTATAATGAAATAATGAGAGTTTAAAACACAAATAAATAGTACAGCACCCTTGCCTTATATATGAATAAACAATTAAAAAAGAATTCTAATGAAACTTTCTAGCAAAAAGTAGCAGTGATACTTAATAAATATAGAGAGAAATTTTATTCCTACTCAAAAAATCCATTAATATCTTTAATACAATGCAAGACAAGTTTATCCTTTTGTGGGCAAAGGTCAAATTAACAAAAGTTTTAGTAACATAAACAATTTTTTTTAAACAATTTTCTTATACTTTATATATTTTTGTTCAAAAGAAGAAATCCATTACAGTACCAAACACATATTATGTAAAAGGCTATAGAAACAAATTTTAGACACCACACCATTTCTTAATTGTAAACAAATTTTTAATTATAAACTGAATTTGCTAAGTAGAACACAATATAAATATTAAATATGAAATAAGTCACATATAAATAAAGATAAAGACAAAATCTACTTATTATTAAAACAAGTACAAATTTTCTACAAGTATTATTATTTTATTTTAATTTAAATTATTTTTTTTTTAATATATGTATAGTAATATTTTTAATATATGTATAACTAATTGTTTAAAGTGGGAAAGTCCCCAGTCTGCTTTTAACTAGAAACAATATCAAAAAACAACCATTACAGCAAGTATACTTGGTATCTCTCGTGTCTTTACGATCTCTCGTGTCTTTACGCATTTTTTCTGTGGACACAATATGCGTAAATAAGCGAGAGGTTACTCTACTTGACTCTGAAAATATTAAAGGTTGTATAATTCTAAAACTACTTTAAATATGAATAAATTGATTACCTAATAAAACTTAGTGATTGTATCTAGATGTTTTAATAACTATTCATATACCATTAACATTATTAATTCTACTTTATTGTCTGTCAAGGACTAAGGTTAAATGATTTAAGTATTGGGACGAAATAAATCGAGTTTCGATCTAAGCAGTAAATCTTCAAAAAATTTTCATACTTAGTCAAGCTTTGAGTTTCGTCACACTTTATTCAAGTTGTTATCATAAATCTATAATGAAACAGGTTTAAGATGTGTTACAAACATAATGTTGCATCATTTTCAACTCTGAACAAAACTGACAAAAACTTGTAAAATTTTACTGATAAAAAGCTTTGCTTAATCTGCTTGACCGCTAATTTTGACAACCTTTAATATTAAAATCATACCGGATAATTTTATTTTTTTTTGCAAAAATATAACTAGTTATAAATCAGTTTAAAGTTTTAAAATAACTTGTGCATTATTTATATGCTAATCTATAAATGTTTTAAACTTAGCTGATCTTTTTTGAAGCAACAAATTGTATAGTTGATAAATCAGTGTTGTTTATCAGTTTCAGTACTTTATCCCATTAGTACAAACATGTTAAAGCTTGTTTCTTTAAATGAAGATGTGCAAATTAAATATTTTATTCACAACCGGGTTTCGGTGACAAAAATTGTGACCTCTTCAAGTTAATAAAAATAGTAAAATGCACATAACAGTGTTGCTTATCTATAATATTATTTAAAAACTTATTCATGCATGAAAATCTCAACAACATAGTAAAATGTTACATGTTCGAAAATTCAAGCTTTGCAGTGTATAATTAGCTAAAATATGTACTAATTTTGAAACAAATTATATTTAATTAATATAATTAATAAAAAAACTGAACTAAGTGCTTTTTAATAAAAAAGTTTAAAGATAATAATATACCTTGAAATTTTTCTGAATGAAATTGAAAACTATCTAAAACTGGAATTTTAAGCTGAGTATTTATAAAACATTAACAAAACTCAAAGTCACTGAAAAAATTAAAAAATCTAATTTTGTTTAAATTAATGTAACAGTTGAAATTCAAACGGGTTTAATAACTATCTAAAATAAAATATTTTTAACAATAAACTGGGAAGCAGACAAAACTTGAATTAGATTATAATACTAGTACAAAGTAGGTTTTTGACTTTTTTATTGAGATTTGTTGATATTTAGTTTATATTTATAAAATTTTTAGATAGTTCTCGATTCAATTTAGATAAATTTTTAGAATTTTTTGTAGTTCTTAAATCAGTTTGAATTTCAACTGTTAAGACATAAATTGAGACATAAATCATAAAATTAAAACAAGAACTACAAACTAATTTGGAAAGCACTTCAAGGGGACAAAATCTAAAAGTTGTTCTTGTTTTCATTTTTTAATTTATTTCTGAATTTCGAAAGCACGGTTGCTTGTTTATACTGGAGGTAGTTTTTGTCGTTTGGTTTGCTGTTTATTGTTGTGTTGTGTGTTGCTATACGTTTTTTAGCTGATTGGCACGAGTAATCACTTTTGCACGAAAATCATTTTGTACTAAGGGTCATTTTTGCACGAAGGTTAATCTTTGCATTGGGTAAAAATATAGGTAATAAAAAATAACTGAAAAAGAAAATATCGACAATGTGTTAGAGTTAACTACGATTGTAAAAAGATAGGTAACAAATAATAATGAAGAAAAAATAAAAGAAAACAAATTATTGACCAAGGGTTAGAAGTAGCATTAATAGCTAAAAAAAAAGATACTAATAAAAAATAAAAACAAGAAGAAAAAAAAGTTACTGATCAAGGGCTATTGTTAGGGGTAACATAAACAGTAAAAAAAGATAAAAAGTTCTAACCCGTACAAAAGTATTCTTTCGTCCATACTTGACACCTACATGTGTGATAGTACGTTTCACTAACTGTCATACTAACATACTTTACTTGTTAATAAAAATGTTACTGTCTTTTTAAATATTTATATTTACCTATTTCTTTGATAACTAAGATTTTTCACTGCTACTAAACTTAAGTTACTAAGTTTTCTAATAAGTTTTATTGCTACTTAATTTACCATTCCGTGGTTACTAATATGTTTAACAGCTACTAAGTATTATTTTTATAGTTTATTGGACGACATAAATATTACGCTCAAAGTATTTGGTCCTGAATCTGGTACACAAAAAACCTTTCAGTTATTGAGTCGCATACCAAGGGTATCTTTAAACTCCTTGTCCAGGATTGTAATTATTATGTTATCATTATTAATTATTAACTATTAGTTAGTTTAAACTTCTAATATATATATATAAAAGCAAATTTATAATGTTTACTCTAAGTTGTTTAAAACATAATAACTTGTAAAAGCGTTTAATCATTGAAGCTGCAGTAGTTAAACTGTAATATAAAAAAGTATTACTTATACATTGAATTCTGAAATCACTGCTGTTTATAAACGGTACAAAATGAGTTTCAGCACAAGCCTTGTTAGATTGGTCGGGACAGTGTCAGACTGTAGATCTGAAGATCCCGGGTTAAAGCATTGCTTTTTACTGACAAAATAAACGTTTATTCGTATGTTATAACAACTTTGCATTTTACAAAAGCAATTAGGTTTTTTAATAAAAAAAGATTTTTCTTAAAACGATTTTGCTTTGTTGTACAGTAATTAAGCTTTAAACTGTTATTTAAGTTTATATAAGCTAGCGTTTTTCTAACACTAAAACTTATTTGTTAAAGCTTTTAAAAAGTTTATGTATAAAAAGTAAAAAAACATATTTTTATAGTGAGTTATTTATAAGATTAATTTTACTGGTTTTATTAAAAAAAATAATAATAAAAGCTGTTGACTTTATATTAAAAGGTTTGTTGGTTTTTCTTTAATAGAAGCTTTACAACGTTTGTGTATTTAAAAAACCCTCCAATAAAAAACATAAATTTTAAAAAATAAACATGCTTCTGTTAAATAAAATAGCATAAAGCTTATGTTAACATGCTTATATTGTTCATAGGATCATTTATGACTTCATAAACGCAATTAGCTTCTTTCCATTGTAGTGCTACATGGTCTAGTGCAGGGGTCGGCAGGCATTTGGTGGTCGCGGGCCAAAATTTCAAGTTTCCAAAGTCTTCGCGGGCCGCAGTTTTAGTTTTAGTGACATTTAAATAATCTTTTGGTTTTAGTTTTAGTCACACTAGAGAAAAGTTATACTTTTGTTCACCTTATAATTTTAAATGCTTTCAGCTATACATAGAATGCCTATTTAAATTAATATTTATTTGAACAGAATTTACGTTGACTAATATACTTAAGTTTTAATAAACTCTGTACTTACATAAGCACTTAATAAGTCAAACTTAATACTTATGTAATTTTACTTACAACCTAATTCTCTATAAAAACCTAACTTGAAATACAGTTTATTGGTTACTTTTATACATTTGTTATATTATCAACCCTTTTTTCATATTTGTAAAAATGTGTCTTAAAAAAAAAGTGTTTGCGAGTTAAATAATTTACACTCACTAAAAAACTTAGTAGTTAGTTAATTTAATAAAAACACTACCTTTTTGTATTCCAGAAAACTAAAACAAATTCTTTAACATAATTAATTCTCGAATACTTTAATATAATATCTTATAAGTAATTAGTCTTTTACATGGTTACCACTTAAAAAGCAAAAATATCTGAGTTGTATCAAACCAGCCTAAGTTTATTAAAAGTTGAAAAAGCTAACAAATAGTTTTTAATCACGCTCAAATACCTAGTTGAAACATCATTATTATTATTTTTGTCTAAGTACACAAAGTGTAAGAAAACAAAAAAAAATTACAATTATTAAACTACACTACAGTCACAAAAAATATTCTGAGAATTGGAAGATTTCTTTAAAGTATTTGAAATAAAAGTTTCACAAACACCTGAGTTTTCAAGCTTTTTTAATAGCCTGTTTGTGTAGCAACCCAGTTAAAATAAAGTTCACAACATAAAGAAATAACGAAGGTTATTAACAATAAATAAATTTTATGTCAAAAAAAAATAAGTCAGCTGGAACGGATAATTAAGTCTCTTGAAAATATTTAACAAAAGTATAAAACTTTATTGGGTCATTAGCGAAGTAGAAAAACTTAATTTTAATTAAGCATTATAGCAGTTCTTTATCTGCAATAAGAATATTCTATTTGAAAATAGTGCTGGTAAAATATAAAACGAGCTACAAGAATAAAAAAACGTTAGTTAAGAGGTATTGCGAGAAACGATAAAAAAACAAATCACTAAAGTCAGTTCCAACAAAGCACATGATTATCTTCAGTAACTACAGAATGATCAGAAAAAATTGTTAAGGTAAAGTAGCAAAATTTATTACTTAAAATGAGATACTGTTATAATTGAAAACCTTTTTAAAGAGTTTATGTTTGCGGTAATGAAAAACTTTTCTTTTTTTCTTCAATGACAACAAGAAGTCGTGTTTAGGAAATGCATTAAGGTTATGTAGTCGAATAAATTAAATTAAGACTTTAATCAATCTCTTAACATGAGAGCACTGATAGAAAAACTATTGCTCATCTGAGAATTATTATTAGAGATGTTTTTACTAACTTTGTCATTTTAGTAGAGTTTCTTGGTTTAGTTCCAACGCGAAGCACAACAATCGGTGAAATTTTACAAGTAAAGGTGCAATGCACCAATACAAAGTTTTTGGAAGTACAATTCCTTCTTTTATTTTAAGTATAAAGTTTAATTAAGGTTAAAAAAAATGTCTTTAAAAATATATCAATATTAAAAAAATACTGTTAAGCTACTTTAATATATTTTTTAATAAAAATATCTATTTGGTAAATTTTTTGTGTCAAATCGAAACTTCATTACTTAACATGTAAAAATTGTTTTAAATTCCAAGTTTATCAAAAACTCTCAAATTTAAGTTTTTTTTCCAGAATTTTTAAGCACAATTTTTCAAATTCGAAGCTTTTCCGGGATTCAAGTTTTTTGGCAACACTGGTTCTTCACACTTAAATGTACACAACCATATAAATAATATTTTGAATTATATCAGCTGCAAGACTTAAAATTTAACATATATTATAACTCAAACTAACACTGTGGATTGAGCAAAACATACATCACAAGTTTAATTTGCTTGTCTTTCAAGCAAAAAATACAGTCTGAGTCAACGAAAACATTCCTGATATTTTTGTATACAAATAGCAATTCTTGCCAAAAATTTTAAAGATGACTTAGTTGGCCTGAGATTTGAAGTCTTCAAATAGTGATAGTCTGAGTGTTTGGTAATGTTTAGTTGTTTATTTACTTGAATTTGAACTATTTTGATTAACAATGTATAAACTTAATAATTTTACCTTCCTTAAATCTAGTTTATATTTAGTAGGTAGCTCCAAAAAACAGCAATTGTGAGTATTGATATCCAAGGCATAAAAATTAATTTAGTTTGACAAAAACAATGTTTGAAAAATGAAAATGTATACCTAACGAAAACTATATTAATTTATGTCATATATATTATTTTAAATGTGTCTGTACAAATTTAAGTATTACATGTAGAAACAACAATGTTAGAAAATTATGCATTTACTAAACTTAAACTAACTAAAGTATTAAATAAAAAGTGGTTTAAAATATTAGCATCTTTTTAAGTTGGTATGCATAGAAATTTAAACTAAGTGCAAAGAAAACTTCTAAGAAAATTAAATGTCTCAAAACAAAAATCAAATAAACCTTATTTCTTATCACTATGTTATTTTAAATACTTTTACACTAAAGTATAATATTTACGAATAAAAAATAAATAAAAGAAACTTAGGTATAAAAATATTAATCCTGGTTAGATCTAAGCTGTAAAGAAACGATACTTTAACAACTACTGTGCAATACTTTTGCACAAAATGGAAAACACTTGAATTTAGTTATTTAATTTGGTTAATTTAATTTAATTAGTTTAATAAATAGGAATCATATAACTTACTTATTAAATCAAAACACTCTTTACACTCTTTTTTTTTCAAATAAATACTTGCTTTTGTAAAAAAGAAATTATTATGAAACTAAGAAAAATATCCTGTTAGAATTTTAACCTGTCTTTTTTACATTTTTAAAATAGAGCAGTAATTTCTTCTAATTATTTTTAAATGTTATACAGAGATTTAAAACCAAACTAATCAAATTAAATCAAATTACCAAAAAAAAATTAACTTGAAATATATTTTAGCTCAGCGGGCCACATTTACATGCTCACGGGCCAGAAAATTTTCTTTCGCGGGCCGCATTCCATTCAAAAAAATAACGTGCTCGCGGGCCGCAGATTTACCTTTCGCGGGCCGCAATTGGCCCGCGGGCCGCAGTTTGCCGACCCCTGGTCTAGTGGCTAGAATTCTTAAGCTTTCACCCAGGCGGCCCGGGCTCGATTTACGGTTTAGGAATCTTTCTTTTTTAAGTATTTAATTAGCTTAACTTCTTTTAAAGTTTTTGTTTATAGTTTTATAATTAGTTTACTACTTTTTCATAACATTATAAATAAATATATAAATATATATTACTTATATTAGTCATAATACAATGTTCGTTGTTTTCGTTAATTAAATGAAATGTTTTTAATATATTTGTTTTAAATAAAAAACTTGAATTTTGATATACAATTAGTAAGTACATAACTTTTTTCTGTTTTTTTTTTAATTTTAGTTTATTTAAACTTAATACAGTATGATAAATAAAAAAGTATAAAATTTTTCTATTACTACTTAAATGTTTTTTTTATTTCTAAGCAGAAAAAAACATTTTAAACACAGAGTTTATTATCTAAATCTTGCGTACTAACTGGCAGTGCACACCTAAACAATGCGTACTTAAGCGGCAAACTAAGAAATTAAAAATTGTGAACTTTCTTTGAAAAATGTCTAGACACGCCCCTGGCTTAGATTATGATAGATTATGTTTAGTAATAATGTAAAAAGGTTTGCTTGTATCATTATTTTGTTGTCTTTAAAATCTTACTGCACAAATTTACCATAGTCTAAAGTTTCAGCTAAAACAAATCTTTTATGTCGAACGTATAAAATCAAAAACTGCTTATCAACTATGTATAAGAAAGGTCTGCAAAATCTTGTCGTCCTTAATATAAGCAAGGATATTCGCGTAAACCAAAATGGTTTTTTTTTGCTTACGCGAGTTAATAGGTTTGCACCTGCGTATTTAATATCAAAATATATTGTTTTTACCAGTTGAAATTTTTGCTTTAAATGATTTTATTTTTTTTAAGGTAGTTACTTGTGATTTGTAAATTAGTTTTTCTTTTTTGGAATCAATTTTATAATTCATTCGAATTTACGAGTAATTCGAATTTCTAATTTATCTGTTGCTAAATAAAACATTGCTACATTAAAACTAATTTTGATTAAAACTTTTTCTCAAAGCCTGGTGCATCAAAGCTACTAACTCACTCGTGGTTATTGTTTGCTCAAGCTATAAACCCGCATGAAAACTTCTTTAGTTTAAAAAGCGAGCTTATGAAGAGGTTTAGACAAAAATCAGGTATTAATTTGTTGAACATTGCAAAGCAACTCATAGTTATCATACATACTAATGCTTCTTAAAATCAAAATCCATCTAACTTTAATCATTTAATGCTTGATAATTTCACGGAAGTTATTGAAAATTTATAGCTGACGTCGTTTGATGTATAACGGTATCTAGTAATCGAAACTAAAATTTGGTTTAAGTTATCATAAGAACTTCTTCATTTCGCTGTTTCACGATCTACGAACTATCTTCTCCACTTACTACTGTCAGTTGCTAAAGTTCACCTTTGACTGCGCGCCTGAAATATCGGTTAAAAAAATGTTTAAATTTAAATGTTCAGTTATATTTTTCAGTCAGAAGCAGTTAATAGTTACAAAAATAAGTTAAAAAACCTAATAACCCGATTTTCGCCGCATTAAATATCAAAGAAACATTGTCAGGTGTTTCGAAGTTTCATTTAAACGATAATTTTTAAAACAACTTGAATACAACGCAATTCTTTTTTTTGAATAAACTGAAATGCATAACAAAATTTATGTTTAGTAAGCTAATGGCAGGAAGAAATTTAATGTTGTTTGTAGAGAAATTTTTAAGCTCAGCGTTATATTTTCTGCTTTTTACAGAAATTATAGTGCCGAGTGGATCACTGTCTATACTTTTCTCCTTCTCGCGCAAAAATGATCGATTTTTTGGTAAAGCAAAGTGTTAGCACGAGTATAACGCCAAACAAACCAATGTAGGTTTATACTAGGTTCGGAATGTTTTGCTTATTTCACCAAATTGCTGTTTAAAGTTATCACCGGCGGCAATAAAGATTAATTTCATTTCCATGGCTGTGCATCATTAAAAATCGTTACTTAAAATAATTACTGTAACGGCGTTTTACGGCTCAGCTGCAGTCTCTTCTGCGTTGTCGTTGCCAATGGCAACCTTGGTCGATGGAAGCGTTGCTGGAGGTCACCATTGGATGCGTGTGTAATTTATCGATTGGCGAGGTTCCTTTCCGATCAAGCTTCTTTTAAATCACAACCTGCGAGTGTTTTGACTTTTCACGGTGAAAATTTATTTTTACTTTTGTTAAAAAGCATGATTAAAAATCGAAAGTCAAGCTATCGACAATGTAATGACAAATCACTAAAAATACTTAAGGCAGAATATTGACTTTGTTGCGAACTCGATCTTTTTTGTTTCCATGTCACATTTTTAAACTACTGATTAAAATCAAATTTTATGTAACTTATAAAGTGCCATTTAATATAAATGAATTTTTTTAACTTTTGAACTTTAAGTTAAACACTTAAATAAATTAAATTAATTTAATTAAAAGCAGTTTTTAAACAAAAGTAAGTTCAGTTGAAATTGTTAATTAGGAAGTATTGTAAGGTACTAAATCTTATAGTTTTTTGACTATTTACCCTGCTTTGCTACACCTTGATTATTTTCCTATTTAAATTATGAGAATTTATGAATTCTACAAGTTTATTTACGAAAATCATATAAAATCACTTAGATAGCGTTCAAAGCACCTAAAAAAAACTGAAAATGTTTTAAAAGACATACAAAACTCTGAGACAATTTGTGCAATAAAAAAATTCCGTTTTAAAGTCAATTTTGATACAAAGCGACATTGCAGTCAGACTTTAAGTTTAAACTCATCTTTTTATCTGACAAGTATGAAACACAACAATGCGAATACCACACAACATGTGCTAAATTCCCCTTTTATTTATTTGACTTGATATTGTTCTTGGTTTTCTGTCAATTAGCAAACAGTTTTCGAGCAGCTTTTTGTTACAAAAATCTGTGGTCATTTTTGTGTCAAGATGTTCACACTTAAAACTGGTACTTGGTGTACGTTTTGATAGAAAACACCGCTCGGTAAAAGTTGAAAAGTTCATAGTTTAGTAGCGACAGTGTATAATACTCTTTCTTATATTGTGATCTAATTGAAGTTTATACAATAAGTTGCGTTTGTGATTGACATCAGTTGCTGTAGTAACAACAGAGTAAGTTTTCTTAGGTCTCGATTAAAGTGTTTCGTTAACAGGAGGTTTTTCAACCAAGCTGGTAAAAACAATCTGAGCATGTTTTTCTGAACTTGAAAATGAATACTGACTAGCTCTGAAAGATTATTTATGATGATCTTTAAAATTAACTTATTATTACCACATCGCTTATCTAAAAAGCACTGCTCAAAATATTCTCAAAAGCGTAGGCAAACACACCAAAGAGTCGAGAGTTTTTGAAGTTTATTTACTCGTTCATCGCTTTTCGGCTCAAACAGTTGCGGACGAGCAAAGTCGGCGCGATAAACAAAATCAGATAAAAATATCGACCGACTATTTAATTTTAAGCTAAAAATATATTGTTTTTAAAAAATAATAAATAGTTTTAAGTGTAAAAACTATTCTGTCGATAACATTTTTATCTTTTTTTT
The DNA here is from genome assembly GCF_965202585.1 of Thalia democratica. Taxonomy (NCBI): domain Eukaryota; kingdom Metazoa; phylum Chordata; class Thaliacea; order Salpida; family Salpidae; genus Thalia; species Thalia democratica. The sequence goes on from NC_139165.1 coordinate 90,047,713, forward strand.
TCGTTTTTTTTTTGTTAATTTTAAAAATTTACTGTTTTCATTTGTATTATTAATTTCTACTGGTTATTCTCTTTTTTACTATCCTTGTTACATCTAACTTTTACCTACGGTAGGTTTTTTTTTTGTGTTTTTATTATTTTATTTTTACTTGTTTATTTATTGATAGCTTTCATAAGTTGTTTTTAATTTTACTATAACTATTACCCTTAACCCTTACTTTCGGTCGGTAACTTTTTTATTTATTCATATATATTTTGTAAAATATATTATATTTTATTTACACATCAGTCAGTCACAGCCGAAAAAATCTGCAGTCATCAATTTACAAACGGATTATACATGCAAGCATGAAGTCACCGTTTGCTTTTAATAACAAGTGACGTCAGCATTGTCTTTTGCCGTGCAATGTTCATCTCATTGTCCAATATGCAAGACAGTTGGTATGATGGATTTAAACTTAATTAACAAAAGCATCAGCAAAAGTCTGCACAGCATCAGCAAAAGTCTGCACAGCAGAAGCCTGGACTTTCGTGTGCGGTGAGACAATCTCAAGGTTAACAAAAGCATTGATTATGCCAATCCATCATCAGACCACAAGCCTTCGATAGACTGAGACTGGATTTGTCCTGATTAAAACTCATCAGTCATTCAAAACCCAAAAACATGCAGTCATCAGTCTACAAACGGTTTATTATTGCAAGGATGAAGCAACCGTTTGCTAGTTATGATCAGTAAGTCAGCATTGTCTTTCACCGTTACATTGTCTACTAAGCAAGACGTCTAAGGTTCGAATTGATATGCTCAACCCTTTCTTAAATTTATATTACAATAAAACTAGTTTTACTAACTCTGTACAGGTTATCATTTATTAGTGTATTTTTTTTAGCCTTAACAATAAAAAACTCAAAATTTTATCAATCTACTCACAAGAGCTGTTTTTTTTTTTTTTTTCATTTACAAAAAATATAACGCGATAAACGTAAGAGAAAAAGAAAACTGGTAAAACTTTAAAACAACCGTAATACTTAAATAATGCGGTATTTGTAAAACAGTTAGCAAACTCAGCTAGAAAACAGTTTACTTTTCAAGTAATCGTACAACAACCAAAATAAGTCCCTCATTGTTTTCATAATTATACAAAAAAAATCTTTTTTATTTTTAAGTTTAAATGAATGTTTAACTGTCAACCATTCAAACGCTTCCACGATCTTTTCTGTATCTTTTCCCGTTGATTCTTTAACCGAACAGTGTTTCGAAGTAGCAAGTCGAAAGAGAAATTGCTTCCCGCAATTTTCCAAATACTTCCTGCAATCTTCGCAGTTTTTTTCAGGCGTCAGCCACTTTGACAGCCCAACTACTATTTTGTATTTTCCGTTTTTCAGGTTAGCTCTCAAAGACGCTTTGCGGAAAAACAAATTCTTATTGCATCGTTTGAGCTCCCCATCACAGTCATTTCATCGTCGATTGAAATGATAAACATTTGTGGCTGTACTACGTCATTAGGTTTTGCAATTACGTTCATGAGAATTTCCGTGTCATTCTCTTTGATAGTCAAATCGTAATCGACAAAACACATTTCTTCAACACTTTGCAATGTCGGCCAACTGCCAGTGAACTCTACCGAAGTTTTTATTTCTAGCATCTGAAAAACTTCGTTATCAAAATAGGATATTACCAAAACATTTAAGTTCTCGGATAATAAGTTTTTCTCAATTGAAAGCGTTTTACTGAGAGGGTCGTAGAGTTTGATTGGCTTTTTGTCGGTGCGGTCATAACCAACTAGAGCATAGGCGTGGTGATCGTCGCCAACCACCATTTGAGCTTTTGTCCTCATGCCGTGCTCCATAACTCTCTCCAACTCCGAACTCAAGATTTTCGACTCATTTGTAAACTGTTCAAAGAAGTCGTTTGACAGACTTGACATGACCAAGTGCGCGGGAACGCCTGTTGCTGATTCGTAATTTCCACCGAAGTGCAGTTGAACGAGAGCTTTTTCTAGCAAGGGGCCTACTAAGTTTTCATTTGAACTACTGCCGTACATTAACCGGTTCTTATCAGTTGGTAGTTTTTTGTCAACTTCAACTTTATGGAGTTTTCCTTGTTTGTAAAGATTAAACATGACCTTTGAGGAGTTTTTTATATTAAAATTCTGACCTTTTGGCACAACTTTGTTGTAAAGACCTTCGTTGGTTGCCAGTGTTGCCATTGATGATACCATGGCGCAGTTACCCAAATCGCCTTGTTTAAAATTGTATACTGTTATGTTGCCATCATCTTTTCTATTGATAAAATTGTTGTTTGAAGTCTCTATTGCTTTTTTAAGGTCAACGCGTCCACTTGACACTGCAACATTTTTTAACGGAAAGTATAACATTTTGTTTATACTGTTTTCAAAAATCTTTCGGTGTAGAGATCGAGTTTGAAAAAGTCGACCGATGTTATACATTTTTCAATTATTTCGAAAAAAACACTGTAAAAAATTTAATACCTGAAATAATAAAATTTATTTTATCACGTTATGACTTTAGTTGCTATTTTAAACTATAACTGACACTATGATGTAGTAGGGATAAAATATAAAATTTGGTAATTACTTAAAATTCATAGTTGCTGTAACTTCTGAATGACAATTTAGCACAGATTTTACTTTTTTTAGATTAAATTTAGGGTAGCACAGATTTAACTTGTGTTTTATAACATAAGCCACAAAAAGTTATGATTTTCAATCTATTTTAAACACAGTCCACTCTTATCTAAGAAAACGCACTTTTTACCCAAAAACTGTTGTGTTAAAAATGATTTTTTGTACTTTTTAAGTTTTAGTATAGTTATAATACATAAGTTTTAGTTCAAGTTCTCTCGCATTTGGTAAAACTAAACATACAGAAAACATACAAAAACGGTTGAGTTAGACACTGAGAGTGAGTTATATCAGTAATTATTTTAAAATATTTTTAAACAATTAACCTTATAAAAACAATTCAAATCAACTTAGTCTTTTAAACTGCCATTATTATATAAACTCTTCTTTTATCAAAAGTAAGTTTTACATCATAAGCTGTTAATTATACTCTTTTAGCTAAAAATCATCTAATTTGTTGATAATAATTAAAAAAAAATATTTATATTACCCTGACAAAAGCTAAGTAAAGTATATTAAAATTAAGTACTTAAAATAAATGTTTACATTAGTCTTATTTTTTTGAACAGAACCCAAGAAATGATAGTTAACATAAAGTTCTTACCTAAGAAGCACAATTATGTATGAAAAGTTACATTTTTAGTACACATCTTTTGGCTAAAAAGTATAATCAACAGGAAGATAATGTTTGAATTTAAGAGATGAGACCATGGAACATGCATAACTTTATTAGGACAAAAACTTGGTAACAGGGTTGCCAAAGGTTTGTTAAAAATCGTTTCCAGGTTTTTGAAAGTACAAGCTTTTTTTCACATTTTTAGTACTAAATTGAACTTGAGGTTAAAATCTGTTTTTGGTATTGATAAAAGTTTGAAAAGAAGCTTTAATGCTATTTCAAATGTGTTCTATACTAATTAAATTAAAAAAGATACAAAATATATTATTGTATATAAGTTTATTTTGTATCTTTACAAAGTTTAAGTTTTGTTTGTCTTAGAATTATTTAATGAATTAAAGGTTTTCTGTTGCTTTTAGTTTACGGTTGCTCCAGGGGTTTTACAAAACATGTCAAATTCCAGGTTTTTCCATAGTTTTTTGCTTAATTTGTCAAATTTTAAGGTGTTTTAAGGATTACAGGATTTTAAAAACCTTGTAGTAATAAGTTTAAAATTTCAACACTACTGTTCAATAACAACAAGTTTTTCTAAATATATACCAGTTTTTTTATAAATATTTTACTATAGTTGCATTCATAAAAATATTTTAATAACAACACCTATTAAAAAACAATTTTATTGATTAGGCTTGAATGAAATACAAAAACAAATAATATTTGTTCATATATTTAATAAATGAAAAACACTTTTTTTAGATAAAGTTTACAAAACTACTAGAGCACGAAAATTTTCAACATAACCAAACCACTCCTACTAGAGGTATGCCTGCCAGATTGCTAATGTTTCTACACTATCTGTTCACTGAATATGTAATAAAAGAAATTTATGTTTAAAAGTGTCGTGCTAGACTAGTTTTTAAAAACTGCTATAAATCCCAATGGCAAGCCTGACTAACCATCTACAAATTATTACTACAGTACAGACTACAGAATTCTTTTAGTCATATCTACTATATGCAATCTGATTTATTTTCAATGTATTATTATACTAAGTTAGTTTATTTCCTTATTTATTTTCATAATTAAATACATCTGACTAGGAGAGCTTGTGGTGATCGAAGTGATAGAAGCTTTAAGATAAGTAGCATTAGTATATGTGTGAAAAATAAAACAATAAATAAAAAAAAGTTTTATTTTAAGGAATAATAATTTAAAGTTAATTAGTTTAATAATAAAACAGAACCATATTTATACTGCTTTCTTTGAACTTCTGTTACCACTAAAAATACAATTATATTTAAAAGTAAAAGTTTTAATTACTTAATAAAATTTAGTTCAACTAAAATTTCACTTATTTCAGAAAATTTGCAGAAAAATTACTAGTTCTTTAATCATTAAATATGAGATTTTAAAACTTTAAGTAACTTAATGACAACATGTATATATATATAAAGTAGTACTAAATATTAACTAAATAGTAAATAATAAAGTACTACTTATTAAAACTCTAATACTAAAATTACAAAAAGAACAAAAACAAACATAAAGAATTTTATCTGGAAGAAAAACATTAATTAAAATAGACATTGAAACTAACACGGGGTTTAGATACCTTATAATATATCCTTAATTTTGTACAGTATTTTAAAAATTGTTTTTTTAAATGGCAAAAAATAAAATAAAACAGGATATAGATTAGCCAGCAAGTTCTTTTTAATGACTCTGTTTTCTTTTGTAGATAAGTTTTCTCATCAATTTTAAAATTTAGTAGAAACTTGGCTTAATAATAGTTGAATGTTTTTACTTTTGTGTAACCCTGGCAGAAACAATAAAGTAATGGCTTTTTTTAGTTTCATAAAAACTATGACAATTTAAAAAAAAAATCACAATTATCTTCTTTTTGAGCATGCACTTTAAGCACAACCCAAAAAATGGTATAAAACATAAAATTCTTACCTAAGAAGTACAGTAATTTATGAAAAGTTACACTTTGACTAAAAAGTGTATAATCAAAAGATAGATACTCTATTTACATTTAACAGATGATACCAATAAACATGCATAAGGTTATAAATAAATAAAAAACTTAGTATCAGGGTTTTCAAAGGTTTATTAAAATGTTTCCAAGTTTTTTCACAAATGCAAGTTATTTTGTGTCTTGATAATTGATATTAAATTAAGGTTGAAAACTGTTTTTTAAAAAAATAAATATTTAAAATATACTTAACTGCTAATTTAAATGTGTTTTATAATAAAAAAGTTCTTCATAGTACAAAATATTTTATTGTATATGAAATATTTTTGAATCTAAAAAAAATTATAGTGTTTTGTGTAAAAGTAATTGTTTCAACCCAATTTTTTCCAGGTTGCATACTTATTTTGGTTCAAAATTCAAGTTTTGATTAGCTTTTTTTGCTTAAAATGTCAAGTTTAACGTTTTCTCAGGAATACAGCTTTTCTAACAATTCTGTAGTAAAATGCTTGAAATTTCAACTTTAAAGTTCATTACTAAAGTAACAAATATTTCACAGTAGAAACTTGAAATCTATTTTACATAAACAGTTATGTTTTAAAATAAATTATAAAAACAAATACTTTCTATTAACTAAAACTTTTTTTAAGCTCAAATGAAATACACATACAAGGATTTTTTTTTCATAAATTAAATGAATAAAAATTTACCATTTGAGAGGTCAAAAACTAGTATTTTAAATCTCTTACCAGGGACATACCAGCCAGAATGCTTATTTCACTCTAATGTCTGAATAGTGAATATTTAGGAAATGTGTTATTACTTGTATTCAAGGTGTTCTGCTTAAGTACTACTTTGAAGTAATTGTAAATCAATATGCTAAGCCAGACTACTACTATCTACCAATTAACAGAGTTCTCTTTATTATACAAGCACTGTTATTTAGTTTTAAGTCAATATCATAACACAATTTTCTGTTTTCTTTTTGTTTTAAAAACTATATCTAAGTACATATCTTTTTCGAACAAATTTACTTAGTTTTCAACTGCAAGTAGCATATTTTTGGAGCTTTAGCATTTGATAAATTTTTATATAAATATTTCAACAATACCATCAGTTTTTAGCCAAACAACAAATAGAATATTATAAACAAGTAGACAATTATTACAAAATTAAGTCAAAAGCTAAATCAGAAGACGAGATAAATAAATCGACCAAGTTTTAAAAACTAGATTTCGGAGTCCGGACCTTTATTCATCCTTTTTTTAAATCTTTTTTGGCTTCCGGTTTTCATAAAACTTAAAACAATCAACAACTAAATATTTTTTATAAAACTTATAAATTTTGTAAGCGAAAGTGAGAAAGAGTTCAACGCAAAGTTTACATACGCAAGTGAGCACTAACTCTTCTAAAACAGTAAGAATTTAAGTAAAACTTTTCAAACTTATCAAGAAAAATATCAGCAAAAGACTAATACACGAGTGCGAAGTTAGCTTGAATTTTTTTTTAAATGTCCAAACTTTGGATCTAATTATTTTCCTTGTCTTAACAACTAATTAAAAACTTTTTTTTATTCTAGAGAATGGTCCTTGTCTAAAAACTAATAATAAATCGATTACATTGGAGTTTCGTATTTTGAGTGGTGCCCCTTAGAAAAAATGGGGTTTTTTTTATAAAGTTTTTTATTTTGTGAGTTTGAGAAAAAAAAAAAACTTTTTAAATCTTGTTAATAATATGTGTATAAACGGCTATAATATTTTTCTTACTAAGTGTCATTATTTCGTACAATTTTGCCTTAATTGGTTTTTTAATTAATTTTATGAATTATTATCTCAAACTCATGAAATAAATAATCATAAAAAAACTCTATTAAGGCCAAATTAAACAAAAATTTGTAGCCATTTATAAATATATTATTCAAAAAAAAAATTATTATTTTGTGCCAAATAGTGAAGAGCAAGGGAGGATGGGGATGAAGCACTTTGTCACATGTTATTCTTATTTTATATTTTTTTACAAAGCTAACAGTTACTTTTTAATAATCTTAAAATTTCAAATTAACTTTTTAAATATTTTACTAAAAACTTGAATTCGCAATTTTTAAAAGTAAATTTTTTTAAACTTTTACAGTCTTATTTTACAAAGTTTTATAATTTTGTTAGAGGGAAGTTTCAAGTTTTTAAGTAAAAATATATTTTTATAGAAAAAAAATGTTTTTTTAGTATTTGAAAAATTTTATTTTCAAGTAAAAATCAGTTGGTTTTAAACGTGAAGGAAAAATCTATTCTAAGTAAATTTATTTTAATACCCTTCAAGATAGAGATAAAAAAAAACTTTATTTTTAAAAATATTTTAAACAAAGTTTACCTAAATTTAAGATTACCACACATTCAAGGTAATAACGGAAAATTTTTAAGAATCTCATGAAACTTTTGGTATTATGATTTTTTCAAAAAATTCTGATTGGCTCAGGGCAGTTTTAATTCTTTATAATAAACTCAGTGTAGTTTTGAGACTTAAAAAAAATTCTTGACAGATTTTTTATAGATTTTAATTTAGTTTTAGTTGAATTAGTTTCAATTTTTTGTCATTCTATTGCCAGTTTTCTTAAATAAGCTAAGTTTAATAGAATTTGATTATTTTTTTAAGGATTTCAAAAGTTTAGAGTTCTTTTGACTCGAAGGGTTGCAACCCCTTCAAATATGCTAAGTGTTAATTTTACACATATGATTATATCAATATTTTACATTTGTTTACCTGGTATAGTAAAACGATTTTTGTTGAACAAAGTAATAGCTACTTTTCATAGTTTTTGTAACTATAAATAACTTGTACGATGTCATGTTACGCACAGAATAATTGTTAAAAAAGATTAGCATCATATGAAAAGTCATCAAGCTGCATTAAGTTGTATAGGAAATTCAAGTAGTAAAGATAATGATAAAAAACATCTTTCTTCTTCAGTAAAATAAGTATGCGACTGTGTTGGCGTCAATATTATTGAAAAGTTAAAGTTTTCAGGGCGTTTAAGAATTTCACAGATATTTTTTACCAATTATTGTCGACCAAATATTTTACTGTTTATAATTTTTGTTTTCCTTAGGAACTTATGGAAACATTGAAAAAGTTGTTACCCTGTAGTTGAAATTAAACAATTAGAAAGAAAACTGTAAAAATTTTCTACACTTAAAAATGCACCAAGACGGTCTAAAGAAAATAGTGTCATATTTTAAAGAACATAACCTGAACAAAACATAAACTGCGACGCTTCTTAGCATTTTCACAATAGTCATGTGCAGTAAGTAGTAAAGATAAAAGAACATTTTCAATTAAAAAAAGATTCAAGAAACGCCATGGGTCAATCGCGGTAAAACTTTTTAAGTGTGATTTCTATTGGTAAGGACTTAATTTAAAACTGTACTAGTTTCAAGGAGTGAGTGCAGGATGAATTTGTAAATCAAAAGGAGAGAAGAATAAACTTTAGTTACAAAGGTAGAAAGTTAGCGTCTGAATGATTATGTTTATGAAGTTAGAACTTTTTATTCACTTTAGCTAGTTATTCTTCAGTAGTCAAAATAAATTTTTCTTTAAAAAATTTTAACTTAAAATTTTCTTTGTTTTTAATGTTTTTAGTTTATTTACTAAGTTTGACCACGCTTTAATTTAAAGTTAAATATTTGTAAATTCATGTTCTTAGTTTAGTGTTTAATCCAATACTTATTTGTTTCCTACTACTATCGTTTAACATTTCTTGATAAATATTAAGTTTAAAGTAACTTTTGGATTTGTCAATATTTCCATTGTTCACAAACACTTTACAAACAATAGTACTATGATTAAAAATTTCAAACTAATGAAAATAAAAAACCTTTTTAAGCTCTATAAGAAAAGCTCTTTTTAGCTAATATCGACATTTAGTAAACCGCATACACTCTTGTGAAATCTTAAGTTTCGTCACCTATTACTTTTCCGGAGGGAAAAAAACCAAAGGTTACATTAAAAACATTAGGACTGTTACCAACACATTGCCAATTATTGCTAGTAGTAATATATTTATCAATCCTAGTTTTATCTTTAACTTACTTTTATGAAAAACTTTAGAAAGCGTCCAAACTTGTTTGATATTAAATATCTGTGGGATAGTTCAAGCATAATTCCCATATGAATTTAAGTTTGCTTTTCAGTGCCAAGCTGCTTTACAACTGGTTTAATTATCATTACTTGTGACATCATTTTGTTAAAATATCGGTATTTTAAAAAAGCACTCCTTTGCGACTAGTTTAAACTCTGCATTAATTTTGCATTGTTTTATACATATAAGAATTTATTATTTTATATTATAATGTGTTAAAGAGCTTTCTGTTTTCGTAATAGCTAAAAATTTTGTTTTAAACTTTTTTAAATTGTAGTATTTTAGTTGTATTTTTATTAACTAAGTAATATCTGTAAATCCAATTAACTTAATCATGATGTTTAAACTAAACATATACTTTATTTCATAATTACAAAACATTTGTTTGATATAATTTAGTTGTTTAAAGTAGTTTAGAGCTAACTTTACTAACTTTGATCGAAAAGATAGTACTTTTAAATAGATAAGTGATTGCTAATATTATTAGCAGTGGCGTCGCGTGATATTTTTCTTAGGTGGTACAGAAAAAAATATCCAAATTAAGGTGATCGATTTGCCCCTACTTGAGTTATCCCTGCTCGAGTTGCCCCAGCTCGAGTTGTTTTGCTCGAGTTGCTTCTGCTCGAGTTTCCTCTTCTCGAGTTGCTTCTGCTCGAGTTTCCTCTTCTCGAGTTGCTTCTGCTCGAGTTGCCTCTGCTCCAGTTGCTTCTGCTCGAATTGCTTCTGCTCGATTTGCTTCTTCTCGAGTTGCTTCTTCTTGGGTTGCTTCTTCTCGAGTTGCTTCTCCTCGAGTTGTTTCTACTCGAGTTGTTTCTTCTCGAGTTGCCTCTCCTTGAGGTGCTTTTGTTCAAGTTGCCTCTGCTTGAATCGCCTGTGCTCTGCTTAGCTTTGTTTTCATTTTTTTTTAATAACTTGTGGAATGATACTTAGACCTGTACTGTTTCAGGGAATTTTCAACTTAGCTTACTTACCGCAAGATATTGATTTTGCGGTAATTCTTGAAGAAATTTTGCTGTTTTGAGTTCATTTGCGGCAGTCAGCTAAGAGTTTGCGGCAGTGAAGTAAGCAAAATTTCTAAGTTGGAGTTTTATAAGAGATTATCTTCTAAAAAATAACGAAAACATTATAGATACTTAATATTTTTTACAAAACTTTAAGGTGGTGCAATTGCGGCAGTGCAACACCCCACGCGACGCCCCTGGTTATTAGTATATTAAGTACCTTCAAACAAAATAGTACAAAGCTATCTAACATGTAAATAATCTATATATCGTGTTATAATGACTTCAATTAAAATAGCTTTTACTTGTAGACGTTAACTTTAAATCGAACTCTTCATAAAAATGTAACGAGACGTCAAATTTACTGCGATTGTCACGCTATTGTCATTTAGCTGAAAAGTTTAATTAGGTTATGTGGCCTATTTCTTCGATAAATTTTCCTTGTGGTAAACTTTTTTGCAACTGAACACGATTGAGACTAGCTGACAAAGGCTAATTGCTGCCAGTAACTTTTACAGATTTTTACAAAACAATTAGACAAGAACCCGAATTTAAAGCAATTAGCTTTTATTTTTAAAAGCTTTTTTAAAGATTTTGCAAAACATTTGGAAAAATATTAAGTAAATTATTTGCAATTACTATAAATTAACTTTACTAGTGCCAATCATAATATACTTATAATAAATGTATATTTTTGACGATTAAACTTTTCAAAGAGATATTAACAAACTTGAAGCGCCTTACAATCTATTTTTAAATCATATATTACATATAAGGACACATAAGATTATGCTTACATGCGTTTCCATAATACTTGAAGAAAAAAAAAAAAGATAAACTAAAGTGAATAATTTTTTTTTTATTGAAAATATCATAGATTTGCAATAAATCAAAATATAACAAATTGAATGAATAAAACTTCGTAAAATTTAATAAAATCAAAAAACAGATTTTGTGTATAAAATAAAATATTTTTTTGAAAATAACTTTAGAACTTTTATGATGTTTGTTTCTTGGTCAGCCATGTTCATATAAAGCTAAACGATTAGTTAAAAGCTTAGTTTTTACATAGAAAAATAATGAGCTTCGAGAAAGAAGTTTGAATGCAAAGGGAAAAACTTATTACCTTTTTATTTTATTACCGCAATGAAAGTCAATTTTACGTCGGTGTCACGAGAGGTAATTGATTTTTGCTACTCGTTGAAACACCAACGTCTTTTAAATTAGCCACCTTCAAAGCTTGAAGGAATTTTCAAAAAAAAAAAACTTTAAACTTGTCACCATAGAACTTTTGTATTTGTTTTATAAAACAATTAAAAGTAGTTAGCTTTCATATTACTTAAACTACTTTTAAGATATTCTACTTTGTTTTAAATTTTCTTACTTAAATATGCTAAATACGCAGCATAAACCTATATTCTCAGTTGTTATTTAATTTAGTTAAAATAGGTTCGAAAATTTGAGAAATATATTATACTTTTTTATTCAATAACAACGTCTAGACTTGCTTATTTACAGAAAAAACCAACCTTAATGTGAATTAATTAATAAGTATAATATATACTTATCAAAGTAAGAGCTACTATTTAAAATTATATACACAACTTTAAACTTAAATATTCTGAACCAAAATTTAATAAGGTTGTATGTATTTGTTTATAAATAATTTTTAATTAAGAATTTAACATTTACTTCAATGTTAATTTTTGGTATGTGCTTATTATATTTAATTTATTATAAAAGTCTTATATCTAACAATAAAATTCTGTGAATGGTTTTTTAACCCATTGCTAACAAAAGTATCCATAATTTTATTATAGAAGTTTCATTGGTGAAATTACATAACTTATTAACTATTAAACATTTATATGCTTGTCAATGTAAACAAAATTTATACATTAAAAAATCAACATGCTTAAAAAAGGCTTTCTGACATAAAAACCTTCGAAAAGTTGTCAAACGACTTGTGGGCATCAGTTGGCAAATTTAAGGAGGGCTTTCCATAATGAGGGCATATGAAAAAACCGAAGATAGTTTGTCTGTTCACTTCGACATCAATTACACAAATGTTCGAAGCTTTTTATCTCTTGTGGCAGTAGGGTTTTAAAGATAAATTAAACAGTAGAATTTTTTGTTGTTAAAGTTGGTATTAATTTAATCCTTTTTAACCCCGTTCTATAAGACGTTTTATAAATTCATACTTATACTATAAACTGTTTATAAATTCATTTGTGGCTTTCAAAATTAATTTAGCTTCAAATTTAGGTTTGCGTGCAGTAAACAACAATAAATTTTTTGATAAAATTCGTCAGGTATAATGAAATCAGCCAGCAGAGATTTTATAGTATAAGTATTTTTTCTTAGTAGAAGTTTTATTTAAAAATAAACCGACCGTTTATATTATATATAATAAAACTTGTTTTAAAAGCTTATACGCTTTACTCAATAACTTTGTAAATACTTAAGTATCGATTCTAAAAACCAAATTATAATTAAATCGCAAATATATAATAGAAAGGCCATTAGTAGATGAATTATAATTCTTAAAAGATTGTTATTTGCTTTGTTTAAAGTTTACTTCGGTTAAATATTGAATTTACTGCCTTATTAGTATTTCTGCTCATTAAGCGAACTAACTGTTTTTAGCAATTTTTTAAAATTTGTTTTGTTTTTACTAGCATTTGATTTCTGCGCTACCGTTGACATCATTACTTGCTGCATTATATTAAATTTTAAGGTCTAAATAGTTTGAACTATCTTTGAACGTCACTAAAATAAACAAATTTTTGTTTACAGAAATTTTATTATAAAAGTTAAACTTATAAAAAGTGTTTTTTATAAATTTTAAAGCTTGTAAATTTAGAAGAAAAAAGAAAACCAACTATATAACACAACAAAGAAAGCTGAAAGCCATTTTTTGTTTTAAAAAAAATATTAATAAATTTTTATTTGTAACAAAGTTCGAAGCAGTTCACCTAATCTTAGACTAAATAGTAATAAAAAATTAAAATTAAGAGATAATATTATTGCAACAATAGTGTTTTAAAATAAATTATTAAGTTGTAAAACTTTTAGAGTTCTAACGAGACGTTTCTAGTGCAAAAAAATTGTTTTGTGTTGCAATTTTTATATCAATTTATGTTATACCTAAACACAAAAAACGTATAAACTTGTTTACTAATTTTAATTATAGCAATATTTTTTCTGCAAAAAATAGAAGGTAAGTTTTGGTAGTAAATAAATTTTTAAGGCAAGTAATGTTAAATATAACTATAGTTACAAAAAAAATAAGTTAGGAAAAGACTGTTATGTTTTCAAGTATTAAAAGTTTAACAACTAAACTAAGGTAATCATCTGTTAACTGATTATTTTCTAAATGTAGAAATACAGATAAGTTTTTAAATGAAATTATGTAACTGAAAAATCTTAACTGATGTTTAAATATCAGTCATTATTAGAAAAACAAAGTTTTCGACTGTTGAAATAAAATATCATACAATTTTTTTACTTTTAAAGTACTTTTTTACAGATTGAAAAATAAAAAATCCGATATAATAATAAGCTTGTGCTTTTGTTTTACAAAAATATTTTAAATGATAAAAAAAAATCAAAAAAAAAAACGATCATAAGTAACTGTTTTTTAAATTATAAAAAACGACAGTCGATCAAAAATATTCATCTGCTAAACTGAGATATAACGAAAACAATTGCAAAAAAGTAACCATTTTTACTTAAAACGACAAAAGATAAACTTTAGAAGCGTAGTGTAAGCGAATAGAGACGTAAAATTAAGATTTGCACATTAGTTAAGTTTAAATGCTGGGTTTTACCCTAAATTTTTAAGAGGTGATGAAGGTGAATGGTGAGCTTCAAGGATGAAGAAGTACGACCCCAAGTGACGGTGAAAGTAGGAAATGAGGGTGTGAGCGTGACCCGGTTTCATTTGCGTCCTGCTCAAGCATAACTCCTCCTTGATAAAAGGGAGCGAGTGTCCATTGATGCCGTTGTTAAAGAGTATCTGTTTTCATGGTTTTTATTGTAGAATCGATGTATATTTAATGTTGAACAAAAGTAAAACTTTAGAAATCGTATCATAAACCAACTAGAACTATTATTTATTATTATTTTTTTTATTTATAACACATATGTTTTCAATAAGTCACTAACTTAAAATCTAAATTTTCACACTCTTGAGAAGTTTCTAAAGAAAATGGTACATTTTGAGTTATATAGTTATAACTCACTTGTTTATACTGTCCCAAATTGATTTCATCTAAATACTGACCGACTCTTTCACAACTCCATTTGATCATTTCATCATAATTTTTCAATATCGTATCCATTGTAACTTTTTCAGGAGATATAAAAGATGTCTTGTTGTTAGTTTTACCCAGCAATGAAGCGTTTTTTGTTTGGGTTTGAGATACGGGTTCAGTGTTAAGCAATGTTTTGCTGTTTAAGAGATTATAGTTGTTACGAGAAGCTTATTCTGAAATGGAATCTCTGTAAAGCAAAACAAACTCAATTCATTTAAACTACAAAACTTATGTTTAACATATAAAATTCTTACAAACTTACAAGTTAAAAAGTGAACAAGAAGCCCTTAGCTTTATGGTTTTTTCTTTAAGATCTCTGAAAATGAAAGTATAACGTTTTTTGTTTCGAAATTATTAAGTTGTTTTTTACGGTATTAGTGCAGTAAGAATTTTTTTTTAACTATTAGCTTTACGAAGCTTAGTAAAAAAATACAAAAATTATGTAACACAAAATACACATTTTTTCGATTAAATTATTTCTGTATTAATATTAAACTAAATGCAAAATTAAACTTTATAAAAATGTAGTTAAAACTTACATAGGAACACTTTTTGATCTTTTTACTTTCTTTTGTATTGAGTTTAAAGCAGCATTTCCTTTTTTTTTTTGTTTCGTTCGCTAGAATAAAAGTAAAAAAAAAATAGTTCTGCAAGTATTACGTAGTGTACTTTAACAGCTACCAAGTTAATTCTAAAAAATAAAATTTAGATTTTGTTTACCAAGCGTTTTAGTTAAGTCTCTAGGTTTAATAGTTGATTTTTTTATTTATGATTTTTTTAACGTTATGAAGTAAAAACACTTACTAAATAAAGATGTTTTAAGGTAAAAATCATTTTGTAGATTCGAGGACTTATTTGCTTAAAAAAGATTAAGTTTAGTTCTACATAAAGTTTAAATAAACATAAAACTACTTACGTTTTTACAAGTTCAACGCAGTCATTAGCTTCTTTTGAGTTGTTTTTTGGATTGAAATTTTCAGAATTACATTTCTCAGATTGGCTAATGTCTTCTTCTGCTTTAGAATTGCAATTTATTTTATGATTTTCAAGTGAATTCGGAACTAGTTGTCCGAATGCAGCTGCCATGTTCTTGACAAGATTTGACTGATTAAGCATCAATCTACAAATAAAGTAATAAACAAAACAAAATAACAAACTTAAAAATTTTAATTGAAAACGAAATAGTGTTTTTATGTTAGTAAACATGATTTAATAATCATACCCAAATTTTTATTTTTATTTTAAAACAAAAACTATACTGAAAATAATTTTACGTTTTAGTTTTTTTTTATTATACACGTAAACGAGATATGAGTAATAAAAGTAATGGTAATATTGTTATGGAAGCAACAGTTTTTAGGTTCATACAGCTTTTCTATTCTACAAAATAAATAATTCTAAATTAGTTAGTTAAAAATATCTTAAGTTTAAATTTTTGTCAATTAAAAAGTTGTTTTATTGTAACGCTGTTAACAAACTGATGTTTACAAAATATTTTACTACCAGTATATTTTCTACAAAAAATTTGTCTGACAAATCTAGAAAATATTAAAAACACATTTCTTAAATTATTTATATGTAACTAATAGTTTTTTAAGCTAAGTTATTTAAGCAACACTATTATGGCTTTACTACTATGCAGTATAACAAACAATCAATCTATTTTTAATTATTTAAGATATGAAATATCGTAAATTAGTAAAGGAGTCCAAACATTTTTTAACAAACTTAAATATTGATAATAGCTTTTACCAGCGCAAAATAAGTTGGCTAAAGTTAAAACGTTGTTACAACATTGTTTAAAGAAACAAACTGCCCTCTTCGCTCGCCTCTTTTGTTATTTGAGATGTGACGGCTCGTAGTTTTTAACTGAAGTTTATCCATTAATGCTTTTTGCCGATAGAAAATTAGATATGTTTTAATTTTTCATATTTTGTAATTTTATGTATGTTTTTTTGTTTCACCGTTCATCTACAACCTACGGGATCACACTAGTTTTTCTATAAAAGGCCTGTTTAGACAGTGCATAAAAAAAACTTTCTTTTTGTGTTAGATCTTTAATTTTTTCAAAAGTATCACTTTTGTATGTGAGTTTTAAAATGTACTTACAATTTAAAAAAAAACGTTTTAACTATTTTAAAAACAACACAACAGTTACTTAGTTTAATTTAAAAATGTAAAAGTTTTTCTAAAAAGATTTCTAAAACAAGAGTTGAGTTTGAAAAAAAGCAAAACAAAAACACACCAACACGATAAAACCTTGCATAGCTACAATTTTACAAAACTTACAGGAAGTTTAATTCTTGTGGGCGTGTTAAACTTTACAGCTTAGTTTTTGATTATATCTACTGACAAGCAAGCATACTTAAGACAGCAGTACAGTATTTTGTAGAACAATTTTTAAGATGAGTTTGATATCCTATTTTCTTATTTTTGCTTTGATATGTTATTCTTCAAGTTACAAAGTTATTTGTATGTTGTTTCTATTTGTTACAACTTTAATTTTAGTTAAAATATTTTTTTTCAATATTGTAAACTAATTTATATTTTATAGAATGTTAGTTTAAATTGAAACTTTTTTTTTCCTAAAACAACATTAAAAAACATGTTTTTCTTTCAAGGATCGGTTAAAGAAAATTAAAAAAGCAATAAATAACAAACAAACAAAAGGAGGAAAATACAGGTAGATATAAAATGAATGTAGTAATTATATTTTATCTTTGACATGATTAGATTTTGTTCAAAATGTTTAAAGTCGGTTTCGTTTTGAATGTGTTGCTAAAACATCAAAATTATATAAAAAAAAAGCTTTATGGTTCAAAACTTAATTTTTAGTTTTCCTAATATTTTGTTATATTTTCAAAAAATAATTAGAGTTGCAAGTTATAGGAGCGTCTTCTTTTAAATAAAAAGTCAATTTAAAGAAAACTAGTTTTTTATGGAGCTTTTAATACAAAATAAATACTTAAACTTAGTTTTCATTGAACAGTCTGGTGGAGATCAGTCTAAAATGATGACCCTAACGGTTGAAGATTCGACATTTAATCACGCCGAAAAAAATCCAAGCATGTTTCAATGGGCTTTTCAGAGATTCAGTGACCATTAAATTCATTAACAAAACTAAAATATGTGGAAACCAAACAGTTTATAACTTAATAAAACTATTTTTTTTATTTTTTTTTATTTTTATTTATTCAGATTGTTATTTATTCAGTTCGTTATGCATTTTAAATTTAATAAAGCAAGTTTGCCTTACTAAATGAAGTTTTGTTTTTAAATTTAAATAAGTTTATTACTTGGTTTGACCACCTTGAATTTATTTTCTTTTGATAATTTCTATAAATATGTATATAAAATTAAAAAGCATTTATACTAAATAACAATTAAGAAACTATGAAGTTTAATTAGACAATGAACTTGGATATTGATTGAATGATTTTTTTAAACAAATATATTAACTGCTATATTAAAAATACTTATACCTGCCTTGACAAAATAATGAAACAAACTCAAAGCTAGTTAGGAATTTTGAATAAAAAAAATACAGATACTGTCGTAGTTAATAAGTTTATATGTTTATGTTGTAAGTTTAAGTATCAGTTAAGAACTGCAGATGTATCAATGTAGTTTTATAATCTTTTAAAAGTTAAAAGCGCATTTATTTACCTCAAATAAAACCAAGGTTAAAAATCTTAAAGTAATGTAGTCCATAACAGAAGTTTATTGAAAAGCAAATTTGTATAACTTTAAATTTTTCGTAGGATTAGTCTTTAGCTCAGTATATAAATTGTGCAGTTTCTTTTTACATTTTGTACATTTATTATTTTCTTGTTTAAACAAAGTTTACACACATTCTACTAATATTAGTTTAACTTTTGATACTTTTCAAATCAACTTATACAGTCTTTTTTTTCCAAAACTTATGCTTAAATATTTACTTAGAGTATAACTTTAGTTGTTAGACTAAAAACGTTATACTATTATTTTAATTAAATTTTTATATTATAATTATTTTATGTCTTAACTTACTATATCTAATTATTACGTTAACAACATGTCAAAAGCTGAAACGGTTCTAAAATATTTCTATGCAATAATCAGTATTTCATTAGTAAATAAAGGGATTGTTACTATACACATATGTGATAACTAAATATTGATAAACTTTGAAAGAAAATGCTATTAAAATTGGTCGTCTTGTTTGTCTTATTGTATAATTACTGGTCACTTATGTTCAAATATTTAAAATATTTTGCTATTTAATTTAGGTTCACAATGTATTAGCAAAATTTTCACATTGTCAAAAAAACATTAAGTAGGTCTGTATTTAAGTTTTTATTCAGCTTATAATGTATTTGAATCAATCTTGAATTCAAAAGTGAACACAAACTAATTTACAAAAACAATTTATTGAATGAAAACTTTATAAAAAAGCTCATTAAAAGCACTCTATTTATCTAAGAAGCACCGCTCTAATTTCTCAAAAGCATTATCGCCATCACAAACATACAAAAGAACCGAATTTCGATGATTTGCTCGTTCGCCACTTTTTTGGCTCAAACAGTTTCATGTCCACGAATTACAAGCGGTGACGAAATTGGCGAGAAATTTTTCTGCTGAAGGCAATCAAATTAAAAACGCGAAAACTTGGGGTGGGTGTCAGAATGACACAGCGACAAAATGACACGGTGCGTCACTATGGCACGGTGCGTCACTTTGGCACAGCGATAAAATGACACGGTGCGTCACCTTGGCACTGTGCCTCACATTGGCACGGAGGGTCACTTTAGCACGGAGACTAAATGACACGGTGCGTCAGAATAGCACAGCGACAAAGTGACACGGTGCGTCACTTTGGCACAGAGGGTAACTTTGGCACAGCAACAAAATGACACGGTGCGTCACTTTGGCACAGGGAAAAAATGACACGGTGCGTCAACCAGGCACGGTGCGTCACTTTGGCACAGCGACAAAATTACACGATACGTCACTTTGACACAGCGACTAAATGACACGGTGCGTCACTATAGCATGGATTAACAAAATTATAAGCAACACTAAACTTCTTCAGTATTATAAACTTTAAATGTAAAATTTTAATAGTAATTAGTTAAAGAAAAAATTTATTATATTTTTTCCAAACTATAGTAGCTTGATACATTTGAAACTATATATGATACATTGCTTTTAAATTTAAGTCATAGTATAAAAACAAAAATATTCTTAAATTTTATTTTTTACGTTTCACGATTTTTCATATTTATGTATTGTTTAAATTTAGTACTTTTTGTTAAAAGTTTAATTAATTATCATCAGGAATTGTTATAAAATATAACTAAGATTTAATTTAATACAGAGTTATTTCGTAGTAAGAATAAGTCATGCGTGTTTTAACTCTAGTTTTTAAAAATACAGAGTTAAGCTGCTTTTGTAGTAACTAGCCATTTATATTAAATATGTATATATATTTATATTCAACAAAAGATAATAAGTTAGGATGCTTACTTAAAACTCTGTATTGAAAATATATAATAAACTTGTCTAAAAGCAAATAATTAAAATAAACGGACCTGGAGCCTAAATTTATGAAAAAGTTAAAACTAGTATTATGAACAGTTGAGAAAAAATTAAGAGTCTGATGCAACCATTCATGTGCATTTATATATTTATTACTTTAAAATAAATTGATCACTAGAAGAGGTTAAACATACAACATTGCTGCTGCAGCCTTCTAATTAAAGCTACTTTTAAAGTTAATACTTTAAGTCTTTTTAATTTTTAGAAAACTTTTTAGTCTAAAATATAAAAAATTAAACTTAGAGTATGACAGATATTATAGTATTTATTGAATATAAGGATTTAATTGCATTTATATTTAATACAAAATCAGTTAATAAATTTCATAATAATACAGTAAAAGTAGATTTTAATTTGCTTGTAAAACATTTCTTATACTTCATATTCTTGAGCTTTATTACAAAGTTTTAAAAAACTCAATTTTGTCTTAACTCTGTTATGAAAATAATATTTAATTTTCTATTTTTAATCTTGCGAATAAAAAAAGGAGTTTTTTGTAAAAATAAATAAATTTTCTGGGATTTCTAAAAACTTTTTTCTGAAATTTTAAAACAATATTGTTTATTAATTAGGAGTTAATTTCTTTCTGATGATAAAGTAAAAAAAAATAAATTTTATTGTTATATTTTCGTCAGGGAATGCAGTATTTTAGTTCAAAATTGCAACCTATTAAGTCGCCAAAAGAGCGCAAGTATTAATTTCTTTAAGCATAAAAACGTAAAATAAGAACAGCATTAGAATTTAGAATTACAACAGCAGAAAAGTTGCTTTCGATAACGTCTGAGTTTTAGTTAATAAAACAAATTTTCCTCTGTATTTACATCTACTAGTTTATTGTTTTGATGTACTGAATGATTGATCTAAAATGAAGATTGAATTTTTCAAATCAGAATGTTGCTGAAGTTTAAAAAATATGTTTATATGAGTTTTTATCTTTTTAGTCGTAAAATGGCAAGTCATTTTCTAATTTTTATTACTCGTTTCAAGTTCTAGTACTAAACTGTGTTTAAGTTTTTTCATTCGAATTTTGTTAAAAAAGTTGCTACTTTTGCATCTTTGTGAACGTTGTTTGATACAAACAACTAGTTGTTGTTTATAAGGCACATCTTTTAAGCACACCTAACACCTTTCTACTGCTTAAAAATGTTATTTATAAGTACGACGATGAGAACAGAAGGTATAAACATTACGTGTTTCACTTTATTTTATGAAGTCACGATCAAAAATTCCTGCGGTCTTTGTTTTTAAAGTTAATTAATGTTATTGTTGCTGATTCTACAAAACCGGTTAGAAGACAGGAAACCAAAAAGTTTCCTAGATCGTTGTCCATACCAATGAAGATTGAAGTTTCACAACAAATCGTTCCCTCCCTTATTAACCACCGTGTCATTTTTTCGCTGTGCTAAAGTGACCCTCCCTGTCATTTTGTCGCTGCGCCAAAGTGACCCTCAGTGCCAAAGTGACGCACCATGTCGTTTTGTCGCTGTGCCAAAGTGACGCACCGTGTCATTTTGGCGCTGTGCCAAAGTGACCCTCCGTACCAAAGTGACGCACTGTGTCGTTTTGTCGCTGTGCCAAAATGACCTTCCGTGCCAAAGTGACGCACCGTGTCGTTTTGTCACTGTGCCAAAGTGACCCTCCGTGCCAAAGTGACGCACCGTGTCTATTTGACGACCGTGTCATTTTGTCGCTGTGTCATTCTGACCCGCTACCAAAATTTGACGTCACATCAGCAAATGCGGTGTAAACTGTGAATTATCCGCACGAGACTGTGCGAATAACTTCAACGCAAAATAAACAAACCGAGCGTAAATTCACTAAAGTATAACTATCTGTTATTTTTTTTCTTCTAAAATACAACCAATAACGAGTTCTCGATCGGCGGAAAGGGAAAATTAGCGCGTTGTGTGTGGTAGCACCTCGTGTTGAAAACTTGATTTGTTTAGAAGCGGATAAAGTGAGATGAAAGCTTGCGAGAATATCATCATGAAAGAATTAACAATACGATCTCTTAATTGAAAAACCTATTAAAAAAAGATCGACCAAGTGCCCTATATGTTTAAGACTGGCATACTTAGGTAAAGAAGCAATAACTCTTAAAAGAACGTCAAAAACATTGTCAACTCTTTCAGATCTATCCAACTAAAATCAGCCATCTTACAAGAAAACCTTTGAATGGAATTTATAAGTTTGTCACTCACGATCCAGAAAAAAGTAAGGTCTTTTTTAAATTCAAATGCCACTGTGATAGTTTGTATATCGGCAGAAAATCCTAAAGATTTCATATAACACAAGACCAACTTATTTAAAATCCCTTAAAAGTTGGATGGAAACGGGTTTTAATAAACTTGCTAGTAGGCCATCGACAGTTGATAAACACTAATAAAATAATTATGACTGTGCAAAGAATTATAACGATATACTTGAGTAGATTAGGTTTGTTTTAATAGTATTTACATAATTTAAAATTTGTCAAAGTTGTGCTAATATTAATAGTTTTTTATATAAAGTTATAAAACGTATTGATAAGTATACGATAGTTATACTTTTAAAACAAAATGTGGAAAAAAGAGTTTATTTATGCTTAACATACTTTATAAGTTTTCTAAGAAGTCATAATAAATAGCTGTTGTTTAGGGTTTTTTTCAAACATAACTATGCAATACAAACTGATTTGTTTACCTAGTAGTGATTAAGCTTAAAAAAAACTTAACTGAGTGTAAAGTTTTTGTTAAAACAGTAACAGTGTGCACTTACTGAAGCTCATTTGGTTAGTTTATCTAACTAAAACTAAACTAAATAAACTATTATAAAGTACTTTAAATTTAGGATAGTGTATCTTTTTAACCCCAAACTGTTTGTTTTTAAATTAAAA
This sequence comes from Thalia democratica, assembly GCF_965202585.1. Classification (NCBI taxonomy): domain Eukaryota; kingdom Metazoa; phylum Chordata; class Thaliacea; order Salpida; family Salpidae; genus Thalia; species Thalia democratica. The sequence continues at coordinate 90,070,843 of NC_139165.1, forward strand.
TGATTCTTTCTTCGTTATATTATATTTTTTATCTTACTGTTATATTTTTATTTTTTATAAAAAATAAAGTAGTCAAAAAAAATATGTAAAAAAATATAAATTATTTCTTACTTTATATTGTAAAGCGGCTATTAATTGTATATTGCTACCCTTAAAGTTTTTGTATTCTAATATTGATAGTTACTTTTCAACAATTATGATTAAAAAGATTTTAAAGCTTTGCTGAACAAGAATAAGAATAGTCTTAGCATCAGTTTGTGTAAATTAAAAAACTACAATGAAAAGTCTCTTAGCTTAATTTATGTGAGATTAATCTATATCATTTAAAACTAACTATATCAAATTTTTTTGGTAATTATTCTGGTTATAAATACATTTAAACAAATGGTTGCTTCCTTTGTTATTTAAACTGTCTTTACTTCTATTAATTAGTCTGTTATTTTGTCTTCGGTTACAGTAGTATTATAGTTTCTTAATTCAGTATATAGAATAGTGTAAGTAGTCACCAAAGTAAGAGTAAGCCTGAAATTTTGTTAATCTTTAAAACCTAACATAAAGTATTATGTTTTAGCAAGAGTTTTTTTTATTGGTTTTTCACTTGATTTTTGAAGGTGTCTTAATAAAACGTTTCCCCTGTTATTTGGAGAGTCACCAAAAAAAAGCGATTTTCATTAATTTTAATTGTTGTAACTCTATGTTTCGATTTAGTTTTAATATGTTTAGTTAAGGTTGGTTACAGATAAAGGTATACAAAATTATAAAATTTAAAAATGTTTAAATAAATTTCTTGATTCAACAAACAACAGGAGAAACGCTAAAACGTTTCAATAGGACAAGTGTGTTAAAATGGGAGCCGATCATTTCTAACCCGCTATCATTTCTAACCCGATCACTTCTAACCCGATCACTTCTAACCCGATCACTTCTAACCCGATCATTTCTAACCCGATCATTTCTAACCCGATCACTTCTAACCCGATCACTTCTAACCCGATCATTTCTAAAGCGATCATTTCTAACCCGATCACTTCTAACCCGATCACTTCTAACCCGATCACTTCTAACCCGATCACTTCTAACCCGATCACTTCTAACCCGATCACTTCAAACCCGATCACTTCTAACCCGATCACTTCTAACCCGATCACTTCTAACCCGATCACTTCTAACCTGATCACTTCTAACCCAATCACTTCTAACCCAATCACTTCTAACCCGATCATTTCTAACCCGATCATTTCTAACCCGATCACTTCTAACCCGATCATTTCTAACAAGATCATTTCTAACCCAATCACTTCTAACCCAATTAAACCCGATCATTTCTAACCCGATCATTTCTAACCCGATCATTTCTAACCTGATCACTTCTAACTCGATCATTAATAACCCGATCGTTTCTAACCCATTTTACTTATGTTACGTTTTAATTTTTTTATCTGGATTTCATGCAAAAACAAACTAGACTTAATGAAGTTATTAAATTAATAATAAAAAAATTAAACTTTTAGTTACTTTAAAACATGATGATTTTAATGTGTTACGTAAATTTAGTATAAATTTTAATTTTAGTATTCACTTAATATAATCTTAATATATTTTTTTATCTCATTTTTTTATTTTTTTACTTACACATAATTTTGTTTTTTTCTATTATTTATTTGTTTTTTCAATACACTTTAAGAGACGTTTTTCGTTAATCATACACAATTTACTAAATTGTTTACTTTAAAGTATTTTGAACTCTTCTTTGTAGGATTTTAAAATAAGCAGTGATAATCATATTATAATTGGACCTTATTGTAATTAACGTGACTACATTAGTTTTAACATTAGCAAATTTTAAAAAGTAACCTCTTACAATTGTAATATTCAGATACAAACACTTTTATATTACGGTTTGAAAACTACATTGAAAGTCTGACGTAAATGTTTTATTATTGCTTACTAATGTATTAACCTTTTATAGTAGGATAGTTTTAAGTTTCATCTTAATAACTTATTAAAATTGTTATGCAACTTGCATAGGCCTATTAAGATAATGTAATTCAAACAAACATTAGGAGAAGTTAAAAACTTTTGTTATATTAAGTGGAAAAGCCTGGTTTTTAATAGAAACTAGCTATTAAAACAGTTATGTCATATAACTAAACCGCAAAAGTTGTTATGTCGATTGACCGTCTAGATTTCACATCATTAATAAATTCCTACTTAGTTTTAGAGCAAAAAAATTGTTTAACACTAATAGTTAAAAAGACAAGTTTATTTGTATAACAAGTTCGAGGGTAATTAAATCTCGCTTATGTTTTAATTGCGACTTAAATTAGTACTTTAATTGACAGACATTTCTTTAAAATTACTTTATTATAAGCAGTTGAAATAACGAAAGTAAAAACAAAATAAGTATTAAAAATAAAACATTTTGAAATAGAATAATAAATTAATTATAGTTAAATTAAGTATAATTAGGAGCAGAATTTTATAAAAACTCCATTAAGTTCTTTGTTTCTTTTAATCAAATTTTTTCCAGACGATTATTACGCAAAACAATTTTATTTTTTATTCATTACTGTAAAGCCAGCTTGCAGTCTATTGACTTTATTCTCGGTGTTTTTTTGCACCTCTAAATTTCTATAAATATGATGAGTTTTTTCTTTATTAAAAATTTAAACCTATATAAGAGGTTTCACAATACAAAATGGTTTTATTATTTTGTTATAAGTTTTTAAGTTATATAGTTTACTCTAATAATTTATACTTACATTTAATATCAATGATCGCTAAATAATCTAAAGTTTTTGTGTTTTTGAAAACCTGTAAAACAACAATTTTCAATAGATATCAAGAAAGTTATTTAAGAAATATCTACTACTAATCGTGAGAATAATCGTGTTTTTGCAATTTTAAATTTTGAAAACTTTTAAATTTTTATGAAAAATGTAAATTTATTTTGCCCTACATAAATTTTATTTCAAAAGAAAAAGAAAAATGCGTAATAATAAGTTTTTGACGCTTAACTTTCATAGTTAAGTTTATTATAACTAATTATAACTTAATTACAGTTAATCTTTATATACAATTTACCAGTTGATTTAAGAATTAAAATTAAATCAAAGTTCGAGTAAATGACAAGTTCTGAATATTTAAAAAACTTTCTACCTCTACTTTTGGCTTTGTATTAAACAGTATACACTTTCGTTTAAAGAACTTAGAATTTAATGATATTAACTTTCAATGAAACCATCATTATAATTACAATTACTAAATTTTATTAACTGTGTTATTTAAATTTTCATAAACGCTGATATTAATATTTTTAAAAGGTTGTATTTCATATAAATTCTCCCTGTATTTGGAGGCAAATTGGTAATCTGGTTTCTACACTTAAAAACATATATTAACCATATAAAATCATTTAAAAAGAAAGTACAGAATAGACTTTAACCGCTGCGATACTCATTATATTTCTTACATTGATGACTATCAAAACTTAATATTTAATCCTTAGAATACAAAAGACTTATACTTTTCCTAATGCTTTTTAAAACTAATAAACTACACTTAATTAATAATCCAATCTTAAATCTTATTGTCAAAACAATAAATAAACCAATTAATATCATCAATTAAATTTGAACAAAAGCTATCTGAATATTAGGTTTTATTTTAAACAAAATAAACTAAACTTCAAAAAAAAAACAATTTTGTTGAGATTAATTTGTTTTTAAAACAAATCCTTATCTAAAAAAAATTAATTAATATATTAATACAGATCGGCTAAATAAATTTCGGGTTAGATATGATCGGGTTAGAAACGATCGGGTTAGATATGATCGGGTTAGAAATGATCGGCTTAGAAATGATCGGGTTTAATTGGGTTAGAAGTGATTGGGTTAGAAATGATCTTGTTAGAAATGATCGGGTTAGAAGTGATCGGGTTAAAAATGATCGGGTTAGAAGTGATCAGGTTAGAATTGATCGGGTTAGAAATGATCAGGTTAGAAGTGATCGGGTTAGAAGTGATCAGGTTAGAAATGATCGGGTTAGAAATGATCGGGTTAGAAGTGATCGGGTTAGAAATGATCGGGTTAGAAGTGATCGGGTTAGAAGTGATCGGGTTAGAAGTGATCGGGTTAGAAGTGATCGGGTTAGAAATGATCGGGTTAGAAGTAATCGGGTTAGAAGTGATCGGGTTAGAAGTGATCGGGTTAGAAGTGATCGGGTTAGAAGTGATCGGGTTAGAAATGATCGGGTTAGAAATGATCGGGTTAGAAGTGATCGGGTTAGAAATGATCAGGTTAGAAATGATAGCGAGTTAGAATTGATAGTAAACCGTTAAAATGGTTCACTCATATTAGTTGATTTATAACTAACAGTTTTATTTTACAACCAGAAATAGAAAACTGGCAGCTTAAGCAGTAAAAGGATCAAGTATGTTTTAATTTTTTATGCATTTGAGAGTTATTAATTTTAAATTTTTAATATATGTCTTGATTTATACTTTCAAAGTCAAATTTCATCATCAATAAAATTCAACATTATAATTATACGGGTGATGTATTAGTGATTTTTTAATGTTGCTACTAGAATCAAGTTTTGTTTTATAACGCAGTAGATACTATTTTATGTTCGGTTGTTTGAAAATCTTTATCTTTTGAAAGAAGAACAAACATACTATTCGTTTTTCTGAAGTTTATTCTGCAAACATTGTGTAGCTCAAATAGCTCGTTAGTGCTTACAAATTTAAAAATTGTGGATATTAATTGTTACTTAGGGATTAGTTAAAATATTTGTGTATAAATGAAAAACAATTGATTTGTTTTAGAGTCTTCTAGCATTTTAGTTAAATTTAAAGTTTTTTAAAGTTATTATTTTACCATTTAGTAATATGTTATTCACTATACTTAAATTGTAAGATAATAACTGACTTGTGTTGATCAGTTTTGTTTATTTTTGTCTTTGTTTATACATTGATATTTGAAGTAATTCCTTTAGTAACAATAAAATTCCATAAACCTATCAACATTTAATTTTATAAGCAAAGACGAGTTCTTTGAGCGAATAACTGTTTGCTGAATAAACTTGAGAAAAATAAATAGTATTTAGTAAAAAAGCACATAAAAAATTCTGTATTTGTAATTTCTTAAAAAACCTGCAATGTAAACTTAAGGAAAACTAATGAATTATAACACTTAAACTAAACAAACAAATATTTAAATAAAATAGAATATATTTGGTAGTAAAGTGTATTAGAAAAAATCGAGGCAACAGCATGTATTCTGTATTTTTTGAAAGCGACAATGTTTAGTGAATCACGCTTAAAATGACTACCTAGGTGATAACGGAATTATCAAAAAACAAAAACTACGTAACAAGACGAAAAAATTTTAAACTACGTCAATCAAAAATTAAATAAACATATCAGAAATATTAATTATTTCTAAATAAAGAAGTTTTATCATCAAAATGAATCAAGAAAAAATTGCTTTCATATTTAAAAAAATTTTAAAGTAAATATGTTTCTGAAAAAGTTTATAACTTAAGCCTTTTCAGACTATTTTTATTAAAACTATAATTATCTTAAAATGATAACTAATTAAAGAGATCTATCTAACATTATTTTTTACTTAAAATATTAAATCATAGTCTATACTGCAAACTATGTATAACATAAAATTTAAATTATTAAAAGGTAAATAACAAAAATAAAACTAAACTATATACAAGACAATACTTTTAAAACGTTTTTTTTGTAATGAATGATATTACATTCTGAATTATTTTAAAACAAATTTAGCACAAGAAAACACATTAAGATTTTTTGTTGCTTCACATTCTTTTTTTGACCATTTATCGTTATCAAAGTCATAAATTAAGACAATACCTTTGTTCAAAAAAACAAAAATATTGCTGCCAATTGTTACCATTCCGATTGGGTCATTTCCAAAGGGTATTGCCGTTTCTCTTAACAAAGTAAACTTGTTTGTAGCTGAATTGAAAACTTCACAACTTTGTGGCAAATCTCCACCTACTGCAAACAATTTGCTTTTTACTGCAACTGATTTGTGTCCCGATCTTTTTTTGATCATGTTTGGCATTTTTGACCATGTATTAACTACATGGTCATACGCTTCAACGGTGTTTAACATACGATCACTAACTCCACCTGACACCACGATTCTTCCTTGGAACACCGAGCAATCCATATGCCTCCTTTCGTCTGACATTCTCGAAGCCTCTCTCCATCTAAGAGCTGTCGTGTCAAATTCAAAGCAAGTCGCCGTGGAACGGCCTTTAATGAAACCGCCGACAACGTAAGCACTTTCCATGAAAGGACAAACGGAAAAGTACAAACGGTCGTCTCGCATATCCGTCACGTGCTTCCAGGCGTTGGCGGCAGACGTGTACTTTTCAACCGACTTCACGCAGTTCAAGTCGTAATCGGTGCCGCCGAACACGTAAACTCCTCCTCTCACGCAAACAGCACCGTGATACCCTCGGCCTTCTCTCATTCGCGGCATTTGCTTCGGTTCAAGGAGACTGTTCGCTGAAAAATATTTAACGTCCTTCGAAGCTTCACACGTTTCAACATTTCCACCCCCGCAAACTACCATTTCAAAATTGCTTTGGTTGCAGTACCTGCTTGTAGTCTCGTAGTTACTTGAGATTGAATGTTGTTCGTTCGATAAAGCGGTTTTAATAATATTACCACGTTCATCAGTTGCGCTTAAAACAGAGCTTTTGTTCAAAATTTGACGTAAAGCTGGAGGTGATAGAAGTGAAAATCGAACTTTAGATAAAAGGTCTCTTGCGTATTTGCTACGTTCAGTAATTTTATGACACAACCATCTTTCTATTGCATTAAATACTTGCAGTTCTGAGTCAATATTCAGTTCACTGCTTGTAAGTATGTTTCTAAGACCGATAAAGTCTAGGTATAAAAAGTTGTTAGACTCGGTAAGTATTGGAAAACAACGCTCAATAGTGTTCAACAATTCTTCAGACAAACTTGAAATATTGAAAGTGTTAGAAAAACAGTAGAGAACTAAACTTCTGTTTAAGTTTATTTTTGACAACAAAAATCTGTAGATTTTGTTTTCTTCAACACCATCTAATAACACCTTGTTATTTTTAATAGATACAATAAGGTTTTCCTCGTCAATAATTAGATTTCCTGTAAAGTTTACAGCTGTTAATACTTAGGTTTTATCATAATTCGCACACAGTGGGCCCAAATCTGTTTAACTGAAAGCATGGAACGTATTTTTTAATAAAATCAATAAATTTAAGACTTTACAAATATTTAGTTTTAATGTAGTCAAAGGTTTTATCTATTGAAATTTAAAATCTAAGAAAAAAATTAACAAAACAAAAAAAAAATTAAACTTTAGATAGTAGCTCTTCTAAAATGCATTTGCTTTACATTCCTTATATTATAAAAGGTTTTTGCTTTAAACACAAAAATAAGGAAATTAAACTCATATTACATTTAATTTTGTTATTTAACTGTTTGTAGATGTTAAGTGGATAATAAATAAAGAGTATTTATTTCTACTAAAAAACATTAAATTAAAACTTTCAAAATAGATTTAATAAATAGGTTTTAGAAAAAAAGCATCGGCTAATTTTTTCTAGAATGCTTCCTTCTAATAAAAATTTTGTAGGTGTGCACCATGTTTTATAAGTATTTTTAGTATACTAGATCTGGGGATTTAATAATATATACATATATATAGTGCAGGTTAGCGATAAATCTTTAATTTAAAAAAGTTTAGTAGAATGACAATAACAACAAATGGAAAAAAAAAGTTATTCATTTATTTTTATTATTATTAAACTTAAAAACAAAAAAAAAATTAAAATGTTTCTTTATTTATTAAATAGATCTTTAAAATATCTTTTAGTTTAAAGCACTTATTACATGAAAATCTTGGCTTTATACCTACAAATTTTAAAAGAGTTATTACAATTTTTCCGCTATTTTAAGTTGAAGGACTACTGTAGGTGTACAATAGAATTTATTTGAATATGCTTATATCTAAATTCAATGTAGTTTGTTTGTTTTGTTTTCTATGTTCAATAGAGTTTAAACTAGAATGTTTAAAGACTTAAACACCTAAGTTTTTTGTTGTTAGAAATTTGTAATCGTTTCAAGGGGAAGTATTAGAAGTCGACAATTAATAAAACATTAACTGTTTTGTAAAGTAACAACGATTTTATTACTTATTAGTTTTAAAGCTTAATAATTATACTTATTTATCATAGTTTGTTTATTTGCTTTTAAAAACAATAGATTAATATGCAAGTATTAAAAAACTCTTAATTTTCGTTATTAAAAATTTTACTGATGTGAATACGTAAATTTTTGAAATATTTTAAAAGCTATTTGTAGTATACATTTTAGAGTTTCAAAAACCCTTTTGTAAGTTTTAAAATGTTTGGAGACTAATATCTTATATTTTATATAGAAAAACAAAATCTTTAACAGTAAATTTTTTAACAATACTGGTTGTATTGGATACGTTCATTAATGCAATCAGAATAAACTTCTACTCGAGTATGTATTCTGAAAATATAAAATATCTGTAAAGATTGTTACACTTGTAATTGAGGACTTATAAATTAATCTTAGATAAAAATATTTTAAATCACTAAAACTTTTTGCAACCTGTTAAATAAACAGTATATTTACGTCAAAAATTTCAAACAACCCTAACCTTTTTTAGCAATACAATTTTTAGACAGAATACTTTCTTTGCATGATTTGACATAATCTGGACTACTAGTTTTTGTGCAAAACGAATTACTATCACAAAGAACTTTTAGTTCTACAACATCAGTCATTATTTTCTTTGTTCTACATCTATCAGGTAGATTTTCATATGATGAAACTTGTTTGCCATTTAAATTGATTACTTTCATATTTTTACTTTAAATCTGTAATCTTTTCAAGTATTTTTACACTAGCTGTACAGTATAAGTAAATACTTTTTTTTATTTTTTTAAAAGTAAAAACCCATTAACATAGTTTAACTTAAATTTTATTTGACTTACTTTACAAAAGCGTGTTTACAACAAAAATACTTTTAAAATAAAGTAACTAAACAAAAAGCTTTAAAACGTCATATATTGTTCAAAACTTGGATTTAAAAAAGGTGCTACATTTCTTATTCACTTATCAGGACAATTTCAGACGAGAAGAAAATTAAAAAAAGAATCAATATTAAACAATACTTTTTCTGTGATAAAAATATATAAGCTTTCATGTTGTATAAATCTTTAAGTGATTTTATAAATTTTGCAATTTATTTCATTATGATGACGTAACAATACTACTAAAGATTTCATTCAAACTTTGGTCAAAACTAGTTTAGTTATCAAAAATCTGGACTTCTAGTATTTTGCAACATAAATTACTATCACAAAGAACTTTTAGTTCTACAACATCAGTCATTATTTTCTTTGTTCTACATCTATCAGGTAGATTTTCATAAGATGAAACTTTTTTGCTAATAAAATTAGTTACTTCCACATTTTTCCTTTAAATCTATAATTTTTTCTAGTATTTTTACATTAGCTGTACAGTATAAGTAAGTATTTTTTTATTTTTTTAAAAGTAAAAACCCTTTAACAACATAGTTTAACTTGAATTTTAGTTAAGTTATTTTACAAAAGCATGTTTACAACAAAAAAACTTGAAAAATAATGTAACTAAACAAAAAGCTTTAAAACGTCATATATTAATTAAAGCTTGAATCTAAAAAAATTCCACAGTTCATATTCAATTATCTGGATGCTCACTTATCCGGACAAACTTCAGTTGAGAAGAAAATTCAAAAAAAAATCGATATTAAACGAAAATTTTTGCTGTAATAAACTTTAACTTTTAAAAATTTTGAAATTTATTTCATTATTATGACATAATAATACTACTAAAGCTTTCATTCAAATTTTGTTCGAATCTAGTTGAGTTATCGAAAACGTCTGTGTGTTAAGTTTTTTATTCAAACTTAAAAAGTTTTTTTTGTCGTTGGTTAACTTCTAAGCTTTATTTGAAAACGAATGTAAAACAATTCGTTTATGCTCGATTTTTTTATTCAACTTATATAACAAAAGTTGTAAATTAAAACACTTTTTGTTTAAGTTCCGGTGCAAGACATTTTATTTTGTAAGCTATGTAAGTTTGATACACTCAACATAAAAAGTTACAGAAATAGACAAGACATCAAAAACAAAAACGAGTTGCATTAACCATTAAAATAAACTAGAAGTTTGTAAAGTAGGAAAAAAAGTGTTCCAAAGTCTTTTGTAATGGAGCAGTTTATGTAGAAAGGTTAACTTACTACAACTTTTTTGGAAAGTGAAGAAAAGTTTAAAGCAAAAAAGAGGAGATGAGCTTTTATCAACATATAAGCATTGTATTAAATACAGCAGTTATATTGTTTTATGAAAAAATAGTTTTTGTACTTATCCGGAATAAATACTTATCAGGACATATTAACAGAAAAATCTTGCCAAACATGTCAGTATTAGTGAATAAGCACTGTACCTTAATATAATAGGTTTTTTTGTAATCAAAAATGTTTTTGTTAAAATTATTAGTATCTCAGTAAATTCAAATTATTATTAAAGTATTACGAATAAAGCAATCGAACAACTAAATATTACTAAGAAATGCTTCTGAAAATAAACAAAAAAATTTTTGTTTATTTTTTAATTAATGTGAAATAATATAAGATTATTTTTGTATAAAATACCGTTTAGCAACTTTTATAGTTGACGGTTTACATTTACAAAAAAAAGTTTATCGCGAGCCATAGTTTTTGAAAATTTTCAATCTGGACCGCATAACTTTGAACAGAATTGAAGCATAACAATCGTTTTATAAGTACTAACAGCGTCTACTGAAAATTAACTTAAGAGACAATTTATACTTATGTAAGAAAATTCAACTTTTTTTAAATTTTTAAAAATATTATCTTGATACGAACTGGCTGCGGGCCAGATAACTCTGTGTCGTAATTAGGCTCGCGAGCGAACCCCTAGTGCAAGGCATCTGTCAAAATTCCTCAAAATTTATAATTTCGTATTAATTACCAACTCCAGTTTCTGTTTTAATAAACCAATTTATGATAACATTATTTCATAAACGAAATTACACTACTAAGTACATATTGAATATTTGGTCAAACATAATTAACTGCAAATATTAATTTGTTCTAAATATTTGATATGATGTTAGATTTTTAAACATTTATTGTAAGCTGGTTAGTTTTACCAGGAAAAGTCTTTGGCGGCTAAAACTTTAAAATCCATGTGTAAGTCTAAAATTGAACACATAAATTAAAAAAAATCCTTAAACTAATAAAACCTGTCCTTTAAAAACTTTAAAAGGAATCCAAGTTGTGTAAGGATGGATAACCAAAAAGTTATTCTTATTATTCTTACCTAAGATCAAATATTATTCAGCATTTATCTTTGTCGTTCAATAAACTATATATATGTTAAAAGCAAAAATACAATTCAAAATAATTTTATCGGCATTGGTTTTGTACTAAAAATATATTTTGAATCAAATTTTAAAATTCTTAACATTAAGGGTTTAACTTTTTTTGATTACTACAATTTAAAACGACACCAAAAGCCTAAAACTTTTGCTTTGGTCCAGATCCGTCAAGCAGACTTAAAATTTAAACATGTGGAGGTTTATAAAAATATAAAAAAAGATAATATAAAAAACAAAATTGTATAAATACAAACAAAGGTAGGTAAATTGAATTTAAATTTAGTAAATTAAGACTTCAAATAAAATTTTTTGAAATGTCTACATTTCCCACCAATTCTGATCTAAAATTTAAAAGTTTGTTGTTGTCTGCAAATGTACTTTTAAGTCTCTTCAAACTGCAGAGAGTGCAAATTTTACTAGGTCTATTTTGGTTACTGCGGTGAATAATCTCCCATTTTATCATTTTTCTCCAATTAATGTTGCCATTTTTTATTTGTGAATAAATCTAATTATACTTGTACATTTTTTCTTTTTTCACTTCATAAGAATTGCATATGTTCATAAGATCTACTTTTGAATTGTCTTCCAGTTGATCTAATGTAAATATTTTCCTTGTTGTTATGCATAACTGTTGCTTTATAAATAAATCCTTTAGTAAGACATTCACCGTCAACTAGAAAATTAGTTTTTGATCTAAATTGCATAACTTGCTGTTTTCTTCAGGTCTTGCATTTGAGTTTTGAAGTAACTTCAGGTTGTGATTGGACAATTCTTTTTCCAAGTTAGACATGTAGGAATATGAAATCTTGATTTTATTTTTATTAAATATAGAACCACAAAAGCCCGATACATGAAATTTCTGGGAAATGTCTGGATTCTAAATTAAAAAATTCTTTCCCTATATTCGTTTTTATGCAATGAAAAATTTTTATACTGAAAGGATGATTGTAGTAAAAAACTTTCCTTTTACTTAGTTTTCTTATAGTTTTTCCAAAAAAAATTATTTTGAACATATGATAGCGTTGTTTTAAAACCACTATTTTTTAAAGTATTTTCATAGGGATTTTTGATCTTGTCAAAAATTTCTTTAGTTTTAGATAGTGATGATAACTTTCATATCATAGATGGATTTTATTTTTTATTAGATATGGGTGGTTTGAATTGAAGTTCATATATATATATATATTCTTAGCATTCTCTTTTATAAATGGAAGGTCAACGCCCTTCTCCAGGTCCATAGTTATGTCTAAAAATCAACCCTTTGTGTGCTTAGTTCGATTATCACTTTTAAGTTATGTTGCTGAAATACTTTCGTTATAGATTTCCTTAGTTGTTCAATAAAACTTAGTAATCGTTTTTTAACTATAAGCAAACCTTTATCTCGATTAAGGCCATAACTAGATTTGTCGATCTTCTTATCAGCAATTAACTCATTTAGGATAGATAATCCTACTAATAAAAAAAAGTTCTGCCATTGGTATATCAAAAAAATAATGTGCAAAATTGTTTTTTATCCAACACTCATTATTGAAAAATAGAATGGTTTTACATTAGTGAAGTATAATTTTAACTTGATCATTACCAACATCAATATATCTTTTTACTATTGAACATAATTTAATAAGAGTTCTTTGGAAATGCTAGGATAAAAATCCACAACATCAAGTTTCATGAAAGTGAATATTTTCTTATTTTTGATTGTGTTAAACCATCAAAAACTTCAAATGGATTTTTCAACTGTAGCAGTCCTGTTTTAGACCAAATTATAGGCAGAATGTTATCCAGTATTTTCTTACTTATTGTTCTTAAACTAGACTCGCATGTATTTATTAATCTTGACTTAAAATTGATACAGAGACAGACAACAACAAACTTTTAAATTTGAGATCAGAATTGGTGGTAAAATGTAGATATTTTACAAAATTTTATTTCAAGTCTTAATTTACTAAAGTTTAATTTACCTAACTTTGTTTTTTTTTACATAATTTTATTTTTTGTATTGTCTTTTTTTTTGGTTATTGTTGTATCTTTACTAATGATAATTTATCTACGAGTATGAAGTTAGCTTGGTAACGTTTTTCAAGAATTTTTCTAAAATGTCCAAACTTTAGATCCAATTATTTTCCTTATCTTATAGCTAAATAAAACCTTTTTTTAATTTTAGAGAACGGTCCTTTGTCTTTAAATTAAAAAAAAACCATTGGAATGCGGCTTGACTTTTAGTGTGGGGCCCCTTAGAAAAAATAAGTTTTCTTATCAATTAATACTTAGCTCGAATTAAAAATAAATATTTTATTTTGTTTTAATATTCTTATTTATTAGTTAAGAAATTCTGTACTACACTTTTTATATCCAACTGTTAATATTTTGTACTATTTAGGCTTATTCTAGATTTCCTAATTCCGAAATAAGGCAAAAAAAAATATTAACACTTGAAAAAAAAAATTGTCTAATATTATTCACATATAAATATAAAAATTAAAAAAAAATATTTAAATTTTTTTTTTAATTCGAGATAAGTAAAAATCGTTAACAAAACTCATATTTCATACTATTTGGCCTTATTCCGGAATTAGGAAATCTAGAATAAGCCTAAAAAGTACAAAATATTAACAGTTGAAAAAAAAGGTTGTACAGAATTTGTTCCCAAAAAAATTTAAATATTAAATGAAAAAAAAAAGTTTTCATTTTTTTTAAGTTCAAGCTAAGTAAAAATGATAAAAAAACTAATTTTTTCAAAGGGGCCTTACACTAAAAGTCAAGCCCCAATCCAATGGATTTTTTTTTAAATTAAAGACTAAGGACCCTTCTCTAAAATAAAATAAAAAGTTTTTATTTAGCTTTTTAGATAAGGAAAATAATTTGATCTAAACTTTGGACAATTTTAAAAATTCTTAAAAAATGTTACGAAGCTAACTTCACACTCGTATTTTATCTTGCTGAAAATTACTAAAATTTAATTAATTAACTAATTACCTAATCACGTAATTACTCATCTAAAACTATATAAAGTAGTTGTACATTGCAACTTGTTAGTTTATTCACTTGTGATCATCGCTTTATCGTGAAACAGTTGTTAAGTGATAACTCAATTTAACTTTTGTCTTAATTATTTAAAAATCTTACCCTAAGTCTATTTTTTCTATTTTTATATATTTTAGAAGTAATTAAAATTTTGATTTCCAAGATTAAGTATTTATAAATTTGCATTAATTAATATTTTTAATTAAAATTAGTGTTTATAAAATTGTTATATTTTGCAAAATATTTTATTTCAATATTGGTTTTTAATAAAGAAAAAAGGAACCAAAATATTGGTTGCAAAAACCCCATTTAGTTAAGTATCTGAATATTTTTATTTCTCTAAAACGCTTGCCCATTATTAAAAAAAAAAAAGACTTTTTTTAAATTATCATATTGAAATTAGTCTAAATTTGAGTTGTATGAAACTTAATATTGCACGAGCATGAACTTGGCTTGTATGGCTGTTTTCGTATTTAATTTTTTTAACCAAACTTTGAAACCAATTATTTTAACTTTTTTAATGCTAACTTAGAACTTTTTTTATTTTAAAGAACGTTTTTTTGCTTTGCTTTTAACAATAATTTTCATCGAATTAGGGTTTTACTTTTGTAGTGGCGCCCTTTAAAAACTTAACGTTTTTTTTTTGCAATTTTTACTTAACACATATTTATTCAATTTTTTTATAACATATGCCTAAATCAATTTTTCAGCAAAATTCCAAACTTGCCAGATTTTCATTTTTTTGGTTCATGGTTGGATCGTAAAATTATAATATTTCTATAAAAAATTATCCTTTTGATGGAATTATATATTTAAGTTTCATAACGTTGTTATATATTTTTTGCAATCTGTTATCATTTTTTTAATATATATTTTTGCACAAGTTTTACCTATATTCTTAGCACTTGAGTCTTTGTTTATGTAATTTGAGGGATAAAAATTTGTATGGATCATATATTGAAAAAATAATAATGAACTTAGAAAAAATATATCAACGTCATAAAACTTAAATATATAAGTCCATCAAAAATAAAGATTATTATAAAAACGTTATATTTTTGCGATTAAAACCATGAACCAAAAAAACAAAAAGCGTGCAAATTTTGATTTTTCGTTGAAAAATTGATTTAGGCAAATATTATAAAAAATACTGAAAAAAAATATTAATAAGTTATTAAACTCAGTTTTATGTTAAAAACACAAATTTGAAAAAAAGAAATATTTAAAAAAAAAATAGGTGTTAAGTGAAAAAATGCAAACAACCTTTTATTTTTAAAGGGGCCCCACTACAAAAGTAAAACCCCAATTCGATGGAAATTATTGTAAAAAGTAAAGCAAAAGTACGTTTTTTACAATAAAAACAAAGTTTCAAGTTAGCATTAAATAAATTGAAAATAGTTGGTTTCAAAGTTTTGTTAAAAAAAAAATACAAAAAAAATTGTCATTCAAGTCACTTTAATGATCTTTAATATTGCTTACTGGGATGTTTTCAAATATCTTGATTTTTTAATTTAATTTAGTATCTCAATAGTAGATATGCCATAAAAACTAATAAAGGTAAAAAGAATAGATAAATTTAGTTATTTAAGATAATTATGTGTAGTTTCAAGCAGTGGCGTCGCTACTCGCTTGGTCTTTTTGTAAGAGAGTCCAGCATATTGACATTTTAAAGTTAAAAAAATCTCCTAGCTTAAAACTTTACAAAAAATAAAAGAATTAGGCTAATTGTTAAGAATATAAAAACGTTAATAGTTTTTTTTTAGTTAATTATAAATAGAAATAAATAAAGGTATTTAAAAAATATTTAATACCTGTAAACATTATCTTAACAACTTGAGCATTTCAACTGCAGGCAAATAATTTATGTAAAGTTGGTTAACCTGTTCCACAGTCCGTTCACTGTAACTTCTAGTATTTTTCATGTTGTTATTTTTTAAAAAAATCTAAAAAAGATAATATGCTCGTGTTAATCTATTTGGAAAACATTTTACACAACTGATGATATTTCAAAAGTTAATAAATGATTTTTATACTGTTAAAAGTATCTTATAGTAAATATATATAGTTTTCATTTGAGGTTTTAGGTTAATTTTAATATTTAAAACCCCCTACAAAGCCCTTAAAGTTTTCCTTTATGTTACAAAAATTTTTCAGTTTAAATAAATGCATGAAAATGGTGAATTTTAATACAGGTTGAAACAAGTTTAAGTTTATGAATTGTCTTTTATCTATTTTGTTTTGTTGTGTAAGTAAGCTTATCTAAAAACTCAAATGTATTAGTCTAAAAATGAAATTGCAGTTTGTGCCCTCCAACTTTAATTAACTACATGTCAAAATTGAACTCAAAGAAATCTTAAAAACAACTTATAGTTTACTTAAAAGTCTACAAAGTAAGATCAAGCTGTAAAAACTTATTTCATAAATTCTTTAACCTCAATTAAAATTTCATTTAAACCCATGCAGTAGTCGTGAAGTAGTATCAAAGTTCTTTAAAATGAAATTTTGTTATTTTAATCAAAATTAAATAATTACTTGAAATAAAGTAAAGCAACAACAGGTTCTTTATGTTAGGTTTTTAACAATGAAAAAAAGTTTATGACATTATATTTTACCTTCTCATTCATTTTTAGCAATTTTTAACGAATTTTCTTAGTAGAATATTTTGCAGAAACAGATTTTTAAACTTTTGAGAATTTATTTTAGCTTAAAAAAATATTATTATTATTTTTATCATAATGATTTTTTTTAACTCTTTAAATTAGGTCAAGAAAATTTGTTTCAAATCAAGCTAGTAACACTTTTGGAGTTTTTAGGTTGCTAGCATAAATAATAAAAGAAGATATACATATATAAAATTTTAAACTTGTTGTTTTGTTTCTCCCTAAAAAAAGAGGCTCTTACTTTGACTTGCCACATTTAAATGATCTTTTTTTAGTTATATAAATCAGTATAATGAATCTTTAGGCTAGCTAGAGAATTTTAAAATAACTTTTACAACAAAAGTTGTGGATCTCAACTAAGACTTTATCTTTTACATGAAATTTATACTACTTATTGAATGCCAAATTTATTCATAAATAACATTTTTCTTTTGTGAAGTGTTTTTTTAAAACTATTTTACTATTAATATAGGGCAAATACATTTGAAACTTGCATGTAAGTTATTACTACATTTTACTTATTTCAATAGTAAAATTTATCACAAATAAAGTTGATTTTTTTTAAAAGAAGTCCAAGTATTATAAGTAAATAAGATAGGCTACCTTGATTATCTTTTACTTTAAGGTAATCTGAAATAAAAAATATGATACTTGCAAAAATATTTTATTTGATAACTACTGAAAATACTGACAAAAAATACACTTAAAACTATTAAGTTTTTTATTTTATTATTAATACCCTTTAAAAACTTGTTATAAATTTTGTATATTTTGTACATGTGTTGATCATTGGGTTTTGATTTTGCAACATTCAAAACAAAAACTAAACTTAATTTTCAGTGTATTCAGTTTGTTTGCATTTAGTGCCTTTTCCAATGTATAATGTTTGAAATTATTTCATTTCAATTCACACAGTGTTGCTTTAATTGCAGCTTCAAAAATAAGCATTTCAACAATTTTGTATAGTAAATTTGTATTTGTTTAACTAACTGACACAGCTTGCATCTATACAGCAAGTGTTTGAAGATTAAAAACATAAATTTAAAAACAAACAAATTTATCTTTGAACTCAACGTAAAATTAAACTAAAATTTATGGGAATTTTGTTTTTTCTTTATTTTTTTAAATGAATGAAATTGCAGCTCCGGTGTGCCACCCCACGCAAGCTTTGATTCACATATAACACTAGAAAAAATTTTGAGTGAATGTTAATACAAATCTAACAACTATTGGCTTATTTTAATATTAAATAACTTCAAAAATACCAAAAACAAAACAAAACAATTTTTAAAAAGAACAGCACAAATTTACTTAAAAATATTTCATTCTTAGTTCAGTTTTCTGACCACCAAAATAGTCAATTACCGCTTTTCCACAAACTTTGTGAAAAGCTTAAGTTTTAAAACATCAACAAAATAAAAGTAGCTTGTTTTTAGATGTATAGCGAAAAATATGTAACACTTTAAAAACACTTCAAGCACTTTCTTTCACAAATAACAGATAAAGGGATAAAGATAACATCTATAAAGATTAAACAATGTACAGCTTAAATACTTGTTAGATTTTAAAATTGAATTATTGGTTTTTACTCAGTTACCAAGTTTTTAAAAATAATCACTATACCTCACCTGACACTGAAAAAAAAATTTGACCAAGTTGATTTTGAGCAAACTTCTAAAAACTACTCGAGCATGATGTTCAACGTTAAACTAAACATAAAATTATTCAGTTTTCAAAATTCTTCATTCATGGGTTCTTAAGACCCTGAACTTTAGAACTAGTTGAATTTGACTGTTTAAAATTATTAAACTTACCCATTATTAAGATGAATCAATTAAATTGAAAAAATATATGACTTGTAATTTATTTTGGTTACTTTATATATTCTTAAACATAAATAATTGTCTAAATGATATATTAATAAAATAAAAAAATATGTTTATTTTACTCTAGCCAATTTTACTCTAGCCAATATCCATAAAAATATTGTGTTGTTGTTTAGTATTTAGTATATTATATTGTAAAATTATTACTAAACTCTAATATTTAATCTAAAAAAAATTACTACATTTATAATTATAATTTGATTATGGTAATTTTTTTTTGATCTGTATTGAAGTAATATAACATTTACAAATTAAAATTAAATTTCAAACACTTACACATTTTCAAAAACTTAAAAAACAGGATAATAACTAAAATTTTAATGAAATTCATACACCATTTATTTTCTTTAAAATTTGATCAACGCTTTTTAGTATATCAACAAAGCAGTAAAAAGACTGTAAATTAGATATTTTTGAAGGTCTTTGACATACTGGCTTTTTTTATATTTTTTATACCAGGGCTTGTTTCGACTGTGACTTGAAATTGAGTTTATTTTATACTGTAAACTAGAGTAGCCCGAGTTCCCGCAAAAAAGTTTCTGAATAAGTTTTCATTTTTTATAGTTTAAAATTTTACGCTTAAGTGTTTTTATGGTCATTTTTTTTAATAAAAACCTGCCAACTATGATACATAAAAATTGTAGTTGCTAATTAAATTAACTATAGTTTAACGACTAGATACATAGTTTGTTTCATCAAGTTATGACAGATATATTCTCAAAACATCTAAACATAATTTAAAACTATACAACAGCTTGTGCTTACGTCAGGCTTACCAAAATAAAGAGTTCTGAGTAACGAATACTGGATTTAAGCATTACTCGATCATAGCATTTTAAGTTAAAACTAGTGGTTTACCGATCTTAACATTATAAATTGAAATATTTTAATGTTGTAAATAAAATTTATCCAAAGTATTTTAAGTTTATTGTTATATCTATCAACTATCTTTAGTTAGCTTCATAATTTTTTTAAGTACATAATATCATTTACCTAGAAAAGATATATTAGTTATATCACGTTGCAGCATTTAGTGTAGTATTCGCCAAGTATTCGATGTAATTTTGTTTCAGAGAATTGTCATATAAAGAGTAAAAGTTGGTCTAAAAAATTGGTATGGGCGTCTTATCAAGGTCTGTTGTTTTGCAATTCAATCTTTGATTTTTAATTTTTGAGGTTTTTTTTCAACACTGACGTCACAAAAAAAACTCATTTTTCGTCATAAAAAAATAGTTTCGGTGAATTCTCATATAAAGATTCAAAGTTGGTCTTTAAAAGAGGTATTGGCGTCTTCTTTAAGGTCTGTAGTTTTGCAATTCAGTTTTTGATTTTTATTTTTTGACGTTTTTTTTTCAAAATTGACGTCACAAAAAAAAGTCATTTTTCGTCATAAAAAATAGTTTCTGTGAATTCTCATATAAAGATTCAAAGTTGGCCTTTAAAATAGGTATTGGCGTCTTCTTTAAGGTCTGTAGTTTTGCAATTCAGTTTTTGATTTTTAATTTTTGACGTTTTTTTTTTAAATGAGTCGCAAAAAAAGTCATTGTCGTTCATATAGCATTTATAAATTTTTTTTGTTACTAATTACTTTTTTTCGGAGATAAAAAAATCAAAATACATGTTATAAATAGTTTACTACCGTCTGGCTTTATAATAAATTAAAAAACTAAGCTTTTAATTGCATTTTATTAATTATAAGTTTGTTCGAAAATGGTTTGTTTTACTTAATTATTAAAATCAATCAAAGTTGAGCATTTAAAAATCAATAAATTTTAAAATAAACAAAGTTTAAGTAGCTCAAGTTTAGTAAAAAAAAACGAGAAAAATAATCATTAGTAATAATTTTTTGTAGATATAAAGTTGACTTAAAATGTAAAAAAAAACTGTTTTAAACAGTAATTTTAATTTAAAGACACTTAATTTGTTTTCAGAAGTTTCTATATATATATATATATATATATATATCAATCTAAATAAACTATCACACTAATTAAAAAACAAGGCACTCTTGTTTACATTTTAAATAATAAAAAGCAATCTTTAGCAAAAAAAAATATCTACACTTATACACAAAAATCAAATTGTAATTTAAAACTAATAAATAAAAAAGGCAAACTTGTTTACATAATTAATAAAAAAAACTGTTTAATAATCATTGATAAAAACTGTATCTAAACTAATATACATAAGCTAATTTGAATATAACTAATACACTTGTTAGAATCAGTGCAAGCCTGGTCACATTTTAATAAAACAAACTGTATGAATTAACAAAATTGAAAACATTGATCAAAATCAATTTGTCTAAGTTGTACACTTAACATACTTTAAAATCAATTTTTTTTTTGGTTTGTAAATAAAATGTAAAATTATACAAACAAAACATAATGAAAACATAACTATCAGTGAAATTTTATACGTATTAAACTCATTTAAAATCTTATAGATTGAAAAAAAAATTATTTAACATAACTACACAAAACTAAAAACATATACAATTACTAAATATTTAAACATTGTTTTATATTTTAAGTTAAATACTGTTAATTTATGTTTAAAGTGTAGAAATTTAAGAAAAAAGTTTAGAACCAAAAGTTTAGAAAAACTAAAGAGGTTAAAGAGGACGGAAATACTTTTTTTATAAAATAAATTTAAATTTTCTAAATCTAAAACGTCTTTAAAACAATCAAAAACTTATTTGCAAAATTACAAAACTTGATAAAGATTCTAAATCTTTTTTTTAATCACTTAATCTTCGTTATGAGGAAAGACACTTGAGAAATAATAAAAAAACAATTATTCTTCTTTGGCTTAATTTTAATAGAATCGATTATAAAAAGTAAAATTTCAAAAATAAAAATCTTGACGAAGGAGCCTATTCAATTTTGAATAATTAATTTTGTTATTTATAGGAGAAATCTTTGAAACAAGTTTTTTAAAGCTAAAAATGACTTTTTTTGTGACGTAATTTTTAAAACGTTTTTAAAACAGTCAAAAACTGATTTGAAAAACTACAAAACTTGAGAAAGATTCTTAAGTGTTTTTAATTACTTTATGTTCATTATTAGGAAATAGACTCAAAAAATGTTTAAAAAACAATTATATTTATATGAATTAATTTTAAAAAATTTCAGAAATAAAATTTCTAAAATAAAACTTACGAATATATGCTTATATATTGCCAACTATTTTAAATAAACAATATTGCCTATTTATAAGCGTTTTCTCCGAAACAAGTTTTATTGGGCGAAAAATGACTTTTTTTGTGACGTTATTTTTGAAAAAAAATAAGTCAAAAATTAAAAATTAAAGACTGAATTGAAAAACTACAGACCTTATGGAAGACGCAAATGCCTCTTTTAAAGACCAAATTTGACTCTTTATATGAGAATTCTTAGAAATTATTTTTTATGATGAAAAAAGACTTTTTTCGTGACTTTATTTTTGAAAAAAAAAAGTCAAAAATTAAAAATCAAAGAATTAATTGCAAAACTATAGACCTTGGGAAAAGCGCCTATACTATTTTTTTTTCAATTATTTTTGTCTCTTTATATAAGAATTCTGCGAAACTTATTGATTATAGTATTTTTTTTGTGACGTCATTTTTGAACAAAAAACGTCAACAAAAAATCAAAGACTGAACTGTAAAACTACAAACATAGGAAAAGACGCCCAAACTATTTTTTTATAGTAACCTTGACTCTTTATAGGAAGACTCTCCGAAACAAAGTTTTTTTAGGATATCAAATATAGAAAAAAAATACTACTTTTGTTACGTAATTTAAGTTAAGTTAGAACTTATATACTTAAAAACAAAAACTATTATCTGGAACTTCAGACCTTCTAGAACAAGAATGTACTTTTTTTCAGTAGACACTTGAATTTTATATAATAAATTATCTTTTTAAAAAAACTTCGAAAACTACACTAAATGCTGCAACGTGTTATATACAGATTAATTGCATGGGATAACTTAAAAAGCAAAGGATAAGTTCAAATACTTTTCAAATAAACATTCTTTGTAAGAATATCTATTTTTTAAGTTAGTACTAACACACAGTTAACTTCTATTATCCGAAAGACTTTCTAGAACTAATTACAGGATGTATACTTACATTATTTCACATAAACTTACAGTTTTGTTTTTGTTTTGATAAAAAAAAAAAAGTAGTTAACTATTTTACATCTTTAAGTGAAATGTTTATTTTACAGAAATACTGAAACTTATGAAGTATTTACACTGAAATGAACTTAAATATTTTATGGAAACTTTTTTTAAATGCATGATTAAAGCAAAATTAAAGAAAGACTTTGAAACTTTTGAATACTAAAATTTCCGAATAAAATATTTTAACTAAATAAATAAATATTTGTGTGAAAATTAAAAGATTCGTTACTGTTTTAAAAATAAAATGTTAAAAACCAAACAAAAAATGAACATAAAACTAGGATTTTGATTAATTTTTCTTTTAAAATTATCAAATATTATGGAATTCTTGAACTGACAATAAACAGAAAAGTTAATACTGTTATCCATTTATATTACATCTTCATATTTAAAGCATTTTTTTTTTTGCCAGTAAATGTATTTCATCAACAAACAATACGTAAACAAAAATCTATTTAATATACACTATTTTAAGTTTTTCTGAAACATTAAACTCGGATTTGTTATTTCTTTACTATGAAAATTATTCTTAAACTAAAAAGTATGTACTAAACAGTAGCCTTTGAAAAGATAAAATAAAAATTGAAGAGCAAATTTAAGTTAAAATAGCTATAAAATAAAAATATTGATTAAATTAATATATTTAACTTTGTTTTATATAAAACTCATAAAGTAGAATACTGGAATTTTAAATTTTTTGTTTATATATTTTTTATGTAATTTGCTTTTATTTCCTTTACTGATTTGTTTGGTTCAAAATATATATTAAATATTAATTACATAATTAATAAATGTTTTTATACTATATTTTGTACTATATTTTGCCTATTTTAATACCAATTCTTTTCAGTTAGTTTTCATTACTTTAACACTAATTTTTTTTCAATAATAACTATTTGTTAAGTAAATCAATACTTGTATAAACTTTCTGATACCTTGTTCGTTTCATATTTTTTATTGAGCTTGCAGCTCTGTGATGCCGCATATTTGTTGAAGACTTATTCAAAAACAACAAAAATTTCATTCATGCCAACTCAAATTATTTAAACAGTCTTATTATAACGCTTTTCACTAAAAAAAGTAAAAAAAAAAATGTTAAGAAAAAACAAATACCTAATTTACCGACCAATTGAGAGACTAAAACACTATAAAATAAATTACGTCTTCTTACAACGGTGGTAAAAACTACTAGTTGACAATGTATTCTAGAACTTTTCAAAAATAAATTTTTAGCATAATAATGTGTAATGAATATAGTATAGAAATTCCATAATTTATTTAGTGCAGGAGCTTTTTTGATCACACCTCAGATAGTGATTGTTAATCTCGCAACGAATTTCAAAAAATCACAACAAGTTTATTTTTATTCACGAAATCTAAGAACAAATGGTTTATAAAACTTTTGTTTAAAATACGTTTTATTTTGAAACTTATTACTTCTTGGACTATAAATTTTGCATATGAATAATCGTTACCAAGTAGTAGAATTTGAACTACAAATTTTAAGTGTTTTAAAACGGCTATGAAATTTCTATTTAGATTTATCAGCTTCAAGCTAAAATTTTTAGCAAAAATTTAGTTTCTAAAAGCATCTTAATATATGCATTCTGAATAAAAACTTCTTTTTTTTCTTAAAACAATCATAAAACTTAGAATAATAGTTCTATCTGTAAACTACAGAAATACTGATTAACACAATCTTTATTATTATTTTAAACCTGAAGTAATTAAAAATACTTTAAGTGTTTTTTACAGAATTACTTCAATAGTAAATTTAAAACTGTGTATATTATCAATACCGTATATATTATAAATATTATCTAAATAACTTAATTACAAAAAAATAAAAACTATACCAAATATTAATGACCACAAAAACTGTAGTAACAAAATATTTAAAAGTTTTCTAAATAACTGATTAATTAGATTATCTGAAATTTGATATCATTAGGTTAATCAATTCATAACGTCAAACAGTTAAGCTCCAATGTAGCTTTCCAGTTTTAATACTTTAACTTAGATATTACTGTTTATCACAATTTTACTTAATATCAAAAAAACAATAGCTTAAACACATTAATAGAACGTTATTAAACAATAAATTTTGAAAACATTTAATTAAACCATCTTTTCAAAATCGATAAAATATGTAAATTTATTATTACTGAATTTGTGGAAACTTTTGTCTATAGTAAAATATCTTTCAGTTATATTTTATTGTTTGTCAAACGAATAAAATAAATCACTCAAAATGTTTGTTCTTAGATCCTGAATTTAATAGAGCTATAACATTCTAAAAAGTAAATTAAAACTGCAAAATTCAAATAAAAAAAGCAAAACAAAGCTTTATCAAATAAAAACAAAAGAGCTTTTTTTCTTACTCTAAATAAAAAGTATGAAATAAATATATCCTTTTAACCAAAACTATCAGTTTTAGAAATTTGAACAACTACCTAAATATAAGATTTAATAAAACCAAAAAAAATACATATTTTACACAAAAAAAAACACTTTTAATAGTTTATAAAGTTTAAAAAAAATAATATTAATAAATAAAGTATAAACAATGAACATCATAAAATAAGTCAACCTATGGCTAGTTTTAAATTTTATCAGTAATTTCAGCTTATGATTTAAATATTTTCCTTTTTTTTCTCACAAAATATATAAAGAAGTTTTAATTTTATATACTTAGATGAAATTTAGACTATAAAATGAAACTGTTTACTAATACATTAAAACCTATAAACAAAAAAAAAACATTATAAAACTTTTTATAAACTTAACTAGACCAATGCTAATGAAGCCTAATCATTATACTCAAAAAATATAAATACCTACTCAGATGAAAAATAAATACTAATTTATTGTGTTTTTTTATTTGGTTTGTTTTAAAATTAAGCGTTTAATTAACACTCCTATTACATGTTATTTACATTTCAGTTTAAAAAAAGTGTTTAAAAAACTGTTAAAAGTACAAAAGTATAGTTTAATATCTAAATGAAAAATATACAGATATTACCAAGTATTCTCATCTAATTTATTAAAAAAAGCTTTAAGGTCATCGTTCTTCAATAGTTAAATTATAGATTATTTTTTTACAGAGAATAAACGACCTAGTACGGTTATAAACCAACTTCTACACTATTTTAATTATTTATTACTTAGTTTTTGATTACTTAGGTAACCATCATATTAAAAAACTGTATAAAAAGTATAAATAATAGTTAGTTGCTAACTCAAAATCATTATTTAAGTTATTAAAACTATAGTATTAGTGTAAATAAGACAGTTTATTAACTACAAGGTTTCGATGGGAAAAATCTGACCAATCTGAGTGTCAAAAGTAGTTAACAGTATACTATTTTGTTAAACTTTGACACTTTAGCCACCGAAACCCGGTAGGCAACTTATGCTTTTAGTTCGAACTGATTGTGTTATTGTAAAAAAAAACTCGATATTAAAGTAGATAGAATAATAATTTCTAGTTCAGACAAAAAACTAAAAAGTTATATAAAGAATATTTTGAGATCACAGTGAAAACGAACGAAAAAAGTTTAGTTTCTGGTGGTGTATTTTAGATAGAATGATTGATTGAAAATATAATTACTTAATTGTAGCAAATGCTACTTTGAACACTTTTGTTATTTATTGATTAGGGTATAAAACAAACAAAGCTGAATTTCATCTATTACTTTCTCAATCTGACACAGGTAAATAGGTAAGCACTTAAGTTTTGTTTATTTTTTGTCTAATTTGCAAACTTTAACTTGTAATATATTTAAAATATTGTGACAAATTTATACTCCCTTAACAACTAAGAATGGCAATTTTTAAACATGAATAATTTTTAACATTAAAAAGTTTCTAAACAAAGCATATTTATGTAAAATTAGGATATATGTTATATAACTGAATAGTTTATAAAGATAAGAAGGAAAAAAGGCTTATTCAAAATAATTGCTCTTTAAGTAGTACAGTTAATTAAATTATAGTTATCAAATTGTTAAGAAATAATAGTTTGATACATTTTTTTTTATGCAAATATATACTTTATAAGTATTTTTATATATAAAATAACAAGGAAAAATAATCTCTACTTTTAGCATAATTTATAACAACTATACAATTAACCACAAAAAACAATAATTAACATGTATAATCTTTAAAACTTTTCCGAACATTAACAAGTAACTATATAAAAGATAACCACTATTTAAAACAACAGCTGAATTGAATTAATAACCTCAACAATTTGTATTATCACATAAACCTGCAATTATTTTTTTTTGATTTATACTAGTTTAAAATTTAAACAGTTATCACATTTTTTATTAAACTCTAGATAGTTTAATCTTTCAAGATTTTGTTTGCAAACTAAGTTTCGGTCAAAGACCTCGTCAGTGCTCAAATATTTTTTTAATTCAAGTAAAATTCTATTTGAATAGTATTTTTTGTTTAAGCATTGACAAGGTCTTTGACCGAAACTTAGTTTGCAATATAAAATCTTGAAAAAACAGACTTATTATTTCTCCTCTAGTAGTTGAGATATCTTAAATTTTTTTCTTAAATCAAAACATGTAATAAAAACTCTATGATACAAGAGATACTTAGTTTTTGAATAAGTGTTAATACAAAACTAACATTCTAATATCCAATTTATGAATCTATAAAAGTTTTCAAATATATAAGTATTAAGTGAAATATATAAGGTCCGTTTGATTTGGTGTGTCTTCATCTTTTATTTTAATTGTCAAATTCATATATTACTGTTTAGTGATAAAGTTGAAAATTTACAGCGCCCGAATTCTTATGGATTTGAATCTAAAAACAGATGATACGACCCAACAAAATCAATTAAAAGACCTCAATTTGAATGCTGACTCTGAAGTAATCAAAAAACCTGGATTTTTATTAGAAAATCAAATAAATGAAAACGTTTCTGGAACAAGTGAAGTGACCTCTAAGATCAATAAGCTAAATTTTTTTGAAGAAAAGTTCAACAAATTGTCCAAATATTTTTACTACTACCACATATTTTTTGAGAATTTTTTCGAAGAAATCAGCTGGCACAGAGATATCGAAAAAAAGCCATTTAAAATGTTATTTGAAAACTTACAAAAAGTTTTAGCTGAAAAAATCGTATGTTTGGAAAGCACGCAAGTTGGAAAGAAAAGTTCCTGGAAATCTGGAAACTTTAGTCAGACATGCAGCTGCGAGTTTAAGTGTAAGAATCTTGAGATTTTCACTAGTTTCGAAAATGACATAGTAAACAATTTTTCTAGATCTTTTGATGTTATATTTATGAACAGCCAAACTGGCCGAGAAGAGGAAGATTTTGAACAAGCCTTGAAAGACATCTCAAATATGTGTCGGCTATTATATCAGTCATCTTCGCTCTCTATCAAATTAGTGCATATTGGATTGGGTCTTGGCACAGCTGATAAAAGGATTAAACTTGTCTATGAGATATCAGAAAAGCTTAAAGAGGCTAAAAATTTTATCAAAAGTGGAATAGTATTTGAGTTTTTTGAAGCAAGAAGTTTTGATGTGAAAAATTTTGTAAAAGATCTTAACCACGATTTGTCAGTTTACGGCCGTGATGAAATTGAACTGGATTAGTATCATTTGTTATAATAGTCATAAATTGGCGTCCTGATCAACAGTAGCTTGTCATCATAACGCATAGAATTTAATGTTTACATACTCGTTCTTGAAAGATTTGTTTAATAGAATTGATGTTTGATTGTTTGGAACTTCTTATAAAAAGTTTTTGTTTGTAGTTTAATACTTTTTGAATGAAGTGGTAAAGATTATAAATTTGATGTTAATCTTTTTTTTCATTTTTTGTGTGTATAAGTTTCGTTTTAGATTAAATTATTTAGTTTAATGTATTGTTGCTTTGTTGTTAATGCACCGCGATAATATTTTACAATAAAATCACATAGAAAAAAAAAGTCTTATACTTTGTGTAATTAATTTTAAATTTCTTGTTTAATATAAACTTTCAATTTGAAAGCTGGCTATAATGTTATTAGAGTTCACAGATTTGTTTAAGTGAGCAATAAAAATCTATCTGGGAATAGATAAAGCAGAATTCTCTTATAAACTTCAATTTAGTTTTCAGTGTTAAGTTGCTTTATAGGTAGTTTAGTTAACTTAACTCGTGGCTTCATTTTGTTAAAACATCGGTATTCTAAAAGATCACTCCTTACGGTTAGTCTAATCTCAGCGTTTATTTTGCGCTGTTTAGCTGATATATATCTTTGGGTAGTTTTGTATTTCAATCCATTTAAGGGCCTTTTAGTTTTAATATAAGTACAGTTCTATCTTATTTTTATTTAACTTAAATTTTTGTTTGTGTACTTTCATTAACTGAGTAGTTTTTTTAGTTCGCGTATTAATTTAAAAAGATGTTTAAATTATACAGTATAAATATAACGCTTTTCATGTTTACTTAACAAATGCTTGCAATTATTTACATTTTTTAATAAATTAAAATAAATTGATAGAAATGGTAGTACCTATAAGTAAAAAAGTAAATGTTAGTTATTGTAACGACTATCAAACTACAAAATATCATATAAAATAAGAACTATAGATAAATTTTTAACTTAAAGTTCTTTTAAAAACACATTAATTACGATGAAAAGTACATACTTACCATAAAAGCTTGCTTTAGTGTTAAAAAAAAAACAACAGTAAATACTGTATAATAATTTAAGAAACGCATAGTCAAAATTTGAAACTTCAATTAAAAATAGCAGTCGCCACCTGCTAACTTAACACTACTGTGAATTTACTGAAAGGCGCACATCTCACAGTACTTGAAAATCGCGCTCCTCATAAAAAAGTGACAGACGCAAAATTTGCCGCGGTCGTCCCTATATCGTCGTTGAGCTGAAAAATTTAATTTGATTATTTGGGTTATTTTTTCAATAAAATTTCTTTTGAAGGCTTTCGCAACTGAACACGATTAAGAACAGCTGACAAAGACCAATTGCTGCCAGGAATCCATACAGCTTTTTACAAACAATCAGATAAGAGTATAAACTCTTAGAAACTTGCTTTTAATTTTTGCGTGTTCAAAATTTTACGCATTTTACCAATGATATAGCGTGGCTGTTACAGGGTTGATAAATTATTACGAGAAATGAATGTGTACGGACAATAGTTTCGTAAAAACTTCTAAAATTTAAACAATTAAAATAAATTTGATAGTATACGGTCATTAAAAACTTAACTTGAATTTTGTTAAACACTTAAAAACGATACAATTTCAGACAATCGTCTTAAAACTATACCTTTCGTAACTTTTTCACAATCAAGCTTTATTTAGCAGTTAAGTGAAGAAACGTATTTATGAATAATTTAGTTGTATTAATAACAAAACAAATAAACAGAACTCGTACAGTAAACATAATCCAATAGACAAAAAGTCAAGTTTAATAAGCTTTAGCAGACTCTTAAGTTGTATGTAATTTAATATTCCACTAGCTTAGATAACACTAATTTTTTAAACAAATTGCTCTGTTTAACTTACTTAGAACTTTTATTTTTTATGTTTTCTTATAAGAAGCCGACTTACAAAACAAAAACGAAAAGTTATTATCAAAAATACTTCTCGTGTCTTAAAAAACGATAAATCGGTGATATCCAGCCTGTGTGTCGGTATTTAGCGTTAAATATTAATTAATGAGGTCAAGTGAGGCATAGTTTTTAACTGGAAGCAACTCTTAATCCATACGTACAGATGAAAGTGTCTAAGTTAGCAGTCAGTTGTTAGAAACATCGGCACATAGAACTTTTTAGGTATAGAACATAGAACACAGAAAGGTTTTTGCTTTGCCTGACTAAACTTTATTTTATTTTGCTATTTAAACTGTTTAGATGTTATATAGATTTTTTTTATTTAAGATAACAACAGTTTGGTAATGTTTTCCTATTTAATAACAAATTTTTTTATTTTTATATAAGATTTGTTGTTTATTAATAATTAGCTAAGTATTAACTTTATGTTAGTTAGTTTATAATCATGCAAGTACAGAAAACTAATATCTTATATCTAATAAAAAAATTAGCAATAGTATTTTAAAAACGATAAATTTTGAAATTATTAATTATTTTTGAACAGTAACTTACGACTTTTTACAGTAAATTTATCTAAATTTGGTTGTTGAAAAAGGTTTTTATATAGCTTAAAACAAAAGTTTTAATTCAGTGAATTTTTTTTTTAATCATAAAATTATGTAAACCCCTTCACAAAAGTACTACAATACGCCACTGGTGATAAATATAGTTTAATTACATTTGTTTAAAATGTCAGTTTAAAGTTCATCAGAAAACAATTAGGAAATCTCTTTCAATACTCAAACTTAAAAATAGAAATTATAAAAGTAAGAGCGCTTTTACTAGTTTTTAGACTAACGATAAGCTACAACTCTACTTTATCAAGGTAATAATAAAAACAACATTTTACACTAGTTAATTATTCAGAGCACCTTTTTATATACATCTCTGTGCAAATTAATCAATCTGAACTTAACTTTTTTATAAAGATAACTAATTAAAAAGACACAAATTTATTTGATAACTATTTAGTTTATAAACAGCAATGCAAATACGATAAGTATTTTGAAACATAATTTGCAAAATAGTTAACGTAATTGTTTACACCAAACAAAAGTCCAAACACTAATCAAATATACTTAAAGAACAACTTATAGATTAAACAGATATATTTTAAACTTTAATCATTTTAAAGGCTGCATTTCTAAGTAAACACTGTTAATAAGCTTTTCTTTAAAAATATTACAAATCTTCAAGTCCATGCTGAACAAATACGTTATCAAAAAAGGGACGTGCGGTGTGCGACTTAATAACAGAAAGGGTGCACCAAGTCGTAGGACCAAACATTTTGAGTGTTTTTTTATCGTTAAATAAACTATATGTAGATGGTTTAAATTTATAGCAGTTTAATAGTTAAGTAGCAAACAATAACTTTGGCTGTCCGTTAAAAACAGTGAAGTAAGTATAGTATATATATAGTATATAGTATAGTATACATAGAAAGAAAAAATAAACTTACCTGTCAAAATAAAAACATAACTGTTTGCACTTGTTTTTGTCATATGTTCTAGAAGTAAGCTAATTGTTTGAAATTGAAATTTAATAAACTTTATTAGTGCTAAATATATTTTAGTTATAATTCTCTAAAACTTCATTGGAATCTCTTCCACTATTCAAATAGAAAATATAAAAGTTAAAGCGCCTTACATGCGTTTTAGATCTTCCGGTGTGCTACAACTCTACTTTAATACTGTAAAAACAAAAACAACATCTTAAGCTAGTTGCTTACTAATAAAGTAAATATTTGAAAACAAACTTTCGATGTCAAAACAAACATATTTTCAGAGCACCTTTTTAAATATAACTGTACTTTGTAATATAATAAAATTAAACATTTTAAAAGACAGATTTTAATTTCATAACTTTTTATTTAATCAACAGCAATGGAAGTACAACTAGTAATAAAATTAAATTTCGAAAAGAAAAACGTAACTGTTCAGATCAAACAAAGTCAAAACACAAATCAAAAATACTTAAAGAACAAATTATACATTACACAGGTATTTTTTACTAAATACTTACAATAAGTTTTTCTTTTAAAGTTTTACAAATCTTCGAGTCCATGCTGAACAAATACGTTATCAAAGAAGGGACGGAAAAACTTTTCCCTTTTAGCTTTCAGAGAGTCGCTGAAATCACCAATACAATCTTGATGAGCGTAGTGCTGATCTATGATAAACGTCAACAAATGCAAATTCCTCCGAAAGTTCTCTAAGTTTCCGACTTTGCCGACTGATTTCAGCAAACACACATAGAGGCGCACCATGTACTCAGGGCAGAATTGTTGTTTAGCTAGTGGATTCAGAGCTGTTTGATCTCCAACCAGCACAGCAGCCGTTTCTACTTTAGCATCAACCATGCTGCAAATTTTATTTACAAATCAAAAATAGTCTAACATAAAAGGGACTCGCTTGAATTAAAAATGAAATTTTTAAAAACTTAAAAAAAGTTTATTGAAAAAAAACTAGGTTTTATTTTTTATTTAAACATTATAAAACTATTTCAAACCTCGCTCGAGTGTCTCCTTGTGCTTTGTAATCTTTGAGGCCATCTTTATCAAAGGTGTACCTAAAAAATGGACGAAACAACTGTTCCCTCTGATCTTTCAGAGAGTCACGGAGATCACTTATACAAGGCTTCGAGGCGTAATGTTGTTTTATAATGTGTCTTAAAAAACTAACGTTCCTTGCAAAGTTCTCTACGTTTCCAATTTTTCCGACTGATCTCAGCAATTTCTCGTAGAGATACGTCATATATTGGGTGTCAAAATGTTCACGAATTGGCCTGCAAAATTTATATTATATTTGAATAATCCAACACATAAAAACACTAACTAAATTCCTAAAATTTATAACTAAAAGTAATGTTTTAATACTTTAAAAAACGTTTACTTTCAAACTAAGACAAATATTCATTTTTTATCTAAACATCTAAAAATCGTTATATTTTTGAGGATTTCCGAGTGTATTTGGTAGCTAAAGATCGTAAAAGATAAACGTTTGTGAGTTTGTTTCAAGTGTACTAAGATTAATTTAAACGCATGAACAAATACCAATAGTTTCACATATACTTTCAAGTTGCAAAACCTCGAGGTCGAATTCACTAAAAACTTAGCAGTTGCCAGACCTTCCATGCTTCCTTTGCGATCAACATGAGCTTGACTACTATCAGTGTTATTTTTTGCACTCATTTCGACTAGACTTTTAGTGGGGCGTAGAGTAGTACAAACTTGCTGTAAAATTGTGCTGCTATTATTTAAGCGTAAATGAGCTTGATGAATTAAGCATTCAAATTGTACAAAAAACACCATTACTATAGAAACAGCTGTTTGTTTTTAGTTTAGATTGTTTTTAATAATTTCGTATTGTTCACAGTAGAAAAAAGTGTTTGAGGTTAAAAACTGATATACTAGAACTATTTGATATGTGTTTCAACTAAATGCTTATAATTAATGGTATGCTTTATTTTAATAAATTTGTGTTGTCTGTTATTTAATTATTTTTTAAAATTTGTTGTATATATAAAATTGAATACTATAAATCTAAATTAAGTTACTTCTTAATACAGTTTGATTTGATCATTTGTAAAAAAAATTTCAAGTAATTATTTGTTTTAATAAAAACACAATGGGGTTATTTACTTTCTAAATGAACTTTATTATACTGAAGAGTTTACAAGTGTAATTTTAACATAATAAATGCTAATAAAAATTCCACACATATTAAAAATAAATATATTTTAACTGTTTTTACAAAACTTTAGTAACCAAAAAGAAAAGTCTTCTTAAATATACTTAGTATTTAAACCAATTAATAAACTCAAATTAAAAAAACAATCAACAAAATTTAGATTTATTAAATTAGATTAGTTTTTGCTATCGTAAATATACTTAGACGGAAACGAGTCAAAGTTGCACGAAGACAAAATTTCACGAGGTTGCTAAATTGCACGAGGGCACAAAATTGCACGAAGACAATTTTGCACCAAGGGTCAATTTTAGACGGTTTGAAATTTTTCTCGGAGAGTAATTTTTCCACGAGAAAAAAAAAACAGAAAAAATAAAATAAAAAAACTGAAAAAATAACTAAAAAAAATTAACTAAAAAACAAAAAAAAACTACAGACCGAGAGTAAGGGTAATTTGTACAGTTTTAAAGTTTCGTTTTGGTAAAAAAATCTTTTTTTTGTTTTGACGTTTGAAAGTTCAATATTTTTAAATACGTTTCAGACTTTTTACGTTTTGCATAAACATAAGCAACTTAATCTTTTGTTTTAACTTTTGCTTTTTACTACTAACAGTTTACTAAACATCTCTGAAATTATCATGAAATTATTTGCTTTTTGATTAAAATAACTTTTTTTAGAGCTTTGCAAACTGTTAAAATATATTGATTACAGGGTTTCAAGAAAATATCAACTTTTGTACATTCCTTATGACTTTAAGTAGTTAACAAAATGCTTTCTACATAATTAACCTTAACATCCTTTTAAAACTAAACACTTTCTGCTTCAATTTTAATTTGTGGTTCTGCTTATTTAGAACCAAAAACATCGTTTGGTTGTTTTAAAAATAACTTTTAAAGAGCAATGATAACTAAGTTTATAGTTTTTGTTTGATATGTGTTGCTTTCTAAAAAAACGTATTGAAATTTAACTTGAAGCATTAATACAACTGTAAACTTAAAAGGAACTAAAATTAATCCTTGTCAAATAACAAGAAAACAAGTTACCTCTAAGTAATTTTTTTATTATCCTGTTGGTTAAATTTGAATATTGAATTTAGCCAAAAAGATTATTTTTTAATTTTTATAACCGCTTAATAGGTTTTTTTCAACTTATCATTATTGTGTATTAAACCTTGTTTTCGCGTTACTATTTAATCCAGAACTTTCAGTTTTGTCTAAAATACTTCCTCAGACATATAAACACGACAAAAATTAACTTATGTGTAAAATTTAATAATTTTCTAACACACATAAAGTATGTTAGCAGTCGTCTGCATTGTATAATATCGCAAGCAGTTTTTTGTTTGAATACCACCAACAACAAAACAACAAGATAAATACCATTATACCGCTATCGCTGATTCTCGTCTTAAGTTATTAATCACCTCCTCTATATATATCAGCGTTTTTAATCTAAGGAGCTTCACGCAGAAGGCTTTAATGTTTGAGTAAATGATAGAGAAGGTTAACTTCATTTCATAAAAACTGACAGTTTTTGGCTTCCCACCTGCGCGGCAACTAAGCTTCGGGTGACCAGTTCACGCCGAGTTGATATTTTTTGAATAAGCTTGCAGCAGTTCAAGCAAACACAAAAGAAAAATGTTGAGTCGAAGAGGAAGCTGCGAGCTCAACGACTAAAATGTGAGAAAGTCTTTTTATTACTATGGCCTTTTATTACTTTTATTTCTATATTTAGTACTTTATATTTTTTAACAAAACGTTGCTTCTCTAATTTACATATTCCTTTAAAGAGCAAGTCTAAAGGCAAAGTGTCATTCGATCGCCCTTTTAATCTGATGCTGTGGAAGTTTTTAAGCAAGTTTTCACAGTAAAAAGTTGACGCGTTGCCCTGGTAACGAGATTATTTCTCGCCTGTTTCATCGAACAGGGTTGCAGTTTTGAAGTTAGTTGGTAGTAATATTTTGAAAACTTGTCGTTACTTTATTTTACTTAAGAAAAAATTTGATTTAGTTTTAAAATTTTTAACAACAGTTACATACATTTGCTAATAACTAATTTACTAATTTTTGAATTGAAGTTTGTTTTAATCTTTTTTTAATGTGTTTTACACTAGTCATAATTTTCTTGAAAACTTTGAAAATAGTTAAGATTTTTCCTTGAAAGTACGCTAAATTAGCTGAAAAACGCGTTATGTTATATCAATATTGTTAACTTATAAACAGTATTTCAATTTATAATGCTTCTGAAATAAACTTACCTTTATTTACAAGTCGGCAATAGTTTATTTTTGAACTTGGTTGAAACACACCTCTGTTTATTTTTGTGGTATTGTTTTATGGAGTTTTAAAGTCATGTGTTTACTGAAATTTATTTTAAACTTTTTGTTCAAGAATTACATAATGTTTTAAACCTAATCAGCTGTTGTTAGTGGGGATCAATAATATTTTTGTCAGGGCTGCGGAGATTTTACAAGTGTTTTAAGAAAACAATTAACTTCGTTTTTTTTTAAACTTTTTCAGAAAGCTAAAAATAAGAAAGCAACAGTTCATTGTTAGTGAAAAAAATATATCCAAAATAATAGTTTAAAAGCTGTATAGTATCATATTAAGCTTCATAATTTTAAAAAGTTGTAGAAGTAACTTAAAAAAAAACACTAATATATTTTGAAAACTGACAATTTGATTGACAATAACAACAATTTACACAATTGTTGCGTTATTTAACTGACGCACGTTTCTTGAACAACTAATTATAGTGCGTTGACTGAAAAAATAAAGTACTTTGCAAATTTTTATTATAACTGTGTATTCAAACAAATTTGCTTCTTTAGGATCATTATTAAGTAGCTTTTAACAAGTAATTTTTGAACATAGAACATAAAGTTAATTAAACAAGTAGACTACAGCATACACTAACTTTTTCATATCACAGAACTTATTTCAAATAGGCTGAGATTCACATCTGGCACTTGCTGCGTTGGTTCTGTACTTTGTATGAAAAGTATTATAGTGATTAAAACAAGTGTTAAACATTTTACTATACAAAGAAAATAGTTATATATAAAATTCACACATTTTTTTTACTAGCAAACGAGTGTGTTAGTAATGTTTATGTTGATGATAGCTTATCATTTACTTACAAATAAAAAGTTCCTTTTAACAAATTTGCAGTAAGCTAAGTTATCAAAGTGTTGTCTTGATTAAACACTTATTTTTTTCAACTCGAATGTTTTCAAATTGTTTGTTACTGTTTTCAGAACAATCCTTTCTACTCCATACAATCTTATGTTCAAAACTTACTTTAGTTTTAAACTGTGTTGCTTTTTTTATTTACTCGCTAAAGTTCTTATATCTAATTTAATAAATTTTCTTTATGAATAGTTTTTTCAAATAAAACTAAAAACACGAAAGGAACTGTTAAGTTTATATATGCACAGTCT
This sequence comes from Thalia democratica, assembly GCF_965202585.1. NCBI lineage: Eukaryota > Metazoa > Chordata > Thaliacea > Salpida > Salpidae > Thalia > Thalia democratica. The sequence continues at coordinate 90,108,840 of NC_139165.1, forward strand.
AATGTTTTAGTAGAAAATGAACAACGATTTGCTAGAAATTTATTAAAAACTATATCAGCACCACAAAAGAAAAATTTGTGTCCATTTTTTTAATACATAAACAAACTTTTTATTTTATGATATCTTATAATAGTACAGAGTATTAAATGAATTATTTTGTGATTAATTTATACCAGGGGTCTGCAGTTTTTTAAAGTACAAAAATTGTTTTTAATTAAACGATTACAATTGTAGTAAAAATTTGGTTTCGTAGCAACAATTTAGTAAACTAACATTTATCAAACTACAATTTTTTTATAGCTAACTAACAAATTAGTTATTTATGTTTAACAATTGTTTTCTTTTACTTTAAGTACATACTTTCGCTCATAGTTGCTTTGTTGATTTTTAAACTAAAACACTTAATTTTAAAAGTGTTTTAAAATAGTCTTAACTATCTAAAATACTAAAATTAAGCTACTGGTTTGTAAACAAAAGATTATTTAAAAAGTAATAAGTTGTTTAATACTACATCATGATTTTTTGTTCTTTAAATGAACCATTCTTCCAAAACTCCAACCCACGCAACGCATAATTATTTTTAGTAATTTTTAACAATAGAATTATAAACGTTCTTATACTTTAACAACTGATAAATTATCACGTTTGCAAATTGGCTGCTTTGTTCAACTGACGCACGTTTCTTTGTGCTTAACAATTAATCATAGTGTATCACTTGAATTAAGCTAGTTTTATATTGTGCATTTGTTATTTATTCTTTTTCATTCAACCAAACTTGCTTTGTTAGGACCTTTGTTGGCAAGAAATTTTGGAACGTTAAATATATATAATAATAAAGAACGCTACGGCAGAAAGTGTTAACAACACAAAAGCTGTTTTAAACAATCTAGAATTAACATCGTACACATACTTCGTAAATTCTATGTTTTATAGAAATTTAGTAAAATTATTTTTCATTTTGATATCTTTCTGTAATAAAAAACTATCGATGACAGTGCCTTTTTGGTTTTCAACTTAAAGGTGTAAAATGTTTATATAAACACTTTGGTTGAACTAAATATCTTTAAAGCTAAAACTTAAAGTATAGGCTGTTTTTTGTAACTAAACAACTTAAAAACTAATAAGCTTAAAATAAGTATTGATGTAAATATGGTCTACTATAAAAATGTTATTAATTCTAATCAAAAATTTTATACACAAGCTTTGAATTTAGCTGAAAATTGGTTCTAAAACTTTAATACAAAAATATAAGTTCTAGCAATAAAAACCAAAGTTCGTTAATATTACTTGTTAAGCAAGTGTAACTAATAAAAACCAACAAATTTTTTTTTTGTAATTTATTTGATAAAATGCGAACAATGCCTCCAAATCAACAAAAACATCTATTATTACCATTAGAATAAAACAAAAAATTAGTTGTTTATTTTTTTTAAATTAAAGTTTAAGACATTTAAAGTTTAAAATTAAATGAACTTACAAGCTAACAAACTTTAAAATGTTTTAAAAACTTAAGATCTTTCTTTTTTCAAAGTTATAAACTTATTTAAGTAGAATATTTGAAAGTTCATACTTTGCCGAAAACAAATTCGTAATATTACAAATCAATGAAACCTTAGTAAATCCTTAATTTAATTCATCATCTTTTATAGATATTAGGCTTTATGAATTGCGTAGAAGAATTGTGGACCTATAAAATTAAATTAATTAGAAGTTTATGGTTAAACTCAACCTAATTTTTTGTTTTTAATTATTTTAATGTCAGTTTTTTGTTTGAAATGACCAAATATCGACCAATAGCTAATGTTTTTTTTAACTTATCTAGGTAGTTTTATTGAGAATTAATTTGTATTTTATATTATTAAAATACTTCTTAAATTATAAATTACACAATAGTTTTACGATTTGTTAGCTCTGTAGTTTATCTTTAAATGTTTTCTTATTCTTAAAATAAAAATAAATTGTTATTTATGTTTGTTTATAGAGTTGATGTACACAAAAAGTTTAAGTTTAAAAAGTATAAGCCATTTTGTTTTACTTAAAAAAAAAAAAATTTTTTGCAAAAAGTTAATCTGATATACTAAATGATAAATTTATTTTTTAAAGTTTTTACTAGTCTTTAAACTAAAACAGTAATGGTTTGTTTGTATTTTTGCTTATAAACTATAACCTATTAATGAATTTAAATTTTTTCAGTATTTTAATAACTTAAAGGCTGTTTTTTACCTATTGTTTAACAAGATAAATTTTATTAAACAAAATAAAAGAAAGCTAAAAAATTAACTTCACACTGTAGAATTGTATTACCTCTTTTAATTATAGTCACAGATTTTTTTATTTTTGCATTTCCACCAATTCTTGTAGAGTTTATGAACAAATTTTTCACGTTCGTTTTCTTTGGAAACTTCTTCAAAATATTTTTATCACCTTTTATAGTTTGCTTATAATTAATTTGTAGTTAAACTTAATTTTTGGTAAACGTTTTGGTCAGTGATAAAATCTAAATCTAGTTTTGTGATTAAATTTAATTTTTACTAGGTTAAACGTAAATTAAATATATTTTCAAGCAATTGCAGAAAACTATAAGGCTTACTTTAATACTAATATTAGCTTATTCTTACCATTATTAGTGATTGTTGCAGTTTCTACAGTGCCCCATTCATTTGCAAACCACCGATTGAGCATTCTTTTGTTGCTGTAAATTTTTCAACTTCACTCATGTTTGCTTATATTAAGTGTCGAAGTTAAACAAGATAAATTTGAAAGCTGTTGTAACTATAATTAAAAACGGATTTATGGCTAAACAATATAAAAGTAGTTTTAAATTTGATTATCCAAAATATATTTGAATAGTTGACTGACTTCGAAACTTTTATAAGCCGAACAATAGCAAAACTTTGTAAAAAATAACTAAGTTTTTATTAGTAATTTAAAAACTACTTTATACGAAACACTTCAACATAAATTAAATACCTAATAAAAATTTTGAAACAAAACTTACACAGGCTAAAATTTTACTTAGTTCTGATACCAAAACTAAGTAAAAGAATGTATTAAGTATTTAACAATGTTATTAAAATTAAATTTATGTAAGATACTAATATAAACTATATATATTATTTGAAATGTAAAACAAAACTTACGCATTCTAGTGCTTTCAATAATAACATGTTTAACATAAGCATCATTTTCCATAATTGATGAATTAAGCGTCGCAATTTCAGTTCGAATAGTTTTTCTGACTGAGAGCATTTTTAAATTTTTTTTATACTTTTAATTTAAAATATCTATAAAAGTATTAAACTATTTAAATATAACTAAACTTTAAACTAGTTTATTTACACACTTATGCTTAAAACTAAAAATAAATAAATAAAATCTAAACAAAATTACAGATTGTAAAACTTTTGCAAACTATTATACTGTTAATTTGCTACTCAATAAAATACTGCATCGCTTTAGAAGTCATTTGCCTTTATACGCTTAAGAGCAAATATTTACTCTGTTAAACGTAAGATAAAGTTTTTTTTTTTTTTTCATGGTAATTTTCCAAGGGGATTTGTATAAAATCATATGATAAAAATATAAAATAATTGTTAGCTTTGCGGCTGTATATATAGTTTAAGTTCAGTTGTGTTGTTGTTTTAATTTATTCAGCTCGTAAAAGAATGAAGTCTTAGAGAGTAAAAAATATTTTAAACTGGTATAAATTTTAAAACTGATGTTTTTGTTATAGCATTGTAAATAAAAACAATTTCATCAAAAAATTATGTAACAATTAAGGCCATATGGGGTCCAACTTTCTTTTTACAATTATATAATTTGGTTTTTATATTAAAGCTTCAAGTTCAAACTACAAGCCAGTTTTTTATAGAATTCAAAAATATCATTTAACATTTTTTATTTGTTATTTTGTTATTTGTAAAAATTTATTAACTTTTTTGGGTCAATTTTCTTGGAAATTCTAAAATTGATTAAAAATCTATTTCCTGCATCATTTTTCTAGCAATCTTATTCAAATTTTCAGGAATTGTTTCTTATATTTAAAGGAAAAATGTTACTTATTAATTTTAATAGTTATGAATTATTTGTTAAAAAAATGAAATTTTTATGACAAAAACTAGAAAAAAAGTCTTTAGAAAAAAAAAAATACATAACTTTTTTAAATTTCAAAGTAATGTTTTTTTTTGTTGTTGTATAAAGATTAGACTGTAAAAGTTTGAAGAAGATTGCTTGAAAAATGTAGAAGAACATATATTTTAAATAAAACAGTCATTTGTTGCTGTTTATTTTTACCTTCTCACAGGGCCTATTATTCGGCCCGATTTTGACTGGTCAAATCTAATAAAATAAATAAAAATTTTTAAAACGATAAAAAGCATCTTAAAGCTTAGAAAAAACTCTATAAAATAAGATCAACTTGTAAAAAATATGGCGAACTTCCTACGGACTTAAGAACAGTGACAGAAAAAAATTATCAGTTAGAAATATTACTCTAATAAACTTGGAAAAAGTATGTCCTTATCACACAAATAGGTTAGATAGTTTATTTAACATAAGTAAGAATATGTTTCAAGTTCATAATTGCCAGTAACTTTAAGTTAAAAAAATATTAATAAATTAGGTAATGTTTAATGTTAATATGTTTCAGGAGTGCAATGGCTGCGTTGAACATGGCCAAAATGAAAGAACAGCTCAAAGTTCTTAACGATGTTGCCAGTTCTGAACAGGTTAGTGTACAGTTTTAAATCTCAGAGCAAAATAGAAAAGTATATTTTGTGTAAAGTACAGTGGGCAGAAAAGGGGTTTATTGACTATAAACAATAATTTTCTAAATATAATATCAAACTAGGTATTAAATTAATAGAACTTAATTTTTTGTTTCAAATCGGTTTTGTTGTTTTCTGCTTTAAGTATTTCAGAAATTACGTGAGTTTTTTTCCAACAAGTTTGTGCCTCTTACAGTGTAAAAACTACTTAAGGCCCTAAGGGGGGTCCAATACTTTTTTTTTACAAAAATTATCTTTGGCTTTTATATGAAAGCTTTAAGTACAAACTACAAGCCAGTTTTTATAGACTTCAAAAACGTCATTTAACTTTTGTGATATTTATTTTTTTTCTTATTTTTTAATATAAACGTATGGACCACAAATTTTTCGGGGTTAATTTTTACGGAAATTTAAAAATTAACTAAGAATCTATCATCTCCTTCATTTTTCAAGCAATCTTCTTCAAATTTTCAGGAAACGTTCCTTATAATAAAGGAAAAAAACGTTATTTTAGAATTTTAGTAATTTGAAAAAAATAAAAATTTTATAACAAAAATTAAAAAAAAAAATATTTTTCAAAAAAAAAGAAAATTTTACAATTTTTCTTTTAATTTTAAAGTAAGGTTTTTTTGTTGTTCTATGAAGATAAGACTGTAAAAGTTTGAAGAAGATTGCTTGAAAAATGTAAAAGGAGATAGATTTTAATTGAAATAGTCTTTTTTCGCTGTTTTAATTTTCCCCTCTATATGGAATATAGGAAAGATACTTGAAATACCTATTTATAAAAAAGTTGTAATTAATTAATGAAATAAAAAAGCGTCAAAATATTGCTTGAAAAAACTTTTTTAAACAGTTATTTTACCAATAAATAGAAATTTTTCTAATTTTTTTTATATATATCTGGTCATGTGTACTAAAAAGTTAAATAAAGTATTTCTGCAATGGATGTTTTGAGATATCTAACCCTTTAAAATACGCTATCTGCCTTAAAAACACCAATCAGTTTCTGGAAAGAATGGCATTTGTTTTAAATGAGAAATAATATACTTTTTGTTTAAAATTTAAGAGAATTTCTACTTTTTTAATTAAAACTAAACCAAAGAAAAGATTAAAATAATGTTTTTATAAAACTTTTAAGGTGTTTTAAGCAGTTGCTGTAGGCCTTAATTATAACAAGTTTTTTAGGATTTTTCAAGTTGTTTTTAAACAACAAAAACTTGCTGCTTAACAACCTGATGTAAGTTTTAATATACTTAGTAGGAAAAAACCAAACCTAGGTTTAAAAAAAAGGAACCCGGCTCTAAAAAATCTCTAGGTTTAATATTTTAGTCAACATGTTCGATTAGTCAATATTGGTCAATGTCCGCTTGCCAGCCACTGTGCATAATTTGTATGTAATAATTGCTAGAGTGAAAAAACTTGCATAATAGTAAAAAATGTTTACAATAATTAACATAATCCTACCGTTCATTTCTATAGCCAAACATATAGGAAATTGTATCAAGTTAAGACATACAAAAAACTTTACACTGTTTTTAATATAACATAATTTTATGTGTATATACTTTTACTTTTAACATAATGTTATTTAACCTATTGTTGTAACCTAAAATTTCAAAAAACTTAAGTGGTTAAAATTGAAAAGAAGTTTAATCAATCAAAATAGTTTTAAATTTTTGGATAATTTGTACTATATATTAATGATAAGTTTAATAAACAGAAATACTGAGTTTATTGAATAATATTGTTTATTTGTTTTTGGATCTTTTCATCATTGTTTTCACTTATAGTTTAGAGTAAAGTTTTACTGTTATAATTTTTATGAAATTTTCCAAAGCTGACAATTTTAGAGTCATGTTATTTTGATGATTCAAACTTTTGTAAACAATATATTTGCAATTAATCTAAAATAAAAGTGGATGTATTATTCAATTTATAAATAATTTTAACAGCGACTTTATACTTGAATCCTTCAAATTTTGAAACACTAATATTTTAGTAAAAAAGTATTTTATATCATTAACGAACTTGAAATTTTTTGAATGCAATTTTCAAATTGTTTATAAAAACAACTAAGTTGAAGTTGTTTTATTTTTTTATCATAAAATTAACATACATGTACAAGTAGTTATAACTGCTACATACTAGTTGCAAAGCGTGATGCTGTCATAGCGTACTTGGATAATATAATTTTATGTAGTTAGTCGGATCTTGCGATTCAGTTTTTTATTTTAGTATTTATTGAACGTTAATACAAAATCGAATAAGTTCTTTCTGTTGAAAGTTCAACACCAAAACTGAAACAAGTTTGCCTTTATTCAAAACATTTAAAACTCAGTCAAATTGAAATCATATCAGAGAGAATCCGACGTGAAGAAGAAGTTCCGCACCATCGAGGAAATCCGCGCAGAGCTGAAGGAGCTGGAAGTGGAGGAGAAGCCGGTGTACGACATCATGAAGGATCACTTCAATGTGGCAACGAACGCTGAGAAGGATGTGAAAACGAGGCTGGAAGCTCTTGAAAACCTGCAGGATTATCTGCACAAGGTGAAACTTTTTTTTTAAACTATTTTTACTTATATATAAATTAGTTTATTTAAATGTACTTAATGAATTTAAATTAATTGATATTGTAAGCAATAAAATTGTTCGATAAATATAGTACATATTTAAAGTTGTTTTGTTGTATCTGCACAAGGTGAGTTGATTACTGGAAATAAAAGAGTGTATATACTGAATGTTTAACTAAAGTTGTAATAAGAATTTTTTTAGGCTTACAAAGAATAGTTTATTTTTGATATAAGTTTAACATTTAATGTACAAAAAAACTTCCAGCATCATTACCAACGCATTAACATTTAAAATTCGTGTACCTATTACAAATATATTTTACTATTATAAAAATTTATACCTATTATTAGTATAAAAAGAGTTTTTTTGTTATAAAATCTTTGAATTAAGTTTTTAAAAACACCCCAAAAAAGTTTTGGTTTTAATTTATTTTTTAACAGTTTAGGGTTTACTATTTACACTTTATCTTTTGGAAACGGGTCAAATTTGCACTAAGACGATTTTGCACAAAGGGTCACTTTTGCAGGAAGATTCATTTTTGCATAAATACTATTGCAATAAATACATATCATTAAAAGAAATAAGTTACCGACCGAGGGCTAAGGTAACAATGGTAGTAAAAATAACTTTTAAAAAAACTAATAAAAATTACTATTAATAATAAAAGAAAAGAAATGAAAATTAATTAATAAAACAAAAATGTTATTGACCGAGGGTAAGGGATAGGGGTAACAGTGGTAGTAAAAATACAAAAATAAAAATTTTAAACCAATAAAAAAAATTAAATAAAACCCGCGCAAAAGTGTTTTCATGAAAAAGTGTCCCTTTGTGCATATTTAACTCCTACCACTTAATTTACATTTCATACATAAGTAAAAAAAAAGTAAATAAAAATAAAAGAAGCTCCACACATTTTTTATATTTAAGAATGATAACCCTTTGTAAGAAATTCTTACCAAACACACAGATCGACTTCGCAGTTGACTTTCTGAAGATGGACGGAGCTCGCAGAACAATGGAGATGTTCGCAGATGAAAGCAGTGAGGTCAGGGCTCAAGCGGTTCACATCGCAGGAGTCATCATGCAGGGAAACGATCAAGTTAAAAAACAGGTTTGAAATATGTGAAAAATTTGTAAAATGATGATTTTATGCATCTTATGGAAGCATTGGCTTCTATTGAAATACCAAGTACGCGGTTCCTTGTGTACCAAAATTTTGTTTCAACACATGATATTTTTTTAAATTTTAATTTGGTTACACAAAAAAGTAGTTTTTAATGCAATTAAGTAAAAAAGATTCAAACTCCTCCTTTTTGAATACGCACTTATCATTAAATTCCCACTGTTATTCAAATAATGTTTTGTTCAAAATGTAAAATTGTATTTTTAAACTTTACTTAGAAAAACTCAGTTAGTATAAATAACTGTAAATTACATATTTTTATTGAATTTCACTTGTGTTTAAAGAATTTAAATGTCAAAAAGAAAAATACAAAACACTAATAAGCACCATAGAAATTTTATCGAAAAAAAAGAAATATCATAAAAAACTATCTTAAAATTAAATTGCAATTGTTCTTGTGCTAAAAACTATCATTCTAGCTAAGAGTATCAGAGCAGAAAATCATCCTTACCTAAAAATAAATGAAAAATCACCTGTATCTATTATACTCATAATGAATCTTTTAAAGACTGTCCATACTCTACAATATATAAGCTGTAATATATATATATATATCTTATATTTGTACATTTTAAACAGTTTTCTAATTCACATAGTTCTATATTTAATTACTTGTATTTACAAACAGATGATGGAACATGGAGTATTAGCCGAGCTGCTTAAAACAGTTGACAAAAATCCGGGCGATGTCGCTGTTGAGAGGAAATGTTTATTTGCAATCTCATGCCTTTTGAGAAATTACCCGCCTGCTCAAAAAATTTTCTTTGAACAAAACGGGTTCTCCTACTTAATGAAATTTGTGCAAAAAGTTTGTTCGAAAGCCAATTTCATAACAGCTTTAATGTGCAATTCTTTTTATGCATTACCAATGCGCATATTTTTAATGACTTAAAATGATGATTTAAGTTATATATTTATTTGTGTTTAAATGTGTTATGTAGGTGTTAGTAATAATAATTTTAATTTTCAGCAAGCGGACAGAAAACTTCTGATAAAATCCGTTCAACTGATTTCTGACCTCTACTTTGAGATTTCACCTGTTGAAGATAAAAAGTTATTAGTTTATACTATATATACTGATACTTTAAGTATTTTTTACGTTCAACTTCTACAGCACAAATTTAGCTAATACATTTTTTGCATGCTACATCGATTACTAAGTTTAAAGTAGGAGTTATAATTATGAAACAAATTCAAATAAATGAAATATAAAATTTAATTCAATGTTTCCAAAACCAAAAAATTCAACTATATCTGCAGAACGAACGTAACTGAAGTTTTACTGAAAAACAACGTGTGTGAAAAAATGACGCAATTACTATCTTCGCACCACTCTATTGACACAATCGTCGAAGTGGTCACATCGTTGGACAACTTGAGCGATCTCTGCGGAGACCTGTTGAATAAGGAGTCAGCACTGAAAACGTTTCATCAAATACTAGTTAGTTTGTTTATATTTAAATTTTTATATTTCTAAGTTCATTTCTTTATATTATTAAATACTTGTTTTGTTCTCTAGAAAATTTACACTAAATTTTATTTTGATTTATGGTAAGATGTTTATTAAAATTATTTGAATAGTTTGTTTTAGTTTTTTCAGTTTAAAGTTACAGTTTTTGAATTTTTTTATGAAAATGTAAACGTAAATTTTAACTTGGTTTTAATAATATAGTATATATACTATTCTTAAACGGACGTGCATTAAATTTTGTTTAAGTTTGTTATCAGAAGTTTAACTGTTATTGTTTAAAAGATTTACCAAATAATTAAAACTTTAACAAATAAAAGCAAAGCAGTGCGTAGTTGTTTAATTTTTTAGTTTTTAGAAAGTTTGTACAATAAGCAACAGTATATTCTCGTTTGAACACTGCAAATTTAGATTTTACTATTTAGATTTGCCCAAATCTTATCAAACTTTTTAACAGGTTTAACTAAAGAATAAAGTTTTTATAAATTAGATTGTTTTCAAAGCATATATTTTGAAATATTTTTATGCGTAATGTTATAATTTATGACTTGTTATATATATATATATATATATTATTTAGATAAATTTAAAATATTTGTAGGCTGAAACCAGTATTGTGATAACTACAATTTATAGTTTTGTAGAAATTCAAGAAAAAACTAAGCATACCACATTAATTGTAACCGTTTTAAATCCTTTTAAACTCACAAGCTGAAATATTTTTTATATACGTTTTATTTTTAAACAGATAAAACAGTTGAGCGAGCAAAACCTCGTTGAACCGTCGGACGTCGGTAAATTGAAACTTTTGTTATCCGAACAAAAAGCGGACGCCAACGTGCTGATGAGAATAATCACGGATTTCGAAGTGAGAGACGAACTTGTTGAAAGACTGAAGAACATGCCTGTTTACGAGAAGGACGAACTGTGATGAATATTGTTTGTTATACAATAAGTTTGAATTGTTGTTTACGTGGAATTTGTTAGGAAATTATATTACCTTGTGATTTTTAATAAGAGTTACTGCTGAAAATAGCATGTTTTTGTTGGCATTACCCATAATTTGTTTTAAATAGTATTTAAACACCATAAAAATAATAGCTTATATTTTATAAAAGTTTGCAAAAATAGTTATTTTACTTTATTTGTTAATAACAACTTTTTAAGAGTAAAAATAATTGTAAATGTTAGAAATTTGTAAAAATACACAATAATCTAAGTTTTATCAGTATTCTAAGTAAAATTTAAAAGTCTTACTCTATTTATTCGTTTTGCGTATACATTCCTTGAGATATAAACAATATATTTTTATTCGGTTTACATTAGATGTTTTTATTTTGTTTATGAGTGTTTTTATTTATCACTGTTGTTTATGTTTAAAAAGACATTTTATTTATACTAAACCATTTTTTAACAAAGCTTTCTTATCAATAAAAAAGAATCTATTTGTCAAAATTTTTAGTATATAAGTCTATTAAATAGCAAATTGAAGGTACACTAGGTATAACATAAAATAATTATTTAATTAGGTAACACGAGAATTTGTAAAGTTATATTTGACTTGCTATTTAATACAATTAATGTATAACTTGGCTAGTGTACTTATTATTTGTACATGTAGCTTTAAAAAAGTTTACAGTAATGGAAGTTTTTAAAATAAGTACATATTCTATCTGAGTTTTACCAAGATAGTTTTTGCATCATTTAAAAAAAATACAAAGTCAATCCATAGAAATTAAGAGTTGTTTTGTTTAATTGTATACATGCTTAAATGATTTAGTTACGGTTCTGATCTATTACCCTCAAGATCTACAGTTTACAAAGTTTTTGTATTGCAATGAGTTGAAATTATAAAAACTATTTTTAAGTATAAATTATATTAAGTTTCGTAACATCATTATATTAAGTTATATGAAAAAAATCCATAAAACAACATTATATAAGCTATAGATTTGTTTTGTAATGACAATTGTTTATATAAACTCATACTAAAATAGTATTTAAACAATAAAAAACGTTTTAGCTAACAAACAATTTTATACAAACAATCTATATGAACTCAACTGTTTTTCGTTATTATCTCCTAAAAATACTTTTCACTTACAGTTTTTTAGCTCCATTAATACTTAAATTATTATTAAAAATGTATAAATAACGTACTAAATCTTTTAAACGCTTTTTGTAAAGTAATAAATTTAGAAATTGCATTAACGTGTAGTACTAGACCAGGGGTCGGCAGCCTTTTATAAGTCGCAAACCAATTTTTTGTGAATTAAATGCTCGCGGGCCGCACTATATAGATCTTCGCGGGTCGCAGTTTTTATATAATAACTGCAATAATCACCACGATTAAACTATTTTAAACTGAAAAAAAAAAGCACTAGTAATGTGTTATAGCTTAAATAATAGCCAAATTTTATGCTTTTACCTTAAAAACTTTTATTTTTATTATACTCTTAAAAAGTATGATTTTAGCTGGAAAATGTCTCGCGGGTCACATATTTTGTCTTTGAGGGCCGCAATTGGCCCGCGGGCCGCACTTTGCCGACCCCTGTACTAGACTGTCGTTGTTGTGTAAGTGGAAATAAAAATTAAGCGTGCAGTAAAAATCATTTGTTAGTTGGATTTCTTATCAAATTAAATAAAACTAACAGAAACTGACGCAGACCGACGTAAAAGAATGACGTAAGCGTGAGCAACAGTGAGTGGCTTTCGTTTGCTTGTTATTTATTTCTTATTAATATCAATTAAAATTTCGCTTTTTATGTTATAAAAATTATTTACTTTTTTAACAAATTGTTTAAAGATAACACGAAGCGTAAACGAAAGCGTTTTATACACTTTATTAGAAAAGCACTAGACATCACAGCAATATTGAAGATAGTCGAATAAAATACTGGTTATACTTTAATTTGATTAACTCAATTTAAATGAAAAACAAACTACGACAAATTAGACTTAAATGATTGAGTTATTAGCACAACTTTCTTCACAAAACGAACTTTGTATTAAGTAACAAACATAGTCTTATTTTAAGTATAAGGTTGGCTTTTAAACATCCTTTATAACATACTAAGTTAAATGTTACGAAGTCCTAATACTATTAGATTAAATTGATAGATTTGCTCCTGTATTTTTTATTTATTTTCATCTAAGTTTCTAGGTTTGTCTCCTACAAGTTTTTCTTTGATTTTGATAGCTTGCCTTGAAACAATTTTAAAAACACAGTTTATATACTATACGATGAGTAGGTGTTTATTTTACACGTGGGGAAACTTTTGCACTAAAACTTTTTTTCACGATGACACTTTTGCATGAGTAGAAAATTTTGCACGGTGTCACTTTTGCACAGAGGGTTATTTTTGCACGGTGAGTTACTTTTGTATGGCGACTCTTTTGCAAGCAGGGTCACTTTTGCACGATGACATTTTGCACGACATTAAATTTGGCAACGTAAAAGTTTTGCACGGCGACTGTTGTGCACACAGGGTCACTTGTGCACCGCGTCACTTTTGCGCAAGTATGTACTTAAAGAGATATGCACCCGCGTAAAGTACGCATCCGCGTAAAGTACGCACCCTCGTTAAGTACGCAACCGCGTGAAGTACATCGTGAAATTTTACTGTTTCAAGACTTAGTATGTAAGGCGTAACTAACGCGGGTGAACATTTAACCCGGCTGCGTACCTCTTCAGACATTAAAAGTTGTTTTTGTTTAGTGTAAAATATCTATATAGAAAAGGAGTCGGAAAACTTAGTTAAAGTTTTTCTCATTAGTTAAAGACTTCCGTGATACGAAGTTGGTTTTAGCTTAAAAATATTTTAACATAACTTTACAAGTATGCTGTCTTTCTTTTGCTGTTATTTAATTTATTGTGACTTAATTATAGACTGCTCTGATACTTTTTGTTTTTTTCAGTCAAGTTCATCAAGAAGAAATGCTTTTTAAATCATTATTGCCTTAGTTTACCAAAACCTTAAGCTCTTTTGTTTTGAAAGCATTACACAAGTAGTTTAAAAGAAATATTGATAAAAAAAATACAGAAAAACTCATTTTAAGTAATTTAAATGCCCAATCTGTTCTAACATTCCTATAAAATCTGTAAAATCTAGTTGATCTTAAAAGGAAGGCATACATTTTAATTATTTAGACAACCTTATTTTACCTTTTAAAAGCCTAATCCCATATATTTATAATAATTAGGTACCAGACAACTTAAACTATAAAAGTTGAAGTGACTTTACTCTAATAAGTTATTATGTTTATAATACTTTTTGTGAACTTAAAATTTGATTGTAATTTACATTGGTTAGATTTTTGTATTTCACAAAAACAGTTTACTATCAACCTCCATACTTAATTTGTACTTCAAGTTTAACTGCGTTCAAACTAAGTTGTTTTATTAAATGATAGTTGAGTAATTTTATAAAAAAAAAAATATTAAAGTTTTTTTAAATAAGTTAATTAAGTTGTCACTAAACTGGCAAATTCCAAATTCAAAGAGTAACAACTAGTAACAAAAAAAACAGTACGTTTTTATCTGAAGATAACCTTATTGAATGAAAATCAAACGATCTAAAGCTAAGTCAAAATTAACTTTTTAAAATTTAGTTATTCCTGCAAAATTAGTAGTTTAATGCGAGCTTAATCATTAAAGACTAACTTATTTTGTTTATGTTGCATAAAAATACGTCACACAATGACAAATACATATGTAATAGAAAAGTTTAGTAATACAGTTATGTTGTATGAAAAAATTTGTGTTTAAAATAAATTCTATTATTTTTCACTTTTATAACAATTTCAAAGTTATTAAAAATAAATGTCAAATTATTATCAAAAATGTATAAATAACATACTAAATCTTTTGAACGCTTTTTGTAAAGTAATAAATCTAGAAATTGCATTAACGTGTAGTACTAGACCAGGGGTCGGCAGCCTTTTATAAGTCGCGAACCATTTTTTTGTGAATAAAATGCTCGCGGGCCGCACTATATAGATCTTCGCGGGTCGCAGTTTTTATATAATAACTGCAATAATCACCACGATAAAATTATTTTAAACTGAAAAAAAAAGCTTTAAAAAAGCACTAGTAATGAGTTATAGCTTAAATAAGAGCCAAATTTTATGCTTTTACCTCAAAAACTTTTATTTTTATCATACTCTAAAAAAGTATGATTTTAGCTGGAAAATGTCTCGCGGGTCACATATTTTGTCTTTGAGGGCCGCAATTGGCCCGCAGGCCGCTTTTTGCCGACCCTTGACTAGACTGTCGTTGTTGTGTAAGTGGAAATAAAAATTAAGCGTGCAGTAAAAATCATTTGTTAGTTGGATTTTTATATCAAATTAAATAAAACTAACAGAAACTGACGCAGACCGACGTAAAAGAATGACGTAAGCGTGAGCAACAGTGAGTTGCTTTCGTTTGCTTGTTATTTATTTCTTATTAATATCACTTAAAATTTCGCTTTTTATGTTATAAAAATTATTTACTTTTTTAACAAATTGTTTAAAGATAACACGAAGCGTAAACGAAAGCGTTTTATACACTTTATTAGAAAAGCACTAGACATCACAGCAATATTGAAGATAGTCGAATAAAATACTGGTTATACTTTAATTTGATTAACTCAATTTAAATGAAAAACAAACTACGACAAATTAGACTTAAATGATTGAGTTATTAGCACAACTTTCTTCACAAAACGAACTTTGTATTAAGTAACAAACATAGTCTTATTTTAAGTATAAGGTTGGCTTTTAAACATCCTTTATAACATACTAAGTTAAATGTTACGAAGTCCCAGTACTATTAGATTTTATTGATAGATTTGCTCCTGTATTTTTTTTAATTTCATCTAAGTTTCTAAGTTTGTCTCCTACAAGTTTTTCTTTGATTTTGATAGCTTGCTTTAATACAATTTTAAAAACACAGTTTATATACTATACGATGAGTAGGTGTTTATTTTACACGTGGGAAATTTTTTGCACTAAAACTTTTTTTCACGATGACACTTTTGCACGAGTGGAAAATTCTGCACGGCGTCACTTTTGCACTAAGGGTTATTTTTGAACGGTGAGTTACTTTTGTATAGCGACTCTTTTGCGTGCAGGGTCACTTTTGCACGATGACTTTGTGCACGAGTCTAAATTTTGCAACGTAAAAGTTTTGCACGGCGACTGTTGTGCACGAGCGTCACTTTATCACGAAGGAACACTTTTGTACGGCGACTCTTTTGCACACAGGGTCACTTGTGCACGGCGTCACTTTAGCGCAAGTATGCACTTAAAGAGATATGCACCCGCGTAAAGTACGCATCCGCGTAAAGTACGCACCCTCGTTAAGTACGCAACCGCGTGAAGTACATCGTGAAATTTTACTGTTTCAAGACTTAGTATGTAAGGCGTAACTAACGCGGGTGAACATTTAACCCGGCTGCGTACCTCTTCAGACATTAAAAGTTGTTTTTGTTTAGTGTAAAATATCTATATAGAAAAGGAGTCGGAAAATTTAGGTAAGTTTGTCTCATTAGTTAAAGACTTCCGTGATACGAAGTTGGTTTGAGCTTAAAAAAATTTTAATAAAACTTTACAAGTATGCCTCTTTCTTTTGGTTTTCTTTTGCTGTTATTTAATTTACTGTTACTTAATTATAGATTGCTCTTATACTTTTTGTTTTTTTCAAATTATATTTATCAAGAATAAATGCTTTTTAAATCATTAATGCCTTAGTTTACCAAAACCTTAAGCTCTTTTGTTTTGAAAGCATTACACAAGTAGTTTAAAAGAAATATTGATAAAAAAAATACAGAAAAACTCATTTTAAGTAATTTAAATGCCCAATCTGTTCTAGCATTCCTATAAAATCTGTAAAATATAGTTGATCTTAAAAGGAAGGCATACATTTTAATAATTTAGACAACCTTATTTTACCTTTTAAAAGCCTAATCCCATATATTTATAATAATTAGGTACCAGACAACTTAAACTATAAAAGTTGAAGTGACATTACTCTAATAAGTTATTATGTTTATAATACTTTTTGTGAACTTAAAATTTGATTGTAATTTACATTGGTTAGATTTTTGTATTTCACAAAAACAGTTTACTATCAACCTCCATACTTAATTTGTACTTCAAGATTAACTGCGTTCAAACTAAGTTGTTTTATTAAATGATAGTTGAGTAATTTTATAAAAAAAAAGATTAAAGTTTTTTTAAATAAGTTAATTAAGTTGTCACTAAACTGGCAAATTCCAAATTCAAAGAGTAACAACTAGTAACAAAAAAAACAGTACGTTTTTATCTGAAGATAACCTTTTTGAATGAAAATCAACCGATCTAAAGCTAAGTCAAAATTAACTTTTTAAAATTTAGTTATTCCTGCAAGATTAGTAGTTTAATGCGAGCTTAATCATTAAAGACTAACTTATTTTGTTTATGTTGCATAAAAATACGTCACACAATGACAAATACATATGTAATAGAAAAGTTTAGTAATACAGTTATGTTGTATGAAAAAATTTGTGTTTAAAATAAAATAAATTCTATTATTTTTCACTTTTATAACAATTTCAAAGTTATTAAAAATAAATGTCAAATTATTATCAAAAATGTATAAATAACATACTAAATCTTTTGAACGCTTTTTGTAAAGTAATAAACTTAGAAATTGCATTAACGTGTAGTACTAGACCAGGGGTCGGCAGCCTTTTATAAGTCGCGAACCATTTTTTTGTGAATAAAACTCTCGCGGGCCGCACTATATAGATCTTCGCGGGTCGCAGTTTTTATATAATAACTGCAATAATCACCACGATGAAATTATTTTAAACTGAAAAAAAAAGCTTTAAAAAAGCACTAGTAATGAGTTATAGCTTAAATAAGAGCCAAATTTTATGCTTTTACCTCAAAAACTTTTATTTTTATCATACTCTAAAAAAGTATGATTTTAGCTGGAAAATGTCTCGCGGGTCACATATTTTGTCTTTGAGGGCCGCAATTGGCCCGCGGGCCGCACTTTGCCGACCCCTGTACTAGACTGTCGTTGTTGTGTAAGTGGAAATAAAAATTAAGCGTGCAGTAAAAATCATTTGTTAGTTGGATTTTTTATCAAATTAATTAAAACTAACAGAAACTGACGCAGACCGACGTAAAAGAATGACGTAAGCGTGAGCAACAGTGAGTGGCTTTCGTTTGCTTGTTATTTATTTCTTATTAATATCAATTAAAATTTCGCTTTTTATGTTATAAAAATTATTTACTTTTTTAACAAATTGTTTAAAGATAACACGAAGCGTAAACGAAAGCGTTTTATACACTTTATTAGAAAAGCACTAGACATCACAGCAATATTGAAGATAGTCGAATAAAATACTGGTTATACTTTAATTTGATTAACTCAATTTAAATGAAAAACAAACTACGACAAATTAGACTTAAATGATTGAGTTATTAGCACAACTTTCTTCACAAAACGAACTTTGTATTAAGTAACAAACATAGTCTTATTTTAAGTATAAGGTTGGCTTTTAAACATCCTTTATAACATACTAAGTTAAATGTTACGAAGTCCCAGTACTATTAGATTTTATTGATAGATTTGCTCCTGTATTTTTTTTTATTTCATCTAAGTTTCTAAGTTTGTCTCCTACAAGTTTTTCTTTGATTTTGATAGCTTGCCTTAAAACAATTTTAAAAACACAGTTTATATACTATACGATGAGTAGGTGTTTATTTTACACGTGGGGAAGCTTTTGCACTAAAACTTGTTTTCACGATGACACTTTTGCACGAGTGGAAAATTTTGCACGGCGTCACTTTTGCACAGAGGGTTATTTTTGCACGGTTAGTTACTTTTGTATGGCGACTCTTTTGCACACAGGGTCACTTGTGCACGGCGTCACTTTAGCGCAAGTATGCACTTAAAGAGATATGCACCCGCGTAAAGTACGCACCTTCATTAAGTACGCAACCGCGTGAAGTATATCATGAAATTTTACGTTTTGTTTATTTCAAGATTTAGTGCGTAAGGCGTAACTAACGCGGGTGAACATTTAACCCGGCTGCGTACCTCTTCAGACATAAAAAGTTGTTTTTGTTTAGTGTAAAATATCTATATAGAAAAGGAGTCGGAAAATTTAGGTAAGTTTGTCTCATTAGTTAAAGACTTCAGTGATACGAAGTTGGTTTGAGCTTAAAAAAATTTTAATAAAATTTTACAAGTATGCCTCTTTCTTTTGCTGTTATTTAAATTACTGTTACTTAATTATAGACTGCTCTGATAATTTTTGTTTTTTTAAATCAAATTCATCAAGAAGAAATGCTTTTTAAATCATTATTGCCTTAGTTTACCAAAACCTTAAGCTCTTTTGTTTTGAAAGCATTACACAAGTAGTTTAAAAGAAATATTGATAAAAAAAATACAGAAAAACTCATTTTAAGTAATTTAAATGCCCAATCTGTTCTAACATTCCTATATAAATTTGTAAAATGTAGTTGATCTTATAAGGAAGGCATACAGTTTAATTATTTAGAAAACCTTATTTTACCTTTTAAAATTCTAATCCAATATATTCATAATGATTTGGTACCAGACAACTTAAACTATAAAAGTTGAAGTGACTTTACTCTAATAAGTTATTATGTTTATAATACTTTTTGTGAACTTAAAATTTGATTGTAAGTTACATTGGTTAGATTTTTGTATTTCACAAAAACAGTTTACTATCAACCTCCATACTTAATTTGTACTTCAAGTTTAACTGCGTTCAAACTAAGTTGTTTTATTAAATGATAGTTGAGTAATTTTATAAAAAAAAAAAGATTAAAGTTTTTTTAAATAAGTTAATTAAGTTGTCACTAAACTGGCAAATTCCAAATTCAAAGAGTAACAACTAGTAACAAAAAAAACAGTACGTTTTTATCTGAAGATAACCTTTTTGTGTGAAAATTAACCGATCTAAAGCTAAGTCAAAATTAACTTTTTAAAATTTAGTTATTCCTGCAAGATTAGTAGTTTAATGCGAGCTTAATCATTAAAGACTAACTTATTTTGTTTATGTTGCATAAAAATACGTCACACAATGACAAATACATATGTAATAGAAAAGTTTAGTAATACAGTTATGTTGTATGAAAAAATTTGTGTTTAAAATAAAATAAATTCTATTATTTTTCACTTTTATAACAATTTCAAAGTTATTAAAAATAAATGTCAAATTATTATCAAAAATGTAAAAATAACATACTAAATCTTTTGAACGCTTTTTGTAAAGTAATAAATTTAGAAATTGCATTAACGTGTAGTACTAGACCAGGGGTCGGCAGCCTTTTATAAGTCGCGAACCATTTTTTTGTGAATAAAATGCTCGCGGGCCGCACTATATAGATCTTCGCGGGTCGCAGTTTTTATATAATAACTGCAATAATCACCACGATAAAATTATTTTAAACTGAAAAAAAAAGCTTTAAAAAAGCACTAGTAATGAGTTATAGCTTAAATAAGAGCCAAATTTTATGCTTTTACCTCAAAAACTTTTATTTTTATCATACTCTAAAAAAGTATGATTTTAGCTGGAAAATGTCTCGCGGGTCACATATTTTGTCTTTGAGGGCCGCAATTGGCCCGCGGGCCGCACTTTGCCGACCCCTGTACTAGACTGTCGTTGTTGTGTAAGTGGAAATAAAAATTAAGCGTGCAGTAAAAATCATTTGTTAGTTGGATTTTTATATCAAATTAAATAAAACTAACAGAAACTGACGCAGACCGACGTAAAAGAATGACGCATGCGTGAGCAACAGTGAGTGGCTTTCGTTTGCTTGTTATATACTTCTTATTGATATCAATTAAAATTTCGCTTTTTATGTTATAAAAATTATTTACTTTTTTAACAAATTGTTTAAAGATAACACGAAGCGTAAACGAAAGGGTTTTATACACTTTATTAGAAAAGCACTAGACATCACAGCAATATTGAAGATAGTCGAATAAAATACTGGTTATACTTTAATTTGATTAACTCAATTTAAATGAAAAACAAACTACGACAAATTAGACTTAAATGATTGAGTTATTAGCACAACTTTCTTCACAAAACGAACTTTGTATTAAGTAACAAACAGAGTCTTATTTTAAGTATAAGGTTGGCTTTTAAAAATCCTTTATAACATACTAAGTTAAATGTTACGAAGTCCCAGTACTATTAGATTTTATTGATAGATTTGCTGCTGTATTTTTTTTTATTTCATCTAAGTTTCTAAGTTTGTCTCTTACAAGTTTTTCTTTGATTTTGATAGCTTGCCTTAAAACAATTTTAAAAACACAATTTATATACTATACGATGAGTAGGTGTTTATTTTACACGTGGGAAAACTTTTGCACTAAAACTTTTTTTCACGACGACACTTTTGCACGAGTGGAAAATTTTGCACGGCGTCAGTTTTGCACAGAGGGTTATTTTTGCACGGTTAGTTACTTTTGTATAGCGACTCTTTTGCATGCAGGTTCACTTATGCACGATGACTTTATGCACGAGTCTAAATTTGGCAACGTAAAAGTTTTGCACGGCGACTGTTGTGCACACAGGGTCACTTGTGCACCGCGTCACTTTTGCGCAAGTATGTACTTAAAGAGATATGCACCCGCGTAAAGTACGCATCCGCGTAAAGTACGCACCCTCATTAAGTACGCAACCGCGTGAAGTACATCGTGAAATTTTACTGTTTCAAGACTTAGTATGTAAGGCGTCAATAACGCGGGTGAACATTTAACCCGGCTGCGTACCTCTTCAGACATTAAAAGCTGTTTTTGCTTAGTGTAAAATATCTATATAGAAAAGGAGTCGGAAAACTTAGGTAAAGTTTTTCTCATTAGTTAAAGACTTCCGTGATACGAAGTTGGTTTGAGCTTAAAAATATTTTAACATAACTTTACAAGTATGCTGTCTTTCTTTTGCTGTTATTAATTTATTGTGACTTAATTATAGACTGCTCTGATACTTTTTGTTTTTTTCAGTCAAATTCATCAAGAAGAAATGCTTTTTAAATCATTATTGCCTTAGTTTACCAAAACCTTAAGCTCTTTTGTTTTGAAAGCATTACACAAGTAGTTTAAAAGAAATATAAAAAAAAAAGTTACATAAAAACTCCTTTTAAGTTTTAAGTAATTTAAATGCCCAATCCGTTTTAACATTCCTATATAAATTTGTAAAATCTAGTTGATCTTAAAAGGAAGGCATACAGTTTAATTATTTAGACAACCTTATTTTACCTTTTAAAAGCCTAATCCCATATATTCATAATGATTTGGTACCAGGAAACTTAAACTATAAAAGTTAAAGTGATTTTACTCTAATAAGTTATTGTGTTTATAATACTTTTTGTGAACTTAAAATTTGCTTGTAATCCACATCGGTTAGATTTTTGTATTTCACAAAAACAGTTTACTATCAACCTCCATACTTAATTTGTACTTCAAGTTTAACTGCGTTCAAACTAAGTTGTTTTATTAAATGATAGTTGTGTAATTTTATAAAAAAAAGATTAAAGTTTTTTTAAAAAAGTTAATTAAGTTCAATGTCACTAACTGGCAAATTCAAAATTCAAAGAGTAAGAACTAGTAACAAAAGTATTTCAAGTGTGCTACACTCTTTGGCACAGTTAGTCTTGTAGAAAATTAAATGCCTTAAATAATTAAATCGTTAAGTTCAGATGTAATCAATGTTGCTATGTTTCAAAGCTTTTATCTAGAGGTCAGTTATAAAAAAATCTAAAATTTGAAATTGTATACAGTATGAGGTTAAGTTTGTAATCGTAATGAAACGCTAAATAGAGTTTTAATAAACTTTTTTTTATGAACAAAACTTAGCTTTAGTTTTGTAGTAATCATAAAGCTATATTTTTTTATTTTGTTACTAAAAATTATAAATCAAAATATAACAAGTTTTTTTTTGAAAATTAATTTTACAATGTTTTATTCTCACAAGAAACGTAAAACCGAAGAATTCATCAATTTTTGAGAAAAAAATAGTTTCATTGTTATTTGTACCTGCAAAATTATTTTAATACTAAAAATCTAAAAACATATTTGCATTAAAAACTAATCAGCTAATTTCAAAACATTTATTTGTTAAATTTATCTAAATAAGTTTAAATTAGATTTAATGTTAAGACTAATGTACAACTTAACTAGTTAATTAATTTAAACAAGATAATTTTGTTAAAAAAAAAACTTTTAAATTTCATTCTACTGAATAAAAAGTAGTTTATAGTTTCTACCTAGAACATTAAAAACTTGAAGTATTTTAACTTATTCATTAAACTGTAACTGTGTTTATCTAAAAACTTGAAGTAAACGAAAACAACTGAAAACTATTAAAGTGCAAAGCCATATTGCCGAGTTTTTATATGAGTAAACAACTGAATAAAATTCCAAGTTAAACAAAAACAAACCTTATTAAATATAAGCAAAAAGTTAGTAACTTTTTGGTTATTTGAAATTAAAATATTTCGGTTTGTCAGCTAATTTTAAGCTTAATACATAGTTAGTGTCTAAAAATTGTTAAATATTCAAAATAATCGCCTGATTTTATTTGTGTTAAAATCTTCATTAAAAGTTTAAAATACTTCAAAGTACACAAAACCTGCATGATTAATAACTAAACACATGTGAAAAACTTCAAGCATAAATCAAGAGGTAATACATCTATGCATATTTGACCTAAATAAATTGCAAATGCAATAAACATCTAATTGTTCCGAGTTAATAACCTTTTAAAGTAATCCCAATCAAAATGATAAGTTATTTTTTTCTAATAGTGCTAAGTTTCAAAAAAAATAGCCGTAAAACACTTCAGTGATAAAAGCTCAAAAAATCTCAAAAAAATCAAATAAAAATGCAATATATATAAACAATCACAGTTATGACATTCAAAATAAAAGATCACAGTAAACTCTTTGGCGTTTGACCACAGTGAAACTTCCTCTAATCAAAAATAATATTTGCATTATAAAAAATCAACTAGTAACATGATTAAACTAATAATAAAAAGTTAAGAAAAACTCGAGTTTGAAGACTTGCTGAACTTGCGCCTGAAAATGTTTTCCGCCTGGCCTCCCACCACCGAGTCCTCCTGCGGGTCGACGGCGTCCGTCATCATCTCCTCGGCCTCCTGCTTGATCAGCACCATGGAGCTGAACTTGTCGACGAACACCTTCTTCGCCTGCTTCCTCTCGTTGCGCTTGAGGAAGGCGGCCTTGCGCTTCGCCTTCTTCCACTCCTTCTGCACTCCGCGCCTGCGCTGGCTCTCCGAGAACTCCAGCACCCGCACGACCATCATGGCGCGGCTGTCCTCCTCCTTCGACTCATCCTCCTCCTTTCCGGCCTCCCCCTCGAAGGTCGTCCTGCTCGCGTTGATGCTGATGCCGTACTCCTGCTGGAAGGCGACCTTCTCCGCCGCCGAGTGGCTCCTTTCCATCACCACGATCATGCTCGCCCACTCCCGCCGCCACACCTTGCGCGCCAGCTTCTCGATCTTGTCGAACGTCTGTGTCATCATGGCGATGAGCATGTTGAGCAGCAGCACGTGCACGAACAGCATGAAGGTGATGAAGAGGAAGATGGCCAGCTCCGGGTAGCGCGCGTTCAGGTAGCTCTCGTAGGAGAACTCGCCGAACGACTGCTGGAAGAGCGTCATCAGCACGTCGTCGAAGTCGGTGAAGTTCGGGTCGCCGCGCCCGCGGAAGTTGACGAAGAAGGCGAGGGAGAAGGTGAGCATGATGATGAGGTAGATGACGACGAAGCGCGCCAGGTCCAGCCGGAACATGCGGTAGATGGCGGTGATGAAGGGCCCGGTGACGGAGAAGTTCCTGAGGAAGAAGAGGCAGTAGGACCATATGAGCGGGGTTGCGATGGTCACCAGCCAGTCCTCGACCAGCGTCAGCCCGGTGAACCTGAAAATGATTGCGATCAACGTCAGGCAGCAGCCCACGATGTACGTCACCCTGGACGGGATGCTTTTGACGTTCTGGTAGAAGCCGAAAGCGCCCTCTAAAAAAACTTCCCTGACGGTGAAGAAAATCAGAGCGCACGCGGCGATCAAAGTGAGGATCTCGAAAGCGAACCGGGTCCTGTGGATCGCGTAAGCGCCGTTCAACAAGTCTTGCGGGTCGTCGGGCCTCAAGTACACGGCCACCGAAAGAAACACGAGATGCAGCACGTAGAAGAAGAGCAGGCGGAAGAACTTCTTCTGCGCGTAGTTCTCCCACTTCTTCTCCAGCAGGTTGTGCACCACCGGGTCGCTCAGCATGTCCAGGTGGCTTTCCTTCTTGCCGCGGATGATGTACATCAGCGCCGACCGCCAGTCCGTCTCGCCCCTCGCGTCTATCGTGTCGAAGCACTTGAGGGGGTAGGCGCTGCAGCTGACCCTGTTGTACGACCAGTAGGTCCTGGCGGAGAAGTTGAGGATCTTGCTGAACATCTCCTTCTTGCCCAGCTTGGCCGCCAGCGACAGCGGCGTCAGGCCGTCGTTGTTCTCCAACGTGGCGTCGGCCCTGACCTTCTGATGCTTGACGGCGTAGTAGAACATGTCCGGCTGGTCGTGGATGACGGTAAGGTGGAGCAGGTTGTTGCCGTACCTGTCTCTCCGCGCGGGGTCGCACCCTGCGTCGATCAGCAGGTCGTAGATGGCGTGGTTGCCCAGCGACGCGGCGAAGGACAGGGCGTACTCGCCGTAGTAGGCGTAGCCCTGGAACTGCTTCTTGCTCAGGATCACGTCGCCCCTCTTCACGTCCACCGGCAGGAAGAACTTTCCCCTGGCGCGCGCGTGCAAGTCTATCCGCCGGGTGGCGATGATGAGCTCGATGGCGGCCACGTTGTTCTGTATGACGGCGAAGTGGAGGCACGACTCGCCGTAGTACTCCGTGCCCTCGTAGTAGTCGTACGCCAGCTCGGGGCACAGCTCGAGCAAGATGCCCGCGATCGCCACGTGCTTGTCCGAGTTGATGAGAAAAAGGAGGTGGACGGGGGTTTCCCCCACCGCGCCCCTCTTGTCCAATCTCCACTTGATGCGGTGGTCGTGGTACGGGAACACCACCGAGTCGACGGTCGCCATGGAGAAGGTGTCGGCTTTCTCGGGGTCGTGGCCCCCGAACGCGACCTCTTCCTCGACGTAGTCCCTTTCCAGCTTGCGGTACTTGAAAGCGAGCCGGTTGTGCCACTCCTGGTACTTTTTCTGGGTTAGCACCTCCGACTCGTCCACCAGGTAGTTCGGCTTCAGGTACTCCTCAAAGTACTTTCTGATTCTCTTCTTCTTCAGCTCCACGGGCTCGTCCTTCAGCCCTGCCCCGTCGTACAGGTCGATCAGGCGCCCGCCCCCCGACAGGTTGACGATCTTGTAGACGTCGTTCTGCCTGGCCAGCTGGTTCTGCAGCTTCCACGCCGAGTCGGAGTCGATCACTCCTTTCGGGTTGCGGTAGAAGAACTTGTTCCAACGCTTCATAATGGCATGTTTAGTTATAAAATCTGTACAAGATGGGTGTATGGTTTGCTAAAATTTAAAATATCGCAACACAAGTTATTTTTCTGTTTGATAGTAAAAAGATAACAATTTATATTCCAGATCAGTGTTTTGAATTCAATAAAAGCAATACTGAGATTGGAATTAAGACATTTTACATTAAACAAAAAAATTGTTACTTATGTCATTTTGAATTTTACTTTGATGAGACAATGTAAATGGAATATGGTTTTGATATTATGTTTTTTTCAAATAGGGCAGATAATAGCCTCAAGTTATACCATATACAAACAGAAGATCACATACTTTAAAGTTGAATTGAGAAAAAATGATTACTTAAAGAAGTTTTTTGATGGTGTAACTAAGAGATCTCTTGATAATAAAAGCTAAATTCTGAAAAACAAAATAGTTTAGACTTGAAAAACGTCCTAAAATTACATTTCATAGGCAAACCAAGTAAATAAGATGAAAAAAAAATAGAATACTAGTAATTAATTAATTAGAAACTATATTCACTAAAACCAAAGTGAGTAATTATTTTAGTAACAAATGAAAAAAAAAGTACTTATCTTTTACGATTTGGCCTCAATCAAGGACCGGATTTGCTAAAACTTAAAAACATCAACAAACAGTTTTAGCAAATCCGGTCCTTGATTGAGGCCAAATCGTAAAAGATATTAACATTATTTATAAAACAAACATTTAAGAATTTAAATAACATGCAAACGAAGGAAAAAAAATATTTATTTTGGTTCTAAGGCCATAATAATAAAAAAATAAAAATAAAACTTTTATTTTTGGAGGGACCCCATGAAATGATTCAAACCCCAAACCAATTTTTTTTTTAATTTAAGACAAAGGTGCGTTCTCTAAAATAAAATAAAAATTTAGATAGCTATTAAGATAAGGAAAATAATTGACATTAAAGTTTATGTTTTTTAAAAAATTACTATATTAATAACTTTATGCTCGTTTTTCATATATAGTAACAATCAAAAATACATAAGTAAATAAAAAACAGTATTACCACTAGTTTTTCAAAATTTTGTTCCAGGTTTCTAAAGTAAATGGTTTTCCATTCCTTTTTAGTAGTAAGTTTAAGTAAGAATGAAAAACTATTTAAATAGTTTAATATTACTAAAAATTGCAGCAAGGCTAGTTTAAGTAGGTGGTGTAATAATTTTAAATCTAAATTTTTACATTGTTTGTAAAAGTCATTTGTTATCTAATCTTTATTTTACTTTTTTAATTAAAAAATGGTTCAAAATTTAGGGATACTTATAGTTTTTGCTTAAAATTCCAGGTTTTATGTTTTTAAAAATTTTCCCTATATAAATTGTCACCCTGAAAAACAAACAGAAAAGCTGTTTTTTGTGAAAGATGAACAAATAAACAATTAATGCTCAAGTTATAAAGTATAATGAATGTTAATGCAAATATATAAAACTGGTATTTTTTATAACCAGTGTATAAAACAGAAGAACCCAACTATGTCTTGCTCAAATCAAAAAAACTCACATGCTTTTAACAGTCTGGTCTAGAAAATTTTTGGTTTTAATCAAAAAAATAAGTTAACATGTTTTCATATTGATTTAATAAAATATACTTATTCTCAATAATTTTTATCAAGTTTTATTTTGACAAGTTTGCATAAAATCGTTGTACTTTATAGTTATTTTTCTTTATATTGTATATAAACCATGCCTGCATTTTTGTGGTATTTTTTGTTTATATTCTTAAATTCAGTATTTAAAAAATTAGTAAGAAAGTGTGTTTAAAAGTATTACGTTGTTAGTGCATGGGTTAAAGTTAAAACTTAATTTCTAATAACTTTTATTAATAGACATATGTTACATTATATTTAAATCAATAAAAAAAGTTTAATGTTGTATGTGGGTTGCTTAATGGTTAGACAAAATAAACATAAGTATGTTTTAAATTCTAATTTTAAGTTTATTTATCTAAATTAAGTACTATTTATAAAAGTTAAAGTTTATACTTGTAGTGCAAAAAATGTGTTTTTAATTAAAACAAAAAAAACTGTATTGTATTATTTTTCAACCTTACAACTTAATAAAAGTAAAATAAAATAAAAAAGGTAACAACAAAACAGTAAAAAACTAAGCTTAGAGTAGTTTTCTTTACATTTGTTATGATAAACAAATAGTTTTTTTTCTAATTGAGCAATATCAGATAATAAAATTAGTTACAAGATAATTGTTGTCAACATGATTATAGCATCAAGTAGTAACGAGGATAGAAATTGAATAATCCATTTTAGTCAATCTAAAAAGTTTCAAAGCATGTGTGAGCAAAACTTTAAAAAAATAAGAAAAAAGCAAAGTGTTTTATATCTTAATAGTTTTTTAGATCTATTGTTAGATCGCTAACATTTTTTTTATATAACAAGATGTTAATTTTGAATATATGTTTTAAACATTTTCCCTATTTTACTACCTTGCTATTCAATTATATATACATATCAGGGGCGTCGCGTGGGGTGTTGCACTGCCGCAACTGCACCACCTTGAAATTTTCTAAGAAAAAAAATAAGTATCTATAACGTTTTCGTTATTTTTTTGAACGAAATCTCTTTTAAAACTTCAATTTTGAAAAAGACCATTTTGCCCACTTCACTGCCGCAAACTCTTAGCTGACTGCCGCAAATGAACTCAAAAAAGCAAAATTTCTTCAAGAATTACCGCAAAATCAATATCTTGCGGTAAGTAAGCTAAGTTGAAAATTCCCTAAAACAGGACTTGCTTAAGTATCATCTACAAGCTATTGTAAACATAAAATAAAAACTAAGCAAGCTACTGCAAAGGATTAAACTTCAGTTTATGTACCCACATGATTTTTGAAATTTAACAGATCACTTCTATTAAAAGATTTGTCATAAATTGCATATTTAAAAAAAAAAAGATAAAAACCCTAAATCACCAAAGTCTTAAAAATTTGATTTTTTATTTTAATCTGCATACATAAACTTAACTATAACTGATTATTGTTATCATAAAGTTAATAAAATATATAATAAAATTCAAGTTCTGAAAAGAAGAATAAAGAAGTTTATTATAAACTTCTAGCTCACTCTTACAGAAAAATATTTTAGATTTATATTAAATAAAAAATAGTATTATTGAAACAATCACATATTTAAATAAAGTAAATAGCCTTAATTTAGAAACTTTGATTACTTATAGTGGCTTAACATTTTAGGAAAATTTAGTCTACCTCTACTTTATATAACTTTTGGTTTAATTTTTTCATAAACAAAGCAAAAATTTTAGATAAAATTGTTGAAACATGGTTGCCTTGCCTCATAATCAGGATAACTTAGAAATGTTAAAAACTCAAGATGACCCAAGATAAATTAAAACAGACCAAATTAGAAAAATATTCAGGCTGACTAAAGCAGTTTTAATTTTTACTCTGAAAATAACAAGGTTATTTAAAATTAAAAAATAAGTGTTTTACCCCTATGGCCACATGAAAACTAACTAACCAAACTTTTACTTCTATAATGGTTACATATTTATAAATTATCTTTAAAATTCTTGAAAAGTTCAACAGCTTCACAACTAAACTTTAAAAAGTTGAGCTCCTGAGAAAAATACTGTCATCAAAATGAAAAACAAATAAATATTAAATAAAGAAAAGATACCCTTAAAAAACTATTGAATTTTAAACCTCTAACAAAAAACATTAAAATTAGAAAAAAAGTTAATAAAAATGTTAATGTTTGTAAAAAAAAAAGTGCAAATTAGTGAGGAGTAAGGGGGGAGGGTGTATAGGCACTTTTTTACATGTTTTTCTTATTTTAACTTTTTCAGAAAGCTAATAGTTACTCTTTAATAAACTTGAAATTTCCAATCAAACTTTTAGTTACAACCAGTCAAAGCCAGAGAGTACAATGATTTATTATACAAGGAGCAAACCAAAACAGCAAAAAATACAATTTTACTGAAAACCTATATTCTCCATCATTTTTAAAACAATTTTTAATTAAACTTTTTCATCCTACTTTTAATAAAATTTTATACTTTTGTTGAAGAGAAGTTTTCAATTTTTAAGTATCAATATATATTTTTATATATACAAAAAAAAAACTTTTGTTATATTTTTTTTTTTTCTTGGTGTTTTAAATATCTAATTTAGCAATTTTTTTTTTGTTTTATAAAAGAAACATCTAAAGATTTTGAGGCCAACTTATAAAAAAAAGATATGATTTTAGTGATTTGATTTATTTGTTGTTTGAGTTTATATTATAAAAATAAGGATTCATTTGTACCTCTGACTGTGAATTACCATATCTCAAAAATCTTAAAAATTTTTATATTCATAAAAGATGACTTGTAGTTAAATTAAAACTGTATAAAGTAATTTCAGTAAAATAATTCTAAAGTAGATGTTAAGGGCATAAAGGGGGGGGGGGGGGGTAAAACATTTTTTTAAACACTGTTTTAGTTTGTGCCTCCCATTATGAACCTTTTGTTGCCTTTGACCGGCTATATCTTAAAACCTATACTGAATTTTTAAAATCTGTAAAAAGCATCTTGTAGCTTAGTAAAAACTACATAAAATAAGATCAAATTGTTTCATCCCCCTATGCCCTTAAAAGCAAAGCTTATCTTCAGGTGTAGCAAAAGTTCAGTTGTTTTTAAACTTGACAGTAAAAACATATTTTCATTAAAATAATTGATATATTTTTAAATTCTGCACCACCTAAAAAAAATACCACGCGACGCCACTGATACATATTATTAAGTTTTTTGATATACAGTATTAGTAACTTTAGTTAACTTTACTTACAAAAACTTAATTACAAGCATAAAGTTAAAACGCATCTAAAAACCTGCAATGAATAAGTATATATTTATTTTATGGAAAACAAGCATATGTCGTACCGGAATGCTGTAGTTAAAATTTTACTGTATTTTATTTATGCTAATAAATAGAAAACCTTTATTATAAAAGTTTAGGTTAGACCATAAAAAAATTATCTATACTGTTTGTTAAAATTTTTTATGTGTTATTTTATTTAATATTGTAGTTTAAATACTAACTTGCATTATTAAATTTATATCTAAGTCCTGGGAAATGACATTAACTGTGTCCAAGTGGTGTACAACTCGATGACTGAAAGGCATGTTCGTTCACCAGGGCCTAGAAGTAAATGTTTTGCACGCTTTTTTTTTGTCGCTTAATAAACAATGCATACTTCGTGTATAATATAAAGTAAACTAAAAAAACTTTGTTATACCTATATAAATTAAAAAAACTAAGTTTAATACAGTTTATGTTGGAAAGCTTATAATAAGTTAAACTTTGAAAACATTTTTAGTTGTTGTATGAAAAACTTATAAATAAGTTAGAAAATAAACAACTCTTTCTTTGATATTATTTTATGTAAATGCGCAAAAATTAGATTAATAGTAACCAAATATGAACTCATACTTAAAAGTTTTATAGTTTTTATGATAGTACTAAAAACCTATAAAAAATATTTTAACTTATTAAACTAGTTTAATTAAATCAAAATATATTAAGTTACTTGTTTGAAACTTATTTTCATATTTAGTTATTAGAAGCAAAATAAAGTGTTTACACTTTAATTTACGCAGTAATTGTCTTTAAATAATGTTGATATGGCTTAGTAGTAAAAATTAGCGATATACCGATCTTAAGTATTCGAACCCGTTTTCCATTTTAACAAGACGGTTGTTTCTTTGTCCATTTTCAAAATAAACTATTCCGACAATACAAATGGGTCAAACACTTTGTTCCATTTTTTTTACTAAATAAGTAATGACATAAAAATAAATATTATTTTAAAGTTTTATTCTATTTACATTAAAAGCAATATTACTATACTACGTGATTTGTAACTGTGAAGTATCTAAGTTTAACTGTCTTTGAATTTCAGTAACTGACTTAGTCTACAAATATAAAACTATACTATAATCCTACTATTATAAACTTTCAGTTTGTGGAAATTAACTTGTTTATAGCAAAACACTACAAGAACAATCTTGCAACCGAAAAGTACAAATTTCGGTATCATTCTTTAACTGATTTGAAAGTTGCTTGCAGTTTTTTGTTTGTTGTTATTTTTTCAAAATGCAGAAGTCTGCCAACTGTGTTCGCACAGTCGGTTAAATTTGCAAGTATTGAGTTTGCACTGCTAGCTTGGATTTTAAATAACAAAATTTGCTTAATATGTAACTCTTTACAATTTTAAGTAAAGTAAATTTTAGATTAATATAAGTTTCAAAACATTATATTATTAGAGTAACTTTTTTTCTAATATATTTAAACTAAACATATAGAAGTATTAGAAAATTAGTAAAAACAAAATGTTAAACTTTTAAATGTACTAAATGTTCTAATCAAAGAAATAATTTTCAAGTTCATGATTTTTTTTTCTCTGTAAATTCAGTCCAATAAATAACCGTAATAAACACTATTACTTGAAATATAAAGTAAGTTATAAGATTATTTTTGAATCTTTATTAAAAGTTGTATCCGTTGAAAATTTGTAAATGAAATTGTAGTTAATGTTCAGACTATGTTTTTTAATAACTTACAGTAACTTCAACATATGTAACTTTATTGTAATACATAAGTTCAAACTTTATCAAAAACATGTTCATAGTATAACAAATCAATGAAACTTTAGTAAAAAACTGAATATATTTTATCATCTTTTATAGATTTTAACCTTTATTGATTGCTTAGAAGAATTGTGTACCTAAAAAGTTAAATCTTTACTTAAAATCAAATAAATTTTATGTTTATAATTACTTTAACGTCAATTGTTTCATAAAAAAAGACCTAATACATATCTGTAGCTAATGTGTTTTTTTAATTTTTTAAGTAAATTTAAAATTTAAATTTACACGTTTTTAAGTAAAGGTAATTTTTATCTTATTTTCGCCATTATACTTCTAAACCAGGGTTTCCCAAAGTGGGCGATATCGCCCCCCTGGGGGCGATTTTAGTATTTTGGGGGGCGATAATTAGTAAGGGGGCGAAAGGGTGGGCGATAACTAGTAAGGGGGCGAAAAGGGGGCGATTTTAAAATTTTGGGTTGTCATAAGATTTTTACTTTTTTGCATGCTATTTTACTATTTTTAGCTTGCTATTTATTATTTGACCCTGAGGTAAAACTTAAACAAAAAAGTTTATTTTATATATGAAAAAAAAAGAAAAAAAATCTAGTGCTTATGACTCCTACTTTCAAGTAAATACTATATTTTCATTTATATATTTCCATATTTAACAATTACATATATCATAGACGATTGGAATCCCTCTCACTATTTTATAACTTGACATATATGTTACTTGGGGTTATAAGTGGTTTGTAAAAATCTATGTTATTTATTACTATCTATCACCTCATGATATTTCCAGTTGCTTTTTGAAAAGTCACTAAGTTAGACTAAGAAATAAAACTATACAGGGTTGCCAATTTACCTAGAAACCTGGAAAAACCTAGAATTTGACAATTTAAGCAAAAAAAAACCTAGAAAAAATCTGGAATTTTTAACAATTTTAACATACTAAGTAGTAAAATTTAGATTTGACACAAAAAAGCTATCATATAGATAAAAGTATGGATCCCTTGAGGCAAATACTTTTGAAGTAAACGACTTACAGGAAACCTTCTCAGACTTACAAACTGACCTTGAACTTAAAGTAAATTCTTTCAAAGAACGATATGAAAGCTTTTGGAATCAACAAAAACTAAGGCAAAAGTATCCAATCATTTTAGAGGAATTTAGATTGTTGTTTATAGCTTTCAGTTCAGTTATCAACATCTTGAGCAAAAGGTCTAATCTAGATATTTATAAAGGAGGTGACTTAAGGCTCTATTTTACTAATTAAGAATCAGATTAGAAAAACTTGCAAGCAGTCATATTCCTCATCCTCCACATTATATTAGACTTCAGTAGCAGACATTATTCTATGAAAGTTTTTTAATTTTATTTGATATTTTTAAGTATTTCTTATTTCACCTGGTTTGTATTGTATTTAAGTAGTTTTTTTATAATAACAACTTTATTAAGCTATTAATTCTACAACAGGTTTGCATAATGCCTAATAAATATTATTTACGGTAGACTTCCTCTTGAGTTCTTACCCAAAAAAAAGTGCAAATTTATATTTTATTAAATATAACTAAAGTAAAGTCTATTACTAACTAAATATTAATAAAACAAAATATATATAATATTTAATAGCTTATATAGATCTTTTTTTATGAAAGTTTGTTTTATGTTTTAATGGATTTCGTGTTTATTCATAACATCATTGCATATAACATATTGAAATTTGTCATTTTTTGATTTTTTTCAAAGTGCGAACTCAAGCGGAAGTCTACTATATTTATTAAATGGTTTATGTTTTAAAGATTTTAATAATTTTATTTTGACCTGGTTAATTTTGTAGTTGATATTCGTTGTTTTACATTACACTAAAAGTTTTTATAGCATAGTGATTAATTTATTTTTTTGAAAGACCTTTATTTGACAGGTTTTTGTTATTACTAGTTTAATATGTATACAACTTATATCACTATAAAACTATTATCTGATTGTAATATTTTGACAACCATGAAAGTTTTTATTTCTAATAAGATTTTTTTGGTTTTAAATAGTGATGTACCGGACTCACTATCCGGGTCCGGGTCCGGCCGGATATTGCCAATTTTGTCTGATATCCGGATCCGGCCGGATTCTAATTTGAAAAAAATGTCCGGATCCGGTTCCGGCCGGACTCTAATTTGAAAAAAAAGTCCGGGTCCGGTTCCGGCCGGATTCTAATTTGAAAAAAAAAGTCCGGATCCGGGTCCGGCCGGATCCTAACAGAGATCCGGCCGGACCCGGATCTAGTTAGTAAAAAAGAGCATACTGAAAAGTATTTTTTCAAAAACAAACCCTGTGGAAATTAATAAGAGTCATTTTCGTCAGTTATAATTAAACACCTACCGTGATTGGCTCATTTTTTACACGTGACTTATTTACATTTGTTTACATTTAAACTATAAAATAAACATTTCATGAAATGCAACTCTTTACATATGTTGTAAAATTGAAAACTTTAGGAATGAGTACTTGCATTATGTATTGTTTAAAGTTGAGCTCAGAGAATATTTAGAATTAATACGGTTGAATGTACGAGCCAATGAGAATCATATGACGACATGTTTCAAACTAAATACTGATGCAACAAAACATTAGAAGATGACAGGCAGTTTATATGTAAGCAGTTAATTAGTTTGGTGTGTAGCTTGAAGCAACAAAATATCTTGAACGTTTTTGTGAATGCTTATTGTAAGTAGTGTTTTGTTTTAAAAGTGAATATTTCAACAGGCGTTTAATTGTTTAAATATTTAAGCTAGGTTTATAGTCTACTAGTTTATTAAGAATATTACATTTTCTTGTTTACTTAAAGTTTTATTTAATTTTTAGTTTTTTGTTTTAAGTCTTTTGATATAGATTTAAATAGCTTCAAGTTTTTAAAGTATTACTAAAGTAATTAAAAATTTAGTATATGCTAGTATTTCTTGTTGTGTTTTATATAAAAGATTCATCACTCAAAACTGTCGTGTCTGATTATAGAAAGTAGTCTCAGTTAGAATTTAGTATTTATTAGATACTAATTAAATAAGTTAAGATTAGGTAGGATTTAATTATGATGAGTAGTACTAATAAGTTAAGTGTACCACAATCAGTCGCCAACTTTACTACCAAATTGTCAACCTTTGCTAGCTGTTCTGTTGATTATTAGATTAAAGTATTTTTTTCAGTTTTTAAAAACCTCATTCTGACTCAGGCTTGTTTATACTCACACTAGCTAGTTTTATTGACTTAAACAGTGGCAACCCTACTAGTTTGAAAATTTTTGGGAATTTTAGAAAATCTTGGACTGCCTCAGGCTAATTTAGTTTTTTATAAAAACTCAGGCTAGTTTTTTTTTAGATTTTGAATGAGTTCGAGATGATCCAGTTTTCAATATTTTGTAATTTTCTAGTGTATTTTGTTCAAGAACTTGATTTCAGATTTTCAATTGTAAATAACACCTAAATTTGTAAACCTTGTGGCTAGCTGTTCTACTTATTATTAGATTAAAGTTCTTTTTTTTTCAGTTTTTAAAAACCTCATTCTGACTTAGGCTAGTTTATTCTAGTGATGTACCGGACTCACTATCCGGGTCCGGCCGGATATTGCCATTTTTGTCTGATATCCGGATCCGGCCGGATTCTAATTTGAAAAAAATGTCCGGATCCGGTTCCGGCCGGACTCTAATTTGAAAAAAAAAGTCCGGGTCCGGTTCCGGCCGGATTCTAATTTGAAAAATAAGTCCGGATCCGGTTCTGGCCGGATTCTAATTTGAAAAATAAGTCCGGATCCGGGTCCGGCCGGACCCGAAATTGTGAGTCCGGTACATCACTAGTTTTAAAAGAGTATAAATTTGAGGTTTCTATTTGAAAAGACTTCTACTTTTTCATTTAAAAGTTTCTTAAACACAATTTTATTTTCTAACTTGATTTATTTTTGTTTAAAAGTTTATTATAATATAAGGAGTTTTAAACTATTAATACAACTGTTTTTTTTTTATCTTAATTCAATATATATTAGCAATTAGAATATACTTAGTTTATTTTAATACTTAAACACTAGCTTTTAGTTTTTCACTATTTTCCTCTGTTAAATTATTGTACGCTAATAGCTAGAAAAAAAAACTTTTTAAACTGAATTAAATAAGCCATCAAAAAGACTGCTCAATTACAAAACAAAATTTAAACCTAGTTAAAAGTTTTTTTTAGTTGATTAAATTCTGTTCACAGAATTAACTGTAGAACATTGGATTTTTTTTTTTGAATTTAAATAAAGAAAAAAAGTTGCTAGAATTAAGGTTCAGATCCCTAAAGATTATTCCAAGTCAAATGCTATTTCATGGTATTCTACTACGAAACAAATAGTTTAAAAAGTTAAAAATTATTTTTTTAACTTTACAACTAACTTGCTTACAATATATCTTAGCATTGAAATTAGTAAATTTACTACATTAACTGAAGCTGTTGATGAAACCACTTTTCATGTGAGATAATCAACCAGTCGGTCAAACTTCCTTTAACTAGATCAGAAATAATGTTTTAATATTTATTTCATTTAGTTTAAAATAAACTGTTAATTCTTTTATAGTTTTTTAATCTCTGGTATAGATATTTAAAAAAAGCCTATTTATAAAGTAATTTAAGTATTTTGTGCGGCTTAAATAAGTTACTTAGTAATAACTTCTAAATGTCCGAAATTTGTTATATGAAATATTATTAAAATGTCAGGTTTAAGTTAAGATTTCAGGTGGGTAACGTACGGCTCAGATCCAGTCGCAGATCCAGTCGAATTTCGACCCGCTAAGTAAATTGAAAACTAATTGTGCAAAATAAATAAAATTTAGTTTTTTGATATTTAATATTTTGATATACGCTTTCATTTCGTTTTCAGTTCACAAATGTATTTCCTAGATTACAATAATACTAAATCATTTTATTACAATTTTGCTCGAGTTTTTCAACTTTCTTATTTGTAATTTTTCTAAATCATGCAGCCCGCAATTACATTTTCTAACGAGTTGAAAATAGAAAATATTTTTTAGTAAATATGAATTGCTGACTACAAAAGTTGTCCACCACTGACCTAAAAGTTTCAATAGTTGCAAAACAGATCATATTTTAACAGGATTGATTACAGATTACTCAAGGCTTTTTAATAATTAAGTATTTTAATACACTTTACTGGGCTTCTAAGAAAATAACTGTAAATTATTTTCTCAAGCCCTGTAAACTACTTTGAAGACAAAAGTGCGTGCATAAGAAGTACAAGACTAAATTACATTTCGAACACAACTTTTTTTAGCTCAAAAGTTTGTACTCAAAAGAAAAACTACTTTGTAAATATGTGGGGGGCGATTTTTTTTCAAGTTACTGAAAAGGGGGCGATTTAGTAAATGAGTTTGGGAAACCCTGTTCTAAACTGATAATTGAAACAATAACTTTATGATTTCATGCAGCTTTTAAAAATTTGGTTTTATACGCAGTTTTGAATTACTAGGTCATAATACATTTTTTTTTTTACTTAGTTGCACGAACGTGTTTTAGTTGTGTTAGTTTAAAGTTCACAAAAGAAGAAGGACTGTTGTTCGAAATCGACTTGAACTAAAGTATGCAATAAACTTGTAATTTTTTAAACAATCGTTTGATTTAAAAACTTTTCTCGATTCAAGTTATTCAAATTTGTTTTAATAACATTTTTATAGAGTTTATGCTTTTTTTTCAACAAAAACACTTATAAAACTACGTAATTTTTGAGACAGTTCATTAAAAATATGAATTAAAGTTTATCTGAAAAAAAAAATGTATATAGACTTGAACTTGTGGAAAAACAAGTTTAAATGAAACCATGTTATAGATAATCTACACTAAACAAAAAAAAAACTTATAACGTTTGAAGAGGTACGCATCCGCGTTATTTACGCCTTACGTACTAAGTCTTGAAATAAAAAAACAGTAAAATTTCATGATGTACTTTACGCGGGTGCGTATCTCTTTAAGTGCATACTTGCGCAAAACAAATGCCGTGCAGAAGTGTCTCACCGTGCAAAAATTTCCACTTGGGCAAAAGTGTCCTCGTGAAAAAGTGGCTTGGTGCAAAAATTTCCTCTCAAGTAAAACAATCACCCATCCATTGTAAAGTAAATAAACTGTGTTTTTAAAATTAAAAAAGGCAAGCTATCAATATTAAAGAAAAACTTGTAGGAGACAAAATTAGATGAAATAAAAAAAAATACAGGAGCAAATCTATCAATAAAATCTAATAGTACTGGGACTACGTAAAATTTAACGTTGTATGTTATAAAGGATGCTTAAAAACCAACCTTATACTTAAAATAAGACTGTGTTTGTTTCTTAAAACAAAGTTCGTTTTGTGAAAATATTTTGAAGAAAATAAAGTATAACAAGTATTTCATTCGACTATTTTCAATAATGCTGTGATGTCTAGTGCTTTTAAATAAAGTGTATAAAACGATTTCGTTTACGGTTCGTGTTATCTTTAAACAATTCGTTGAAAAAGTAAATAATTTAAAACATTAAAAGCGAAATTTTAATTGATATTAATAAGAAATAAATAACAAGCAAACGAAAGCCACTCACTGTTGCTCACGCATGCGTCATTCTTTTACGTCGGTCTGCGTCAGTTTCTGTTAGTTTTATTTAGTTTGATAAGAAATCCAACTAACAAATGATTTTTACTGCACGCTTAATATTTTTTTCCACTTACACAACAACGACAGTCTAGTACAGGGGTCGGTAAAGTGCGGCCCGCGGGCCAATTGCGGCCCTCAAAGAGAAAATCTGTGACCCGCGAGACATTTTCCAGCTAAAATCATACTTTTTTAGAGTATGATAAAACTAAAAGTTTTTGAGGTAAAAGCATAAAATTTGGCTCTTATTTAAGCTATAACTCATTACTAGTGCATTTTTAAACCTTTTTTTTCAGTTTAAAATAATTTTATCGTGGTGATTATTGCAGTTATTATACAAAAACTGCGACCGGCGAAGATCTATATAGTGCGGCCCGCGAGCATTTTATTCACAAAAAAATTGTTCACGACTTATAAAAGGCTGCCGACCCCTGGTCTAGTACTACACGTTAATGCAATTTCTAAATTTTTTACTTTACAAAAAGCGTTTAAAAGATTTAGTATGCTATTTATACTTTTTTAATAATAATTTAAGTATTAATGGAGCTAAAGTACTGTAGGTGAAAAGTTTTTTTAGGAGATTATAACCAAAAACACTTAAGTTCATATAGATTGTTTGTATAAAATTGTTTGTTAGCTAAAACGTTTTTTATTGTTTAAATACTATTTTAGTATGAGTTTATATAAACAATTGTTATTACAAAACAAATCTATAGCTTATATAATGTTGTTTTACGGATTTTTTTCATATAACTTAATATAATGATGTTACAGGTACAGGTAGACTTAATAATTACAAATATCATATAGTTTTATAACAGTCGGATTTAATATTAAGTATTTCACCTAATAATAACTATTATCTGTAGAAAATATCTTATTTTAATGAAAACATATATACACCTACTTTATTCTATGCTTCTATTCTCTCATTACAGTAATTATTTTTTTACAGAACCCAGTTGAAGTGTGTTGATTCGTTGACACACAGAAACATATGTTGGTAGAATAAAGGAAGATTACTGTAAAATTTGTTTTTATAATGATGTTACGAAACTTAATATAATTTATACTTAAAAGTAGTTTTTATAATTTCAACTCATTGCAATACAAAAACTTTGTAAATTGTAGATCTTGAGGGTAATAGATCAGAACCGTAACTAAATCATTTAAGCATGTATACATTTAAACAAAACAACTCTTAATTTCTATGGATTGACATTGTATTTTTTTTTAATGATGCAAAAAACTATGTAGGTAAAACTCAGATTGAACATGTACTTATTTTAAAAACTTCCATTACTGTAAACTTTTTTAAAGCTACATGTATAATTAATAAATTACACTAGCCAAGTTATACATTAATTGTATTAAATAGCGAATCAAATATAACTGTACAAATTCTCGTATTACCTATTTAAATAATTATTTTATATTCTACCTAGTAACACATTCAATTTGCTTTTTTAATAGACTGATATACTAAAAATTGTGACAAATAGGTTCTTTTTTATTGATAAGAAAGCTTTGTTAAAAAAATAACTTAGTGTAAATAAAATGTCTTTTAAAACATAAACAACAGTGATAAATAAAAACACTTAAAAACAAAATAAAAACATCTAATGTAAACCGATTAAAATTATATTGTTTATTTCTCAAGGATTGTATACGCAAAAAGAAATAATAAATCGAGTAAGACTTTTAAATTTTACTTAAAAAACTGATAAAACTTAAGGTTATTGTGTATTATTTCAACTTTTTAACATTTACAATTATTTTTACTCTTAACAAGTTGATATTAACAAATAAAATTAAACAACTATTTTTGCAACCTCATATAAAATATAAGTTATTATTTTTCTGGTGTTTAAATACTATTTAAAACAAATTATAGGTAATGCCAACAAAACATGCTATTTTCAGCAATAGCTTTTATTAAAAACCACAAGTTAACACAAATTTCCTAACAATTCCACGTGAATAACCAATACAAATTTATTATATTATAATATTCATCACAGTTCGTCCTTCTCGTAAACAGGCATGTTCTTCAGTCTTTCCACAAGTTCGTCTCTCACTTCGAAATCCGTGATTATTCTCATCAGCACGTTGGCATCCGCTTTTTGTTCGGATAACAAAAGTTTCAATTTACCGACGTCCGACGGTTCAACGAGGTTTTGCTCGCTCAACTGTTTTATCTGTTTAAAAGGGAGCATTTTGTAAAAAAAAAGTTTAGCATGAAAGTTGTGTATAATTACAATTTTAATTATGGTTACAATTAATGTGGTATGCTTAGTTTTTCTTGAATTTCTACAAAACTATCAATTGTAGTTATCACAATGCTGGTTTCAGGCTACCAATATTTTAAGTTTATCCAAATTATATATATATATAACATTAAGCTTTTTTTGTGAATAATACTGAAAAACTATTGAAACATCAAGTTAAAAAAATAATTTAGCGGAAATCTAAGTTTTTAACTCATTATTATAAAAAATGTTCCTTATTATACTTCATTTAGTTTCTATATTATTAACTAAGTCAAGCATCAAGAAAACATAAATTAAACAGTTTTAAACTATAAAATTGGTTGTTGCTACCTGATACATTTAAAAAAAAAATTCATAGCTTGAGAGCAGTACAAGTTTCATGTAGAGTCATAATGATTTTAAACTAATTAATAATGAGCATAGTGTAACATAATCATAACTATAAAAAAATATTAACTTCATTTAATTTAGTACATATCTTTAGGAATTAGTTGAAAATTTTATGTCAGTAGGAACTAACTTTTAGAATATTAAAAGTGATATTTTATGTAAAATATTAAACCATGCTTCTATACTAAATCTATTCCGAATAGAGAAATATTTAGCTTTATAAATAATAATAAATAAATAAAATTCTAGTTATCTTCAATAAATTTTAAACTCGTTTTATAAAACTTCAAAGTTTGACAGGAAACCAAAGTATGACTTATATAAGAAAGACCAAAATTTATTTTCCAATCTAGACCAAGACATAAATTATAAAATTATGCGTAAAAATATTTCAAAAAATATGCTTTGAAAAAAGTTACTTTATATAAACTTTATTTTTTAATTAAACGCGTCAAAAAGTGTGATAATGTGATTGAAAAGTTGGGCAATTATTAAAATTAAAAACTAAATTTGCAGTGATCAAACAAGAACATACTGATGCTTATTGTTCAACCTTTCCAAAAACTAAATCACTATGTCTTATTTTGCTTTCATTTACTAAATTTTTAATTATTTGGAAAATCTTTTCAAGAAATAACAGGTAAACTTCTAAAAATAAATTAAACAAAATTTTAGTGCATATATATTAGCATTGATATAAATATTTAGTAAAAAACTCAGTGAACTTTTTTATATTTTCACAGTCAATTTCAAAGCTCCAACTACCAACTAAAACAAACAAACTAGTATTTGATGAAACGTTTTCAGTGCTGACTCCTTATTCAACTGATTTCCACAGAGATCTCTCAAGTTGTCTAACGATGTGACAACTTCGACGGTTGTGTCAATAGAGTGGTGCGAAGATAGTATTTGCGTCATTTTTTCACAAACGTTGTTTTTCATCAAGACTTCAGTTACGTTCGTACTGCAGATATAGTTGAATTTTTTGTTTTTGAAAACATTGAATTAAATTTTATATTTCATTTATTTGAATTTGTTTCATAATGTTAACTCCTACTTTAAGCTTAGTAATTGACTTAGTATGCAAAAAATACATTAGCTAAATTAGTGCTGTAGAAGTCCAATGTAAAAATTATTATAAGTATCAATAGGTTTAGTATTAACTAATAACTTTTTATTTTCAACAGGTGAGATCTCATAGTAGAGGTCAGAAATTAGTTGAACAGATTTAATCAGAAGTTTTCTGTCCGCTTGCTGAAAATTAAAATTATTATTACTAACACCAACACAAAATATTTAATAACTATTAAACAAAAAAATTAAAAAATTTGAATCATCAATGTGAAAATTTTCTTAAACTCATAAAAACTTTACTTATCGGTAATGCATGAAAAATTGCATATTTTAACAGTTATAAAACATGTTTTGTAAAAAATCTCATAACAAACATTTTGTACAAATTTCATCAAGTAAGAGAACCCGTTTTGTTCAAACAACTCCTTTTGAGCAGGTTTATAATTACGAACTAAACAGGAAATTGCAAATAAACATTTCTTCTCAACAGCGACATCGCCCGGATTTTTGTCGATCGTTTCAAGCAGCTTTGCTAATACTCCATGTTCCATCATCTGTTTGCACATATTTAGGTGTTACCTAAGTTTTTTTTTATTGTATTATTTGCAAATGCACAGCTAATAACAAATAACAAGTTAAAACACTAGTTTACTTTATTGTTGTGGGTTTTAAGTAGGTTTGGTTGT
This sequence comes from Thalia democratica, assembly GCF_965202585.1. NCBI lineage: Eukaryota > Metazoa > Chordata > Thaliacea > Salpida > Salpidae > Thalia > Thalia democratica. Next base: position 90,153,037 of record NC_139165.1, read on the forward strand.
ATGTTGTCAAATTAAAAAATAACTAAAATTTTCTTTTGTATTTCTTAGTCAATAAACATTTATATTTATTTGTTTTTGCAAAACTTATAATATAAAACAAGCATAAAACTAAACACATGTTATTTCTCATTGTTATTTCTCATGTTAAATAAAAAATATCATTACTTTGACCTTTTAAACTTTGGGAATAAATTTTTATACTTAATAATTTACTAATTGATTCTACCACTTGAAGTTTTTTTTTCTTTATTTGATCCAATATTTTTACTTATAACTATAACTTATGCATATTAGTCTACATGCTAATCATTACACTTTATCTTATTTTAATTTTCTAATGAGATATCAAAATTCTAAATATTTCTTACAATAATTAACAACTCAAACTAAAATGAATTTTAACAAGCTACATAAAATAGAAAAATAGGTAGGCTAAATCACTTTTTTACAACGTCATCAAAATTTGTAGAGTTTAAACTAAGTTATAAGTTGCTTTTTTAAAATTTCTAATATTCAAACTGTATTTTGAGTAAATCCTTTAAAGTCGAGTACAAAAGATTTGTCATTGGAGAAGGAAAATAAACGAAAAAATAAATATCACTAAAAATATATCTCCTCCACGTTATTAGAGATATATACCACAAGTCTTCGAGAACTTTTCCTTTAAGTATAAAAAAAAATGTCGGAAAGGATTTTTATTTTATTAATAATTTTTTTTTTTCAAAAACATGATAAAAACTATTCTTCAGATTTTAAGCCATAAATTCTTATTTTTCAACTTTTCTATAAATTTTCACTACAAACTAGGTTTGTGGTATTTCATGGAACCGTAAACTCATTGTCTCAACAGTGAATGAACTTGAAGTTTCGTAAAAAAAATATATCAATTATTAATTAACAAACTTGAAAGTATATCATAAAAATCAAACCTGTTTTTTAACTTGATTGTTTCCCTGCATGATGACGCCTGCGATGTGAACCGCTTGAGCCCTGATTTCACTGCTCTCATCAGCGAACATCTCCATTGTTCTGCGAGCTCCGTCCATCTTCAGAAAGTCCACTGCGAAGTCGATCTGCGTGTTTGGTAATAATTTTTACAAGGTGTTTTCGTTTTTAAATTTTAAAAATGTGTGGAGCTTTTTTATTTTTATTTACTTTTTTTTTACTTATGTATGAAATGTAAATTAAGTGGTAGGAGTTAAATATGCACAAAGGGACACTTTTTCATGAAGACACTTTTGCGCGGGTTTTATTTTATTTCATTTTTATTTTTTATTGATTTAAGTTTTTTATTTATTGTATTTTTACTACCACTGTTACCCCTAACCCTTACCCTCGGTCAATAACATTTTTGTTTTACTAATTAATTTTCATTTCTTTTCTTTTATTAATAATAATAACTTTTATTAGTTATTTTTTAACAGTTATTTTTACTACCATTGTTACCCTTAGCCCTCGGTCGGTAACTTATTTCTTTTAATGATATGTATTTATTCTTATGCAAAAATGAATCTTCGTGCAAAAGTGACCCCTCCTGCAAAAGTGACCCTTCGTGCAAAAGTGTCTTAGTGCAAATTTGATCCGTTTCCAAAAAATAAAGTGTAAATAGTAAACCCTAAACGGTTAAAAAATAAATTAAAACCAAAACTTTTTTGGGGTGTTTTTAAAAACTTAATTCAAAGATTTTATAACAAAAAAACTCTTTTTATACTAATAATAGGTATAAATTTTTATAATAGTAAAATATATTTGTAATAGGTACACGAGTTTTAAATGTTAATGCGTTGGTAATGATGCTGGAAATTTTTTTGTACATTAAATGTTAAACTTATATCAAAAATAAACTATTCTTTGTAAGCCTAAAAAAATTCTTATTACAACTTTAGTTAAATTTTCAGTATATACACTCTTTTATTTCCAGTAATCAATTCACCTTGTGCAGATACAACAAAACAACTTTAAATATGTACTATATTTATCGAACAATTTTATTGCTTACAATATCAATTAATTTAAATTCATTAAGTACATTTAAATAAACTAATTTATATAAAAGTAAAAATAGTTTTAAAAAAAAGTTTCACCTTGTGCAAATAATCCTGCAGGTTTTCAAGAGCTTCCAGCCTCGTTTTTACGTCCTTCTCAGCGTTGGTTGCCACATTGAAGTGATCCTTCATGATGTCGTACACCGGCTTCTCCTCCACTTCAAGCTCCTTCAGCTCCGCGCGGATTTCCTCTATGGTGCGGAACTTCTTCTTCACGTCGGATTCTCTCTGAGTGGTTTGTTTGCAACTTTAAAATGTTTTGAATAAAAGCAAACTTATTTCAGTTTTGGCATTGAACCTTTGAACAAAAAGAACTTGTTTGGGTTTGTATCGACGTTCAATAACTATTAAAATAAAAAAAACTGAAGCAAAAGATACAACAAGAATAACAAGATAACAAGGTAACTAATTATAAAAGTTTATATGACCCATGTACGCTATGACATCATCACGCCTTGCCACTAGTATGTAGCAGTTATAACTACTTGTACATGTATGTTAATTTTATGATACAAAAATAAAACAACTTCAACTTAGTTGTTTTTATAAACAATTTGAAAATTGCATTCAAAAAATTTAAAGTTTGTTAATGATATAAAATACTTTTTTACTAAAATATTAGTGTTTCAAAATTTGAAGGATTCAAGTATAAAGTCGCTGTTAAAAATTAGTTATAAATTGAATAATACATCCACTTTTATTTTATATTAATTGCAAATATATTGTTTACAAAAGTTTAAATCATCAAAATAACATGACTCTAAAATTGTCAGCTTTAGAAAATTTCATAAAAATTATAACAGTAAAACTTTACTCTAAACTATAAGTGAAAACAATGATGAAAAGATCCAATAACAAATAAACAATATTATTCAATAAACTTAATATTTCTGTTTATTAAACTTATTGTTAATGTTTTATAGCAATTGTTTAAAAAATTAAAACTTTTTTGATAGATGAAACTTCTTTTTTAAATTTAGTCACGAAAGCTTTTTGAAATTTTAGGTTATAACATTATGTTAAAAGTAAAAGTATATACACATGTATATAAAAAACAGTGTAAAGTTTTTAGTATGTCTTATACTTGATACAATTTCCTATATGTTTGGATATAAAAATGAACTGTAGGATATTTATTGTACACATTTCAACTTTTTTTTTCACATTTGTTATTATTATATACAAATTATACACAGTGCGCTGGCAAGCGGACATTGACTATTTTAGAGACTAAAATGTTAAACAAAGAGTTTTTTGTTTGTTTAGAGCTGGGTTTCTTCTTTAAAAAAAACAGGTTTGGTTCTTTCCTACTTCAACTTTATTATTAGTTACATCAGATAAAATACAGAAATTTTTTTCTATTTTAAAATAACTTGAAAAATCCTAAAAATATCAAAACTAAGGCCTACAGCAACTGCTACTAACACTTTTAATGTTTTATAAAGATATTTTTTAATAGTTCATTGGTTTAGTATAAATTAAAAAGTAAAAATTCTCTATATTTTCAAAAGAAAAGTATACTATTTCTCCTAGAAAAAAAACTGCTTTTCTTTACAGAAATTTATTGATGATGGATAAGGCAATTTAGGGTATTTAAAGGATTAGATTTCAAACATTCCATCTCAGACATATTTTGTTTTAATCTTTTAGTAGACATGGCAAGGAATATATATGAAAATTAGAAAAACTTCTATCAACGGGTATAATAACTTTTTTTTTTAATTTTTAAAGAGCCATTTTAATGCTTTTTTATTTTAATAAAATTTAAAAAATAGTTAAAAAGTTTTTATTAGAATTCATAAAGTTATTATAAAACTTTTAGATTTTAAATAAATTATCTTATTTTATAACATAGATTAAATTTTCTATAAAGAGATATTTAAAGTATTTTTATGTAACTTCTGCAAGCAAAACTTTATGAAAAATATGAAGAATTACGAGTAGTTTTTACACTATAAGAAGCTAAAACTTGTTGGATTTAAACTCATGTAAATTCTGAAATACTTAAAGCAGAAAACAACATAAAATAACTTTGGAACAAAAAAATTAAGTTATATTTAACTATGTTTAAAACCTAGTTCGATTTTCTATTCAGCAAAGTTATTGTTTTTGGTCAATCGCTGCTTGACCCCCTTTTGAGCCCACTGTACTTTATACCAAATATACTTTTCTATTTCCTAAAATGATTCTAAAACTGTACACTAACCTTTTCAGAGCTAGCAACATCGTTGAGAACTTTGAGCTGTTCTTTCATTTTGGCCATGTTTAACACAGCCATTGCACTCCTGAAACATAATAACATTAAACATAACCTAATTTATTAAACTTTTCTTTAAGTTAAAATTACTGGTAGTTAGAACTTAACACAAATTCTTACTTATGTTAAATAAACTATTTAACCTATTTTTATGATAAGGACAAACTTTTTTTAAGTTCTTTAGAGTAATATTTCTAACTGTTAAACTTTTTCTGGCACTGTTTTTAAGGTAATAGGGGGGTTGCCATGTTTTTTACAAGTTGATCTTACTTTATAAAGTTTTTTCTAAGCTTCAAGATTCTTTTTATCACTTTAAAAAATTTAAATTTTTTATAAGATACAACTAATCAAAGTCAGGCCACATAATAGGTTCCCTATGTAAAGGGAAAACTAAAACAGCAAAATAAGACTATTTTATTTAAAATCTTATCTCCTCCTACATTTTTCAAGCAATCTTCTTCAAACTTTTACAGCCTAATTTTTATTTAATAACAAAAAACGTTATTATGAACTTTTAAAATTTTAAGTAAAAGTATTTTTATTTTGAAAAAAAAAGAATTTTTTTATAATATTTGTCAATTTTCTTTTTAGTTATTAAAATTCATAAGTAAGGTTTTTTTCTTTGAATACATGGTACATTTCCTGAAAATTTGAAGAAGATTGCTTGAAAAATGAAGGAGTAGGTATATTTTTAGTTATTTTCCAAATTTCCAAGAAAATTGATCCCAAAAAGTTTGCGGTCACTACGTTTGAATCGAAAATATTTTACAAATAATAAAATATCTAATAAGTTAAATGATATTTATGAATTTTATTAAAACTGGCTAGTAGTTTGTATTAAAAACTTTCATATATAAGCTAAAGTTAATTTTTGTAAAAAAGTGTTTTACACCTTCTATGGTCCTAACTGTTACATAAGTATTTGATGATCAATTTTGAAATTTGATACAGTTAAAAATATTTCTTACTGTCTAAGACTTCATTCTTTTAAAAGCTGAGCAAAATCAATATAACAACACAACTATGAATAGCAAGAATTGTTAATACTTAAACAAAAACCAAGTACAATTGTTAAGAAACTTATAATTAAAAAATCAATTACCAAACTTACTTATCAATAGAGTCAGCCACTGTAACTTTCACTCCAGTTTTTTCACCTTCATTTGCACCAGTGGTCTTAGCTTCATCGCTTTTATCGTCGGTGCTGTAGCTGGCATGGACCTCGAGTGCTTTTGACTTGCCGCTGTCCTCATCATCCAGCAGCTTGGCCCACTTTTCACCCGTTGTCATGTCCACTTTGTAATGGAGGCCACTTGGGAGTACATCGTCTGAAAATAAAGTTGTAAAACAACTTAAATAGTGAAAGTAATTTCAAATTTTCATCACTGTTTTAAGAGAACAAAGTTTTGTTTGAACAATACTATTTTTATTTCTTTTATTTCAAACTGTATCAAAATCAACTAACTGCCCTTTACAAATTACATCAGTTCAGAAAAAAAAACATTATTTTGAAAATTATAGAAAAGTACAGGTTTAAGTGTTATAAAAAGATATACTGTGATTTCAGTTATTAACAAGTAATTAAAAATTAACAAAAAAGAATAAAATATTAGAAAAAGATTTTACATTGACATTTTTATGAAAATTTTCAGTTTAAAAATATTTAAAATGTGTTTTAAGTATTTTATAATGTATACTAAATAAAAATATAATTTAAACAATGTACCTTTTTAAAGAAATGAATCTTTATTATTATTTAATTTAGGCGTTTTACATACTTTTTAAATACTCATTACATTACAAGTTCATATAAAAGTGTGATTATATACTTCACAAAATTAAATTTAAATATAAAAAAATACATGCTTCGAAGGTACTTACAAAACAGATATTTTTTTATTTATTAATTGAATTCCATAACTATTTTAAAAGATTATATTTTTAAAAATGAAGTACCTCCATTTACTCTCTGCCATTCATGAGAAGGTACAAATTCCTTTGTTGGACTGTTATCATGGGTATCACATACAACAGTTTTCGAAATTATCAGAACAAATATTAGAAGTGATAACTTGAAAATATTATCCATTTGGTAAACTATAAAAAAAACTGTTGAAAAAATATAATTTTACAAGCTCTTAATAGTAGAAATTTGCTATAACTTAATTAAACATTAAATAATACTAATTTTTAGTATTTAATAATTTCAGTATTTCTACTATAACTATTTATCTTAGTTTTCTACCAAACATAGTTGTTAAACATTTATATTAATCTATGGTTGACCTAAATTTTTTCTATATTAATTAAATATTCATAAAATAAAAAGTTTATTGTAAACCATTTAAAATTAGAAATGTGTATAAGCTTTGCAAGCGTATACAGGTAGACTTGTTAAAAAAAGAAGTTCAAGTTTGTTTTCTAGGTAATTTAGATTAAGGCCATAAGGGGAGGGGGTGAGCAATGTTTTCTTCTTATCTTCATCTTATTTTATAGAGTTGTTTATATGCTTCAAGATGCTTTTTCTTGCTTTAAAAAATTCGAATTATTTTTTTAGATATGACCAGTCAAAATCGGGCCGCATAATAGGTTCCCTATAGGAATTTAAAACTAAAACAGCGAAAAAAGACTATTTTATTTAAAATCTATCTTGTCCTACATTTTTGAAGCATTCTTCTTCAAACTTTTACAGTCTTATCTTTATACAATAATTATTAATATACAAAAAAAACATTACTTTGGACTTAAAAAGATTTTTTGTAAAAACTTTTTTAATTCTTTTACAAAAAATTTTTATTTTCCTAAATTATAAATATTCATAAGTTTTTTTTTCTTTTTTTATAAGGAACATTCCTGAAAATTTGAAGAAGATTGGTTGAAAAATGAACCAGGAGATATAATTTTAGTGACTTTTAAAATTTCTGAGAAAATTGACCCCAAAGATATGTGGTCCATACGTTTGTATCAAAAACTTTTTACAAAAAATAAAGTATCTCAAAAGTAAAATGATATTTTTGAATTCTATAAAAACTGGCTTGTAGTTTGAACTTAAAGCTTTCATATAAAAGCCAAAGTTATTTTTTATAAAAAAAAGTGTTTATTTTGACAAGTTTTCACTTTGAATATGATAATAAGAAAGCCCAATTAAGAAAACCGTTATATAGATAAATCACACTTATTTGAATTCTGTACTATAGCTGATGTAGCTTTTATAAAATTTCCCTAATTAGTCACTAAATGAATTATTTGAACATGGTGATAGTTTTATCAAGAATTTTGTTTTAAATTTTTGTTGTTTTACTCGCTCCAGGTTTAGATCTTGTTAACAGGTAGGTGTCAAACATGCACCAAGTAAGAGTTTTGCTCGAAGACACTTTAAAAAAAATTTTTTTGCACAAGTTGAATTTTTTTTTTCTCATTTTTTTTTTAATTATTACTTTTTTGTGTTTTCTCCTACCAATGTTACTCCTAAGTCTAACCCTCACCTTTAATCGATAACTTATTATCTTACTTATATCATTATTTTCTAACTATCAATGAAGTTGGTAACTTCGTTTTCTTATCAATTTTTTTTTTTGTTTTTTTTTAACTTCAACTTTTTACTTTCTCTGTTACTCCAAACCCTTAAGCCTTAACCATGGTCGGTTTTTCTATTAACACTTTTTTAAAAGTTTTTATACTATCACTCTTACCCCTACCTAACCCTTTACACTTAGTCAGTATATTTATTTAGCTAATCTTTTTTGTTTTTACTATCGTGCAAAAGTAACCCTTTGTAAAAAAGTGTCTTCGTGCAAAATTGACCGTTCGTTCAATATAACTTTTCGTGCAAAAGTGTTTTGGAGTGTGATTGACTAGTCCCTGCCGTAAATCTAATTGTGGCTAGCTCAGATTTTTCATCTTAGAATAAAAATAATCTGACTTTTAACTTTAAGATGCTTAAACAAAATGACAATGTTAAGTGAAATTTAGGAATTTGTTGTCTAAAAATTTGATTATAAACATTTTCCTCAAGCCCTAAGGACCTGGTTTGAAACATATTTTAGAAAACGACTACTTAAATTCTAAGAGTTAATATGGTAATTCAGTATTAAAGCGTTTAAACTTTGGTTAGTTTTAAGTTAGTAATTTCACGCTCAAGTAAATAAAGCGGTGCATTTTACCTTGTTAGCCTTTGGGGAATGATAGTTATAACACAATTTAGATAAATAGATTTCATATTTAAAATAGTTGAATTTCAGCGGTTATAAATGAAACTACTTTTTTAACTCAAATCGTTAAGAACCTAGTAGTAATGCTAATTTGTTTTCGAAAAGTTAAACACTTTTAAGCAGCTAGATTTAATAGAGCTTTGTTTATAAGGGCAGTGTTATCAAAAAGAATTATGAAAAAATGAAATAACAGAATAAGTCTTTTTGGCAATTATGTCTAGTGACTGTTCAAAATTATTAAGTACGTATAAACCTTAATATTCTATGTTTTTCATCTTGTGTAGAAATTAAATATATATATTTTTTATTTAATTTACTTATGTAACGTTTATTCAAACAATTGCATTATTAGTGCAAAATAAACCCTGACTATAAGTTTTTAATATTATCATATTTCCCAGACCGAAATCTTTTTAGTTCGTTTTGACTTAGATAGCCTTGTATATCAAAGCAGAGACATAATCGTTAGTTAACTTAAAATCCAATTATTTTCCTTTTCTTTAAAGCTAACTAAGATGTTTTTAATTCTAGAGAACGCTTATTTGCTATTATTTAAAAAAAAAGTCCATTGGATTGGGGTTTGACTTTTTGAGTATGGATCCCTAAAAATCAAAATGTTTTTTTGGATATTATCTATTTTTACTCCATCCAATTTTTAGCCAGAAATTTTTTTAATATAATTTTTGTTTGCTGTTTTTTTAAGTGTTGGCGTTTGTTTTTTTTTTAATTCCTAATTTTTTAATAATATAGACAAATATGCCCGATTGGAAATTTCAAAGACTCTTAATTTTCCAACAGTCTATGTAACAAAAAAAAAGAACTTTCTTTTTAAACTTTTTTTAGTACACTTAATTATAACTATTTGAATGGTTAACGCTTTTTTTTATCTTAACTGTTTATAATTAAAAACTGACCCATGATGTTTTACTAAAATTATTATTATTAGAACTACAGACCCCAAATAAAAACAGGAAAATTACTCTTTTTATAAAAAGCAAATATAGATTACAAGTTGTATGGCTTATGTATGCCGAATTATAAACCATTACTTCTTCATTGAGCAACTTTTTGGTACTTATTTCGTTAAATGCTAAGCAGTAAATACATTTAAGTTAGTTTAACTTTTAATATTGTGAACTTTATTCAACATTTCCCTATGATATATTTGGTTCATTTAAGAAGTTACTAAACGATTTAAGAAATTAATGCTTTGTTGTCAAAATAAATACATTTTTATTTTATCGCAACAAAAAACAAGTTTAAAATTAAGCTTGGTTGTAACAAAGTTTTAAGAAATAAAAACTAAGAAAAATTAATAAAAAAACCGAGTCATTTTTATAGATTTAAAAAAAAATCTCCAAATTAACAGTTTCGAGTTTTCGATTGTTGCTTAAACAATAACACAAAAATAAAAACACGTTTTTCGTGAAAGTTTCATTGTTTTGGAACTTTGTGAATAATAGGTTTTCTAAAACAAACACTTTTGACAGTTTCTTCAGAAACCCATCTTTTTTCGTCAACATTGTATACATGTAATTCAAGTTTCCTATTTATAAAGCAAGTACACAAAACAAATATTTTTCTACAAATGTTTACTGTTTCACAACCGCATGATAGCTTGAGATTTAACAAAGTAAATTTTCTTGAAGTACTGTCAAAAACTTCAGCGTCAACATTTCTACAACCACCGATAACAAAAAACTTGTTACCCATGCTAAATAAAGAGTGATCATTTCTCCAACCAATCATATCAGGCAGGTTGCTCCATTTGTTTTCATGGTGATCATAAGACTCTGCAGATTTGGTTCTATCGATGTACCTATAGCCTCCAGTAGTAACAATTTTACCTTCGAAAACTGTACAACCTGAATTACACCTTTCAATGTTTAAATCTGCTATTTTGGTCCATTTGTTATTGTTTATTTCAAACTTGTAACATCGCCCCCAATCATTACGAAAAAATACGAAACCACCAATTAAATATATACTTTTCATAAATGAACAAACAGAGAATTGTGCTCTGAAGTCAGGCATAGAAGTCAAATTTTTCCAGGTGCTTCTTGATCTGATATTAACACAAGAAGTTTTTCTTACTTCTTTATCAGTTGTACCAATAACAAATATGTCAGAACCAATTACAGCTGTTTTGGCAAAACAACGATCGGCTAACATTGGAATCAAAACCAGATTACACTTGACATCGGCACTGTCTATTTTAATAATACTGTTTGTAGAATCTTTACCTTCATCATTAATGATAATATCAAACTCATTCTGAGCACAATAACGATTTTCATACAAAACTAAAGGTCTACCATAAAACCGCTGTGACATACTTTTTTGTATCTGGTCACAATTTTTAGTTATTCACCAAAGTATTCTGTTAAAATTAATTGAAAATTTCTTAAAATTTAGAAAACATTATTTAAATGATAAATATATCTATTATTACACAAAAATATAGGAAAATTAAATAATTATTATCTTATCAGTGAAGCTATAAATAAGGCAATTATAATTAAAAGCTTTTAATTATTTTATAGACATTTGTAAAACTTGAAACAATTCGTTTATATTAAAGCACCATTTGAAATTAAACATTATTTTTGTAGTATGTTTTGAAATAAATTAAACACTTTATAAATTTAAACTTTTACAAACCTTCTTTGCTACTTTTAGTCTATTTGTTGATAACTTATCTGAGTATCTTAAAAAACCTTTATATTTCTATAACTTAAAACACTAAGGTTATTTGTTTATGATTCATTAGGTTTCTATTAGTTGTTAATTGAATACAAACTCTTTTTTCAAATAACAAATTGTCAAAGCAACATAATTTAAAGCTAAACCGAATAAAACAAACTACTGTTTAAGTGGTAATGTTTGTTTTTAAATGTATATTAAGATAAAATAAAACGAATCATCTCTTTTAATAAACAGTGAAATTACGAAGTATTTGTTAAAGAAAGTTATCTTGTCAAGTTTTTACTTTGAATATGGTAATTAGGAAGTCGATTGGCTCAGTTTGGGAAACTCTGTTATAAATGAATCATATAGCTTATATAAAACTTCCCTGAATAGTTACCATACCACATTAATAATTTTTACATGGTAATGATCATTCCAGAACTTTTGCGATGTTTTAGTTGTTTTACTAGTTCTGAACATGCACGAAGAGTCACTTTTATCAAGACGTCACTTTTGCACGAGGATTCACTTTCTCACGGATTTAAAACTTATATATATTTATCACCTTCTTTTCTACCAATACTGTCAACCCTAACCCTTACAATTGGTCGGTAAGGTTTTTTTTTTAATTTTCTTGCAAAAAAACTTTTCGAGCAAATAAGTTTTCTACTAGTTTTTAATTGAAAACAAACTTCATTTTTCAAATAAACTACTGTTTAAGTCATAAGCATGTATTTTTTAAAATTAATTTTAAGATAGAATTTAACGAAACTATCTTTTCATATAAACAGTAAAATTACAAAATACTTGTTTCAGAAATTTATCATGTCAAACACTTTAAATTAGATATGATGATTAGGAAGCAACTTGGCCCAGTTTTGGAAACCATGTTATAAATGTATCACACTTGTTTAAACTTTGTACTAAAGCTGAAATACCTTTAATAGAGTTTTACTATTTAGTTACTACTTTAATATTTTGTACATGGTGATGATTCATTTCAGAACTTTTGTAAAGTTTTAATTGTTTTACTTGATCTAGACCTTGTGAACGGGTAGGTGTCAAACAAACACAAAGGGTCACTTTTTTCAAGACGTCACTTTCGCAAGAGGGGCCACTTTCACACGGGTTGATTTTTTTTTACCTTTTTTTCCTACTACCACTGTCACCCCTAACCCTTAACATTGGTCCAAATTTCTGTTCTTTTTTGGTCTCTTGCAAAAACGGTTTTTCATACAAAAGTGCCTTAGTTCATATTTGGCCAGTCCCAATTGTGAACAATTATGCAATTAATTAATTTTATTTTTCTAAATGAATACATATTCTTAGAAATTTAATTCTTTGATGCTAATATGAGATCATAGTATCAGGTAACTTTAAATTGGTTGTTGTCTAAAAATGTGTTTTTAAATAAATTAGTGGCAGGTTATAGAAAATGAAAAATAAATGCTAAAAAATTTTGGTCAAAAGACCTGAAGTATAAAAATACTTTGCTTTACATGTATATATAAATGTAATTTTAAAAGTAAATCATTTGTTTAGAAAAATAAATATACATAGTAAATGGAAAACTTTTATATTTTCTATACTTTTTTTATTAAAAACTATTATCTCAATTCTGGAATATTTTTCTTTTCTAATTACACACTCTTAGCAAAGGATTTAGATCTTATAAAAAAGCTAGAATGTCCATGATATTGTTTTAAATTTTTTAATACTATCATATTTATAAAAGTATTTAAACTAAAGTTTTCCAGAATTTGTTTATAGTTTAAGTCCAGTGTTAACAAAAAAAATGATTTCTATAAATTAAATAATTAAGCATCTAGTACTGCTAGATTTTTGTTACAAAAGTAATAGTTTTAAAAAGCTAGATTTAAAATACTTTGTTTTTACGATTGTGTTACGAAAAAGTTTTAAAAAAATTACAGAACGGATTAAAAAAAAGTCGATTTTGCAATTATGTCTTATGACTGTTCAAAATCATACTAGGGTGTATAAATTTCAATCATATTTGCTTTTGATCTTGTGTACAAAATAAAAAAAAAATGTTTCAATTTAAGTTACATGTGTTCTGATTTTTTAAAAATTTATGTTTACAGTAAAAAAATTGTAAAAAATGTGTGTAGTGTTTTATAAAACTATCATACTCCAACAACGCAATGTTTTCAGTACATGTTGAGTCAAAACGTTTGACCTAATATTTTAGCTTTTTGATTTAAGCAGTGACGTTATAGATAAAGTTCCTCTAAATCTAGCTGTTTTAAAACTTGTTAGTTTTACGTCATTAGTTTGCCTGCTAATGCTTGACAATTATTTACGCTCGAAGGTCGAACTGTAAAAAAAAACTATAACATTTAAAACAGCTAGATTTATACCAAACTGAAATTCTAGAAATCCTGATAAATATGTTATGATGAGTTGTGTGCATTAAAACAAATTTGTTAACCAACTAGTAAAATTACTTGTTATATATATTTGTTATGTGTGCTTATTGTACTTAATTTTATTAACAAAAAATTAAAATTAGAAATATGGTTTGAAACTAAATTGAATAAAATATACTACTGTTTAAGAAGTAAGCGTATTTTTATTAAAAAGAAATGTTTTTATTTGAAATAAAACGAAACTAGCTCTTTAAATATACAGATAAATTAATAATACTTATTTTAGAAATTTATCTCGTCAAGTGTTTTCTTTGAAAACGATTTTTTTTTTCAACCTAGATTTTTCAATTTTGTTGATATAAATTAAAATTTTATAAACTTTGTATTAAAAAATTTTTGCGGACCGCAATTATAATACTTCTAATAATAAAAAAAAAAATTTTTAAATAAACAATTCAAAATGTATTAAAAGTAAATGACTACTAATTACTAATTATTTAAAAAAAAACCCAAGCGTAAGTTCTTTTAAAACTAGGTATGTGTCAACTATGCACGAAAGGACACATTTGCACAGGTTAAAATGTTATAATTTATTATAAATTTTATTTTTACTATCATTGTTACCCCTAACTTTTACCCTTGACCAGTATGGTTTCTTCTCTTTTATAATTTCCATCAACTTCTGATTTAACTTTTTTACTCATTTTTTATTAACTAACACCTTTACTCTTATATCTTACCTCTGGTCGGTAATTTTGTATTTTGTTAAAATATTATTTGATTTACTTCTTTTTCCTTTATTTATTATGTTTTTGCTCTTAACCCTTGGTCAAATATTTTTATTATGGTATTTCATAAAATTAAATTTTTTTCTCTTAATTTTTTTTACTTTTTCTTCGTACAAAAGTAACTTGTCGTGCAACATTGACCCTTCGTACAAAAGTATCTCCTCGTGCAAAAATGACCCTTAGTGCATAATTAACCATTCGTCAAAATTTGTTTACATGCCCATTTCTGAACTCATCGACTGTTTGGTTTTCTAAAAATGAAATTAAGGGTATCTGAAATAACGTAATTAAATATTGTTAGCTTTGTTTATTTAATATACTTATATTTTTATAACAAAAACCTATACGTAACAACTTAATTGATAGACTTGGTCAAAAAACATAGTATAATTCTATAATGAATTTATTATGACACTTTTTAGAAACATATTTAACTATCTCTGCTTTATAGAATGCTTAGTAAACCATAAGTAGAAATAGTAATAAAAAAAAAAAACATTTTTTAAGTCAGTTTTGCAGTGCCTGTTTTTTTTCATGTTTAAAAACATCCATTAACACAGTTTTAAAATTTTGACCGAAAAATTAATTTCGTTTATGTAATAAATTATTACTTAAATACTTAAAGTGCATGATAAAATAAGTAAAGCAATTTTAATCTTAAGTGTTTAAATAACTTTAACATTTATGAACCGACTTGTTATAAGTAGACATTAAAAAACATAATTGGCTAAAATATACAACATAAAACAGTATTTAAGCTAAACCTACTGAACTACATTTTTTCAGCTTCTACAACATTAATATTTTAACAAGCCAAATAATAATGAAGTCTCTTTGACTGACAAAATGAATTAGATTAGAAGTTGTATGACTTATGTAAAATGAATTTTAAACCCTTTTTTTTTCTAATAAAAGAACTACTTTGATATTTATTTAGTATCAAGTAAGGACTAAAATAAATTTTATGAAAAAAATAAACTTTTGTATACTTCTGTTTTTTAAACCTGTAACATTGTTTATTTTTACAGAAAAAACTATGAGGTTTTTTGTTCAAGTTAGAATATAAAAAAACATAATTATTTTTTAGTTAAATAGCAACGAAGTTTATAGTTATAACTAAGTTTGAAAAATCTTTCATTTTTAGAATTATTAACAGTTGAGGAACTAGAAGTTTTCATTGTTAAAATATATACAGTTATAAGTACTTTTTATTTTATTACAACGTAATACAAGATTAAAATAAAACTTGGTTATAACAAATTTACAAGTAAATATATGACAACTTAAGGGATTAAAACTAAGTTACTTATTTATAAATTCAAAACGAAAATCTAAATTGTCTATTTTGATTGATGCTCTAATAAAAACACACAAAAATGTTTTCAATAAAAGCATCATTGTTTTGGAACTTTGTGAATTATAGGTCTTCTAAAACAAACACTTTCAAAAATTTCTTGTTGTACCCATCTTTTTTCGACAACAATATACACATGAATTTTTGGTTTCTTATAGCATGAACAAAAGTTAAACATTTTACTACAAATACTCACTGTTTTAAAATCGCATGAAGTATTTTTTTACAAGGTATTTTGAGATTTAACAAAGTAAATTTCCTTGAAGTGCTGTCAAAAACTTCAGCGTCAGTATTGCAAAAACCACCAATAACAAATAGCTTGTTACCCTTACTAAATGAAGAGTGACCATCTCTCCAACCAATCATGTCAGGCAGACTGCTCCATTTGTTTTCATGGTGATCATAAAATTCTGCAGATTTTAATCTTCCACTGTCCTTATGGCCTCCAGTTGCAACAATTTTACCTTCGAAAACTGCACAAGCTGATTCACATCTATCAATTTTAAAATTTTCTATTTTGGTCCATCTGTTATGGTTTATCTCATACTTGTAACAGCCTCTAGAATTGATAGAATCTTCTAAAAAGTACCCGCCTATTAAATAAATGCTTTTCATAAATGAACAAACACAGATATGTAGTCTTGAGTCAGGCATAAACGTCAATTTTTTCCAGGTGCTTTTTGAAAAAATATTAACACAAGAAGTTTTTCTTACTTTTTTGTCAGACCCATTAAAAAGAAATATGTCAGAACTAATTACAGCTGTGTTTGCATAATAATGATTGGCTAACATTGGAATCAAAACTAGATTACACTTGACATCAGCGCTTTCTATTTTAAAAATACTGTTTGTAGAAACTTTACCTTCATCATTAATGATAATATCAAACTCATTCTGATCACAATAACGGTTTTTATACAAAACTGAAGGTCTACCATCAAACTGCTGAGACATACTTTTTTATACCTGTTCACAATTTTAAGTTTTAGAATAATATATTTTGTTAATTTGATATCACCACAAATAGAATTTTTTTTGATACTTTTTAAAATGATAGGCTATTATAATAACACACAAAAATAAAACAAAAATATTACATTTTTTTATAAGTAATGGTATTAGTAAAGCAACTGAATTTAATAATTTTAATTGTTATATGACATTTGTAAAAATTGAAACAATTGTGTATATTCAAGCGCCATTTGAAGTTAAGATTTTAAATGTTTTGAATTAAATTAAACGCTTACGAATTAAAACTTTTATTAATCTCGTAAGATACCAAAATCAATTTGTAACCTAACTAAATATTACTGTAAAGTTAAAACCTTTTTTATTAATATAACCTTCAAGACAAGGCTTATTTGTTTATGAGTACTTAGTTTTTTACTAATTGTTGATAGAAAACAAACTTGAGCTTTCAATTAACAAATTTTTAAAGTAAGATAGTTAAAAAATTGTCCAAACATAATATGTTATTGTTTAATAGGTAAGCTTACTTATTTTTGTAGAATGAAAGTTTTTAGTTCAAATAAAACAAGAATTGCTCATTATATTAACATTTAATTTCCAAAATACTTGTATCAGAAAATTATCTTGTCAAGTTTTTACTTTGAATATGATATTTAGAGGGCCATTTGTCCCAGTTTGGGAAACCCTGTTAAAGGTGTGTCATATTTATTTAAAATATGTAGTATAGCTAAAGTAGTTTTTATAAAACTTCCCTATTTAAATAAAACATGAATAATTTGAGCATGGGTGATAGTTTAACCAAGAATTTTCTTAAAATTTTAAATATTTGACTCGCTTTTTGTCAAAATTTTATCATCAACTAGGTGACAAAACTACACGAGGAGGGGAAACTTTGCACGACGTTTTTTTACAAAAGGTTGTTTTTGCACCGGTGTTATTTTATATTTATATTTTAATTAATGTTTTTTATTTTATATTCTCCTTTTTTTATTTGTTTTACATCTAATACCTGTAACTCTTACTGTTGGTCGGTTTTTTTTTATTTTTGATATTATTTTTAACATTATTAATTGTAAATTTATTTTTAGTTTTACTTTTTATTTCAACTAGTACTTTTACCCTTCGTAACCTTTACCCTTGGTTATTAACTTCGTTTTCTTTCTATTTTATATATGTATGCTTTATAATTTAATTACTACTTAATTTTTGCTACCACTGTTACTTCTAAACTTTACCTTAAGTTTAAAAAAAAAAAGTGTTGTATTTATATGTCATTTTTTAGTCTCGTGCAAAAGTTACATCGTGCATAATTGACCCTTCATGCAAAATTGTCTTTGTGCACATTTGACAAGTCCCAATTGTGTACATACAAGCGCCTTTGTGCATATTTGCCCTTCATGCAAAAGTGTCTTTGTGCACATTTGACCAGTTTCCCTTGTGTACATAGAAGCGGCTAGATCAGATATTATTCAATTATATTTTGCTTATATAACATAGTATTATGATAACAGTATTAGGTATAAGTTTATTGATCTTTGTCTAAAAATGTGTTCTTAAATAGATCAATTGTATGTACAGCATTTAATAAAACAATTTAAAAAATTTGAGTAAAATTTAAGTCCAGGGGAAACAAATACAATGATTTCTGTAATATAATTGTTAAGTGTCTAGTACTACTGCTAAATTATTGTCGAAAAAGTTTCTAAACAGATAGATATTTTTGAACTCAGTTTATAAAGATTGTGTTATGAAAATAGTAAAAAAAAACATAGAACGGATTAAAAACAATTCATTTTTGCAAGTATGTCTTATGGCTTTTCAAAATTATACAAGTGTGTATAAACCTTAATGTTTTTTTTGCTTTTAAACATGTAAAACTAGATTATGTTTATTCATTTAAGTTTCCTATGCTCTGCTTTTTTAAAAACTATGTTTACACTAAAAAAACAAATTTCGATCAAAATATGGATTATGTTTTATAATAATATTATACTTCCAACAAAAAAATGTTTTCAGTTCGTTTTAACCTTATCTGTTAGCTTTTTTATTTAATCAGACACATATGCATAAAATTTAAAAAAGTCTGGTTGCTTTACCATAAAAAACATAGAATTTAAATCAGTTAGATTTATGCCGTAGTTTATTTCTAAAATCATAATCAGTATGCCAGAAGAGCTGTATTTATAAAAAATTGTTTGTCAACCAATTAAAAAAATAACTTTTTACGTTTATTATCTATTGATACTTATTATACTTTTATTTTAATTACAAATATTTTAGTATTTTTTCACATGTCATATTGTGAATGTAAGTTAAATAAACTTTTTCTGAATAAACAGAGTTAGATTTTGTTTGTTTTGTTTACTATGTGCATTTTCGTTTTTTTTTTTTATACTACAAACTCGCACGTAATTATCGAACTGATAAACTTAATTTAATCTTGTTATCATTTTATAGAGAAATGATAATTTCATAGTTTCAAAACATATTTAACATAATAAATTTAAACATAACTCTTTCTTTATTAAACTAACCCATGTTTCTGTATGTTAAATTCTCTCCTGGACAAGACGTTAAAAGGTATCCGTAGTGTGAACTTCGATAACCGAAAGGCTTTTTAGTGCATCAGGTCCTAAGATAAAATCATTTAAGCGTGACAGTATAACAGTTTAACAAATATAATACATGTTAACAGACAAAAAATAGTGTTAGTTTAATAAAGTTAGAATTATGTTAAATTTGTTACTTTTTGTTTATTTCAGTAAATTTTGAATAATCTTTTGGTTTTATTTTTAGTCACACCAGAGAAAATTTAACTTTTGTTTACTTTATTACTTTAAATAACTTGTGGCTACACATATAATGCCTATTTGAACTAAAAAAAATATTGGAAAAACATTTGCAATTAATGATATAAACAAGTTTTAATAAAACATGTACATTCTAAAAAACTTAATATTTTAAGTTTAATATTTTTTTTTACTTACAACCTAACTCTCTATAAAAACCGAGGTTGTAAAACATATATGGGTCACTTTTATACATTTTTTTATACTTTGAAGCATCTATTCATATTTTAAAAAATATTAACTTTTGAACATTATTTTTGTGTCTTAAATAGTTTTCACTCTTTAGAAAATTCAGTAATTAATTAACTAAACAAAATAAATTCCTTTTGTATTTTAGAAAAACTAAATCAAATTTTATAACTTAATTAATGCTCGAATACTCGAAATACCTTATCACTAATTTATTAGTCTTTTACATGGCTGAAACTTTAAAAGCAAAAATGTCTTGATTTATATCAAACCAGCCTAAATTTGTTTAAAAGCCAAAAACTTTCTGTTATTCAAGCTTAAATACTTAACTAAAATATTATCATTATAGAAAAGTACAATATGTAAGTAGAAAAAACATATAATTAGTAAACTACACTGCAGTCATAAAAACTATTCCGAAAATTCGAAGATTTATTCAAAGTGCTTTAAATAAAAGTTTAATACACAACTGAGGTTTTTTTAATGTCTTAAACAGATTTGACCTACTCTGAATTTTTCAAATTTTTAAACTAGTATGTTTGTTTGGCAACCCTGTTTGAAATAAAGTTCACAAAATAAAGAAATATCGAAGTTTATTAACAGTGAATTAATTATATATCTATAAAAACTATTATTAGTCATCTTGAGTGAATATTTAAGTTTCTTAGATATTTTTAACAAAAGTATTAACATTTACTAGGATGTTAATAAAGTAGAAAAACTTATTATTTGTTGAGCATTATATCAACTTTTTATCTACAATAACAATACTGCATTTAAATAGAATAAATGCGAAATTTAAGACAACTATAAGAATTTAAAAACTTTAGTTTGGAGTTATTGCGAGAAACGACAAAAAACAAACAAATCGCTTACGTCAGTTTCAACAAAGCACATAATTATTTTTAGTAACTACACACTGATCAGAAAAAATTGTTAAGGCAAGTTATAAAGTAGCAAAATTAGTTACTAAAAGAAGATACCGTTTAGTATTAAAATATTTTTTAATAATTTGTGTTGTGGGTAGTAAAATAGTTTGTTTATTTTTTTAGTGACAACAAGAAGTCGTGTTTAGGAAATGTCTGAAGATTATAAAGCTGCATTAATCAAGTTAGGACTTTTTAGTCTGATAATTTTTTATTAGAGGTGTTTTTATTAATTTTGATATTTAAAAGAATTTTTAGGTTTAGTTCCAATACAAACCACAACAATAGGTAAAATTATTTTAAAAATAAAGGTGCAATGCATCAATATTTTTAAAATACAATTTTCTGCTACTATTTTTAGTATAAAATTAAGTTTAAGGTAAAGAAGACTGTCTTAAATAATTTAAAAAAATCAAAAAGCTACTGTTTAGCTACTTTAATTATGATTAATAAAAAAAAATTTATACGGTAGATTTTTTATACCAAGTCTAAATTTTAATATTTTACATGTAAAATTTATTTAAAATTCCAGTTTTTTTCAATAAGTCTTAAATTCAAAGTTTTTTCATATTTTTAAGCACAAATTGTCAAATTCCAAGTTTTTCTGGGATTCAAGTTTTTTGGCAACACTGATTGTTCACACTTATAGGTATAAATGTGTTAATGTGCTTTGGGCTTTAGATTTTGAAACTATTGGATATTCAGTTGATTCCTAGGCTAGATTTGTGAACTGTTGCTGCCAAATTTTTGAAGTGATTTTTGACTGAATTTGCCGTCATAACGAGTGGCAAGTAGTAGCTAAAATGAATGTTCTTCAAGATGAAGACAGCTTCTGAAGATTTGACAGAAATGCTTGTTACAGGGATTTGTTGCTTTGGAACGTATAATTGGAGATTGGTGACTTAGGATTTGTTGAATATTTTGTTGTGAAAGTTTTAATTTATTCAGTTTTTGCCTTGTATAAGTTTTATTTTTATATTTATTTAATCACTGTAATTTGTTTTTTCTTTTTATGTTAGTGTCTTTCAGTTTAAGCGGCTTAGGTTTTAATGCCTAGGTCCTTCGTTGGACGATAAACTTAATAATAATAATGATAAATTTAGTATAAATAATATTTCAAATTAATTAGCTGCACGACTTAAAATTTTAAGTATATTATAATTCAAACAAACACTGTGAATTAGACAATACATACATCATAAATTTAGTTTGCAACTCTTTAAAGCAAAAAAGCTAACCTAAGTGACGAAAAACTAGTTTTATATTTTAGTATACAAAAACTGAAAAACTGACTAAACTGGTCTGAGATTTGAAGTCTTCAAATAGTCATAGTCTGAGTTTGTGGCAATTTTTAATTATTTAGTTTATTGAAATTAAATTATTTTGATTAACAATGTACAAAATTAATAAATTTGTCATCCCTCAAAGTAGTTTTTATTAGATAAGTAGTTCCAAAGAACATCAACAGTGTATATTATTGTGCAACGCATAAGTATTAACTTAATTTGCCAAAAAAACATTGTTTGAATAACGAAAAAGTATACAAAAACTATTTTATTTTATGTCATATATATTCTTTTAAATGCGTCTATACACACTTAGATATTACATGTAGATACTTTAATGTTAGAAAGTTATGCATAAACTAAATTAATCTAACTTTAGTATTAATAAAAAGGTTTAAAATATGGTCCTTTTGTACATTGGTGTGCAAAGGAATTAATTTAAAGTGCAAAAAAACTTCTAAAAATTAGTCAAAACCAAGATAAAGTAAACCTTATTTCTTCTTATTTATTTATTTCAAAAGTATTTGTGAACACTTACTATAACATTTAGTAACTTAAGTACAACAAACATATAAAAACAACTAAACTGTAAAGAAATGACATTTCAGTTAATTACTGTGCATTACTTTTGTACAAATGGAAAACATTCGCATTTAGTAGATTTATTAAATAAGTATTTTATAACTAAATTACTAAATACAAGCACTTTTTATACCCTTCTTTTAGCTAGATGATAACTTGCTGTTGTAAGAAGAAAGTTATTATGAAATTAAGAAAAAACCGTGGTTTAAAGCTATTCTGTTTTTTCACATTTCTAAATTAAAACAGTAAAGTATTTTAATTGTTCTAAAATTTTTTTTAGGGACTTAAAATGAAACTTATCGTAGTAATTTATTATAAAATAAAATTTTGCTCAGCAGGCCACATTTACATACTCGCGCACCGCGAACATTTCTTTTGCGGGCCGAATTCAAGTCAAAAAAAAACTTTCTCGCGGGCCGCAGATTTACCTTTCGAAGGCCGCATTTGGCCCGCGGGTCGCAGTTTGCCGACCCCTGCCCTAATTAGTACGTAAAAAGTTACTTTATCTCAAGAAAACTAATACTAGTGCTATAAAATGTTGTTATTTTTTACTTGAAATTAAATGTGATTGTTATGTCAATATATAATATGTTTTCACTATGTTATACTAAACTAAAAACGCTCTGTTCATATTTATAATATCTAATTGAAAATGACTTATCGAAACTAGTTGTAGATTTTAAAGCAAAAGTATTGCAGATTTCTTTTATAGTTTAAGAAGTATTACTTCCAAAATAAATAACTACTATTAAGAAAAAGAAATCCAATAGAAAAAATACTGTGCTAGAAGGAATGATTTAAGTTAATTTTAATTTAATTTGTATTCTGTTACTTATTTTTTGTAAACTAACATCGTTACTCTTATCCCTTACCTTGGGTCGGTAACTTTGTTTTTTTTTTGTTAAACTGTTATTTAATTTACTCCTTTTTTTATATCATTGTTGCTCTTAACCCTTACCCTTGGTCAGCTTTTTTATATTATGGAATTTATAAAATTCAATTTAATACTTTCAATTTTATTTTTACTTTTACTCTCGTGCAAAAATAACCCTTCGTATAAAATTACTTTCTCGTGCAAAAATGACACTTTGTGAACATTTGAGCATTCGTGAAAAAGTGTTAACTTTTTACTCTATCCAAAATATGCATTCAGCGTTTGTTCCTCAAGCAGTAGTTTCCCTGAACTATGCATCGACTGTATGGCTTTCTAAATATGTAAGTTAAGGGTGCCTTTTCCGAAATAACGTAATTAAAGTTTTTTTGTTTTGTTTATCAAATACGTTTTTTTTTTTTGATAAAAAGTTTACGTAATAAATTAATTAATAGACTTGGTCAAAAAACTTAACATAATTCTTTAATGAAATTATTATTATACTTTTTAAAAACATAATTAGCTACTTCTGCTTTATAGGATGCTTAGTGAACCATAAGTAGAAATAGTAATAAAAAGTAAATACTTTTTAAAGTTATTTTTTAGTGCATGTTTTTCTTGACATGTTTAAAATATCCATTAATTTAACTTAAAATTTTGCTGAAAAATTAATATCGTTTATGAAATATTATTAACTGTTAAAAAAAACTTAAACAATAAAAGTGCATGAACAAATAAGTTCAGCAATTATAATTTTAATAACTCCAAATATTTCAAAACTTTTGAATCGACTTGTTTTATATAGACATTAAAAAACAAAATTGGCTAAAATATAGAAAAAATATATATATAAAAAAAACATTAAATACTATTTTTGTTATACCCACTAAACTACATTATTTCATCTCATAACATTAGTATTTTAACCCACAAAGTAATAATTGAGTCTCTTTGACTGAAAAAACAAATGTAGATTAAAAGTTGTATGACTTATGTAAAGTGAATTTTAAACCTTTTTTTTCGAATTAAAGAACTACTTTGGTATTTATTTAGTGTTAAGTAAAGTAGGGTGAGGACTAAAGAAATTTTTATGAAAAAAAAAACATTTTTGAACATTTCTGTTTTTTATTACCTGTAACATTGTTTATTTTTACAGAAAAAACTATTATGTTAAAGTTAAAAGATAATAAAAACATCATCTTTTATTTAAATAACAACTTAAAGTTAATACTTATTAATACACTTTAAAGTTTATTGTTATAATAAAGTTTAAATTTTTTTATAATTTTTAAATTAAATAAGAGTTGAAGAGCTAGATGTCTTAATTGTAAAAACATATAGAGTTATAAGTAATTTTTATTTTTACAACATAATACAAGATTAAAATAAAACTTGGTTATAACAAATTTACAAGTAAATATATGACAACTAAGAACTATGATCAAAACTAAGTTATTTACATTTATATATAAGCTAAAACAAAAATTGAAATTGTCTATTTTAATTGTTGTTCTAATAAAAACACACAAAAATGTTTTCAATGAAATTGTTATTGTTTTGGAACTTTGTAAATAACAGATTCTCTAAAACAAACAGATTTGACAATTTCTTCAGAGACCCATTTTTTTACGTCAACATTGAACACATGAATCTTTGGTTGATTATTACATGAACAAAAAACAAACATTTTTCTACAAATACTTACTGTTTCACAATCGCATGAAATATTTAATTTACAAGGTATCTTGAGGTTAAGCAAAGTAAATTTTCTTGAAATGCTGTCAAAAACTTCAGCGTCATATTGCTATATCCACCGATAACAAAAAACTTGTTACCCATGCTGAATGAAGAGTGATCATCTCTCCAACCAATCATATCAGACAGATTGTCAGGCAAAATGCTCCATTTGTTTCCATAGTGATCATAGCATTCTGCAGTTTTTGTTCTTTCACTATACGTGTGGCCACCAGAAGCAACAATTTTACCTTCGAAAACTGCACTAGCTGACTCACAGCTATCGAAGTTTAATTTTGCTATTTTGATCCATTTGTTATGGTTTATCTCATACTTAATGCATTCTTTAAAATAACTACAATCCCTTGAGAATACTCCGCTAATTAAATATATACTTTTCATAAATGAACAAACAGAGAAATTTTTTCTTGAATCAGGTATAAGCGTCAGTTTTTTCCAGGTGCTTCTTGATCTAATACTGACACGGGAAGTTTTTCTTACTTGTTTGTCAAACCCATCAAGAAGAATTATGTCAGAACCAATTACAGCTGTTTTCGCATAATAATGATTGGCTAACATCGGAATCAAAACTAGATTTAAATTAACATCGGCACTTTCTATTTTAATAATACTGTTTGTAGAATCTTTACCTTCCTCATTAATGATAATATCAAACTCATTCTGATCACAACAACGATTTTCGTACAAAACTGACGGTCTACCATCAAACTGCTGAGACATACTTTTTAAACACTTTTTACAATTTTGAGTTATTGAACATAATATTTTGTTATATTGAAAACTCCTTAAATAGTATTTTTAATGATACTTTTAAAAATGATAGGTGATTATAATAACACACAAAAACAAAACAAAATTTACAGTTTTATTTTCATAAGTAAAGATATTAATAAAGCAAAAAAATTTAATAATTTTGTTTGTTATATAGACATTTTAAAAAATGGAAACAATTCGTTTTTGTTATTGCACCATTTGAAATTAAACTTATAAACGTTTTGAATTAAATGAAACACTTTAAAGTAAAACTTTTATTAATTTTATAAGATATCTAGAGTCAATTTGTAAGGTAACTATATATTACTGTTAAATTAAAACCCTTTTATTAATATAACCATCAACATAAGGCTTATTTGCTTATGAGTACTTAGTTTTTACCAATTAATGATAGAAAACAAACTTGGGCTTTCAATTAACAAATTTTAAAAGCAACATAGTTTAAAAATTATCCAAACATAAAATATTACTGTTTAAGAGGTAAGCTTATTTTTTTTGTAAAAAAAAACTTTTAGTTTAAATAAAACGAGACTTGCTCATTGTATAAACAGTAAAAATCTAAAATACT
This sequence comes from Thalia democratica, assembly GCF_965202585.1. NCBI lineage: Eukaryota > Metazoa > Chordata > Thaliacea > Salpida > Salpidae > Thalia > Thalia democratica. Next base: position 90,179,536 of record NC_139165.1, read on the forward strand.
TGTTTTAGAAATTTATCTTATCAATTTTTTACTTTGAATATTATATTTAGACGGCCATTTTGTCCAGTTTGGGAAACCTTGTTATATATGTATTATATTTGTTTTAAATTTGCACTATAGCTTAAGTAGCTTTTATCGAAGTTCCCTATTTAGTTAGTACATGAATAAGTTGAGCATGGGTGACAGTTCAATTATGAATTCCTAAAAGTTGATTTACTTGCTCCTGTTCTTGGTCTTGTGAACGGCTAGATGACAAATTTACAGGAAGGGAAATTTTGCAATACGTTATTTTTTCATGAAGAGTTATTTTGTTGCGGTATGAAACTTTTAATTTTTTTATTTTTAACTATATATTTTTTAATTTAATTATTATCACTGATACCCAAAACCTTTACCTTTGGTCGGTGATTTTCTTATTTTTGCATATTTTCTTATTATTTTTTTTTTATTATTTCACTTTATTTTCTAACTATTAATGTTACCCCTCTTATACTTTACCCTTATACATTCACTTTGTTTTCTTTTTAATAATGTTATATACAAATATATTTATATCTTTTTTTCACTACCACTTTTTTCCCAAACATTTAATCCGAGTCGGTAGTTATTCTTATAATACTATAATCTTTGGTTTATTTTTTGACTCTCGTGCAAAACTTTCACCGTACAAAAGTGACCTTTCGTGCATAATTGACTTTTCGTGATGAAGTGTCTTTGTGCTAATTTGGATTTTCATGCAAAATTTTTTTGTGCATATTTGACCTGCCGTTTTTAAGTACACATATGAGGCTAGTTAAAACTTTTCAGTTAAAGCAATCTAAATAATTTGAGTTTTAATTTTATGATGCTTATATAAAATGACATTATCAGGTAAAATTAAAGCGTCGTTGTCTAAACAAGTGTTTTTAAATGGATCAGTAGTAAGTAAAGCATTTGATGAAATTAATTACAAAATTTCAAATTAGTTTAAATCTAGAAGTAAGAATTGCAATGACTTCTATAACTTAAATCGTTAAGAATCTAGTACTGCTAAATTATTTTCGAAAAACTAAAACTTTTTTAACGGATAGATTTATTGTAACTCTTTTAAGGGTTGTGTTTTGAAAAAGAGTTAGGAAAAAATGCCAGAGTGGATTAAAAACATTACGTTTTGGCAAATATGTTTTATGGCTTTTCAAAATAATACAAGGGTGTGGTACCACATTGTTCTTTGCTATTAATCTTCTTTGCATACTGAAATATCTTTTTTAATATAAGTTCCATATTTACTACATTTTCAAAAAAATATGTTGACATTAAATAGAACACACTTAGACTTTAACATGTTAACCTTCGTTAGAACAAACCCTGGTTTAGACAGAAATTTTTAGACAACGACTACTTAAATGTTTATAGTTACTATGGTAATAAAGCACTGAAGCGTTTAAACCAGGATTTCCCAAAGTGGGCGATTTTAGTAAGTCGGGGGGCGAATTTTAGTAAAAGGGCGAAAGGGGGGGAGGCGATAACTAGTAAGGGGGCGAATTGGGGGGCCATATTCCCGTCAATACGCATCCTTCTCACTCACTCAATACTGTTCGTACAGTGGCTGTCGACCGCACCAAACGACCGCCTTTGTGAGGGGTTGTCCGACTCTGCAAATGTATTCTTTTACACATCAATAACGCTGATATACGCTTACCCTTGGCTCAAACAACGCTACCTATACCGGCAACCGCCTTTGGAGCGTCTGAACACGCAACTCGTGAAAGTCACGAGCACCGTTGCGCTCGTTTTAACCATACTAGGCGGTCTTTCCATCGCCTGCACGTCCATTGTTCCAAACAGGTACAGAATGGATCCCGAAACCATGCAGTTCAAGGTAGCAAACGACGAACCTGAAATGGAAGCGTTGAGGAAAAGTTTAAAAATCGTGTATTACTTGGAATCTTGCGGCAGTGCCTTGATTCAGCTTTACCTCTTTGCGCTTCTTGCGCGGCCGCTGCGAGATTACAAAAAGAACAAAAAAGCGCAAAGCTGTGAAACGAGCAAGAAAGTTGTCAGGACACTCACTCAGGCGGTGGTCAGTTTTGCTGTGTGCTCGCTCGCTACCATCGTGTTTGGATTCTTAGGAGAGTATGTTGGTCTCAAAGAAAACACGCGCGTGAGCTTGAGGAACTCGGTGTTTGACGTTGCAATGAACGTTTTGCTGTTTTCGGTCGTCGTTTCGTACGAAAACTGGTGGAGCATTCTCACTTTTTCCTTGTCAAGAAAGCCTGCAAGTGAAGAAACATCGCTTGTAAGCAAATCAAGTGAGGCAAAAAGTTTTCTAGAACTACGGACTATAAAGTCTAAAAACTCTTATGTGGAAAAAATAAAAGGATTTAGTGTTTATTTGATTTTTTTTTTTACCTTTTAAACTTTTTAAGAGTTCTAGGTTGTGAGTGTTATTAGTATTTTTTAATTAAAATTTAAGCCTTGTTTAAAATAAAACGTATTTTTACTTTTAAAAAATTATTGTCTGTAGTACGTCCGATATCTAGTTAGGAATAGTATTTAATTATTAAATAATGATAAGGAAAATTTTTAATTTTGAGAAAAATTTCAATTTTGTAAAATTTTGCCAGTTTTCACCGAAGTAAACCTATTATATTGAAAAAATGATATGGTATAGTATTTACAATAATTTTTTAAATTCTATTTTTGTTCAAAAAAAAAGCTCATTTTTCTTTCATTTTAACTCGTAAATGATTTATTGTATGATAATTATTTTTTGTCGTAATTTTTAAATTTCCTTAGTTTTCAACTATCATGAAACTTATGTTTCTTTTAGAATCTAGTCACTAGATTTATTAAATTATAAAGATTATGAAAACTAAAATTTACAACTAAAAAAATAGAACTAAGCAATAATTACTGAACTACAAAATTTGACCTTCATATTATTAGTATTTTGATTCACTGAATAACAATAAAGTCTATTTTAGTAATAGAACAAACTTTGAATATAAGATTTAAACATTATGCATGCTTGATTCTTAATTCTTTTTTCAATAAACAACTTTTTTTGTATTTTATTTGTTAACTGTTATGCCATCTATACATTTATTATTACTTAATACTATTCAACATTATTTACTAATTACAACAATAAACTAAGACGTTTTTGGTTTAACAAATTAGTTAAAAAAAGTATGAATATTAAACAGTTGAAGAGTTGAGTTTTATAACTATCAAAATATATGTTTTTTTTATTTTATTGCAACATAATACAAGTTTGAAATTAAGCTAGGTTATAAAAAAAGTTTTAACTAAATTTATGAAAACTAAGATCATTAGATGATAAAACTAAGTAATTTTTTCATAAGTTCAAAAACAATCTACAGATCAACTGTTTCGAACTTTCGACTGTTGCTCTAACAGATAAGCATACAAAAATCACATTTTCCGTGAAACTTTCAGTGTTTTGGATCTTTGTGAATGTTAGGTTTTGAAAATTTAGCACCATTAACAATTTCAACAATTTTAGAAACCCTTTTTTTTCGTTTACAATGTAAAAATGTAACTTCGGATGCCTTTTTTTGAAGCAGGAACAAAAAACATAAATCTTTCTTCAAGTATTCGCTGCTTCACAATCGCATATAAATTGACTTTTACATGGTAGCTTTAGATTAAACAAAGAAAATTTCTTGAAGTACTGTCAAAAAATTCAGCATCATCATTGCTATATCAGCTAATAACAAAAGTTTGTTACCCATGCTAAATGAAGAGTGATCAGATCTCCAACCAATCATATCTGGCAGGTTGCTCCATTTAATTTCATGGTGATCATAAGATTCTGCAGATTTTGTTCTCCCACTGTACCTATGGCCTTCAGTTGCAACAATTTTACATTCGAAAGCTGCACAAGCTGATTTACATCTATCAATGTTTAAGTCTGCTATTTTGGTCCATTTATTATAGTTTATCTCATACTTATAACATCTTTTAGAATAACTACATCCGGTTAAGCACCCGTTAATTAAATAAACCGTTTTTATAAATGAACAAACCAAGAAATATATTTTTCAGTCAAGCTTATATGTCAATTTTTTCCAGGTAATTTTTCAACTAATATCAACATAGGAAGTTTCTCTAACTTTTTTATTACATTTACTAAGAAGAAATATATCAGAACCAGCTAAAACTGTTTAAACATAACAAAGGTTAGTTAATATTGGAATAAAAACCACATTAAACTTAACATCGGCACTGTCTATATAAGTGTTTGTAAAATCTTTGGTTTCTTTACTTACATCATTAATGATAACATCAAACTAATTTTGATCACAATAACGGTTTTCATACAAAACTGAAGGTCTACCATCAAACTGTTGAGACAAAACTTTTTAACCTGGTCACAGTTTTCAGCATCAAAAATCACAAAAATTTTAACTGAAGTGCTAAACCTGGTTACAAACTATTCAGTTATAATTAATTGAAAAAAACTCAGCATAAAATTTTATTGAATACTTTTTTTAAATGATATATTGTTATAATTACTTACACAAAAGTATAACAAATTTATATATTTTTTTTTGTAAGTGAATATATTAATAAATCAATTATATTCAAGAAGTTTCAGTGGTTAAATAGACAATTGTAAAAATCGAAACAATATTTTAGTATTTAAACGAAAGTTGAAATTAATTTTTTTTTAATGTTTTAAACTAAACTAAACACTTTAAAATATTAAACTTTAATTTATAATTTATGCTTTTAAAAGTCAATTTATTAGCTACCTAGATATCTCTACTATTATTAGAACCAAGAACACAATATTTATTTGTTCATGAATACTTAATATTCAACTGAAAACTTATGCCTGAAAACAATTTTAAGCTTTTAAAAATAAATTCTTAAAGAAATATAGTTGTAAACTTAACCTAAAAAAACAAGCGTCTCTATTATTAAAAAGAAGTATTTTTTGATGAAAGAAAAAGAAACTAGGTCTTTACATCAAAATTAAGTTACAAAATGCTTGTTTGAAGTTTATTTTGACAAGTTTTTATTTTGAATATGATAATTAAAAAGCCCAGTTAAGGAAATCGTAATATATATGAATCACACATATTTGAATTTCGTTTTATAGCTGATGTAGCTTTTATAAAGTTTAGTTAATTAAATAATAATAACTTTAACATGGTAATAGTTAAATCAAGTTCTTTTTAACGTTATAGTTGTTTTACTCGCTCAAGGTCTAGATGTTGTGAATTGGTAATGACAGAAGAAAATTTTTTATAGTATACAAAAACATTTTTATATGTTTTAACCTTTTCTTAAAAATATTATATGGATTATTGAACATTTTTATTTTCTACTTACACACTATTAACAAAGGATTTTAATCTTAAAAAAAAGCGAGAATGTCCATGAAGTTGTTCCGATTTTTTATTTTAAAATCTACGGTATTTATAACAACAACCTTTAAAGTAAAAGTTTCCAGAACTTGAGTACAGTTTAAATCCAAAGGTAACAAATGCTTTCTATAACTTAGATCCTTAGTATTTAGTACTGCTAAATTGTTGCCAAAATAGTAAAATTTTAAAACACCTAAATTTAAGGAAGCTTGGTTTTAACAGTTGTGATAGGAAAAAGAGCTAAGAAAAAGCTACATAACGGATTAAAAATAGTTGTTTTTGAAATTATGTTTAATGGCTGTTCAAAATTATATAAGTTTGTATGTACCTTCATGTTATAATCTTTTGATATTTTGTGCAAACTTAAAAAAAATTTTTCATTTAAATTTCATTTAAGTATGTCCTACGTTAAAAAAAATATTTTTACAAAAAAAAACTCCATATTACAATAACATGTTTAATGTTTGGTATCATCATCATAACCACAATGGAATAATTTTAGTTCGGTTCACCTTATCTTTTAGCACTTTTTCAAGGCAGAAGTGTTTAGATAAAGTTCAAATAAATCTAGTTATTATAAAATTTCATAATTTTAGTCATTAACTTGCCAATACTTGATTGAGGTGAAACTTAAAATGAAAAATAACATTTAAAACAGCTAGATTTATGCCATACGAACTTCTTGAAATTATGATCAATATGTTATAAAGAAATGTGTGCATTAAAACAAAAGTTTTCTAGCTAGCTAATAAAATGACTTGTTAAATTAATTTTTTATTAATACTTGTTTTATTTGTTTTACTAGGTCTAGTTCTTGTGAATGGGTAGGTGTCAAAAATGCACGAAGGGTAACTTTTTTCAAATTGTCAATTTCGCACGATGAGATCACTTTTGCACGGGTTAAAAATTTATATGTTTTTTTGTTTTTAATTTAATTTTTTTACTTTTACTTTTCTACTTCCACTGTTACTTTAACCCTCACCATTTAGTCTCGTACAAAATAGTTTTTTTTGTGCAAAAGTGTCTTTGTGCATATTTGACCAGTCTCCCTTTTGAACACATTAGCAGCTAGTTCAGATTATTTAGTTTCAGATTATTATAATGATAAAACCGCTAACTTATGCAACAAGCTGCTTATATGCAACCAAGGGGGACTGGTCAAATATGCAGAAGATACTTTTAGATAAAGGGTAAACTATGCACAAAGGCGCTTATATGTACACAAGGGGGACTGGTCAAATGTACAAAAAGAAAATTTTGGATGAAGGGTCAAATGTGTACAAAGACAATTTTGCATGAAGGATCAAATGTACACAAAGACAATTTTGCATGAAGGATCAATTATGCACAAAAGGTTATTGTGCCGATGACTATTCTGTACGAGAGTAAAACATTAACTTATAATAAAAAATATTAATAATAGAAACTCCTGTTACGTTAAATGTTAGTATATACAGTTGTAGTAAAAAATAACTACGTTTTAGAAATACTTATAATTATATTTTTTTCAAACTATTATGTTCCTGCTTGAGTTTCCCCTGCTCAAGTTGCTCTTGCTTGAGTTATCTATGTTTAGTTTTTATGGCTCGAATTGTCCCTGCTCGAGTTGCTCCTACTCGATTTGTCTCTGATCAAGTTGCCCCTGCTCGAGTAAGTCCTGCTCGAGTTGTACCAGATCCCGTTGTCTCTGCTCAAAAAATCCCTGTTAGAGCTTAACTTGTCGCTACATGTCTTATTTTTCTCACGTTGTAATGAATTCTTTACAAGTCAAGTTCATGATTTTTAATTTAAATTCGTCCAAGTTGAAACACTTGTGACTTTTAAATAGATTTTTTACAACACTTTGCGTTTTAATAGAATTTAATTCGAGTTAAATGTAAACAAACTAAATGTATTAAATTTGTTCAATGTTTTAAACAATAGAAGTACTAAAAAACATTATATTTTAAAATCTTCTATTAGAAGGGCATAATTTAGTATAAAAGATATCAAACGCTCATAAAGCAGGGTCTTTTAAAGCTTAAGAATTGAAACAAAAGCGCAAAATTATATGCGTTTATGCAGATTAGCACTGAACTATAACATTTTAGGTTGAACTAATATATTTTTAAGTGTTTCGTTAATTTTTTGATACATAAACAATTAAAAACCTTGATGTTCAAACTGTTAAAATATGCCCAGTTAGAAGTTATTTTATTGCATAACAACATAGTATAAATTTAGAATAACAACTTATATAACAAAGTTTAAAGTAGACAAATGAAAACAAAGCACATTAGAATATAAAACTAAATCATTTGCTAAGTCGTTGCTCTTACTAAGTCACAAACAAATAAAAATTTTACTGTTTAGGAACTTTGTGAATAACAAGTTGTGTAAAACGATCACTTATAAAAGCTTCCTTGGAAACCCATATATATTCGTCTGCATTGTTTGCATGTACCTTCGATAGCCTATTTATGGAGCAAGAACAAAAAATAAAAAAATTTCTACAAATATTCACTGTTTCACAATAGCAGAAAAATTGGTTTCTACATAGAATTTTGAGATTGAACCACGTAAACTTTCTTGAAATACTGTCAAAAACTTCAGCATCAACATTGCTATACCCACCAATAACAAAAAACTTGTTACCCATGCTAAATGAAGAGTGATCAGATCTCCAACCAATCATATCAGGCAGATTGCTCCATTTGTTTTCATGGTGATCGTAAGACTCCGCAGATTTTGTTCCATCGCCGTACCTAAGGCCTCCAGTAGTAACAATTTTACCTTCAAAAACTGCACAAGCTGACTCACACCTATCAATGTTTAAATCTGCTATTTTGGTCCATTTATTATGGTTTATATCATACTTATAGCATCCTTTAAAATACATATAGTCGCCTATGTACCCGCCTATTAAATAAATACTGTTCATAAATGAACAAACAGAAAAATAAATTCTGGAGTCAGGCATATACGTCAAATTTTTCCAAGTGCTTCTTGAACTAATATTAACACGGGAAGTTTTTCTTAATTTTATATCGGATCTACCAAGAAGAAATATGTCAGAACCAATTACAGCTGTTTTGGTATAACAACTGTTGGCTAACATTGGAACCAAAACCACATTTAATTCAACATCAGCACTGTCTGTTTTAATATCACTCTTTGTAAAATCTTTGGTTTCTTTACCTTCATCACTAATGATAATATCAAACTCATTCTGATCACAATAACGATTTTCATACAAAACTGAAGGTCTACCACCAAACCGTTGAGACATACCTTTCATTTTCAGTTCAATAAAAATCACTGTAAAAATTTTAACTGAAGTTCTAAACCTGGTTACAAACTATTCAGTTGAAATTAATTGAAAACACCTCAGCATAACATTTAATTGAATACTTTTTATTTAAATGATAGGCGGTTCTAATTACTTACATAAAAGTATAACAAATTTATAAGTTTTATTAATTATGTAAGTGAAGCTATTAATAAAGCAATTGTATTCAAGAAGTTTCAGTGGTAAATAGGCAATTGTAAAAATGAAAAACCTATTTGTTAGTATTTAAGTGCCAGTTTAATTTAAAAGGATTTCATTGTTTTAGATTAAATTAAACACCTTTAAAAAATAAACTTTAATTTATCATTTAAGCTGTTAAAAGTCAATTTATTAACTACCTAGTTATTTATGTTAATTTAGAATCTCCATCTATTATTAGAACCAACAAATTCACTTGTTTTGAGTACTTAGTATTTAACTGGTTTATGATTGAAAACAATTTCGAGCTTTTGAACGATAAATTCTTAAATAAACTTAATTGTAAACTTAACTTAAAAAAAAACAAACTACTATTTAAGAGGTAAGCGTATCTATTATCAAAAAGAAGTATTTTTTGACAAAACAAAAAGAAACTAGATCTTTATATGAATAGTAAACTACAAAACGTTTGTTTAAAGTTTACCCTGGCAAGTTTTCACTTTGAATATGATAATAAGAAAGCCCAATTAAGAAAACCGTTATATAGATGAATCACGCATATTAGAATTTTGTTTTATAGCTGATGTAGCTTTTATAAATTTTACCTAATTAAATACTACATGAATAACTTTAACATGGTAATAGTTAAATTAAGTTCTTTTGTAATGTTATAGTTGTTTTACTCGCTCAAGGTCTAGATGTTGTGATTTGGTAATGACAGAATTATACGAAGGGATATTTTGGACGATGTCATTTTTTTACAAAGGGGCGGTTTTGCACCGGTTTTTTTGTTTTATTTTAGTCTAGCGCAAATATTTTTTTAATACAAAATTGTCTTTGTACACATATAACCAGTCTCCTTTGTAAATGCATTAAAAACAATTTTTTTTTTTTTTTTGCTAAAAGAATACATATGATTTAAATTTTCGTTTTTCATTGTTACAAAAGATGTCAATATCAGGAAAAGTTTAATTGGTCATTGTCTGAAAAAGTGTTTTTTAAATAAATTAGTCAAAAAAGATAAAAATCAATGCTTAAATCTTTAGGTCGTATAAAACGACTTTTCGGTTTTTGAGCTACACACCAAAAAATATATACATGAAGTTTTTTAGAAATTATCTATTTGTTGGAAAAAAAAAATTATATAATAAAAGGAAATATTTTTATATTTTTAACCTTTTCATTTATAACTATTATCTTGATTTTTGAGCATTTTTTTTATACTTACACACAATTAACAAAGGATACAAGTCTTATAAAATGAGCTAAAATTTCCATGAAGCTGTTTTGATTTTTCTTTTAGAACTATGATAGTTCTAACAGCATTTAAAGTTATACTTTCCAAAGTTTGAGTATAGTAATTGTTCAGCGGTAACAAATGCAATGTTTTCTAAAACGTAAATCGTTAAGCGTATCATACTGATAAATTATTGTCAAAAAGTAAAAGTAATAAAAGAGCTAGATTTAATAATACTTTATTTCTAACGGTTGTGCTATGAAACACAGTTAGGAAAAAATGCAGAACGGAATAAAAACGACTCGTTTTGTCAAATATGTCTTATTGTTTTTCGAAATAATACAAGTGTGTGTTACCACATTGTTCTTTGCTTTTAACCTTCTTTGCAAACTTAAGTATACTTTTTCATTTAAATTTTTATGTTCGGCTTTTTCAAAAAGTTATGTTTACAACAAAATGCACATTTTAACAATAACTTGTATAAAATTTTATAATATCATCATGTTTACCACAACATAATGTTTTCAGTTAGCTTTGGCCTTATCTTTTAACTTTTTTATGCAAGCAGAGACGTTAAAGATAAAGCTTCGCTAAATCTAATTGTTTTAGAACTTTTTAATTTTAGTCATTATTTTGTAAGTACTAAACGCTTGAAGGTATAATTTTAAGATATTATAACATTCAAAACAATCACATGTATGCCATATTAAAATTATGAAAATCATGATTGATGTGTTATGAAGAACTGTTAGAATTAAAAGAAATGTTTTTCAGCTAAACAATAAAATCCTTGTCATATTTCATAGTTATCAATACTTATCACATTTGTAGTTATATTACTAAATAATATAATGCTTTCAAAAAAACCATTTAGAACAATTTAAAACAAGGATATTTTTTCTAAAACATCGTAATAAAAGTTTTTTTGAAATGTTTGTTATGCGCATGTTATAAAATCTAAACTAACACGTATTAAATTTGATAATAAAATTAATCAAAATACTTTGTATAATTTAATACTTAAATGATCATTTTATAATTTAAAACATATTCAACTATTTTTTGCTTTATAAGCTGCTTAACAAACCCTGATCAAAAATAATAGTTGAAAAAAATATTTTATTTTCAGTCTGTTTTTCAGTGCCTGATTTTAATCAGACGTTTGAAAACATCCGTCAACTTAATTTTTAAACTTTGATTGAATAATTAAATTCCTTCTTTGTAATATTATTCACTAATATAGTAAAATTTGAATACAAGTAATTCAAGAATGAACAAGAAAATAAAACAATTTTTACTTTAAATTTGTAAACTTTGAAAATCTATTTAAATTTTTTAAATACGTTGGTTTTAAAAATATTGAAAAATATAAAGTTATTAAAGGTATAACATTAAATACATAAATAAACTAAACTACAGCATTTATTTCAGTTTTTTTTATAACCAACTTTATAATGACAAAGTTTTTTTTAGATAGCTGATTAAGCTAGCAGTTAAAGACTTATGAATAGTGTTTGTTTTTTATAAAAGCGACTATTTTATATTTATTTTGTTAATGTTTATGCAACAATTTTTTTTTTTAAACTTTAACATTAATTAATTTTTACAACAAAACACTACGATGTTCCAGGCTAAGAAATTTACAAAAATCATTAATTTAAATATGTATTTAATTGTTAAAATACGTAACTAAAAGAAACTTAGTTTTATTACAACATAATACACGTTTAAAATACAAAGCTGTAATAGAAAAACTAAGTTCATTAGATGATAAAACTAAGCCATTTTCATAAAAATTAAAGACAAACTGCAAAATAACAGTTACGATTGCTGCTCTGACAATACCAAAAACAAATTTTTCATAAAAAGTTTTATTGTTTCGGGACTTTTAGAGCATTGGGATCTCTAAAACGAACATTTATAACAGTAGCTGCAGAAAGCCATCTATTTTCGTCTACAGTGTACACATGTAATGTCGGTTTCCTATTGATGGAGCAGATACACACAACAAATATTTTTCTATAAATACTCACTGCTTCACAATTGCATGCAAATTTACATGGTAGCTTGAGATTTAACAAAGTAAATTTTCTTGAAATACAGTCAAAAACTTCAGCGTCAACATTGCAATAACCACCAAAAAGAAAAAGCTTGTTACCCATGCTAAATGAAGTATGATCATTTTCGAACTAATCATATCAGGCAGATTGCTCCATTTGTTATCATGGTGATCGTCCGCAGATTTTGTTCTTCCGGTATACCTATCGCCTCCAGTAGCAACAATTTTACCTTCGAAAACTGCAATAGCTGAACCACTTCTATCAATGTTTAAATCTGCTATTATAGTCCATTTATTATGGTTCATCTCAATCTTATAACATGTTTTAGAATACGTATAGTCGTCTAAGCACCCGCCTATTAAATATATACTCTTCATTAATGAACAAACAGAGAAATATATAAACCTCAGGCATATACGTCAAGTTTTTCCAGGTGCTTATTGATCTAACACCAGCAGAGGAAATTTTTAATACTTTTTTATCAGATCTACCAAGAACAAGTATGTCAGAACCAGATACAATTGTTTCCGCAAATAATGATTGACTAATATTGGAATCAAAACCAGATTACACTTAACATCGGCATTTTCTATTTTAATAATGCTGTTTGTAGAATCTCTACCTTCATCAATAATGATAAAATCAAACTCATTCTGATCACAATAAGGGTTTTCATACAAAACTGAACGTCTAACATAAAAATACTGAGACATTTTAAACCTTTTACGATTTTAAGTAATTGTACAAAATATTTAGTTAATTCGAAAACACCACAAATATCGAAATAAGTAGAGAAATTTAAATTTTAAATATTTTATAGTTTTAAAGTTTATGAAACTTGTTTCATACAGAGATTTAAAAACATAATTGGCTAAAATATTTAGCATTAAATAGTATTTAAGCTATACCCCCTGAACAAAAATTGTTTATCTTCTAAAACATTAGTATTTTAACCCACCAAATAATAAGTCTCTTTGACTGACCAAATGGAAGTAGATTAGAAGTTGTATGACTATCATAAAGTTAATTTTTAACCTTTTTTTTCTAATAAATGAACTTCTTTGGTATTTATTAAAGTATTAAGCCAGGACTAAAATATTTTTTATGAAAGTTATACATTTTTGTATATTTCTGTTTTTTATAACCTGTAATATTGTTTATTTTTAGAGTAAAAACAATGAAGTTATTTGTTAAAGTTAGAAAATAATAAAAACATCATTTTCTTATAGTTAAATATCAATTTGAAATTAATACACACTAATATATTTCGAAGTTAATAGTTAAATTTAAATTTATTTTTTTTGTTTTTAGAATATTTAACAGTTAAAGAACTTGATGTCTTTATTGTTAGAATATATACAGTTATAAGTAATTTTTGTTTTTTTACAACTTAAAACAAGATTAAAATAAAACTTGGTTATAACAAATTTACAAGTAAACATATAACAACTGAGAACTTAATTGAATAAAACTAAATTATTTATATTTGTTTATAAGTTCAAAAGGAAAATTGAAATTGTCTATTTTGATTGTTGCTGTAATAAAAACACAAAAATATTAAAAAAAAAAAAATTTCATTGTTTTGGAATTTCTTTAATAACAGATCCTCCAAAACAAACACTTTTTGACAGTTTCTTTAGAAACCCATCTTTTTTCGTCAACATTGTACACATGAATCTTTGTTTGCTTATAGCATGAACACAAAACAAACATATTTTTACAAATACTCACTGTTTGACATATGCATGAAGATTGGTTTCTACACACTAGCTTGAGATTGAACAAAGTAAATTTTCTTGAAGTGCTGTCAAAAACTTCAGCGTCAACATTGCTAGAACCACCAATAACTAATAGCTTGTTACCCATACTAAATGAAGAGTGACCATCTCTCCAACTAATCATATCAGGAAGATTACTCCATTTGTTTTCATAGTGATCATAAGATTCTGCAGAATTTGTTCTATCATTCTACCTATAGCCTCCAGTAGAAACAGTTTTACCTTCAAAAACTGCACCAGCTGAATCACTTCTATCAATGTTTAAATTTGCTATTTTAGTCCATTTATTATGGTTTATCTCATACTTAAAACATCCTTTAGAATAAACACAATAGTCTAAGAACCCGCCTATCAAATAAATTCTTCTCATAAATGAACAAATAGAGAAATCTATTCTTGAGTCAGGAATTGGCTTCAATTTTTTCCAGGTGCTTTTCGAACTAACATCAACAAAAGTTGTTTTTCCTACTATTTGATCAGATTTTCCAAGAACAAATATGTCAGAACCAATTACAGCTGTTTCGGCATCATATAGTGGCTCGAACATTGGAATCAAAACAAGGTCAGTTTTACAATTGGTGTTTTTTAGTTTAATAGTACTATTTATAGAATCGTTGTCTTCTGTACATCCATCATTAATGATAATATCAAACTCATTTTGATCACAATAACGATTTTCATACAAAACTGAAGGTCTACAAACAAACTGCTGAGACATACTTTTTTAAACCTGTTCACAATTTTAAGTTTTAGAACTAAATATTAAGTTAAAGTTAATTGAAAACACCTCAGCATAAAACTTGGTAAAAATATTTATTTAAATGGTAGGTGGTTCTAATAACACAGAAAAGTACATAAATTTATGATAAATAAATTTATATTTTAGTAGTGAAGCTATAAATTAAGTAATTATGTTAAGCATATTTATTTTAAATATAGACATTTGAAAAATTTCAAACAGTTTGTTTATGTTTAATGCCATATGAAATATAAAATAGTATAGTATAATATAAAATAGTATATAAATGTAGTATGAAGTCAATTTGTTAACTTACTATTTATTTTTATGTTAAACCTTCATTCATTACTATAACCAACTACATAAAGGTTATTTGTTTATAATTACTTACTATTCTGATAACTTTTAGTTGAAATTTGAACTTTCAAATAAAAAATTGTTTAAGGAGTTTAGTTTAAAGCTAAATCGAATAACACAAGCTACATTTTAATAGTAAGTGCATTTTTTTTAACAAAAATATGGTTCTAGTTCTAATAAAACGGAATTAGATGTTTATATAAACAGTGAAACTACATTATACTTGTTTTAGAATTATACCTTGTCAAAATTTTACTATGAATATGATAAATTAGAAGCCACTTGATACAGTTTGGGAAACCATGTTATAGATAAATCATACTTGTTTGAGTATGTACTATAGCTGATGTAATTTTTTTTTCTTCTCTATCCAGTTACTACATAAATAATTTGAACATCGTGATTGTTCAATCAAGAATTTTTTAAAAAAATTTATTTGATTTACTCGTTCCTGGTCTAGATCTTGGAACGGGTAGGTGTCAAAAATACACGAAGGGACATTTTGCATGACGTCATTTTTCTAAAAAGGCTTGTTTTTGCACGGATTTAAATTTGTATTGTTTTTTTTATCTCTTTTTATTACTAAAACTAATACCTCTAACTCTTTCTGTTGTTCGGTAGTATTTTATTCTTCCTATTGTTTTTTTGTTAGTTATTTTATAATTTACTTTATAATAAATTATTACTTTTTCTACTCCTAACTGTAACCCTTGGTTGTTAACTTTGTTTTCTTTTTATTTTACTATGAACATAACAATTTTATTTTCTTTTTTTTTGCTACCACTTTTACCCCGAACATTTACCCTAAATTAATAATACATTTTTTTTTAGTTCATTTTACTCTTGTTCAAAAGTTTCATCGTGCAAAATGACCCATCGAACATTATTCACTATTCGTGATAAAGTGCCATTGCGCATATTTTCCCTTCATGCAAGAGTTTCTTTGTGCACATTTAACAAGACCCCCTAGTGTACATATTTGCGGCTAGTTCATATTTTTAGCTAAAGCAATACATATACTTTTAGTTTCTACTTATTTCTTCGATCTTGTGTTGAAACTTAAATATACTTTTTCAACTAAGTTGCCTATGTTCTGCTTTTTCAAAAAGCTATAATTACAATAAAAACACATTTTGAGTAAAATATGTATATGTTTTATAATATCATAATACTTTCCACAAACATGTTTTCTGTTCGTTTTGACCTTATATTTTACCTTTTTATACAAAAAGAAGACGTTATAAAGTTCTTCTGAATCTACTTGTTCACTTTCGTCATTAGTTTGCCAATATTTGACGATTGAAGGTCTAACCTAAAATAAACTTTAACATTAAAACAGCTTGATTTATGTTATACACTGAAACTGTAAGATTCAGGATCAGTATGTTATTAATAATGGTATAATTTCAAATAAAAGTTTGTCAACTAAATAATAAAAACTTTTTATATCTATAACTTTTTGATGTTTATCATACTTGTAAATTACAAGTTGTAATTATATTACTAGACAGTTAAATATATTTTTGAAATAAATCATATTAAACAATGTAAACTAAGGGTACTCGGTAATGGTAATTACTTAATGATTTTTAGGGTTTGAAAAAACGCAGTCAAATTTTGTTTGTTTGTTATGTACGTTCTGTTTTTCTTTTATGATAAAAACTTGTCTAACTGATAAACTTAAGTAAAAATTATAGTATCATTTTCTAATAAAATTGTTCTTACATACTTTTAAAACATATTTAAAATAACGTTTTAAAACAATACCCTTTTTTAATTAAACTAACACATGTTTCTATGTGTTAACAAGTTGAAACCTATAATATATGTTAACACACAAAAATATATGTAAGTTTAACAAAGAAAGAGTATGTACTGTACTCGTTTAATATATTCCGGTGAACTTGTTTCAATAAGCAAAAGATTAAGTTTATATTTTAAATATTTAGAAGTATTTGACTATGTATACCTTATAGACTGCTTAATAAAGTATAAGTAAAAATATTAATTAAAATAAACTACACTTTTTTAGTAAGCTTTGCAGTGCATGTTTTAAATAAATTCCTAAGACATCCAATAAGTTAAATTTTTAAATTTGACTAAAAATTAGTCGTTTTTTTGTAAATATATTTTCTATAATACTTTTTTTTTTAATTTACAAACCGACTCGTTTTATGATTATGTAAAAAAAGATTTTTAGGATTAATTTTTTTAAATTTAAAAGTAATAAAGCTAAAATTACTGAGCTTAAACATTTAAGATTTTTTTGAATAGTTATTTAACACACTCAACAATAATAAGTCTTTTTTATCAACTTTTTTCTTAGTTTAACAACCCTCTCGGTGTTTTTTTTATTTGTTACCTTTTAAGCAGTAAGTAAATTTTAGTATATCTCTTTTGTTAATATAATTACTAATTGATATACTTTTACAACATCACACTGAACCAGGGACGTAGCTAGCTCGAAAAATTCACGAATCTGTAAAATACAAAAAATCACAGGTATGACGCATAATGACGTACGAAGTATTTCATACTACCTCTCATGCTATTATGTTTTATATTAGGTTATGCAGTTATATTAAAATTAAAAAATAGTATAATTTTAAAGTATTCGAAATAACTGTATTCAAGTCCGTAAATGTTGCTACACACCAGTGACATGGCGTGGTTTTTTGTTAGCTGTGGATAAAAAATAGTTAAACTAAATACTTTTGTTATAAACGAGTTAAAGACCTTTTAACATTACAGCTACATCGATCTGTCAACGTAACAAAATTTTTGTTTTCTAATGAATCTAAACGATTGAAGTAGCCATTAAAAAAACTTAATGTAAAAAATAATGTTGTCTTAATACTTATATATATACTTTAATTTTTTAATTATTTAGTTCCTGCTGTAGTTTCCCCTAATCGAATTGCTCCTGTTGAAATACCCCTGTTCGATTTGTTCCTACCCGAACTACTCTTACTAGAGTTGCTAAACTCGTCTCTATCTATTTTATTTTCCTCACCTTGTAGTGAGTTTTTTACAAAGCAAGATTATAATTTTTGTCTTACATTCGTTTAAATTTTAAATTCTGTAGCTTTATAAAACATTTTTTTGCAAAGCATTTTGTTTTGATATTTAGAATCTGAGTTGATTTAAATGTAAACAATTTAATGGTATCTTATTTGTTACTAACACTACAATTTTAAAAATTGTTAACAAATTGAAATAAAAGCGCGTTTTTTTTTTTTTTGCAAAATAATATACATTTTTACAGAATAGCAGTAAATCATGACGTTTTAAGTTAAACTAAGAGAATTATAAACATTTCTTTAGATTTTAAATTATAAATAATTCAAACTTTTTATGTTTAAAGTATCAAAATATGTACAGTAAACAGTCATTTTATTGTATAACAGAATTATACAAGTTAAAAAAAACTTGGTTATAACAAAATTAAAAGAAGAATGAAAACTAAGCATATTAAATAATATAAATATGTCATTTTCTTACATATCAAAAAATGCAAAATGTCTGTTTCGATCGCTAATCTTACTCAAACACAAACAAAATTTTATTGTTTTGGAACTTTGTGAATAATAGGTTCTGTAAAACGTGTAGTTAAAAAAGTTTCTTTAGAAACCCATCTTTTTTCGTCTACATTGTACACATGAATCTTTGGTTGCCTATAGCATGAACAAAAAACAAACATTTTTCTACAAATACTCACTGTTTCACAATTGCATGAAAGTTTACATGGTAGCTTGAGTTTGAACAAAGTAAATTTTCTTGAAATACTGTCAAAAACTTCAGCGTCAACATTACTATAACCACCGATAACAAAAAGCTTGTTACCCATGCTAAATGAAGAGTGATCATCTCTCCAACTAATCATGTCAGGCAGATTACTCCATTTGTTTCCATGGTGATCATAAGACTCCACAGATTTTGTTCTTTCACTGTGGCCTCCAGTAGTAACAATTTTACCTTCAAAAACTGCACAAGCTGAATCATTTCTATCAATGTTTAAATCTGCTATTTTAGTCCATTTATTATGGTTTATCTCATACTTATAACATGTTTTAGAATATCCAAAGTCGTCTAAGTACCCGCCTATTAAATAAATACTTTTCATAAATGAACAAACAGAAAAAGACATTCTGGAGTCAGGCATATACGTCAAACTTTTCCAGGTGCTTTTTGAACTAATATTAACACTGGAAATTTTTCTTAATTTTATACCGGATCTACCAAGAAGAAATATGTGAGAACCAATTACAGCTGTTTCGGCATAACAACGGTTGGCTAACATTGGAATCAAAACCACATTTAACTTAATATCAGCACTGTATATTTTAATAACACTGTTTGTAAAATCTTTGGTTTCTTTACTTTCATCACTAATGATAATATCAAACTCATTCTGATCACAATAACGATTTTCATACAAAACTGAAGGTCTATCATCAAACCGTTGAGACATACCTTTCTAAACCTGTTCACAATTTTAACTGAAGTTCTAAACCTGGTTACAAACTATTCACTTGAAACTAATTAAAAACACCTCAGCATAAAATTTAATTGAATACTTATTTTTAAGTGATAGGTGGTTCTAAATACTTACACAAAAGTATAACAAATTTATTAGTTTTATTTATTTTGTAAGTGAAGCTATTAATAAAGCATTTGTATTCAAGAAGTTTCAGCGGTTAAATAGACAATTGTAAAAATGAACAACCTGTTTGTTAGTATTTAAGCGCCAGTTTAATTAAAAAGGATTTTAATGTTTTAGATTAAATTAAACACCTTAAAAAATTAACTTTAATTTATCATTTATGCTGTTAAAAGTTAATTTATTAACTACCTAGTTATTTATGTTAATTTAGAATCTTTATCTATTATTAGAACCAACAAAACAAAAATTTACTTGTTTTGAGTACTTAGTATTTAACTGGTTTATGATTGAAAACAATTTCGAGCTTTTGAATAATAAATTCTTAAATATATATAGTTTTAAACTTAACCTAAAAAAACAAACTACTATTTAAGAGGTAAGCGTATCTATTATTAAAAAGAAGTATTTTTTGACAAAACAAAAAGAAACTAGATCTTTATATGAACAGTAAATTACAAAATGTTTGTTTAAAGTTTACCTTGGCAAGTTTTTACTTTGAATATGATAATAAGAAAGCCCAGTTAAGAAAACCTTAATATAGATGAATCACACATATTAAAATTTTGTTTTATAGCTGATGTAGCTTTTATAAAGTTTACCTAATTAAATACTACATGAATAACTTTAACATGGTAATAGTTAAATTAAGTTCTTTTGTAATGTTATAGTTGTTTTACTCGCTCAAGGTCTAGATGTTTTGAATTGGTAATGACAGAATTATACGAAGGGATGTTTTGAACGACGTCATTTTTTTACAAACGGGTGTTTTTGCACCGATTTTTTTTTTCTTTTTCTTTAGTCTATCGCAAGAAATATTTTAATACAAAATTGTCTTTGTACGTATATAACCAGTCCGCTTTGTAAATGCATTAAAAACAAATTATTTTTTTTTTGCTAAAATAATACAAACAATTTAAATTTTTGTTTTTTTAATGGTTACATAAGATGTCAATATCAGAAAAAGTTTAATTGGTCATTGTCTGAAAACGTGTTTTTAATTAAGTTAGTAGTAGGTCAAAAAAGATAAAAAAATGCTTAAATCTTTAGGTCGTATAAAATGACTTTCCGGTTTTTGAGCTACACACCAAAAATATATACATGAAGTTTTTTAGAAATTAGTTTATTTCTTGGAAAAAAAAAATATATACTAAAAGGAAATATGTTTATACTTTTAATCTTTTCATTTATAGCTATTACCTTGAATTTTGAGCATTTTTCTATTATACTTACACACAATTTACAAAGGATACAAGTCTTATAAAATGAACGAAAATTTCCATGAAGTTGTTTTAATTATTTTTAGAACTATGATAGTTTTAACAGCATTCAAAGTTATATTTTCCAGAGTTTGAGTATAGTAATTGTTCAGTGGTAACAAATGCAATGTTTTCTAAAACGTAAATCGTTAAGCGTTTCGTACTGATAAATTATTGTCAAAAAGTAAAAGTAATAAAATAGCTAGATTTAATAAGACTTTATTTCTAACAGTTGTGTTATGAAAAACAGTTAGAAAAAAATTCAGAACGGAATAAAAACGACTCGTTTTGTCAAATATGTCTTATTGTTTTTTAAAATAATACAAGTGTGTCTTACCACATTGTTCTTTGCTTTTAACCTTCTTTGCAAACTAAAGTATACTTTTTCATTTAAGTTTATATGTTATGCTTTTTCAAAATGTTATGTTTACAACAAAATGCACATTTTAACAATAATTTTTATAAAATTTTACAATGTCATTATGCTTACCACAACGGTATGTTTTCAGTTAGCTTTGACCTTATCTTTTAGCTTTTTTATGCAAGCAGAGACGTTAAAGATAAAGCTCCGCTAAATCTAATTGTTTTAGACCTTTTTTATTTTTTTCATTATTTTATCAATACTAAACGCTTGAAGGCATAATTTTAAGATATTATAACATTTAAAACATTCACATGTATGCCATATTAGAATTGTAAAAATCATGATCAATATGTTATGAAGATTAGTTAGAATTAAGAGAAATTTTTTTCAGCTAAAAAATAAAATCCTTGTCAAATTTAATAATTATCAATACTGATCACACTTGTAGTTATATTACTAAATAATATAACTTTTTCGAAAAAAACCATTTAAAACAATGTATAAGGGTATTTTTTTCTTAAACATCGTAATTGAAATTCTTTTGACATGTTTGTTATGTGCATGTTATAAAATCTAAACTAACACGAATAAAATTTAATAATAAAATTAATCAAAATGCTTTGTATAACTTAATATATAAATGATCATTTTATAATTTCAAACATATTCAGCTATTTTCTTTTTTATGGGCTGCTTAATAAACCATGATCAAAAATAATTATCAAAAAAACTATTTTTTCAGATTGTTTTGCAGTGCCTGTTTTTAATCAGTCATCCAATCAGACATCATTTGAAAACATCCGTTTCCTTAACTTTTAAAATTTGATTGAATAATTAAATCTCTTCTTTGTAATATTATTCACTGTTTAAAGTAAAACTTAAATACAAGAAATTCAAAAATGAACCAAAAATAAGCTATTTAAACTTTAAATTTGTAAACTTTGAAAAACTAATTAAATTCTTTAAATACGTTGGTTTTAAGTATACTGAAAAATATAAAGTTTTAAAATATATAACATTAAATACATAAAAAACATAATTATACCGAACTACAACATTTATGCTTTTATATCATTTAAATCTTTATTATAACCAACTTTTTTATGATAAAGTTTCTTTTAGAAACCCGAGTAAATTGGCAGTTAAAGACTTTAGAGTAATTTTATTTTTTATATAAGCGACTATTTTATATATATTTAGTTTATATTTATTTAGTTTACATTTATGCAACAAAATTTTTTTTAATTTTTATTTTTTTAAGATTTTTAACATTAACTAATTTTTCAACAAAACACTACGATGTTCATGGCTAAGAAGTTTACAAAAAGTAAGTGTTTTACATATAAAAAAAACTTTTGAAAAATATATATTTATTTGTTAAAAAACATAACTAAAAGAAAATTAGTTTTATTACAACATAGTACAAGTTTAAAATACAGCTTGGTTATAACCAGACTTCAAAAAATAACTCTGAGTTCATTAGATGATAAAACTAAGCCACTTTTATAAAAGTTCAAGACAAACTACAAAATAAAAGTTTCGATTGTTGCTCTGACAATGTCAAAAAAAAAATTTCATAAAAAGTTTCATTGTTTTGAAACTTTTAAACCAATGGGTTCTCTAAAACGAACATTTATAACAGTTGCTATAGAAACCCATCTTTTTTCGTCTACAATGTACACATGTAATTTCAGTTTCCTATTTATTGAGCAGGTACACAAAACAAATATTTTTCTACAAATACTCACTGTTTTACAAATGCGTGAAAATCTACATGGTAGCTTGAGATTGAACAAAGTAAATTTTCTTGAAGTACTGTCAAACACTTCTGCATCAACATCGCTATAACCACTAATAACAAAAAACTTGTTACCCATGCTGAATGAAGAATGATCAGATCTCGAACTAACCATATCAGGCAGATTGCTCCATTTGTTTTAATGGTGATCGTAATATTCCGCAGATTTTATTCTTTCGCTGTACCTATGCCCGCCAGTAGCAACAATTTTACCTTCGAAAACTGCAGTAGCTGAATGCATTCTATCAATGTTCAAATCTGCTATATTAGTCCATTTGTTATGGTTTATTTCATACTTATAACATGTTTTAGAACAACTACAGTCATCTAAATGCCCACCTATTAAATATATAATTTTCATTAATGAACAAACAAAAAAATATATTCTTGAGTCAGGCATAAACGTCAGTTTTTTCCAAGTGCTTTTCGAACTAATATTAACACGGGAAGTTTTTCTTACTTGTAAGTCAGACCCATCAAGAAGAAATATGTCAGAACCAATTACAGCTGTGTTTGCATAACAACGATCGGCTAACATTGGACTCAAAACCAGATTACACTTGACATCAGCACTTTCTATTTTAATAACACTGTTTGTAGAATCATCGCTTTCTTTACCTTCATTATTAATGATAATTTCAAACTCATTCTGATCACAATAACGATTTTCATACAAAACTGAACGTCTACCATTAAACCGCTGAGTCATACTTTTTAAACCTGGTCATTATTTTGAGTTTTAGAACATATTATTAAGTATTAAGTTAAAATTATTTGAAAACACCCCTATATAAAATTTTGTCGAAAAATTCATTTAAGTGGTCAGCAAATAACAACAAACTTAAGTATGAGAATACTAATTACTTCTTTTCTAAGTAAAGTTAGAATTTCATGAATATTGTATAGAGATTTGTTAAATTTAAAAATTTGTTTTATTTTGAAAGGTTATTTAAAATTAAATTTTTTTCAATGTTCGAATAAATTCAAACTTTTTATAAATTAAACTTATATTAAACTGTTATGGTATTTAAAGTCAATTTACTAGCTAAGTAATTATTTATGTTCAGTTAAAACCTTCATTAATTATTATGTCTATCAACTTAAATGTTATTTGTTTAGGAGTTATTAGTATTCTACTAACCTTTAATTAAGAACAAACATGAGCATTCAAATAATAAATTCTTAAAGCAATAAAGTTAAAAAGTAAACCGATTAAAATAAACTACTGTTAAAGAGGTAAGCATCTTCATTTTAGATTTATTTAGTTTAAATAAAACGAAACTAGCTCTATATGTTAACAGTAAAATTCCAAAATCCGTTTTTCAGAAATTTATCTTGTCAAGTATTTACTTTGAAAACGATAATTAGAAAGCCACTTGACCTAGTTTGGGAAATCCTGTTGTAGATGAATGATACTTGTTTGAATTTTGCACTATAGCTGAATTAGCTGTTATAAAAATTCCCTATTTTGTTACTACTTTAATAATTTGTACATGGTGATGATTAATTTTAGAACTCTTGTAAAGTTTTGGTTGTTTTACCGGGTCTAGAACAGACATGTTATAAGTAATAGGGTCATTAGTTCTAGCTGTTTTTTTTTCCCAAGGGAATTTACCAAAAGAAGAATTTTAGTTTATACATTCTAAGACAGAAACTACATAACTTCTTAATGTATATTAATAAACTAATGAAGAAAAGTGTAAAAAAATTAAAAATAAACATGTTAGTCATTATATTTAGTTGTTTAAAGTTTATTTTATAGTTTCCTAACTAAGTTACTAAAGTTTGTTTTTAAAATTGACTTTTACTGAAAATATGAGTAAATTGTTCTTTTTTCATAGAAAATTCAGAATAAGTGCTTTGTGCAAACAGTCATTCAAAAAAAAAAAGTCAAACTTTGCAGACATGTTGCTAAGAGTACAATTAATTATCCATTTGTTTTTTATTGTTTTATCTAATAGATTTAAGTTTTTATGACCGTCTGAACTTTTCTTAATATACATTTTTGTTTGCTCTTATCAAAGTATAACCATTACCAAAAACACTCACACAAACATTTCTATAATGATAGCGTTGAAATTATAAAGACATGTTGTCAAGTTTACAGTCATGTATTTAATTCTTTTTTATTATACTATATAGTATATTACTTGTACTATTGTACTATTCCATTAAAAATACTATTTTGTCATAATAGATTTGGTCTAGGTATAAATGACTATGTATGAGTTAAAAAAAGAATAAATATAGATTAATTTTTAGTTTAACAATCATTTTATTAAGACTTATATTTTTGCCTTGATATTTTTTGACTTAAAGTCACTTTAGAGCATAAAATAAGCTTATTGCTGTTTTGAATAAAAGTGCGTTTTAAATTTCAAAATAAAGTATACTGTTTTAATTTAATTTTGACCTTGTGTACAGGTAGGTGTCAAGCATGCACGAGGGATCACTTTCACACATTTGATTTTTTTTACCTTTTTTTTTCTACTACCATTGTCAACCCTAACCCTTAACATTGGTCGGAATTTTTATTCTTTTTTTGCATCTTGCAAAAACGGTTTTTCATGCAAAAGTGTCTTAGTTCATATTTTGCCAGTACCACTTTTGAACACATTAGCGATTAGTTAAGATTTTTTAAATTCATTTTCTTTAAATTTCTATTTTATATAAGATGCTTATATGAGATGATAGTATCAGGTAAAGTATAATTGGGCGTTGTCTGAAAATGTGTTTCTAATTTAATTAGTGGCAGGTTAAAGAAGATGAAAAATCAATGATATATAATTTTGGTCAAAAGACCTGAAGTATAAAATAACTTTTCGGTTAAAAAACTTTACACAAAAAATGTGTATATAAATTTATTTTAAAAGTAAATAATTTGTTTATAAAAAAAAATATATATAGTAAAAGGAAATATTTTTATATTTTATGTACTTTTTTTATTAAAAACTATTATCTCTATTCTGGAATAATTTCCTTTTCTACTCACACACTGTTAGCAAAGATTTAGATCTTATAAAAAGACCTAGAATGTCCATGAAATTATTTTGATTTTTTTAGTACTATCATATTTATAAAAGTATTTAAACAAATGTTTTCCAGAATTTGTGAATAGTTTAAGTCCACTGGTAAAAAATGCAATGATTTCTATAACTTAAATCTTTAAGCATCTAGTACTGCTTGATTTTTGTTGAAAAAGTAAAAGTGTTAAAACAGCAAGATTTAAAAGACTTTGTTTTCTACGGTTGTGTTACGAAAAAGAGTTAGAAAAAATTACAGAACGTATTAAAAATAGTCGTTTTTGCAATTATGTCTTAGGGTGTATAAATTTCATTCTTACTTGCTTTTGATCTAGTGTACAAAATCAAGTATACGTTTTAATTTAAGTTACATGTGTTTTGCTTTTTCAAAAAATTATGTTTACAATAAAAAAAGACATTTGGACTACAATGTGTTTAATGTTTTATTATACATCATACTCCAACAACGCAATGTTTCTAGTACGTGTTGAGTCAAAACGTTTGACCTTATCTTTTAGCTATTCAATTTAAGCAGTGACGTTATGTAGAATAATTAGACTATAGCTCATTTTAGTGTTTATATTTATACTTGTTTTCGTATCAGGTTTTACATTGTTAATAAATTATTAAACTAAGATGACAAGGAGATATTCTTCATGTAAAATCTTATCAACAATCTGAGTAAGTTTAAAAGTAAAATGGTTGTCGTAAAGTGCCAAATCTGTGGATGCGAGTTCCAGACGCCAGATCTATCCAGTGATGTAGTGAGTAGCCTTCTTAACTTCCACAAAGTGGAGCATCAGCAAGATTCTGGGTTATCAAATAATGGAGTAATGCCAAATGCACCTCAATTTATTCGACCAAGGGTTGACCGGGGGATCAGCCAAGAGACATGGCTTGCTTTCATTCGGAGGTGGGAGGCATTCAAGATTGGTTCGAATATAAGCAACCAAAATGCAAGCATACAGCTTTTTCAGTGTGCGCAGGACAAGCTTGGCGATCTTATGTTAGCAAGTGATCCTCGACTGATGGCCAAATCATACAGTTACGTTGCTAAACTGATGGAGTCAATTGCAGTCATAAAAGATGCTTTTGGTGTAATGTGAGCAGAAATTATGAACCTACATCAGGAACATGATGAACCGTTTAGAACGTTTGCCACACGTGTAAGAGGCAAGCAGAAACCTGCAATTTCACTACAGTCAGTGAGTGTGACTGTGGGAAAAGCAATGTGACGAGCTACACAGAAGAAGCAATAAAAGACGTGATGCTCACTGGCGTTGGAGTCAATGACATAATAAGAGAAGTTCTCAGTACTGAAGATATCTTATCCAGGTCATCATTTGATATAATTTCCTTTATTGAAAGTAAAGAAATAAATTGCCATTCAACTGAGAATTCGCGGACTATATCTTCAGTTTCTTCCTTTCTACGTCAGAATAAGGGACGTGTAAACATAGGAGATAAGTCACAACATGTTCCTTGCCAGAACTGTCAAAAACTTTCCTATCCTTTCAACAAAAAAGGTAACCGAAATATAAAGCCTTTCAGATATTGTCTATCTTGTTGGCGTAGTCGATCAAAAAAGGTTAATGCTGTTCAAATCCAAGCTGATCATTCTGATTTTGTGCAACAAGATACCCAAATAATGTCACTACAAGCAAGTAAAAGAAGCATGTTGAATAACACCATATTCAGCAAGAAGTCCTTGCGTAAAGCCAAGGCAACGACTGATCATCCTCGGGCATCAGTCAAGATTGCTAGACGTTGCACAAACAAGTTTGCATGGGTAAGTGCTTAAGCTGATACTGGAGCACAGTCGAACCTTTGGAGTTGGAAAAAAATTCAGGAGGCTGGTTTTTGTAAGAAGGATTTAATGCCTGTATCCATCACGATTCGGGCTGCCAATAAAATTGCTATTAGCATTCTAGGGGCTTTCAAAGCGACTTTTAGCGGAATGTCTCCAAAGATGGAGGTTATCAGTGTGATGGAAATGTTTATGTAAGCGATTTAGTGACTGGATTCTTTCTCTCGTATGAAACCATGGTTGAACTTCTAATTATTAATAAGGAATTTCCTACCATTGGATCTCAACTGCCTTAACAGCTTTCTGATGTTGCTGTAAGTTCAAATGAAAATGATCCGAATAGACTGGACTCGCAAAAAGATGTGACCCGTGATTACCCGCCAAGGCGTAGAGTGCCAAACGGACTAAACAAACTTCCGTTTGCGGCAACAAATACAAACGTGAGCAAAATGCGTGATTGGCTTTTACATAGGTACGCAGCTTCAACGTTTAATGTATGTCCACATAAATTACTCAAGCAAATGAGTGGGACTCCACTTGAGATATATTTAGAGAATGATGCTAAACCACGTGCTTGTCATACACCAGCTCACGTGCCAATTCATTGGCAGAAACAGGTTGAAGCAGAACTCATTCGAGATGTGAGGTTGGGTGTCTTGGAACGTGTCCTATTTGGTGAACCTGTAAGCTGGTGTCATCGCATGGTGGTCACTAGGAAACAGGATGGGTTACCTAGGAGGACAGTAGATCTATCACCACTTAACAAGTATTGCAAGAGAGAGACGTGCGCTACAGATACTCTGTTTAAAATAGCGCGCAAAATTTCAAAGGGAACGTTCAAGACTGTAACAGATGCATGGAACGGGTATCATGGAATTCCACTGAGAGAAAAGATAAACACCTCACTACATGTATTACTCCGTTTGGCAGGTTCCGATATACTAGAGCACCTCAAGACTTTGTATCATCTGGTGATGGTTACAATCGACGATTTGCAGCTATTTTATCTGATTTTGAAAGAAAGGAGGGATGTGTTGATGACAGCATATTTTTTGATTCAGAATTAAAGTGTCATTGGTGGCAAACAATAGATTTTCTGTCAAAAGTTGGCAATGCAGGCATCATTCTAAATCCCAAGAAGTTCCAGTTTTGTCAAAAATCCGTTGATTTTGCTGGATTTAGAATTTCAGATGAACGTATAGAACCTTTGCCCAAATATCTGTATTCCATTCGCAATTTCCTAACCCCAAAGTCTGCCACAGATATACGTAGCTGGTTTGGTCTGATAAATCAAGTCGCAAATTATGCCAAACTTCGTAAAGTCATGGCACCGTTAAGAGATTTTCACAGTCCAAAATGTAAGTTTATGTGGACAGAAAAATTAAACCAATAGTTTAATGAATCAAAAGAGATAATTATTGACGCAATAAAGAGCGGTGTTCAAATTTTCGATCATGGGAAACTGAATTGTTTTAGACCAGACTGGTCAAAGCAAGGATTGGGCTACTTCCTTATGCAGAAAAACAGCAAATGCAATAGCCGGTTACCAGATTGCTGCACCACCGGCTGGAAAGTGACGCTTGCAGGTTCAAGGTTTCTGTATGGGGCAGAAAAGAATTATGCTGCCATAGAAGGGGAGTCGCTTGCTATTGCTTGGTCATTAGAACAAACAAAGTATTTCACTAAGGGCTGCAAAGATCTTGTGGTTGTTACGGATCATAAACCACTGGTAAAGATTTTTGGTGATCGCACCTTAAACGAAATTCACAACACGCGCATTTTTAGGCTCAAACAACGTATATTGCCATGGCTTTTTCAAGTTCATTACATGCCAGGTAAAACTAATCTAGCGGCATATGCTTCATCGCTTTATTCAAGCTTGATTGATATAGTGAATTCACATGATAGTGATTTGACTGACGAATCATTTATAATTGCTTCATTGAGTAATTAAGTATGCCATTCAATGGCAATCACTTGGGAGGAAGTTGTAGAAGAGACACTAAATGACAACGTTCTTTCAAGAGTATAATACAATATTTGCTAAGAATTCCGAAGTATTTAACCAGAGAGCCAGGGATTTGCGACTTCTTTATGTTGGCAATAAGTGTCTACTACAGAACCAGAGTGGCACTCATCCACGTAAATGAGACAGAAACGGAGTGGTAATGGAGGTACTTCCACATGATCAGTATGTAGTCAGAGTTGATGGTTCACGGAGACTTACTCGGAGGAACAGAAAGTTTTTTTAGGATGTACAACCCAGCCTCAACAAGCATTAAAGCAAAAACTTCCCATGGTTGGAGCAGTAATCTACCAAGGTCACATGAGTGCAATGTTGGTCATCAACGTCCTGATTCTTCTGTAAAGATTACAGAGGATTCCAACGGTGCCAATACTGGTAAAACCAGTGAGGTTTAAGCGGATCATGAAAAGGTTGAGGAAGAGTATATCCTGCTCCTATAGTTCAGAAAAAAAAAATATGCCGCTTGCTTTGCGTAGGTTGAAAGACTTCAATGCGCCGGGGAAGCTTGAAAGTGAAGTCTGTTTGTTCCTGTTATACAAAATTATGTGCTGAGTGTTCAATTGCTGCTGATAGTGATGATTGCTAAGCCAGGAAGGACTCAGCGTAGAGTTGCATGAATTTGAACTGTTTTAAATTTATTTAGTGCGTTTTATTGCAGTTTTGTTTTTCTTTAAATAAATCCCTTGTTTATAGATTTTTTATTATTTAAGTCAATTGAGCTTGGTTAATGCATAAAATTTAGTTTCATCTTAGTAAAATATTTTTGTTACTTGTTAAAATCGCCTCTCGACGACCTATGTCCTGGTTTTTATTTTAAATGAGCTGAGGGGGATGTAGAATAATTAGACTATAGCTCATTTTAGTGTTTATATTTATACTTGTTGTCGTTTCAGATTTTACATTGTTAATAAATCATTAAACTAAATTGACAAGGAGTTATTCTTCACGTTATAGGTAAGGTTTAACTAAATCTAGCTGTTTTACAATTTATTCATTTTCGTCATTAGTTTCCCTGCCAATACTTAACTGTTCTTTACGCATAAAGGTCGAACTTAAAAAAAAATAACAGTATTTAAAACAGCTAGATTTATGCCATACTGAAATTCTATAAATTCTGAGAATTTTTTTTTAATTAAATAACAAATTAAAGTTAAAACAAATTAATATACATTCAAGTTTGAAAAACTCTTTAATATTTAGAATAATTAACAGTTTAACAACTAGACATCTTCATTGTTTTAATATACATTTTATTACAACATAATACAAGATTAAAATAAAACTTCGTTATAACAAATTTACAAGTAAATTCATAAACAATTAAGAACTTAAGGGAATAAAACTAAGTTGTTTATTTATAAATTCTAAAAGAAAGTTGAAATTGTCTATTTTGATTGTGGCTCTAAAAAAAAAGAAAAAATAATATTAATAAAAACTTCATTGTTTTGGAACTTTGTGAATGATAGGTTTTCTAAAACAAACACTTTTGACAGTTTCTTCAGAAACCCATCTTTTTTCGTCTACATTGAACACATGAATCTTTGGTTGCTTATAGCATGAACAAAAAACAAATATTTTTCTACAAATACTCACTGTTTGACATTTGCATGAAGATTGGTTTCTACACACTAGCTTGAGATTGAACAAAGTAAATTTTCTTGAAATACTGTCAAAAACTTCAGCGTCAACATTGCTAGAACCACCAATAACAAATAGCTTGTTACCCATGCTAAATGATGAGTGACCATTTCTCCAACAAATCATATCAGAAAGATTACTCCATTTGTTTTTCATAGTGATCATAAGATTCTGCAGAATTTGTTCTATCGCTGTACCTATAGCCTCCAGTAATAACAATTTTACCTTCGAAAACTGCACAAGCTGAATCGCTTCTAATAATGTTTAAATTAGCTATTTTAGTTCATTTATTATGGTTTATCTCATACTTATAACATCCTTTAGAATAACCACAATAGTCTAAGTACCCGCCTATCAAATAAATACTTTTCATAAATGAACATTTAGAGAAATCTATTCTTGAGTCAGGAATTGGTTTCAATTTTTTCAAGGTGCTTTTCGAACTAACATCAACAAAAGTAGTTTTTCATACTTTTTGATCAGATTTTCCAAGAACAAATATGTCAGAACCAATTACAGCTGTTTTGGCATCATATAATGGTTCTAACATTGGAATCAAAACAACGTCAGTTTTACCATTGGTGTTTTTTAGTTTAATAGTACTATTTATAGAATCGTTGTCTTCTGTACATCCATCATGAATGATAATATCAAACTCATTGTGATCACAATAACGATTTTTATACAAAATTGAACGTCTACTATTAAACTGCTGAGACATACTTTTTTAAACCTGTTCACTATGATGAGTATTTTAAACAAAATATTAAGTTAAAGTTAATCGAAAACACCACAACGAAAATCTTGGTTAGAAAATTTACTTAAATGGTAGGCGGTTCTTATAACACACAAAAGTACTTTAAATTTATATTGAATTTATATTTTAGAAGTGAAACTATGAATGGAGTAATTTTGTTTTAAATTATTTAATAGTTATCTAAACATTTGAAAAAATTAAAACAGTTTGTTTATGTTTTACGACATATGAAAAATAAATATATTAAAGTTCTAAGTTTTATTAAACAATCAAAAAATTAAACTACTCTTAATCTTTTATAGTGTTTGAATAAATTTGTTAACTAACTAACTATTATGTTAAAACCGTCATTCATTAATATAATTAACAACACAAAGGTTAGTATTCTGATAACTATTAGTTGAAAATAAATTTGAGATCAAATAACAAATTCTTTACGGAACATAGTTTAAAGCTAAACCGAATAAAACAAGCTACTTTTTAATAGTAAATGTATTTTTTTAAACAAAAATATGGTTCTAGTTTTATTAAAACGGAACTAGATATATAAATAGTGAACTTACAGGATATTTGTTCTAGAATTATATATTTTCAGAATTTTTCTATGAATATGATAAATAAGAAAACACTTTGCCCAGTTTGGGAAACCATTATATAAATAAATCATACTTGTTTGAGTTTTGTATTACTGCTGACGTAGTTTTTTTTCCCTATTCAGTTAATACAGAAATTTGAGCATGGTGATAATTCAATCAAAAATTTTCAAAAAGTTTTATTTGATTTACTCGTTTTTGGTCTAGATCTTGTGAACGGATAGGTGTTAAAAATACACGAAGGAATATTTTGCACGACGTCTTTTTTTTTTTTTTAAGGCTTGTTTTTGCACGGATTTTAATTTATATTATTTTTATTTATTACTACAACTAATACTTTTAACTCTTACTGTCGTTCGGAAGTACTTTATTTTTATTATTGTTTTTTGTTAGTTTTTTTCTAATTTACTTTATCTTAAATTATTACTGTTACTACTCCTAAACCTTCCCCTTGATTGTTAACTTTGTTTTCTTTTTATTAAATTAGGTACATATTAATTTTATTTTTACTTTTTTTTGCTACCACTGTTACCCCTTACAATTACCCTAAATTGATAAAGCATTCTTTTAGTTCATTTTTAACTCTTGTACAAAAGTTTCATCGTGCAAAGTGACCCTTCGAGCATAATTAACTATTCGTAATAAAGTGCCTTTGTTGTACATTTGATCCTATTTCCAAAAGTGTCTTTGTACACATTTGACCAGTCCCCCTTGTGTACATATAAGCGGCTAGTTCAGATATTTCATCTAAAGCTACACATATACTTTTAATTTTAACTTTATGATGCTTATATAGGACATTATTATAATAATAGTACTAGGAAAAGTTTTATTGGTCGTTGTCTAAAAATGTGTTTCTAAATAGATCATTAGTAAGTACAGCAGTTAATGAATTTCTTTTCAAAATTTGAGTATAGTTAAAGTCCAGAGGTAACGTATGCAATCTTTTCTACAAGGTAAATCTTTAAGCCTTTAAAACTATATTTTCTATTTTTAATAACATTTAAATACTAAAATGCACGAATAAATAAGTAGAGCAAATTTTATTTCAAAATTTTAAGTTCGAAAAAACATTTTTTCGAATTTATAAACCGACTTGTTTTAAAATTAGTTAAAAAAAAAATTTAGGATTAACTTTTTTTTAATTTAAAAGTAATCAAGCTAAAATTACCGAACTTAGATATTTAAGATTTTGTTGGAGTAGTAATTCCAGATACTCCACAATAATAAGTATTTTTTATCAACTTATAGTTTTACAATTTACTTTACAATTGACTTTTTTCTTAGTTTAACAACCCTCTCGGTATTTATTTTATTTGTTACCTTTTAAGCAATCAGTACATTTTAGTAAATTTCTTTCGTTATTATAATTACTAATTGATATACTTTTACAACAATACACTGAACCAGGAACGTAGCTACCTCGAAAAAGTTACGAATCTGTAAAATACAAAAAATCACAGGTATGACGCATAATGACGTACGAAGTAATTCATCCTACCTCTAGTGCTGTTATGTTTTATATTAGATTATGCAGTTATGTTAAACTTAAAAAAATAGTATAATTTTTAAGTTTTCGAAATAACTATATACAAGTCAGTATATGTTGCTACACACTAGTGACATCGCGTGGTTTTTTGTTAGGAGCTGTTGATTAAAAAAATTTTAAACTAAATACTTTTATCCTGAATAAATTTAAGACCTTTTAAAATTACTACTACATCGATCTGTCAACGTAACAAAATTTTGGTTTCTAATGAATCTAAAAAATTGAAGTACTCTCAAAAAACTTAAATAACGTTGTCTTAACACCTATATATATATTTTTCAATTTTTAAAATTATTTTGTTCCTGCTGTAGTTTCCCCTGCTCGGGTGACTCCTACTCGAACTACTCTTACTCGAGTTGTCCAGATCAAGCTCAACTTGTCACTACCTATTTTATTTTCCTTACCTTGTAGTGAATTTTTTACAAGGCCAGATATTAATTTTTAACTTATATTCGTTCAAATTTTAAATTCTGTAGCTTTATAAAAGATTTTTTGCAAAGCATTGCGTTTTGATAATTAGAATTTGAGTTGAGTTAAATGTTAACAATTAAATGGTCTCTTATTTGTTTAAGTTTTAAACACTACAATTTTAAAAATTGTTAACAAATTGAAACAAAAGCGCGTTTTTTTTTTGCAAAACAATATACGTTTATGCAGATTAGGACTGAATCATGACGTTTTTAGTTTAACTAAGAGAATTATAAATATTTATTTAGATTTTAAATAATAAATAATTCAAAATATTTTTGTTTAAAGTATCAAAATATGTACAGTAAACAGTCATTTTATTTTTTAACAGAATTATACAAGTTGAAAACAAAACTTGGTTATAACAAAATTAAAAAGAAATATGAGAACTAAGCATATTAAAAAATATAAATAAGTCATTTTCTTATGAATTAAAAAAAAAATGCAAAATATTTGTTTCGATCCTTAATCTTACTCAAACACAAACAAAATTTTATTGTTTTGAAACTTTGTGAATAACAGGTTCTGTAAAACGTGCAGTTAATAAAGTTTTTATAGAAACCCATCTTTTTTCGTCTACATTGTACACATGTAACTTCGGTAGCCTATTTATGGAGCATGAACAAAAAATAAACATTTTTTTACAAAAACTCACTGTTTCACAATCGCATGAAAATTGATTTCTACATGGTAACTTGAGATGGAACAAAGCAAAATTTCTTGAAATACTGTCAAATACTTCAGCGTCAACATTACTATAACCACCAATAACAAAAAACTTGTTACCCATGCTAAATAAAGAGTGATCATCTCTCCAACCAATCATGTCCGGCAGATTGCTCCATTTGTTTCCATGGTGATCGTAAGACTCCGCAGATTTTATTCTTTCGCTGTACCCGTGCCCTCCAGTAGTAACAATTTTACCTTCAAAAATTGCACATGCTGAATCACTTCTATCAATGTTTAAATCTGCTATTTTGGTCCATTTATTATGGTTTATATCATACTTATAGCATCTTTTAAAATACATATAGTCGTCTAAGTAGTACCCGCCTATTAAATATATACTTTTCATGAATAAACAAACAGAGAAATGTATTCTGGAGTCAGGCATATACGTCAAATTTTTCCAAGTGCTTCTTGAACTAATATTAACACGGGAAGTTTTTCTTAATTTTATATTGGATCTACCAAGAAGAAATATGTCAGAGCCAATTACAGCTGTTTTGGCATAACAACGGTTGGCTAACATTGGAATCAAAACCACATTCAACTCAACATCGGCACTGTCTATTTTAATAACACTGTTTGTAAAATCTTTGGTTTCTTTACCTTCATCACTAATGATAATATCAAACTCATTCTGATCACAATAATGATTTTCATATAAAACTGAAAGTCTATCATCAAATCGTTGAGACATACCTTTTTTAACCTGTTCACAAGTATAACTGTTAGTTCTAAACCTGGTTACAAACTATTCAGTCAAAATTAATTGAAAACACCAAGCATAACATTTAATTAAATACTTTTTTTAATGATAGGCGGTTCTAATTACCTACACAAAAGCATAACAAATTCCTAAGTTTTATTTATTTTGTAAGTAAAGATATTAATAGAGCAATTGTATTTATGAAGTTTCAGTGGTTAAATAGACAATTGTAAAAATCGAAACAATTTGTTAGTATTTAAACGAATGTTGAAACTAATTTTTTAATATTTTAAACTAAACTAAACACTTTTTAATATTGAATTTTAATTTATCATTTATGGTGTTAAAAATAAATCTGTTAACTACCTAGTTATTTATGTTAATTTAAAATCTTTATCTATTATTAGAACCTACAATAAAAATTTATTTGTTCATGAATACTTATTATTTAACTGATTTATAATTGAAAACAATTTTAAGCTTTTAATAATAAATTTTAAAGAAATAAAGTTGTAACCTTAACCTAAAAAAACAAGCGTCTCTAATATTAGAAAGAAGTATTTTCTGATTAAATAAAAAGAAACTAGGTCTTTTCATCAAAATTAAGTTACAAAATGCTAGTTTGAAGTTTTTGGCAAGTTTTTACTTTGAATATGATAACTAGAGGCCCAGTTAAGGAAATCGTTATATATGAATCACACATACTAGAATTTTGTTTTATAGCTGATGTAGCAATATTAAGTTTACTTAATTAAATACTAATAATTTTAACATGTTAATAGTTAAATCAAGTTCTTTTGTAACGTTATAGTTGTTTTACTCGCTTAAGGTCTAGATGTGGTAATGATAGAATAAAAATATATATAGTATACGAAAATATTTTTATAAATTTTAACCTTTTCTTAAAAAATAATATCTGGACTTATGAACATTTTTCTTTTCTACTTACACACTATTAACAAAGGATTTAAATCTTAAAAAAGAGCGAGAATGTCCATGAAGTTGTTCCGATTTTTTATTTTAAAATCTACGGTAGTTATAACAACAACCTTTAAAGTAAAAGTTTCCAGAACTTGAGTACAGTTTAAGTCGAAAGGTAACAAGCGCTTTCTATAACTTAGATCCTTAGTATTTAGTACTGCTAAATTGTTGCCAAAATAGTAAAATTTTTAAAACAGATGAATTTAAGGAAGCTTGGTTTTAACAGTTGTGATATGAAAAAGAGCTAAGAAAAAGTTATAGAACGGATTAAAAATAGTTGTTTTTGAAATTATGTTTAATGGCTGTTCAAAATCATATAAGTGTGTATGTACCTTCATGTTATATGCTTTTGATATTTTGTGCAAACTTTAAAAAAAATTTTTCATTTAAGTTTCATTTAAGTATGTTCTACGTTAAAAAAAAATTATGTTTACAAAAAAAAACTCCATATGACAATAACATGTTTAATGTTTGTTATCATCATCATAACCACAATGGAATAATTTTAGTTCGTTTCACCTTATCTTTTAGCACTTTATCAAGGCAGAAGTGTTTAGATAAATTCAAATAAATCTAGTCATTATAAAATTTATTTATTTTAGTCATTAACTTGCCAATACTTGATTGACGGTGAAATTTAAAAAAAATAACATTTAAAACAGCTAGATTTATGCCGTACGAAAATCTAGAAGTTATGATCAATATGTTATAAAGAAATATGTGCATTAAAACAAAAGTGGTCTAGCTAACTAACAAAATGACTTGTTAAATTGAGTTTATATTGATACTTGTTTTAGTTCTTTAACTAGGTCTAGTTCTTGTGAATGGGTAGGTGTCAAAAATGCACGAAGGGTAACTTTTTTCAAATCGTCAATTTCGCACGATGAGATCACTTTTGCACGGGTTAAAAATTTATATGTTTTTTTTTCAATTTAATTTTTTACCTTTACTTTTCTACTTCCACTGTTACCTTTAACCCTTACCATTTAGTCTCGTGCAAAAATTCTTTTTGTGCAAAAGTGTCTATGTGCATATTTGACCAGTCTCCCTTTTGAACACATTAGCGGCTAGTTCAGATTATTTGGTTTCAGATTATTTTAATGTTAAAACCGCTTACTTATGCAACAAGCTGCTTATATTCAACCAAGGAGGACTGGTCAAATGTGCACAAAGATACTTTTGGATGAAAGGGTCAAATATGCACAAAGGCGCTTATATATACACAAGGGGGACTGGTCAAATGTGTAAAATTAAAATTTTGCATGAAGGGTCGAAAGTGCACAAATACAGTTTTGCATGAAGGGTCAAATGTACACAAAGACAATTTTGCATGAAGGATCAATTATGCACAAAAGGTTATTGTGCACGATGACTACTCTGTACGAGAGTAAAACATTAACTATAAATAAAAAAAAATAAATAAAAAAAATTACTGTTACGTTAAATGTTAGTATATACAGTGGTAGTAAAAATTAAGTACGTTTTAAATATACTTATAATTATTTTTTTTCAAACTATTATGTTCCTGCTTGAGTTTCCCCCGCTCAAGTTGCTTTTGCTTGAGTTATCTATGTTGAGTTTTTACGGCTCAAATTCTCCCTGCTCGAGTTGTTCCTACTCGATTTGTCTCTGATCAAGTTGCCCTTGCTCGAGGTGTACCAGATCCTGTTGTCTCTGCCCAAAAAATCCCTGGTCGAGCTCAACTTGTCGCTACATGTCTTATTTTCCTCACGTTGTAATGAATTCTTTACAAGTCAAGTTCATGATTTCTAATTTAAATTCGTTCAAGTTGAAAAATTTGTAACTTTTATATAAATTATTTACGATGCTTTGCGTTTTAATAGAGTCTAATTTGAGTTAAATGTAAAAATTAAATGTATTTAATGTGTTCAATGTTTTAAACAATATTCTAAAATCTTATATTCAGAGAGCATAATTTAGTATAAATGATATTAAACGCTGATAAAGCAGGGTCTTTTAAAGCTTAAGAATTAAAACAAGAACGCAAAACTATATGCGTTTATGCAGATTAGCACTGAACTATAACATTTTAGGTTGAACTAATATATTTTTAAGTGTTTCGTTAAATTTTAGATACATAAACAATTAAAAACCTTGATGTTCTAACTGTTAAAATATGCCCAGTTAAAAGTGATTTTAATGCATAACAACATAGTATAAATTTAGAATAACATATTTTATAACAAAGTTTAAAGTAGATAAATGAAAACGAAGCACCTTACAATCTAAAACTAAATCATTTGCTAAGTCGTTGCTCTTACTAAAACACAAACAAATAAAATTTTTACTGTTTAGGTACTTTGTGAATAATAAGTTCTGTAAAACGATAATTTGTAAAAGCTTCCTTGGAAACCCATATATATTCGTCTGCATTGTACGCATGTACCTTCGATAGCCTATTTATGGAGCAAGAACAAAAAAAAAAAATTTTCTACAAATATTCACTGTTTCACAATAGCATAAAAGATCTCTTCTACATAGAATTTTGAGATTGAACAAAGTAAATTTTCTGGAAATATTGTCAAAAACTTCAGCATCAACATTGCTATATCCACCAATAACAAATAACTTGTTACCCATGCTAAATGAAGAGTGATCAAATCTCCAACCAATCATATCAGACAGATTGCTCCATTTGTTTTCATGGTGATCGTAAGACTCCGCATATTTTGTTCCATCGCCGTACTTAGAGCCTCCAGTAGCAACAATTTTACCTTCGAAAATTGCACAAGCTAAGTGACACCTATCAATGATTAAATCTGCTATTTTGATCCACTTATTATTGTTCAAATCATACTTGTAACATTCTTTAGAATAAATGTGGTGTTCTAACCACCCACCAATTAAATAAATACTTTTCATAAGTGAACAAACAGAAAAATAAATTCTGGAGTCAGGCATATACGTTAAATATTCCCAAGAGCTTCTTGAACTAATATTAACACAAGAAGTTTTTCTTACTTTTTTGTCAGACCCACTAAGAAGAAATATGTCAGAACCAATTACAGCTGTTTTGGGATAACGGTAGCGAAATATTGGTATCAAAACCACATTTAACTTGAGATCATCACTGTCTACTTTAAAAATACTGTTTGTAGAATCCATGCTTTTTTCACCTTCATCATTGATGATAATATCAAACTCATTCTGATCACAATAACGATTTTCATACAAAACTGAAGGTCTACCATTAAACCGCTGAGACATACTTTTTTAAACCTGGTCACAATTTATAGTTTTAGAATAAAATATTTAGATAATATTAATAGAAAGCACCTCAACATAAACATTATTTAAATTTTATGCGGTTCAACTAATTAATAAAAGTAGAAGAGTATTAAATTTAATTTTATTTTATTAATTAAACTAAAAATGATGTAATTGTATTTAAAGTTTTTAATTGTTTCATAGATTATGGTAGAAACTGAAATAACTTTTTTATATTTAAGCGCCTTTTTAACCTTATGATTTCAATTACTTTATATTATTAATAAAACTAAATTTTTATCAAACTTCTATTTTATTTAAACTCAATATGTTTATTAACTACAAATTAATGTTAATCTAAAACAATTACTAATTGATATAACAAACAACACAAAGCTTATTTCTTTATGAGTACTTAGTATTCTAATTGTAAATTTAAAACAAACTTGATCATTGAAACCATTAATTCTTTCTTATACCAATATAATTATAACCTAAACCGTAAAAAAACTACTGTTTAAAAAGTAATCGTTTTTTATTAAATAAAAGTACATTTTTAGTTTGAATAAGAAAGAACTAGCTCTTAATAAAA
The DNA here is from genome assembly GCF_965202585.1 of Thalia democratica. Classification (NCBI taxonomy): domain Eukaryota; kingdom Metazoa; phylum Chordata; class Thaliacea; order Salpida; family Salpidae; genus Thalia; species Thalia democratica. Next base: position 90,220,726 of record NC_139165.1, read on the forward strand.
AAAGTGAAATTTGATAATACTTGTTTCAGAAACTTATGTTTTATAAAATCTTATTTTAAATATGATTTATAAGAAGTAATTGGCCCAGTTTTAGAAACCATGTTAATAATGAATCATACTTGTTTGAAATTTGTGCTATAACTGAAGTGACTTTTATAAAATTTCCCTATCAAGTTACTAAGAATAATTTGAGCATGGGTTATAGTTCAATAGAGAATTTATGAAAAGTTTTAGTTGTTTATTTACTTTAAATCTAGATCTCGTGAACGGCTAAGTGTCAAAAAAATACACGAAGGGATATTTTGGACGACGTCTTTTTTTACAAAGGGCTGTTTTTCCACAGGTTTAAATTTATATACCTTACTTTTTATTTTATGTTTGTTTATTTTATTACCACCACTATAAATTATCTTACTCTTGGGCGGTAGTTTTGTTATCTCTTTATTATTTTTTTTTTTTGATAATTAATTTTTATTATACACTTTAAATTTAAACTAGTACTGTTGCCCCTTCTAATACCTACCATTGGTTATTAACTTATTTTTGTTTTCATTATATATTTATATATATATACTTACTTTTTTAACTATTTGTTATTGCTACTACTATAAACCCTAACCTTTACCCTTAGTCGTTAAATTTTTTTAATGTTTTTATCTTTAGTTCATTTTTTACTCTCGTGCAAAAGTGTCGTCGTGCATATTTGACGAGCCCCCCTTCTGTGCAAATAAACGGTCTTTCTCAGATTTTTTAGCTAAAGCAATACATGTACTTTTAGTTTTAATTTTAGATGCTTATATAAGACAGTATTATAATAAAAGTATTAGGTAAAGTTTTACTGTTTCTAAATGAATCAGTATTAAGTACAGCATTTAATGAAATAAATTCCAAAATTTGAGTATAGTTTAAGTTTAGAGGTAACAAATGCAGTTATATCTATAACTTAAATCGTTAAGCCTCTAGTATTACTACTGAAGTATTGTCGAATTTTTTAATTTTTTTTTAGCAGACGGATTTAATGTAACTCTGTCTTAACGGTTGTGTATAAATAAGAGATAGAAAAAATACAGAATGGATTAGAAACAATTCATTTTGGCAATTATGTCTTATGGCATTTAAAAATAAAACAAGTGTGGTGAGCCACATTGTTTTTTGCGTTTGGTCTTGTTTGCAAAGTTAAATATATTTTTAGATTTAAGTTTTTACGATGTTTTTTAAAAGTATATTTACAATAAAAAAAATTTAACAACAATTTTTAGAAAGTTTTATAATATGATTATGCTTACCACAACAGAATATTTTCAGTTAGCTTTGACCTTATCTTTTAGCTTTTTTATGCAAGCAAAGATAAAGCTCCGCTAAATCTAATTGTTTTAGAACTTTTCAATTTTACTCATTATTTTGTCAATACTAAAGGCTTGAACGTCTAATTTTAAGATATTATAAAATTTAAAACATTCAGATGTATGCCATATTGAAATTAAAAAATCATGACCACTCTGGTATGAAGAATTGTTGGAATTAAATTATAAATTTGTCAGCTAAATAATAAAAAGACTTGTCACATTTATTAGTTATTGATACTTATCATACTTGTAGCTATATTACCAAATAATTTAATACACTTTGAACGAAACCATTTAGAACAATGTAAAATAAGGGTATTTTTTCTGAGTTAGATTAATTAAAGTTTGTTTGACCTGTTTGTTATGCACATGTTATAAAATGTGCAGTAGCACGTAATAAACTTGAGAATAATATTAATCTAAACACTTTGTATAATTTAATATTTAAATGATCATTTTATATTTTAAAACATATTTAACTATTATTTGCTTTATAAGCTGCTTAACAAACCGTGATCAAAAATAATAACTTTAAAAACTATTTTTTCAGATTGTTTATCAGTAGCTGTTTTTAATCAGACGTTTGAAAACATCCGTCAACTTAATTTTTTAAATTTTATTGAACAATTAAATCCCTTCTTTGTAATACTATTTACCGTTTATAGTAAAATATAAATGCAATAAATTCAAGAATGAACAAAAAAACATAACAATTTTAATTTCATGTTTGTATACTTTAAAAAACTATTTAAACTTTTTAAATACATTGGTTTTAAAAATATTAAAAAATATAAAGTTTTATAATGTATAACGTTAAGTACATGAAAAACATGAGTATACCGAATTACAACACTTATGCTTCTATATTATTTCAAATTTTTTATAACCCACTTTATAATGATAAAGTTTCTTTTAGAAACCTAAATAAATTAGCAGTAACAGACTTATGAATAGTGTTTGTTTTTTTATAAGCGACTATTTTATACTTTTTTTTAATGTTTATGCAAAAAAAATTTTTTTTTTTTTTTTTAGGTTTTTAACATTAATTATTTTTTACAACAAAATACTACGATGATCTTTGCAAGGAAGTTTATAAAATGTCATTGATTTACATATAAAAAAACAGTTAAAAAATAAATTTAAACCGTTCGAAAACTAACTAAAGAAAATTAGTTTTATTACAACATAATACAAGTTTAAAATACAGCTAGGTTATAACCAGATTTCAATTAATAACAGAAAAACTGGGTTTTTAGATTATAAAACTAAGCCATTTTCATCAATATTCAAGACAAACTGCAAAATAACAGTTTCGATTGTTGCTCTGACAATATCAAAAACAAAACTTTTTATAAAAAGTTTTATTGTTTTGGAACTATTAGAAAAATTGGTTCTCTAAAACGAACATTTTTAACTATTGCTCTAGAAACCCATATTTTTTCGTCTACAGTGTACTCATTTAACTTCGGTATCCTATTTATGGAGCAGGAACACAAAACTAACATTTTTCTACAAATACTCACTGTTTCACATGTGCATGAAAGTTTATATGGTAGCTTGAGATTTAACAAAGTAAATTTACTTGAAGTACTGTCAAAAACTTCAGCGTCAACAATGCTATATCCACCAATAACAAAAAACCTGTTACCCATGCTAAATGAAGAGTGATTATCTCTACAACCAATCATATCAGGTAAATTGCTCCATTTGTTTCCATGGTGATCGTAAGACTCCGCAGATTTTGTTCTTCAACTGTACCTGTGCCCGCCAGTTGCAACAATTTTACCTTCGAAAACTGCAGTAGCTGAATGCATTCGATCAATATTCAAATCTGCTATATTAGTCCATTTAACATGGTTTATCTAAAACTTAAAACATATTTTAGAACAACTACAGTCGTCTAATTAGTAATAACCCACCTATTAAATATATACTTTTCATAAATGAACAAATAGACAAATGTATACTTGAGTCAGGCATAAACGTCTGTTTTTTCCAGATACTTCTTGAACTAATATTAACACAGGAAGTTTTTCTTACTTGTTTGTTAGACCCATCACGAAGAAATATATCAGAATCAATTACAGCTGTGTTTGCATAATAACGATCGGCTAACATTGGAATCAAAACCAGATTACACTTGAAATCAGCACTGTCTACTTTAATAACACTGTTTGCAGAATCATTGCTTACTTTACCTTCATTATTAATGACAATATCAAACTCATTCTGATCACAATAACGAATTTCATACAAAACTGAACGTCTATCATTAAACCGCTGAGTCATACTTTTTAAACCTGGTCATAATTTTGAGTTTTAGAACAAAATATTGAGTATTAAGTAAAAATTATTTAAAAACACCTCTATATAAAATTTTGTTGAAAAATTCATTTAAGTGGTCGGCAAATAACAACAAACATAAGTATAAGAATATTAATTACTTCTTTTCTAAGTAAAGTAAGAAGTTCATGAATGTTGTATAGAGATTTGTTAAAATAAAACATTTGGTTTATATTGAAGGTTCAGTTAAGATTAAAGTTTGTTCAATATTTCAAATAAATAAAAAAATTTTACAAATTAAACTTTTATTAAACTGTTATGGTATTTAAAGTAAATTTATTAACTAAGTAATTATTTATGTTTAGTTAAAACCTTCATTAATTATTTTAACCAACAACTCAAATGTTCTTTGTTTAGGAGTTAATAGTAGTCACTAACCTTTATAAAAGAACAAACTTGAGCATTCAAATAATAAATTTTTAAAGCAATAAAGTTAAAATCTAAACCGAATGAAATAAACTACTGTTTAAGAGGTAAGCGTACTTATTTTAGATTTCTTTAGTTCAAATAGTACTATATATATTCTAATATTTAGTTTAAACTAGCTCTATATATAAACAGTAAAACTACAAAATACTTTTTTCAGAAATTTATCTTGTTAAGTATTTACTTTGAAAACGATAATTAGGCAGCCACCTGACCAAGTTTAGGAAATCCTGTTGTAGATGATACTTGCTTGAACTTTTTACTATAGCTGAAGTAGCTTATATATAATTTCCCTATTTTGTTACTATTTCAATAGTTTGTACATGGTGATGATTCATTTCAGAATTTTTGTATCGTTTTAGTTGTTTTAACAGGTTCAGAACTTGTGAAGGTGTCAAACATGCACAAAGGGTAACTTTTTTCAAGACGTCACTTTCGTACTAGAGGTCACTATCAAACGGGTATATTTTATTACCTTTTTTTTCTACGACCACTGTCAACCCTAATCCTTAACATTGGTCGGAATTTCTATTTTTTTTGGCCTCTTGCAAAAACGGTTTTTCATGTAAAAGTGTCTTAGTTCATATTTGGCCAGTCCCATTTGTGAACACATTAGCGATTAGTTCAGATTTTTTGATAAATAAATGTTCTTTGAATTTTAATTCTTTGATGCTCATTAAGATCATAGTATCAGGTAACTTTTAACTGGGCGTTGTCTGAAAATTTGTTTCTAAATAAATCAGTGGCAGGTTGAAGAAGATGAAAAACCAATGATAAAAAATCTTTGTCAAAAGATCTGAAGTATAAATTGAATGTTTGGTTATTGAGCTTTACACAAAATTTATGTATATATAAATATATATATATATATAAACTGCTTTTTCAAAAAATCATGCTTACCATGAAAAAAACACATTTGATCTACAATGTGTATAATGTTTTATAATACTATCATACTCCAACAACGCAATGTTTTCAGTACGTGGTGAGTCAAAACGTTTGACCTTATCTTTTAGCTTTTCAATTTAAGCAGTGACGTTAAAGATAAAGTTAATTTAAATCTATCTGTTTTAGAACTTATTTATTTTCGTCATTAGTTTACCTGCCAATACTTGACAATTCCTTACGCTTAAAGGTCGAACTTTTAAAAAAACAACAACATTTAAAACAGCTAGATTTATGCTATACTGAAATTCTAGAAACTTTGATGAATATGTTATGATGAGTTGTGTGCATTAAAACAAATTTGTTAACCAACTAGTAAAATTACTTGTTACATATGTTATTTGTGCTTATTATACTTAATTTTATTAACAAAAAGTTAAAATTAGAAATATGGTTTGAAACTAAACTGAATAAAATATACTACTGTGTAAGAAGTAAGCGTATTTTTTTATAAAACGAAATATATTTAGTTTAATAAAAACGAAACTAGCTTTTTATATAAATAGTGAAGTTAATAATCTATATTTTTTTTTACTATCACTGTTACCCCTAACTTTTACCCTTGACCGGTAAGGATTTTTCTTTTTTTATAATTCTTCATCAATTTCTGATTTAACTTTATTACTTTTTTTTTAAAAACACTGTTATTTCTATCCCTTACTTTGGGTCGCTAACTTTGATTTTTTTGTTATAATGTTGTTTAATTTACTTTTTTTTTTTGTTTATATCGATGTTGCTCGTAGTCCTTACCCTTGGTCAGCTCTTTTTTAGTATGGAAATTTAAAAAATTTACTTTTTTTTACTTTTACTATCTTGCAAAAACGAACCTTCGTGCAAAATTGTCTACTCGCATGTTTCACTAGAATATGTGGTCTTTCTTTTTTTGGTTTTCTGAAATAACGTAATTAATATTATTTTGTTTTGTTTATCAATGATAAATTTTTAAAATTTTATTACAATACAATGTTTCACTCGTTTAAAAACAACGAGATCTTCAGTTGTTTAAAATCTGTAAAAATTTATGTGATAACAAGTACATTTCTATTTTTGTGAAAAAAAACTGTACGTAAAAACTAATTGATAGACATGGTCTAAAATATAACTCTATAATGAAATTATTATTACACTTTTGAAAAGCATATTTAACTATTTCTGCTTTATAGGATGCTTAGTAAACCATAAGTAGAAATAGTAATAAAAATAAACTATTTTGTTAAGTCAGCTTTGCATCGCCTGTTTTCTTTCAGTTTTGAAAACATCCATTTACTTAGTTTAAAAATTTTGACTGAAAAATTACTCTCGTTTATGTAATATTATTTACTGTGTAAAAAAATTTAAATACTAAAAGTTTATGAACAAACAAGTAGAGCAATTATAATTTTAAGTATTTTAGTAATTTTAAACCTTATGAACCGACTTGTTTTATATGGACACTAAAAAACATAACTGGCTAAAATCTATAGCATTAAATAGTTTTTAAGCTTAACCTACTGAACTACATCATTTCCACTTCTATAACATTAGCATTTTAACCCACCAAATAGTAATGAAGTCTCTTTGACTGACAAAACGAATGTATATAAGAAGTTGAATGACTTATGTATAGTGAATTTAAATTCTTTTTTTTTTAATAAAAGAACTACTTTGATAGTTATATAGTATTAAGCTAAGACTAAAAAAATTTTTATGACACAAATACATTTTTGTTTATTTCCAGTTTGTATAACCTTTAACATTGTTTATTTTTACAGTAAAAACTAAGATTTTTTTTGTTAAAATTAGAAGATAATAAAAACATCATTATCTTTTAGTTAAATAACAACTTGAAGTTAATACACGTTAATATACTTCAAAGTTTGTAGTTAAAATTTAGTATTTTTTTAAACAATTAACAGTTGAAGAACTAAATGTCTTCATTGTTAAAATATATACAGTTATAAGTAATTTTTATTTTACTACAACAAAATACAAGATTGGAATAAAACTTGGTTATAACAAATATACAAGTAGATATAGACAACTAAAAACTTAAGGAAAAAAAACTAAGTTATTTACTTATAAATACAAAACGAAATTAAATTTGTCTATTTTGATTGTTAATCTAATAAAAACACACAAAAATGTTTTCAATAAAAGTTTCATTGTTTTAGAGCTTTGTGAATAATAGGTTTTCTAAAACAAACACTTTTGACAGTTTGTTTAGAGACCAATCTCTTTTCGTCAACATTAAACACATGAATCTTTGGTTGCTTATAGCATGAACAAAAAGTAAACACTTGTCTACACATACTCACTGATTCACAATCACATAAAAGATTTTTTTACAAGGTATCTTGATATTGAATACAGTAAATTTTCTTATAATACTTTCAAAAACTTCAGCGTCAATATTGCTATAACCACCAATAACAAATAGCTTGTTACCCATGCTAAATGAAGAACGATTATCTCTCTAACCAATTATGATCGGCAGGTTGCTCCATTTGTTTCTATAGTGATCATAGGACTCTGCAGATTTTAGTCTTTCGCTGTACCTGTGCCTTCCAGTAGCAACAATTTTACCTTCGAAAATTGCAGTAGCTTAAAATAGTCTATCAATGTTTAAATCTGCTAATTTAGTCCATTTATTATGGTTTACCTCATACTTATAACATGTTTTAAAACAACTGTAGTCGTCTAAGTACCCGCCTATTAAATATATACTTTTCATAAATGAACATACAGAGAAATATTTTCTTGAAACAGGCAAAAACGTCAAATTTTTCCAAGTGCTTCTTAAACTAATATTAACACGAGAAGTTTTTCTAGACCCACCAAGAAGAAATATGTCAGAACCTATTACAGTTGTGTTTGCATGATAACGATCGGCTGATATTGGAATCAAAACCAGATTACACTTGACATCGGCACTTTCTACTTTAATAATACTGTTTGTAGAATCTTTATCGTCATCATTAATGATAATATCAAACTCATTCTGATTACAATAACGATTTTCATACAAAACTGAAGGTCTATCATTAAACCGCTGAGTCATACTTTTTAAACCTGGTCATAATTTTAAGTTTTAGAACAAAATATTGATAATTAAGTTAAAGTTATTTAAAAACACCTTTATATAAAATTTTGTCAAAAACTTCATTTAAGTGGTAGGCAAATAATGACAAACATAAGTATAAGAATATTAGTTACTTCTATTATAAGTAAAATTATAAATTTATGAATTTTGAATAGAGATTTGTTTAATTTATACATTTGGTTTATTTTGAAGGTTCATTAAAAATTAAAATTTGTACAATGTTCGAATAAATTCATACTTTTTATAAATTAAACTTTTATTAAACTGTTATGGTATTTATAGTCAAGTTACTAACTAAGTAATTATTTATGTTAAGTTAAAACCTTCATTAATCATTATAACCAACAACTCAAATGTTATTTGTTTAGGAGTTATTAGTATTCTACTAACCTTTAATTAAAAACAAACTGGAGCATTCAATGATAAATAGCTTATTCTTTCAATTTTTAAACATTTTTTCTTTTGTATACTACAGCGCGTGCTTAGCGACACTCTCGTTTAAACAGCTTCAATTAAATTAAAAACAAATTATGACAAGTCTGCTTCCAACAACGCAACAAATTAAGTATGTTTTGACTTTATCTTTTAGTTATTTTATGCAAGCAGAGACATTATAGACAAAGTTCCGCTAAATCTAGCTGTTTTAAAACTTTTTTATTTTAGTCAGCAACTTGCCAGTACTTAACGCTTGAAGGTTTAATTTATAAAAAAAATATAACAGTTAAGACTTTAAGATGTAGGTCATAATGAAGTTCTGGAAACTATGTTATGAAAAGTTGTTCGCACTGAAACAAAATTTGGTCAATCAAATAATAAAATTACTTGTCACACTTTTTTATAGATACTAATTGTACTTGAATTTTCTTAACAAATAGTTTAATAGGCTTTTGACTTTTGACACAAATTATAATGAACAATGTGAATAAAGGGATTTTTTCTAAATTAACGGAATTAAGTTTTGTTTGACATGATTATAGTTTGCCTTTTTTTTTTAATTTTAAACTAAATAAATTAAATGATAAGTTTAAATAAAAAACATGATGCCATTTTATAATGAAATGATCATTACATATTTCAAAAAAAGTATTTAACTATTTTATGCTTTATAAGCTTTCTAAAAAAACGATAAGTTTTCAATCAGTTTTCCCGTGCCTGTTTTTTTTTAAGACATTTAAAAACATCTGTTAAAATTGCTTTAAAATTTTGACTAAATAACTGATTCCTTTATATTATAATAATACTTACTGTTTATATTAGAATATAAATTATAAAATTGCACAAATAAACAAATAAATAGAGAATTTATACTTCGAGTTTAAAAAACATTTTTAGATTTTAACAGTTTTTTACATTAATAAAAATCATAAATGATAAAAATGTATAAAATTAAAAAAAAGTAATTAAGCTAAAGATACCGAACTACAGCATTCAAGCTTCTATATTATTAGTTTTTAACCCAATGAGTAATAATGAAGTCTCTTTAAATAATATGAATATGATATAGATTAGAATATACAGACTTATGTACGGTGAGCTTTAAATCCTTTTTTAAGAATACGATTATTTCGGTATTTATTTTCTTAACTTTTATGCAAAATGTATATTTAACTATTAACTTTTTTAAACTTTAAAATTTGTTATTTTTTACAACAAAACACTAGATGTAATTGGTTAAAGTAAGAAATTGAAGAAAAACTCATTAATTTTTTTGAAGTTGAACAGTTGAAAATTTATATTTTAATTGCTAAAACAAAAAACTTAAAAGAAAAAAATATATGTTCACAACATAATACAAGCTTATAATAAAGCTTGGTTATAACAAAGTTTAAGTAGTACGGAAAATTAAGAGCATTGTAGTATATGACCAATCCATTTTCAAGGAAATTCATAACAAACTGCTAAATAATTGATTCAATGTGGCTTTAACATAAACACATAAAAAGTTTTTCGATGAAACATTCATTTTTTTGGGGCTTTTTGAATAAAATTTTAAAAACACGAACACTTTTAACAGTTTTAAAGAAACCCATCTTTTTTCGTCTACGTTGAACACATGAAACTAAACTAGATCTCCATAAAAACAAAGAAATTACAAAATATTTGTTTCAGAATTACATATTGTCAGAAATTTTTTTTTGCTTACGGTATACATATTACTTTTAGTATGACAATTAGTAAACAACTTAGCCCAGTTTGAGAAACCCTATTGTAGATGAATCATATTTATTTGAAATTCGTATTATATCTGAAGTAGCTTTTATCAAAATTCCCTATTGAATTATTACATAATAAACTGAACATGGTAATAGTTTAATCAAGAAATTTTGAAAAGTTTTAATTGATATACTCGGATCTTGTCTTGATCTTGTGAAAACTAGGTGACAAAAATACACGATGGGACTTTTTGCATGACGTCATTATTTCATGAAGGTTTTTTTACTACATAGGTTTAAATTTATTATAATTTTTACTTTATATTTTAATTATCTTTATTTTTTTAAATACTACTAACCAGGGACGTAGCTTGGTAGGTTTCTGCAAATCTACAAAAACGTATACTTATGTGCGAAAAAACTTGCTTTTATTTTAGCTTGAAAAGAATGTGCTGTCTTAGCTTTTAGTATTCATTTATGCTTAATTTTGCACTCCTGAGAGATAATTTTGACATATATGTACTCTTTAGCATTTTTAGTGTCGTAAAAGAATTGAACGAATTAAATACATCCAAATTGTAACATTTACGGCGTTAAAGCTTTAATTTGTCAAAAAGCAGCAATGCAAAATTGATTCTAAAGCAAGCTGTATATTCAAAAATCAAAATCATACAATTTTATGTTACAAAAATTTGCATAACTTGTTGTTACTATTGACTACGTCAAATGTTTTATTTTCTAAACTGTGTAAGTGTTTTTGAGTTAAATGGTGATTTTCTATACTTATTTTTAGTGAAAGGTAGGACTTTTTAATTTTTTATGGGTAGTTTTAAGTATTGGGTACTTTTAATTGCCTCAATTTTGCAAAAAAAAAGTACCCAATATTTTGATGATGTCATTAACTTTACTTTGGGTGGTTATTAAGGTTAAACTTTGTAAAAAAAATAAATTTGCTGTCCAGGCCTATGAAAAATTCACTTTGTTTACTTTTCTGAATTTAAAAATAATTTTATCTGAAATAAAACAATACTAAACGTTTCACTATGTTAACAAAATTAAGGAAATATAATTTTCAACCTTGATATTTTTTGTGTAAGTTACAATTTTAATTTCAACTACAAATTAAGCTATTGACTTTGAAAATTTTTCTTTTATAGATTATTGATGACTTTAAGTTAATATATTTTAAAAAAATGTCATTATTTAACATATAGAAGTAGTTTAAAAATTACAGATTTTTTGATAATTTTGTTTTTAAATACTAGATTTTTTCAATTTTTTTAATTTCAAAAGTTCAAGGTTTTTCCAGCTTTTGATTAAACTGTCAAGTTCCTGGATTCAAGGTGTTTTGGCAACCCTGCTTAAATTTTAAGGAACTATTCCGTTCAATATTTAAAAAATGGTAAAAGATGACAATTAAAACCTACTGTACTCTTCTTTTTTAATGTTTTATATCAAAAATTTGTTTTGGTATAAAAAATCTGTCTAAAGATACTTGTAGTTTAGATCAAATTTAATAAAGTGACATCAACTTGTAATAAAAATGATCCACAACCTCCCTGTACCCAAGGTGGCTCCTAAAGTTTTTTTGAAACTTCTTTCAATTTTCCAAAAATTAATATTTTTTAAATTCAAGTCTTATTTACTTTTCTAGACAAAATAAGTGATCAGAATTTCAAGTCATTCTAGGATTTTATATAACATTCCAAGATTCCCATAAGCATTTAGATTTGATGGCCACCCTGTTAACTTTATTTCAAACTATAAAAAGGTAGCTTTTGTTGAAGTACATAACTCATGTATAATTAGCTCAAAATTTTTTTTGAATTAAATTCATCAATAAACTATAAAAATTTTTTTTTTTTTTTTTTTTTTTTTTAATTTGTGTTTGAATTTATAATTGTAACTTTATGTTAACAAAAAATATTTCTATAATTTTGTTAACATAGGGAAATGTTTAGTATTATTCTATTGTTTTATTTCAGATATGATTATTTTCATATTTTAAAAATTGAAAAAGTGAATTTGTCATAGGCTTAGACAGCAATTTTGTTTTTTCACAAGTTTAAGCTTCAAAACTACCCAAAGTAAAGTTAATGACGTCATCAAAATGTTTAGTACTTTTTTATTTTGAAAATTTGCTGCAATTGAAAGTACCCAATATTTAAAACTACCTATAAAAATTCCTACCGTTTAATGAATGTTTTCTTGGTTTACACAAGTGGCAAGACATAAAGAGTCATAAGGGGTGTGGAGCAAATTAAATTACCTTGTATACAGTTATCACTTCTACCTCAACATTCCATTTTTGATGTATTAACATAACTGCATTTTTTCAAATTAAATTCAATAACATTAGAGGTAGTTTAAGTTGCTGTGTTTCCGCTATCACGAGTTATTTCTGATGTTTTGCAGATTCGTAACTTTTTTGAGCCAGCTACGTCCCTTCTACTAACACCTTTAAACCTACTCGTGGTCTGATTTTACGTTTTATTTTTATTTTTATTTTTTGGTTATTCCATTTTTTTTTTAATTTTTATATTTTCACTATTACTGTTAACCCTCCTAAACTTTACTTTGTTATCAACGTTGTTCTTTTTAATATCATATATACATATATACATATATATATATATATATATGTATGTATATATGATATTAAAATGTATATATATATATATGTATATATGTATATATATTATGTATATACATATATATTATATACATATATATTATGTATATACATATATATATGTTTAATAATAAAACAAAACAAATATATATATATATATATAATAAAAAAGTTTATTTAAAGATGCAAAACTCAAAGAACTCGAGTTTCGTGACTATTCACTCATCAGCTTCAAAACAAGTTTAAAATAAAGTACAAAACAAAATCACCAATGAAAGTAAAAATTTTTTGCATAAATAGATTACGACGTAATTTTGAAACTATCAAAAACCATGCAAAACGGCTTGTGCAAAAACTAATCTACCAACAGACATTAAACTAGCCAAAATTCAAATAACTTCAGTGAGTAACTATATATTAGGACAGATAATTGAAAAATTAAGATGCAAATTGAAATTTAGGTTATTTTAAGATGAAATTAAAACTTGTTAAACTTTAAAAGCGACTTTTTTATATGTCTATAAGACGATACAAACTCGCTTCTTTTGTTTAAACATCTCTTGTCTTTCAGTGCATATGTCGGCTTGTGCTCGACTCAGTTTAGATTCAGGTATGCCAATCATAAAAAATCTTTTAAAGGCGGCATATATGAAAATGACACTGAATTTTCGAAGTATATTTGTGGCTTAAAACGCAGCGGTATTGACTACGAAATATCCTGGGAAGTTATAAAAAGAGCACAGCCTATAGCCGACGGCAATAGCCCAATATGTAGGCTTTGTCTCAAAGAAGCATCAGCCGTTGTATATGCACTGAAAGACAAGAGATGTTAAATCGCAGAGCACAAAATCCCCGCAGTAGAATAAAAAAATAAAATCCCCGGCAATAGAATTAAAATTTCTTATGAAAGAAAAAGCTGTATTTTACAAGTTGAGAACATAAAAGTTTCATATATTCAATTACACCAACATATTTAAAACCATATTGTTTTTATAAATATGAATGCCTTAAATGTAAGTTTATGTTTTTTATTTTCATAAGGTTAATTTTAGTCACTTTATTGTTAATTTAATCATAACTACCTTTTAACCTTATAGTTGTAGGTAATGTTTGGTTAGAAAAATTAAAGAAAAGTATCTTCCACTTATTTAAATGGTTAATAAACTAAAAACATTGTAGCTTTGGAACTAATTGATGTTAAGTTAATTTATTATTCGATTTTTTTTTCCAAAAATTAGATGAAATAGACAATTTTTTTTTTCTTATATCCTACTTTTATCAAATTATTTGAATTTTTAAACTTGAAAATAAAGTTTGATTATTATAATTTTTTAAGATTCATTATAAATTATTTTATTAAGACATAGATTTCACTTAAAAGTAATTTGAATATAATTTATTATTTTTGTTTACAAACTTGAAACTACTATTTGCTAAGTAGAAATCTATTTAAAATTTTTAATTTTTAATGTGGCAAATTTATTGAGTTTTTTTTTATTATAATTAGGTAATTTATCTAAAAAAAAATTATACCTGAAAGTTTTAGTGTACAACTCAAGGTTTTTACAATTAGTTTTGTAAATTAAGCAGAGTTGAAACAAGGTCAGGAAAAGTCAGAAAACTCAGGAAAAGCAGAAAAAAAAAGACAAAAAACAAGAATAGTAAGGTTTTTTTTTAACAGTCAGGAAGTTTAACTAAATATTAAAAAATACCAGATTTTGTCAGTTTAAATTTACTGAATTCCTTATATTCAAAAACAAGTCTTTGAATGGTAAAGAATTAATTAAAATTCTTTAAAGTGTGATTAAAATTGAAAAAATTTCCAAGAATTTTACAAAATTACTTAATTATCAATGCCTTCATCTTGTAAAATTAAATGAATATCCTTTATAAAACTGCAAAATGTTTCTATTAAAATTTTGTTAAACTACCCTACTTGAACAGACAGTTTTTGTAGGCAGTATGATAATCTGTAGCATTTTTTAGTAAAACAATGATAATACACAAGAGTTTATCTAGCATACTTTAGAATTGAATTGTTTTTTGTTTAAGTAAATAAATAATTTCATTCTAATTAAACACTAGGTTTAGTGTTTTGGGTAATAAGTTTATGTTTATAATTTACCTCATTACAATTTTTTCAAAATTGTTTAAATTTTTTAAATAAATTATAAAAGAGGTGAATTTCATGGTTAAGTTTAATTATTTATAGTTTATTGTAGAATAGTTGTTTTCAAAAATTTTTTACATAAGTAAGGGTAAAATATTTACTACTAATTTTTTAATTATTGATAAGATGAAATATAAAATTGAAAGCTTTATTAATTCCTTTTATTAATATAATTTAACATTTTTATTAACAAACTTGAAACTACTATTTGCTTAGATGAATTCTATTTTAAATTTTTGTAATGGCAAATTCATTGAGTCTTTTTTTATTATAATTAGGTAATTTATTAAAAAAAAAATTATATTTGAAAGTTTTAGTATACAACTCAAGGTTTTTACAACTAGTTTTGTAAATTAAGCAGACTTGCAACAAGGTCAGGAGAAGTTAGAAAACTCAGGAAAAGCAAGAATAAAAACAAGTAACAGGAATAGTAAAGTAAATCTTTTTTTGAAAACAGTCAGGAAATTTGACTAAATTAAAAAAAAATACCAGATTTTGTCAGTTTAAATTTACTAAATTCCTTATATTTAAAAACAAGTCTTTGAATGGTAAAAGGTTAATTAAAATTCTTTAAAGTGTGATTAAAATTGAAAAAATTTCCAAGAATTTTACAAAATTACTTAATTATCAATGCCTTCATCTTGTAAAATTAAATGAATATCCTTTATAAAACTGCTAAATGTTTCTATTAAAATATTCTAAAACTACCCTACTTGAACAAGCAGTTTTTGTATGCAGTTTGATAATCTGTAGCATTTCTTAGTAAAACAATGATAATACACATAAGTTTATCTAGCATATTTTAAAATTAAATTGTTTTTTTTAGGTGAATGAATTATTTCATTTTAATTTAACACTAGGTTTAGTGTTTTGGGTGATAAGTTTATGTGTATAATTTACCTGTTTATAGTTTTTTCAAAATTGTTTATATTTAAAAAAAAATTATAAAAGAGGTGAATTTCATAGTTAAGTTTAATTATTTATAGTATATTGTAGAATAGCTGTCTTTTAATATTTTTACATAAATAAGGGTAAAATATTCACCTCAATATGTTACATGCAATGTTTAATCTTTTCTATAATAAATAGAACTGTTCTAGATTTTAAAATGTAGTTTAAAAATAAATTAATTTAAATTAAAAATTAATAATTTGCCAAGGTTTATGTTGCACTAATAACAAGGATGAAAAATAGTTTCACCATTATATTGAAAATTTTATTTATAAAAATAATATATATTATTAAATTTTAACTACATTTAAAAATCTAAAAACAATTTTTCATTAACAATAAACTTGTTTTTAAAGCCTGGCGTTGGTTTAATTGTTCTGTTTTTATAGATTGAATTTAACCAAAATTATTTTGGCCCATTAAAAATTGTTGTTAATGATAAATAAAAGAAAAAAAAATTGATTTTTAAGATCATAGGAGGATGAATATATTTTTTAACATTTTGATATTAATTTGTTTTTTTTATTAAGTATAACCATATCATTAATATTTCAAAGAACTTATCCTGAAAATTTTTAAAATTTAAAATTTAAAAACTTTTATAAATATATTAAGATGTTGAAACATTTAAATTTGTGGTACCTTGAAGAAATTATGTATTTTTTTTAAACACATGATACAAAAAGTTATAGTCAATAAACAAAAATGTTAATCAAAACTTAAAATCACAGAAAATTTTTTTTTGTACTTTATAAGTTTTTTTTTTTTTAAAGCATTAAGCTAAAGAACTTTATTTTTGTTATAAAAGAAAGAGCTTATGTATAAAATTAATATGATATACTGTTTTAATTTTACAAACAAAATGTTATAATAATAAAGTACAATGTAAATTAAAAATTTTAAAAGTTAACTTTTTACTAATTTTATTAAAACAAAAGTAAAAAAAAAATAACTAATGAAATTTTAATATTAGGTAAAAAATGTGAAAAAGTTAGCTACAAATTGTTACTTTAGCATTTTATGTTACTAGTGCTATTGTGTTTTATAATAAAGTATGCAGTTATGTAAAACGTTGAAAATTAAAATCCTGCTCAAATTGCTTTTTCCCGAGTTTACCCTGCTCAAGAGTTGATTCTGTCAGAGTTGTCTCTTCTCGAGTTGTTCCTGCTCGAGCTCAACTTGTCACTATTTGTTTCACTTTGTAGACAATATTTTACGAGGCAAAGTCATAATTTTTATTTTACATTCGTTCAAAATTAAAAATTTGTTTTTTATAAAGTGTATTGCGTTTATTTAAATAGAATCTGAGTTGAGTTAAATGTAATCAAATTATTTTGATTTGTTCAACTGTTTAACAATAAAAGTCTTGAAGAATGTTTATTTATCAAGTCTATCTAATAGGAGGGTAAATTAAGCTTAAAAGATACCAAAAGCTGAGAAAGTAGGGTCACTAGAATTGAAACAAAATGCATTTTTTTTTTAAATTAATGTATGTTTATGCAGATTAGCTCTGAATTATGACGTTTTATTTTAAACTAAGAGATTTATAATATTTCGTTAGATTTTAGATAAGTAAATAATTTAAAATTGTAATATATAAACTAACTAATTATGTACAGTTAAAAGTAACTTTATTGTATAACAACATAGTACAAGTTTAAAACAAAACTTAATTATAACAAAGTTTAGAGTAGATATATGAAAACTAAGCATATATTAGAAAATAAAATAAGTCATTTCCTTATAATTTGAAATCCTGCATAATATCCGTTTTGTTCGTAAATCTCAAAAACATACAAAACTGTAATTGTTTTGGAACTTTGTGAATAATAGGTTCTGTAAAACGTGCACTTATAAAAGTTTCTTGAGAAACCCATATATTTTCATTTATATTGTACACATGTAACTTCGGTAGCCTATTTGTGGAGCAGGAACAAAAAACAAACAATTTTCTACAAATATTCACTGTTTCACAATAGCATGAAAAGTTTTCATTACATGGTAGCTTGAGATTGAATAGAGTAAATTTTCCTGAAGTACTGTCAAAAACTTCAGCGTCAGCATTGCTACAACCACCAATAACAAAAATATTGTTACCCATGCTAAATGAAGAGTGATCAGATCTCCAACCAATCATGTCCGGTAGATTGCTCCATTTATTTCCATAATGATCATAAGATTCCGCAGTATTTGTTTTTCCGCTATAGCTCTGGCCTCCAGTAACAATAATTTTACCTTCGAAAACAGCACAAGCTAATTTAATTCTTTCAATGTGCAAATCTGCATTTTTGGTCCATTTGTTATTGTTTACCTCATACCTATAACATGTTTTAGAATAACCACAGTTGTTTAAGTACCCGCCTATTAAATAAATACTCTTCATTAATGAACAAACAGAAAAATACATTCTGTAGTCAGGCATACACGTCAATTTTTCCAAGGTGCTTCTTGAACTAATATTAACACATGAAGTTTTTCTTACTTTTATACCACGTCTACCAACAAGAATTATTTCAGAACCAATTACAGCTGTTTTGGCAAAACAACGGTTGCGAAATGTTGGTATCAAAACCACATTTAACTTAAGATCATCACTGTCTACTTTAATAATACTGTTTGTAGAATCCTCGCTTTCTTTACCTTCATCATTAATGATAATATCAAACTCATTCTGATCACAAAAACGATTTCTATACAAAACTGAAGGTCTACCACCAAACCGCTGAAACATACTTTTTTAAACCTGGTCACAATTTACAGTTTTAGAATAAAATATTTAGAAAATATTAATAGAAAACACCTCAACATAAACATAATTTAAATTTTATGCGGTTCAACTAATTAATAAAAGTAGAAGAGTATTAAATTTAATTTTATTTATTAATTAAACTAAAAATGATGTAATTGTATTTAAAGTTTTTAATTGTTTCATAGATTGTGGTAGAAACTGAAATAACTTGTTTATATTTAAGCGGCTTTTGAACCTTATGTTTTCAATTACTTTATATTATTAATAAAACTAAACTTTTATCAAACTTCATTTTATTTAAACTCTATATGTTTATTAACTACAAATAAATGTTAATCTAAAACATTCACTAATTAATATAACAAACAACACAAAGCTTATTTGTTAATGAGTACTTAGTATTCTAATTGTAAATTTAAAACAAACTTGATCATTGAAACCATTAATTTTTTTCTTATACCAATATAGTTATAACCTAAACCGAAAAAAAAAACTACTGATTAAAAAGTAATCGTTTTTTATTAAATAAATGTACATTTTTAGTTTGAATAAGAAAGAACTAGCTCTTAATAAAAACAGTGAAATTTGATAATACTTGTTTCAGAAACTTATCTTTTATAAAATCTTATTTTAAATATGATTTATAAGAAGTAATTGGCCCAGTTTGAGAAACCATGTTATTAATGAATCATACTTGTTTGAAATTTATACTAAAACTGAAGTTACTTTTATAAAATTTCCCTATCAAGTTACTAAGAATAATTTGAGCATGGGTTATAGTTCAATCGAGAATTTATGAAAAGTTTTAGTTGTTTTATTTACTCCAAATCTAGATCTCGTTAACGGATAAGTGTCAAAAAAATACACGAAGGGATATTTAGGACGACGTCTTTTTTTTACAAAGGGCTGTTTTTGCACAGGTTTAAATCTATATACCTTACTTTTTATTTTATATTCGTTTACTTTATTACCACCACTATTATATCTTTAACTCTTACTCTTGGGCGGTAGTTTTGTTGTCTCTTTGTTATTATTTTTTGTTAAATTTTTTCTATTATACACTTTATTTTTAAACTAGTACTGTTGCCCCTTCTAATCCCTACTATTGGTTATTAACTTAATTTTGTTTTCAATATGTATTTATATATATATATATATATACTTACTTACTTTTTTAACTATTTTTTATTGCTACCACTATAAACCCTAACCTTTACCCAAAGTCGTGAAATTTTTTTGTTTTTTTATCTTTAGTTCATTGTTAACTCTCGTGCAAAAGTTATATAGTGCAAACGTTTGTATATATAAGCGGTCTTTTTCAGATATTTTAGCTAAAGCAATACATATACATTGAATTTTAAAAGACAGTATTATAATAACAGTTTTAGGTAAAGTTTATTTGTTTCTAAATGAATCAGTATTAAGTACAGCATTTAATGAAATAAATTCCAAAACTTGAGTATAGTGTAATTTCAGAGGTAACAAATGCAGTTATGTCTATAACTTAAATCGTTAGGCCTCTAGTATTACTACTGAACTATTGTCGAATTTTTTAACTTTTTTAACAGGAAGATTTGATGTAACTCTGTCTTAACGGTTGTGTATGGATAAGAGATAGAAAAAATGTCAGAGTGGATTAGAAATAATTCGTTTTGGCAAACATTTCTTATTGCTTTTTGAAATAATACAAGTATGGTGTATCACATTGTTCTTTGCTTTTGATCTTGTTTGAAAAGTTAAATATGTTTTTTATTTAAGCTTTTACGTTGTTTTTTTTAAATATATTTACAATAAAAAAGACACAAATTTTGAATACAACATGTATTAGGTTTCCTGATATAATCATACTTCCCACAAGGCTATGTTTTAAGTTCGTTTTGACTTAATCCTTTATCCTAATCCGTCATAGCAAAGACGTTTTGTATAAAATTCCTCTAAACCTTTATTTTAATGGACCAATAATAAATTATTTTGTTACATTTATTTTTTATTGATATTTATTATTATTAACAAACATTTAGTACAATTTTTACTCAATTAATATTGATCATTGTAAAATAAGGGTATAACTTCTGGGTATTAATTTCTGGTATAACTTTATAAAATTATTTGTTTCTTTATCATGTGCATTTATTTTTTTTATATTACCAACTTGCCCGTATTTAACTAGATAATTAACTTCATATAATATCATTTATAAAGTAATAATCATTGAATATTTTAACACCATATTTAACTACTTCTGCATTATAAAATTTTTATTAAACCCGACGTTTAAAAACATCGATTAAAAACTTATCTTAATAACTATTCTCGTTTTTCTTACAATATTTACTGCTTATAATAAAACTTAAATACTAAAAATGCACAAATATTTAAAGAAAGCGATTTAAACTTCAAATTCATAAACTTTGAAAAAAGTTTTATGTACCTTATAAACCGACTTGTTTTAAATAAATATTAGAAAACAGTAAGGATTAAACTGCAAAACATTTATAAAGTATAAAAGTTTAAAATAGCGAACTACAACATTCAAGCTTCTATATTGGTAGTCGTTTAACTCACTCCATAATAATGAACTCTCTTTCAATAATATACAAGTGTTGATTAGAAGCTGTAGACTTTAGTTTAGTGATTTATTAACTATTTTTTGCTAAATATAGGAATATTTTAATTCTTTATTTGTAAACTTCTAAGCAGTAAATATACTTAAGTTTTTTTAGTTTACTTTTAATATTGTTTACTTTTTTCGAAAATTCAGTATTGACATCTTTACAACGTTAAACTAATAAATTTAAAGGTTATTTAACTTGTTAAATTATACAGTTGAATAACTTAATGCTTACTTTATAAAACATAGATATATTCTCATTTTATTGCAACATAAAACAAATTTAAAATTAAGTTTGGGTGTAACACAGATTCAAGTAAATATATGAAAACTACGAGTATTAGATGATAAAACTAAGTCATTTTCTCATAAGTTTAAAAATAATCTTCAAAATAACAATTTCAAACTTTCGACTGTAGCCCTAAAAACACATTAATAAAAACATATTTTCATTGACATTTTCAGTGTTTTGGAAGTTTAAGAATGATAGGTTTTGAAAACTTAAAACTTCTAACAAATTCTTCAGAAACCCATCTTTTTTCGTCTACAATGTACACATGTAAATTCGGATGCCTATTTATGTAGCAGGAACAATAAACAAACAGTTTTCTACGAAAATTCATTGTTTTACATCGCATGAATTTTTTTTTGCATGGCAACTTTAGATAATACAATTAAACTTTTTTGAATTACTGTCAATAACATTAATTCAATAATATAATTATAAAGAATAATAAAACATTGCTATAACCATCAATAACAAAAAGCTTGTTACCCATGCTGAATGAAGAATGATAAGCTCTTGATTTAATCATATCAGGCAGATTGCTCCATTTGTTTCCATGGTAATCGTAACATTTCGCAGATTTTAATCTATCCATACAGCTATACCTATAGCCTCCAGTAGCAACAATTTTACCTTCGAAAACTGCACAAGTTGATTTACATCTGACAATGCTTAAATCTGCTACTTTGGTCCATTTGTTATGGTTTATCTCATACCTATAACATCTTTTAGAATGACCACAGTCGTTTAAGTACCCATCAATTAAATATATACTTTTCATAAATATAGAGAAATATACTATGGAGTCAGGCATTGGCTTTAATTTTTTCCAGGTGCTTTTTGAACTAATATTAACACAGGAAGTTTTCATAATTTTTTATCAGATATACTAAGAACAAGTATGTCTGAACCAATTACAGCTGTTTTTGCATAACAAAGATTTGCTAGAATTGGAATAAAAACCACACTTAACTCAACTTCAGCACTGTCTGTTTTAATATCACTGTTTGTAAAACCTTTGGTTTCTTAACTATCATCACTAATGATAATATCAAACTCATTCTGATCACAATAACGATTTTCATACAAAACTGAAGGTCTACCATCAAACCGTTGAGACATACCTTTTTAAACCTGGTCACAATTTTAACTGATGTTATAAACCTGGTTGCAAACTATTCAGTCAAAATTTATTGAAAACATCTTAGCATAACACTTTTTGAATACTTTTTTAAATGATAGGAATTTTAATTACTCACATAAAAGTATAAAAAATTTATATATTTTTTTATTTTATAACTGAAGCTATTAATAAAGCAATTGTATTCAAGAAGTTTCGGTGGTTAAATAGACAATTGTAAAAATCGAAACAAATTTTTAGTATATTTAAGCGTAAGTTTTATCAATTTTTTTTAATGTTTAAATTAAACTAAACACCTTAAATATTAAACTCTAATTTATCTATTAGGACGTTAAAAGTCAATTTGTCAAATACCTTGTTATTTATGACAATTAAAAATCTTTATCTATTATTAGAACCAACAACCCAAAGGTTACTTGTTTATATGTACTTAGTATCTAACTGGTTTATGATTGAAAACAATTTTGAGCTTTTGAATAATAAATTCTTAAAGAAATATAGCTGTAAACTTAACCTAAAAAGCAAACTGCTATTCAAGAGGTAAGCGTATCTATTATTAAAAACAACTATTTTTTGACAAAACCAAAAGAAACAAGATCTTTATATGAACAGCAAATTACAAAATTCTTGTTTGAAGTTTATCTTGGCAAGTTGTTACTTTGAATATGATAATTAGAAAGCCCAGTTAAGGAAACCGTAATATAGATGATTCACACATACTTGAATTGTGCACTATAGCTGATGTAGATTTTATAAGGTTTCCCTAGTTAAATACCCCATGAATAATTTGAACATGGTAAGAGTTCAATCAGGTTTTTTTTGTAACGTTATAGTTGTTTTACTCGCTCAAGGTCTAAATGTTGTGAATGGGTGATGACAGAAATACTCAAAGGGATATTTTGGACGACGACATTTTTTTACAAAGGGCCGTTTTTCCACGGATTTAAGTTTTTTTACTTTTCTTTAGTCTACTGCAAAACATTTTTTAATGCAAAAGTGTCTTTGTACATATTTAACCAGTCTATTTTGAGAATGCAGGAGAAACAAGTTTAAATCTTTTGATAAAAGAATACAAATATTTCAAATTTTAGTTTTTTGATGCTTATATAAGATGTCAATATCAGGAAAAAATTAGTTGGTCGTTGTCTTAAAAAGTGTTTTTAATTAAATAAGTAGTATATCAAAAAAATATATATCAATGCTAAAATCTTTAGCTCGTATACAATGACTTTTCGGTTTCGGAGCTATACACCAAAAATACATATGTTAAGTTTTTAAAAAAAAGTTAATAAATTTACTAAAGGGAAATATCTTTATATTTTTTATTTTTTATTAATAACTATTATCTTGAGTTTTTAAGCATTTTTCTTTTATACTACACACAATTAACAAAGGATACAAGTCTTATAAAATGAGCGAGACTTCCATGAAGTTGTTTTGATTCTTTTTTAGAACTATGATCGTTATAACAGCATTTAAAGTAATACTTTTCAGAGTTTGAGCATAATTTCAGTCCAGTGGTAACAAATGCATGAGGTAAATCGTTGAGCGTTTTGTACTGATAAATTATTATCAAAAAAGTAAAAGTTTTGAAAGGGCTAGCTTTAATAAAACTTTATAATTACCGATTGTGTAATGAAAAGTAGTTAAAAAAAATACAAAGTGGAGTAAAACAAAAATTGTTTTGGCATATATGTCTTATGGCCTTTATGTGCACAACATTGTTCTCTGCTTGTGATCTTGTTTGCAAACGTAAATGTACTTTTTAATTTAAATTACCCTTTTTCTACCATTTTAAAAAATTATGTTTACAATAAAATATACATTACTACAACAATATATAAAATACTATATAATATCATCATAACTTCCACAATACAATGTTTTCAGTATGTTTAGAACTAATCTTTTAGCTTTTGACCAAGCAGAGACGTTAAAGTAAAACTCCGCTAAATATAATTGTTCTAAAAATTCTTTATTTTAATTAATATTTTGTCAACAGTTGACGCTTGAACATCTAATTTTAAGAAACTATGACTTTTAAAACACTTAGGTATATACCATATTAAAATTTTAATCATCATGATCATTATGCTATGAAGAAATGTTTGAATTAATATAAAAGTTGTCATATTTAATAGTTATTGATACTTATCATACATGTAGTTATAAAACTAAATAGTTTGTTATACTTACGAAAAAAAAAACTATTATAAACATTGGTTAAAACATATAATATAACTATGAAAATTTAAATTTCGTTACAATATATAAAAGTTTATTATACAGTTTGGTTATAATATAATAAAGTTTCAAGTAATATCAGAAAGCTAAGTTTATAAGAAAATAAAAAATAAATCATTTTTATCGAATTCCAAGACAAACTACAAAATAACTGTTTCGATTGTTCCTCTGACAATAACAAAAACAAAATTTTCATAAAAAGTTTTATTGTTTTGGAACTTTTAGAAAAATTGGTTTATCTTTCGCACGTAGGGTGTGGTTGGTCTGATGGACCAGGTTGGCTACGGCGCGAAGAGTGTGGGTCAACACCCCTTTTGCTAACTCCTCTGTCTATGTTTCGCTGGCTACAGCGAGTTTCGGGGTTGTTGACCTTGTCTAAGGTATGATGTATGTTCTCTTTAGAGAACATACTATCCTTTTTGGTGGGCTTGGCTCTATTACTCATTATGCTATACCCACTATATACTATATAATAGTTAGGTATGGCCCACTAGTTATTTAATTAAATTTAGATATTTTA
The DNA here is from genome assembly GCF_965202585.1 of Thalia democratica. Taxonomy (NCBI): domain Eukaryota; kingdom Metazoa; phylum Chordata; class Thaliacea; order Salpida; family Salpidae; genus Thalia; species Thalia democratica. The sequence goes on from NC_139165.1 coordinate 90,246,322, forward strand.
GATATTTAGATATTTTAGATATTTTAGATATTTTAGATATTTAGATATTTTAGATATTTAGATATTTAGATATTTTAGATATTTTAGATATTTAGATATCAAATTTGGTTTGTAAATTTCAGAGATTATTAAGAGCACCAAAAAGCAGCTTGCTTCTTAACTAATTATCCACAACAAAGCTTATTTATTCAATTTTGTATAACCAATTTACAGATAATTTCAATATAATGATCTATTAACACCAAAGTTTAGTTATTTAAATTTATGCAAAATCAAAAGTACAATTAACTACAATTTTATTTTATCAACAGCAGAGTTTATTCAAATTTATGCAAACCACAGTAAAATTAACTTCAATTTAACTAATTTAGAAATTTCAATTTAAGAGACGGAACTAGAAAATAATAGATTAATGACAATACTCACAATTTAGCACCAGGAAGTTCAGCTTGAGCTTTTTTAAATCTAATCATTTAAAACTAAAGGCGGCAAAGTTAACAAATTAATAAAAAACCCCTAATTAGAGAAAACTCTTTTGCTAAATTTAATTTTTAGCCAGAGGCGTTACATTTTCCCCTCTTATTAAACATTTTTAGAATTTTAACTTAGGTTTTTTAGATAAATATTAGTTTTAAGGTGTTAAACGTTTGTTAAACTGAAAAAAACTTTAAATATAGTCCAGGTGAAAACCATTATACACTAAAGCACTCAACTTAGAGATATATAAGCATGCAACATAAGTTTATAACTTTCTTTTTGTAATTTACATGTAATAAACAGAAATAATATTTTAAGAGATACTTATGATCATCAACTTTATGTGCTAAAACGTACTTGCATATAACAACATTTTTGAGCTAATTCAAAATCTGGATTTAAACACTCTACTAGCTATTTTTAAAGTAAAATTAAAACTATAAGTATTTAAATGTAGTAAATGCTTAAGACACTTTTTAAGTGTGGTAAAAATGCTTTTTTACAAATTAAAAAAGAAATTCTAAAGAAATTGTAAAGAAAAGACTTTTTTAAAATATAAATTTACAAGTTCCTAATTACAATCATGAGTCAAAAGCTTGTTTAAAAGTCAGTGTTTACCGTTCATGATGATGATTCCTTACTCTTACACTGGAGGTTGAGGCTCGGCCTCTTCTTACTCGCCTTCTCCTCCTCTTCTCTGGTTGCTCCAGCTGCGGCCGCTCTTCTTGTAGCGGTTCTCCCGGAACTCTGGCGGGAAGTTTGGCTCCACTGACGTCCTTCTCCGCGAATTAATCGCTGGCGACCTGGCGTTGTTCACCATCGTCATCAACGCCAACGGATTTGAGGGTCTGCTTGACATCATCAGCAGACGGGTTGGCATTGCCCCCCATGGCATTCGAAGGTGTGCTGCCATGTATGCATTTCCAGACGAATCGACATCGTCACTACAATTCTGCTGTACGTAGTGGCAGCTTGTTCTTATTAGAATGGTTCATTCTGAGGTCTCTGGGGTGTGGCAGTTCGACTTACCCCACCAAACTAGATGAGTGAAAGTTACTGAGCCATGATTTTTACAATTTGCTTGGCAAGCTTTCCCAGTGCTAAACAGGAGACAACCAAAACTCAATGCAATATAGAACATTTTAGATTTTTATATAAAACATCACACAGTACCTATTTTAGCTAAGATAATTACAAAAAAAAAAACATGTCTATAAGATACCAATTTTTAATGGTTGTACAAATAAATATAAAATCAAAAACCCCATAAATTTTAAAATTAAAAAAATTCTTAAAGTTAAGTCATTTAACAATAATATAAAAAATGCAAGCAGCTTCCAGGTGTTGTACAAAATAATCAGTGAAAATCAACTGTTGCTTATTTGAATAAGCCCTTAAGTAGTATTCATCTAATAAGTACCAAATATCTTTCTATGCTTGTACAAAAAAACACCAGGTCTCCTGGCTTTGACCATGGCAGGCTTGTAATTATCCAATATTATCTCGAGCTCGTAGTTGTGTTTTGGCTTTGCGTGGTAGGTTGGCTTCCTGGTAATTTCAGGAAAGTCCATTAATAGTCTTTTGCATTTTTCTTCTAACGGAGTCGTATTCTTACCACCCAGATTGATGTGGTTGACTGAAGCGACTATAGGGGTGGGCAACTCAGCAGGTGCGAACAGTCTAGCTGATTCGTTTGACCCCATCTTGCATAGTTGAGAGGTAGATGGCAGGATCGCTAGTTCGTTCTTTCTTAACAGGTCCATGCCAATAATGCCAAAGTGGCGTGATTCTTGAGTAACCCAGAACGAGTGGTTGATTGGTTCTAAACTCCCCAATTGAAGTTCGACATCCGCGCTACCAATGGGGTGGGTTGTTTTGTCTATACTGTTAGTCAATTCCTTCGGCAGGATTGAAATTTCGGATCCGCTGTCAACCAAAAAAATGACGTTTGTGTTTGAATCCGCTACAAATAGTAGGCCCTGAGGGAGGTTCTTCGGTTTGGGTGCAGGGTATTTATTCAGTTGAAAAGTCCATTTTTCTAAACTTTTGTCTTTATTGTGATTGGTAGTGTCGAGAGATTTTTGTTGTGGTTCTGGCTGCGGTTGCGCTGACCGTTGGGACTGCCCGTTGTGGTGCTGGCTAAGGTGGCTCGGATCGTTGGCGCTTGTCGTGGAGGTGCTGGCTTCGGCGGCGCTGACCGTTGACGCTGGCCCTGGTGATGCTGGCTGTGTTTGCGCAGACCGTTGGGACTGCCCGTTGTGGTGCTGGCTAAGGTAGCTCGGATCGTTGGCGCTTGTCGTGGAGGTGCTGGCTTCGGCGGCGCTGACCGTTGACGCTGGCCCTGGTGATGCTGGCTGTGTTTGCGCTGACCGTTGGGACTGCCCGTTGTGGTGCTGGCTAAGGTAGCTCGGATCGTTGGCGCTTGTCGTGGAGGTGCTGGCTAAGGTGGCGCTGACCGTTGACGCTGGCCCTGGTGATGCTGGCTGTGTTTGCGCAGACCGTTGGGACTGCCCATTGTGGTGTTGGCTAAGGTAGCTCGGATCGTTGGCGCTTGTCGTGGAGGTGCTGGCTTCGGCGGCGCTGACCGTTGACGCTGGCCCTGGTGATGCTGGCTGTGTTTGCGCAGACCGTTGGGACTGCCCGATGTGGTGCTGGCTAAGGTAGCTCGGATCGTTGGCGCTTGTCGTGGAGGTGCTGGCTTCGGCGGCGCTGACCGTTGACGCTGGCCCTGTTGATGCTGGCTGCGGTTGCTCAGAACTTTGGTTCTCATCAGGTGTTTCTGCTGCACTACGTGAGGCTGTTTGCTTTATATGAAAAGTCATCTTTGGTTTGTTTGAAGGTGTGGACACTTCATTTCCTGGATGACTTATAGTGCAGTTTGAGGCATTTCTGGTTGATCTCGGTTGAGATGGGGGTTGCTGTCGAGGGGCGGTTTTATTTACAAACTGGACAGCTTGGGTGTGAGATAGTGTAGCCCCAATCACTCTCCCTCTCACTGCGGAGAGTTTGGGAGCTCGTTTTTTGCATGAGGCGGAGATATCACCTGGCTCCTTGGTAGGTCTTGAGCCTTTGAGGTGTGTGAAACCTGGTGGGGAACCTGGATTTGAGGATCCATGTATGTATTCTGTCTAACCTGAGTTGAGGTGTCGTGATTTGTCCTTGTGGATGGATTTAGACTTCTCAATTCATGTAATTCTTCTTGTAATTTTCGAAATTCCTCTAGAAGTTTAGCCCGTCGAATTTGTTCCTTCAAATCTTTGATCCCCTGTACTAACTCCTCGGCACCCAGTTCTTGAGGTGGCACTTGAATAGGGGGTCTCCTGTTGTTTTGGAGGGAATAGTCCATGTTTAAGTTGTTAGGTTGGAGTGGCAAGGGTGAGGTTCTTGCTGGAGGAATGGAGCTGTTGCTAGGTGGTCCTGTCACCCTTGGTGGAGGCCCATAGTTGCTAGGTGTAGAATTTTGTTGGGGTGGGTAGCTTTGCCTTGGCAGACCACTTGGATTAGGCTGGTCTCTAGGTTGTTGATAATTGCCCATCGCTGCCTGGGGCTCTTCCCCCTTTTGGTTATTTCCTGACTGATCCTCCCCTAAGTTCATGTCAATCTCGGCACTGATTTCTATACCCTCAATTAAAGCGTGTTCACTCACGTTGTGGTCACCATATCTTTCGCACGTAGGGTGTGGTTGGTCTGATGGACCAGGTTGGCTACGGCGCGAAGAGTGTGGGTCAACACCCCTTTTGCTAACTCCTCTGTCTATGGTGTAGCCCCAATCACTCTCCCTCTCACTGCGGCTTGCTTCTTAACTAATTATCCACAACAAAGCTTATTTATTCAATTTTGTATAACCAATTTACAGATAATTTCAATATAATGATCTATTAACACCAAAGTTTAGTTATTTAAATTTATGCAAAATCAAAAGTACAATTAACTACAATTTTATTTTATCAACAGCAGAGTTTATTCAAATTTATGCAAACCACAGTAAAATTAACTTCAATTTAACTAATTTAGAAATTTCAATTTAAGAGACGGAACTAGAAAATAATAGATTAATGACAATACTCACAATTTAGCACCAGGAAGTTCAGCTTGAGCTTTTTTAAATCTAATCATTTAAAACTAAAGGCGGCAAAGTTAACAAATTAATAAAAAACCCCTAATTAGAGAAAACTCTTTTGCTAAATTTAATTTTTAGCCAGAGGCGTTACAGGTTCACTAAAACGATCAATTATAAGAGCTTCCTTAGAAACCAATGTATATTCGTCTACATTTTATGCATGTAATTTCGGTTTCCTATTTATGTAGCATGAACAAAAAACAAACATTTTTCTACAAATACTCACTGTTTTACAATTGCATGTAAATTTACATGTTAGCTTGAGATTTAACAAAGTAAATTTTCTTGAAGTACTGTCAAAACTTCAGCATCAACATTGCTATATCCACCAATAACAAACAACTTGTTACCCGTGCTAAATGAACAGTGATCAGATCTCCAACCAATCATATCAGGCATATTGTTACATTTGTTTCTATGGTGATCATAAGACTCTGCAGATTTAATTCTTCCACTGTACCTATAACCTCCAGTAGCAACAATTTTACCTTAAAAAACTGAACAAGATGATTTAATTCTATCAATGTTAAAATCTGCTATTTTGGTACATTTTTGTGGATTAATTCATACTTATAACATTTTTTTGAACTGATAGAATCTTCTAAAAAGTACCCGCCTATTAAGTAAATACTTTTCATAAATGAAAAAACAGAAAAAGACATTCTGGAGTCAGGCATATACGTTAAATATTTTCAAGAGCTTCTTGAACTAATATTAAACAAGAAGTTTTTCTTACTTTTTTGTCAAACCCACTAAGAAGAAATAAGTCAGAACCAATTACAGCTGTTTTCGCATAATAACAGTTAGCTAACATTGGAATCAAAACTAGATTACACTTGACATCTGCACTTTCTATTTTAATAACACTGTTGTTAAAACCTTTGGTTTCCTTTATTTCATCACTAATAATAATTTTAAAACTCATTCTGATAACATTAACGATTTTTATACAAAACTGAAGGTCTACCATCAAACTGCTGAGACATACTTTTTTTTTACCTGTTTACAATTTTAAGTTTTAGAACAAAATATTTTGTTAATTTGAAAACACCACAAATAGAATTTTTTTTAATACTTTTTAAAACGATAGGCTATTATAAACACACAAAAATAAAACAAATATACCACAGATGTTCTTGTGCTAAAACTTTATTTCAACTAACGACGTTTCACTGCTCTCAAATAAATTTAAGAACAGATCTACGGAGTCTATAAAATGTTAACACACATTAGAAAAAAAGCAGAAAAAAGCATGTATAATTATGTATAGTGTTTATCTAGGTAGTAACTATAAATGGACTTTATGGTTTAAAAACAAAGTTTGGGATAAAAGCATAAAATTATAAAATTGTCTACAAAAAAAAACAAATTTAATAAAAGTAGGCACTAACCTCAAAAAGCTCTAAGATTAGGCAAGTTTTAAAAATGAAAATTAAATTGAGTTGTGCAGAAATGTTACGTCATAATAATTTTAACAAATTGTTCAATAATTTATACAGCTTAAAAACATGAAGTATTAAACTTGCAAGTATATGTGAGTTTTGTGAAACAAATTAGTACATAAATAAACAGAGTTATTTAAAGTAGAATCGTCGGTTATGGGGACAGATATTCGATAAATCTTGCCGCTTATTCAGAAGTAGGTCTTTATCTTCTGCTGCAATTACTGCTCTTTCTGTATTGCAAGTTGGGCAAATTCTACTTACTCCGTTGGATGCATGTTTGATCTTTGAAACAATACTCCACTCCATGTTTGGCCTTTTACCGTACCTGTGAAAAAAGCTCCAGACATAATCCGGATTACAAAATAAAACTTTTATTAATCTTATAAGATACCTTAAGTCAGTTTGTAAGCTAACTATATATTACTGTAAAGTTAAACCTTTTTTATTATTTTAAACATCAACACAAGGTTTACTTGTTTATGAGTACTTAGTTTTTTACTAATTGTTGATAGAAAACAAACTTGAGCTTTCAATTAACAAATTTTTAAAGTAACATAGTTTAAAAATTATCCAAACATAAAATTTTATTGTTTAAGAGGTAAGCTTCTTTTTTTTTGTAAAAACAAAGCTTTTAGTTTAAATAAAACAAGACTTGCTCATTGTATAAACAGTAAAATTTCAAAATACTTGTTTCAGAAACTTATCTTGTCAAGTTCCTACTTCGGATATGATAATTAGGAATCCTTTTGGTCTAGTTGAGAAAATTCTGTTATAAATGAATCATACTTGTTTGAATTTTGTACTGTAGCTGATGTAGCTTTTATAGAACTTCCCTATTTAGTTAAAACATTAATAATTTGAGCATTGGTGATAGTTCAACCAAGAATTTTCTTAAAGTTTTAAACTTACTCGATTTTTGTCAAAATCTTATCAACAACTAGGTGACAAAAATACGCGAGGGGAAATTTTTCGCGACGTTTTTTTATACAAAAGGTTGTTTTGAACGGGTGTAAATTTATATTTTATATTCTTAGTATATGTTATTGTTCTTATTTTATCTTATTTTTATTATATTTGTAGAAATAATACCTTTAACTCTTTCTGTTGGTCGGTAGTTTTTTTTATTTTTATTATTATTTTTCTTTTTATTATTTGAAAATTTATTTTAAATTTTACTTTATTTTTTAACTAGTACTGTTACCGCTCCTAACCTTTACCCTTGGTTATTAATTTTGTTTTCTTTTTGTATTGCTACGACAGTTACCCTTAACCTTACCCTAAGTTAATTTTTTTTTTCATTTTTTACTCTCGTGCAAAAGTTTCATCTTGCACAATTGATCCTTTATGATAAAGTGCTTTTGTACATATTTGATACTTTATGCAAAAGCGTCTTTGTACACATTTGACCAGTTTCCCTTGTGTACATATAAGCGGCTATTTCAGATATTTTTGCTAAAGCAATAGATATACTTATAATTTTCATAGTATTTTCCTTATATAAACAGTATTATGATAACATTATTAGGTAAAGTTTAATTGATTTTTGTCTAAAAATGTGTTCCTAAATGGATCAGTTGTAAGTACAGCTGTTAATGAAATAAATTTCAAAGTTTGAGTATAGTTTAAGTCCAGTGGTAGCAAATGCAACGTTTTCTATAACTTAAATCGTTGAGCCAATAGTACTACTTCAATTTATTGTCGAAAAACTTAGACTTTTTAAACAGATAGATTAATGTAATTCTGTTTTTTACGGTTGTGTTTTGAAAAAGAGTTAAAAAAAATGACAGAATGGATTAAAAACAATTCGTTTTGGCAAACATGTCTTATGGCCTTTTAAAATAATACAAGTGTGTGTGTACAACATCGTTCTTTGCTTTTATCTTGTTTGCAAAATAAAATATATATGTTTTAAAAGTTTTTACGTTGTTTTTTCAAAGTATATTTAGAATAATAAAACAAATTTTGGGTACATTATGTATTAGGTTTTATAATATCATCATACTTTCCACAAGGCAATGTTTTCAGTTCGTTTTGACTTTATCCTTTAGCTTTTCCATCATAGCAGAGACGTTTTAGATAAAGTTCCACTAAACCTTTATGTTGATCAATCGTGATCAATATGTTATGAAGGGGTGGGTGTCACTTTTGAACGAACGTCAGTTTTGCACGAGCGGACACTTTAGCACAAAGGATCACTTCAGCACGAAGGGTCACTTTTGCACGGCGACTCTTTTGCACGAGCGTCACTTTTGCACGCAGGGTCATTTTTGCATGGCGACATTTTTTTACGGTAGCATTGTTGCACAACGTCTAATTTTTAAGATGAAATTTTTGCACAGCGACATTTTGGCACGATGACTTTTTCCCACGGAACATCAATTTTGCGTTTTGGTAAAAAAAAATTTAGCTAGTACCAAATTTTTAACATAAAAAGAAACTAAAAACTAAAATTTTATAACATACTTATATTAAAGGCAAAAAATGAAATATTTAAAATCTTAAGCAGTAAAAGTTAATGTTAGAAACAAACTAAGAAAAGATAAAATAAAATTATATATAAAAGATTCATACCAGTGACAAAAATTAAATTTATTTAAAAAATAAGATAGAAAAATACTTTAAGTGTAAGTAAATTGTTCTAGTTTATTTTAAACATTAATATATTAATCAACAACTATGTCTTTTTATGTAATTAACTATACCGTTACAAGTTTATTGTCCATATGATGGACTTATATTTCAAAACTTAGACCACTTAAACTGAAAAACACATAAAGAAAAATTGAAATTAACACAAAAAGTTTATTTATTAAACCAAAGATATAGAGATAAATTAAATAAAAATCATACGTTAACATCAAAAGCATAAATTTAACCACAAACTTATACTTATTTACGCTTTGATGTAGAATGATCAACGTTAAATATTTGAATGCATTGACTAACAACAAAAATAAAAATCTAACGATCCGAGGACATTAACAATGGCTGGCCAGATGAAAAATCATTAAAAACATTAATAAAGGACTCATTATTAATAGAGTAAATGTGCTGCTAACAAAATTGAATTATAAACTTAGCTAAATTAAAATTATTAAAATTAAATCAACGGGTGATAAAAATTACTTATTAGTTTTACTAACACAAATATAGTTCTGATAAAACTTTTTTGATTTCAATCAAATTTTTTTAAATTTTCTCAAAAAACTAATTCATTTGTGAGTTTGTTCCATATTTCAACTGACCGATAAAAAAAAAAAATAGGCCAAGCCTCGTTATTAAAATGTTGCAACGGTTAAAGACTTAAATGTTATATTTTCTTTGAACATAAGTTCAAACATACAAATGTTACTCTCTCATTGGCTTATCATGATCATTCCCGTTTTCCGTTATGAAGAGTTGTGTGCATTGAAAAAAATGTTTGTGGACTAAATGATAAAATAATTTGTTTCATTTATTTTTTATTGATACTTATTAGTAATTGTACTTATTTTTATTAACAAATGAATAGTACACTTTTTACTCAAATATTATTGAATAATGTAAAATAAGGGTACTTTTTCTGTAACACCTTTATAAAATTTTTTTTTTTTTTGTTTATCATGTGCATTTTTTTTATTAATAACTTGCCTGTATTTGACTAGTTAAGTAAATTGATATAAAAACATTTTGTAATGAAATGATTAATGCATATTTTAAAACCATATTTAACTACTTCTGCTTTATAGGAATCTTAATCAACCAGACGTAAGAAACATCGATTAACTTAACTATTAAAACTTGACTTAATAAATTATCTCTTTTTTGTAATAATATTAACTGTTTTTAATAATATTTAAATAGTAAAAATTCACTACTTATTAAGAAGAATGTTTCAGCTACAAATTTGTAAGCTATGAAATAAGTTTTTGAGAACTTAAAGATTGACTTAATGTAAAGCAATATCAAAAAACATAATGATTAAAATGTAAAACATTAGAGAAGTATCTAAGTTAAATATAGCAAACTACATTATTTAAGCTTCTATACTAATAGTGTTATATTACACTCAATAATAATGAATACTCTTTTAATAACAAAACAAACTTGGATTAAAAGTTGGTGAATTATAAACCATCTCTTAATAGTTAAAGAATTAGTTTGGTACTTATTTTTGTTTTTACTTTTAAGCAGTAAAATTATTTTAATTATTTAAACAAGTTGTTATTTTTACTAAAATATTGATACTGTTTACGTTTTTCAACAATTCATTATGACTTCTTTGGTTAAAACTAGAAGTTTAAAAATTGTTCACTTTGTATAGAATTATAATTAAACAGTCAAACAACTAAATGCTAAGTTGTTGAAATAAGTAAGTTTTTTTTTTTATTGCAACATAGTATGTACAAGTGGCGTCGCGTGGTATTTTTCTTAGGTGGTGTAGAAAAAAATCCGAGTTTAAGGTGATCGATTTGTCCCTACTTGAGTTGCTACTGCTTAAGTGGCCTCTGCTCGAGTTGCCTCTTCTCGAGTTGCATCTGCTTAAAATGCTTTTGCTCGAGTTGCTTCTTCTCAAGTTGCTTCTTCTCTAGTTGCCCGTTCGCGAGTTGCCTCTTCTCGAGTTTCTTCTTCTAGAGTTGCCTCTGCTTGAGATGCTTTTGCTCGAGTTGCTTCTTCTCGAGTTGCCTCTGCTTGAAATGCTTTTGCACGAATTTCCTCTGCTTGAATTGCCTGTGATCTGCTTAGATTTGTTTTCATTTTTTGTTTACAATAACTTGTGGAATGATACTTAAACCTCTACTGTTTCAGGGAATTTTCAACTTAGCTTACTTACTGCAAGACATTGATTTTGCGGTAATTCTTAAAGAAATTTTGCTATTTTGAGTTCATTTGCGGCAGTCAGTTAAGAGTTTGCGGCAATGAAGTGAGCAAAATGGTCGTTTTCTAAATTGGAGTTTAAAAAGAGATTTTGTTCTAAAAAATCACGAACACGTTATAGATACTTAATTTTTTCTTACAAAATTTTAAGGTGGTGCAATTGCGGCAGTGCAACAACCCACGCAACGCCTCTGGAATTTACAAGTTTAAAATTAAGCTTTGTTGTAACAAAATTCAGGTAAATAAATTAAAACTAGGAACATAAGATGATAAAATAAGTCATTTTCTCAGAAGTTCAAAAACAATTTTCAAAATAACTGTTTCGAACTTTTGACTGTTGCTCTAACAAATACACATACATCAAAACACATTTTCCGATAAAATTTTTAGTATTTTGGAACTTTAAGAATGATAGTTTTTGAAAATTTAACACTTCTAACAATTTCTTCAGAAACCCATCTTTTTTCGTCTACAATGTACTCATGTAAATTCGAATGCCTATTTATGTAGCAGGAACAATAAACTAAGTACGAATATTTACTGTTTTACAATCACATGAAAATATCTTTTTACATAGTAACTTAAGATTAAACAAAGAACATTTTCTTAAAAAATGTCAAAAACTTCAGCGTAAACATTGCTATATCCACCAATAACAAAAAACTTGTTACCAATGCTGAATGAAGAGTGATCATCTCTACAACCAATCATATCAGATAAGTTGCTCCATTTATTTCCATGGTGATCGTAAGATTCCCAGATTTTAATCTATCCATACAGCTATACCTATAGCCTCCAGTAGCAACAATTTTACCTTCGAAAACTGCACAAGCTGAATCACTTCTATCAATGTTTAAATCTGCTACTTTGGACCAATTGTTATAGTTTATCTCATACTTATAATATCTTTTAGAATAACCACAGTCGTTAAAGTACCCGCCATTTAAATTTATACTTTTCATAAATGAACAAACAGAGAAATATACTATGGAGTCAGGGATTGGCTTCAAATTTTTTCAAGGTGCTTTACGAACTAATATTAACACAGGAAGTTTTTCTTACTTTTATATCAGATCTACCAACAGTAATTATGTCAGAACCAATTACAGCTGTTTTGGCATAACAACGGTTGGCTAACATTGGAATCAAAACCACATTTAACTCAACATCAGCACTTTCTATTTTAATAACACTGTTTGTAGAATCATCGCTTTCTTTAATTTCATCATTAATAATAAAATAAAATTCATTCTGATCACAATAACGATTTTCCTACAAAACTGAAGGTCTACCATTAAATCGCTGAGACGTACTTTTTTAAACCTGTTTACAATTCCAAGGTTGTTCACCAAAATATTAAGTTAAAATTAATTGAAAATACCTCAAAACTAAATTTTGTAGAAAACTTTATTTAAATACTAAAATTTCTACTAACACAGTAAACTATAACAAAACTAAATAGTTTTTATTTTATTAGTATAGATATAAATAAGTTAATTATAATTTAATAAAACCACATACATAAAAACACATTTTCCGTTAAAAATACATGTAAAGCTGTAGTTTTTGCAATTTTGTCTTATGAGAGTTTAAAATCTTATTAGGGTATATAAATTTTAACCTAACTTGCTTTTGATCTCATGTACAAAATCAAATATACGTTTTAATTTAAGTTACATGTGTTTTGCTTTTTCAAAAAGTTATATTTACAGTTAAAAATACTGTAAAATAAAACACATTTGGACTACAATGTGTATAATGTTTTATAATACCATCATACTCCAACAACGCAATTTTCAGTACATGTTAAGTCATTTGACTTTATATTTATAGTTTTTAATTTAAGCAGTGACGATATAGATACAAATTCATTAAATCTAGCTGTTTTGAAATTTATTTTTTAATTGTTTGCCTGCTAATACCAGACAATTCTTTACGCTTTAAGGGCGAAATTTAGAAAAAAACAATAGTATTTAAAACAGCTAGATTTATGCCATAATGAAATTCTAGAAACTCTGATAAATATTTTATGATTAGTTGTGTGCATTAAAACAAAATTTGTCAACTAACTAGTGAAATTACTTGTTACATTTATTTGTTATTTGTGCTTATTTTACTTAGTTTTATAAACAAAAAGTTAAAGTTAGATAATAAACTGAATAAAATGAACTACTATTTATGAAGTAAGCGTTTTATTATTAAAAAGAAATATTTTCAGTTTAAATAAAACAAAACTAGTTCTTTATATAAATAGTGATTTAAAAAAATACTTGTTTCAGAAATTTATCTTGTTATATGTTTACTTTGAAAAAGATCTTTATTTGTTAAAACAGAGAGTTGTCAATTTTGTTGATATAAATTGAAATTTAGAAAAAACTATATATTAAAAATTGAATGCGAACCGCAATTATTATATTTCTAATAATAAAAAAAAAATATTTTTTTAAATAAAAAAGTAAAAATGTATGAAAAATAAAAGACAACTAATTACTAATTGTTTAAAAAAGAGTCTAAGTGTTTATTCTTTTAAAATTAGGTAGGTGTCAACTATGCACGAATGGACACTTTGGCACAAAAACAATTTTGCACAGGTCATTTTTTTTTGTTTTCTATGTTTGTTTTACTATCAATCTTACCCCTAACTTTTACCCTTGACCGGTAAGAATTTTCTTTATTTATAATTTTTCATCAATTTCTGTTTTAACTTTTTTACTAATTTTATTTTTTGTGAACTAACACTGTTACTCTTTTTCCTTGAGTCGATAACTTTGTTATTTTTTTGTTATAATGTTATTTAGTGTACTTCTTTTCTTTTTGTTTATATCGCTCTTGCTCGTAACCCTTACCCTTGATCAGCTCTTTTTTATTATTGATTTTTATAAAATTCAATTTTATATTTTTTACTTTGGTTTTACTTTAACTCTCGTGCAAAATTGACCTTCTTACAAAAGTACTATCTCGTGCAAAAATGACATTTCGTACATACTTGACAATTCTTGAAAAAGTGTTTACGTGCGTGTTTTACTCTATCTAATATATTACTCTATGTCATGTAACTCATTAAGCCATAGATTGCCTGTTTATGAACTATGCACCAAATGTATGGTTTTCTAAATATGTAAATCAATAATACTTTTCTCTAAAATAACGTAATTATTTTTTTTGTTTTGTTTATTAAATTCATTTTCGTCTTTTTATAATAAAATATAAATTAGTTGATAGACTTGGTCAAAAAACATAATATAATTCTATAATGAAATCATTATTACACTTTTTGAAAACAAATTTAAGTATTTCTGCTTCATAGGATGCTTAGTAAACCATAAGTAAAAATAGTGATAAAAATAAACTCTTTTGTTAAGTCAGCTTTGCAGTGTCTGTTTTTTTCATGCTTAAAACATCCATTAACTTAACTTAAAATTTTTGACTGAAAAATTAATCTCATTTATTTAATATTATTTACTGTTTTAATGAATTTAAATACTAAAAGTGGGAGAAAAAAAAGTAGAGCAATTTTAATTTTAAGTATTTTAATAATAAAAAAAATTATGAACCGACTTGTTTTATATAGACATTAAAAAACATAGTTGGCTAAAATCTATAGCATTAAATAGCATTTAAGCTTAACCTACTGAACTACATCATTTCAGCTTCTATAACTTTAGTATTTCAACCTACCAAATAATAATGAAAATATCTATGACTGACAAAGCGAATGTAGAAGAAAATTTGTATGATTTATGTATAAAGAATTTTAAACCCTTTTTTTTCTAAAAAAAGAACTACTTTGGTATTTATTTAGTATAAAGCAAAAACTAAAATATTTTTTATGAAAGAAATTTATTTTAGTATATTTCTGTTTTTTATTACCTGTAATATTTTTATTTTTAGAGTAAAAACTATAAAGTTTTTTGTTAAAGTTAGAAGATAATAAAACATCATTTTCTATTACTTAGATATCAACTTAGTTATTACACACTAATATACTTCGAAGTTTATAGTTAAATTTAAGTTTGAGTTATTTTTTTAATTTTTATAATATTTAACAGTTGAAAAACTAGACTTCTTTATTGTTAGAATATATACAGTTATAAGTAATTTATATTTTATTACAACATAATATAAGATTTAAATAAAACTTAGTTATAACAAATTTACAATTAAATATATAACAACTAAAAACTTAAGGGAATAAAACTAAATTGTGTATATTTGTTTATAAGTTCAAAACGAAAATTGAAATTGTTTATTTTGATTGTTGCTCTAATAAAAACACACAAAAATAATTTCAATAAAAATTTCATTGTTTTGGAACTTTGTAAATAACAGATCCTCTAAAACAAACAATTTTAAAATATTCTTTAGTAACTCATCTTTTTTCGTCAACATTGAACACATGAATATTTGGTTGCTTATAGCATGAACAAAAAACAAACATATTTCTACAAATACTCACTGTTTGACATTTGCATGAAGATTGGTTTCTACACACTAGCTTGAGATTGAACAAAGTAAATTTTCTTGAAATACTGTCAAAAACTTCAGCGTTAACATTGCTATAACCACCAATAACAAAAAACTTGTTAACCATGCTAAATGAATCATATCAGGCAAATTGCTCCATTTGTTTCCATGGTGATCATAAGATTCTGCAGAATTTGTTTTATCGCTGTATCTGTGGCCTCCAGTAGCAAAAATTTTACCTTCGAAAACTGCACCAGCTGAATCACTTCTACCAATGTTTAAATCTGCTATTTTAGTCCATTTATTATGGTATATCTCATACTTATAACATCCTTTAGAATAATGACAATAGTCTAAGTATCCGCCTATCAAATAAATGCTTTCCATAAATGAACAAACAGAAAAATCTATTCTTGAATCAGGGATTGGATTTAATTTTTTCCAGGTGCTTTTCGAACTAACATCAACAAAAGTAGTTTTTCCTACTAATTGATCAGATTTTCCAAGAACAAATATGTCAGAACCAATTACGGCTGTTTTGGTTTCATATAGTGGTTCGAACATGGAATCAAAACGACGTCAGTTTTACCCTTGGTGGTTTTTAGTTTAATAATACTATTTATAGAATTGTTGTCTTTTGTACATTCATCATGAATGATAATATCAAACTCATTCTGATCACAATAACGATTTTCATACAAAACTGAAGGCCTACCATCAAACTGCTGAGACATACTTTTTTGAACCTGTTCACAATTTTGAGTTTTAGAACAAAATACTAAGTAAAAGTCAATTTAAAATACCTCAACATAAAACTTGGTTAAAAAATTTATTTAAATGGTAGGCGGTTCCAATAACACACAAAACTATATAAATTTATATTAAATAAATTTAAATCTTAGTTATGCTGTAAATTAAGTAATTATGTTTAAAGATACTTAATTTAAATATAGACATTCGAAAAATTTAAGACAGTTTGTTTATGTTTTTTACGCCATATGAAATATAAAACAATTATAGTTTTAAATTATTTTCAACAATCAAAAAAAATAAACTACTATTGATCTTTTGTAGTGTATAAAGTCAATTTGTTAACTTACTATTTATTTTATGTTAAACATTCATTCATTACTATAACCAACTACACAAAGGTTATTTGTTTATAATTACTTACTATTCTGATAACTGTTAATTGAAAATAAATTTCAGCTATCAAATAAGAAATTCTTTAAGGAGTGTAGTTTAAAGCTAAATCGAATGAAACAAGCTCCTTATTAATAGTAAGTGTTTTTTTAAATATGTTTCTAGTTCTAATAAAACGGAACTAGATCTTTATATAAACAGTGAAATTACATAATATTTGTTTTAGAATTATACCTTGTCAAAGTTTTACTATGAATATGATAAATAAGTAGCCACTTGGCCCAGTTTGGGAAACCATGTTAAAGATAAATCAAACTTGTTTTTGTTTTGTACTATTGCTGATATAGCTTTTATACAACTTCCTTATCTAGTTACTTCATTAATAATTTGAACATAGTAATATTTCTATCAAGAATTTTAATACTTTTTTATGTGATTTACTAGCTTCTGGTCTAGATCTTGTGAATTATTAGGTAAAAAAAAATACAAGAAGGGACATTTTGCACGACTTCATTTTTTAACCGAGGGTTATTTTTACACGGGTCTATATTTATTTTCAATTTTACTTTATGTTTTAATTATTATTTTTTCTTTTTCTTAAGTAATACTACTGATACGTTTAACCCGTACTCTTAGTCGGTTTTTTTTTCGTTATTTTGATATTGTTTCATTTTTAAACTATCATTGTTAACTATCCTAACTCTTACTTTTGGTTTTTAACTATGTTTTTTTTATATTAATTAAATTTTTACTACTACTGTTAACTCTAACCTAGGGTTTCCCAAAGTGGGCGATATCGACCCCCTGGGGGCGATTTTAGTAAGTCGGGGGGGCGAATTTTAATAGAGGGGCGAAATGGGGGGACCATAACTAGCAAGGGGGCGAATAGGGCGGGGGGGGGGGGGGCAATTTTAA
This sequence comes from Thalia democratica, assembly GCF_965202585.1. Classification (NCBI taxonomy): domain Eukaryota; kingdom Metazoa; phylum Chordata; class Thaliacea; order Salpida; family Salpidae; genus Thalia; species Thalia democratica. The sequence goes on from NC_139165.1 coordinate 90,263,743, forward strand.
ACTTTTGAGCAGTCGTAATACTTTTACTTTATATCTTGCTATTTTATTATGTTTAGCTTGCCATGAGGTATTTGACCCTCGAGTAAAACTTAAACAAAAAATTCCATTTTGTTTACGTAAAGTATAGATTTCATTAAGAACATGTAGATAAGGATGTAGAGTTTTAACAAAACGTCAAGATGAGAAAAATAAACAGTGTAAAATCACAAACATGTTCAAGAAATCTACATAAAGTATTGAAAATTGACAATTAGCTTCTTATTATCTGTCTCTCATAGTTGCTAAACAAGGACTCCCTCACACCATTGGGGAAAAAACGTTTATTCCTGTCTTAAAAACAATTCTGGAAAAATCCATTTATTATAAAAACACCAGTAATGTTTTACGTTCTATTCCTTTAAGCAACAATTCTGTAAAAAGAGGTGTATATGAAATGTCAGAATGTGTTAAACAAAAGTTAGTTTGAATGATGTGCAATAATTTTTTTTTCGATGCAGGTTGACAAGTCTACATTCCAGGAGAACAAATGTCTTTTTCTTCTTTGTGTGTGTTTAATAGTTGATGATACAACATACGAAGAACTAGCGTCCTCCCAACTAATGGATCGCATAGCACAAGAAGGCTTGTGTTTGAAAAAAAAATATTTTGAATTAAATAAAATACCTCCAAAATATCTTATAGGAATTGCAACAACCGGTGCTCCGTCTATCATAGGAAAGTATCGTGGATTAATCACATATTACATATATCAGAGTAAAATCCTGATATATTTACTATTCATTGCTTTTTACATCGCCAACATTTAGTTGCAAAAAGTTTGAGGTACGTTTAATGACTCATTAAACTTTGTTATAAAATCTGTCAATAAAACAAAAGGCATCCTTTACAAAGTTGTCTGTTTAAACAGCTGTGCAATGACAATGATGAAGTTTTTAATAAGTTGATAATGCATACAGAGGTGAGATGGCTATCAAAAGGAAACTGTCTAGAAAGTTTTTGGCTGTTTTTAACTCAGTTATTGTTTTTTTCCTGAAAAGCATAAGGTATTGGCAGACAATTTTGTTAAAAGAAAAATAGACATTGCTTACATGTCAGACTTATATGTTAACACCAACAATCTGAACAAAACTTTACCAAGTAAAAACTTGAATCTTGTGAAAAACAAAAGTAAAATAACCAATTTTAGAAACCAACTTGAACTTTATGGAAAAAAATTCAAAAATAATCCGTTTTGACAGTTTGCAAATTTGGAAAACTTAAAAGGTGAAGTAGAAAAGGTGAAGTAGAAGTATTTTCATCTCATCTGAAACAGCTTAAACGTGATATTAATAAACAGTTTACTGACGTTTTTCAATTAAACGTCCCGAAGTGGATTATGGATCCCTTCGAAGCAGATCTTTTAGAAGTAAACGTTGACTTACAGGAAACTTTCTCAGACTTGCAAATTAACCTTGAACTTAAAGTAAATTTTACCAAAGAACGATATGAAAGGTTTTGGACTCAACAAAAGCAAGGCAAAAGTATACAATTATTTAGGAAGAAGTTAGATTGTTGTTTATAGCTTTTCCTTCTAGCTATGTTGTTGAGAAAGCTTTCAGATAATTTATCAACATCTTGAGCAAACGATCTAATCTAGATAGTTGTAAAAGAGGTGACTTAAGGTTTTATTTGACTCATTTAGAACCAGATATAGAAAAACTTGCAAGCAGTCATGAAGCTCATTCTTCACATTAGATTAGACTTCAGTAGCAGACATTATCTTATGCATGTTTTTTTTTAATTAAAATATTATTTTTTTTCAACCTGATTTGTATTGTATTTAAGTAATCTTTGTATAATAACAGTTTTATAAGTTATTTGTTCTACTACAGGTTTGCTTAATGCCTAATGAATAAAAACTACAGTAGACTTCCTCTTGAGTTCGCACTTTTATCCAAAAAACGTGGAAATTTATATTTTTTTAAATTGAACTTAAATAAAGTATATAACTAACCAAGTATTAATAAAACAAAAATTTTATAATACTTAATATTTTGTATAGATCTATCTTTTTAATGAATGTTTATTTTTTAATTTAGTTGATTTAGGTTTATTCATAACATTATTGCATTATAACATATTGAAATTTGCCATTCTGTAAAAAAATGATAATGCATTTTTGAGTTCGCACTTTTTGATTTTGTTCAAAGTGGAAACTCAGGCGGAAGTCTACTGTATTTATTGAGTAGTTTATTTTTTAAAGTTATCAATAGTTTTGTTTGACTTGGTTAGTTTTGTAGCTTATATTTGTCGTTTTACATTACACTGAAAGTTTTTATAGCATAGTGAATAAAATGTTTTTTAGAAAGATATTTATTTAAAAGATTTTTGTTATTACGTACTTTACGGCCTTACGGCTTTAAGGATTCTAGTTTAAAGCTAAATCAAATAAAACAAGCTAATTTTTAATAGTAAATGTATTTTTTTACTAAAAATTTGGTTTAAAACGGAACTAGATCTTAATACAGGGGTCGGCAAACTGCGGCCCGCGGGCCAATTGCGGCCCGCGAAGGGTAAATCTGCGGCCCGCGAGCACGTTATTTTTTTGAATGGAATGTGGCCCGCGAAAGAAAATTTTGTGGCCCGCGAGCATTTAAAAGTGGCCCGCTGAGCAAAAATATAATTCAAATAAAATTTTTTTCGGTAATTCGATTTAATTTGTTTAGTTTGGTCTTAAGTCTCTGTATAACATTTAAAAATAATTAGAAGAAGTTACTACTTTAATTTAAAAATGTGAAAAAGACAGATTAGCATTCTAACAATATATTTTTCTGAGTTTCATAATAACTTCTATTTTACAACAGCAAGTAATTTCTGAAAAAATAGTGCTTAAATTAAATAAAATAGTTATAATATACCTTTTTATCAAATAAACTAAATGCAAATGTTTTCCATTTTGTACAAAAGTAATGCACAGTAATTAACTAAAGTGTCATTTCTTTATAGCTTAGATATTCTTTCACATATTTTTTATACCTAAGTTTCTTTTATATATTTTTTATTTGTAAATGTTATGTTTTAGTGTAAAAACATTTAAAATAACATAGTAATAAAAAAAAGGTTTATTTAAGTTTTGTTTTGACACATTTTAATTTTTTAGAAGTTTTCTTTGAGCTTGAACTAATTCATATGCACACCAACTTAAAAAAATGCTCATATTTTAAACAACTTTTTATAAAATACTTTAGTTAGTTTAAGTGTAGTTTATGCATAATTTTCGAAGTTTGTTTTTTCTACATGTAGAATCAAAATTTGTACAGACACAATTAAAACAATATATACGACATAAACTAATATAGTTTTTGTTAGGTATACATTTTCATTTTTCAAACATTGATTTTGTCAAACTAAGCTGACTTTTATGCTTTGCATATCAATTCACACATTTGCTGTTTTTTGGAGCTACCTATCTAATATAAACTAGACTTAGGGATAGTTTATAAACATTTACACACACTCAGACTATCACTTTTTAAAGACTTTTAATCTCAGGCCAACTAAGTCATTTTATAAGTTTTTGGCTAGAATTGTTTTTTGTATACAAAAATATCAGGAATGTTTTTGTTAATTCAGGCTGGCTCTTTTGCTTAAAAGAGTAGCAAATTAAACTTATGATGTAAGTTTTGCCCGACCCAAAGTGTTAGTTTCAGTTATAATATATGTTATAATATATCAAATTCAAGCTTTGAACTTGAAAATTTATGCTTAAAAATTTTTGAAAAAAACTTGAATTTGAGAATTTTTGAAAAAGCCTTGAGTTTCAAACATTTTTTTTATGTAAAGTAGTGAAATTTCGATTTGACACAAAAAATTTAGCAAATAAACATTTCTTTATTAAAAGATATACTAAAGTAGCTTAACAGTTTTTTTTAATACTGATATACTTTATAAGACACTTTATAAACTTTAATTAAACTTTATACTAAAAATAAATGAAGGAATTGTACTTCTAAAAACTTTTGGTGCATTGCACCTTTACTTGTAAAATTTCACCGATTGTTGTGCTTCGTGTTTGAACTAAACCAAGAAATTATACTAAAGTGTCAAAGTTAAAAAAGCATCTCAAATAAAAATTCTCAGATGAGCAATAGTTTTTCTATCAGTGCTCTCATCTTAACATATTGATTAAAATCATAATTTGATTATTGCGACTTTATAACCTTGATGCATTTCCTAAATAGGACTTTTTGTTGTCATTGAAGAAATAAACAAAAGTTTTCCCATTACTGCCAACAAAATTTTTTTTAAAAAGTGTTCAATTGTAAACGGTATCTCATTATTAATAATAAGTTTTGCTACTTTATAACTTGCCTTGACAACTTTTTTTCTGATAATTCTGTAGCTCTAAAGATAATCATGTGCATTGTTGGAACTGACTTTGGTGATTTGTTTTTTTATCGTTTCTCCCAATAACTCCTAACTAACGTTTTTTTTTTGTTGCTCTTCCTATATTTTAAAACTAATATTTTTTAATTCTTATTGCAGATAAAGAATTTCTGTAATGCTTAATAAAAAAGAGGTTTTTCTCTTCGCTAATGACTCAATTAAGTTTTATACTTTTGTTAAAAATGTTTAAGAAAGTTAATTGTCCATTCCAGCTGAATATGTTTTTTTGGCATGTAATTTGTTTACTGTTAATAAGTTCCGTTATTTCTTTATGTTGTGAACTTTGTTTTAACTGGATTGCTACACAAACAGGCTATTTTAAAGGCTTGAAAACTCAGATGTATGTGAAACTTTTATTTCAAACATTTTAAATAAATCTTAGAATTCTCAGAATAGTTTTTATGACTGTAGTGTAGTTTACTAATTGTAGTTTTTTCTTGTTTTTTTACACTTTGTGTTCTTTTTAATGATGATGATATTTTTACTAGGTACTTAGCTTGATTTACAACGATTTACTAGCTTTTTAAACTTTTAATGAACTTAGGCTGGTTTGATACAACTCAGACATTTTTGCTTTTTAAGTGACAACCATGTAAAATACTAGCTACTAACAAGATATTTTATTTAAGTATTCGAGGATAAATTATGTTAAAGAGTTTGTTCTAGCTTTCTATAATACAAATAGGCATTAATTTTATTAAATTAACTAATTAATAAATTTTTTAATGAATGTAAACTATTTAACACGCAAAAACTTTTTTTTTGAAGTTAATATTCTTAGAAATATGAAAAAAGGGGTTGATAATATAACAAAAATATAAAAGTAACTAAAAAATTGTCTTTCAAGTTTGGTTTTTATAGAGAGTTAAATTGTATGTAAAATTACAAAAGTATTAAATTTAACTTAGTAAGTGCTTATGAAAGTACATAGTTTATTAACACTTAAGTATATTAGTCAATGTAAATTTTATTCTAATTTTATTTAATTTAATTTAAATAGTCATTTTATGTATAGCTAAAAGTTATTTAAAATGATAAGGTAAATAAAAGTAAAACTTTTCTCTAGTGTGACTAAAACTAAAACCAAAAGATTATTCAAATGTCACTAAAACTAAAACTGCGGCCCGCGAAGACTTTGAAAACTTAAAATTTGGCCCGCGACCACCAACTGCCTGCCGACCCCTGTCTTAATATAAACAGTGAAATTACATAACATTTGTTTTAGAAATATACCTAGTAAAAATTATACTATGAATATGATAAATAATTAGCCACTTGGCCCAGTTTGGGAAACCGTGTTATAGATAAATCATACTTGTTTGAGTTTAGTACTATTGCTTATTTAGCTTTTTACTTCCCTATCCAGTTACTACATTAATAATTTGAGCATGGTGATTGATCCACCAAAAATTTTTAAAAAGGTTTTATTTGATTTACTTACTCCTCTTCTAGATCTTGTGAACGGGTTGGTGTCAAAAATACACGAAGGGACATTTTGCACGACGTGTTAGTTTTTAAAAAGGTTTTTTTTTTGCACGGATTCTAATTTATATATTTTTTTTAAATTGTTTTCAAATATTACAACTAATACCTCTAACTTTTACTTCTGTTCGGTAGTATTTTATTTTTCCTATTAATTTTCGTAATTTTTTGTTATTATTTACTTTATTTTAAATTATTACTGTTACTACTCTTAACCTTTACTAATGGTTGTTAAATTTGTTTTCTTTTTATTATATTTTGTACATATTAATTTTATTTTTCATTTTTTTTTTGCTGCCATTTTTACCCCGAACATTGACCCTAAATTGATAAAACAATTTTCTTTTTAAGTTCTATTTTTACTCTCGTTCAAAAGTTTCTTCGTGCAAAGTGACCCTTCGAGCATAATTAACTATTCGTGATAAAGTGCCTTTGTGCATATATGCCCTTCATGCAAAATTGTCTTTGTACACATTTGACCAGTTACCCTTGTGTACATATAAGCGGCTAGTTCAGATTTTTCAGCTAAAGCAATACATATACTTTTAATTTTAATTTTATGATGCTTATATAAGACAGTATTATAATGATAGTATTAGGTAAAGCTTAATTCGTCGTTGTCTAAAATTGTGTTTCTAAATGGATCATTAGTAAGTACAGCAGTTAATGAAACAAATTTCAAAGTTTGAGTATAGTTTAAGTCCAGAGGTAACATATGCAATGTTTTCTATAAGGTAAATCGTTAAGCCTCTAGTACAACTGCTAAATTTATGTCGGAAAACTTAAACTTTTTAAACAGGTAGATTTAATGTAACTCTGTTTCTAACGGTTGTGTTTTAAAAAAGGGTAATGAACAATTGTAGAACTGATTAAATACAATTATTTTTTACAAGTATGTCTTATGGCGTTAAAATAGTAAAAGTATGTACCCCAATGATTTTTTTTGCGCTTTTGATCTTGTGTGGAAACTTAAATATGTTTTTCATTTAAGTTTCCTATGTTCTGATTTTTCAAAAAGCTATGTTTTCAATAAAAAACACATTTTAAGTAAAATATGTGTTATGTTTTATAATATCATCATACTTCCCACAATATAATGTTTTCAGTTGGTTTTGACCTTATATTCTACCTTTTTTTACAAAAAGTAGAAGTTATAGTTAAAGTTCTTCTGAATCTACTTGTTCACGTTCGTCATTAGTTTGCCAATACTTGACGATTGAAGGTCTGACCGAAAATAAACTTTAACATTAAAACAGCTTGATTTATGTTATAAACTGAAATTGTAAAATTATTGATCAGTATGTTATTAATAATGGTTTAAGTTAAAATATAAGTTTGTCTACTAACTAATAAAAACTTTTTATATCTATAATTTTTGATGTTTATCATACTTGTAATTATATTACTAAACAGTTAAATATATTTTTGAAACAAATCATATTAAACAATGTAAACTAAGGGTACTCGGTAATTGTAATTACTTAATGGTTTTTAGGATTTGAAAAAACACTGTCAAATTTTGTTTGTTAGTTATGTGCGTTCTGTTTTTCTTTAATGATAAAAACTTGTCAAACTGATAAAGTTAAGTAAAAAACATAGTATCATTTTATAATAAAATTGTAGTTACATACTTTTAAAACATATTTAAAATAACGTATTTAAAAAATACCCTTTTTTATTAAACACATGTTTCTATGTGTTAACAAGTTGAGACCTATAATATATGTTAACACACAGAAATATATGTAAGTTTAATAAAGAAAGAGTACTGTTTAATTTTACTCGTTTAATATGTATATTCCGGTGAACTTCTTTCAATTAGCAAAAGATTAGGTTTATAGTTTGAATATTTAAAAGTATTTGACTATTTGTACCTTATAGACTTCTTAAAAAAGTATAAGTAAAAATATTAATTAAAATAAATTACTCTTTTTTAGTAAGCTTTGCAGTGCATGTTTTAAATTAAATGTTTAAAAATATCAAATAAGTTAAATTTTAAAATTTGACTTAAAATTAGTCGTTTTTATGTAAAAATATTTTCTACTTTTAATACCATTAAATACTAAAATGCACGAATTAATAAGTAGAGCAAATTTTATTTCAAAATTTTAAATTCGAAACTACTTTTTTTCGAATTTTTAAACCGACTTGTTTTAAAATTATGTAAAAAAAAAACATTAAGGATTAATATTTTATAATTTAAAAGTAATCAAGCTAAAATTAACGAACTTAAATATTTAAGATTATGTTTGAATATTAATTTAAGACATTCAACAATAATTAAGTTTTTTTTTATTAAAGTACAATAAGTACATTTAAGTATATTTCTTTTGTTAATATAGTTACTAATTGATTTACTTTTACAACATAACACTGAACCAGGGACGTAGCTAGCTCGAAAAAGTTACGAATCTGTAAAATACAAAAAATCACAGGTATGACGCATAATGACTTACGAAGTAATTCATACTACCTCTAATGCTATAGTGTTTTATATTAGATTATGCAGTTATGTTAAACTTTAAAAAATAATTTAATTTTTAAGTATTCGAAATAACTGTATACAAGTCAGTATATGTTGCTACACACCTGTGACATCGCGTGGTTTTCTTTGTTAGGAGCTGTGGATAAAAAAAATAGTTAAACTAAATACTTTTGTTATGAATAAGTTAAAGACCTTTTAACATTACAACTACATTAATCTGTCAACGTAACAAATTTTTTTTTTTATTGAATCTAAACAATTGAAGTAGCCATTAAAAAAACTTAAGGTAAAAAATAACGTTGTCTTAACACTTTATATATATATGTATTTTTAATTTTTTTATCATTTTGTTCCTGCTGTAGTTTCCCCTGATCGAGTTGCTCCTGTTAAGTTGCCCCTGCTTGATTTGTTTCTACTCGAGTTGTCCCTGCTCAAGTTACTCCTGTTTGAGTTAACCCTGCTCGAATTACTACTACTCGAACTACTCTTACTCGAGTTGTCCAGATCAAGCTCAACTTGTCACTACCTATTTTATTTTCCTCACCTTGTTGTGAGTTTTTTACAAGGCAAAATAATAATTTCTAACTTATATTCGTTCAAATTTTGAATTCTGTAGCTTTATAAAAGATTTTTTTGCTAAGCATTGCGTTTTGATAGTTAGATCTGAGTTGAGTTAAATGTTAACAATTAAATGGTATCTTATTTGTTTAAGTTTTTAAACATTACAATTTTTAAAATTGTTAACGAATTGAAACAAAAGCTCGTTTTTTTTGCAAAATAATATATGTTTATGCAGATTAGCACTGAGTCATGACGTTTTAAGTTAAACTAAGAGAATTATAAATATTTCTTTAGATTTTGAATTATAAATAATTCAAAACTTTTTTGTTTAGAGTATCAAAATATGTACAGAAACAGTCATTTTATTGTATAACAGAATTATACAAGTTAAAAACAAAACTTGGTTATAACAAAATTAAAAGGAAGAATGAAAACTCAGCATATCAAAAAATATAAAAATGTCATTTTCTTATATCAAAAAAATGCAAAATATCTGTTTCAATCGTTAATATTAGTCAAACACAAACAAAATTTTATTGTTTCGGAACTTAGTGAATAATAGGTTCTGTAAAACGTGCAATTAAAAAAGTTTCTTTAGAAACCCATCTTTTTTCGTCTACATTGTACGCATGTACCTTCGGTAGCCTATTTATGGAGCAGGAACAAAAAACAAACATTTTTCTACAAAAACTCTATGTTTCACAATCGCATGAAATTATTTCTTTACATGGTAGCTTGAGATTGAACAAAGTAAATTTTCTTGAAGTACTGTCAAAAACTTCAGCGTCAACATTGCTACAACCGCCGATAACAAAAAGCTTGTTACCCATACTAAATGAAGAGTGATTATATCTACAACCAATCATATCAGGCAGATTACTCCATTTGTTTCCATGGTGATCGTAATATTCTGCTGATTTTGTTCTAGCGATGTACCTATAGCCTCCAGTAGCATCAATTTTACCTTCAATAACTGCACCAGCTGAATCACTTCTATCAATGTTTTAATTGGCTATTTTAGTCCATTTTTCATGGTTTATATCATACTTATAGCTCTACCTTTAAAATACATATAGTCGTCTAAGTACCCGCCTATTAAATAAATACTTTTCATAAATGAACAAACGGAAAAAGACATTCTGGAGTCTGGCAAACACGTTAAATTTTTCCAAGTGCTACTTGAACTAATATTAACACTGGAAATTTTTTCTTAATTTTATATCGGATCTACCAAGTAGAAATATGTCAGGACCAATTACAGCTCTTTTGGCATAACAACGGTTGGCTAACATTGGAATCAAAACCACATTTAACTTAACATCAGATCTGTATATTTTAATAACACAGTTTGTAAAATCTTTGGTTACTTTACTTTCATTACTAATGATAATATTAAACTCATTCTGATCACAATAACGATTTTCATACAAAACTGAAGGTCTATCATCAAACTGTTGAGACATACCTTTTTAAACTTGGTTACAATTTTAACTGAAGTTCTAAACCTGGTTACAATCTATTCAGTTGAAATTAATTAAAAACACCTCAGCATAACATTTTATTGAATACTTTTGTTTTATATGATAGGCGGTTCTAATTACTCACATAAAAGTATAAAATATTTATATATTTTCCTATCTTATAAGTCAAGATATTAATAAAGCAATTGTATTTAAGAAGTTTCATTGGTTAAATAGACAAATGTAAAAATCGATTTTAAACGCAAGTTCAACATAAAGTTTTTAAAGGTTTTAAATTAAATGAAACACCTTAAAAAATTAAACTTTAATTTATCTTTTATGGTGTTAAAAGTCAATTATTTAACTACTTAGTTATTTCTGTTAATTTAGAATCTTTATCTATTATTAGAACCAACAAAACAAAAGTCACTTGTTTATGAGTACCTAGTATTTAACTGGTAAATGATTGAAAACAATTTTGAGCTTTTGAATAATAAATTCTTAAAGAAGTATAGTTGTAAACTTGACCTAAAAAATAAACTACTTTTTAAGAGGTAAGCGTATCTATTACTAAACAGAATTATTTTTGACAAAACAAAAAGAAACTAGATCTTTATATGAACAGTTAATTACAAAACATTGTTTGAAATTTGTCTAGTCAAGTTTTTAATTTAAACTTAATAATTAGAAAACCACTTGGCCCAGTTTAGAAAACCCTAGTATAAGTGAATCACACATACTTTAATTGTGCACTATAGCTAATGTAGCTTTTATAAAGTTTCCCTAATTAGTTACTACATGAATAATTTGAATATTGTGATAGTTTAATCAAGTTTAATTAAGTTAATCAAGTTTTTGTAACGTTGTAGTTGTTTTACTCGCTTTATCTTTTGAATGGTCGATGACAGAAATACAAGAAGGGATATTTTGGACGAAGTCATTTTTCTACAAAGGGCTGTTTTTGCACGGGTTTAAGTTTTTTTTTCTGTTTCTTTAGTCTACTGCAAAAAATTCTTTAATGCAAAAGTGTCTTTGTACATATTCAACCAGTCTCTTTAGTGAATGCAGGTGAAAAAAGTTTAAATTTTTTGCTAAAAGAATACAAATAGTTTAAAATTTAGTTTTTTGATGCTTTCATAAGATGTCAATATCAGGAAAAGTTGAGTTGGTCGTTGTCTGAAAAAGTGTTCTTAAATGAATCAGAAGTATGTTTTTCAAGATAAAAAGTCAATGCTAAAAACTTTTAATCGCATAAATGACTTTTCTGTTTAGGAGCTACAAACCAAAAATATATATATTAAGTCTTTCAAAAATAATCAATTTGTGAGAAAAAATAAATATATATACTAAAAGAAAATATTTTAATATTTTTAATCTTTTTATTAATAACTTTTATCTTGATATGTGAGAATTTTTCTTTTATACTTACAAACAATTAGCAAAAGATACAAGACTTATAAAGAGCGAAAACTTCCATGAAATTGTCTTGATTTTTTTTTAGAACTATGATAGTTATAACAGCATTTAAAGCTATACTTCCCAGAGTTTGAAGATAATTTCAGTCCAGATGTAACAAATTCAATGTTTTCTATAAGGTAAATCATTGAGCGTTTTGCACTGATAAATTATTGTGAAAAAAGTAAAAGTTTTAAAAAGGCTAGATTTAAAAATCTTTATAACTATCGATTGTGTTATGAAAAGTTACAGAATTGATTAAAAGCAATTCGTTTTGACAATTATGTCTCATGGCTTTTCAAAATAATACAAGTATGTACTACATTGTTTTTTGCTTTTGATCTTGTTTGCAAACTAAAATATATTTTTTAATTTAAGTTCCCCTTTTTCTACTATTTACAAAAATTATGTTTACAATAAAGTATACATTCTAACAACAATGTGTTAAATACTTTATAATATCATCATAATTACCACAATACAATGTTTTCAGTACGTTTTGAACTAATATTTTAGCTATTTATCCACGCAGAGACGTTATAGATGAAGCTCCGCTGAAACTAGTTGCTTAAAACTTCTTTATTTTAGTCATTACTTTTTCAATACATGACGCTAGAAAATCTAATTAAAAGAAACTATGACTTTTAAAACATTTAGATATATCATATTAAAATTATAAATATAATGATCAATATGCTATGAAGAAATGTTTGAATCAAAATAAAAATTGTCATATTTCATAGTTATTGATACTTACTATACTTGTATTTGTATTACTAAATAGTTTAATATACTTTCGAAAAAAACTATTTTGAACAATGTATAAAACATATACACGTAACTAAGAAAATTTAAATTTTGTTACATTATAATACAAGTTTATAGTACAGTTTGGTTATAACTATGATTCAATTAATATCAGAAAACTAAGTTTATAAGAAGATAAAAACTAAGCCATTTTCATAAAAGTTCAAGAAGAACTGCAAAATAACAGTTTCGATTGTTGCTCTGACAATATCAAAAAAAAAATTCATCGAAAGTTTCATTGTTTTGGAACTTTAAGAGCAATGGGTTTTCTGAAACGAACATTTATAACAGTTGCTATAGAAACCCATCTTTTTTCGTCTACAGTGTACACATGTAATTTTGGTTTACTATTTATGGAGTAGGTACACAAAACAAATATTTTTTTACAAATACTTACTGTTTCACAATTGCATGAAAATTTACATGGTAGCTTGAGATTTAACAAAGTAAATTTTCTTAAAATACTGTCAAAAACTTCAGCGTCAATACTACTATAACCACCAATAACAAAAAGCTTGTTACCCATGCTAAATGAATAATGATGAGCTCTCAAACCAATTATATCAGGCAGATTGCTCCATTTGTTTTCATGATGATCATAGGACTTTGCAGATTTTATTTTATCGCTGTACCTATAGCCTCCAGTAGCAACAATTTTACCTTCGAAAACTGCAGTAGCTGAATCACTTCTACCATTGTTTAAATCTGCTATTTTAGTCCATTTATTAAGGTTTACCTCATACTTATAACATGTTTTAGAAAAATTACAGGAGTTGAAGTACCCGCCTATTAAATAAATACTTTTCATAAATGAACAAACAGAGAAATATTTTGTTAAGTCAGGGATTGGCTTCAATTTTTTCCAAGTGCTTTTTGAACTAACATCAACATGGGAAGTTTTTCTTACTTTTATGTCAGATCCACTAAGAAGAAATATGTCAGAACCAATTACAGCTGTGTTTGCATAATAACAATTAGCTAACCTTGGAATCAAAACCAGATTACACTTGATATCGGCACTTTCTATTTTAATAATACTGTTTGTAGAATCTTTAACTTCATCACTAATGATAATATCAAACTCATTCTGATCACAATAATGATTTTCAATCAAAACTGAACGTCTATCGTTAAACCGCTGAGTCATACTTTCTAAACCTGGTCATAACTTTGAGTTTTAGAACAAAATATATTAGTTAAAATTATTTTAAAACACCTCTATATAAAATTTTGTCGAAAACTTCATTTAAGTGGTCGGCAAATAACAACAAACATAGGTATAAGAATATAAATTACTTCTTTTAAAAGTAAAGTTATAAGTTCATGAATGTTGTATAGAGATTTGTTAAAATTAAACATTTAGTTTATTTTGAAATTTCATTTAAAATTAAAATTTGTTTAATGTTTCGAATAAATTTAAACATTTTATAAATTAAACTTTTATTAAACTGTTATGGTATTTAAAGTCAATTTACTAACTAAAAGTTAAAACCTTGATAAATTATTATAACTAACAACTTAAATGTTATTTGTTTAGAAGTTATTAGTATTCTACTAACCTTTAATTAAAAACAACTTGAGCATTCAAAAAATAAATTCTTAGAGCAATATAGTTAAAAGCTAAACCGAGTAAAATAAACTACTGTTTAAGAGTTAAGCTTACTTATTTTAGATGTATCTAATAAAAATAAAACAAAACTAGCTCTATATATAAACAGTAAATATACAAAATACTTTTTACAGAAATTTATCTTGTCAAGTATTTACTTTAAAAAGGATAATTAGGAGACCATTTGACCCAGTTTGAGTAATCCTGTTTCTAAATCTTAATAGCTGATTTAGCTGTTATAAAAATTTCCTATTTTGTTACTACATTAATAGTTTGTACACGGTAATGATTCATTCCAGAACTTTTGTAACATTTTAGTTGTTTTACCAGGTTTAGACCTTGTGAACAGGTAGGTGTCAAACATACACGAAGGGTCACTTTTTATAAGACGTCACTTTCGCAAGAGGGGTCACTTTCACACGGGTAGATTTTTTTTACCTTTTTTATCTACTACCACTGTCAGCCCTAGCCCTTAAAATTGGTCGGAATTTCTTTTCTATTTTGGTCTCTTGCAAAACGGTTTTTCATGCAAAAGTGTCTTAGTTCATATTTGACTAGTCCCATTTGTGAACACATTAGCGAATAGTTCAGATATTTTAAGCTCATATTCTTTAAATTTTAATTCTTTGATGCCTTTATGAGATGATAGTATCAGGTAAAGTATAATTGGGTGTTGTCTGAAAATATGTTTCTAAATAAATCAGTGGCAGGTTAAAAAAGATGAAAATTAAATGCTAAATCTTGGTTAAAAGACCTGAAGTATAAAACGACTTTTCGGATTAAGAACTCTACACAAAAAATGTATATATAAAGTATTTTGAAAATAAATCGTTTGTTTAGAAAATTAATGTGTATAGTAAAAGGAAACATTTTGATACTTTATATAATTTTTTTATTAAAAACATAATTTCGTTTCTGGAATATTTTTCTTTCTACTTATACACTACTAGCAAAGGATTTAGATCCTATAAAAAGAGCAATAATGTCCATGAAGTCGTTTTGATTTTTTTAGTACTATAGTATTTATAAAAGTATTTAAACTTATATTTTCCGGAATTTGTTTATAGCTTAAGTCCAGTGGTAACAAATGCAACACTTTCTATAAATTAAATCTTTAACCATCTAGTACTGCTAGATTTTTATTAAAGAAGTAAAAGTTTTAAAACAGCTAGATTTAGAAGACTTTGTTTTCTACAGTTGTGTTACAAAAAAACATCAGAAAAAAATACAGAACGGATTAGGAATAATCGTTTTTTCAATTATGTCTTATGAGTGTTTAAAACCGTATTAGGGTGTATAAATTTCAATCTTATTCGCTTTTCGTTATGTATACATAATCAAATATACGTTTTAGTTTAAGTTAAATGTTTTCTGCTTTTTCAAAAACTTATGTTTACTTTAAATAAAACACGTTTGAACTACAATATGTATAATTATTTATAATTCAATCATACTTCAACAACGCAATGATTTCAATATGTGTTGAGTCAAAACGATTGACCTCATCTTTTAGCTTTTTGATTTAAGCAGTGACGTTATAGATAAAGTTCAACTAAATTTAGCTGCTTTAAAACTAATTCATTTTTGTCATTAGTTTGCTTCCCAATACTTGACAACTTTTTACGCTTAAAGGTCTAACTTTTAAAAACAATAAAATTTAAAACAGCTAGATTAATGCAATACTAAAATTCTAGAAATTCTGATAAATATGTTATGATGAGTTGTGTGCATTAAAACAAAATTTGTCAACCATCTAGTAAATTACTTGTTACATTTATTTGTTACTTGTGCGTATTATACTTAATTTTACTAACGAAAAGTTAATATTAGAAATATTTTTTGAAACTAAACTGAATAAAATAAATTACTGTTTAAGAAGTAAGAGTTTTTTTTAATTAGAAAAATTAAAAACTTTTAGTTTAAGTAGAACGAAACTAGCTCTTTACTTGTTTTAATTACTTGTTTTACATTTTTATCTTGTTAAGTGTTTATTTTGAAAAAGATCTTTATTTTTTAAAACAGAGAGTTGTCAATTTTGTTGATTTAAATTGAAAGTTAGAAAAAACTATAGACTGAAAATTACTTGCGGTTCATAATTATTATACTTCTAATATTAAGTAAAAAATGTATGAAAAGTAAATGACTACTAATTACTAACTATTTAATAAAGAACCTAAGTATTAGTTCTTTTTAAATTAGGTAGGTGTCAACTGTGCACAAACGGACACTTTTGCACGACAATACTTTTGCACAGGTTAAAATTTTATTTTTTTAATTTAATTTTACTATCACTGTTACTCCTAATTTTTACCCTTGGCCGATAAGGTTTTTTCTCTTTTTTTTAATTTTTCATCAGTTTCTAATTCAACTTTTTTACTTATATTTTTTTTTTTTTGTAAACTGAAACCGCTAGTCTTATCCCTTACCTTGTGTCGGTAACTTTGATTTTTTTGTAGTAATGTTATATAATTTACTTCTTTTACTTATTTTTATACCGTTGTTGCTCTTAACCCTTACCCTTGGTCAGCTTTTTTTTTATAATGGATTTTTATAAAAATTTAATTTTTATTTTTTTTTTACTTTTACTCTCGTGCTAAACTGACCCTTCGTACAAAAGTAACTTCTCGTGTAAAAATAACCCTTCGTAAAATTTTTCACGTGAATGTTTTACTCCACCAAAAACATGTGGTAAGCGTTTGTCCCTTAAGCCATAGCTTGCCTATCCCTGAACTACGCAGACTGTACGGTTTTCTAAATATGTAAATTAGATATTATTTTCTGAAATAAGGGAATTAAAATGTGTTTGTTTTGTTTATTAAGTACATTTTCGTTTTTATAATAAAAATCTGTTAGTATTTAATTAATTAATAGATTTGGTCAAAAAACATAATACAATTCTATAATTGAATTATAATTAACTTTTCAAAACATATTTAACTACTTCTGCTTTATAGGATGCTTAGTAAACCATAAGTGAAAATGGTAATAAAAATAAACTTTTTTGTCAAGTCAGCTTTGCAGTGCCTGTTTTTTCATGTTTAAAAACATCCATTAACTTAACTTAAATATTTTGACCGAAAAATTAATCTTGTTTATGTAATATTACTTACTGTTTTAAAAACTTAGATACTAAAAGTGCATGAACAAATAAGTAGAGCAATTATAATTTTAAGTATTTTGATAATTTTAAAACTTATGAACCGACTTGTTTTTATATAGACATTAAAAAACATAATTTGCTTAAACATTAAGCATTAAATAGTATTTAAGCTATACCCCCTGAACAAAAATTTTTCATCTTTTAAAACATTAGTATTTTAACCCACCAAATAATAAGTATCTTTGACTGACAAAATGGAAGTAGAATAGAGGTTGTATGACTAACGTATAGTTAATTTTAAACCCTTTTTTTCTAATAAAAAACTACTTTGGTATTTATTTAGTATTAAGCAAGGAGTAAAATATTTTTTATGAAAAAAATTCATTTTTGCATATTTATGTTTTTTATAACCTGTAATATTGTGTATTTTTAGAGTAAAAACGATGAAGTTTTTTATTAAAGTTAGAAGATAATAAAAAAATCATATTCTTTTAGTTAAATATCAACTTGAAGTTAATACACACTAATATACTTCGAAGTTTATAGTTAAATTTAAGTTTTATTTTTTTTTGTTTTTAGAATATTTAACAGTTGAAGAACTAGATGTCTTTATTGTTAGAATATATACAGTTATAAGTAATTTTTATTTTATTACAGCATAATACAAGATTAAAATAAAACTTGGTTGTAAAACATTTACAAGTAAATATATAACAACTAAGAAGTTAATGGAACAAAACTAAATTATTTATATTTGTTTATAAGTTCAAAACGAAAATTGAAATTGTCTATTTTGATTGTTGCTCTAATAAAAACACACAAAAATGTTTTTAATAAAAATTTCATTGTTTTGGAACTTTGTTAATAACAGATCCTCCAAAACAAACACTTTTGAAAGTTTCTTTAGAAACCCATCTTTTTTCGTCAACATTGTACACATGAATCTTTGGTTGCTTATAGCATGAACAAAAAACACAAATTTTTCTACAAATACTCACTGTTTGACATTTGCATGAAGATTGGTTTCTACACACTAGCTTGAGATTGAACAAAGTTAATTTTCTTGAAATGCTGTCAAAAACTTCAGCGTCAACACTGCTAGAACCACCAATAACAAATAGCTTGTTACCCATGCTAAATGATGAGTGACCATCTCTCCAATTATTCATATCAGAAAGATTACTCCATTTGTTTTCATAGTGATCATAAGATTCTGCAGAATTTGTTTTATCGCTGTATCTGTGGCCTCCAGTAGCAACAATTTTACCTTCGAAAACTGCACCAGCTGAATTACTTCTAATAATGTTTAAATTTGCTATTTTAGTCCATTTATTATGGTTTATTTCATACTTGTAACATATTTTAGAATAAACACAATAGTCTAAGAACCCGCCTATTAAATAAATACTTTTCATAAATGAACAAATAGAGAAATCTGTTCTTGAGTCAGGAATTGGCTTCAATTTTTTCCAGGTGCTTTTCGAACTAACATCAACAAAAGTAGTTTTTCTTACTATTTGATCAGATTTTCCGAGAAAAAATATATCAGAACCAATTACAGCTGTTTTGGCATCATATAGTGGTTCGAATATTGGAATCAAAACAAGGTCAGTTTTACCATTGGTGTTTTTGAGTTTAATAGTACTTTTTATAGAATCGTTGTCTTCTATACATCTATCATGAATGATAATATCAAACTCATTCTGATTACAATAACGATTTTCATACAAAACTGAAGGCCTACCATCAAACTGCTGAGACATACTTTTTTAAACCTGTTCACAATTTTGAATTTTAAAACAAAATATTAATTTAAAATTGATTGAAAACACCTCAACATAAAACTTTGTAAAAATATTTATTTGAATGGTAGGTGGTTCTAAAAACACACAAAAGTACATAAACTTATAAAAGATAAATTTATATTTTAGTAGTGAAGCTATGAATAAAGTAAATATGTTTAAACATACTTATTTTAAATATAGACATTTGAAAAGTTTCAAACAGTTTGTTTACGTTTAACGTTATATGAAATATAAAATAACAGTAGTTTTAAATTATATTAAACAGTCCAAAAATTTTTTTTGTCAATTATTTTCACAAAACAAAACTGTAAGACTTTGACCCTGAAAACTTTTTAAAAATGGCTTTTTATTTTTGTGGTAATAAAACACTCTTTTGTTATAGCATCTTGTTCTGTTTCAAGTAGGTCAAAATAATCCTTTCTCAAATTATCGAAACACAATTGTTTACTGAACTAACTTTAATTATCTTATCTACCATAATGACTTTAATAAAAATTGGACTTGTAAAAGTTGCTGTCTTTCATAGATGTGTAATGAGTTGTTTTTTTAAATGCTAAAAAAAGTATTTTTTTACTTTTTAAGAAATGACAACTATTTTGTTCAAACTGCTCAACTTTACATTTAAGTAAAGTATCCCAAGTTGAGAATACAGTTTGCACTCTTTACTGCTATTGATTTTTAGCTAAGGATTTTTTAATTAATTAAGTTAAGTTTAGTGAAAAATAATTGATGGCAATAATTCAAAGTAATAATAAAAAGTATAATGATAGCATAGTTTCACATATTAATGAGTTTTGCCGTCGTTTTGCAGACTTTCAACATTTACTTAAAAATTTGACATTGTTTCATCTTAGTTGACGTTTGCTCCGAGAATGCACCCGGTAATATACAGTTAGAACTGATTTAACTTTAATGAAAAATTACTTAAAAAAAAAGTGAAAGTGAATTGACACATTTTATGCCTTACTTAGAAAGTCAAAGTTTCTTAATTTAAAAAAATGGCAATGAAGTTACTTATCTGTTTTGGTCTTCATATATTTGTGAACAAACATTACAAACTAAGAATATAAACATAAGTAAGCTGCGTTCAAATCTTACTATTACTAATCTGCAGTCATTACTAAGAATATATTTTTCAAATATATTTCCAGATTTCAAACAACTTGTTTTAAACTTTGATGATCAATAAGTGTCTTATTGACTACTTTTTAGTGTAACTATTCTTGCTAAACTCTTTAAACTTTACATTAAAAATATTATGTAACAGTTTTATGTGTTATTTTTTCGTTTAGTAATATTTTCATTAGTAGTTAAATTTATCTTTATCTAAAAAATTTCAAAATAATATGTTTAACATGTTTAAAATATTAAATAATCTAATTTTTAAATAATTTTTCGTTATATTATGTTAGTACTTTTATAAAAGTATTTTAGATGCATTGTTTGATAACATTATTTTTTAAGTACAGAATTTAGTTAAACTACATTAGTTATTTATAACTGTTTAATACTTTAGTTTTAAAATTTTAAACTAAAGTATTTTTTATCTAAGTTTAACTGTTGATATAAAATTTTAATCACACATATAATTTTTGTTTCTTTTAATAGATTTTTAGATAGGTACTATGTATTATTTAAAAAACTAAAGTTTGTCAAATTTAAAAATGTACACAAAACTAGTTGTTTTGTTCGAGACTTCATACATTTGCAAACAAACATTTCCGACCATAAACATCAACAAGGATAAGCTAATTTCAAACATTATCGATAGTTCAGTGCACTTGCAGATTTTACCGAACCGCCATGAAACTAGATTAAACAACTCTAATAAATAATCAACCTTAAGTGTTTTATCAGCATCTTTAATTTTCCTTTCGCTTTTTATGGTAAAACGGTTTATTATATCAGAACTATTTGTTGTTTTGTTTCTATAAAAAGTTTAAAAGTATGTAATAATTTTTTATTAGTTTATATAAATTAAAAGGTAGTAGTTTAATATTGTAATATTAGCTAACGTCTGAATAATATATTTAATGTAAACTCCAGCCAAGGATTTCCAAAATTAGATAATTTCGTATAGTTGAAAACTATTTAATGTTTTATCTTGGAATGTTAGGCTCGAGTAAATTTTATTAATAAAATTATTGTTTTTATAAGACTAACTAGTATTAATTCGGTCAAGATTTATTATAAATAGAGAATTATGAATACTTAATAAAAATTAACAAACAATTGAACCTTAGTAATTAATAAATTCTGAAATACCCGATCATATAACATCAAGCCGGATCCAAATCTTTAAAAAGTAATTTCAATTTAGATCCGGATCTTTGTCTAAATTTAGTATTTAGCCTAATCCAGATAATGTTTTCAAATTAAGATCCTGATCTAAAAAAAGATCCAGCTGAATCCGGGTGGTCACTTACTCGAAATGCTCCGGCCCGCTGAGAACTATTTTATTATTAATCGTATAGTCAATTATTAACGTTGCCCACCCCTAGTCTAACCAATAATAAACTTTAACATTCAAACAGCTTTATTTATGTTATTCACTGATATTGTAAGATTAATGATGATCAGTATGTTATTAATGATGGTTTAAATTGAAATAAAAGTTTTTCAACTAAATAATAAAAACTTTTTGTATCTATAATTTATTAATACTTATCATACTTGTAACTGTATTACTAAACAATTAAATATATTTTTGAAACAAATCATATTGAACAATGTAAACTAAGGGTACTCGGTAATGGTAATTACTTAATGGTTTTTAAGTTTGAAAAACGCAGTCAAATTTTGTTTGTTTGTTATGTGCGTTCTGCTTTACTTTTATGTTAAAAACTTGTCAAACGGATAAACTTAAGTAAAAAATATAGTATCATTTTATAATAAAACTGTTCTTACATACTTTTAAAACATATTTAAAATAAAGTATTTAAACAATACCCTTTTTTTTAAACTAACACATGTTTATATGTGTTAACAAGTTGAAACATATAATATGTGTTAACACACAGAAACATGTGTAAGTTTAGTAAAAAAAACAGCACTGTTTAATTTTCCTCTTTTAATATATTCCGGTGAACTTGTTTCAATTAGCAAAAGATTAAATTTATACTTTGAATATTTATAAATATTTAACTAATTCTACCTTATAGACTGCTTAATAAAGTATAAGTAAAAATATTAATTAAAATGAACTACTCTTTTTTAGTAAGCTTTGCAGTGCATGTTTTAAATTAAATGTTTAAAAATTTCCAATAAGTTAAATTTTAAAATTTGACTTAAAATTAGTCGTTTTTTTGTAAAATTATTTTCTACTTTTAATAACATTTAAATACTAAAATGCACGAATAAATACGTAGAGCAAATTTTATTTCAAAATTTTAAGTTTGAAAATACTTTTTTTCAAATTTATAAACCGACTTGTTTTAAAATTATGTAAAAAAAAAACATTAAGGATTAATTTTTTTATAATTTAAAAGTAATCAAGCTTAAAAAACCGAACTTAAATATTTAAGATTTTCTTTGAATAATAATTTAAGACACTCAACAATAATTAAGTTTTTTTTATCAAAGTACAATAAGTACATTTTAGTATATTTCTTTTGTTAATATATTTAATAATTGATATAATTTTACAACAACACACTGAACCAGGGACGTAGCTAGCTCTAAAAAGTTACGATTCTGTAAAATACAAAAAATTACAGTTATGACGCATAATGACGTACGAAGTAATTCATACAACCTCTAGTGCTATATAGTTTTATATTAGATTATGCAGTTATTTAAACTTTAAAAAGTAATTAAATTTTTAAATTAGCGAAATAACTGTATACAAGTCAGTATATGTTGCTACACACCAGTGAAATCGCGTGGTTTTTTTGTTAGGAGCTGTGGATAAAAAATAGTTAAACTAAATACTTTTGTTACGAATAAGTTACAGACCTTTTATTATTACAACTACATCGATCTGTCTACGTAACAAAATTTTTGTTTTTTAATGAATCTAAACAATTGGAGTAGCCATTAAAAAAACTTAATGTAAAAAATAACGTTGTCTTAACACCTTTAATTAATTTTTTAACCTATAAACTATTTTGTTCCTGTTGGAGTTTCCCCTGATCGAGTTTCTCCTGTTTGAGTTGCCCCAGCTAGATTTGCTCCTACTCAAATTGTCCCTGATAAAGTTATTCCTGCTTTAGTCTGCTTATGCTTGAGTTTCCCCTGCTTGAGTTGACCCTGATCAAGTTGCTTCTGCTCGAATTACTCTTACTCGAGTTGTCCAGATCAAGCTCAACTTGTCACTACCTATTTTATTTTCCTCACCTTGTAGTGAGTTTTTTACAAGGCAAAATAATAATTTCTAACTTATATTCGTTCAAATTTTGAATTCTGTAGCTTTAAAAAAGATTTTTTTTACAAAGCATTGCGTTTTGATAGTTAGATCTGAGTTGAGTTAAATGTTAACAATTAAATGGTATCCTATTTGTTTAAGTTTTTAAACACTATAATTGTAAAAATTGTTAACAAATTGAAACAAAAGCGCGTTTTTTTTTTGCAAAATTATATACGTTTATGCAGATTAGCACTGAATCATGACGTTTTAAGTTAAACTAAGAGAATTATAAATATTTCAATAGATTTTAAATTATAAATAATTCAAAATCTTTTCGTTTAAATATCAAAATATGTACAGTACATATTTATTTTATTGTATAACAGAATTATACAAATTACAAAACTTGGTTATAACAAAATTAAAAAGAAATATGAAAACTAAGCATATTAAAAACTATAAATATGTCATTTTCTTATAAATTAAAAAAAATGCAAAATATTTGTTTCGATCGTTAATCTTACTCAAACACAAACAAAGTTTTATCGTTTTGGAACTTTGTGAATAATAGGTTCTGTAAAACGTGCAGTTAAAACAGTTTCTTTTGAAACCCATCTTTTTTCGTCTACATCGTACACGTGTAACTTCGGTAGCCTATTTGTGAAGCAGGAACAAAAAACAAAAATTTTTCTACAAAAACTCACTGTTTCACAATCGCATGAACATTGATTTCTACGTGGTAGTTTGAAATTGAACAAAGTAAATTTTCTTGAAATACTGTCAAATACTTCAGCGTCAACATTACTATAACCACCAATAACAAAAAACTTGTTACCCATGCTAAATAAGAATGATCATCTCTCCAACCAATCATATCAGGCAAATTGCTTCATTTGTTTCCATGGTGATCATAAGACTCCGCAGATTTTGTTCTTCCACAGTACATATGGCCTCCAGTAGTAACAATTTTACCTTCAAAAACAGCACTAGCTGACTCACACCTATCAATGTTTAAATCTACTATTTTCGTCCATTTATTATGGTTTATCTCATACTTATAGCATCCTTTAAAATACATATAGTCGTCTAAGTACCCGCCTATTAAATAAATACTTTTCATAAATGAACAAACAGAAAAATACATTCTGGAGTCAGGCAAATACGTCAAAATTTTCCAAGCGCTTCTTGAACTAATATTGACACGGGAAGTTTTTCTTAATTTTATATCGGATCTACCATGTAGAAATATGTAAGAACCAATTACAGCTGTTTTGGCGTAACAATGGTTGGCTAACATTGGAATCAAAACCACATTTAACTTATTATCAGCACTGTCTATTTTAATAACACTGTTTGTACAATCTTTGTTTACTTTACTTTCATCATTAATGATAATATCAAACTCATTCTGATCACAATAACGATTTTCATACAGAACTGAACGTCTACCATCAAACCGTTGAGACATACCTTTTTAAACCTGGTTACAATTTTAACTGAAGTTCTAAACCTGGTTACAAACTATTCAGTCAAAAGTAATTAAAAACACCTCAGCATAACATTTTATTTAATATTTCTTTTTAAATGATAGGCGGTTCTAATTACTCACATAAAAGTATAAGAAATTTATGTAACTTTTTATTTTATAAGTGAAATTATTAATAAAGCAATTGTTTTTAAGAAGTTTCAGTTTTTTAATACACAATTGTAAAAATCAAAACAAGTTTTTCGTATTTAAACGCCATTTAAAGTTAAAAATTTTTTAACGTTTTAAATTAAATTAAACACCTTAAAAAATTTGACTTTAATTTACTATATATGGTGTTAAAAGTCAATTTCTTAACTACTTAGTTATTTTTGTTAATTTAGAATCTTTATCTATTATTAGAACCAACAAAACAAAAGTCACTTGTTTATGAGTACTTAGTATTTAATTGGTTTATGATTAAAAACAATTTTGAACTATTGAATAATAAATTTTTAAAGAAGTATAGTTGCAAACTTGACCTAAAAAAATAAACTACTATTTAATTAGTAAGCGTATCTATTATTAAAAAGAAGTATTTTTGACAAAACAAAAAGAAACTAGATCTTAATATGAACAGTAAATTACAAAATGTTTGTTTAAAGTTTATCTTGGCAAGTTTTTACTTTGAACATGATAATAAGAAAGCCACTTTGTCCAGTTTAGGAAACCCTATTATTGATGAATCAAACTTGAACTGTGCACTATAGCTGATGTAGCTTTGATAAAGTTTTCCTAGTTAGTTACTACATGATTAATTTGAGTATTGTGATAGTTCAATCAAGTTCTTTTGTAACGTTATATATGTTTTACTCGCTCAAGGTCTAGATGTTTTGAAAAGGTGATGACAAAAATATACGTAGGTATTTTTTTTTACAAAGTACTGTTTTTGCACGGTTTAAGTTTTTTTTGTGTTTTTTAATTTTTCAATGCAAAATTATTTAATGTAAAAGTGTTTTTGTATATATTTAAATAGTCCCCTTTCTGAATACAGGGGAAACAAGTTTATTTTTATGCTAAAAGATAACTAATTGTTTAAATTTTCGTTTTTTCATGCTTACATAAGAGGTCAAAAGTTGTTTGACTTATGTATGCAAAATTATTCACCATTACTTCTTCATTAAGAAACTTTTTTGTACTTATTTCGTTAACTTCTAACCAGTAAATACATGTAAGTTAATTTAATTTTTAATATTGTGAACTTTATTCAAAATTTCAGTATGACGTCTTTGGTTCATTTAAGAAGTTATAAAAATTATATAATCTGTATAAAACTAAACAATTGAAGAAATTAATGCTTTGTTGAGAAAATAAATACGTTTCTATTTTATCGCAACAAAAAACAAGTTTAGAACTAAGCTTGGTTGTAACAAAGTTTAAAAAATAAAAACTAAGAAAATTGGATAAAAATACCAAGTCATTTTAATAAATTGTAAAAAAAATTCCAAATTAACAGTTTCGAGTTTTCGATTGTTGCTTAAACAATAACACAAAAATAAAAACACGTTTTTCGTGAAAGTTTTATTGTTTTGGAACTTTGTGAATGATAGGTTTTCTAAAACAAACACTTTTGAAAGTTTTTTCAGAAACCCATCTTTTTTCGTCAACATTGTATACATGTAATTCCAGTTTTCTATTTATATAGCAAGTACACAAAACAAATATTTTTCTACAAATGTTTACTGTTCCACAACCGCATGATAGCTTGAGATTTAACAAAGTAAATTTTCTTGAAGTACTGTCGAAAACTTCAGCGTCAACATTTCTACAACCACCAATAACAAAAAGCTTGTTACCCATGCTAAATGAAGAGTGATCATCTCTCCAACCAATCATGTCTGGTAGATTGCTCCATTTGTTTTCATGGTGATCATAAGACTCCGCAGATTTAGTTCTATCGATGTACCTATAGCCTCCAGTAGTAACAATTTTACCTTCGAAAACTGTACAACCTGAATTACACCTTTCAATGTTTAAATCTGCTATTTTAGTCCATTTGTTATTATTTATTTCAAACTTGTAACATCGCCCCCAATCATTACGAAAAAATACGAAACCACCAATTAAATATATACTTTTCATAAATGAACAAACAGAGAATTGTGCTCTGAAGTCAGGCATAGAAGTCAAATTTTTCCAGGTGCTTCTCGATCTGATATTAACACAAGAAGTTTTTCTTACTTCTTTATCAGTTGTACCAATAACAAATATGTCAGAACCAATTACAGCTGTTTTGGCAAAACAACGATCGGCTAACATTGGAATCAAAACCAGATTACACTTGATAACGGCACTGTCTATTTTAATAATACTGTTTGTAGAATCTTTACCTTCATCATTAATGATAATATCAAACTCATTCTGAGCACAATAACGATTTTCATACAAAACTGAAGGTCTACTATAAAACCGCTGTGACATACTTTTTTATATCTGGTCACAACTTTTAGTTATTCACCAAAGTATTCTGTTAAGATTAATTGAAAATTTCTTAAAATTTAGAAAACATTATTTAAATGATAAATATATCTATTATTACACAAAAATATAGGAAAATTAAATAATTATTATCTTATCAGTGAAGCTATAAATAAGGCAATTATAATTTAAAGCTTTTAATTATTTTATAGACATTTGTAAAACTTGAAACAATTCGTTTATATTAAAGCACCATTTGAAATTAAACATTATTTTTGTAGTATGTTTTGAAATAAATTAAACACTTTATAAATTTAAACTTTTACAAACCTTCTTTGCTACTTTAAATCTATTTGTTGATAACTTATCTGAGTATCTTAAAAAAACCTTTATATTTCTATAACTTAAAACACTAAGGTTATTTGTTTATGATTCATTGGGTTTATAATAGTTGTTAACTGAAAATAAACTTCTTTTTTCAAATAATAAATTGTCAAAGCAACTTAGTTTAAAGCTCAACCGAATAAAACAAACTATTGTTAAAGTGGTAAGCACGTTTGTTTTTAAATGTATATTAAGATAAAATAAAACGAATCCATCTCTTTTAATAAACAGTGAAATTACAAAGTATTTGTTAAAGAAAGTTATCTTGTCAAGTTTTACTTTGATTATGGTAATTAGGAAGTCGATTGGCTCAGTTTGGGAAACTCTGTTATAAATGAATCAAATAGCTTATATAAAACTTCCCTAAATAGTTATCATACCACATTAATAATTTGTACATGGTAATGATCATTCCAGAACTTTTGCGATGTTTTAGTTGTTTTACTAGTTCTGAACATGCACGAAGAGTCACTTTTATCAAGACGTCACTTTTGCACGAGGGTTCACTTTTTCACAAGTTTAAAACTTATATATATTTATTACCTTCTTTTTTACCATTACTGTCAACCCTAACCCTTACAATTGGTCGGTAAAGTTTTTTTTTAATTTCTCTTGCAAAAATACTTTTCGAGCAAATAAGTTTTCTACTAGTTGTTAATTAAAAACAAACTTCATTTTTCAAATAAACTACTGTTTAAGTGATAAGCATGTATTTTTTTCAATGAATTTTAAGATAGAATTCAACGAAACTACGTTTTCTATAAACAGTAAAATTACAAAATACTTGTTTCAGAAATTTATCATGTCAAACACTTTAAATTGGATATGATGATTAGGAAGCAACTTGGCCCAGTTTTTGAAATCTTGTTATAAATGTATCACACTTGTGTAAACTTTGTACTAAAGCTGAAATACCTTTTATAGAGTTTCCCTTTTTAGTTACTACTTTAATATTTTGTACATGGTGATGATTCATTTCAGAACTTTTGTAACGTTTTAGTAGTTTTACTTGGTCTAGACCTTGTGTACAGGTAGGTGTCAAACATGCACAAAGGGTCACTTTTTTCAAGACGTCACTTTCGCATGAGGGGTCACTTTCACACGGGTTGATTTTTTTTTATTATTTTTTTTTACTACCACTGTCACCCTTAACCCTTAACACTGGTCGTAATTTTTATTCTATTTTGGTCTTCTGCAAAAACGGCTTTTCATGCAAAAATGCCTTAGTTCATATTTGGCCAGTCCCACTTGTGAACAATTTTGCAATTAATTATTTTTTTTTCTAAATGAATACATTTTCTTTGAATTTTAATTCTTTGATCCTTATATGAGATCATAGTGTCAGGTAAAGTATAATTGAGCGTTGTCTGAAAATGTGTTTCTAAATAAATCAGTGGCAGGTTTTAGAAGATGAAAAATCAGTTCAAAATAATTTTTGGTCAAAAGAACTGGAGTATAAAATGACTTTTCAGTTATTGAGCTTTACAGAAAATATATGTATTTTTAAAGTTACTTTAAAAGTATATCATTTGTTTAGAAAATAAATATGTATAGTTAAAAAAAATGTTCCTACTTTATATACTTTTTTTATTAAAAACTATTATCTCGACTATGGAATATTTTTCTTTTATATTTACACTATTAGCAAAGGATTTAGATCTTATAAAAAGAGCTAAAATGTCCATTTATTTTTTTTTAGTACTATCATACTTATAAAAGTATTTAAACTAACGTTTTCAGAACTTATGTACAGTTTAAGTCCACTGATAAAAAATTCAATGATTTCTATAACTTAAATTTTTAAGCATTTAGTACTGCTAGATTTTCTTAAAAGAAGTAAACGTTTTAAAACAGCTAGATTTAAAAGACTTTGTTTTTAACGGTTGTGTTACAAAAAGAATTAAAAAAAATACAGAACGGATTAAAAATAGTCGTTTTTGTAATTATGTCTTATGACTGTTCAAAATCATATTAGGGTGTATAAATTTCAATCTTATTTGCTTTTGATCTTGTGTACAAAATCAAATAAACGTTTTATTTTGAGTTACATGTGCTTTGCTTTTTCAAAATCTTATGTTTACAGTAAAAATAAAAAACACATTTGGACTACAATGTTTTATAATACCATCATACTCCAACAACGCAATGTTTTCAATACATGTTGAGTCAAAACGTTTGACCTTATCTTTTAGCTTTTTGATTTAAGCAGTTACGTTATAGATAAAGTTCAACTAAATCTAGCTGTTTTACAACTTATTCATTTTCTATATTAGTTTACACGCCAATACTTGACAATTATTTACGCTGAAAGATCGAATATTAAAAAACGATAACATTTAAAACAGCTAGATTTATGCCATACTAAAATTCTAGAAATCCTGATAAATATGTTATGATGAGTTGTGTGCATTAAAACAAAACTTGTCAACCCACTAGTAAAATTACTTGTTACATATATTTGTTATTTGTGCTTATTATACTTGTATTTTATTAACAAAAATTTAAAATTAGAAATATTGTTTGAAACTAAACTGGTTAAATAAACTACTGTTTAGGAAGTAAGCGTATTTTTTATTAAAAAGAAATATTTTTAGTTTATAAAAACGAAACTAGCTCTTAATATAAAAAGTGAAATTAAAAAATACTTGTTTTAGACACTTATATTTTTAATTGTTAACTTTGAAAAAGATCTTTATTTGTTAAATCAGAGAGTTGTCAATTGTGCAGATATAAACTGAAAGTTAAAAAAACTTTATGTTAAAAATTGCTTGCGAACCGCAATTATTACATTTTTAATAGTAAACTAAAAATACTTTTTTAAGTAAAAAAGTAAAAATTTATAAAAAGTAAATGACTACTAATCAGTAATTATTTAATTAATAACCTAAGTGTAAGTTCTTTTAAAATTAGGTATTTGTTAACTATGCACGAAAGGACAAATTTGCACAGGTAAAAATGATATTATTTTTTATTTTATTTTTGCAATCACTGTTATCCCTAATTAGCTTGGTAAAGTTTTTTCTCTTTTTATATTTTTTATCAATTTCTGATTCAACTTTTTTACTCATTTTTTTTGTAAACTAACACCGTTACTCTTATCCCTTACCTTGAGTCGGTAACTTTATTTTTTTGTTATAAGGTTATTCAATTTATTTATTTTTCTTTTGTTTTATATCGTTGTTTCTCTTGGTCAGCTCTTTTTTTATAGAGTTTTATAAAATTCAAATTTATATTTTAAATTTTGTTTTTAAACTTACTCTCGTGTAAAATAATCATTCATGAAAAAGTGTTTACGTGCATGTTTTACTCTATCCAATGTATTGCTCTATGTCATGTAACCCCTTTAGCCATAATTTGCCTATTTATGAACTATGCACCAAATGCATGGTTTTCTAAATATGGAAATCAATAGTACTTTTTTCTAAAATAACCTAATTAAATATTTTTCATTTTGTTTATTAAATACATTTCTTTTTTTATGATAAAAACCTGTACGTAATAAATCAATAACAGACTTGGTCAAAAAAAATTATACAATTCTATAATGAAAATATTATTACACTTTTTAAAAACATATTACACTATTTCTGCTTTATAATATGCTTGATATAATGATGCTTGATAAACCATAAGTAGAAATAGTAATAAAAATAAACTTATTTGTCAAGTCAGCTTTGCGGTAGCTGTTTTTTTTTTTTCATGCTTAAAAACATTCATTAACTTAATCTAAAAACTTCGACTGAAAAATTTATCCCGTTTATGTAATATTATTTACTGTTTTAAAAAAACTTAAGTACTAAAAGTGCATGAACAAATAAGTAGAGCAATTTTAATTTCAAGTATTTGAAGAAATTTAACATTTATGAACCAATATGTTTTATATAGACATAAAAAAACGTAAGTGGATAAAATCTATAGCATTAAACAGTATTTAAGCTAAATCCACTGAACTACATCACTTCAGCTTAACGTTAGTATTTTAACCCACTAAACAATAATAACAAAACATAATTTATTTGTTTTGTTTATTAAATACATTTTCTATTTTTGTGATAAAAAACTGTACGTAAAAAATAATTGATAGATTTGGTCTAAAATATAATTCTATAATGAAACTATTATTTAACATTTTAAAAGCATATTTAACTATTTCTGCTTTATAGGATGCTAAGTAAACCACAAGAAGAAATAGTAATAAAAATAAACTCTTTTGTTAAGTCAGCTTTGCAGTGCCTGTTTTTTTTTTCATGTTTAAAAACATCCATTAACTTAACTTGAAAATTTTGACCTAAAAAATAATCTCGTTTATCTAATATTATTTACTGTTTAAAAAAAAATTTAAATACTAAAAGTGCATGAAAAAACAAGAAGAGCAATTATAATTTTAAGTATTTAATAATTTTAACACTTATGAACTGACTTGTTTTTATGGACATTAAAAAACATAATTGGCTAAAATCTATAGCATTAAACAGTTTTTAAGCTAAACCTACTGAACTACATCATTTCAACTTCTATACAATTAGCATTTTTACCCACCAAATAATAATGATGTCCCTTTGACTGACAAAACGAATGTATATAAGAAGTTGTATGACTTTAAATAGTGAATTTTAAACCCTTTTTTTCTAATAAACGAACTACTTTGGTTTTTATTTAGTATTAAGAAAGGACTAGAATAATTTTTATAAATTTTTAATAATTACTAATTACTAATTACTAATTTACTAATTACTAATTACTAATAATTAATAATAATTTTTTATAAAAGAAATGCATTTTTGCATATTTATGTTATTTATAACCTATAACATTGTTTATTTTTACGGAAAAAACTATGAAATTTGTTGTTAAAGTTAGAAGATAACAGAAACATCATTATCTTTTAGTTAAACAACCACTATATATTGATTTTTAGTATACTTTAAGTCCAGTGGTAAATTATGCAATTCTTTCCATAGTGTAAATCGATAAGCATCTTGTACTGCTAATGTATGGTCAAAAAATCAAAAAATTTAAAACAGCTAGGTTTAAGGAACTTTATTTCTAATGGTTGTGTTGTGAATAAGAGTTAAAAAGATAAAATTAAAAACAATTTATTTTTAAAATTTTTCTCATGGCTGTTCAAAATCATATAAGTGTGCATGAACCTCAATGTTATTTGTCGATTTTTGGTACAAACTAAAACTTACGTTTTCGTTTAAGTTTCCTATGTTCTTTTTTTTCAAAATATTATGTTTTCATTATAAAAAATACAGTCTAACATTAATAAAATGTTTAACGATATCATCATACAAAACAATACCATTTATAAAAGAACAAAACAAATTTGTTAAAAAAAAAAATATTTTTTTACATCTTTTATAATTTTTTTTTAATTATCAAAACGTTTTTTTTTTAATATAAAGAATGATCTCTGAAAATTTTAAGAATATTGCTTAAAATATGAAGCAGGATATAGATTTTTAGTGATTTATAAAAATTCCGAGAAAATTAATCCCGAAAAGTTTGCGGTCCATACGTTTAAACTGGAAATTTTATACAAAAATAGAATATCTCAAAATTTAAACGATACTTTTGAATTCTATGAAAACTGACTTGTAGTTCTTATAAAATTCAAAATTAATTACTGTAAAAAAAGTGTTGGACCCTCCGGCGGCCTTGAATGTAACAATTTAATGATATATAATTTGTTGAATTTTTAAACACTATAAGTGTTAAAGAATGTTTATATCTCAAAACTGTCTATTAGGAGGGTTAAGTTAAGTATATAAGATACCAAAAGTTAAGAAAGCAGGGCTTTATAACCATCTGACCTAATATCATTATGGTAACTAGGATCAATATGAGTAAAAGGTGTATAATGGTTACGAGGGGTAACGGACATGTCAGGCGAGCAAATTATGGAAAGTTAAATGTTATAATTTTATTAATGCGTTACTAAAAACTAAGTAATTATATAAATGCAACTTTATTCGTAACTTGTGAATTTGGTTATAATACAATTTATAACGTCTGCGTGGAAAAATATATTCAAGTTAAAACACCTTAAGAGTAAGTATTAAATAGCTTTAATAGTATTATAAAACTCTAATACTATTAACTTTAGTTTTCGATCTAGTTAAAAAAATAATTTAACAAATACAAATATATGTTACAAAAACTTCAAAGTTAGGGAAAATTTAAACAATTAAATCACACTACAATTTATTTCTACACTACTAATTTGTAAAACTACAAATAAATAATACAAAGTATAATACAGTTCCAAACAATTAAAACAATAAGTAATTGCTTAAATTTAAGCGACTAAGTAAAAATACAAAGAAACTAACTTTGACAACAAATTGAAGTTAATGAAAGTCACGATACTAAAACTGGACAAAATTTGAGATAAAAAAGCCGAAATCAGAAGTTTTTGCTAAATCAAGTAAGAGATTATCTTCAACTGAACTTGTTTACTAGAAGATGCGAAAATTTGTAATATAACGAACTTGTAAAAGATAAAACTGTGCTAGCTGCTTAGCCCAAACTAGACTGTGGTAAGCGCATTGAAAAAGGCAACTCTCGCGTTTTATACCGAAACTGACTCGAGAGAACTCGATTTTCTTTCGGGGAAGATTTTCATTTGCGTGGATTTAATTAAGTCTTTTTGTAACACACTTTTAAAAGGCTGGTAAATCTCATTTTCATTATGATAGTACTTACTCGAAAGAATATATTATTTTTAAAAGGACAGGTGGGGATACTGTCCTTACAGCCTTTTAAAGCTAAAGAATTATACAAAAGCGCGTTTTTTTTTGGTAAAATTATATATGTTTACGCAGATTAGCAGTGAGCTATAACGTTTCAGGTAAAACTATTAGATTTATATTTCTTTCGTTTTAAAATTATAATTAAATAACTTAATGTTTTAACTGCTAAAATATGTACAGTTAAATGAATTTATTGTAAAACAACATAATAGAAGTTTAACATAAAACTTAGTTATAACAAAGTATATAAAAAAAAAGAAAACAAAGCATATTGAAAGATGTAACTTATTTACTTTTATATGAATTTTAAAACAATGCAAAATAGTTGTTTCTATCGTTAGTCTTACTAAAACACAAAAAAATGTTCTATTGTTTTGGAACTTTGTGAATGACAGGTTCTGTAAAACGAGCACCTATAAGAGTTTCTTTAGAATCCCATATATTTTTGTCTAAAATGTACAATTGTAACTTCAATAGCCTATTTATGTTGCAAGAACAAAAAACAAACACTTTCTTACAAATATTCACTATTTCACAATAGCAAAAACATGGTTTTTTACTAGGTAGTTTGAGATTTAACAAAGTAAATTTTCTTGAAATGCTGTCAAATACTTCAGCGTCAACATTGCTACATCCACCAATAACAAAAACTTGTTACCCATGCTAAATGAAGAATGATCATCTCTCCAACCAATCATATCCGGCATATAGCTCCATTTATTTTTATGGTGATCGTAATATTCCGCAGATTTTGTTCTTCCTCTGTGCCTATAACCTCCAGTAGCAACAATATTACCTTCGAAAACTGCACTAGCTAAATCACTTCTATCAACGTTTAGATCTGCTATTTTGGTCCATTTATTGTGGCTTATCTCGTACTTGTAACATCCTTTCAAATAGCTATCATCATCTAAGTAGTACCCGCCTATTAAATACATACTTTTTATAAATGAACAAACAGAGAAACGTATTCTGGAGTCAGGCATAAAAGTCAATTTTTTCCAGTTGCATTTTGAAGTAATATCAGCACAGGAAGTTTTTATTACTTTTTTACCAGAAGCACCGAGAAAAAATATGTCAGAACAAATTACAGCTGTTTTCGCATAACGATAGTTGGCTAACATTGGAATCAAAACAACATTACACTTGACATCGGCGTTTTCTATTTTAATAACACTGTTTGTAGAATCCTTGCTTTCTTTACATTCTTCATTAATGATAATATCAAACTCATTCTGATCACAATAACGATTTTCATATAAAACTGAAGGTCTACCATCAAACTGCTGAGACATACTTTTTTAAACCTGGACACTATGTTTAGTTTTTTAAACAAAATATTAAGTTAAAGTTAATTCAAAACACCTCAACATAAAACTTGGTTGGAAAATTTATTTAAATTGTAGGCGGTTTTAATAGCACACAAAAGTATATAAATTTCTATGAAAAAATTTTTACTTTTAAATTATATTAAACAGTCAAAAAAAATAAACTACTCTTAATCTTTTATAGTGTTTGAATAAATTTGTTAACTAACAAACCATTTATTTTATGCTAAGACTGTCATTCATTAATATAACTAACAACACAAAGGTTAGTATTCTGATAACTATTAGTTGAAAATAAATTTGAGATAAAATAACAAATTCTTTACGGAATATAGTTTACAGCTAAACCAAATAAAAACAAGCTACTTTTAAATAGTAAGTGTATTTTTTACCAAAAATATGGTTCTGGTTCTAAAACGGAACTAGATCTTTATATAAACAGTGAATTTACATAATATTTGTTTTAGAATGATATGTTGTCAAAATTTTACAATGAATTCGATAAATAAGAAGCTACTTAGCCCAGTTTGGGAAACTATGTTGTAGATAAATCATACTTTTTTGAATTTTGTACTATTGCTGATGTATCTTTTATATATTCCCTAACCAGTTACTTCATATATATCCAGATGGTTATATATCTATCAAGAATTTTAATAAATTTTTATTTGATTTACTAACTTCTGGTCTAGATCTTGTGAATAACTAGGTGAAAAAAATACACGAAGGGATATTTTGCACGACGTCATTTTTTAACCGAGGGTTATTTTTACACTGGTCTATATTTATTTTTAGTTACTACTGATACATTTAACCCGTACTCTTAGTCGGTTTTTGTTTTCTTTTTTTTTTTTTTGTTATTTTAATATTAGTTCATTTTTAAACTATCACTGTTAACTCTCCTAACCCTTACTCTTGGTTTTTAACTATGTTTTTTTTAATATTAGTTAAATTTTTACTACCACCGTTAACTTTAACTTTTACTCTAAGTCGGTAGTTTTTTATTAATTGGTTAATTTTTACTAAAATTTTTACTCTCATACAAAACTGCTATCGTGCAAGAGTGATTCTTTCTGATAAAATATCTTCTTGCATATATCACCCTTCTTGAAAAAGTGTCTTTGTGAACATTTGACCCTTCATGCAAAAGTGTATTTTGTGCACATTTGACCCTTCATGCAAAAGCGTCTTTTGTGCACATTTGAACCTTCTTGAAAAAGTTTCGTTTGTGCACATTGGACCAGCCCCCTTGTAAATATATAAGCTGCTAGTTCATATTTTTCTGCTAACTCAACAAATGTAGAAATACTTTTACTTTTAATTTATGATGCTTGTTTACGATTACAACTTTAAATAAATTAAATTTAATTGGTTATTTTTTTTAATTGTGTTTCATAATGGATCAGTAGCAAGTAAAGCATTTAATCAAATAAGTTCAAAAACTAAAAAAAACAGTCAAATCCAGCGCTTACAAGCGCAACAATTTCTATAGCTGAAATCGTTAGTAATCATGTACTGCTGAATTATTTCAAAAAAAATAAAATTTTTAAACAAATAGATTTATTGAAATTTTGTTCCTAAAGAATTTTTGATGATTTTGTTCCTAAAGGTTGTAGTTTTAAAAAAGGTAGAAAAGAATAACAGAATTGATTAAAAATAATTTGTTTTGGCAAATATGTCTTATGGTTTTTCAAAATAATACGAGTCTGTGTGTGTACCACAATGTTCTTTCCTTTCGATCTTGTTTTCATACTTACATAAGTTTCCCTATTTTTTGCTTTGTAAAAAATATGTTTACAATAAAATACACATTCTAACAACAATAGGTATAAAGTTTTACAATTTCATCATACTTCTAACAACGCCACAATTTAAGTATGTTTTGACTTTATCTTTTAGTTATTTTATGTAAGCATAGACATTATAGATGTAGTTCCGCTAAACCTAGCTGTTTTAATACTTTTTAATTTTAGTCAGCAATTTGCCAGTACTAAACAAAAAAGGTCTAATTTTAAAAAAATATAACAATTAAGACTTTAAGATGTATGTCATGTTTAAGTTCTGGAAATTATTTTATGAAAAGTTGTTCGCATTGAAACAAAATTTGGTCAACCAAATAATAAAATTATTTGTTACATTTTGTTATAGATACTAATTGTACTTGAATTTTTTTAACAAATATTTTAATAGGCTTTTGACACAAGTTATAATAAACAAGGTAAATTAAGGGTTTTTTCTGAAAAACGGCATTAAAGTTTGTTTGGCATGTTTATAGTTTGCCTTTTTTTTAAATCTTAAACCCTATAAATTAAAAAATAAGCTTAAATACTAAACATGATGTCATTTTATAATGAAATGATCATTACATATTTCAAAAAAATATTTAACTATTTTGTGCTTTATAAACTTCTTTTAAAAATGATAAGTTTTCAGTCAGTTTTCCCGTGCCCGTTATTAATCAGACATTAAAAAAATCTGTTAAATTAACTTTTAACTTTTGACTAAATAAGTGATTCCTTTATAATACTGTTTACTGTTTATATTAGAATATAAATAATAAAATTGCATGAGTAAACAAATAAATATAGAATTTATACTTCGTATTTAAAAACCTTTATAGATTTTAACTGTTTTTTTACATTAATAAAAATCATAAATGATAAAAATGTAAAAAATTGAAAAAATTTATGAAGCTAAAGATACCGAGCTACAGCATTCAAGCTTCTATATTACTAGTTTTTAACCAACTTAGTAATAATTAAGTCTAATTCAATAACATATATATGATATAGATTAGAATATAAAGACTTATGTACTGTGAACTTTAAACCCTTTCTTAACAATACGACTATTTTGATATTTATTTTCTTAACTTTTATGCAACAAGTATATTTTACTATTGAATTTCTCTAGTTTTAAAATTTGTTATTTTTTACAACAAAACACTAGATGTTATTGGTTAAAGTAAGAAACTGAAAAAAAACTAATTTTTTTTTTTGAAATTGAACAGTTGGAAATTTATAGTTCAATTGCTAAAATAAGTGACTTAAAAGAAAAATTTATATATTACAACCTAGTACAACCTTGTAATGAAAATTGGTTATAACAAAGTTTCAAATAGTACGGAAAATTAAGAACATTAGAGTGTCGATAATCTATTTTCCAGGAAATTCAAAACTAAAAAGCTAAATAATTTATTCGATGTGGCTTTAACATAAACACATAAAAAGTTTTTCGATGAAAACTACATTGTTTTGAAGTTTTTTGAATAATATGTTCAAAAACACGAACACTTTTAACATTTTTTTTTAAAAACTCATCTTTTTTCCGTCTACGTTGAACGCATGAAACGAAACTAGATTTCCATACAAACAAAGAAATTACAAAATATTTGTTTCAGAATTTTATTTTGTCAAACATTTTCTTTGATTACGATTAACATATTACTTTTAGTATGATAATTAGTAAACAATTTAGCCCAGTTTAAGTAACCCTATCGTAGATGAATCGTAATTATTGAAATTCGTATTATATCTAAAGTAGCTTATATCAAAATTCCCTATTCAATTACTACATTAATAAACTGAACATGGTGATAGTTTAATCAAGAATTTTTGAAAAATTTTAATTGATTTACTCGGATTTGGTCTAGATGTTGTGTACAACAAGGTGACAAAAATACACGAAGTGACTTTTTGCATGACGTCTTATTTTTCAAAAATGATTGTTTTTACACGGGTTTAAATTTTTTTTTTTTTTACTTTATGTTTTAATATTTTTTATTTATTTATAATTACTACTAACACCTTTAAACCTTACTCGTTGTCCGATTTTTTTTCTTTTTGTTTATTTATTTTTAATTATTCTATTTTTTTTAAATTTTATATTTTAACTACTACTGTTAACCCTCCATAATCTTATAAACGTTGTTTTCTTTTTTATATCATATGTATATATATATTTTTTTGTTGATTTATTATTACTTTTTTTTTTACTACGAATGTTAACCCTAACTTTTACCCTAAGTCGCTATTTTTTTCTATCATATGCTATGTTTTAGTTATATTTTCACTCTCGTACGTAAGTGATATTGTGCAAAAGTGATCTATAGTGCATAGTTAACGCTTCCTGAAAAAGTGTCTTTGTACACATTTGACCAGTACCCTTGTGTACTGAAAGCGGCTAGACCATATTTTCTGCTAAATCAGTATATTTATTTACTTTACTTATAATTGTATGATGCTTAAAAACGATTACATTTTTAGAAAAGAATAAATAGGTCTAAAATTGTTTCTCTAAATGGATCACAAGTAAATAAGGCAATTAATAAAACTAATTCCAAAATTTGAGATCAGTTACGTCCAGCGGTAACAAATGCAACAATTTCTATAACTGAAATCGTTAAGAATCTAGCTCTGCTAAATTGTTTTTGAAAAAACAAAACTTTTTTAACAGATAGATTTATTGAAATTTTTTTTCTAAAGGTTATGATTCGAAAAATAGTTCATAAAAAATGCAGAATGGATTAAAAGCATATCATTTTGGCAATTATATTTTATGACTTTACGAAACCATAAAAGTGTGTTTGTTCAACATTGTTCTTTAATTTTGATCTTGTTTGCAAACAAGAATACTTTTTTCTAGTATAAGTACCCCGTTTTGCTTTTACAAAAAGCTATGTTTAAAATAAATACAACACAATTTGACTATATCATCTATTTAGTTTTATAGTATTATCATACTACCCACAACGTAATGTTTTCAGTTCGTTTTGACCTTATCGTTAAGCTTTTTTATCAAAGCAGAGACTTTAGTGATAAAGCTCCACTAAATCTAATTGTTTTGAAACTTTTTTGTTTTCATTATTTTGTCAATACTTGACGCTTGGAGGCCAAACATAAAGAAACTTTAACATTTAAAATAGCTAGATACATGCGACATTAAAATTGTGAAAATCATGATCAATTCGTTATGAAGAGTTGTTACAATTAAAATAATGTTTCGTAGAGCGGCTGTCGACCGCACCAAACGACCGCCTATGTGAGGGGTTGTCCGACTCTGCAAATGTATTCTTCTACATGTCAATAACGCTGACATACGCGTACCCTTGGCTCAAACAACGCTACCTATACCGGCAGCCGCCTTTGGAGTATTTGAACACGCAACTTGTGAAAGTCACGAGCACCGCTACGCTCGTTTTAACCATACTAGGCGGTCTTTCCATCGCCTGCACATCCATTATTCCAAACAGGTACAGAATGGATCCCGAAACCATGCAGTTCAAGGTAGCAAACAACGAACCTGAAATGGAAGCGTGGAGGAAAAGTTTAAAAATCGTGTATTACTTAGAATGTTGCGGCAGCGCCTTGATTCAGCTTTACCTCTTTGTGCTTCTTGCGCGGCCGCTGCGAGATTACAAAAAAAAAAGCACAAAGCTGCGAAACGAGCAAGAAAGTTGTCAGGACACTCACTCAGGCGGTGGTCAGTTTTGTTGTGTGCTCGCTCGCAACCGTCGTGTTTGGATTCTTAGGAGAGTATGTTGGTCTTAAAGAAAACACGCGCGTGAGCTTGAGGAACTCGGTGTTTGACGCTGCGATGAACATTTTGCTGTTTTCGGTCGTCGTTTCGTACGAAAACTGGTGGAGCATTCTCACTTTTTCCTTGTCAAGAAAGCCTGCAAGTGAAGAAACATCGCTTGTAAGCAAATCCAGTGAGGCAAAAAAGTTTTCAAAAACTACGGACTAAGTCTGAAAACACTTATTTTGAAGAAATAAAAGGATTGATTGTTTGTTTTAAATTATTTTCACCTTTAAAACTTTTTAAAAGTTCTAGGTTGTGAGTGTTTTTGTAAATAAATTTTAAACCTCGTTTATAGCAAAACGTATTTTTACTTCTAAAAAATTCTTTGTCTGTAGTATGTCCGATATCTAATTAAGAATAGTATTTTTCGATACTGTTAGTTAAATAATGATTAGGCAAATTTTTAATTTTATGAAAAATTTCAATTTTGTTAATTTTTGCCAGTTTTAATCGAAGTAAACCTATTATATTGAAAAAATGATACGGTATAACAATACGGTATCCATAAAAAATATTTGTAATCTTTTTTTTTTTGTACTACAGAATTTCTTTAAGTCGTTTGCACTTTTTTATTTATTTTGCAACCAAGGGTATTGTTATTTAACTTTTGAAGCTTTCATGCTTCGTGTTGTATAGGTTTCATTCGTTTAAATTTAAAAATCTGATTTTTATACAATGGATTACG
Source organism: Thalia democratica (assembly GCF_965202585.1). Taxonomy (NCBI): domain Eukaryota; kingdom Metazoa; phylum Chordata; class Thaliacea; order Salpida; family Salpidae; genus Thalia; species Thalia democratica. The sequence goes on from NC_139165.1 coordinate 90,305,952, forward strand.
TTTATTTAGATAGAATCTGAGTTGAGTTAAATGTAAACAAATTAATTTCATTCATTCAACTTTTAAACAATACTAGTGTTGAAGAATGTTTATATATAAAGTCTACCTATTAGAAAGGCAAAGTTAAGTTTAAAAGATACCAAAAGCTGAGAAAGTAGGGTCTTTTAAAGCTTAAGAATTCAAACAAAAACGCGTTTTTTTTTGATAATTAATGTATGTTTATGCAGATTATCACTGAACTATGACGTTTCAGGTTGGACTAATATATTTATAAATATTTTTTTAGATTTTAGATAAATAAATAATTAAAAAACATAATATTTAAACTATCAAAATATGTACAGTTAAAAGTGATCTTATTGTATAACAACATAGTACAAGTTTAAAACAAAACTTGGTTATAACAAAGCTTAGAGTAGATAAAAGAAAACTAAGCATATTCGAATATAAAATAAAACATTTCTTTATAAATTTGAAAAAATGCAAAATATCCGTTTCATTCGTTATTCTTTTTCAGACACATACAAAACTTTTATTGTTTTTGGAGCTTTGTGAATAATAGGTTTTTAAATTGAGTTCTTATAAGGGTTTCTTCAGAAACCCATCTTTTTTCATCTACAATGCACACATGTAACTTCGGTTGCCTATTGATGGAGCAGGAACAAAAAACAAACAGTTTTCTACAAATATTCACAGTTTCGCAATCGCATGAAAAGGTTTCATTACATGGTAGCTTGAGATTAAACAAAGAGAATTTTCTTGAAAGGCTGTCAAATGCTTCTGCGTCAACATTGCTACAACCAACGATAACAAAAAGCTTGTTACCCATGCTAAATGAAGAGTGATTATCTCTCCAACCAATCATATTAGGCAGATTGCTCCATTTGTTTCCATAGTGATCATATGATTCTGCAGATTTTGTTCTATTGCCGTACCTATAGCCTCCAGTAGTAACAATTTTACCTTCGAAAACTGTACAACCTGAATTACGCCTTTCAATGTTTAAATCTGCTATTTTGGTCCATTTATTATTGTTTATTACATATTTTTAATATCTCCCCAAATCATTACGAAAAAAACGAAACCACCTATTAAATATATACTTTTCATAAAAGAACAAACAGAGAATTCTGCTCTGAAGTCAGGCATAGATATCAAATTTTTCCAGGTGCTTCTTGACCTAATATCAAACAAGAAGTTTTTCTTACTTTTTTATCACTTGTACCAATTACAAATATGTCAGAACCAATTACAGATGTTTTGGCGAAGGAACGGTTGGATAAAATTGGAACCAAAACAGCATTACACATAACACCGGCACTTTCTATTTTAATAACATTGTTTTTAGAATCCTTGCTTTCTTTACTTTCATCATTAATGATAATATCAAACTCATTCTGATCACAATAACGATTTTCATACAAAACTGAACGTCTACCATTAAACTGTTGAGACATACTTTTTCTAAACCTGTTTACGATTTTAATTTATTGAACAAAATATTCAGTTGATTTTAATAAAAAAATACCTTGTTTTGTAGAAAACATTATTTAAATTATAAATATTTCTACTAACACACAAAAGTATAACAAAATCAAATAATTTTTATTTTACCAGTGAAGCTATAAATAACGTAATTATAATTTTAAGTATTAATTATTTTATAGAAATTTGTAAAACTCGAGACAATTTGTTTATTTTAAAGCACCATTTGATATTTTTGTAATATGTTTTGAACTAAATTAAACACTTTATAAAATTAAAATTAAAAATTTTTTTTTGGTATTTTAAGTCTATTTGTTTACAATTTATGTGCTTATGTTCAGAAAATCTTTTTATTTTTTCATAACGAATAACACAAACAATATTTGTTTATGAGTCATTAGTTTACTATTAGTTGTTAATTGAAAACAAACTTCTTTTTTCAAATAATAAATTGTCAAAGCAACATAGTTTAAAGCTCAACCGAATAAAACAAACTACTGTTTAAGTGATAAGCATGTATTTTTTTTTATTTATATTAAGATAAAATAAAAAGGAACTAACTTTTTTTATAAACAGTGAAATTACAAAGTATTTGTTTTAGAAAGTTTTATCGTCGAGTTTTTACTTTAAAATTGATAATTAGGAAGCCACTTGGTCAGTTGAGAAAATTCTGTTATAAATGAATCATACTTGTTTAAATTTTGTACTATAGCTAATGTTGCTTTTATAAAACTTTTCTAAGTACTTATTATTTTACATTAATAATTTGTACATGGTAGTAATTCATTTGAGAATTTTTGTTGTGTTTTAGTTGTTTTATTAGATCTAGATATTGTGAAAGAGAAGATGTCAAGCATGCACGAAAGGTCACTTTTTTCAATACGTTTATTTTGCAAAGGTTGAAAATTAAATTGTTTAATTTTTTTTACCTTCTTTTCTACCTTTACTGTCACCCCTAACCCTTACCATTAGTCGGTAACTTTTTTTTAGTCCTGTTGCAAAATAATTTCTGACAAAAGTGTCTTTTTGCTTCCCCCTTGTGAACATCTTGGCGATTAGTTAAGTTTTTTTTGGTAAATGAATAGATTTTCTTTGAACTTAAATTTTTTGATACTTAAATAAGATTATAATATCACGACAAGTTTTAATTAGTCGTTGAATAAAAAAGTATTTCTAAACGAATCAGTAGTAGGTTAAACAAGATAAAAAATTAACGCTAAAAGACTTTTGGTGCAAAGACCTGAAGTATAAAAATGCTTCCTGGTTATAGAGCTACAGACAAAAAAGTAGATGTAAGGTTATTTTATACTAATCCATTTGTTAAAATTGAAAATACATATGCTAAAAGAAAACACTTTTATATTCTATTTTTTTTTTAGTGACGACTATCATTTGAATTTTGGAAGATTGATTTTCTTTGTAACTTACACACTATTAGCAAAAGATTTAAATCTTCTAAAAAGAGCGTGATTGTCCGAGAAGTTAATTTAATTTTCTGTTTTAGAACTTTGACAGTTAGATCACCATTTAAAGTTATAGTTTCTAGAATTTAATTATAGTTAAGTCCAGAGGTAACAAAAGCAATGCTTTCTATAACTTGAATCGTTGAGCATCTAGTACTGGTGAATTAATATCAAAAACAATAAAGTTTTATAACAGCTACATTTAGTAAAACTTTATTTCTAACACTTGTGTTGTGAAAATGAGTTAGGTGAAATTAAAGACGAAATATAAACTTTTGATTTTGCAATTTCGTTTTATGGCAGTTCAAAAACATATAAATTTTATATTCTTTAATTTTCTTGGCTTTTTATCTGTGTACTTTTGATCTTGGTGTTTTTGAGTTTAAACATGCTTTTTCATTTAAGTTTCCTATGTTCTGCTTTTTAAAAAGCTATGTTTACAATAAAAAACACATTTTTAGTAAAATATGTATTAAGTTTTATAATATCATCATACTTGCCACAATATAATGTTTCGAGTTCGTTTTGACCTTATATTTCACCTTTTTCACCAAAAAGAAGACGTTATAAAGTTCTTCTGAATCTACTTGCTCACTTTCGTCATTAGTTTGCCAATACTTGACGATTGAAGGTCTAACCTAAAATAAACTTTAACATTAAAAAAAGCTTGATTTATGCGATACACTGAAATTGTAAGATTCATAATCAGTACGTTATTAATAATGGTTTAATTAAAATATAAGTTTGTCAACTAAATAATAAAAACTTTTTATATCTAAAATTTTTTGATGTTTATCATACTTGTAATTATATTACTAAACAGTAAAATATATTTTTGAAACAAATCATATTAAACAATGTAAACTAAGGGTACTCGGTAATGGTAATTACTTAATGGTTTTTAGGGTTTGAAAAAACGCAGTCAAATTTTGTTTGTTTGTTATGTACTTTCTGTTTTACTTTTATGATAAAAACTTGTCAAACTGATAAACTTAAGTGAAAAATATAGTATCATTTTCTAATAAAATTGTTCTTACATACTTTTAAAACATATTTAAAATAACATTTTAAAACAATACCCTTTTTTAATTAAACTTACACATGTTTCTATGTGTTAACAAGTTGAAACCTATAATATATGTTAAGACACAGAAATATATGTAAGTTTAACAAAGAAAGAGTATGTACTGTACTCGTTAAATATATAACAGTGAACTTGTTTCAATAAGCAAAAGATTAAATTTATATTTTGAATATTTAAAAGTATTTGACTATTTATACTTTATAGACTGCTTAATAAAGTATAAGTGAAAATATTAATTAAAATAAACTACTCTTTTTTAGTAAGCTTTGCAGTACATCTTTTAAATTAAATGTTTAAGACATCCAATAAGTTAAATTTTAATATTTGACTAAAAATTAGTCGTTTTTTGTAAAGATATTTTCTATAATATTTTTTTTTTCGAATTTACAAACCGACTCGTTTTAAAATTATGTAAAAAAAAAACATTTAAAATTATTTATTTTTATAATTTAAAAGTAATCAAGCTAAAATTACCGAACTTAAATATTTAATATTTTGTTTGAATAGTAATTCAACAAACTCCACAATAATAAGTCTTATTCATAACTTTTTTCTTAGTTTAACAACCTTCTCGGTGTTTATTTTATTTGTTACCTTTTAAGCAGTAAGTACATTTTAGTATATTTCTTTTGTTAATATAATTACTAATTGATATACTTTTACAACATCACACTGAACCAGGGACGTAGCTGGCTAGAAAAATTTACGAATCTGTAAAATACAAAAAATCACAGGTATGACGCATAATGACGTACGAAGTAATTCATACTACCTCTAATGCTATTGTGTTTTATATTAGATTATGCAGTTATGTTAAAATTAAAAAATAGTATAATTTTTAAGTATTCGAAATAACTGTATTCAAGTCCGTAAATGTTGCTACACACCAGTGACATGGCGTGGTTTTTTGTTAGCTGTGGATAAAAAATAGTTAAACTAAATACTTTTGTTATAAACGAGTTAAAGACCTTTTAACATTACAGCTACATCGATCTGTCAACGTAACAAAATTTTTGTTTTCTAATGAATCTAAACGATTGAAGTAGCCATTAAAAAAACTTAATGTAAAAAATAACGTTGTCTTAATACCTATATATATATACTTTAATTTTTTAATTATTTAGTTCCTGCTGTAGTTTCTCCTAATCGAATTGCTCCTGTTGAAATAACCATGTTCGATTTGTTCCTACTCGAACTACTCTTACTAGAGTTGCTAAACTCGTCTCTACCTATTTTATTTTCTTCACCTTGTAGTGAGTTTTTTACAAAGCAAGATTATAATTTTTGTCTTACATTCGTTCAAATTTTAAATTCTATAGCTTTATAAAACATTTTTTTGCAAAGCATTTTGTTTTGGTAGTTAGAATCTGAGTTGAGTTAAATGTAAACAATTTAATGGTATCTTATTTGTTACTAACACTACAATTATAAAAATTGTTAACAAATTGAAATAAAAGCGCGTTTTTTTTTTTTTGCAAAATAATATACATTTTTACAGAATAGCAGTGAATCATGACGTTTTAAGTTAAACTGAATCATAAACATTTCTTTAGATTTTAAATTATAAATAATTCAAAATTTTTATCTTTAAAGTATCAAAAAGTGTACAGTAAACAGTCATTTTATTGTATAACAGAATTATACAAGTTAAAAAAAACTTGGTTATAACAAAATTAAAAGAGAATAAAAACTAAGCATATTAAATAATATAAATATGTCATTTTCTTACATATCAAAAAATGCAAAATATCTGTTTCGATCGCTAATCTTACTCAAACACAAACAAAATTTTATTGTTTTGGAACTTTGTGAATAATAGGTTCTGTAAAACGTGCAGTTAAAAAAGTTTCTTTAGAAACCCATCTTTTTTCGTCTACATTGTACACATGAATCTTTGGTTGCCTGAAGCATGAACAAAAAACAAACATTTTTCTACAAATACTCACTGTTTCACAATTGCATGAAAGTTTACATGGTAGCTTTAGTTTGAACAAAGTAAATTTTCTTGAAATGCTGTCAAAAACTTCAGCGTCAACATTACTATAACCACCGATAACAAAAAGCTTGTTACCCATGCTAAATGAAGAGTGATCATCTCTCCAACTAATCATGTCAGGCAGATTACTCCATTTGTTTCCATGGTGATCATAAGACTCCGCAGATTTTGTTCTTTCACTGTGGCCTCCAGTAGTAACAATTTTACCTTCAAAAACTGCACAAGCTGAATCATTTCTATCAATGTTTAAATCTGCTATTTTAGTCCACTTATTATGGTTTATCTCATACTTATAACATGTTTTAGAATATCCAAAGTCGTCTAAGTACCCGCCTATTAAATAAATACTTTTCATAAATGAACAAACAGAAAAAGACATTCTGGAGTCAGGCATATACGTCAAACTTTTCCAGGTGCTTTTTGAACTAATATTAACACTGGAAATTTTTCTTAATTTTATATCGGATCGACCAAGAAGAAATATGTGAGAACCAATTACAGCTGTTTCGGCATAACAACGGTTGGCTAACATTGGAATCAAAACCACATTTAACTTAACATCAGCACTGTATATTTTAATAACACTGTTTGTAAAATCTTTGGTTTCTTTACTTTCATCACTAATGATAATATCAAACTCATTCTGATCACAATAACGATTTTCATACAAAACTGAAGGTCTACCATCAAACCGTTGGGACATACCTTTCTAAACCTGGTCACAATTTTAACTGAAGTTCTAAACCTGGTTACAAACTATTCAGTTGAAATTAATTAAAAACACCTCAGCATAAAATTTAATTGAATACTTATTTTTAAGTGATAGGTGGTTCTAAATACTTACACAAAAGTATAACAAATTTATTAGTTTTATTTATTTTGTAAGTGAAGCTATTAATAAAGCATTTGTATTCAAGAAGTTTCAGCGGTTAAATAGACAATTGTAAAAATGAACAACCTGTTTCTTAGTATTTAAGCGCCAGTTTAACTTAAAACGATTTTAATGTTTTAGATTAAATTAAACACCTTAAAAAATTAACTTTAATTTATCATTTATGCTGTTAAAAGTTAATTTATTAACTACCTAGTTATTTATGTTAATTTAGAATCTTTATCTATTATTAGAACCAACAAAACAAAATTTACTTGTTTTGAGTACTAAAATTTAACTGGTTTATGATTGAAAACAATTTCGAGCTTTTGAATAATAAATTCTTAAATATATATAGTTGTAAACTTAACCTAAAAAACAAACTACTATTTAAGAGGTAAGCGTATCTATTATTAAAAAGAAGTATTTTTTGACAAAACAAAAAGAAACTAGATCTTTATATGAACAGTAAATTACAAAATGTTTGTTTAAAGTTTACCTTGGCAAGTTTTTACTTTGAATATGATAATAAGAAAGCCCAGTTAAGAAAACCGTAATATAGATGAATCACACATATTAAAACTTTGTTTTGTAGCTGATGTAGCTTTTATAAAATTTACCTTATTAAATACTACATAAATAACTTTAACATGGTAATAGTTAAATCAAGTTCTTTTGTAACGTTATAGTTGTTTTACTCGCTCAAGGTCTAGATGTTGTGAATTGGTAATGACAGAATTATACGAAGGGATGTTTTGAACGATGTCACTTTTTTACAAAGGGGTGTTTTTGCACCGATTTTTTTTTCTTTTTCTTTAGTCTATCGCAAGAAATATTTTAATACAAAATTGTCTTTGTACATATATAACCAGTCCGCTTTGTAAATGCATTAAAAACAAATTTTTTTTTTTTTGCTAAAATAATACAAACAATTTAATTTTTTGTTTTTTTAATGGTTACATAAGATGTCAATATCAGAAAAAGTTTAATTGGTCATTGTCTGAAAACGTGTTTTTAATTAAGTTAGTAGTAGGTCAAAAAAGATAAAAAAATGCTTAAATCTTTAGGTCGTATAAAATGACTTTCCGGTTTTTGAGCTACACACCAAAAATATATACATGAAGTTTTTTAGAAATTAGTTTATTTCTTGGAAAAAAAAAATTTATACTAAAAGGAAATATTTTTATACTTTTAATCTTTTCATTTATAGCTATTACCTTGAATTTTGAGCATTTTTCTATTATACTTACACACAATTTACAAAGGATACAAGTCTTATAAAATGAACGAAAATTTCCATGAAGTTGTTTTAATTATTTTTAGAACTATGATAGTTTTAACAGCATTCAAAGTTATATTTTCCAGAGTTTGAGTATAGTAATTGTTCAGTGGTAACAAATGCAATGTTTTCTAAAACGTAAATCGTTAAGCGTTTCGTACTGATAAATTATTGTCAAAAAGTAAAAGTAATAAAATAGCTAGATTTAATAAGACTTTATTTCTAACAGTTGTGTTATGAAAAACAGTTAGAAAAAAATGCAGAACGGAATAAAAACGACTCGTTTTGTCAAATATGTCTTATTGTTTTTTAAAATAATACAAGTGTGTCTTACCACATTGTTCTTAGCTTTTAACCTTCTTTGCAAACTAAAGTATACTTTTTCATTTAAGTTTATATGTTCTGCTTTTTCAAAAAGTTATGTTTACAACAAAATGCACATTTTAACAATAATTTTTATAAGATTTTATAATATCATCATGCTTACCACAACGGTATGTTTTCAGTTAGCTTTGACCTTATCTTTTAGCTTTTTTATGCAAGCAGAGACGTTAAAGATAAAGCTCCGCTAAATCAAATTGTTTTAGACCTTTTTAATTTTAGTCATTATTTTATCAATACTAAAAGCTTAAATGCATAATTTTAAGATATTATAACATTTAAAACATTCACATGTATGTCATATTAAAATTGTAAAAATTATGATCAATATTTTATGAAGACTCGTTAGAATTAAGAGAAATGTTTTTCAGCTAAACAATAAAATCCTTGTCATATTTAATAATTATCAATACTTATCACACTTGTAGTTATATTATTAAATAATATAACTTTTTCGAAAAAAACCATTTAGAACAATGTATAAGGGTATTTTTTTCTTAAACATCGTAATTAAAATTCTTTTGAGATGTTTGTTATGTGCATGTTATAAAATCTAAACTAACACGAATAAAATTTAATAATAAAATTAATCAAAATGCTTTGTATAACTTAATATATAAATGATAATTTTATAATTTCAAACATATTCAGCTATTTTCTCTTTTATGGGCTGCTTAATAAACAATGGTCAAAAATAATTATCAAAAAAACTTTCTTTTCAGATTGTTTTGCAGTGCCTGTTTTTAATTAGTCATCCAATCAGATATCATTTGAAAACATCCGCTAACTTAACTTTTAAAATTTGATTGAATAATTAAATCTCTTCTTTGTAATATTATTCACTGTTTAAAGTAAAACTTAAATACAAGAAATTCAAAAATGAACAAAAAATAAGCTATTTAAACTTTAAATTTGTAAACTTTGAAAAACTAATTAAAATTTTTAAATACGTTGGTATCAAATATATTAAAAAATATAAAGTTTTAAAATATATAACACTAAATACATAAAAAACATAAGTATACCGAACTACAACATTTATGCTTTTATATCATTTAAATCTTTATTATAACCAACTTTTTAATGATAAATTTTCTTTTAGTAACCCGAGTAAATTAGCAATTAAAGACTTTTAGTAGTTTTATTTTCTATATAAGCGACTATTTTATATTTATTTAGTTTATATTTATGCAACAAAAAAAATTTTAATTTTAGTTTTTTTAAGATTTTTAACAATAATTAATTTTTCAACAAAACACTACGATGTTCATGGCTAAGAAGTTTACAAAAAGTCAGTAATTTACATATAAAAAAAACTTTTGAAAAAAATATATTTAATTGTTAAAAAACATAACTAAAAGAAAGTTAGTTTTATTGCAACATGATACAAGTTTAAAATACAGCTTGGTTATAACCAGACTTCAAAAAATAACTCTGAGTTCATTAGATGATAAAACTAAGCCACTTTCATAAAATTTTAAGACAAACTACAAAATAACAGTTTCGATTGTTGCTCTGACAATGTCAAAAAAAAAAATTTCATAAAAAGTTTCATTGTTTTGGAACTTTTAAACCAATGGGTTCTCTAAAACAAACATTTATAACAGTTGCAATAGAAACCCATCTTTTTTCGTCTACAATGTACACATGTTATTTCAGTTTCCTACATATTGAGCAGGTACACAAAACAAATATTTTTCTACAAATACTCACTGTTTTACAATTACGTGAAAATCTACATGGTAGCTTGAAATTTAACAAAGTAAATTTTCTAGAAATACTCTCAAAAACTTCAGCGTCAATACTGCTATAACCACCAATAACAAAAAGCTTGTTACCCATGCTAAATGAAGAATGAACAGCTCTCGAACTAATCATATCAGACAGATTGCTCCATTTGTTTTTATGGTGATCATAGGACTCTACAGATTTTATTCTTTTGCTGTACCTGTGCCCGCCAGTAGCAACAATTTTACCTTCGAAAACTGCAGTAGCTGAATGCATTCTATCAATGTTCAAATCTGCTATATTAGTCCATTTATAATGGTATATTTCATACTTATAACATGTTTTAGAACAACTACATTTGTCTAAGTACCCACCTATTAAATATATACTTTTCATAAATGAACAAACAGAGAAATGTATTCTTGAATCAGGCATAAACGTCAGTTTTTTCCAGATACTTTTTAAACTAATATTAACACGGGAAGTTTTTCTTACTTGTAAGTCAGACCCATCAAGAAGAAACATGTCAGAACCAATTACAGCTGTGTTTGCATAAGAACGATCGGCTAACATTGGAATTAAAACCAGATCACACTTGACATCAGCACTTTCTCTTTTAATAATACTGTTTGTAGAATCATCGCTTTCTTTACCTTCATCGTTAATGATAATATCAAACTCATTCTGATCACAATAACGATTTTCATACAAAACTAAACGTCTATCATCAAACCGCTGAGACATACTTTTTAAACCTGGTCATAATTTTGAGTTTTAGAACAAAATATTAAGTATTAAGTTAAAATTATCTAAATACACCCCTATATAAAATTTTGTCGAAAACTACATTTAAGTGGTAGGCAAATATTAACAAACATAAGTATAAGAATATTAATTACTACTTTTATAAGTAAAGTTATAAATTATGTAATTACATTTCATCTAATTGTGTAATGTTGTTCTCTCGCATCTTTACGCACTCATGACGTTACGCACTCTCGTTTAGTTACGCATTTTAGAATTCTAAAAAATTATAACAATAAAATTTTAATTTGCTTTAATATTGCACAAATTAGGTTTATTGTATATTTTTAACTTAAAATATGTTTTTAAATGCTAACTCACTTCTCTATATTTTTAGACTTTGTAAAATTATGTTCCTTGATTAACTTATAAACATTTATTTATACCTCAGTATATCAAAATGTTGTTAACAAGAAGAGATTAAATTAAAATTCTTAAAAAAATATGACTTCGTTAAATAATGAAAGTATAATGAATTAATGAGAGTTTAAAACACAAATAAATAGTACAGCATTTTTGCCCTATATATGAACAAACACCTAAAAAATAAATCTACTGAAACTTCCTAGCAAAAGGTAGCAGTGATACTTAATAAATATAGAGCTTACAATTAACTAAAATCTCAGTCGTTTATAATTATTATAGTTTTTAAAATTAGTAAAATTTTTCTACAAGTATTATTATTTTATATAATTTTAAGTCCTTTTTTAGTATATGTATAGTTTTATCTTTTATTTTCATATTTATAAATAAAATTTTTAAAAGTGGAAAAGTCTTCAGTCTGTTTATAACTAGAAGCAATATCTGAAAACAGCCATTATAGTAAGTATATTTGGTACCTCTCGTATCTTTACGATCTCTAATATCTTTACGCACTTTTTCTGTGGACACAATGTGCGTAAATAAGCGAGAGGTTACTGTAATTACATTTCATCTAATTGTGTTATGTTGTTTAGAAAATTGTTAAGTTAAACATTTGGTTTATATTGAAGGTTCATTTAAAACTAAAAGTTGTTTAATGTTTCGAATAGTGATGTACCGGACTCACTATCCGGGTCCGGGTCCGGCCGGATATTGCCATTTTTGTCTGATATCCGGATCCGGCCGGACTCTAATTTGAAAAAAAAGTCCGGATCCGGTTCCGGCCGGATTCTTATTTGAAAAAAAAGTCCGGATCCGGTTCCGGCCGGATCCTAATTTGAAAAAAAAGTCCGGGTCCGGATCCGGCCGGATCCTAACAGAAATCCGGCCGGACCCGGATCTAGTTAGTAAAAAAGAGCATACTGAAAAGTATTTTTTCAAAAACTAACCCTGTGTAAATTAATAAGAGTCATTTTCGTCAGTTAAAATTAAACATCTACCGTGATTGGCTCATTTTGTACACGTGAATAATTTACATTTGTTTACATTTAAACTATGAGATAAACATTTCAGAAATGCAACCCTTTACATATGTTGTAAAGATTAAAACTTTTGAATGGATACTTGCATTATTTATTGTTTAAAGTTGGTCTCAGAGAATATTTAGAGTTAATACGGTTGAATGTACGAGCTAATGAGAATCACATGACGAAATGTTTCAAACTAAATACTGATGCAACAAAACATCAGAACATGACAGGCAGTTTATATGTAAGCAGTTAGTTAGTTTGGTGTGCAGCTTGAAGCAACAAAATATCTTGAACTTTTTTGTGAATGCTGATTGTGAGTAGTGTTTTGTTTTAAAAGTGAATATTTCAACTCGTGTTTAATTGTTTAAATATTTAAGCCAGGTTTATAGTTTAATAGTTTATCAAAAATTTTACAGTTTCTTCTTTACTAAAAGTTTTATTTAATTTTTAGTTTATTGTTTTAAGTCTTTTGATATAGATTTAAATAGCTTCCAGTTTTTAAAGTGTTACCAAAGTAATTAATAATTTTGTATATGCTAGTATTTCTTGTTGTGTTTTATATAAAAGATTCATCACTCAAAACTGTCGTGTCTGATTATAGAAAGTAGTCTCAGTTAGAATTTAGTATTTCATAGATATTGATTAAATAAGTTAGGACTTAATTATGATGGGTAGTACTAATAAGTTAAGTGTACCACAGTCAGTCCACAACTTTACTACCAAATTGTCAACCTTTGCTAGCTGTTCTACTGATTATTAGATTAAAGTAATTTTTTTCAGTTTTATAAACCTCATTCTGACTCAGGCTTGTTTATACTTACTCTAGCTAGTTTTATTGACTTAAACGGTGGCAACACTGCTACTTTTAAAATTTGTGGGAATTTTAGAAAACCATGGACTGCCTCAGGCTTTTAGTTTTTTACAAAAACTCAGGCTTGTTTTCTTTTAAATTTTGAATGAGTTTGAGCTGATCCAGTTTTCAATATTTGGTAATTTTCTAGTGTATTTTGTTCAAGAACTTAATTTCAGATTTTTGATTGTAAATAACACCTAAATTTGTAAACCTTGTGGCTAGCTGTTCTACTTATTATTAGATTAAAGTTCTTTTTTTCAGTTTTTTTAAACCTCATTCTGACTCAGGCTAGTTTATTCTAGTGATGTACCTGACTCACTATGCGGGTCCGGGTCCGGCCGGATATTGCTATTTTTGTCTGATATCCGGATCCGGCCGGATTCTAATTTTAAAAAAAAGTCCGGATCCGGATCCGGCCGGATTCCAATTTGAAAAAAAAGTCCGGGTCCGGTTCCGGCCGGATTCTTATATGAAAAAAATGTCCGGGTCCGGTTCCGGCCGGATTCTAACTTGAAAAAAAAGTCCGGATCCGGGTCCGGCCGGACTCGAAATTGTGGGTCCGGTACATCACTAGTTTCGAACAAACTTAAACTTTTTATAAGTTATACTTGTATTAAACTTTTATGGTATTTAAAGTTAATTCATTAACTAAGTAATTATTTATGTTTAGTTAAAACCTTCATTAATTATTATAACCAACAACTTAAATATTATTTGTTTGGGAGTTATTAATGATTTACCCTGTTACTAAAGTTTTAATCATGAATATCTATAAAAACTACATGCAAATCGTAGTGCAGTATAAAAATTAACTTGGTTATTTTTAAAATCAAGAAATGCTAACAAATGTTTATAAAAGTATCAAGGGCATAGGGGGGTTAAACACTTTTTTCACATTTTGATCTTATTATATTGAGTTTTTAAGCTACAAGATGGTTTATACTGATTTTAATAATAAAAAACTATTTTTGAGATATATTAGGTCAAAGTGGGAGGCAACAATAGGGTCCTTTTGGGAGGGGCAAACTAAAATAGCAAAATAGACTACTTCAATAAATATCTATCTTCTCCTACGTTTTATGAGATAAATACCTCAATCTTTCAGGATATGTTGTTTAAAGTAGTTAAAAACTTTGTAGAAAGAATGTTTAAAAAAAAAAAAAAAATTATAAAAAAAAAAAAAAAAAAACAAACAGTTTTTTTTTTGTTTTTTTGTCACTAATTATTTATTTTTATTTGTTTAAATTCTCTTCCGACACAATTTTTTAAAAATTTCAAGGAGAATATTCTGAAAGCTTGTGGCATTTATCTCAAAAAACGTAGAAGAAGATAGATTTACTAAGATTGTTTTAATTTATTTTTACCTTTTAAACTTTTTAAGAGTTCTAAGTTGTGAGTGTTTTTGTATTTTTAGTTAAACTTTAAACCCTGTTTAAAACAAAACGTATTTTTACTTCTAAAAAATCTTTGTCTGTAGTATGTCCGATATCTAATTAGGAATAGTATTTTTCGATACTGTTAGTTAAATAATGATTAGTCAAATTTTTAATTTTATAAAAAAATTAAATTTTGTTTATTTTTGTCAGTTTTCACCGAAGTAAACCTATTATATTTAAAATATGATATGGTATAGCAAAAAATAATTTTCCCTAAAAAATATTTGTAATCTGTTTTTTTTTTGTTCTATAGAATTTCTTCAAGTCGTTTGCTTTTTTTATTTATTTTGCAACCAAAGGTATTGTTATTTAACTTTTGAAGCTTTCATGCTTTGTGTCGTATAGGTTACATTTCTTTTTAAAAAGTTATGTACAAAAAGACTATGGTATAGTATTTACAATAATTTTTTAACTTCTAATTTTGTTCAAAAAAATAAAGCTTATTTTTCTTTCATTCTAACTCGTAAATGATTTATTGTATGATAACTATTTTTGTCGTAATTTTTAAATTGCCTTAGTTTTCAACTATCATAAAACTTATGTTTCTTTTAGAATCTAGTCACTAGATTTATTAAAAAATAAAGACCATGAAAACTAAATTTACAACTTAAAAAAAGTAATTAAGCGATAATTACTGAACTAAAAAGTTTGACCTTCATGTTATTAGTATTTTAATACACTGAATAACGATAAAGTCTCTTTTAGTAACAGAACAAAATTTGATTATGAGTTTTAAACATTGTGTATGCTTTATTCTTAGTCTTTTTTTATTAAAATACTCTTTTGGTACCTATTTTATTTGTTAACTGTTATGCAATCTATACATTTAATATTACTTAATACTAATCCAAATTATTAACTGATTACAACAATAAACTAAGACGTTGTTGGTTTAACAAATTAGTTAAAAAAAAAGTATGAATATTAAACAGTTGAAGAGTTTAGTTTTATAACTATCAAAATTTATGTTTTTTTATTTTATTGCAACATAATACAAGTTTGTAATTTAGCTAGGTTCTAAAAAAGTTTCAAGTAAATATATGAAAACTAAGAACATTAGATGATAAAACTAAGTAATTAAAACTAATTGATATAATTTTAATTAGTAATTTATAATATAATTTTTAAGTAATTAAAACTAAGTAATTTCAAAAACAATCTACAAATCAACTGTTTCGAAGTTTCGACTGTTGCTCTAGCAAATAAGCATACAAAAATCACATTTTCCGTGAAACTTTCAGTGTTTTGGATCTTTGTGAATGATAGGTTTTGAAAATTTAGCACCATTAACAATTTCAGCAACTTTAGAAACCCATCTTTTTTCGTATACAATGTACAAATGTAACTTCGGATGCCTTTTTTTTGTAGCAGGAACAAAAAACATAAATCTTTCTTCAAGTATTCGCTGCTTCACAAACGCATATATATTGAATTTTACATGGTAGCTTTAAATTAAACAAAGAAAATTTCTTGAAGTACTGTCAAAAAATTCAGCATCATCATTGCTATATCAGCTAATAACAAAAGTTTGTTTCCCATGCTAAATGAAGAGTGATCAGATCTTCAACCAATCATATCTGGTAGGTTGCTCCATTTGTTTTCATGGTGATCACAAAATTCTGCAGATTTTAATCTTTCACTGTACCTATGGTCTTCAGTTGCAACAACTTTACCTTCGAAAACTGCAGTAGCTGAATACATTCTATCAATGTTCAAGTCTGCTATTTTGGTCCACTTATTACGGTTTATCTCATACTTATGACATGTTTTAGAATAACAATAGTCGTCTAAGTACCCACATACTAATTTATTTTCTTCTATTAATGTTAAAATCTGCTATTTTGGTCCATTTATTATGGTTTCTATCATACTTATAACATCTTTTAGAATTACTACATCCGGTTAAGCACCCGTAAATTAAATAAACCCTTTTTATAAATCAACAAACCAAGAAATATATTTTTCAGTCAAGTATATACGTCAATTTTTTCCAGGTAATTTTTCAACTAATATCAACATAGGAAGTTTCTCTAACTTTTTTATTATATTTACTAAGAAGAAATATGTCAAAACCAGCTACAACTGTTTAAATATAACAAAGGTTAGTTAATATTGGAATAAAAACCACATTTAACTTAACATCGGCACTGTCTATTTTGATAAGTGTTTGTAAAATTTTTGGTTTCTTTAATTACATCATTAATGATAACATCGAACTCATTTTGATCACAATAACGATTTTCATACAAAACTGAAGGTCTACCATTAAACTGTTGTGACATACCTTTTTAAACCTGGTCACAATTTTCAGTTCAGTAAAAATCACTTTAAAAATTATATTTTAAGTGCTAAACCTGGTTACAAACTATTTAGAATTAATTGAAAACACCTCAGCATAACATTTTATTGAATACTTTTTTAAATGATATGCTGTTCTAATTACTTACACAAAAGTAAAACAAATTTATATATTTTTAATAAGTAAAGAAATTAATATATCAATTGTATTCAAGAAGTTTCAGTGGTAAAAAAGACAATTGTAAAAATCGAAAAAATTTGTTAGTATTTAAACGAAAGTTGAAATTAATTTTTTTTTTCGTTTTAAACTAAATTAAACACCTTAAACAATTATTTATGGTTTATATCATACTTATAGCATCCTTCAAAATACATATAGTCGCCTATGTACCCGCCTATTAAATAAATACTGTTCATAAATGAACAAACAGAAAAATAATCATTCTGGAGTCAGGCATATACGTCAAATTTTTCCAAGTGCTTCTTGAACTAATATTAACACGGGAAGTTTTTCTTAATTTTATATCGGGTCTACCAAGAAGAAATATGTCAGAACCAATTACAGCTGTTTTGGCATAACAACGGTTGGCTAACATTGGAACCAAAACCACATTTAATTTAACATCAGCATTGTCTGTTTCAATATCACTGTTTGTAAAATCTTTGGTTTCTTTACCTTCATCACAAACGATAATATCAAACTCATTCTGATCACAATAACGATTTTCATACAAAACCGAACGTCTACCGTTAAACCGCTGAGACATACCTTTCATTTTCAGTTCAATAAAAATCACTCTAAAAATTTTAACTGAAGTTCTAAACCTGGTTACAAACTATTCAGTTGAAATTAATTGAAAACACCTCAGCATAACATTTTATCGAATACTTTTTTTTTAAATGATAGGCGGTTCTAATTACTTACACAAAAGTATAACAAATTTATAAGTTTTATTAATTTTGTAAGTGAAGCTATTAATAAAGCAATTGTAATCAAGAAGTTTCAGTGGTTAAATAGGCAATTGTACAAATGAAAAACCTATTTGTTAGTATTTTTGTGCCAGTTCAATTTAAAAGGATTTTAATGTTTTAAATTAAATTAAACACCTTAAAATCTTAAACTTTAATTTATTATTTATGCTTTTAAAGGTCAATTTATTAACTACCTAGTTATTTATGTTAACTTAGAATCTTTATCTTTTATTAGAACCAACAACACAACATTTATTTGTTCATGAATACTTAGTATTCAACTGATTTATGATTGAAAACAATTTTAAGCTTTTAATAATAAATTCTTTAAGAAATAAAGTCTTAAACTTAACCTAAAAAAGTAAGCGTCTCTATTATTAAAAAGAAGTATTTTTTTGATTAAATAAAAAGAAACTAGGTCTTTACATCAAAATTAAGTTACAAAATGCTTGTTTGAAGTTTATTTTGGCGAGTTTTTACTTTGAATATGATAATTAGAAAGCCCAGTTAAGGAAATCGTAATATATATGAATCACACATATTAGAATTTTGTTTTATAGCTGATGTAACTTTTATAAAGTTTACTTAATTAAATACTAATAACTTTAACATGGTAATAGTTAAATCAAGTTTTTTTGTAACGTTATAGTTGTTTTACTCGCTCAAGGTCTAGATGTGGTAATGAAAGAAGAAAAATATATATAGTATACGAAAACAATTTCATATATTTTAACCTTTTCTTAAAAAATATAATCTGGATTATTAAACATTTTTATATTCTATTTACACACTATTAACAAAGGATTTAAATCTTAAAAAAGAGCGAGAATGTCCATGAAGTTGTTCCGATTTTTTATTTTAAAATCTACGGTAGTTATAACAACAACCTTTAAAGTAAAAGTTTCCAGAATTTGAGTACAGTTTAAGTCCAAAGGTAACAAACGCTTTCTATAACTTAGATCCTTAGTATTTAGTACTGCTAAATTGTTGCCAAAATAGTAAAATTTTTAAAACAGATGAATTTAAGGAAGCTTGGTTTTAACAGTTGTGATATGAAAAAGAGCTAAGAAAAAGTTACAGAACGGATTAAAAATAGTTGTTTTTGAACTTATGTTTAATGGCTGTTCAAAATCATATAAGTGTGTATGTACCTTAAGGTTATATGCTTTTGATATTTTGTGCAAACTTAAACAAGTTTTTTCATTTAAGTTTCATTTAAGTATGTTCTACGTTTAAAAAAAACACGTTTACAAAAAAAAAAACTCCATCTGACAATAATATGTTTAATATTTGTTATCATCATCATAACCACAATGAAATGATTTTAGTTCGTTTCACCTTATCTTTTAGCACTTTATCAAGACAGAAGTGTTTAGATAAAGTTCAAATAAATCTAGTTATTATAAAGTTACATAATTTTAGTCATTAACTTGCCAACAATTAATTGAAGACGAAATTGAAAAAAAAATAATTTAACATTTAAAACAGCTAGATTTATGCCATACGAAAATCTGGAAATTATGATAAATATGTTATAAAGAAATGTGTGCATTAAAACAAAAGTTTTCTAGCTAACTAATAAAATGACTTGTTAAATTAATTTTTTATTGATAATTGTTTTAGTTGTTTCACTAGGTCTAGTTCTTATGAATGGGTAGGTATCAAAAGTGCACGAAGAGTAACTTTTTTCAAATCGTCAATTTCGCACGATGAGATCACTTTGACACGGGTTAAAAATTTATATGTCTTTTTTCAATTTATTTTTTTTACCTTTACTTTTCTACTTCCACTGTCACCTTCCAAACCAAAGAGTTTTTTGTGCAAAAGTGTCTTTGTGCATATTTGACCAGTCTCCCTTTTGAACACATTAGCGGCTAGTTCAGATCATTTAGTTTCATATTATTTTAATGTTAAAACCGCTAACTTATGCAACAAGCTGCTTATATGCAACCAAGGGGGACTGGTCAAATATGCAGAAGATACTTTTGGATAAAGGGTAAACTATGCACAAAGGCGCTTATATGTACACAAGGGGGACTGGTCAAATGTGCAAAAAGAAAATTTTGCATGAAGGGTCAAAAGTGCACAAAAGGTTATTGTGCACGATGACTATTCTATACGAGAGTAAAATATTAACTAATAATAAAAAATGTTTATGAAAAAAAACTACAGTTACGTTAAATGTTAGTATATACAGTGGTAGTAAAAAATAAGTGTGTTTTATTAATACTTATAATTATTTTTTTCAAACTACTATGTTCCTGCTTGAGTTTCGCCTGCTTAAGTTGCTCTTGCTTGAGTTATCTATGTTGAGTTTTTACGGCTCGAATTGTCCCTGCTCGAGTTGCGCCTACTCGATTTGTCTCTGATCTAATTAATTTTTATATAAGTAAGTCGAGTAAGTCCTGATCGAGTTGTACCAGATCCTGTTGTCTCTGCTCAAAAAATCCTTGATCGAGCTCAACTTGTCGCTACATATCTTATTTTTCTCACGTTGTAATGAATTCTTTACAAGTCAAGTTCATGATTTTTAATTTAAATTCGTTCAAGTTGAAAAATTTGTAACTTTTATATAAATTAATTACGATGCTTTTCGTTTTAATAGAGTCTAATTTGAGTTAAATGTAAAAAAATTAATGTATTTAATTTGTTCAATGTTTTAAACAATAGAAGTACTAAAGAAACATTTTATTTTAAAATTTTCTATTCAGAGGGCATAATTTAGTATAAATAATATTATAAAGAATTTAAAAGACCCTGATAAAGCAGGGTCTTTTAAAGCTTAAGAATTGAAACATAATCGCAAAATTATATGCGTTTATGCAGATTAGCACTGAACTATTACATTTTAGGTTAAACTAATATATTTTTAAGTGTTTCGTTAGATTTTATGTACATAAACAATTAAAAACCTTGATGTTCTAACTGTTAAAATATGCCCAGTTAAAAGTGATTTTATTGCATAACAACATAGTATAAATTTAGAATAACATATTTTATAACAAAGTTTAAAGTAGATAAATGAAAACGAAGCACATTAGAATCTAAAACTAAATCATTTGCTAAGTCGTTGCTCTTACTAAGTCACAAACAAATAAAATTTTTACTGTTTAGGAACTTTGTGAATAATAAGTTGTGTAAAACGATCACTTGTAAGAGCTTGCTTGGAAACCCATATATATTCGTCTGCATTGTACGCATGTACCTTCGATAGCCTATTTACGGAGCAAGAACAAAAAACAAACATTTTTCTACAAATATTCACTGTTTCACAATAGCATAAAAATTCTCTTCTACATAGAATTTTGAGATTGATAACCGTAAACTTTCTTGAAATACTGTCAAAAACTTCAGCATCAATATTGCTATATCCACCAATAACTAAAAACTTGTTACCCATGCTAAATGAAGAGTGATCAGATCTCCAACCAATCATATCAGACAGACTGCTCCATTTGTTTTCATGATGATCGTAAGACTCCGCAGATTTTGTTCCATCGCCGTACCTATAGCCTCCAGTAGCAACAATTTTACCTTCGAAAACTGCAGAAGCTGAGTAACACCTATCAATGTTTAAACCTGCTATTTTGGTCCATTTATTATTGTTCAAATCATACTTGTAACATTCTTTAGAATAACCAAAGTCGTCTAAGTACCCACCAATTAAATAAATACTTTTAATAAATGAACAAACACAAAAATACATTCTGGATTCAGGCATATACGTTAAATATTTCCAAGAGCTTCTTGAACTAATATTAACACAAGAAGTTTTTCTTACTTTTTTGTCAGACCCACTAAGAAGAAATATGTCAGAACCAATTACAGCTGTTTTGGCATAACAACGGTTTGCTAACATTGGAATCAAAACCACATTTAATTTAACATCAGCACTGTCTGTTTTAATAACACTGTTTGTAAAATCTTTGGTTTCTTTACCTTCATCACTAATGATAATATCAAACTCATTCTGATCACAATAACGATTTTCATACAAAACTGAAGGTCTACCATCAAACCGTTGAGACATACCTTTTTTTACCTGGTCACAGTTTTTAGTTCAATAAAAATTTTAACTGAAGTTCTAACCTAGTTACAAATTATTGAGTTAAAATTAATTAAAAACACCTCGGTATAACATTTTATTGAATAATTTTTTTTAATGATAGGCGGCTCTAATTACTTACACAAAAGTATAACAAATTTATAAGTATTTTTTATTTTGTAAGTGAAGCTATTAATAAAGCAATTGTATTCAAGAAGTTTCAGTGGTTAAATAGACAATTGTAAAAATCGAAACATTTTGATAGTATTTCAACGCCAGTTAAAGTTAATTTGTTTTAATGTTTTAAATTTAACTAAAAACTATGAAAATTAAACTTTAATTTATCTTTTATGCTGTCAAAAGTCAATTTATTAAATACCTAGTTATTTATGTTAATTAAGAATCTTTATCTTTTATTAGAACCAACAAAACAAAAGTCATTTGTTTTTGAGTACTTAGTATTTAACTGGTTTATGATTAAAAAAAAATTTGAGCTTTTGAATAATAAATTATTAAAGAAATATAGTTGTAAACTTAATATAAAAAAACGAAATACTATTTAAGAGGTAATTGTATCTATTATTAAAAAGAACTATTTTTTGACAAAACAAAAAGAAACTAGATCTTTATTTGAAAAGTAAATTACAAAATGCTTGTTTGAAATTTGTCTTGTCAGTTTTTACTTTGAACTTAATAATTAGAAAGCTATTTGACCTTGTTTGGGAAACCCTAATATAGATGAATCACACACACTTTAATTGTGCACAATAGCTGGTGTAGCTTTTATAAAATTTCCCTAATTAAATACCCCATGAATAATTTGAACATGGTAAGAATTTAATCAAGTTCTTTTGTAACGTTATAGTTATTTTACTCGCTCAAAGTCTAGATGTTTTGAATGGGTGATGACAGAAATACACGAAGGGATATTTTGGACGATGTCATATTTTTACAAAGGGTTGGTTTTGCACAGTTTTTTTCTTTTTCTTTAGTCTATTGGAAAAAAGTTTTCAATGTAAAAATGTCTTCGTACATATTTAACCAGTCCACTTTGTGAGTGCATTATGACAAACTTAAATTTTGTGCTAAAAGTATACAAATATTTAAAATTTTCATTTTTTCATGCTTACATAAAATGTCAATATCAGAAAAAGTTTAAATGGTCGTTGTCTGAAAAAGTCTTTTTAAATAAATTAGTAGTATTTCAAAAAAGACAAAAAATGAATGCTTAAATCTTAAGGTCGCATAAAATGAATTTTCGGTTTTGGAGCAACACACCAAAAATATATATATATATTAATTCTTTTAAAATAACCAATTTGTTAGAAAAAAAAAGTAAATACATATACTGAAAGGAAATATTTTAAATTTTTAATCTTTTTTTTTTTAACTATTTTTTTGATTTTTGAGCACTTTTCTTTTTTACTTACACACTATTAACAAAGGAATCAAGTCTAATAAAAAAAGCAAAAACTTCAATGAAGTTGATTTGATTTTTTTTTAGAACTATGATAGATATAACATTATTTAAAGCTATACTTCCCTAATTTTGAGTATAAATTCAGTCCAGTGGTAACAAATGCAATGTTTTATATAGGTAAATCGTTGAGCGTTTTGCATTGATGAATTATTATCAATAACGTAAAAGCTTTAAAAAGGCTAGATTTAATAAAACTTTATAACTACCGATTGCGTTATGAAAAGAAGTTAAAAAAGTAACAGAATGGTTTAAAAGCAATTCATTTTGAAAATTATGTTTTATGGCTTTTTTTAATCATAAAAGTGTGTGTACTACATTGTTCTTTGCTTTTGATCTTGTTTGCAAACTATAAAATATTTTTTAAATTTATTTTCTCCATTTTCTACCTTTTACAAAAATTATATTACAATAAAATCTACATTCTAACAACAATATGTAAAATACTTTATAATGTCATCATAATTCCCTCAATACTATGTTTTCTGTATGTTTTGAACTTATCTTTTAGCTTTTTATCCACGCAGAGACGTTATAGATAGAGCTCCGCTGAATCTAGTTGTTTTAAAACTTCTTTATTTTTATCATTATTTTGTCATTACTTAACGCTTGAACATCTAATTTTAAGAAACTATGACTTTAAAAACATTAAGATATACACCATATTAAAATAGTAAATATCATGATCAATGCTATGAAGAAATGTTTAAATTGAAATAAAAGTTGTCATATTTCATAGTTATTGATATTTGTTATACATGTAGTTATATTACTAAATAGTTTAATACACTTTTGACAAAAACTATTTTAAACAATGTATATAACATATACACGTAATTAATAAAATTTAATATTTGTTAAAATATAATACAAGTTCATAATACAGTTTGGTTATAACTAAGTTTCAAGAAATATCAGAAAAACTAAGTTCATTAGAAGTTAAAACTAAGGCATTATCATAAAAATTCAAGACAAACTGCAAAACAAAAGTTTCGATTGTTGCTCTGACAATATCAAAAACAATTTTTTTTTATAAAAATTTCATTGTTTTGGAACTTTTAGAGCAATAGGTTCTTTAAAACGAACATTTATAACAGTTGGTATAGAAAACCATCTTTTTTCGTCTACAATGTACATATGTAATTTCAGTTTCCTATATATGAAGCAGGTACACAAAATAATTATTTTTCTACAAATACTCACTGTTTCACAATTGCATGAAAATTTACATGGTAGCTTGAGATTTAACAAAGTGAATTTTCTTGAATAATTAATATAACCATCAAGACAAGGCTTATTTGTTTATGAGTACTTAGTGTTTTACTAATTGTTGATAGAAAACAAATTGAGCTTTCAATTAACAAATTTTTAAAGCGACATTGTTTTAAAATTATATAAACATAAAATATTATTGTTTAAGAGGTAAGCTTCTTTTTTTTTTTTTAATTATGCTTCTAGTTTAAATAAAACGAGACTTGCTCATTATATAAACAGTAAAAATTCAAAATACTTGTATCGGAAACTTAACTTATCAAGTTTTTACTTTGATTATGATATTTAGAGGGCCATTTTGTCCAGTTTGGGAAACCTTGTTATAGATGTATCATACTTATTTGAAATTTGCAATATATTTTAAGTAGCTTTTAAAGAACTTCCCTATTTAGATAAAACATGAATAATTTAAGCATGGGTGATAGTTCAACTAAGAATTTTCTTAAAATTTTAATTGTTTTACTCGCATTTTGTCTAAATTTTATTAACAACTAGGTGACAAAAATACAAGAGGGGAAATTTTGCACAACGTTTATTTTTTACAAAAAATTTTTTTGCACGAGTGTACATTTATGTTTTATACTTTTAGTTATGTTATTGTTCTTATTTTATTTCGTTTTTATTGTAACAAAAAAAATAATATATAAAGCTAACATTGTTAAGCCTTTAGCACAGGGGTAGGCAGGCAGTTGGTGCACGTGGGCGAATTCAAGTTTACAAAATCTACGCGCGCCGCTGTTTTAGTTTTGGTGACATCAAAATAATCTTTTAGTTATATTCACGCTAGAGAAAGTTAACTTTTATTTACTTTATTATTTTAATTGACGTAAAGCTACACGGAGAATGCATATTTTTATTATAAATATTTATTTGGATAAAACTTACATTGACTTATATACTATAGTCATATTAAACTATGTACTTTCTTAGAAATTTAATAAATTAAACTTAATAATTTTATTATTTACTTACAACCTAAGTTTCTACGAAAAAACCGAGCTTGAAAAACGTTAGTGAGTCGTTTTTATAATTTTTTTGTATTATGAACATCCTAATAATATTTTAAAAAATACTAACTTTTGAAAATAACTTTTGTATCTTAAACTGTTGCACAGTTTAAGAAATTCTGTAATTACTAAACTAAATAAATAAATATAGGTTTTTATTGTAGAGAAGCCATTAAAAAATTTCTAATGGCGGTAGTAAAATATTTTTGTTTATTTTTTCTATGATAACAAAAATACGTGTTTAGTAGTGTCAAATATTTATAACATATATAACTTCTTCTGTTATTATATTATATTAGGCTGCTTGATTAATAAGAGCTAGAAATAATATTAAAAATAATTAATTATGTTTTTAGTCAGTTTTGCAGTACCTGTTTTTAATCAGACGCTTATAAACATCTGTGAACAAAACTTAATTAAATTAAAGTTTTACTAAATAAATAAACTCTTCTATGTAATATTATGTTCTTTTTTTAATAAAATTTAAATACTAAAAACGACGAACAAATAAGTAGATCAGTTGTAAGATAAATAATTTAAACTTAAGATAAGTTTTTGAACTTCTGAGTCGAATTGTTTTAAATCAATATCAAACAATTTTAAAGATTTACATGTATAACGTTGAAAAGGTTATTAACCTAAAAAAACAAAACTAAAATATCGAAGGTGCTATATTATTAGCATTTGACAAACTTAGTAATAATAACGTCTGTTTATAACAATTTAATTATCGTTGTATTATTTTTATATTGTCAGTTATAAAACCTTTGTTTTAATAAAATTCCCACTTTGATCCTTTTCTTTAAACTTTATAAAATACATTAATTTTTTTTTGTAATAATTTAAACACTTTTTCTACTTTATGATGTTTTTAGTTAATCTTGTAAGTTTTTAAAATTCCATTAAATTTTAGATAACTAAACAGTTGAAGATCTTGATGCTTTAATTGTTAAATCTATACATTTATATTTTTTTTTTATCACAACATAATACGAGATTAAAATAAAACTTAGTATAACAATTTATTATAAAAATATATGGCAAGTCAGAACATTAGAAGGTTTGTTTAATAATTAAAAAACTTTATCGCAAGGTCAACGACAACAGCATCCGAGACATCCTACGACCGGTTTCGTCCCAATCAGAACTCATCAGGCAGGCATAGTCGCAAGAATTCGCTGTTGTGATCTTAACCAAGCGGGCTGAGTACGAAGTGCGACTGAATATTCTGGATTCAGGCGTATACGTCAATTTTTTCCATGTGCTTTTTTATCAAACATCAACATAAGAAGTTTTTATTACTTTTTTATCAGATTTTCCAAGAATAAATATGTCAAAATCAACTATAGCTGTTTTGGCACGAAATCGTAGTGGTATCATTGGAATCGAAACCACATTTAACTTAACATCGGCACTTTCTATTTTAATAACACTGTTTGTAGAATCCTTGCTTTATTTGCTTTCATCATTAATGATAATATCAAACTGGTTTTGATCACAATAACTGTTTTCATACAAAACTGAATGTCTACCATCGAACCGCTGAGGCGTACTTTTCTAAACCTAGTCACAATTTTGAGTTTTAGAACAAAATATTTATTTAAAAATTATTGAAAACACTTTAACATGAAGTGAAAAAAACAATGATTCTTCAAACAGTTTAATTAAAATAGAAAATGCTGATGTTAAGTTATATTTTGTTTTACTTCCAATCTTAGCCAGTCGTTATAATGCCAAAACAGTTGTGATTTTTTCTGACGTATTTGTTATTGGTAAATCGGATAAACAAGTAAGAACAACTTTTTATGTTAATATTAGTTCAAAAAGCACTTGGAAAAAATTGAAGTCAATCCCTGACTCAAGAGTAGATTTCTCTGTTTGTTCATTTATGAAAAGTATATAGTTAATTGCGGTTTCTTCTCAGAGGATTGTAAAATAACCAAAAACGCAGTACTAAACTATTGAAAAAAACATGCAATAATACAAGTAAAATAAAGAACTAAATAGTTTTCGTTGGTAAAAGTTAACAAAATAAGTATTAAAATAGATGTTTAAATAGTAAGTGATGGTTTATAATTTACCATACATAAATCATACAACTTTAAATCTAAATTTGTTTTGTTATTAAAAAAAAACTTCATTATTATTGAGTTTGATAAAAACTAATATGACAAAAAAGCTTAAATGAAGAAGTTAGGTATTTTTAGCTTAATTACTCTTTTAAGGTTTTCAAATGTTAATCAGGTTTTTGAGTTCTAAAATAGTTTTTTCAAAGTTTATAACTCTATAGTTGAATTTGCTCTACTTGATTATTAGTTGATATTCAATACTTGAATTTTATTAAAAGAAGTTTAAAAAAATACAAAGTAAAAATCATTTTTTCTGTTAAATTTAAAAGTTTAGTACGTCGATGTGTTTAAACGTCTGATTAAAAATAAACACAATAAAACTGAGTGAAAACAAAATAGTTTATTTCTGTTATTTTACTTACGGTTTATTAAGCATTATATAGAGCAGAAGTAGTTAATTGCATATATTATTTATTGAACAAAAAAAAAGTTTGTTCTAAGGACCTGGTGTTCGTAAAAACCTTTCAAATTTTCGACTCGTACACCACATGAGTTTTAATTATTCAAAATCTATATATGATCGTTTGCTTATTTAGATCCTAGTGATGCAAATTTACTGAAATAAATAAAAAGTAACAAGTTTAACAGTAATCTTTCTTTATTAAACTAACGCATTTTTTGTCTGTTAACATGTATTATATTTGTTAAATTATTAATATGTCGTTTATTAAACAACAAAATAACGCGCTCAAATTATAATAATAAATTAACCTGGTGCACTAAAAAGCCTTTCGGTTATCGAAGGGCACACCACGAATACCTTTTAACGGTTTGTCCAGGACAGAATTTAACACACAGAAACATGGGTTAGCTTAATAAAAAAAGAGTTATGTTTAAATTTATTATGCTAAATATGTTTTGTAAGTATGTAACTATCATTTTTAAATAAAATGATAACAAGATTAAATTAAGTTTATCAGTTCGATAATTACGTGCGAGTTTGTAGTATAAAAAAAACGAAAATGCATATAATAAACAAAACAAACAAATTCTAACTATGTTAATTCAGAAAAAGTTTGTTTAACGTACATTCACAATATGACTTATGAAAAAATACTAAAAAATTTGTTATTAAAAAAAAATAAGTAGCAATAGATAATAAACCTAAGAAGTTAGTTTTTTAATTGGTTGACGAACATTTTTTTATAAATACAGTTCTTCTGGCATACTGATTATGATTTTAGAAATAAACTACGGCATAAATCTAGCTGTTTTAAATGCTATGTTTTTTTATGGTAAAACAACGAGACTTTGTGAAATTTTATGCATATGTGTCTGATTAAATAAAAAAGCTAACAGATAAGGTTAAAACGAACTGAAAACATTTCATTGTGGGAAGTATGATGTTATTATAAAACATAGTCCATATTAAATCGAAATTTGATTTTTTAGTGTAAACATAATTTTTGAAAAAGCAGAGCATAGGCAACTTAAAAGAATAACATAATTTAGTTTTTCATGATTAAAAGCAAAAAAAAAAATTAAGGTAATACACACTTGTATAATTTTGAAAAGCCATAAGACATACTTGCAAAAATGAATTGCTTTTAATCCGTTCTATGTTTTTTTTACTATTTTCATAACAAAATCGTTAAAAACAGAGTTCAAAAATATCTATCTGTTTAGAAAGTTTAAGTTTTTCGACAATAATTTAGCAGTAGTACTAGACGCTTAACAATTAAATTACAGAAATCATTGTATCTGTCTCCCCATGGACTTAAAATTTACTCAAATTTTTGAAATTGTTTCATTAAATGCTGTACTTACAACTGATGCATTTAGGAACACATTTTTAGACAAAGATCAATTAAACTATACCTAATACTGTTATCATAATACTACGTTATATAAGCAAAATATAATTAAACAATAGCTGAACTAGCCGGTTGTATGTACACAAGGGGGACTTGTCAAATGTGTACAAAGACACTTTTGCATGAAGGGTAAAATATGCACAAAGAAATTCATCATGAAGGGTCAATGATGCATGAACGGTCAATTTTTCACGATGAAACTTTTGCACGAGAGTAAAAAATTACATATAAATAAAATATTTTTTTCTAACTTAGGGTAAAGTTTAGAAGTAACAGTGGTAGCAAAAACTAAGTAATAATTAAATTATAAAGCATACATATATAAATAGAAAGAAAACGAAGTTGATAACCAAGGGTAAAGGTTAGGAAGGGTAAAAGTACTAGTTAAAAAAAAAGTAAAATTAAAAATAAATTTACAAATAACAATAATAAAAAAAAAAACTACCGACCAAAGTAAGAGTTACAGGTATTAGTTGTAAAACAAATTAAAAAGAGACAATATAAAAATAAAAACATAAATTAAAAGTATAAATATAAAATTACACCGGTGCAAAAACAACCTTTTGTAAAAAAAAAAAGTCGTGCAAAATTTTTATTGTCACCTAGCCGTTTATAAAGTTTTGACAAAAAGCGAGTAAAACTATTAAAACTTTAAGAAAATTCTTGGTTGAACTATCACCCATGCTCAAATTATTCATGTCTAACTAAATAAGGGAGTTTTATAAAAGCTACTTTAGCTATAGTACATATTTCAAATAATTATGATACATCTTTTACAGGGTTTCTTAAACTGGGACAAATGGCCCTCTAAATATCATATTCAAAGTAAAATCTTGACAAGATAAATTTCTGATACAAGTATTTTGGAATTTACTGTTTATATAATGAGCAATTCTTGTTTAATTTAAACTAAAAACTTTTATTTTACAAAAAAAATAAGCTTACCTATTAAACAATAACATATTACATTTTGACAACTTTTAAACTATTTTGCTTTAGAAAATTGTTAGTTGAAAGCTCATGTTTGTTTTCTAATAACAATTAGTAAAATACTAAGTACTCATAAACAAGTAAGTCTTGTGTTGATGGTTATAATGATAAAATAAGTTTTAACTTAACAGTAATATTTAGTTAGCTTACAAATTGAATTTAGATATCGTATAAGATTAATATAAGTTTTATTTTGTAAGCGTTTAATTTAATTCAAAACGTTAAATATTTTCAACTTCAAATGGCGCTTGAATATAAACAATTGTTTCAATTTTTACAAATGTCTAAAAAACAATTAAAATTATTAAATTTAGTTGCTTTATTAATACCTTTAATTAAAAAAATATATATATTTTGTTTTACTTTTGTGTGTTATTAGAATTGCCTATCATTTTTAAAAGTATTCAAAAAAATTCTACTTGTGTTGTTTTCAAATAAACTAAATATTTTGCTCAATAACTTAAAATCGTAAACAGGGTTAAAAAAGTATGTCTCAGCAGTTTGATGGTAGACGTTCAGTTTTGTAATAAAATCCTTATTGTGATCAGAATGAGTTTGATATTATCATTAATGATGAAGGCAAAGATTCAAACAGTATTATTAAAAAAGAAATTACTGTTGTCAAGTATAATCTGTTTTTGATTCCAATGTCAGCCGATCGTCATTATGCAAACACAGCTGTAATCGGTTCTGACATATTTTTTCTTGGTGCACCTGGTAAAAAAAGTAAGAAAAACTTCCTGTGTTGATATTAGTTTAAGAATCAACTGGAAAAATTTGACGTATTTGGCTGACTCTAGAATAAATTTCTCTGTTTGTTCATTTATGAATATTCTATACTTAATAGGCGGGTACTTAAACCACTGTAGTTATTCTAAAACAAGTTATAAGTATGAGATAAACCATAATAAATCGACCAAAATTGCAGATTTAAACATTGATAGAATATTTTAATATATCTTATTAAAAAGAAAACAAAGTTAATATTTAAAGGTTAAGGACAGGAGGGTCACATAAATAGTTTGAAAATAAAGTAAAACAAAACAAAAAAATACTAAAGAAAATATATGGAAAAGTAAGACAGTTACCAATCAAAAGTAAGGGTTTGAGGTATCAGTGATAATAACAAATATGAAGAAATTATAATAAAAATCTAAAGTTAAAAAATATATATTTTTAACCCGATACAAAACAACTCTTCATGAAAAATTACGTATTGCAAAATGTCCCTTCCTGTAAATTTGTCACCTAGCCATTCACAAGACCAAGACCAGGATGGAGTAAATCAACTTTAAGGAATTCTTGGTTGAGTTTATTACCAATGCTCAAATTGTTAATGTAGTAACTTAATAGGGAAGTTTTATAAAAGCAACTTCAGCTAAAATACAAATTTCAAAGAAGTATGATACGTCTATAAACATCTTATAAGGTTTATTTGAACTGGGCCAAGTGGCTTCTAATTATAATATTCAAACTAAAATCTTGACAAGATGAATTTCAAAAAAGTATTTTATATCACTGTTTATGTAAAGAGCAAGTCTAGTTTTATTTAACTAAAAATATTTATTTTCAATAAAAAAGAAGCTTACCTCTTCAACAACAGTTTACTATTTTTAGATAACTTTCAAATAAAAATACTTTAAAAATTTCTTTTTCGAAAGCTCAAGATTCATTTTTATCAACAATTAGTAAAATACTAATACTAAGTGCTCATAAACAAATAAGCCTTGTGTTGTGGATTGTAATAATTAACATTATTATTTGTGAGTTAACAAATTGACTTTAAATATCTTATAAGCGTTTAATTTAATTCTAACATTAAGAAATTTTAACTTCAAAAGGCGCTTAAATATAAACAAATTGTTTCAATTTTTACAAATGTCTTTATAACAATTGATTTTTTTAAATACATTTTTTTTATAAATAGCTTCACTCTTAAAATATAAACTAAATATTTTTGTTATAATTTTGAGTGTTGTAAGAATCGCTTATCGTTTTAAAAAACATTCAAAAAAATTATATTTGTTGTGTTTTCAAACTTACTAAATATTTTGTTCAATAAATTAAATCGTAAACAGGTTTATAAAGTATGTCTCAGCAGTTTGGTAGACCTTCAGTTTTATATGAAAATCGTTATTGTGATCAGAATGAGTTTGATATTATCATTAATGATGAAGGTAAAGATTCTACAAACAGTATTATTAAAATAGAAAGTGCCGATGTCAAGTGTAATCTTGTTTTAATTCCAATGTTAGCCGATCGTTCTTATGCAAACACAGCTTTAATTGGTTCTGACATATTTCTTCTTAGTGGGACTGACATAAATGTAAGAAAAACTTCCTATGTTGATGTTAGTTCAAGAAGCACCTGGAAAAAATTGACGTTTATGCCTGATTCAAGAAAAAATTTCTCTGTTTGTTCATTTATGAAAAGTATATACTTAGTATGTGGGTACTTAGACGACTCTGGTTATTCTAAAACATGTTATAAGTATGAGATAAACCATAATAAGTGGACCAAAGTAGCAGACTTGAACATTGATAGAATATTTTCAGCTACTGCAGTTTTCGAAGGTAAAATTGTTGCTACTGGCGGGCACAGGTACAGCAGAAGAATAAAATCTGCGGAATATTACGATCACCATGAAAACAAATGGATCAATCTGCCTGATATGATTAGTTCGAGAGCTGATCATTCTTCATTTAGCATAGGTAACAAGCTTTTTGTTATTGGTGGTTATAGCAATGTTGATGCTGAAGTTTTTGACAGTATTTCAAGAAAATTTACTTTGTTCAATCTCAAGCTACCATGTAAATTTGCATGCAATTGTGAAGCAGTGAGTATTTATAGAAAAATATTTGTTGTGTGTATCTGCTCCATAAATAGTAAACCGAAATTACATGTGTACAATTTAGACGAAAAAAGATGGGTTTCTATAAATCATCGTTTTAGAGAACCTATTTTTCTAAAAGTTCCAAAACAATAAAACTTTTTATGATAAATTTGTTTTTGATATTTACAGAGCAACAATTGAAACTGTTATTTTGCAGTTTGCCTTGAACCTTTATGAAAATGGCTTAGTTTTATCATTTAATGAACTTAGTTTTTCTGTTTTTACTTGAAACCTGGTTATAACTAAGCTGTAGTTTTAAACTTGTATTATGTTGTAATTAAACTAGTTTTCCTTGTTACGTGTATATGATTTATACATTGTTCAAAATAGTTGTTGTTAATAGTTTATTAAGCTGTTTAGTACTATAACAACAAGCATAAGTATCAATATCAATTAAATATGATAACTTTTATTTCAATTCAAACAATTCTTCATAGCTTGTTGATCATGATATTAACAATTTTATTTTGGCATTTAAAAGTCATAGTAAGTATTGAAAAAATTATGACTAAAATACTAAAAATTTAAAACAACTAAACTTAGCGGATAAAACGTCTCTGCTTGGATAACAAGCTAAAAGATAAGCTCAAAACATACTGAAAACATTGTATTGTAGGAATTATGATAATATTATAAAGTATTTTACATATTGTTGTTAGAATGTATATTTTATTGTAAACATAATTTTTTAAAAAGGTAGAAAATGGGGAACTTAAATTAAAAAGTATATTTTAGTTTGCTAACAAGATCAAATGCAAAGAACAATGTAGTACACACACTTTTATGATTTAAAAAAGCCATAAGACATAATTGTCAAAATGAATTGCTTTTAATCCACTCTGTATTTTCTTCAACTACTTTTAATAACACAATCGGTAGTTATAAAGTTTCATAAAATCTAGCCTTTTAAAAATTTTATTTTTTTGACAGTAATTTATCAGTGCAAAACGCTCAACGATTTACCTTATAGAAATCATTGCATTCGTTACCACTGGACTGAAATTATACTCAAACTCTGGGAGGTATAACTTTAAATGCTGTTATAACTATCATAGTTCTAAAAAAAATCAAAACAACTTCATAGAAACTTTCGCTCATTTAATAAGACTTGTATCCTTTGTTAATTGTCGGTAATTGTGTGTAAGTATAAAAAAAAAATACTCAAAAATAAAAATAATAGCTATTAAAAAAAAGATTAAATTAGGTTCGTTAAAGTATATACATTTTTTTTTAACAAATGGATTACTTAAAAAAAACTTCATGTATATATTTTTGGTGTGTAGCTCCAAAACCGATAAGTCATTTTATACGACCTAAAGAATTAAGCATTGATATTTTTTTTTGACATATTAATTGTCAAAAAAGATTGATGATCTCTTATGTTTATATAATTTCATATATAACCATGACTAATTAATTTAAAAACCATTTTGTCAGACAACGACCAATTTAACTTTTTCTGATACTGACATCTTATGTAAGCATCAAAAAACGAAATTTCAAATTATTTGTAATTTTAACAAAAAGTTTCAATTCGTTTTTAATGCATTTACAAAGGGGACTGGTTAAATATGTACAAAGACACTTATGCATTAATTTTTTTTTATAATATACGAATGAAAATGAAAATAAAAACCGTGCAAAGCCGGCCCTTTGTAAAAAAAGACGTTGTCCAAAATATCCATTCGTGTATTTCTGTCATCACCCATTCACAACATCTAGACCTTGAGCGAGTAAAACAACTATAACGTTACAAAAGAACTTAATTTAACTATTACCATGTTAAAGTTATTCATGTAGTATTTAATTAGGTAAACTTTATAAAAGCTACATCAGCTATAGTGCACAATTCAATTATGTGTGATTCATCTATATTAGGGTTTCCTTAACTGTGCTTTCTAATTATCATATTTAAAGTAAAAACTTGCCAAGATTAACTTCAAACAAGCATTTTGTAATTTACTGTTCATATAAAGATCTAGTTTCTTTTTGTTTTGACAAAAATTAATTCTGTTTAATGATAAATACGCTTACCTCTTAAATAGTAGTTTTTTTTAGGTCAAGTTTACAACTATACTTCCTTAAGAATTAATTACTTAAACGACTATATGTATTTTAAAGGATACTATAAGTATGAGATAAACCATAACAAATGGACTAAAATAGCAGATTTAAACGTTGATAGAAGTGATTCAGCTTGTGCAGTTTTCGAAGGTAAAATTGTTGTTACTGGAGGCCATAGGTACACCGGAAAAATAAAATCTGCGGAGTATTACGATCACCATGGAAACAAATGGAGTAATCTTCCTGACATGATTGGTTGGAGAGATAATCACTATTCATTTAGCATGGGTAACAAGCTTTTTGTTATCGGTGGTTGTAGCAATGTTGACGCAGAAGTTTTTGACAGCACTTCAAGAAAATTTACTTTGTTCAATCTCAAGTTACTTTGTAGAAATAGATATTTTTCTTGTTAATGTCAAACAGTGACTATTTGTAGAAAAATGATTACTTTTTGTTCATGCAACAAGCAACCGAAGATTCATGTGTTCAATGTTGACGAAAAAAAATGGGTTTCCGGAGAAACTGTCAAAAGTGTTTGTTTTTAGAAAACCTATCATTCACAAAATTTCAAAACAATGAAATTTTTATTGAAATTATTTTTATCTTTTTTATTAGAGCAACAATCTAAATAGACAATTCTAATTTCGTTTTGAATGAATAAATAAATAACTTAGTTTTATTCCCTGAAATTCTCAGTTGTCTATATTTACTTGTAATTTTGTTATAACCAAGTTTTATTTTAATCTTGTATTATTTTGTAATAAAATAAAAATTACTTATAAACGAATATATTTTAACAATCTTTAATGAAGATTTCTAGTTCTTCAACTCTTTTTATTCTAAAAATTAAAGAATTTTTAAACTTAATATTAACTTTAAATTTATAGTACATTAATGCATAAGGTCCTACAAACGGTTATATTACTAAAAGGATGATGTTTTTATTATCTTTTAACTTAAACACAAAACTCCATAGTTTTTCTGTAAAAATAAATAATGGTACAGGTTTTTTAAAACAGAAAAATATACAATAATGTATTTATTTCATACAACTTATAATCTACATCCATTTTGATAGTCGAAGAGACTCTACTATTATTTGGTGGTTATAGTACTAATGTTAAAGAAACTCAAATGATGTATTTCTGTAGGTTTAGCTAAAATACGATTTTATGCTATAGATCAGGGTTTCCCAAACTTATTTACTAAATCGCCCCTTTTGCAGTAATTTGAAAGAAAATCGCCCCCATGATTTTACAAAGTATTTTTTCTTTTTAGTACAAACTTTTGAGCTAAAAAAAGTTGTGTTCGAAATGTAATTTAGTCTGGTACTTCTTATGCACGCACTTTTGTGTTCAAAGTAGTTTACAGGGCTTGAGAAATTAATTTACAGTTATTTTCTTAGAAGCCCAGTAAAGTGTATTAAAATACATAATTATTAAAAAGCCTTGTGTAATCTCTTATCAATCTTGTTTAAATATGAACAGTTTTGAAACTAATGAAACTTTTAGGTCAGTGGTGGACAACTTTTGTAGTCAGCAATTCATAATTACTAAAAAATTTTTTCTAGTATCAACTGGTTAAAAAAATGTAATTACGGGCTGCATGATTTAAAAAAATAACAAATAAGAAAATAAAAAAACTCGAGCAAAGTTGGAATAAAATGATTTAATATTATTGTGATCTATGGAATACTATTGTGAATTGAAAACGAAATGAAAGTGTATTTCAAAATATTAAGTATCAAAAAAATAAATGTTATTTATTTTCCACAAGTTGTTTTCAATTGACTTAGCGGGTCGAAATTCTACTGG
Source organism: Thalia democratica (assembly GCF_965202585.1). Classification (NCBI taxonomy): domain Eukaryota; kingdom Metazoa; phylum Chordata; class Thaliacea; order Salpida; family Salpidae; genus Thalia; species Thalia democratica. The sequence goes on from NC_139165.1 coordinate 90,343,498, forward strand.
ATCTGCGATTTGATCTGAGCTGCACGTTACGCATCTGAAATCTTAACAGAAACGTGACATAATAACAATATCTCATATAACAAATCTCGGATATTTAGAAGTTAATACTAAGTAACTTATTTAAGCCGCACAAAATACTTAAATTATATTATAAATAGGCATATTCTAAAATATTTCTACCAAAGATTAAAAAACTATTAAAAAAGTGAACAGTTTATTTTACACATAATAAAATAAAAATTTAAAAATAATTTTTGATCTAGTTTGAAGAAGTTTGACCGACTGGTTGATTATCTCACATGAAAAGTGGTTTCATCAACAGCTTCAGTCAATGCAGTAAATTTATTAATTTCAATGCTAAGATATATTGTAATTTGTAAGCAAGTTAGTTGTAAAGTTCAAAATTTAATTTTAAACTATTTAAACTATTTGTTTCGTAGTAGAATATCATGAAACAGTATTTAAATTGAAATAGTCTTTAGGGAACTAAACTTGAATTTTAACAATTTTTTATCTTTATTTAAATCCAAAAAAAATCCAATGTTTTACAGTTAATTCTGTGAACAGAAAGTAATCAATTAAAAAATAAACCTTTAACTAGGTTAAAATTTTGTTTTGTATCTGTAGCAGTCTTTTTGATGGCTCATTTAATTCTGTTTAAAAAGTTTTTATTTTCTAGCTATTAGCCTATAATAATTTAACAGAGGAAAATAGTGAAAAACTAAAAGCTAGTGTTGAAATATCAAAATAAACTTAAAAATATGAATTAAGATAAAACAAAAAACAGTGATATTAATAGTTTAAAACTCCTTATATAATAACAAATTTTTTAACAATAATAAATCAAGTTAGAAAATAAAATTGAATTTAAGAAACATTTAAATGAAAAAGTAGAAGTCATTTCAAATAGAGACCTCAAATTTATACTCTTTTAAAACCAAAAAATTCTTTTTAGAAATAAAAACTTTAATGATTATTAAAATCTTACATTAAGATAATAGTTATATAGTGATAAAAGTTATATACAAATTAAACAAGTAATAACAAAAACCTGTCAAATAAAGGTCTTTCAAACAAATATTTCAATCATCATGCTATAAAAACTTTTAGTGTAATGTAAAAGGACGAATATAAACTACAAAATTAACTAAGTCAAAATAAAACTATTAAAAACTTTAAAACATAAATCATTTAATAAATTTAGTAGACTTCCGCTTGAGTTAGCACTTAAAAGAAATCAAAAAGTGCAAACTCAAAACATTATTACCATATTTTTTTACAAAATGACAAATTTCAATATGTTATATGCAATAATGTTATGTATAAACATGAAATCCACTAAAAAATAAAACAAACTTTCAGTAAAAAAATAAATCTATATAAGCTAATAAATATTATATATATTTTGTTTTATTAATATTTAGTTAGAAATAGACTTTACTTTAGTTAAATTTAGAAAAATATAAATTTGGACTTTTTTTGGGTAAAAAGTGCGAACTCAAGAGGATGTCTACCGTAATTATTATTTATTAAGCATAATGCAAACCTGTTGTAGAATAAATGGCTTAATGAAGTTGTTATTTTAAAAAGACTACTAGAACACCATACAAAGCAGGTTAAATAAGAAATATTTCAAAATATCAAATAAAATTAAAAAACTTTCATAAAATAATGTCTGCTACTGAAGTCTAATATAATGTGAAGGATGAGGTTCATGACTGCTTGGAAGTTTTTATAATCTAATTCTTAATCAGTAAAATAGAGCCTTTAGTCACCTCCTTTATAAATATCTAGATTAGATCTTTTGCTCAAGATGTTGATAACTGAACTGAAAGCTTTCTCAACAACATAGCTAGAAGGAATAGCTATAAACAACAATCTAAATTCCTCTCAAAAGATTGGATATTTTTGCCTTAGTTTTTGTTGAGTCCAAAAGTTTTATATTGTTCTTTGGAAGAATTTACTTTAAGTTTAAGGTCAGTTTGTAAGTCTGGGAAGGTTTCCTGTAAGTCGTTTACTTCACTCGAAGGAATCCATATTTTTATCTATAGGATAGCTTTTTTGTGTCAAATCTAAATTTTACTACGTAATATGTTAAAATTAATAAAAATTTCAGATCTTTTTCAGGCTTTTTTTTGCTTAAATTGTCAAATTCCAGATTTTTCCTGGTTTCTAGGTAAATTGGCAACCCTGTATAGTTTTATTTCTTAGTCTAACTTAGTGATTTTTCAAAAAACAACTGGAAATATCATGTGGTCATAGATAATGATAAATGACATGGATTTTTACAAACCATTTATGATCCCAAATAACATATATGTCAGGTTATAAAATAGTGAGAGGGGATCAAATCGTCTATGATCTATGTAATTGTTAAATAAGGAAATATATGAATGAAAATATAGTATTTACTTGAAAGTAGGAGTCATAAGCACTTGTTTTTTTTTTCTATTTTTTACGTAAATAAAATAAACTTTTTTGTTTAAGTTTTACCTCAGGGACAAATAATTAATAGCAAGCTAAAATTAGTAAAATAGCAAGAAAAAAAGTAAAAATCATATGACAGCCCAAAATCTTTAAAATCGCCCCCTTTTTATAAACAGTAAATTTTTAAAAATTTTGTTTCAGAAATTTATCATGTCAAGTTTTACTTTGAATATGATATTTAGAGCGCCATTTAGCCCAGTTTGGGAAAACCTGTTGTAGATGTTATATACCGTTCAAAACTTGTAGTATAGCTTAAGTAGCTTTTATAGAACTTCCCTATTTCGTTAATAAAATCAAAAGTAATTTTAACTAAAATGTAATTACTGCTTAGAAGTTAGCAAATTGAGTACTAAAGTAGTTGCTTAATAATAAATACTTGTATTTAATTCAGCATACATAATTCATACAACTTGTAACCTATATTGGTTTATTATCAAAAAAGATTAGATTTCCTGTTTTTTTTGAGGGATTTGAAGTTCATCTAATGATAATTTTAGTAAAACATCATGGGATTTTTTAATTATAAACAACAGTTAAGATAAAAAAAAGTGTTAACTATTCAAATAGTCATAATTAAATAAAATAAAAATATTTTTTTTTGCTACAGTGACCGTAAAAAAATTAAAAAAAAATTAAGTTTTTATTTTGGCATATTTGTACTTATTATTTAAAGTTAGAAACTTGGAAAAAAAAACACCCACCCTTGAAAACACAGCAAAGTTAAACAATAAAAAAAATAAAAATTCTGGCTAAAACATCGGTTGGAGTAAAAAAATATACAAAAAACATTTTGTTTTTAAAGGGCCCCACTCAAAAAGTCAAATCCTAATTAAAGGGATTTTTTTCAAATTGAAGTCAAAAAAGCGTTCGTTTGGAAAAAAATAGTTAGCTTTAAAAATAAGTAAAATAGTTGGATCTAAAGTTTTGGCATTTTTAAAAGTTACAAAAAATGTTAATCGAGCTAAATTAACGCTCAAATCTTTGCTTTAATATACAAGCTAAAAGATAATGAATGTTTTCCTTTAAAATGAATTGAAAACATTTCGGTCTGGGAAATGTGATAATATTGAAAACTTATAGTCAAGGTTAATTTTGCATTAATAATACAACTGTTTCAATAAACATTACATAACTAAATTAGATAAAAAAATTTATTTAATTTGTACCCAAGATAGAAATCGATAAAAAATAAGGTTTATACATACTTATATAATTTTTAACAATCATAAGACATAATTGCCAAAACGATTTATTCTGTTCTGTCATTTTTTTCAAACTCTTTTGCATAACACAACCTTCAGAAACAAAGCTTTATTTATTCTATTTGTTTAAAAAGGTTTACTTTTCCGACAACAAATTAGCAGTACTACTATACTTGTTTCTTAACGATCATTTATAACTGCTGAGCTTTAACTATACTCAACTTTGAAAAAAATTTAAATAATGATATAATTATCGTTATGCCTTAAACACTAACATGGTAAAAGGCACCGCTTTGTTTACTCGAGTGAGAAATTACAAAGTTTTAAGTTTAAACTTTAGAAAAACCAAAGTTTAAACGCTATAGTGCTCAATTACCATAGAAACTATAAGTATTTAGTAGTCGTTTTCTAATAATATGTTTTTAAACCTGGTTTAGAAACATATTATTAGACAAGACTTCTTTAATTTTACCTAATATGGTCATTTTGTTTAAGCATCTTAAAATTATCACTGAATCATGACGTTTTAAGTTAAACTAAGAGAACTATAAATATTTCTTTAGATTTTAAATTATAAATAATTCAAAACTTTTTTGTTTAAAGTATCAAAATATGTACAGTAAACAGTCAATTATTGTATAACAGAATTATACAAGTTAAAAACAAAACTTGGTTATAACAAAATTAAAAAGAAATATGAAAACTAAGCATATTGAAAAATATAAGTATGTCATTTTCTTATAAATTAAAAAATGCAAAATATCTGTTTCGATCGTTAATCTTACTCAAAAACAAACAAAATTTTATTTTTTCGGAACTTTGTGAATAATAGGTTCTGTAAAACGTGCAGTTAAAAAAGTTTTACTAGAAACCCATCTTTTTTCGTCTACATTGTACACATGTAACTTCGGTAGACTATTTATAGAGCAGGAACAAAAAACAGACTCACTGTTTCACAATTGCATGAAATTATTTCTTTACATGGTAGCTTGAGATTGAACAAAGTAAATTTTCTTGAAATACTGTCAAAAACTTCTGCGTCAACATTGCTACAACCGCCGATAACAAAAAGCTTGTTACCCATACTAAATGAAGAGTGATCATCTCTACAACCAATCATATCAGGCAGATTACTCCATTTGTTTCTATGGTGATCGTAATATTCCGCAGATTTTATTTTTCCGGTGTACCTATGGCCTCTAGTAACAACAATTTTACCTTCGAAAACTGCACAAGCTGAGTCACTTCTATCAACGTTTGAATCTTCTACTTTGGTCCATTTATTATGGTTTATATCATACTTATAGCAAACTTTAAAATAAATATAGTCGTCTAAGTACCCGCCTATTAAATAAATACTTTTCATAAATGAACAAACAGAAAAAGACATTCTGGAGTCAGGCAAACACGTCAAATTTTTCGAAGTGCTTCTTGAACTAATATTAACACTGGAAGTTTTTCTTAATTTTATATCGGATCTACCAAGAAGAAATATGTCAGAACCAATTACAGCTGTTTTGGCATAACAACGGTTGGCTAACATTTGAATCAAAATAACATTTAACTCAACATCAGCACTTTCTATTTTAACAACACTGTTTGTAAAGTCTTTGGTTACTTTACTTTCATTACTAACAATAATATCAAACTCATTCTGATCACAATAACGATTTTCATACAGAACTAAAGGTCTACCATCAAACTGTTGAGACATAACTTTTTAACCTGGTCACAGTTTTCAGCATCAAAAATCACAATAATTTTAACTGAAGTGCTAAACCTGGTTACAAACTATTCAGTTATAATTAATTGAAAACACCTCAGCATAACATTTTATTGAATACTTTTTTTGAATGATAAATTGTTATATTTACTTACACAAAAGTATAACAAATATATATTTTTTTTTTTGTAAGTGAAGATATTGATAAATCAATTATATTCAAGAAGTTTCAGTGGTTAAATAGACAATTGTAAAAATCGAAACAATTTTTTAGTATTTAAACGAAAGTTGAAATTAATTTTTTTTTTAAGGTTTCAAACTAAACTAAACACTTTAAAATATTAAACTTTAATTTATAATTTATGCTTTTAAAAGTCAATTTATTAACTACCTAGATATCTTTACTATTATTAGAACCGAGAACACAATATTTATTTGTTCATGAATACTTAATATTCAACTGATTTATGACTGAAAACAATTTTAAGCTTTTAAGAATAATTTTTTAAAGAAATATAGTTGTAAACTTAACCTAAAAAAACAAGCGTCTCTATTATTAAAAAGAAGTATTTTTTGATAAAAGAAAAAGAAACTAGGTCTTTACTTCAAAATTAAGTTACAAAATGCTTGTTTGAAGTTTATTTTGACAAGTTTTTATTTTGAATATGATAACTAAAAAGCCCAGTTAAGGAAATCGTAATATATATGAATCACACATATTTGAATTTCGTTTTATAGCTGATGTAGCTTTTATAAAGTTTAGTTAATTAAATAACAATAACTTTAACATGGTAATAGTTAAATCAAGTTCTTTTGTAACGTTATAGTTGTTTTACTCGCTCAAGGTCTAGATGATGTGAATTGGTAATGACAGAAGAAAATTTTTTATTGTATACAAAAACATTTTTATATATTTTAACCTTTTCTTAAAAATATTATATGGATTATTGAACATTTTTATTTTCTACTTACACACTATTAATAAAGGATTTAAATCTTATAAAAGAGCGAGAATGTCCATGAAGTTGTTTCGATTTTTTATTTTAAAATCTACGGTAGTTATAACAACAACCTTTAAAGTAAAGGTTTCCAGAATTTGAGTACAGTTTAAGTCCAAAGGTAACAAACGCTTTCTATAACTTAGATCCTTAGAATTTAGTACTGCTAAATTGTTGCAAAAATAGTAAAATTTTAAAACAGCTAAATTTAAGAAAGCTTGGTTTTAACAGTTGTGATAGGAAAAAGAGCTAAGAAAAAGCTACAGAACGGATTAAAAATAGTTGTTCCTAAAATTATGTTTAATGGCTGTTCAAAATTATATAAGTTTGTATGTACCTTCATGTTATATGCTTCTGATATTTTGTGCAAACTTAAAAATATTTTTTCATTTAAGTTTCATTTAAGTATGTTCTACGTTTAAAAAAAATTATGTTTACAAAAAAAAAACTCCATATGACAATAACATGTTTAATGTTTGTTATCATCATCATAACCACAATGGTATAATTTTAGTTCGGTTCACCTTATCTTTTAGCACTTTATCAAGGCAGAAGTGTTTAGATAAATTTCAAATAAATCTAGTTATTATAAAATTTCATAATTTTAGTCATTAACTTGCCAATACTTGATTGAGGTGAAACTTAAAAAAAAATTAACATTTAAAACAGCCAGATTTATGCCATACGAAAATCTTGAAATTATGATCAATATTTTATAAAGAAATGTGTGGATTAAAACAAAAGTTTTCTAGCTAACTAATAAAATGACTTGTTAAATTAATTTTTTATTGATACTTGTTTTGGTTGTTTTATTACGTCTAGTTTTTGTAAATGGGTAGGTGTCAAAAATGCACGAAGGGCAACTTTTTTCAAATCGTCAATTTCGCACAATGAGATCACTTTTGCACGGGTTAAAAATTTATATGTTTTTTTTTCAATTTAATTTTTTTACCTTTACTTTTCTACTTCCACTGTTACCTTTAACCCTTACCATTTAGTCTCGTGCAAAATAGTTTTTTTTTGTGCAAAAGTGTCTTTGTGCATATTTGACCAGTCTCCCTTTTAAAGACACATTAGCAGTTAGTTCAGATTATTTAGTTTTAGATTATTTTAATGTTAAAACCGCTTACTTATGCAACAAGCCGCTTATGTGCAACCAAGAGGGACTGGTCAAATATGCAGAAGATACTTTTGGATGAAGCGTTAAAGGCGCTTGTATGTACCTAAGGGGGACTGGTCAAATGTGCAAAAAGAAAATTTTGCATGAAGGGTCATAAGTACACAAAGACAATTTTGCATGAAGGATCAAATGTACATAAAGACAATTTTGCGTGAAGGATCAATTATGCACAAAAGGTTATTGTGCACGATGACTATTCTGTACATAAGTAAAACATTAACTAATAATAATAAATATTAATAAAAAAAAAACTACTGTTGCGTTAAATGTTAGTATAAACAGTGGTAGTAAAAAATAAGTACGTTTTATAAATACTTGTAATTATAGTTTTTCAAACTATTATGTTCCTGCTTGAGTTTCCCCTGCTAAAGTTGCTTTTACTGAGTTATCTACGTTGAGTTTTTACGGCTCGAATTGTCCCTGCTCGAGTTGCTCCAACTCGATTTGTCTCTGATCAAGTTACCCCTGCTCGAGTAAGTCCTGCTCGAGTTGCTCCTACTCGATTTGTCTCTGATCTAGTTGCCCCTGCTCGAGTAAGTCCTGCTCGAGTTGTACCAGATCCTGTTGTCTCTGCTCAAAAAATCCCTGATCGAGCCTAACTTGTCGCTACCTGTGTTATTTTTCTCAAGTTGTAATGAATTCTTTACAAGTCAAGTTCATGATTTTTAATTTAAATTCGTTTAAGTAGAACATTTGTTACTTTTATATAAATTATTTACGATGCTTTGCGTTTTAGTAGAATTTAATTTGAGTTAAATTTAAAAACATTAAATGTATTAAATTTGTTCAATGTTTTTAACAATAGAAGTACTAAAGAAACATTTAATTTTAAAATCTTTTATTCAGAGGGCTAATTTAGTATAAATGATATTGAACGCTGATAAAGCAGGAACTTTTATAGCTTAAGAATTGAAACAAAAGCGCAAAATTATATGCGTTTATGCAGATTAGCACTGAACTATAACATTTTAGGTTGAACTAATATATTTTTAAGTGTTTCGTTAATTTTTTGATACATAAACAATTAAAAACCTTGATGTTCAAACTGTTAAAATATGCCCAGTTAGAAGTTATTTTATTGCATAACAACATAGTATAAATTTAGAATAACAACTTATATAACAAAGTTTAAAGTAGATAAATGAAAACAAAGCACATTAGAATATAAAACTAAATCGAGCTAAGTCGTTGCTCTTACTAAGTCACAAACAAATAAAATTTTTACTGTTTAGGAACTTTGTGAATAATAAGTTGTGTAAAACGATTACTTATAAGAGCTTCCTTGGAAACCCATATATATTCGTCTGCATTGTACGCATGTACCTTCGATAGCCTATTTTTAGAGCAAGAACAAAAAATAAATATTTTTCTACAAAAATTCACTGTATCACAAAAGCATAAAAAGTCTCTTCTACATAGAATTTTGAGATTGAACAACGTGAATTTTCTTGAAATACTGTCAAAAACTTCAGCGTCAACATTGCTATATCCACCAATAACAAAAAACTTGTTACCCATGCTAAACGAAGAGTGATCAGATCTCCAACCAATCATATCAGACAGATTGCTCCATTTGTTTCCATGGTGATCGTAAGACTCAGCAGATTTTGTTAAATCGCTGTACCCATAGCCTCCAGTAGCAACAATTTTACCTTCGAAAACTGCACAAGCTGAATCACACCTATCATTGTTTAAATCTGCTATTTTGGTCCATTTATTATTGTTCAAATTATACTTGTAACATTCTTTAGAATAAATGTAGTTTTTTAAGTACCCACCAATTAAATAAATACTTTTCATAAATGAACAGACAGAAAAATACATTCTGGACTCAGGCATATACGTCAAATTTTTCCAAGTGCTTCTTGAACTAATATTAACACGAGAAGTTTTTCTTACTTTTTTATCAGAACTTCCAAGAAGAAATATGTCAGAACCGATTACAGCTGTTTTCGCATAATAACAATTAGCTAACATAGGAATTAAAACTAGATTACACTTGACATCGGCACTTTCTATTTTCATAACACTGTTTTTAAAACCTTTGGCTTCTTCATGTTTTTCACTAATGATAATATCAAACTCATTCTGATCACAATAACGATTTTCATACAAAACTGAACGTCTACCATCAAACTGCTGAGACATATTTTTTTATACCTGCTCACAGTTTTGAGTTTTAGAACAAAATATTTTGTTAATTTGAAAACACCTCAAATAGAAATTTTTTTAATACTTTTTAAAACGATAGGTTATTATGATAACACACAAAAATAAAACAAAAATATATGTAATAAATAATTGTTATATGACATTTGTAAAAATTGAAACAATTGTTTATATTCAAGCACCATTTATAGTTAAATTTATTTAATGTTTCGAATTAAATTCAACGCTTACAAAATAAAACTTTTATTAATTTTATATGATATCTTAAGTCAATTTGTAAGCTAGCTATATATTACTGTTAAGTTAAAACCTTTTTTATTATTATAACCATCAACACAAGGTTTACTTGTTTATGAGTACTTAGTATTTTACTAATTTTTAATAGAAAACTTGTGCTTTCAATTAACAAATTTCAAATAGCAACATAGTTTAAAAATTATCCATACATAAAATATTATTGTTTAAGAGGTAAGCTTCTTTTTTTTTTTGTAAAAACAAAGCTTTTAGTTTAAATAAAACAAGACTTGCTCATTTTATAAACAGTAAAATTTCAAATTACTTGTTTCAGAAACTTATCTTGACAAGTTTTTACTTTGAATATGATTACTAGGAATCCTTTTGGTCTATTTGAGAAAATTCTGTTATAAATGAATCATACTTGTTTGAACTTTGTTCTATAGCTGATGTAGCTTTTATAGAACTTCCCTATTTAGTTAAAACATGAATATTTTGAGCATTGGTGATAATTCAACCAAAAATTTTCTTAAAGTTTCAATTGTTTTACTCGCTTTTTGTCAAAATCTTATGAACGGCTAGGTGACAAAAATACACGAGGGGAAATTTTGCGCGACATTTTTTTTACAAAAGGTTGTTTTACACGGAAGTAAATATATATTTTATACTTTTGTTTTATATTATTATTATTATTTTATCTTATTTTTATTCTATTTGTAGAAATAATACCTCTAACTCTTTCGGTTAGTCGGTACTTTTTTTTAATTTAATTATTATTTCTCTTGATATTATTTTGAAATTTATTTTAAATTTTACTTTATTTTTTAACTAGTACTGTTACCCCTCCTAACCGTACCCTTGGTTGTTAACTTTGTTTCCTTTTTATTTAAATGTATATGCTTTATATTTTTATTTTTTCTTTGTTTTTCTACCACTGTTACCTTTAACTTTAACCCTAAGTTAATATTTTTTTATTTTTTACTCTCGTGCAAAAGTTTCATCGTGCCTAATTGATTCTTTATGATAAAGTGCTTTTGTGCATATTAGACTAGTTTCCCTTGTGTACATATAAGCGGCTATTTTAGATATTTTTACTATAGCAATACATATACTTTTAGTTTTCACAGTATTTTGCTTATAAAAACAGTATTATAATAACATTATTAGGTAAAGTTTAATTGTTTTTTGTCTATAAATGTGTTCCTAAATGGATTAGTTGTAAGTACAGCTGTTAATGAAATAAATTTCAAAATTTGAGTATAGTTTAAGTCCAGTGGTAGCAAATGCAACGTTTTCTATCACTTAAGTCGTTAAGCCGATAGTACTACTTCAATTTATTGTCAAAAAACTTAAACTTTTAAACAGATAGATTAATGTAATTCTGTTTTTAACGGTTGTGTTTTGAAAAGAGTTAGGAAAAAATGACAGAATGGATTAAAAACAATTCGTTTTGGCAAACATGTCTTATGGTCTTTTAAAATTATAAAAGTGTGCGTGTACAACATCGTTCTTTGCTCTTAATTTTGTTTGCAAAATAAAATATAAATGTTCTAAAAGCTTTTACGTTGTTTTTTTCAAAGTATATTTAGAATAAAAAAACAAATCTTGAGTATAATATGTATTAGGTTTTATAATATCATCATACTTCCTAAAAGGCAATAATTTTAGCTCGTTTTGACTTTATCCTTTAGCTTTTCCATCATAGCAGAGACGAAATAGATAAAGTTCCACTAAACTTTTATGCTGATCAATCGTGATCAATATGTTATGAAGGGATGGTTGTCACTTTTGCACGAGGAGACACTTTTGCACGGCGACTCTTTTGCACGAGCGTCACTTTAGCACAAAGGGACACTTTAGCACGAAGGATCACTTCAGCACGAAGGGTCACTTTTGCACGGCGACTCTTTTGCACGAGCGTCACTTTAGCACGAGGGGACACTTTTGCACGGCGACTCTTTTGCACGAGCGTCACTTTAGCACAAAGGGACACTTTAGCACGAAGGGTTACTTTTCCACGCAAGGTCACTTTTTCACGAAGGGACACTTTTGCACGGCGACTCTTTTGAACGAGCGTCACATAAGCACGAGGGTACACTTTTGCACGGCGTCACTTTTGCACGCAGGGTCATTTTTGCACGGCGATATTTTTTTACGGTAGCATTGTTGCACAACGATACTTTTGCACAACGTCTAATTTTTAAGGATTAAATTTTTACACAGCGACATTTTGGCACGATGACTTTTTCCCACGGAACATCAATTTCGCGTTTTGGTAAAAAAAAATTTAGCTAGTACCAAATCTTTAACATAAAAAGAAACTAAAAACTAAAATTTTATAACATACTTATATTAAAGGCAAAAAATGAAATATTTAAAATCTTGAGCAGTAAAAGTTATGTTAGAAACAAACTAAGAAAAGATAAAATAGAATTATATATAAAAGATTCATACCAGTGACAAAAATTTAATTTATTTAAAAAATAAAATAGAAAAATACTTTAAGTGTAAGTAAATTGTTCTAGTTTATTTTAAACTTTAATATATTAATCAACAACTATGTCTTTTTATGTAAATAACTATACCGTTACAAGTTTATTGTCCATATGTTGGAATTATATTTCAAAACTTAGACCACTTAAACTGAAAAACACATAAAGAAAAAATGAAATTAACACAAAAAATTTATTTATTAAACCAAAGATATAGAGATAATTTAAACCAAAATCATACGTTAACATCAAAAGCATAGTTTTAACCACAAACTTATACTTATTTACGCTTTGATGTACAATGATCAACGTTAAATATTTGAATGCATTGACTAACAACAAAAATAAAAATCTAACGATCCGAGGACATTAACAATAGATTGGCCAGATGAATAATCATTAAAAACATTAAAAAAGGACTCATTATTTATAGAGTAAACGTGCTGCTAACAAAATTGAATTATAAACTTAGCTAAATTAAAATTATTAAAATTAAATCAACGGGTGATAAAAATTAATTATTAATTTTACTAACACAAATATAGTTCTGATAAAACTTTCTTGATTTCAATCGAAATTTTTTTAAATTTTTGCAAAAAACTAATTCATTTGTGTGTTTGTTCCATATTTCAACTGACCGATAAAAAAAAAAGAAATCTGCCAAGCCTCATTATTGAATTGCATTATTACTCTCTCATTGGCTTATCATGATCATTCCCGTTTTCCGTTATGAAGAGTTGTGTGCATTGAAAAAAATGTTTGTGGACTAAATAATAAAATAATTTGTTTCATTTATTTTCTATTGAAACTTATTAGTAATTGTAATTATTTTATTAACGAATAAATATTATACTTTTTACTCAAATAATATTGAACATTGTAAAATAAGGATACTTTTTCTGTAATACCTTAATAAAGTTTATTTGTTTTGTTTAACATGTGCATTTTTTTTATTTATAACTTGTCTGTTTTTAAGTAGCTAAATAAATTGATATAAAATAATTTTTTAATGAAATGATTATTGCATATTTTAAAACCATATTTAACTACTTCTGCTTTATAGGAATCTTAATCAACCAGACGTAAAAAACATCGATTAACTTAACTATTAAAACTTGTCTTAACAAATAATCTCTTTTTTGTAATAATATTAACTGTTTTTAATAAAATTTAAGTAGTAAAAATTCACTACTTATTAAGAGAATGTTTCAGCTACAAATTTGTAAGCTATAAAATAAGTTTTTGAGAATTTAAAGATCGACTTAATGTAAAGAAATACAAAAAAAAATAATGATTAAAATGTAAAACATTAAAAAACTAATTAAGCTAAATACAGCTAACTACATTATTTAAGCTTCTATATTAATAGTGTTTTATTACACTCACTAATAATGAAGACTCTTATAATAAAAAAACAAATTTGGATTAGAAATGGTCAATTAAAAACCCTTTCTGACTAATTAAAGAATTATTTTGGACTTATTTTGTTTACTTTTAAGCAGTAAAAACATTTTACTTATTTTTATTTAACTATTAATACTGTATACGTTTTTCAACAATTTATTATGACGTCTTTGGTTAAAACGAGAAATTAAAAAAATGTTCATACTGTATAAAATTAAACAGTCAAAGAACTAAATGCTGAGTTGTTGAAATAAATAAGTTTTATTTTATTGCAACATAGTATGTACCAGTGGCTTCGCGTGGTATTTTTCTTAGGTGGTGCAGAAAAAAAGATCCGAGTTGAAGGTGATCGATTTGTCCCTACTTGAGTTGCTTCTGCTCAAGTTGCCTCTTCTCGAGTTGTTTCTTCTCGAGTTGCCTCTTCTCGAGTTGCTTCTGCTCGAGTTGCTTCTTTTTGAGTTACCTCTGCTTGAAATACTTTTGCTCGAAAATTTCCTCTACTTGATTTGCCAGTGATCTGCTTAGATTTGTTTTCATTTTTTGTTTACAATAATTTGTTGAATGATACTTAAACCTCTACTGTTTCAGGGAATTTTCAACTTAGCTTACTTACGGAAGATATTGATTTTGCGGTAATTCTTGAAGAAATTTTGCTGATTTGAATTCATTAGCGGCTGTCAGCTAAGAGTTTGCGGTAGTTAAGTGAGCAAAATGGTCGTTTTCTAATTTGGAGTTTGATAAGAGATTTTGCTCTAAAAAATAACGAAAACGTTATAGATACTTAATTTTTTCTTACAAAATTTTAAGGTGATGCAATTGCGGCAGTGCAACACCCCACGCGACGCCCCTGGTATTTACAAGTTTAAAATTAGCTTTGTTGTAACAAAATTCAGTTAAATAAATGAAAACTAGGAACATAAGATGATAAACTAAGTCATTTTCTCAGAAGTTTAAAAACAATTTTCAAAATAACTGTTTCGAACTTTCGACTGTTGCTTTAACAAACACACATACAAAAAATAACACATTTTTTGTTAAAATTTTCAGTATTTTGGAACTTAAAGAAAGATAGGTTGGTTCTGAAAATTTAACACTTCTAACAATTTCTTTAGAAACCCATCTTTTTTCGTCTATATTGTACACATGTAACTCCGGAAGCCTATTTATGTAGCAAGTACAAAAAACATACATTAATCTACGAATATTCACTGTTTTACAATCGCATGAAAGTTCTTTTTTACATAGTAACTTGAGATTAAACAAAGTAAATTTTCTAAAAAACTGTCAAAAACTTCAGCGTCAACATTGCTAGAACCACAAATAACAAAAAGATTGTTACCAATGCTAAATGAAGAATGATCATCTCTACAACAAATCATATTAAGTAAATTGCTCCATTTATTTCCATGGTTATCGTAAGATTACGCAGATTTTATTCTATTCATACAGCTATACCTATAGCCTCCATTAGCAACAAATTTACCTTCGAAAACTGCACAAGTTGATTTACTTCTACCGGTATTTAAATCTGCTAATTTGGTTCATTTGTAATGGTTTATCTCATACTTATAACATCTTTTAGAATAACCACAGTCGTTAGAGTATTCGCCAATTATATACATGCTTTTCATAAATGAACAAATAGAGAAGTATACCATGGAGTCAGGCATATACGTCAATTTTTTCCCGGTTCTTTTTGAACTAATATTAACACAGGAAGTTTTTCTTACTTTTTTATCATACCTACCAGTACCAACAAGAAATATGTCAGAACCAATTAAAGCTATTTTTGCATAATAAAAGTTGGCTAACATAGGAATCGAAATAACATTTAACTCAACTTCATCACTGACTACTTTAATAATACTGTTTTAATTATCCATGCTTCTTTTATATTCATCACCTATGATAACATCAAACTCATTCTGATTCCAATAACGATTTTCATACAAAACTGAACGTCTACCATCAAACTGCTGAGACATAACTTTTTAAACCTAGTCACAATTTTTAATTATTGAACAAAGTATTAAGTTAAAATTAATTAAAAATACCTGGAAATTAAATTTTGTAGAAAACTTTATTTCAATGCTAAACATTTCTACTAACACACAAAAGTATAACAAAACTAAATAATTTTTATTTAACAGTGAAGCTATAAATAAATTTATTATAATTTAAAGTGTTTAATTATTTTAAAAACATTTGTAAAATTCGAAACATTTTTTTATATTGAACCACCATTTGAAATTAGACATTATTTTTGTAGTTTGTTTTGAATTAAATTAAACAATTTATAAAATTAAATTTTTAAACCTTTTTTGAAATTATAAGTCTATTTGCTGGCTAATTTTCTGATTATGTTAAGAAAACCATTTTATATTATTATAACAAAAAACACAAAGGTTATTTGTTTAGGAGTCATTAGTTTTCTACCGATTTTTTATTGAAAACAAACTTCATTTTTCAAATAATAAATTCTAAAAGCAACATAGTTTGATGCTAAACCGAATAAAATAAACAACTTTTTAAGTGATAAGCATCTTTTTTTTAAAGTAAGTCTTAAGATAAAATTAAACGAAACTAGCTATTTATATAAACAGTGAAACTACAAAATACTTGTTTCAGAAATTTATTTTGTCTTACACTTTACATTGAATTTGATGATTAGGAAGCAACTCCGCCTAGTTAGGTAAAACTTGTTACAATTGAATCATACTTGTTCGAAATTTGTTCTATAACTAAAAAATCTCTTATAAAACTTCCCTATTTAGTTACCATATTAAATATGTGTACATGGTGATAATTAATTTGAGAACTTTTGCAACGTTCTAGTTGTTTTACTAGATCTATATTTTGTGAACAGGTGTCAAACACGCATGATGGGTCAATTTTTTTTACTTTTGCACGAGGGTCTTTTTCTCACGGGGTTGAAAATTTATTTAATTTTTTTAAAATTAAAACATTTATTTGCTCAACTATAACATTTACTTTACATTTATTACCACTGTCTGCCTTAACCCTTATCACTGTTAGGTTTTTTTTTCTTGCAATATAGTATTAAATGCAAAAGTGTCTTTTATATGTTAGACCAGTCACCCTTGTGAACAGATTTCAGATTTTTTTCTAAAAGAATACAAACACCTTGAATTTTAATTCATTGATGCTTATATATGAGAAAAATATTTGAATGAAAGTTTGAAATTAAAGTTTCTGAAAAATTGTTTTTAAATGAATCAGTATTTGGTTAAACAATAAAAGAAATCGATGCTGAAAAATGTCGGTCAAAAGAACTTAAAAGTAAAAAGACTTTTCGATTTTCTAGCTACACACAGAAAACAAAGTATGTATAAAGTTATTAAAAATTATAACAAAAGTTAAATTAAGTTTATTACTTAACAACTGTTTCACGCTAGAGCGATGATCACAAGTAAAAAGTAAACAAATTATTAATTTGCAATGAACAAAAACTTTATATAGTTTTAGATGCTCATCTAGCGTGAAACAATTGTTAAGTAATAAACTCAATTTAACTTTTGTCTTAATTTTATAAAGGCTCCTTAAGTGTGAAGCTCTCTAGAAATGTATAGTTTAAATCTCAATATAAAGTTATCAAATACTAATTAATTTGTTAAAATTAAAAACATATGTACTAAATAAAAACTTTTTTTTTATTATTTACTAAAAACTATTATCTGAATTCTAAAACAACTTTCTTTTTTACTTACATACTATAAGCAAAGAGTTTAAATCTTATAAATAAAGCGAAGATGTCAATGAAGTTGTTTTGTTTTTTGTTAAAACTATGATAGCTTTTTACAACGGCAAATAAGTAAATAGTTTCATAATTTGAGTGTACTTTAACTTCAGCGGTAAATTATGCAATTTTTTCCATAATGTAAATCGATAAGCATCTTTTACTGCTAATATATGGTCAAAAAATCAAAAGTTTTAAAACAGCTAGGTTTAAAGAATTTTGTTTCTAACGGTTGTGTTGTGAAGATGAGTTAAAAAAAAATTAAAAACCATTCGTTGTAAAATTTTGTCTCATGACTGTTCAAAATCATACAAGTGTATATAAACTGTTATTTGAATTCTAAAACAATTTTCTTGCATCTAGAACTGCTAATGTATTGTCAAAAATGTTAAATTTTTAAACAATATAGATACTAGGAACTTTACTTCTAACCGTTGTGATTTACTGTAAGTGAAAAATATTTAAAAATAAATAAAATGAATTAAAAACAAGTTATAAAATTTTGTCTCATGGCTGTTAAAAATCATATAAGTGTTTATGAACCTCAATGTTATTTGTTTTCGATTTTTTGTACAAACTATAACTAAAGTTTTTATTTGAGTTGCCTATGTTCTTCTATTACAAAATGTTACTTTTGCAATAAATAAACAAATTCTAACAATAATATAATGTTTTACGACATCATCATACTTACCACTAGACAATGTTTTCAGTTCGTTTTGACCTTATCTCAAATCTTTTTCATCAAAGCAATGACGTTATAGATAAAATTACACTAAATCTAATGGTTTCAAAACTTCTTATTTTATTTATTAGTCATTAATTTGCCAATACATGGCGATTGAAGGTCTTATTTAAAATAACACTAACATTTTAAACAGCCAGATCTGATCTATACTGTAATTATGGAAATCAAGATCAATATGTTATGAAGAATAGTGTTTGCACTAAAACACATGTATGTCAACCAAACAATAAAAACAACTCGTTATACTTATTTTTTATCGAACCTTAACTTAAATCAATTATTTCAACAAATAGTTAAACGACACAACTCATAATCATATTGTACAATGTAAACTACCGTTACTTTTTCTGAAATAAATAGTTAAAATTTGTTTGTGTTTATTAATAGTGTATTTTCAACTTTTTGCACGTA
Source organism: Thalia democratica (assembly GCF_965202585.1). Classification (NCBI taxonomy): domain Eukaryota; kingdom Metazoa; phylum Chordata; class Thaliacea; order Salpida; family Salpidae; genus Thalia; species Thalia democratica. The sequence goes on from NC_139165.1 coordinate 90,362,303, forward strand.
AAAAATTAATCATAAGCTTAATTAAAATACTTCGTATCATTTTATAATGTAATGATCATAACAAAACTTTATATCTTATGCTGCTGTTTTCTAAGCTCCTCGAATAATCAGAAGTAGAAATGTAACAAAAAGAATAATTTACTTTGTTTTTAGTCAGTTTTGCAGTGCCTGTTTTAAACCAGACGTTTATAAACATCCATTAACTGTCAATTTTACCAATATTCAGTCAAAAACTGCAAGAATACAAAAGTTAAACTTATGCATTGAACTTATGAAACGACTTGTTTTTAATAATTATCAAAAAACATTAAGGATTAAATTGTATAACATTGAAAAGATGATTTAACTAAAAATACCGAAAAACAACATTTAAGCTTCAATATTAATAGCACTTTAACACACTAAATGATAGTAAGTTTTTTATTAACAAAACAATTATAACAATTATAGATTAGAAGTTAATATTGCTTTTATATAGTCAATTATAAATCCTCTGTTTCAATAAAACTACAGTTTTGGTACATTATTTTTATTTTCTTAATAACTTTTAAAAATTTTTCCTACACTACTCCGTCTTTGGTTAAACTAACATAATAAGTTTAAAAAAAATATTTAATTTTAGAAAACTAAACAGTTTAAGAACTTGATACTTTAATTGTTAAAATATTTACAGTTAAAAATATTTTTTATTTTATCTTAACATATTACAACATTAAAAGACAGCTTGATTATAAAAAAGTTCTAAGTATATATATGAAAACTCAGAACATTAGAAGTTAAAACTAAGTTTTTTTTTATAAATTCAAAACAAATTTTGAATTAACTGTTTTGATTGTTGCTCTAACAAAAACACATACAAAGTTCATCCATGAAAAATTTTATTGCTTTGCAACTTTGTGAATAACAGGAACACTAAAACGAACAAAAACGAACACTTTTAATAGTACGTTTAGAAACTTTCTTCTTCTACATTGAACATGAGAAACTTTGGTTGCCTATTTATGTAGCGAGTGCAACAAAAACAGTTTTTGCAAATAATCACTGTTTTACAACCGCATGAAAATTGTTTTATATACAGTAGCTTGAGATTTAACTAAGTAAATTTATTTGAAATACTGTCAACAAATTCAGCGTCAACATAGTTTCAGCCACCAATGTTTTCATCAAACTTTATTGAAATAATAGGCGGTTCTACTAACACATTAGTGAGAGAAAATTAAAAAAAAAATATTTTATAAGTGAGGGTATAAATAAATTATTATATTTTTTAATTCTATAATTGTTATAAAGACATTTGTAGAAGTCGAAACAATTTGTTCATAACTAAGCTAGAAAATTGAATTAAAGAACACATCCCAAAATGTGAAAGATAACATATTAACACCAGCCAAAGGCTATTAGTATAGCAAATTTTAATGTAATTAATACTTCTTCGATATCAGAACATTTAATTAAAAATCCCATACGTAAAAAAAAGATATTTTCGAATATTAAGAAGCTGTAAAAATATTTCGACCTGGTTAAAATTGAAGCAATATACTTTCATTTAAAAAACTAAAATTATGTAAGAAAAAAGACTTTGATTACTCATTATCCCTGTTTGGTTAATTAGGACTCTTATTTTATATTTAATTATGTTTATCTAGAGTTTTAATTACTTTTTTTTTGTTATTTCTGGTGCAATTATAAGTTTAAATATTTTCAAATTTATTTTACAATATAACAGTTATATCACATTGATGAAAATTTGTTGAATTATGTTTGTGTTTAGTAAAACTTGTTTTTTTTATTAATCAAGTAAAATAGCAGATGACGATTAAAAGTGTGTTTATATTTGAGGGCTATTTGACATTTAAAATTATTCAATGTTTTGAATTAATTAAAAGTTTTATAAAACTAAACTTGTGTTAAACTTTTAAAATGTTTGCAGCCAATTTGTTAACTATCTCTTTATGTTAAGTTAAAGCTTTTATTCGTTACTATAACTAACAACACAAATGTTATTTGTTGATGAGTACTTAGTAATTTACTAAATGTTGAATAGAAACAATTTTCAGGTTTTTAATAATAAACTATTAAAGCAATATAGTTTAAAACCGAATATAACAAACTACTCTTAAATTTTTTTTTACATTTATTTAAATAAAGTCAAACTAGCTCTTTATATAAACAGTTAAATTTCGAAATTGTTTTAGGAATTTATGTTGTTAAATACTTTACTTTGAATATAAAAGTTAGCAAGCCACTAGGCCTAATTTGGGAAATCCTATTATAAATGATTCATACTTGTTAAAATTTGTAGTATAGCTTAAGTAGGTTTTGAAAAACTTTCTTATTTAGTTAATACATTAATATTTTTAACATGGTGATGATTCATTCTAGAATTTTGTAATGTTTTAGTTGTTTACTTGATAAATGCTTGATTTATTTTTTATGAACGGGTAAATGTCAAAAATAAACGAAGGTTCGAATTTTTCAAGACGTCATTTTTTCACAAGAGTTCACTTTTGCACGAGTTTACTTTTTTTTCATTTTTTTTATTCCTTATGTCGCCCCTAAACCTTACCATTGGTCGGTAACTCTATTTCTTTTATTTTTAATTTTTAGCTAAAAAGTTTTATTGTTCGTTGTCTGAAAATCTGTTTCTAAATGAATCATTAGTAGGTTATTCAAGATGAAAAATCAATGCTAAAAAATTTTGGTTTAACGACTTCGATTGTAAAATACTTTTCAAATATGGAGCTTAACACCAAAAATATTTATATTAAGCTATTTTAAAACTAATCCATTTATTAAAAGAAAAAATATATGTAATAACGGAAACATCTTTTCATTTTTTAACCTTTTTGTTAAAAACTATCATCTGGATTATTTAACATTTTTGGTTCCAGTTACACACAATTAACAAACGATTTAAATCTTAAAAAAGAGCAACAATGTCCACGAATTTGTTTCTATTTTTATTTTAAAATCTACGATACTTATAACAACAACATTCAAAGTAAAAGTTTCCAGAATTTGAGTTTAGTTAAAGTCCACCGGTAACAAATGGAATGCTGTCTAAAACTTAAATCCTTAAGTATTTAGTACCGCTAAATTGTTGCCAAAACAGTAAAATTTTTAAAACAGCTAAACTTAAGGAAGATTGTTTAAACAGTTGTGTTATGAAAAAGCTTAGAAAAAATTAGAGAACGAATTAAAAAAGTTAGTTTTAAAATTATGTTTTATGGCTGTTCAAAATCATATAAGTGTGGATGTACCTCAATGTTTAATGATTTTTATCTTTTGTGCAAACTTAAATAATCTTGTTTATTTAAGTTACCTATGTTCTACTTTTTCAAAAAGTTATGTTTACAACAAAAAGCTCCATCTGACAATAACATGTTTAATGTTTGTTATCATCATCATAACCACAATGAAATAATTTTAGTTCGTTTCACCTTATCTTACAGCACTTTATCAAGGCAGAGGTGTTTAGATTAAGTTCAAATAAATCTAGTTATTATAAAATTTCTTTATTTTAGTCATTAACTTGCCAATACTTGATTTAGGGTCTAATAAAAATAAACTTTAGCATTTAAAACAGCTAGATTTATGCCATACGAAAATCTGGAAATTATGATCAATATGTTATAAAGAATTGTGTGCATTAAAACAAAAGTTTTCTAGCTAACTAATAAAATGACTTGTTTTATAATTTTTCTATTGATACTTGCTTCATTTGTTTACTAAGTCTAGTTCTTGTGAACGGGTAGGTGTCAAAAATGCACGAAGGGTCACTTTTTTCGAATCGTCAGTTTCGCAAGATGAGATCACTTTTGCACGGGTTAAAAATTTATATGCTTTTTTTTTTCAATTTAATTTTTTTACCCTTACTTTTCTACTTCCACTGTTACCTTTAACCCTTACCATTTAGTCTCGTGCAAAATAGTTTTTTTTGTGCAAAAATGTCTTTGTGCATATTTGACCAGTCTCCCTTTTGAACACATTAGCGGCTAGTTCAGATTATTTAGTTTCAGATTAATTTAATGTTAAAACCGCTTACTTATGCAACAAGCTGCTTATATGCAACCAAGGAGGACTGGTCAAATGTGCACAAAGATACTTTTGGATGAAGGGTCAAATATGCACAAAGGCGCTTATATGATACACAAGGGGGACTGGTCAAATGTGCAAAAAGAAAATTTTGCATGAAGGATCAAATGTACACAAAGACAATTTTGCATGAAGGATCAATTATGCACAAAAGGTTTTTGTGCACGATGACTTTTCTGTACGAGAGTAAAACGTTAACTAATAATAAAAAAATATTAATAAAAAAACTAATGTTACGTTAAATGTTAGCATATACAGTGGTAGTAAAAAATAAGTACGTTTTATAAATACTTACAATTATTTTTTTTCAAACTATTATGTTCCTGCTCGAGTTTCCCCTGCTCAAGTTGCTCTTGCTTGAGTTATCTATGTTGAGTTTATACGGCTCGAATTCTCCCTGCTCGAGTTGCCCCTACTCGATTTGTCTCTGCTCAAAAAATCCCTGATCGAGCCTAACTTGTCGCTACGTGTCTTATTTTTCTCACGTTGTAATGAATTCTTTACAAGTCAAGTTCATGATTTTTAATTTAAATTCGTAGAAATTGAAAAATTTGTAACTTTTATGTAAATTAATTATGATGCTTTGCGTTAAAATAAAATCTAATTTGAGTTAATAAAAAAAATTATATGTATCTAATTTGTCCAATGTTTTAAACAATAGAAGTACTAAAGAAACATTTTATTTTAAAATCTTCTATTCAGAGGGCATAATTTTGTATAAATGATATTAAACGCTAATAAAGCAGGATCTTTTAAAGCTTAAGAATTGGAACAAAAGCGCAAAATTTAATTTAGGTTGAACTAATATATTTTTAACTGTTTCGTTAAATTTTAGATACATAAACAATTAAAAACCTTGATGTTCTAACTGTTAAAATATGCCCACTTAAAAGTAATTTTATTGCATAACAACATAGTATAAATTTATAATAACACGTTATATAACAAATTTTAAAGAAGATAAATGAAAACAAAGCACATTGAGTAAAGAATTAAATCATTTGCTAAGTAGCTGCTCTTACTAAAACACAAATAAATAAAATTTTTACTGTATAGGAACTTTGTGAATAATAGGTTCTGTAAAACGATCACTTATAAAAGCTTCCTTAGAATCCCATATATATTCGTCTGCATTGTACGCATGTACCTTCGATAGCCTATTTATGGAGCAAGAACAAAAAATAAACATTTTTCTACAAATATTCACTGTTTCACAATAGCATAAAAATTGGCTTCTACATAGAATTTTGAGATTGAACAACGTAAATTTTCTTGAAATACTGTCAAAAACTTCAGCGTCAACATTGCTATATCCACCAATAACAAAAAACTTGTTACCCATGCTAAATGAAGAGTGATCAGACCTCCAACCAATCATATCAGGCATATTGCTCCATTTGTTTCCATGGTGTTCATAAGATTCTGCAGATTTTGTTCTTCCACTGTACCTATGGCCTCCAGTAGTAACAATTTTACCTTCAAAAACTGCACAAGCTGACTCACACCTATCATTGTTTAAATTTGCTATCTTGGTCCATTTATTATGATTTGTTTCATACTTATAACATTTTTTTAATTCGATAAAATCTTCTAAAAAGTACCCGCCTTTTAAATAAATACTTTTCATAAATGAACAAACAGAAAAAGACACTCTGGAGTCAGGCATATACGTCAATTTATTCCAAGTGCTTCTTGAACTAATATTAACACAAAAAGTTTTTCTTACTTTTTTATCGGATCTACCAAGAAGAAATATGTCAGATCCGATAACAGCTGTTTTGGCATAACAACGGTTGGCTAACATTGGAATCAAAACCATATTTAACTTAACATCAGCACTGTCTGTTTTAATAACACTGTTTGTAAAATCTTTGGTTTCTTTACCTTCATCATTAATGATAATATCAAACTCATTCTGATCACAATAACGATTTTAATACAAAACTGAACGTCTATCATCAAACCGTTGAGAAATACCTTTTTAAACCTGGTCACAATTTTAACTGAAGTTCTAAACCTGGTTACAAACTATTCAGTTAAAATTAATTAAAAACACCTCAGCATAACATTTTATATAATACTTTTTTTCTTAAATGATAGGCGGTTCTGATTACTTACACAAAAGTATAACAAAATTATAAGTTTTATTTATTTTGTAAGTGAAGCTTTTAATAAAGCAATTGTATTCAAGAAGTTTCAGTGGTTAAATAGACAATTGTAAAAATGAAAAACCTATTTGTTAGTATTTAAGCACCAGTGTTATTTAAAATCTTTTTAATGTCTTAAATTAAGTTATACATTTGAAAAATTAAACTTTAATTTGTCTTTTATGGTGTTAAAAGTCAATTTCTCAACTACTTAGTTATTTATGTTAATTTAGAATCTTTATCTATTATTAGAACCAACAAAACAAAAGTCACTTTGAGTACTGAGTATTTAACTGATTTATGATTGAAAACAATTTTGAGATTTTAAATAATATATTCTTAAAGAATTATAGTTGTAAACTTGACCTAAAAAATAAACTAATATTTAAGAGGTAAGCGTATCTATTATTAAAAAAAAAGTATTTTTGACAAAACAAAAAGAAACTAGATCTTTATATGAACAGTTTATTACAAAATATTGTTTAAAATTTTTATTGTCAAGTTTTTACTTTGAACTTAATACCTGGAAAGCCACTTGGCCCAGTTTAGAAAAACCTAATATAGATGGATCACAAATACTTGAATTGTGCACTATAGCTGATGTAGCTTTTATAAAGCTACCCTAATTAAATACTACATAAATAATTTGAACATGGTAAGAATTTAATCAAGTTCTTTTTTAACGTTGTAGTTGTTTTACTCGCTTTATCTTTTAAATGGGTGATGACAGAAATACACGAAGGGATATTTTGGACAAAGTCTTTTTTTAACAAAGGGCTGTTTTTGCGGGGATTTAAGTTTTTTTTTTTTTTCTTTGAACTATTGCAAAAAAAAAATTAATGCAAAAGTGCCTTTGTACATATTTAAGCAGTCTCCTTTGAGAATGCGAAGAAACAAGTTTAAATTTTTTGCTAGAAGAATACAAATAGTTTAAATTTTAGTTTTTTTATGCTTTTATAAGATGTCAATATCAGGAAAAGTTTAATTGGTCGTTTTATAAAAAACAGCTGTTAAATGAATCAGTAGTCGGTTAAACAAGATAAAAAGTAATTGCTAAAAACTTTTAGTCGTATAAAATGACTTTTCGGTTTAAGAGCTACACAGCAAAAATATATATATTAAGTCTTTTAAAAATAATCAATTTGTTGGAAAAAAAAAATTATATACTAAAAGAAAATATTTTTATGTTTTTAATCTTTTTATTAATAACTATTATGATGATTTTTGAGATTTTCACTATTACACTTACATACAATTAACAAAAGATACAAGATTTATAAAGAGCGAAAACTTCAATGAAATTGTTTTGATTTTTTTTAGAACTATGATAGTTATAACAGCAGTTAAAGCTATACTTCCCAGAGTTTGAGTTTAATTTCATTCAAGTGGTAACAAATTAAATGTTTTCTATAAGGTAAATCATTGAGCGTTTTGCACTGATAAATCATTGTCAAAAAAGTAAAAGCTTTAAAAAGACTTGATTTAAAAAAACTTTTTAACAACCGATTGTGTTTTGAAAAATAGTTAAAAAAATTACAAAATGGAACAAAAACAAATCGTTTTGACAATTATTTCTTATTGCTTTTCAAAGTCATACAAGTTTATGTGTACTACAATGTTCTTAACATTTGATCTTGTTTGCAAACTTAAATATACTTTTTAAGACTTTATAGATATATCTTTAATAGACTTTAATGCGTCAAGTATTGAAAAATAATGACTGAAATAAGGAAGTTTTAAAACAACTAGATTAGCAGAGCTCTATCTTTAACGTCTCTGCGTGAAAAAATAGCTAAAATATTAGTTAAAACATACTGAAAACACTGTATTGTGGTAATTATAGTAATAATATTATAACGTATTTTACATATTGTTGTTATGATGTATATTTTATTGGAAAAATATTTTTTTAAAAAGGTACAAATTTGAGAACTTAAATTTGAAAGTATATTTTAGTTTGCAAACAAGATCAAATGCAAAGAACAATGTAGTACACACACTTTTATGATTTAAAAAAGCCATAAGACATAATTGTCAAAACGAATTGCATTTAATCCATTCTGTAATTTTTTTAACTACTTTTCATAACACAATCGGTAGTTATAAAGTTTTATGAAATCTAGCCTTTTTGAAACTTTTACTTTGTTGACAATTATTTATTACTGCAAAACGCTCAACGATTTACCTAATAGAAAACATTGCATTTGTTACCACTGGACTGAAATTATACTCAAACTCTAGGAAGTATAGCTTTAAATGCTGTTATAACTATCATAGTTCTGAAAAAAATCAAAACTACTTACTGAAGTTTTCGCTCAATTTATAAGACTTGTATCCTTTGTTAACTGGGTGTGGGAATAAAAGAAAAATGCTCAAAAATCAAGATAATAGTTATTAATAAAAACATTAAAAATATAAAAATATTTTCTTTTAGTATATATATTTTTTTTCAAACAAATGGATTATTTTTAAAATACTTAATATATATGTTTTTGCTGTGTAGCTCCAAAACCGAAAAGTCATTTTATGCGGATTAAAAGATTTAAGCATTGATTTTTACTTTGTTTAACATACTACTGATTAATTTAACAAGACTTTTTCAGACAACAACCAGTTATACTTTTCCTAATACTGACATCTTAAATAAGCATCAAAAAACTAAAACTTAAACTATTTGTATACTTTTAGCACGAAATTTTAGTTTGTTTTTAATGCATTCACAAAGGGGACTGGTTAATTATGTACAAAGACAATTTTGCATTAAAAACTTTCTTGCGATAGACTAAAGAAAAAAAAAACGTGCAAAACCGGCCCTTTGAAAAAAAAGACGTTGTCCAAAATATCCCTTCGTGTATTTCTGTCATCACCCATTCACAACATCTAGACCTTGAGCGAGTAAAACAGCTATAACGTTACAAAAGAACTTGGTTAAACTATTACCATGTTAAAGTTATTTATGTAGTATTTAATTAGGGTAGCTTTATAAAAGCTACAACAGCAAAAAACACAGTGATACATCTATATTACGATTTCCTTAACTGGTCTTTCAAACTGTTGAAATTGTTGTTTGTTCCAAATTTTCAAAGTTTATCATTCACAAAGTTCAAAAACACTAACATTTAAGGGAAAATGTGTTTTTATGTTTGTATTATTGATAGAGCAACAATCGAAAATTCGTAACAGTTAATTTGTAGATTGTTTTTAAATTTTTAAAAATGACGTGGTTTTATCATCTAATTTTCTTAGTTTTTATACACTTTTTTGAAACTTTGTTACAACCAAGCTTAATTTTGAGCTTTTTTTATTTTGCGATAAAATAAAAACGAAATTATTTTGACAACAAAGCATTAATTTCTTTAACTGTTTAATTTTATACATATATAACAATTTTTTGTACTTCTTAGTTTAACCAAAAACGTCATAATATATGTTAAAAACAGCTTAAAATATTAAAAGTTAATTCAACTAGAATGTATTAACTGCTTAGAAGTTAACAGAATAAAAACCAAAATAGTTGCTTAATGAATAAGAAATATTTTTTAATTCAGCATACATAAGTCATACAACTTGTAATCTATATTTGTTTTTTTTTAAAGACTAATTTTCCTGATTTGTTTTTCGAGGGATTTGAAGTTCTAATCATGATAATTTTAGTAATCATCATGGGATTTTTTAATTTAAAACAGTTAAGATAAAAAAGCGTAAACCATTCAAATAGTCTTAATTAAGTGAAAAAAAAAGTTTATTTTTTGCTTCTGTGACCGTTGGAAACTTGAAGGATTTTTAAATTTATATTTTAGCATATTCGTACATATTATTTAAAATTAGAAAAATATAAAAAAACAAACACCCACCCTTATAAAACACAGTTCGGTTGATGTATAAAAAATTTCCGAAAAAAAAATTTGTTTTTAATTGGCCCCACTTAAAAAGTCAAACCCAAATCTAATGGATTTCTTTAAAACTAAAATCAAAGGAGCGATCTCTAGAAAAAAAATAGTTAGCTTTAAAGATAAGGAAAATAACTAAATCTAAAATTTTTTAATTTTTAAAAGTTGCAGACTTTAAAAATGTTAATCGAGTTAAATTAACGCTCAAATCTATGCTTTGATATACAAGCTAAAAGATAATGAATGTTTTCAGTCAAAATGAATTGAAAACATTTCGGTCTGGGAAATGTGATAATATTGAAAACTTATAGTCAGATGTTATTTTGCATTAATAATGCAACTCTTTGAGTAAACACTATAAAGGTAAATTAAATGAAAAATTTTATTTAATTTGTACACGGATGAAAAGCATAGAATATTATGGTTTAAACTTATATAGTTTTGAACAGTCACTAAAAATAATTGCCAAAATGACTTATTCTGTTTTATCATTTTTTCCAAACTATTTTTATAAGACAGCCCTTTGAAACAAAGTTCTATTAACTTTAGCTGCTTAAAAAGATTTACCTTTCCAACAACAAATTAGCAGTACTACTATACTGTACTTGTTTCATAACGATTTGAGTTATAAAAATCACTTCATTTATAACTGCTGAACTTTAACTATACTCAATTTTGAAAAAAAAAAATTAAATGATGTTATAGTTATCGTTATGCCTTAAACGCTAACATGGTAAAAGGCACCGCTTTGTTTACTCGAGTGTGAAATTACAAAGTTTTAAGTTTAAACTTTAAAAAAACCAAAGTTTAAACGCTATAGTGCTCAATTACCATAGTAACTATTAGCATTTAGTAGTCGTTTTCTAAAAATGTGTTTCTAAACCAGGGTTTCCTTAGAGCCTAAGGAAAAGGTTTAGAAATATATACTTAGACAAGACTTCTTTAATTTTACCTAATATTGTCATTTTTTTTAAGCATCTTAAAATTAAAAGTCAGATTATTATAATCTAAGCTGAAAAATCTAAACTCGCCACAAGTAGATTAAGGGCGGGGACTGGTCAATCATGCTCAAAGACACTTTTGCACGAAGGGTCAAGTGTGAACGAACGGTCACTTTTGAACGAAGGTTTACATGTTATAGCCTAAATGTGTTTTATCTAATGTCAGTATAATTTTCTAACAAGGTAGTAAATAGGGAACTTATATAAAAAATACATTTTAGTTTGCAAAGAAGATCAAAAGCAAATAAATTGTGAAATGCCATAAGACATATTTGCCAAAAAGAATTGTTTTTAATCGAATCTGTCATTTTTTCCTACGACTTTTTCAAAAACCAACCGTTAGAAGAGTTACAATAAATCTTTTTCTTTCAAAATTTAAAGATTTTCGGCAACAATTTAGCAGTACTAGATTCTTAACGATTTAAGTTATAGAATTCATTTTATTTCTTACTTCTAGATTTAAACTATATTCAAGTTTTGGAAATATTTTCATTAAATGCTTTACTTCTACTGATATATTTAGAAACACTTGTTTAGGCAACGACATTTTAATTAGCCCGATAATGTCATCTTTCTATCTATCTTTTATCTAATTACTACTGATTCAAAAGAAGGACAGGTCAAAAAAATATGGTCAATGACAATTTTTCATAAAAAGCTAAATATGTACAAAAGCATTTTATCAAAAAGAGTCAATTTTGCACGAAAGGCCCTTTTTTACGGTGAAAGTTTTGCACAAGAGTAGAAAATGAACTAAAAATTAAAGAATTTATAAAAATAGTTACCGATTTAGGGTAAATGTTCGGGTTATAAGTGGTAGTGAAAAAATTGATATAAATATATTTGTATATAACATTATTAAAAAGAAAACAAAGTTAATATTTAAGGGTTGAGGACAGGAGGGTCACATAAATAGTTTGAAAATAAATTAAAACAAAACAAAAAAATACTAAAGAAAATATATGGAAAAGTAAGACAGTTACCAACCAAAAGTAAGGGTTTGAGGTTTCAGTGATAATAACAAATATGAAGAAATTATAATAAAAATCTAAAGTTAAAAAATATATATTTTTTTAACCCGATACAAAACAACTCTTCATGAAAAATTACGTATTGCAAAATGTCCCTTCCTGTAAATTTGTCACCTAGCCATTCACAAGACCAAGACCAGGATGGAGTAAATCAACTTTAAGGAATTCTTGGTTGAGTTTATTACCAATGCTCAAATTGTTAATGTAGTAACTTAATAGGGAAGTTTTATAAAAGCAACTTAAGCTAAAATAAAAATTTCAAACAAGTATGATACGTCTATAAACATCTTATAAGGTTTATTTAAACTGGGCCAAGTGGCTTCCTAATTATAATATTCAAAGTAAAAGCTTGACAAGATAAATTTCAAAAAAGTATTTTATATCACTGTTTATGTAAAGAGCAAGTCTCGTTTTATTTAACTATAAATATTTATTTTCAATAAAAAAGAAGCTTACCTCTTCAACAATAGTTTACTATTTTTAGATAACTTTCAAATAAAAATGCTTTAAAAATTTCTTTTTCGAAAGCTCAAGATTCATTTTTATCAACAATTAGTACAATACTAATACTAAGTGCTCATAAAAAAATAAGCCTTGTGTTGTGGATTGTAATAATTAACATTATTATTTGTGAGTTAACAAATTGAATTTAAATGTCTTATAAGCGTTTATTTTAATTCTAATATTAAGAAATTTTAACTTCAAATGGCGCTTAAATATAAACAAATTGTTTCAATTTTTACAAATGTCTTTATAACAATTTATTTTTTTAAATACATTATATTATAAATAGCTTCAGTCTTATAATATAAACTAAATATTTTTGTTATAATTTTGAGTGTTATAAGAATCGCTTATCGTTTTAAAAAACGTTTAAAAAAATTATATTTGTTGTGTTTTCAAACTTACTAAATATTTTGTTCAATAAATTAAATCGTAAACAGGTTTATAAAGTATGTCTCAGCAGTTTGGTAGACCTTCAGTTTTATATAAAAATCGTTATTGTGATCAGAATGAGTTTGATATTATTATTAATGGTGAAGGTAAAGATTCTACAAACAGTATTATTAAAATAGAAAGTGCCGATGTCAAGTGTAATCTTGTTTTAATTCCAATGTTAGCCGATCGTTCTTATGCAAACACAGCTGTAATTGGTTCTGACATATTTCTTCTTAGTGGGTCTGACATAAATGTAAGAAAAACTTCCTATGTTGATGTTAGTTCAAGAAGCACCTGGAAAAATTTGACGTTTATGCCTGATTCAAGAAAAAATTTCTCTGTTTGTTCATTTATGAAAAGTATATACTTAGGATGTGGGTACTTAGACGACTCTGGTTATTCTAAAACATGTTATAAGTATGAGATAAACCATAATAAGTGGACCAAAATAGCAGACTTGAACATTGATAGAATATTTTCAGCTACTGCAGTTTTCGAAGGTAAAATTGTTGCTACTGGCGGGCACAGGTACGGCGGAAAAATAAAATCTGCGGAATCTTATGATTACCATGAAAACAAATGGATCAATCTGCCTGATATGATTAGTTCGAGAGCTGATCATTCTTCATTTAGCATAGGTAACAAGCTTTTTGTTATTGGTGGTTATAGCAATGTTGATGCTGAAGTTTTTGACAGTATTTCAAGAAAATTTACTTTGTTCAATTTCAAGCTACCATGTACATTTGCATGCAATTGTGAAGCAGTGAGTATTTATAGAAAAATATTTGTTGTGTGTATCTGCTCCATAAATAGTAAACCGAAATTACATGTGTACAATTTAGACGAAAAACGATGGGTTTCTATAAATAATCGTTTTAGAGAACCTATTTTTCTAAAAGTTCCAAAACAATAAAACTTTTAATGATAAATTTGTTTTTGACATTTACAGAGCAACAATAGAAACTGTTATTTTGCAGTTTGCCTTGAACCTTTATGAAAATGGCTTAGTTTTATCATTTAATGAACTTAGTTTTTCTGTTTTTACTTGAAACCTGGTTATAACCAAGCTGTAATTTTATACTTGTATTATGTTGTAATTAAACTAATTTTCCTTGTTACGTGTATATGATTTATACATTGTTCAAAATAGTTTTTGTTAATAGTTTATTAAGCTATTTAGTACTATAACAACAAGCATAAGTATCAATATCAATTAAATATGATAACTTTTATTTCAATTCAAACAATTCTTCATAGCTTGTTGATCATGATATTTACAATTTTATTTTGGCATTTAAAAGTCATAGTAAGTATTGAAAAAATACTAAAAATTTAAAACAACTAAACTTAGCGGATAAAACGTCTCTGCTTGGATAACAAGCTAAAAGATAAGCTCAAAACATACTGAAAACATTATATTGTAGGAATTATGATAATATTATAAAGTATTTTACATATTGTTGTTAGAATGTATATTTTATTGTAAACATAATTTTTTAAAAAGGTAGAAAATGGGGAACTCAAATTAAAAAGTATAGTTTAGTTTGCTAACAAGATCAAATGCAAAGAACAATATAGTACACACACTTTTATGATTTAAAAAAGCCATAAGACATAATTGTCAAAATGAATTGCTTTTAATCCACTCTGTATTTTCTTCAACTACTTTTAATAACACAATCGGTAGTTATAAAGTTTCATGAAATCTAGCCTTTTAAAGCTTTTACTTTTTTGACAATAATTTATCAGTGCAAAACGCTCAACGATTTATCTTATAGAAAACATTGCATTTGTTACCACTGGACTGAAATTATACTCAAACTCTGGGAAGTATAGCTTTAAATGCTGTTATAACTATCATAGTTCTAAAAAAATCTAAACAACTTCATAGAAACTTTCGCTCATTTTATAAGACTTGTATCCTTCGTTAATTGTCGGTAATTGTGTGTAAGTATAAAAGAAAAATACTCAAAAATAAAAATAATAGCTATTAAAAAAATGATTAAAATAGGTTCGTTAAAGTATATACATTTTTTTTTTCAACAAATGGATTATTTAAAAAAAACTTCATGTATATATTTTTGGTGTGTAGCTCCAAAACCGATAAGTCATTTTATACGACCTAAAGAATTAAGCATTGATATTTTTTTTGACATATTAATTGTAAAAAAAACATTGATGATCTCTTATGTTTATATAATTTCATATATAAACATGACTAATTAATTTAAAAACCATTTTGTCAGACAACGACTAATTAAACTTTTTCTGATACTGACATCTTATGTAAGCATTAAAAAACGAAACTTTAAATTATTTGTAATTTTAACAAAAAGTTTCAATTCGTTTTTAATGCATTTACAAAGGGGACTGGTTAAATATGTACAAAGACACTTATGCATTAATTTTTTTTATAATATACTTATGAAAATGAAAAAAAAACCGTGCAAAGCCGGCCCTTTGTAAAAAAAGACTTTGTCCAAAATATCCCTTCGTGTATTTCTGTCATCACCTATTTAAAAGATAAAGCGAGTAAAATAACTATAACGTTACAAAAGAACTTGATTAAATTATTACCATGTTAAAGTTATTTATGTAGTATTTAATTAGGGTAGCTTTATAAAAGCTACATCAGCTATAGTGCACAATTCAAGTATGTGTGATTTATCTTTATTAGGGTTTCCTAAACTGTGCTTTCTAATTATCATATTTAAAGTAAAAACTTGCCAAGATTAACTTCAAACAAGCATTTTGTAATTTACTGTTCATATAAAAATTTAGTTTCTTTTTGTTTTGTCAAAAATTAATTCTTTTTAATAATAAATACGCTTACCTCTTAAATAGTAGTTTTTTTAGGTCAAGTTTACAACTATACTTCCTTAAGAATTAATTATACAAAAGCAAAAAATGTTTTTAATCATAAACAAGTTAAATATTAAGTACTCATAAACAAGTGACTTTTGTTTTGTTGGTTCTCATAATAGATAAAGATTCTGAATTAACATAACTAACTAGAAATTTAATAAATTGACTTTTAATAGCTTAAATGATAATTTAAAGTTTAATTTTTTAAGGTGTTTAATTTAATTTAATACATTAAAAAGATTTTAACTTAAACTTGCGTTTAAAAATTAACAAATTGTTTCGGTTTTTACAATTGTCTATTAAACAACTCAAACTTATTAACAACCATTGCTTTATTAATAACTTCACTTATTAAATAAAAAGTTACATTAATTTGTTATACTTTTGTGTATGTAATTAGAACCGCTTATCATTTAAAAAAAAGTATTCAATTAAATGTTATGCTGAGGTGTTTTCAATTAATTTCAACTGAATAGTTTGTAACCAGGTTTAGAACTTCAGTTAAAATTGGGCCAGGTTTAAAAAGGTATGTCTCAGCGGTTTGATGGTATCCCTTCAGTTTTGTATGAAAACCGTTATTGTGATCAGAATGAGTTTGATATTATTATAAGTGATGGAATTATAGAAACCAAAGGTTTTACAAACAGTGTTATTAAAATAGAAAGTGCAGATGTCAAGTGTAATCTAGTTTTGATTCCAATGTTAGCTAATTGTTATTATGCGAAAACAGCTGTAATTGGTTCTGACATATTTCTTCTCAGTGGGTCTGACAAAAAAGTAAGAAAAACTTCTTGTGTTAATATTAGTGTAAGAAGCACCTGGAAAGATTTGACGTATATGCCTGACTCCAGAGTAAATTTCCTTGTATGTTCATTTATGAAAAATATATATTTAATAGGCGGGTACTTAAACGACTGTATGTATTTTAAAGTTTGCTATAAGTATGATATAATCCATTATAAATGGACCAAAATAGCAGATTTAAACATTGTTCGAACTAAATCAGCTTGTGCAGTTTTTGAAGGTAAAATTGTTGTTACTGGAGGCCATAGTTACACCGGAAAAATAAAATCTGCGGAGAATTACGATCACCATGGAAACAAATGGAGTAATCTGCCTGACATGATTGGTTGGAGAGATAATCACTCTTCATTTAGCATGGGTAACAAGCTTTTTGTTATCGGTGGTTGTAGCAATGTTGACGCAGAATTATTTGACAGTATTTCAAGAAAGTTTACTTTGTTCAATCTCAAGTTACTTTGTAGAAATAGATATTTTTCTTGTTATTGTCAAACAGTGACTATTTGTAGAAAAATGATTACTTTTTGTTCATGCAACAAGCAACCGAAGATTCATGTGTTCAATGTTGACGAAAAAAAATGGGTTTCTGAAGAAACTGTCAAAAGTGTTTGTTTTAGAAAACCTATCATTCACAAAATTTCAAAACAATGAAATTTTTATTGAAATTATTTTTATCTTTATCTAATCAACAATCTAAATAGACAATTCTAATTTCGTTTTGAATGAATAAATAAATAACTTAGTTTTATTCCCTGAAATTTTTAGTTGTCTATATTTACTTGTAATTTTGTTATAACCAAGTTTTATTTTAATCTTGTATTATTTCTAATAAAATAAAAATTATTTATAAACGTATATATTTTAACAATCTTTAATGAAGATTTCTAGTTCTTCAACTCTTTTTATTCTAAAAATTAAAGAATTTTTAAACTTAATATTAACTTTAAATTTATAGTACATTAATGCATAAGGTCCTACAAACGGTTATATTACTAAAAGATTGATGTTTTTATTATCTTTTAACTTAAACAAAAAACTCCATAGTTTTTCTGTAAAAATAAATAATGGTACAGGTTATTTAAAACAGAAAAATATACAATAATGTATTTCTTTCATACAACTTATAATCTACATCCATTTTGATAGTCGAAGAGACTTTACTATTATTTGGTGGTTAAAGTACTAATGTTAAAGAAGCTGAAATGATGTAGTTCTGTAGGTTTAGCTAAAATACGATTTAATGCTATAGAATCTATAAATTTAAACTTTAAACGCTATAGTGCTCAATTACCATAGAAACTATAAGTGTTTAGTAGTCGTTTTCTAATAATATGTTTCTAAACCTGGTTTAGAAACATTTTATTAGACAAGACTTCTTTAATTTTACCTAATATGGTCATTTCGTTTAAGCATCTTAAAATTAGCACTGAATCATGACGTTTTAAGTTAAACTAAAAGAACTATAAATATTTCTTTAGATTTTAAATTATTAATAATTCAAAACCTTTTTGTTTAAAGTATCAAAATATGTACAGTAAACAGTCAATTTATTGTATAACAGAATTATACAAGTTAAAAAAAAAACTTGGTTATAACAAAATTAAAAGAAGAATGAAAACTAAGAATATTAAATAATATAAATATGTCATTTTCTTACATATCAAAAAGTGCAAAATATCTGTTTCGATCGCTAATCTTGCTCAAACACAAACAAAATTTTATTGTTTTGGAACTTTGTGAATGATAGGTTCTGTAAAACGTGCAGTTAAAAAAGTTTTTTTAGAAACCCATATTTTTTCGTCTACATTGTACACATGAATCTTTGGTTGCTTATAGCATGAACAAAAAACAAACATTTTTCTACAAGCACTCACTATTTCACAGATGCATGAAAATTTACATGGTAGCTTGAGATTGAACAAAGTAAACTTTCTTGTAATACTGTCAAAAACTTCAGCGTCAACATTGCTATAACCACCAATAACATAAAACTTGTTACCCATGCTAAATGAAAAGTGATCATCTCTCCAACTAATCATGTCAGGCAGATTACTCCATTTGTTTCCATGGTGATCATAAGACTCCGCAGATTTTGTTCTTTCACTGTGGCCTCAAGTAGCAACAATTTTACCTTCAAAAACTGCACAAGCTGAATCATTTCTATCAATGTTTAAATCTGCTATTTTATTCCATTTATTATGGTTTATATCATACTTATAACATGTTTTAGAAGAACTACAATCGTCTAAGTACCCGCCTATCAAATAAATACTTTTCTTAAATGAACAAACAGAAAAAGACATTCTGTAGTCAGGCATATACGTCAAATTTTTCCAAGTGCTTCTTGAACTTATATTAACACGGGAAATTTTTCTTAATTTTATATCCGATCTACCAAGAAGAAATATGTCAGAACCAATTACAGCTGTTTTGGCATAACAACGGTTGGCTAACATTGGAATCAAAACCACATTTAACTTAACATCAGCACTGTCTGTTTCAATATCACTGTTTGTAAAATCTTTGGTTTCTTTACCTTCATCACTAATGATAATATCAAACTCATTCTGAACACAATAACGATTTTCATACAAAACTGAAGGTCTACCACCAAACCGTTGAGACATACTTTTCATTTTCAGTTCAATAAAAATCACTGTAAAAATTTTAACTGAAGTTCTAAACCTGGTTACAAACTATTCAGTTGAAATTAATTGAAAACACATCAGCATAACATTTAATTGCATACTTTTTTTTTTAATGATAGGCGGTTCTAATTACTTACACAAAAGTATAAAAAATTTATAAGTTTTATTAATTTTGTAAGTGAAGCTATTAATAAAGCAATTGTATTCAAGATGTTTCAGTGGTTAAATAGGCAATTGTAAAAATGAAAACCTATTTGTTAGTATTTAAGTGCCAGTTTAATTTAAAAGGATTTTAATGTTTTAGATTAAATTAAACACCTTAAAAAATTTAACTTTAATTTATCATTTATGCTGTTAAAAGTCAATTTATTAACTACCTAGTTATTTATGTTAATTTAGAATCTTCATCTAATATTAGAACCAACAAATTCACTTGTTTTGAGTACTCAGTATTTAACTGGTTTATGATTGAAAACAATTTCGACCTTTTGATTGATAAATTCTTAAATAAATTTAATTGTAAACTTAACTTAAAAAAACAAACTACTATTTAAGAGGTAAGCGTATTTATTAGCAAAAAGAATTTTTTTTTGACGAAACAAAAAGAAACTAGATCTTTATATGAACAGTAAACTACAAAACGTTTGTTTAAAGTTTACCCTGGCAAGTTTTACTTTGAATATGATAATAAGAAAGCCCAGTTAAGAAAACAGTAATATAGATGAATCACGCATACTTTAATTGTGCACTATAGCTGATGTAGCGTTTATAAAGTTTCCCTAATTAATTACTACATGAATAACTTTAACATGGTAATAGTTTATACGAGTTCTTTTGTAACGTTATAGTTGTTTTACTCGCTCAAGGTCTAGATGTTGTGAATTGGTAATGACAGAATTATACTAAGGTATATTTTGGACGATGTCATATTTTACAAATGAGTGTTTTTGCACCGGTTTTTTTTTTCTTTAGTCTATCGCAAAAAAGCTTTTAATGCAAAATTGTCTTCGTACATATATAACCAGTCCCCTTTGTAAATGCATTAAAAACAAATTAATTTCTTTTTGCTAAAAGAATACAAAAAATTTAAATTTTCGTTTTTTCATGGTTACAAAAGATGTCAATATCAGGAAAAGTTTAATTGGTCATTGTCTGAAAAAGTGCTTTTAAATAAATTAGTAGTAGGTCAAAAAAGATAAAAATCTATTCTTAAATCTTTACGTCGTATAAAATGACTTTTCGGTTTTTGAGCTAAATATCAAAAATATATACATGAAATTTTTTAGAAATTATTTATTTGTTTGAAAAAAAAATTTTATACTAAAATAAAATATTTTTATATTTTTAATCTTTTCATTTATAACTATTATCTTGATTTTTGAGCATTTTACTTTTATACTTACACACAATTAAAAAAGGATACAAGTCTTATAAAATGAGCAAAAATTTCCATGAAGTTATTGTGATTTTTTTTAGAACTGTGATAGTTATAACAGCATTTAAAGTTATACTTTCCAGAGTTTGAGTATAGTAATTGTTCAGTGGTAACAATGAAATGTTTTCTATAACGTAAATCTTTAAGCGTTTCGTACTGATAAATTATTGTCAAAAAGTAAAAGTAATAAAAGAGCTAGATTTAATAATACTTTATTTCTAACGGTTGTGTTTTGAAAACCAACATGAAAAAATGCAGAACGGAATAAAAACGACCCGTTTTGTCAAATATGTCTTAATGTTTTTTAAAAGAATAAAAGTGTGTGTTACCACATTGTTCTTTGCTTTTAACATTCTTTGCAAACTAAAGTATACTTTTTTATTTAAATTTCTATGTTCTGCTTTTTCAAAATGTTATGTTTACAACAAAATGCACATTTTAGCTATAATTTGTATAAAATTTTATAATATCATCATGCTTACCACAACGGAATGTTTTCAGTTAGCTTTGACCTTATCTTTTTACTTTTTTATGCAAGCAGAGACGTTAAAGATAAAGCTCTGCTAAATCTAATTGTTTTAGAACTTTATAATTTTAGTCACTATTTTGTAAATACTAAACGCTTGAAGGTATAAATTTAAGATATTATAACATTTAAAACATTCACATATATGCCATATTAAAATTATAAAAATCATGATCACTATGTTATGAAGAATTGTTTGAATTAAAATAAATGTTTTTCAGCTAAACAATAAAATCCTTGTCATATTTAATAATTATTAATACTCATTAAAATTGTAGTAATGTTACTAAATAATATAATACTTTCGAAAATAAACATTTAGAACGATGAAAAATAATGGTTTTTTTTTTCTGAAACATCGTAATTAAATTTTTTTTGACATGTTTGTTATGCGCATGTTATAAAATCTAAACTAACACGTAATAAATTTGATAATAAAATTAATCAAAATACTTTGTATAATTTAATATTTAAATGATGATTTTATTTAAAACATATTCAACTATTTTTTGCTTTATAAGCTTTTTAATAAACCATGATCAAAAATAATAATTGAAAAAACTATTTTATTTTCAGTTAGTTTTTCAGTGCCTATTTTTAATCAGACGTTTGAAAACATCCGTCAACTTAACTTTTAAAATTTCATTGAACAATTAAATTCCTTCTTTGTAATATTATTTACTGTTTACAATAAAATTTGAATACAACGAGACTGAACAAAAAAATAAAGCAATTTTAATTTAAATTTGTAAATTTTACAAAACTATTTTAACTTTTTAAATACTTTGGTTTACAAAAAATTTAAAAGGTTTAAAATTTTAAATGTATAACATTAAGTACCTAAAAACATAAATATACCCAACTACAACATTTATGCTTCTATATTATTTCAAATTTTTATATAACCCACCTTATAATGATGAAGTTTCTTTTAGAAACCTGAATAAATTAGCAGTTAAAGACTTATGAATAGTGTTTATTTTTATATAAGCGACTATTTTATATTTATTTTTGTAATATTTATGCAACAAATTTTTTTTTCAACATTTTTAACATTACTTATTTACTGAATAATATTTAAATACTAAAAATGAACAATTAAATAATTAGAGTATTTAAAACTACAAAAAATTTTAATTTCAAAACGAGTTTTTGAACCTGTGAACCGAATAGTTTTAATAAAACATTTAAGACCTTAGAAAATAAAATTTACAACTTTAAAATAAATATTCAAGCTATAATTAATTAAGTACAACGTTTGAGCTTCCATCTTATTAGTATTATATTACACTGAATAATAATGAAGTCTCTTTAATAACAAAACAGACTTTGATTAGAAGTATTCATTGTGTATGGTTGATTTTCAAAGCTTTTTTATTATATAACTATTATGGTACTTATTTTTTGTTAACTATTATGCAATCTTAACATTTATTGTGTTTATTTTTTTTACTCAATATTTTTAACAATAATAAACTATGATGTTTTGGTTTAACAAAAAAGTTTGAGTATTAAAGAGTTGGAAAATATAATAAAAGCTTTATTTCATTGCAAAATAATACATTCATAAAATTAAGCTAGGTTGTAACAAAACATCAAGTATATAAATGAAACTAGGAACATTTGATACTAAAACTAAATCATTTCCTAATAAATTCAAAAAACAATCTTCTAAATAAATATTTCAAATTTTTGATAGTTGCTCTAACAAAAACACTTATATGAAAATACATTTTCCGTAAAAATTCAGAATTTTGGAACTTTGTGAACGATAGGTTTTGAAAATTTAGCACCATCAACGATTTCAACGATTATAGAAACCCATCTTTTTTCGTCTACAATGTAAACATGTAACTTTGGTTGCCTATTGATGGAGCAGGAACAAAAAACAAACAGTTTTCTACAAATATTCACTGTTTAGCAATCGCATGAAAAGGTTTTATTACATGGTAGCTTAAGATTGAAAAAAGTAAATTTTCTTGAATTACTGTCAAAAACTTCAGCGTCAACACTGCTAAATCAACCAATAACAAAAAGCTTTTTACCCAAGCTAAATGAAGAGTGATCATCTCTCCAACCAATCATGTCTGGTAGATTGCTCCATTTGCCTCTATGGTGATCGTAAGATTCTGCAGATTCTGTTCTTCCGCTATAACTATAGCCTCCAGTAACAACAATTCTACCTTCGAAAACTGCACATGCTTATTTAATTCTATCAATGTTTAAGGATGCTATTTTGGTCCATTTATTATGGTTTATCTCATACTTATAACTTGCTTTAGAATAACCACAATTGTCTAAGTACCCGCCTATTAAATATATACTTTTCATAAATGAACAAATAGAGAAATCTATTCTTGAGTCAGGCATATATGTACATTTTTTCCAGGTGCTTTTCGAACTAATATTAACACAAGAAGTTTTTCTTACTTTTGTATCGGATCTACCGAGGAGAAATATGTCAGAACCAATAACAGCTGTTTTGGCATAACAACGGTTGCGTAATATTGGAATCAAAACCACATTTAACTTATCATCGACACGGTCTATTTTAATAAAACTGTTTGTTGAATCTTTATTTTCTTTACCTTCATCATTAATGATAATATCAAACTCATTTTGATCACAATAACGATTTTCATACAAAACTGACGATCTACCATCAAACTGCTGAGACATACTTTTTTAACCTGGTCAAATTTGTAGTTTTAGAACAATATATTCAGACAATATTAATAGAAAACACCTCAACATAAACATTATTTAAATGTTATCGCTTCAACTAATTAAAAAAAAGTAGGAGAATATTAAATTAAATTTTATTTTATTGATTAAACTAAAAATGAAGTAATTGCATATTGAAGTTTTTATTTGTTTCATAGATTATAGTATGAATTGAAACAATTTGTTTATATTTAAGCGCCATTTGAATTTTAAATTACTTAATGTTTTCAATTAATTTAAGTTATTTATAAAACTAAACTTTTGTCAAACTTCTTTATTATTTAAAGTCAATTTGTTTATTAACTTCAAATTAATGATAATCTTAAACATTTACTAATTGATATAAAAAACAACAAAAAGGTTATTTGTTTATGAGTACTCAGTATTCTATTTGTTAATTGAAAATAAACTTGATCATTGTTACCATAAATTCTTTTTTAAAACAATATAGTTATAATAAGCTAAATCGAAAAAAAAAACTACTGTTTAAAATGTAGGCTTTTTTTTTAAATAAAAATACATTTTTAGTTTAAATAAAACACAACTAGCTCTTAATAAAAACAGTGAAGTTTAATAATACTTGTTTCAGAAACTTATCTTATAAAGTTATTATTTTAAATATGATTTATAGGAAGTCAATTGGCTTGTTTAAAATTTGTACTATAACTAAAGTGGATTTTTTAAAACTTCACTATCAGTTACTACACGAATAATTTGAACATGGGTGATAGTTCAATCGAGAATTTATGAAAAGTTTTAGTTGTTTCACTTACTCCAGGTCTAGATCTCGTGAACGGCTAAGTGACAAAAATACACGAAGGGATATTTTTGACGACGTCTTTTTTTACAAAGGGATGTTTTTGCACACATTTAAATTAATATATCTTACTTTTTATTTTATCTCTGTTTATTTTATTACTACCACTAATATCTTTAACTATTACTTTTAGGTGGTAGTGTTTTTATATCTTTCTTATTATTTTTTGCTAATTATGTTTTATTATACTTTATTTCTAAACTAGTGCTGTTACCCCTCATAACCCCTACCATTGGTTATTGGTTATTAACTAACTTTTCTTTTTATTATATATTTATATGCATATATATACCATTTTTTTTATTGCTACTAATACCCATAACCTTTACCCTAAATCGTTAATTTTTTTATCAATTTTATTATCTTTAGTTAATTTTTTACTCTCGTGCAAAAGTTATATAGTGCAAAAGTGTCTTTGTGCATAATTATCGAGCCCCCCTTCTGTATATTTAAGTGGTTTTTTTTTATTTTTTTTAGCGAAAGCAATACATATACTTTGAACTTTAATTTTATGATGCTTATATAAGACAATATTGTAATAACAGTTATAAGTAAAGTT
Source organism: Thalia democratica (assembly GCF_965202585.1). NCBI lineage: Eukaryota > Metazoa > Chordata > Thaliacea > Salpida > Salpidae > Thalia > Thalia democratica. The sequence continues at coordinate 90,387,781 of NC_139165.1, forward strand.
TATTTGTTTCTAAATGGATCAGTATTAAGTACATCATTTAATGAAATAAATTCCAAAACTTGAGTATAGTTTAAATACAGAGGTAACAAATGTAATTATGTCTATAACTTAAATTGTTAAGCCTCTAGTATTACTACTGAATTTTTGTAAAATTTTTTAATTTTTTTCACAGGAAGATTTGATGTAACTCTGTCTTAACGGTTGTGTATTGATAAGAGATAGAAATAATGACAGAGTAAATTAGAAATAGTTTGTTTTGGCAAACATTTCTTATGGCTTTTCAAAATAATACAAGTATAGTGTACTACATTGTTCTTTGCTTTTGATCTTGTTTGGAAAGTTATATAGATTTTTTATTTAAGCTCTTAGGTTGTTTTTTTTTAAAGTATATTTAAAATGATAATCAAATTTTGAGTATTATAGGTATTAAGTTTTATAATTTCATCTTACTTTCAACAAGGCAGTGTTTTCAGTTCGTTTTGACTTTATCCTTCAGCTTTTCCATAATAGCAGAGACGTTATTGATAAAGTACCACTAAACCTATATGTTGTCTAGTCGTGATTAATATGTTATGAAGAGTTGTGTGCATTGAAAAAAAAGTTTTTGAACTAAATGATAAATAATTTGTAGTATTTATAAGTCATTGTACTTATTTTTATTAACAAACAAATAGCATACTTTTTACTCAAATAATACTGGTCATTGTAATATAAGGAGATTTTTTTTTTGGAATCCTTTTATAAAATATATTTGTTTTGTTTATAATGTGCATTTTTTTTTGTTATGTTACCAACTTACACGTATTTAACCAGCTAAATAACTTGATATAATATCATTTTACAATGAAATGATCTTTGCATATTATAAAACCATATTTAAGTACTTCTGCTTTATAAGAATCTTAATAAACCAGACTTCAAAACACATGAATTAACTAAAGTTTTAAAACTAGACTAAATAATTAATATTCTTGTAATAATATTTACTGCTTTAATAAAATTTAAGTAGTAAAAATTCATTACTAATGAAGAAAATATTTCAACTACAAATTTTTAAGCTTTGAAATTTGTTTAATATAACTTATAAACCGACTTAATTTTAATAAATATTAAAAAACATAAGGATTAAAATGTAAAACATTAAAAAAGTAATTAAGCTAAATAGAGCTAACTACATTATTTAAACTTCTTTATTTATAGTGTTTTGTTATACTCAATAATAACGAAGGCTCTTTTAATAACTTCGAATTGGAAGTTGGTGAATTATAAACCATTTCTCAATAATTAAAAAATTGTTTTGGTACGTATTATGTTTACTTTCAAGCAGTACAAACATTTTAGTTACTTTTATTAAAATATTAATACTGTTTACGTTTTTCAACAATTGATTATGACGTCTTTGGTTAAAACTAGAAGTTTAAAAAGTGTTCACTTTGTATAAAATTATAATTAAACAGTCAACGAACTAAAAGCTGAGTTTTTGAAATAAATAAGTTTTATTTTATTGCAACATAGTATGTACCAGTGGCGTCGCGTGGTATTTTTCTTAGGTGGTGCAGAAAAAAAAATCCGAGTTGCAGGTGATCGATTTGTCCCTACTTGAGTTGCTACTGCTCAAGTGGCCTCTGCTCGAGTAGCTTCTGCTCGAGTTGCTTCTTCTCGAGTTGCTTCTGCTCGACTTGCCTCTTCTCGAGTTGCTTCTGCTTGAGATGCTTTTGCTCGAGTTGCTTCTTCTCTAGTTGCCTCTTCGCGAGTTGTTTCTTCTCGAGTTGCCTCTTCTTTAGATGCTTTTGCTAGAGTTGCTTTTGCTCGAGTTGTTTCTTCTCGAGTTGCCTCTTCTTGAGATGCTTTTGCTAGAGTTGCTTTTGCTCGAGTTGCTTCTTCTCGGGTTGCCTCTGCTTGAAATGCTTTTGCTCGAATTTCCTCTGCCTGTGATCTGCTTAGATTTGTTTTCATTTTTTGTTTGCAATAACTTGTGGAATGATACTTAAACCTCTACTGTTATAGGGAATTTTCAACTTAGCTTACTTACTTCAAGACATTGATTTTGCGGTAATTCTTGAAGAAATTTTGCTGTTTTGAGTTCATTTGCGGCAGTCAGCTAAGATTTTTGGGCAGTGAAGTGAGCAAAATGGTCGTTTTCTAAATTGGAGTTTAATAAGAGATTTTGTTCTAAAAAATAACGAAAACGTTATAGATACTTAATTTTTTCTCACAAAATTTTAAGGTGGTGCAATTTCGGCAGTGCAACACCCCACGCGACGCCTCTGGTATTTAAAAGTTTAAAATTAAGCTTTGTTGTAACAAAATTCAGGTAAATAAATGAAAACTAGGAACATAAGATGATAAACTAAGTCATTTTCTCAGAAGTTCAAAAACAATTTTCAAAATAACAGTTTTGAACTTACGACTGTTGCTCTAACAAACACACATACATAAAAACACATTTTCCGTTAAATTTTCCAGTATTTTAAAACTTAAAGAATGATAGTTTTTGAAAATTTAACACTTCTAACAATTTATTCAGAAACCCATCTTTTTTCGTCTACAATGTACACATGTAAATTCGGATGCCTATTTATGTAGCAGGAACAAAAAACAAACATTTTTTTACGAATATCACTGTTTTACAATCACATGAAAATATTTTTTTACATGGTAACTTGAGATTAAACAAAGTAAATTTTCTTGAAAACTGTCAAAAACATCAGCGTGAACATTGCTATAACCACCAATAACAAAATAAACTTGTTACCCATGCTGAATGAAGAGTGATCATCTCTACAACAAATCGTATCAGGTAAAATGCTCCATTTATTTCCATGGTGATTGTAAGATTCCGCAGATTTTAATCTATCCATACAGCTATACCTATAGCCTTCAGTAGCAACAATTTTACCTTCGAAAACTGCACAAGTTGATTTACTTCTACCGGTATTTAAATCTGCTAATTTGGACCAATCGTTATAGTTTATCTCATACTTATAAGATCTTTTAGAATAACTACAGTCGTCTAAGTACCCACCTATTAAATATATACTTTTTATAAATGAACAAACAGAGTAATATACTATGGAGTCAGGCATATACGTCAATTTTTCCAGGTACTTTTTGAACTAATATTAACGCAGGAAGTTTTTCTTACTTTTTTATCAGATCTACCAACAAGAAATATGTCAGAACCAGCTATATTGGCATAATAAAAGTTGGCTAATATTGGAATCAAAATAACATTTAACCTAACATCATCACTGTCTACTTTAATAATACTGGTTGTATAATCCTTGCTTTCTGTACATTCGTCATTAATGATAATATCAAATTCATTCTGATCACAAAAACAATTTTCATACAAAACCGAACGTCTAACATCAAACCAATGAGGCATACTTTTTTATACAGGGTCAAATTTTAAATTATTGAACGAAATATTTATTTAAAATTAATTGAAAATACCTTAAAATTAAATTTCGTAGAAAACTTTATTTTAATGTTAAACATTTCTACTAACACACAAATGTATATTAAAATTAAACATTTTTTTTTATCAGTAAAGCTATAAATAAGTTTATTATAATTTAAAGCATTTAATTATTTTATAGACATTTTTAAAACTCGAAACAATTCTTTTATTGTAAAGCACCATTTGAAATTAAACATTATTTTTTTAGTATGTTTTGAATTAAAATAAACACTTTATAAAATCAAGTTTTTATAAACCTATTTAGGTATTTTTAGTCTATTTTATGGCTAATTTTTTGATTATTTTAAGAAAACCATTATATATTAATATAACGATAAACACAAAGGTTATTGTTTATGAGTCATTAATTTTTTACCGATAGTTTATTGAAAACAAACTTCATTTTTCAAATATTAAATTCTAATAGCAACATAGTTTAATGCTAAACCGAATAAAACAAACTACTGTTTAAGTGATAAACATGTTTTTTTTTGTGAGTTTTAAGATAAAATTAAACGAAACTAGCTATTTATATAATTATATAAACAGTGAAATTACAAAATACTTGTTTCAGAAATTTATCTTGTCAAAGACTTGAGATTGAATATGATAACTAGGAAACAACTTTGCCCAGTTTGGGAAAACTTGTTACAAATGAATCATACTTGTTTGAATTTTGTACTATAACTGAAATAGTTTTTATAAAATTTTCCTATTAATTTACTACGCTAATTAGTTGTACATGGTGGTGATTCAAACTAAAATTTTTTCTAACTTTTTCTTTTACTAGGTCCAGATTTTGTGAAGGGGTGTCAATAATGCGCGATAAGTCACTCAAGACGTCACTTTTGCACGAGGGTCACTTTCCCACGATTGATTTTTTTTTAGTTTTAATATTTATTTACACAACTATAACATTTTTTGTACATTTACTACCACTGTCACCCCTAATCCTTACCACTGTTAGGTACTTTTTTTCAAAAGATTTTTTTTATGCAAAAGTGTCTTTGTGTATGGTAGACCAGTCAGCCTTGTGAACATCTTTTAGGTTTTTGCTAAAAGAATATAAATACTTTGAATTTAAATTCATTGATTCCTTATATATAAGGAAAAATTGAATTGGTCGTTATCTGAAAAAGTGTTTCTAAATAAATTAGTAGTAGGTTAAACAAGATAAAACTTTAATGCTAAAAATAGTTGGTCAAAAGCTTAGAAGTAAAAAGACTTTATTTTTCGAGCTCGGCACCGAAAACAAATATGTATAAAGTTATTAAATACTAATCCATGTGTAAAAAATAAAAGCATATGTACGAGGTGAAAACATTTTTTTTATATTATCTAATAAAAACTATTATCTGAATTCTGAAACAATTATATTTTTTAATTACGTACTATTAGCAAAGGGTTTAAATCTTATAAATAAGCGAGGATGTTAATGAAGTTGTTTTGATTTTTGTTAAAACTGTGTTAGCTATTTACAACAGCATTTAAAGAAATAGTTACATCTCTTGAGTATACTTTAAGTCCAGCGGTAAATTATGCAGTTTTTTTCCATAATGTAAATCGATAAGTATCTTGTACTGCTAATATATAGTCAAAAAAGTTAATTTTTTAAACAGATAGATTTAAGGAACTTTATTTTAAACGGTTGTGTTGTTAAAAAGAGTTGGAAAATTATAAAACAAATTAAAAACAATTCATGTTTTTAATTTTGTCTTATGACTGTTTAAATTCATATAAGTGTGTATAAACCTCAATGTTATTTGTTTTCGAAAATTATTTTAATTTAAGTTGCCTTTGCTCTTTTTTTCAAAAATTTATGTTTACATTAAAAAAACACATTCTAACAATAATTTAATGTTTCACGATATCATCATACTTACTACAAGGCAATGTTTTCACTTTGTTTTGACATCCCTTTCATCAAAGCACAGGCGTTATAGATAAACTTCCACTAAATTAGTTGTTTTATTTTTTTTTATTTTAGACGTTAACTTGCCAAAACATGGCGATTGAAGGTCACATTTAAGATAACTATAACATTTTGAACAGCTTAGATGTATTCCATATCGAAATTCAGGAAATAATAATCAATATGTTATAAAGAATTGTGTGCACTAAAACATTTTTTTACATTGTGTATTTTATACATTGTGTATGGTTTATTTTCAAAGATTTTTATTAAACAACTACTTTGGTACTTATTTTTATGTTGACTATTATGCAATTTTAACATTTAATATTTTTATTTTTTTATACTCCATATTTTTAGCATTAATAAACTATGATGTTTTTGGTTTTACAAAAAAGTTTGAATATTAAAGAGTTGAAAAATATAATAAAAGCTTTATTTCATTGCAACATAATACAATTATAAAATTAATCTAGGTTGTAACAAAAATTCAATATATGAAACTAGGAACATTTGATACTAAAACTAAATCATTTCCTAATAAATTCATAACCAATCTACAAAATAACTATTTCAAATTTTCAATAGTTGCCCTATCAAAAACACTTACATGAAAATACATTTTCTGTGAAAAGTTCAGAATTTTGGAACTTTGTGAAGGATAGGTTTTGAAAATTTAGCACCATCAACGATTTCAACAATTTTAGAAACCCATTTTTTTTCGTCTACAATGTAAACATGTAACTTTGGTTGCCTATTGATGGAGCAGGAACAAAAAACAAACAGTTTTCTACAAATATTCATTGTTTCGCAATCGCATGAAAAGGTTTCATTACATGGTAGCTTGAGATTGAATAAAGTAAATTTTCTTGAAATACTGTCAAATACTTCAGCGTCAACATTGCTAAATCCACCGATAACAAAAAGCTTGTTACCCATGCTAAATGAAGAATGATCATCTCTCCAACCAATCATGTCTGGTAGATTGCTCCATTTGTCTCTATGGTGATCGTAGGATTCCGCAGATTTTGTTCTTCCGCTATAACTGTGGCCTCCAGTTGCAAAAATTTTACCTTCGAAAACTGCACAAGCTGATTTAAATCTATCAATGTTTAAGGATTCTATTTTGGTCCATTTATTATGGTTTATCTCATACTTATAACTTGCTTTAGAATAACCACAGTCGTCTAAGTACCCGCCTACTAAATATATACTTTTCATAAATGAACAAACAGAGAAATCTATTCTTGAGTCAGGCATATATGTACATTTTTTCCAGGTGCTTTTCGAACTAATATTAACACAAGATGTTTTTCTTACTTTTGTATCGGATCTACCAAGAAGAAATATGTCAGAACCAATAACAGCTGTTTTGGCATAACAACGGTGGCGTAATATTGGAATCAAAACCACATTTAACTTAACATCGACACGGTCTATTTTAATAAAACTGTTTGTAGAATGTATGTTTTCTTTACTTTCATCATTATTGATAATATCAAACTCATTCTGATCACAATAACGATTTTCATACAAAACTGACGATCTACCATCAAACCGCTGAGACATACTTTTTTAAACCTGGTCAAATTTATAGTTTTAGAACAATATATTCAGACAATATTAATAGAAAACACCTCAACAAAAACATTAATAAAATGTTATCGGTTCAACTAATTTTTTAAGTAGAAGAATGCAAAAATTAAATTTTATTTTATTAATTAAACTAAAAATGAAGTAATTGTATATTAAAATTTTTAATTGTTTCATAGATTATAGTAAGGACTAAAACAATTTGTTTATATTTAAGCGCCATTTGAATTTAAGCGCCAAAAAATAACTTAATGTTTTCAATTAATTTAAGTTATTTATAAAACTAAACTTTTGTCAAAATTCTTTATTACTTAAAGTCAAATTGTTTATTAACTACTAATTAGTGTTGATCTTAAACATTTACTAACTTATATAACAAACAACACAAAGGTTATTTGTTTATGAGTACTTAGTATTCTATTTGTTAGTTGAAAGCAAACTTGATCATTGATACCATTAATTCTTTTTTAAAACAATATAGTTATAATAAGCTTTACTGAAAAAAAAACTACTGTTTAAAAAGTAAGCTTTTTTTCAAATAAAAATACATTTTTAGTTTGAAGAAAACAAAACTAGCTCTTAATAATAACAGTGAAGTTTAATAATACTTGTTTCAGAAACTTATCTTATAAAGTTTTTATTTTAAATATGATTTATAGGAAGTCAATTGGCTTGTTTTAAGTTTGTACTATAACTGAAGTGGCTTTTCTAAAACTTCACTATCAGTTACTATGAATAATTTGAGCATGGTTGGTAGTTCGATCGAGAATTTATGAATAGGTTTAGTTGTTTTACTTACTCCAGGTCTAGATCTCGTGAACGGCTAAGTTACAAAAATACACGAAGGGATATTTTAGACGACGTCTTTTTTACAAAAGGCTGTTTTTGCACGGGTTTAAATTTATATATTTTACTTTTTATTTTATCTTTGTTTATTTTATTACTACCACTAATATCTTTAACTTTTAATCTTGGGTGGTAGTTTTTTTTATATCTTTCTTATTATTTTTTGTTAATTATGTTTTATTATACTTTATTTTTAAACTACTACTGTTACCCCTCATAACCCCTACCATTGGTTATTGGTTAGTAACTAACTTTTCTTTTTATTATATATTTATATGCATATATATACCATTTTTTTTATTGTTACTAATACCCCTAACCTTTACCCTAAGTCGTTAATTTTTTTATCAATTTTTTTATCTTTACTTAATTTTCTACTCTCGTGCAAAAGTTATATAGTGCAAAAGTGTCTTGTGCATAATTGACGAGCCCCCCTTCTGTATATTTAAGCGGTCTAATTTTTTTTTTTTAGCTAAAGCAATACATATACTTCGAATTTTAATTTTATGATGCTTATGTAAGACAGTATTGTAATAACAGTTATAAGTAAAGTTTATTTGTTTCTAAATGGATCAGTATTAAGTACAGCATTTAATGAAATAAATTCCAGAACTTGAGTATAGTTTAAGTTCAGAGGTAACAAATGTAATTATGTCTTTAACTTAAATTTTTAAGCCTCTAGTATTACTACTGAACTTTTGTCAAATTTTTTAATTTTTTTCACAGAAAGATTTGATGTAACTCTGTCTTAACGGTTGTGTATGGATAAGAGATAGAAAAAATGACAGAGTTAATTAAAAATAGTTTGTTTTGACAAACATTTCTTATAACTTTTCAAAATAATACAAGTATAGTGTACTACATTGTTCTTTGCTTATGATCTTGTTTGGAAAGTTAAATAGATTTTTTATTTAAGCTTTTACGTTGTTTTTTTTTTAAATTATATTTAAAATGATAATCAAATTTTGAGTATAATAGGTATAAGTTTTATAATTTCATCTTACTTTCAACAAGGCAGTGTTTTCAGTTCGTTTTGACTTTATCCTTTAGCTTTTCCGTCATAGTAGAGACGTTATACATAAAGTACCACTAAACCTTAATGTTGATCAATCGTGATAAATATTTTACGAAGAGTTGTGTGCATTGAAAAAAAAGTTTGTGAACTAAATGATAATTAATTTATTTTTTATTGATATTTATAAGTTATTGTACTTATTTTTATTAACAAACAAATAGCATACTTTTTACTCAAATAATACTGGTCATTGTAAAATAAGGGCACCTTTTTTTGGAACCCTTTTATAAAATATATTTGTTTTGTTTATAATGTGCATTTTTTTTGTTATGTTATTAACTTACACGTATTTAACCAGCTAAATAACTTGATATAATATCATTTTAAAATTTGATATATAAGTTTACAATATATAAGTACTTCTGCTTTATAGGAATCTTAATAAACCAGACTTTAAAAAACATCGATTAACTAAACTTTTGAAACTAGACTTAATAATTAATACTTTTTTGTAATAATATTCACTGCTTTTAATAAAATCTAAGTAGTAAAAATTCACTACTAATGAAGAAGAATATTTCAACTACAAATTTGTAAGCTTTGAAATTTGTTTAATATAATTTATAAACCGACTTAATTTTAATAAATATTAAAAAACATAAAGATTGAAATTTAAAACAAAAAAAAAGTAATTAAGCTAAATATAGCTAACTACATTATTTAAGCTTCTATAAAAACAGTGTTATATTACACTCAAAAATAATGAAGACTCTTTCAATAACAAAACAAATTTGGATTAGGAGTTGGTGAATTATAAACCATTTCTTAATGAGTAAAGAATTATTTTGGTACTTATTTTGTTTATTTTTAAGCAGTAAAAACATTTAAGTTACTTCTTTTTTGTAATAATATTCACTGCTTTTAATAAAATCTAAGTAGTAAAAATTCACTACTAATGAAGAAGAATATTTCAACTACAAATTTGTAAGCTTTGAAATTTGTTTAATATAATTTATAAACCGACTTAATTTTAATAAATATTAAAAAACATAAAGATTGAAATTTAAAACAAAAAAAAAGTAATTAAGCTAAATATAGCTAACTACATTATTTAAGCTTCTATAAAAATAGTGTTATATTACACTCAAAAATAATGAAGACTCTTTTAATAACAAAACAAATTTGGATTAGGAGTTGGTGAATTATAAACCATTTCTTAATGAGTAAAGAATTATTTTGGTACTTATTTTGTTTATTTTTAAGCAGTAAAAACATTTAAGTTACTTCTATTTAAATATTAAAATCTAAGTAGTATTTTAGTTATTTTTATTTGAATATTAAAATTTAAGTAGTAAAAATTAAGTTCACCACTAGTTAAGAAGAATATTTTAACTACAAATTTGTAGGCTTTGAAAAAAGTTTTTTAAAACTTATAAACCGAATTAATTTAAATAAATATTAAAAAACAAAAGGATTAAAACGTAGAACTTAAATAAAATAATTAAGTTAAATATAGCTAACTACAATATATAAGCTTCTATATAAATAGTGTTTTATTACACTACATAATAACGAAGACTCTTTTAATAACAAAACAAATTTGGATTGGAAGTTGGTGAATTATAAACCATTTCTTAATAATTAAATAATTATTTTGGTACTTAATTTGTATACTTTTAAGCAGTAAAAATAATGTTATTTTTATTTAAATATTAATACTGTATATGTTTTTCAACAATTCATTATGACGTCTTTGGTTAAAACAAGAAGTTTGAAATTGTTCATATTGTATAAAACTAAACAGTCAAAGAACCAAATTTTTAAGTGATAAGCATCTATTTTTAAAATGAATTTTAAGATAAAATTAAACGAAACTAGCGATTTATATTAACAGTGAAATTACAAAATACTTGTTTCAGAAATTTATCGTGTCATACACTTTAGATTTAATATGATAATTAGGAAGCAACTTGGCCTAGTTAGGGAAAACGTGTTATAAATGAATCATATTTGCTTGAATTTTGTACTATAACTAAAATAGTTTTTTTTAAATTTCCCTAGCAAGTTACTACGCTAATATTTTGTACATGGTGATAATTCATTTCAGAACTTTTATAATGTTTTATTTGTTTTACTAGGTCTAGACCTTGTGTACAGGTAGGTGTCAAACATGCACAAAGGTTCACTTTTTTCAAGACGTCACTTTTGCAAGAGGGATCACTTTCACACGGGTTGATTTTTTTTTACCTTTTTTTTTCTACTACGACTGTCGAACCTAACCCTTATCATTGGCCGATATTGCTATACTTTTTTGGTCTCTTGCAAAAACAGTTTTTCATGTAAAAGTGTCTTAGTTCAAATTGGGCAGTGCCACTTGTGAACACATTAGTTAAGATTTTTTGGTAAATGAATACATACTCTTTATATTTTAGTTATTTGTTGCTAATATGGATGATAGTGTCAGGTAAACTATAATTGGTTGTGTCTGAAAATTTGTTTCTAAATAAATCAGTAACAGGATAAAGAAGATGAAAAATCGATGCTAAAAAATGTTAGGCTCTACACGAAATATATGTATATACAAAGTAATTTTAAACCTAAACCATTTGTTTAGAAAAAATAAATATATATAGTAAAAGAAAAAGTTTTTATACTTAATACACTTTTTTTATTAAAAAATATTATCTTGAATTTGGAGTTTTTTCATTTCTACTTATACATTATTAGCAAAGGATTTAGATCTTATAAAAAGAGCTAGAACGTCCATGAAGTTGTTTTGATTTTTTTAGTTAGTATTAAAACTAATACTTTCTAGAATTTGTTTATAGTTAAGTCCAGTAGTAACAAATGCAATGCTTTCTTGAACTTAAATCTTTAAGTATCTAGTACTGCTAGATTTTTGTTGAAAAAGTAAAAGTTTTAAAACAGCTAGATTTTAAAGATTTTATTTTTTATGGTTATGTTACGAAAAAGAATTATAAAAAAAATACAGAACGGATTAAAAACAGTCGTTTTGGCAATTATGTCTTATTAGTGTTCAAAATCATATTAGGGTGTATAAATTTCAATCTTATTTGCTTTTGATCTTGTGTACAAAATCAAATACGTTTCAATTTAAGTTACATGTGTTCTGCTTTTTCAAAAAATTATGTTTACAATAAAAAAACACATTTGGATTACAATGTGTATCAAGTTTTATAATACTATCATACTCCAATAATGCAATGTTTTCAGTACTTATATTTTAGATTTTTGATTAAAGCAGTGACGTTACAGATAAAGTCAAACTAAATATAGCTGTTTTACATTCATTCATTTTCGTCATTTACCTGCCAATACTTTACTATTCTTTACGCTTAAGTGTCGAACTTTAAAAAAAAACAACAACATTTAAAACAGCTAGATTTATGCCATACTGAATTTCTAAAAATCTTGGTAAATATGTTATGATGAGTTGTGTGCATTAAAACAAAATTTTTAAACAAACTAGTAAAATTACTTGTTACATATGTTATTTGTGCTTATTTTACTTGTAAATTTATTAACAAAAAGTTAAAATTAGAAATATGGTTTGAAACTAAATTGAATAAAATATATTACTGTGTAAGAAGTAAGCGTATTTTTTTTAAAAACGAAATAGATTTAGTTTAAATAAAACGAAACTAGTTCTTTATATAAATAGTGAAGTTAAAAAATACTTTTTTAAGAAATTTATGTTGTTAAGTGTTTCTTTTAAAAAAGATATTTGTTAAAACAAAGAGTTGTCAATTTTGTTGATATAAATTAAAAGTTAGAGAAAAACTATATATTAAAGATTGCTTGCGGATCGCAAATATTATACTTCTAATAATAAATTAAAAATATTTCATAAAAGAAAAAGAAAAAATGTATGAAAAGTAAATGACTAATAATTACTAATTATTTAATAAATAACCTAAGTGTAAATTTTTTTAAAGTTAGGTAGGTGTCAACTGTGCACGAATAGACACTTTTACACTAAGAAAATTTTTCACATGTTAAAATTTAATTATTTTTTATTTTAATTTTACTATCACTGTTACCCCTAACTTTTACTTTTGGCCGGCAAGATGTATTCTTTTTTTATAATTTTTCATCAATTTCTGATTCAAATTTATTACTTGTTTTTTCTAAATTAACACTGTTACTTTTATCCCTTACTTTGGGTCGGTAACTTTGATTTTTTTGTTATAATGTTATTTAATTTACTTATTTTTTTTGTTTATATCGTTGTTGCTCGTAATCCTTACCCTTGGTCAGCTCTTTTTTAGTATGGAAATTTAAAAAATTTAATTTTCAATTTTTTTTTACTTTTACTCTCGTGCAAAAATTAACCTTCGTGCAAAATTTTCTTCTTGCATATTTCACTAAAATATGTGGTCAGCGTTTGTCCCTTAAGCCAAAGTTTTCCTGAACTATGCATCGACTGTATGATTTTCTAAATATGTATACTAAGGGTACCTTTTCTGAAATAACGTAATTAAATTTTTTTGTTTTGTTTATTTAATATATTTTCTTTTTTTGTGATAAAAAACTGTACATAAAAACTAATTGATAGACTTGGTCTAAAATATAATATATAATGAAATTGTTATTACACTTTTGAAAAGCATATTTAACTACTTCTGATTTATAGGATGCTTAGTAAACCATAAGTAAAAATAGTAATAAAAATAAAATCTTTTGTTAAGTCGGCTTTGCAGTGCCTGTTTTTTTTTATATTTAAAAACATCCATTTATATAATCTAAAAATTTTGACTGACAAATTTATTTCGTTTATGTAATAGTATTTACTGTGTAAAAAAAAATTAAATACTAAAAGTGCATGAACAAACAAGTAGAGCAATTATAATTTTAAGTATTTTAATAATTTTGAAACTTATGAACCGACTTGTTTCATATAGACATTAAATAACATAATTGACTAAAATATATACATTAAATAGTGTTTAATCTATATTCCCTGAACAAATTTTTTCTTCTTCTAAAACATTAGTATTAAACCAACTAAATAATAATAAGTCTCTTCGACTGACAAAATGGATGTAGATTAGAAGTTGTATGACTATCGTACAGTAAATTTTAAACCCCTTTTTCTAATAAAAAAACTACTTTGGTATTTATTTAGTATTATGCAAGGACTAAAATATTTTTTATAAAGGAAATACATTTTTGTATATTTCTGTTTTTTATAACCTGTAAAATTGTTTATTTTTAGAGTAAAAACAATAAAGTTTTTTGTTAAAGTTAGAAGATAATAAGAACATCATTTTCTTTTAATTACATATCAACTTGAAGTTAATATAAATTAATAAACTTCGAAGTTTATAGTTATATTTATGTTTGAATTTTATTTTTAGAATATTTAACAGTTGAAGATCTAGATGTCTTTATTGTTATAATATATACAGTTATAAGTAATTTTTATTACAACATAATACAAGACTAAAATAAAACTTGGTTGTAAAAAATTTACAAGTAAATATATAACAACTAAGAACTAATTAATAAATTATTTATATTTGTTTATAAGTTTAAAACGAAAATTTAAACTGTCTATTTTGGTTCTTGCTCTAATAAAAACACACAAAAATGTTTTCAATAACAATTTCATTCTTTTGGAACTTTGTTTATAACAGATCCTCTAAAACAAACACTTTTGACAGTTTCTTTAGAAACCCATATTTTTTCGTCAACATTGAACACATGAATCTTTAGTTGCTTATAGCATGAACAAAAAACAAACATATTTCTACAAATACTCACTGTTTGACATTTGCATGAAGATTGGTTTCTACACACTAACTTGAGATTGAACAAAGTAAATTTTCTTGAAATACTGTCAAAAACTTCAGCGTCAACATTGCTAGAACCACCAATAACAAATAGCTTGTTACCCATGCTAAATGAAGAGTGACCATCTCTCCAACTAATCATATCAGGCAAGTTACTCCATTTGTTTCCATAGTGATCATAAGATTCTGCAGAATTTGTTCTATCGCTGTACCTATAACCTCCAGTAGCAACAATTTTACCTTCGAAAACTGCACCAGCTGAATCACTTCTACTAATGTTTAAATTTGCTATTTTAGTCCATTTATTATGGTTTATCTCATACTTATAACATCCTTTAGAATAAACACAATAGTCTAAGAACCCGCCTATCAAATAAATACTTTTCATAAATGAACAAATAGAGAAATCTATACTTGAGTCAGGAATTGGCTTCAATTTTTTCCAGGTGCTTTTCGAACTAACATCAACAAAAGTAGTTTTTCCTACTGTTTGATCAGATTTTGCAAGAACAAATATGTCAGAACCAATTACAGCTGTTTTGGCATCATATAGTGGTTCAAACATTGGAATCAAAACAACTTCAGTTTTACCATTGGTGTTTTTTAGTTTAATAGTACTATTTATAAAACTGTTGTCTTCTGTACATCCATCATGAATGATAAAATCAAACTCATTCTGATCACAATAACGATTTTCATACAAAACTGAAGGTCTACAACCAGACTGCTTAGACATACTTTTTTAAACCTGTTCACAATTTTAAGTTTTAAAACAAAATATTAAGTTAAAGTTTATTGAAAACACCTCAACATAAAACTTGGTAAAAATTACTATTTAAAAGGTAGGTGGTTCTAATAACACACAAAAGTACATAAATTTATAATAAATAAATTTATATTTTATTAGTAAAGCTATAAATAAAGTAATTATGTTTAAAAATATTTATTTTAAATATAGACATTTGAAAAATTTCAAGCATTTTGTTTATAATTAACGCCATACGAAACATAAAATAACAGAAGTTTTAAATTATATTAAACAATCAAACAAATTAAATTACTATTGATCTTTTATTGTGTTTGTTGTCAATATGTTAACATACTATTTATTTTATATTAAACCTTCATTCATTAACCAACAACATAAAGGTTATTTGTTTATAATTAATTACTACTCTGATAACTGTTAGTTGAAAATAAGTTTGAAACTTTAAAAATAATTTTTTAAGCAGTGTAGTTTAAAGCTAAATCGAATAAAACTAGCTACTTTTTAATAGTAAGCGTTTTTTTTGTTTAATAAAAATATAGTTCTAGATTTAATAAAACGGAACTAGTTCTTTATATAAACTGTGAAATTACATAATGTTTGTTTTAAAATTATATTTTGTCAAAATTTTACAATGAATTTGATAATTAAGAAGCTACTTGGCCCAGTTTGGGAAACTATGTTATAGATAAATCTTACATTTTTGAATTTTGTACTTTTGTTGATGTATCTTTTATATACTTCCCTAACCAGTTACTTTATATCTATCTAGATGGTTATATATCTATCAATAATTTTAATACATTTTTTGTTTGATATAATCGCTTCTGGTTCTGATCTTGTGAACGGGTAGGTGTCAAAAATACACTAAGGGACATTTTTCACGACGTCATTTTTTAACCGAGGGTTATTTTTACACGGGTCTATATTTATTTTCAATTTTACTTTATGCTTTAATTATTTTTTTCTTTCTATCAAGTACTACTGATACATTTAACCCGTACTCCCAATCGGTATTTTTTTCTTTTTTTTGTTATTTTAATTTCATTTTATTTTTAAACTATCACTATTAACTCTCCTAACCTTTACTGTTGGTTTTTAACTATCTTTCTTTTTAATTTTAATTAAATTTTTACTACTACTGTTAACGCTAACCTTTACTCTGAGTCGGTAGTTTTTTTATTAATTGTTTAATTTTTACTTAAATTTTTACTCTCATACAAAACTGTTATCGTGCAAAAGTGGTCCTTCCTGATAAAGTGTCTTCTTGCATATTTGACCCTTTTTGAAAAAGTGTCTTTTGTGCACATTTGACCTTCATGCAAAAGTTTCTTTGTGCACTTTTGACCCTTCATGCAAAAGTTCCTTTGTGCACGTTTGACCCTTCATGCAAAAGTTTCTTTGTGCACATTTGACCAGTCCCCCTTGTAAATGTATTAGCGGCTAGTTCATACTTTTCTGCTAACTCAACAAATGTAGAAATACATTTACATTCAATTTATGATGCTTGTATACGATTACAACTTTAAATAAATTAAGTTTAATTGGTAATTTTCTATAATTGTGTTTCATAATGGATCAATAGCAAGTAAAGCATTTAATCAAATAAGTTCAAAAATTTAAAATCAGTTAAATCCAGCGGTTACAAGTGCAACAAATTCTATAGCTGAAAACGTTAATAATCGTGTACTGCTAAATTATTTTCAAAAAAACTAAACTTTTTTAACAAATAGATTAAAAAAAACATATATCCTAAAGGTTTTAATTTCAAAAAGAGCTAGGAAAGTATGCAAAACGGAATATAAACGACTCATTTTGGCAAATATGTCTTATGGTATTTTAAAATCATACAAGTGTGTGTATACTACATTGTTTTTTGCTTTTGATCTTGTTTGCAAACTAAAATGTAATTTTTTATTAAAGTTCCTATTTTTTGCTTTGTAAAAAAATTTGTTTACAATAAAATACACATTCTAACAACATTATATATAAAGTTTTATGATATTATCATACTTCCCACAACGCAACAAATTAATACATATTCTGTATAAAGATACTTGTAGTTTAGATCATATTTCATAAAGTGACATCAACTTGTAATAAAAGTGATCTACAACCTTCCTGTACCCAAGGTGGCTCCTAAAGTTCTTTTTAAACTTCTTTCAATTTTTTAAAAATTAATATATTTTTTTAAAATTAAGTTTTATTTACTTTTCTAGACAAAATAAGTGATCAGAATTTCAAGTCATTCTAGGATTTTATATAACATTCCAAGATTCCCATAAGCATTTAGGTTTGATGGCCATCCTGTTAACTTCATTTCAAACTATAAAAAGGTAGCTTTTATTGAAGTACATAACTCATGTATAATTAGCCCAAAATTTTTTATGAATTGAATTCATCAATAAACTATAAAAAAAAAATTTTTTAATTATTTTTTTTAATTTGTGTTTGAATTTAAAATTGTAACTTTATGTTAAGAAAAAATATTTCTATAATTTTGTTAACATAGGGAAATGTTTAGTATTATTCTATTGTTTTATTTCAGATATGATTATTTTCATATTTTAGAAAATTAAAAAAGTGAATTTGTCATAGGCTTAGACAGCAATTTTGTTTTTTTTACAAGTTTAAGCTTCAAAACTACCTAAAGTAAAGTTAATGACGTCATCAAGTGTTTGGTACTTTTTTTTTTTGCAAATTTGCTGCAATTGAATGTATCCAATATTTAAAACTACCTATAAAAATTCCTACTGTTTAATGAATGTTTTCTTGGTTTACACAAGTGACAAGACATAAAGAGTCGTAGGGGGTGTGAAGCAAATTAAATTACCTTGTATACAGTTATCACTCGTACCTCAACATTCCATTTTTGATGTATTAACATAACGGCATTTTTTCAGATTAAATTCAATAACGTTAGAGGTAGTTTAAATTGCTATGTTGCGCTAGGACGTTATCACGAGTTATTTCAGATGTTTTGCAGACTCGTAACTTTTTTGAGCTAGCTACGTCCCTGCTACTAACACCTTTAAACCTACTCGTGGTCTGATTTTACGGTTTATTTTTGTTTTTTATTTTAGGTTATTCCATTTTTTTTAAATTTTATATTTTAACTATTACTGTTAACCCTCCTAAACCTTACTTTGGTTATCAACGTTGTTTTCTTTTTAATATCATATATATATATATATATATATATATATATATATATATGATATAAAAATAATAATAAAACAAAACAAATATATATATATATATATATATATATATATATTTGTTTTGTTTTATTATTATTTTTGTTTTACTACGAATGTTAACCCTAACTTTTACCCTAAGTCGCTATCTTTTTTTCTATTAATTACTATTTTTTAGTTATATTTTACTCTCGTACGTAAGTGTTATTGTGCAAAAGTGATCTATAGTGCATACTTAACGCTTCCTGATAAAGTGTTTTGTGCATATTTTACCAGTCTTTACTTTACGAAATCATAAAAGTAAGTTTGTTCAACATTGTTTTTTAGTTTTGATCTTGTTTGCAAACAAGAATATTTTTTTCTAGTATAAGTTCCCCATTTTGCTTTTACAAAAAACTATGTTTACAATTAATAAAACACAATTTGACTATAACATGTACTTAGTTTTATAGTACCATCATACTACCCACAACGTAATGTTTTCAGTTCGTTTTGACCTTATCGTTTAGCTTTTTTATCAAAGCAGAGACGTTAGAAATAAAGTTCTACTAAATTTTATTGTTTTGAAACTTTTTTGTTTTAGTCATTATTTTGTCAACATTTGACGCTTAAAAGTCTAATTTTAAGAAACTATTACATTTAAAACAGCTAGATTTATGCCATATTGAAAGTGTAAAAATTATAATCTGACGATAATCTGTAAAATAATGTCAACTAAATAATATAAAACTTGTTAGACTTCTAGTTAGTGACACTTTTTATACTTGTAATTACATTATCAAATAGTTAAAAATACGTTTGACACAAATCATATTTAACAATGTAAACTAAGGGTATTTGGTAACGGTAATTACTTACTGGTTTTTATGGTCTAAAACTCTAAAAAAAAACTTAGTCAAAGTTTGTTCGTTTATTATATTGGTTCTTATTTTCATTTATGATAAAAAGTTGTACGAAATAAAATAACTCATATACTTAAGCAAAAAATATAATAGCATTATTCAATGAAATAATCATTACATACTTTTGAAACATATTTAAAATAACAAAAATAACAATACTCTATTTTTCGTAAACTAGCACATGTTTCTGTATGTTAGCAAGTTGAAACAAGTGTTAATTTAATAAAAAAAGGAGTACTGTTTAAGTCTGCTGTTTTTATATATTCAAGTGATCTTATTTTGATTAGCAAATGATTAAAATTAATTTTCGAGTATTGAAAACATATTAAACAATTTCTATCTAATAGGCAGCTTAATAAACCATAAGTATAAAAAATAATAAAATTAAACTACTTTGTTTTCAGTAAGTATTGCAGTGCATGTTTTTTAATTATAAATTTAAAAACATCCCTTAAGTTAACTTTTAAAATTTGACTTAAAAATTAGTTCCTATTTTGTAATAATAAATTCTGTTTTATATTACATTTAAAACCTTAAATGCACAATAAATAAGTAGAGCAATTTTAACATCATAATTATAAGCTTTAAAAAACGTTTCTTTGAAAAAGCGATTTGTTTTAAAATAACATATAAAAAATGTAGAGTTAAAACGTTTATAATTTAAAAGAAATTAAGCTAAATTTACCAAACTAAAATATTTAAGATTCTGTTTGAATTCAAATTTAACACGCTCAATAAAAATTAAGTCTTTTTTATTTATTTTTCTTTAGTTAAACCACCCTTTCGGTACTTATTTTATTTGTTACCAAACAAGAAATAAGTACTTTTAAGTATATTTGTTTTCTTAATAAAATTGTTAATTGATAAAGTTTTACAACAATACACTGAACCAGGGACGTAGGTAGCTTGTAAAAGTTACGAATCTATAAAGTAAAAAATACAATAGGTATGACCCATGATGACGTACAAGGCAATTTATACTACCTCAAGTGCTATTGTGATTTATTTTAAACTTTAAAAGTTAATGGAATTTTTATATATGAGAAATAACTGTATACAAGTCAGTAAATGTTGCTACACACCAGTGACATCGCGTGTTTTTTTTTAAGGAGCTGTTAATTAAAAATAGTCTGCAAACTAAATACTTTAATTATGAATTAAATTATGATATTTTTATATACAACTACATCGATTTTTCGACGTAACAAAATATTTGTTTAAAAAAATCAAAGTAGCCATAAAATGTAAAAAATAACGTTTTAACACTTATAATTACTGTTTTTTGTTTAAACTATTCTGTTCCCGCTCGAGTTTCACCTGATCAAGTTGCCCCTGCTCGAGTCATTACTGCTCAAGTTACTTCTGCCCGAGTTGCCGCTACTCGAGTTGTCCCTGCTCAAATTCTCCCTGATCGGTTAACTGCTGCTCAAATTGCTTTTCCCGAGTTTACACTGCTCAAGAGTTGTTCAGAGTTGATTCTGTTAGAGTTGTCTATATCGTGTACCTACTGGAGCTCAACTTGTCACTATTTTTCTCACTTTGTAGTCAATATTTTACAAGGCAAAATCATAATTCTTATTTTACATTCGTTCAAATTTAAAAACCTGATTTTTATACAGTGCGTTTATTTAGATAAAACCTGAGTTAGATTATCTTAAAAACTTAAATTGATTTGTTCAATTTTTAACAAAACAAGAATATTATTATATCAAGTCTAGGAGGAGGGCAAAATTAAGTTAAAAAGATACCAAAAGCAGAGAATGTAGGGTTTTTTAAAGCTTGAGAATTGAAACAAAAGGGGTTTTTATTTTGAAAAATAATGTACGTTTACGCTGATTTGCACTGAATTATGACGTTTAAGGTTGGACTAAGAGATTTATAAATCTTTTAGATTTTAGATAAAAAACAATTAAAAAACGTAATATTTAAACTATCAAAATATGTACGGTTAAAAGTGATCTTTTTGCATAACAACATAGTACAAGTTTAAAACAAAACTTAGTTATAACAAACCTTAGAGTAGATATATGGAAACTAAGCATATTTGAAATAAAACTAAGTCATTTTATTACAACTAAAATAAATGCAAAATAAAAGTTTTGATCGTTGATCTGACTCAAACACAAACAAAACTTTTATTGTTTTGAAACTTTGTGAATAATAGGTTGTGTAAAATGAGAACTTATTAGAGTTTCCTTAGAAACCCATCTTTTTTCATCTACAATGTACACATGTAACTTTGGTTGCCTATTGATGGTGCAGGAACAAAAAACAAACAGTTTTCTACAAATATTCACTGTTTCGCAATCGCGAGAAAAGGTTTCATTACATGGTAACTTGAGATTGAGTAAAGTAAATTTTCTTGAATTACTGTCAAAAGCTTCAGCGTCAATATTACTATAACCACCAATAACAAAAAGCTTGTTACCTATGCTAATTGAAGAGTGATCATCTCTCCAACCAATCATATCAGGCAAATTGCTCCATTTGTTTCCATGGTGATCATAATATTCTGCCGATTTTGTTCTAGCGATGTACCTATAGCCTCCAGTAGCATCAATTTTACCTTCGATAACTGCACAAGCCGATTTAATTCTATCAATGTTTAAATCTGCTATTTTAGTCCACTTATTATGGTTTACTTCATACTTATAACATCTTTTAGAAGAACTACAGTAGTCTAAGTACCCGCCTATTAAATATATACTTTTCATAAATTAACAAACAGAGAAATCTATTCTCGAGTCAGGCATATACGTCAATTTTTTCACGGTGCTTTTCGAACTAAAATTAACACATGAAGTTTTTCTTACTTTTTTATCGGATCTACCAACAAGAAATATGTCAGAACCAATTACAGCTATTTTGGCATAACAACGGTTGCGTAATATTGGATCTAAAGCACATTTAACTCAACATCGGCACTTTCTATTTTAATAAAACTGTTTGTAGAATCTTTATTTTCTTTACCTTCATCATTAATGATAATATCAAACTCATTCTGATCACAATAACGATTTTCATAAAAAACTGAAGGTCTACCATTAAACCGCTGAGGCATCCTTTTTTAAACCTGGTCACAATATTTGATTTTAGAACAAAATATTCAGATAATATTAATAGAAAACACCTCAACATAAACTTTATATAAATGTTAGGCGGTTCTACTAATTAACAAAAGTAGTAGAATATTAAATTAAATTTAATTTTAATAATTAAACTAAAAATGAAGTAATTGTATTTAAAAGTTTTTAATTTTTTCATAGATTTTGGTAGAAGCTGAAATAATTTGTTTATATTTAAGGGCCATTTGAATAAAAAATTACTTAATGTATTCAACTAATTTAAATTATTTATAAGATTTAACTTTTGTCAAACTTTTATATTATTTAAAGTATATTTGTTTATTAACTACAAATCAATGTTAATCTAAAACATTTACTAATTTATATAACAAACAACACAAAGGTTATTTGTTTATGAGTACTTAGTATTCTAATTGTTAATCTAAGACAAACTTAACCATTGAAACCTTTAATTCTTTCTTAAACCAATATAGTTATAAGCTAAACCGAAAAAAAAAACTAATGTTTAGAAAGCGAGCTTTTTTTTTAATAAAAATACATTTTTAGTTTGAATAAAACAAAAATAGCTTTAAATATAAACAGTAAAGTTTAACAATACTTGTTTCAGAAACTTATTATACAAAGCTTTTATTTAAATATGATTTATATAAAGTCAATTGGCCTAGTTTGAGAAACCATGTTATTAATGAATCATACTTGTAGTATAGTTGAAGTGGCTTTTATAAAACTTCCCTATCAGTTACTATGAAGAATTTGAGCATGAGTGATAGTTCAATCAAGAATTTATGAAAAATATTAGTTGTTTTACTTACTCCAGGTCTAGATCTCATGAACGGCTAAGTGTAAAAAAATACACTAAGGGACATTCTTGACGACGTCTTTTTTTACAAAGGGCTGTTTTCGCACAAGTTTAAATTTATATATTATACTTTTTTAATTATATCTGTGTGTTTTATTACTACCACTAATACCTCTTAATCTTGGGCGGTAGTTTTTTTTATCTCTTTCTTATTATTTGTTTTTTAACTATTTTTTATTATACTTTATTTTTAAACTAGTACTGTTGCCCCTCCTAATCCCTACCATTGGTTTTTAATTTACTTTTCTTTTCATTATATATGTATATATATATACTTATTATTTTAATTTATTTTTATTGCTACCACTATTAACCCTAACATTTACCTTAAGTCGTTACGGTAATTACTTAATGGTTATTAAAGGTCTGAAATAACGAAGTTAAAGTTTTTTTGTTTATTAAGTGCGTTCTGTTATTCTTTTTTGATAAAAACTTGTACGTAATAAATTAACTGATAAAATTATGAAAAAAATATAATATCGTTTTATAATGAATCATAATTACTTACTTTTAAAACTTAGTTAAAATAACAAATTTAAACAATAGTATTTTTGTATAAAACTAACGCATGAAACATATAATATATGTTAACTCACAGAAAGATGTGTTAGTTTAATAAAGAAAGAGTACTGTTTAGTTTTGCTTTTTTATATATAAACCAGTGAAACTGTTTCGATTAGCAAACAATTTAGATTGTATTTTGAATATTTTAAACATGTTTAGCTATTTCTACCTTGTAAGCTGCTTAATAAACCAATATAGAAAAAATATAATAAAAATCAACTACTTTTTTTTCAGTAAGTTCTGCAGTGCATGCTTTTTAATTACATGTTTAGTCAATTTGTTAACTTACTCTTTATGTTAAGTTAAAACTTTCATTCGTTACTATAACAAACAACACAAATGTTATTTGTTCATGAGTACATAGTAATTTAATAAATGATGAACAAAAACAATTTAGATGTTTTTAATAATAAACTATTAAAGCAATATAGTTTAAGCTAAACTAAATAAAACAAACTACTCTAAAACAAAAAAAAAAATTTTTCAAATAAAATCAAACTAGCTTTTAATATAAACAGTTAAATTTCGAAATTGTATTAGGAATTTATTTTGTCAAATACTTTACTTTGAATATGAAAATTAGGAAGCCATTAGGCCAGTTTGGGAAACCCTGTAGTAGATAAATCATACTTGTTTGAATTTTTTAGTATAGCTTAAGTAGCTTTTAAAAAACTTTCTTGTTTAATTTCTACATTAATATTGTTTTTATGGTGATGATTCATTCTAGAAGTTTGTAATGTTTTAGTTGTTTACTTGCTAAATGCTTGATTTAGTTCTTATGAACGGGTAAATGTCAAACATAAACGAAGGTTCGAATTTTTCAATACGTCATTTTTTGCAGAAGAGTTCACTTTTGCACGGATTTACTTTTTTTTTCCAATTTTTTTATTCCTTATGTCGCCCCTAAACTTACCATTGGTCGGTAACTCTATTTCTTTTATTTTTAGTTTTTTGCAAAAAAATTTTATTGGTCGTTGTCTGAAAATGTGTTTCTAAATGAATCATTAGTAGGTTATTCAAGATGAAAAATCAATGCTACGAAATTTCGGCTTCGAACGACTTCGAGTGTAAAATACTTTTCAAGTATGGAGCTTAGT
Source organism: Thalia democratica (assembly GCF_965202585.1). Classification (NCBI taxonomy): domain Eukaryota; kingdom Metazoa; phylum Chordata; class Thaliacea; order Salpida; family Salpidae; genus Thalia; species Thalia democratica. The sequence goes on from NC_139165.1 coordinate 90,412,894, forward strand.
ACCAAAAAGTTCTATTTTAAGCTATTTTAAAACTAATTCATTTATTAAAAATAAAAATATATGTACTGACGGAACATCTTTTTATTTTTCAACCTTTTTATCAAAAACTATCATCTGGATTATTTAATATTTTTACTTCTAGTTAGATACAATTAACAAACGATTTAAATCTTAAAAAAGAGCAACAATGTCCACGAAGTTGTTTCTATTTTTATTTTAAAATCTACGATACTTATAACAACAACAATCAAAGTAAAAGTTTCCAGAATTTAAGTTTAGTTAAAGTCCACCGGTAACAAATGCAATGCTGTCTATAACTTAAATCCTTAAGTATTTAGTACCGCTAAATTGTTGCCAAAATAGTAAAAGTTTTAAAACAGCTAAACTTAAGGAAGATTGTTTAAACAGTTGTGTTATAAAAAAAGCTTAGAAAAAATTACAGAACGAATTAAAAAAGTTAATTTTAAAAATATGTTTTATGGCTGTTCAAAATTTTATAAGTGTGTATGTACCTCAATGTTTAATGATTTTTATCTTTTGTGCAAACTTAAATAATCTTGTTTATTTAAGTTGCCTATGTTCTACTTTTTCAAAAAGTTATGTTTACAACAAAAAGCTCCATCTGACAATAACATGTTTAATGTTTTTTATCATCATCATAACCACAATGAAATAATTTTAGTTTGTTTCACCTTATCTTACAGCACTTTATCAAGGCAGAGGTGTTTAGATAAAGTTCAAATAAATCTAGTTATTATAAAATTTCTTTATTTTAGTCATTAACTTGCCAATACTTGATTTAAGGTCTAATTAAAATAACCTTTACGTTTAAAACAGCTAGATTTATGCCATACGAAAATCTGGAAGTTATGATCAATATGTTATAAAGAGATGTGTGCATTAGAACAAAAGTTTTCTAGCTAACTAATAAAATGACTTGTTAAATAATTTTTCTATTGATACTTGCTTCATTTGTTTACTAGGTCTAGTTTTTGTGAACGGGTAGGTGTCAAAAATGCACGAAGGGTCACTTTTTTCGAATCGTCACTTTACTGTTTAGGAACTTTGTGAATAATAAGTTGTGTAAAACGATCACTTATAAGATTTTCCTTGGAAACCCATATATATTCGTCTGCATTGTACGCATGTACCTTCGATAGCCTATTTATAGAGCAAGAACAAAAAATTTTAAAAAAGCTCTTTTTTATTATGGATGTTATAAAATTCAATTTTATATTTTTAATTTCGTTTTTACTTTTACTCTCGTGCAAAAATGACCCTTCGTACTTATTTGACCATTGATGAAAAGGTGTTTAGGTGCATGTTTTATTCTATCCAATGTATTACTCTATGTCATGTAACCCCTAAAGCCATAGTTTGCCTATTTATGAACTATGCACCAAATGTATTGTCTTTGTACACATTTGACCAGTTTCCCTTGTGTAAATATAAGCGGCTATTTCAGATATTTTTGCTAAAGCAATACATATACTTTTAACTTTCATAAAATTTTGCTTATATAAACTTATATTTTTAGTTTTTGTTATTATTCTTTTTTTATCTTATTTTTATACTATTTGTAGAACTAATACCTCTAACTCTTTCTGTTCGTCGGTAGTTCTTTTATTTTAATTATTATTTTTCTTGTTATTATTTGGAAATTTATTTTAAATTTTACTTTATTTTTTAACCAGTACTGTTACCCCTCCTAACCTTTACCCTTGGTTATTAACTTTGTTTCCATTTTATTTTAAATACATATGCATTATAATTTTATTTTTTCTTTATTTTTGCTACCACTGTTACCCTTAACCTTAACCCTAAGTTAATATTTTTTTTAATTTTTTTACTCTGGTACAAAAGTTTCATCTTGCACAATTGATCCTTTATGATAAAGTGCTTTTGTGCATATTTAATCCTTTATGCAAAAGTGTCTTTGTGAACATTTGACCAGTTTCCCTTGTGTACATATAAGCGGCTATTTCAGATATTTTGCTAAAACAATACATATACTTTTCATTTTCACAGTTTTTGCTTACATATACAGTATTATGATAACATTATTAGGTAAAGTTTAATCGATTTTTGTCTAAAAATGTGTTCCTAAATGGATCAGTTGTATGTACAGCTGTTAATGAAATAAATTTCTAAATTTGAGTATAGTTTAAGTCCAGTGGTAGCAAATGCAACGTTTTCTATAACTTAAATCGTTAAGCCGATAGTACTACTTCAATTTATTGTCGAAAAACTTAAACTTTTTAAAAAGATAGATTAATGTAATTCTGTATTTAACGGTTGTGTTTTGAAAAAGAGTTAGGAAAAAATGACAGAATGGATTAAAAACAATTCGTTTTGGCAAACATGTCTTATGGCCTTTTAAAATAATACAAGTGTTTGTGTATAACATCGTTCTTTGCTTTTAATCTTGTTTGTAAAATAAAATAACGAGCATAAAGTTAATTTTATAGGCAAATTTATTAATTTTTCAAAAAACATAAAAATTTAATGTCAATTATTTTCTTTATCTTAAAAGCTATCTAAAAAAAATTTTTATTATTTTAGAGAACGCACCTTTGTCTTTAATTCAAAAAAAAATTTTTTTTGGTTTGTTGATGGAATTATTTCATGGGGTCCCTCCAAAAATAAAAGATTTTTTTTGGTTTTTTTCATTATTATTGTTTAGAACCAAAAATAAATCTTTTTTTTTAATTTTTTTTTATTTTCCCTTATTTTGCATGTTATTTAAACTCTTAAATGTTTATTTTATAAATAATGCTAATATCTTTTACGATTTGGCCCAAAATCAAAATGATGTACATATATTACACTATCATTTGCCTTGGCCATTTCCTAGATAAAAAATCGATAAAAGGAAAAAACAAATTAGTAAGAATGTGCATTACAACAATTTAGTTAAATTAAATAATAATACAAGTTATATTAATATACCTTAATGTTTTTTTTTTGCTTTTAATCTTTTAAAACTAAAATATGTTTTTCATTTAAGTTACCTATGCTCTGCTTTTTCAAAAATTATGTTTAAAATTAAAAAAAAACACATTTTAGTACAATGTGTTTAATGTTTTATAACTTCATCATACCATCATACTTCCCACAAGGCATTGTTTTCAGTTCGTTTTAACTTAATATTTTAGCTTTTTCATTTAATCAGACAAATTATAGATAAAGTTTTACAAAATCTAGTTGTTTTAACAGAAAAAAAATATTGCATCTAAAACAGCTAGATCTTTGCCATAGCATAATTCTGAAAATCATAATCAATATACCACGAAAACTGTATTTATTAAAAACAGTTTGTCAACCAATTAAAAAATAATTTTTTACGTTTATTATCTATTGATAATAATTATACTTTTAATTTATTAACAAACGTTTAGTATTATTTAACAAGTCATATTGTGAATGGAAGTACAATAAACTTGAAATATATAATATGTGTTAAACTACAGAAACATGTTTTAGTTTAATAAAGAAATAGTATTGTTTAATTTTGCTTTTTTATATAATCCAGCGAAATTGTTTCGATTATAAAACGATTTAAATTACATTTTGAATATTTTAAACATGTTTAACTATTTCTACCTTGTAGGCTGCTTAATAAACCACAAGTAACAATAATTATAAAAATAAACTACTTTTTTCCAGTAAGTTTTGTAGTGCATGCTTTTAAATACATGTTTGAAAACATCCATTAATAATCAAAGTAGCCATAAAAGAAAAAAAAATAATATAAAAAATAATGTTTTCTTAATACTTTTAATTACTTTTTTTTTTAAGTATTCTGTTCCCGTTCGAGTTTCATCTGATCGAGTTGCCTCTGCTCGAACTGCTCCTGCTCGAGTTATCCTTGTCGAGTTGTTTCTGCTCGAGTTGTCCCTGCTGGAGTCATTACTGCTCAAGTTACTTCTGCCCGAGTTGCCGCTGCTCGAGTTGTCCCTGCTCAACTTCTCCCTGCTCAAAATGTTTTTCCTCGAGTTTACACTGCTCAGGAGTTACTCAGAATTGATCCTGTTAGAGTTGTCTCTGCTCGAGTTGTCTAGATCTATTTTACGAGGAAAATTAATATTTTTTATTTTACATAGGTTCAAATTTATAATTCTGGTTTTTATACAATGGGTTGCGTTTATTTAGATAGAATCTGAGTTGAGTTAAATGTAAACAATTTAATTTAATTTGTTAAATTTTCAACCAAATAAGTGTTAAAGAATGGTAATATATCAAGTCTATCTATTAGAAGGGCAAAATTAAGTTTAAAAAATATCAAAAATTGAGAAAGTTGGGTCTGTTAAGTTTAGCAGTGAATCATGAAATTTTAGGTTGGACTAAGAGATTTATAAATATTTAGTTAGATTTTAGATTAATAAACTATTTAAAAACGTAATGTTTAAACTATCAAAATATGTACAGTTAAAAGAGATTTTATTGTATAACAACATAATACAAGTTAAAAACGGAACTTTGTTATAACATAGTTTAGAGTAGATATATGAAAACTAAGCATATATTAGAAAATAAAATAAGTCATTTTCTTATAAATTTGAAAAAAATGCAAAATATCCGTTTCGTTCGTTAATTTTTCTCAAACACAAACAAATCTTTTATTGTTTTGAAACTTTGTGAATAATAGGTTGTGTAAAATGAGCACTTATTAGGGTTTCCTTAGAAACCCGTCTTTTTTCATCTACAATGTACACATTTAACTTTGGTTGCCTATTGATGAAGCAGGAACAAAAAACAAACATTTTTCTACAAATATTCACTGTTTCACAATCGCATGAAAAGGTTTCATTACATGGTAGCTTGAAATTAAATAAAGTAAATTTTCTTGAATTACTGTCAAAAATTTCAGCGTCAATATTGCTATAACCACCAATAACAAAAAGCTTGTTACTCTTGCTAAATGAAGAGTGAATATATCTCCAACCAATCATGTCAGGAAGATTACTCCATTTGTTTCCATGGTGAACGTAATATTCCGCAGATTTTGATTTTCCGGTGTACCTATGATCTCCAGTAACAACAATTTTACCTTCGAAAACTGCAAAACCTGATTTAGTTCTGTCAATGTTTAAATATTCTATTTCGGTCCATTTATTATGGTTTATATCATACTTATAGGATCCTTCAAAATACATATATTCGTTCAAGTATCCGCCTATTAAATAAATACTTTTCATAAATGACCAAACAGAGAAATATATTCTGGAGTCAGGCATATACGTCAAATTTTTCCAAATGCTTCTTGAACTAATATTAACACAGGAAGTTCTTCTTACTTTTTTATTAGATGCACCAAGAACCAATATTTCAGATCCAATAACTGCTGTTTTGGCATAACAACGGTTGGCTAACATTGGAATCAAAACCACATTTAAATTAACTTCAGCATTTTCTATTTTATTAATACTGTTTGTAAAATTTTTGTTTACTTTACTTTCATCACTAATAATAATGTCAAACTCATTCTGATCACAATAACGATTTTCATACAAAACTAAACGTCTACCATCAAACCGCTGAGACATACCTTTTTAAACTTGGTTACTATTCTAACTGAAGTTCTAAACCTGGTTACAAACTATTCAGTTGAAATTAATTGAAAACACCTCAGCATAACATTTTATTTAATAGTTTTTTAAAATTATACTCGGTTCTAATTACTTACACAAAAGTACAACAAATTTATTAATTTTTTTCTATTTTATAAATCAAGATATTAATAAAGCAATTGTATTTAAGAAGTTTCATTGGTTAAATAGACAATTGTAAAAATCGTTTTTAAACGCCAGTTTAAGTTAAAGTTTTTTAAAGTTTTAAACTCAATTAAACTCCTTAAACAATTAAACTTTAATTTATCTTTTATGGTGTTAAAAGTCAATTTATTAACTACCTAGTTACTTATGTTAAGTTAGAATATTTATCTGTTATTAAAACCAAAAACAAAAAAGTTTTTTGTTTATGAATACTTAGTATATAACTGATTTATGATTGAAAACAATTTTAAGCTTTTGAATAATAAATTCTTCGATAAATTAAGTTTTAAACTTAAGCTAAAAAATAGGCGTCTCTATTATTAAAAAGAAGTATTCTTTGATTAAATAAAAAGAAACTAGGTCTATACATAAACAGTTAATTACAAAATGCTTGTTTGAAATTTGTCTTGTCAAGTTTTTACTTTGATAATGATAGTTAGAAAGCCACTTGGCCCAATTTAGGAAACCTTAATATAGATGAATCACACATATTAGCATTCTGTATTATAGATGATAAAGCTTTCATAAAGTTTCCCTAATTGAATACTACATGAATAACATTAACGTGGTAACAGTTTAACCAGGTTCTTTTGTAAGGTTATAGTTGTTTTACTCGCTCAAAGTCTAAATGTTGTGAATGGGTGATGATAGAAATACACGAAGGAATACTTTGGACGATGTCATTTTTTTACAAAGGGCTGTTTTTGCCCGGGTTTAAGTTTATTTCTTTTTCTTCAGTCTATTGCAAAAATTTATTTATTGGTAAGTGTCTTCGTACATATATAACCAGTTCCCTTTGTGAATGCATTAAACTTTTTTGCTAAATGAATACAAATAATTTAAACTTTTATTTTTTCATGCTTACATAAGATGTCATATCAGAAAAAGTTTTATTGGTCGTTATCTGAAAAAGTGTTTTTAAATAATTTAATAGTATGTCAAAAAAGATAAAATATCAATGCTTAAAGCTTTAAGTCGTATAAAATGACTTTTTGGTTTTAGAGCTACACACCAAAAATATATATACTAAAATGAAGTATATCTTTATTTTTAATATTTTTATTAATAACTATTATCTTGATTTTAGAGCATTTTTTAACTTACACATAATTAACAAAGGGTAAAAGTCTTATAAAATGAGCGAAAACTTCCATGAAGTTGTTTTGATTTTTTTTTAGAACTATGATAGTTATAACAGCATTTAAAGCTATACTTCCCAGAGTTTGAGTATAATTTTAGTCAAGTGGTAACAAATGCAATGTTTTCTATAAAGTAAATCGTTGAGCGTTTTGCACTGATAAATCATTGTGAAAAAAGTAAAAGTTTTAAAAAGGCTAGACTTAATAAAACTTTTTAACTCAGATTGTGTTATGAAAAGTAGTTTAAAAATGACAGAATGGATTAAAAACAATTCGTTTTGGCAAATATGTCTTATGGCTTTTCAAAATAATACAATTGTGTACTACATTGTTCTTTTCTTTTGTTCTTATTTGCAAACTAAAGTATACTTTTTCATAGAGTTCCTGATTTTCTGGTTTATCAAAAAATTATGTTTACTATAAAATACACTTTTGACAGTAATATGTATTTTTTATAATACCATACTTCCCACAATGGAATGTTTTTATTTTTTTCACCTTATCTTTTAGCTTTTTTATCCAAGCAGAGACGTAAAAGATAAAGCTCCGCTAAATCTAATTGCTTTAGAAAACCTTTATTTTAGTGACTATTTTGTCAACTTTAAGGAACTATAACATTTTAAACACTCAGATGTATGCTATATTAAAATTGTTAAAAATGTGACCAATATTTTTTGAAGGACTTTTTAAATTAAAATAAAAGTTTTTCAGCTAAATTATAAAAATTCTTTTTTATTTAATAGTTATTAACACTTGTCACACTTTTTGTTATATTACTAAATACCTTTGACCATTTTGAACAGTGTAAATTAAAGGTTGTTTTCCTGAAATATCTTGATTAAAGTTTGTTTAACCTGTTTGTTATGCGCATGTTTTAAAATTTAAACTTACAAGTAAAAAATTTTATATTGAAATTAAACGAAATACTTTGTATAATTTAATATTTAAATGATCATTTTATAATTTAAAAAATATTTAACTATTTTTTGCTTTATAAGCTGCTTAAAAAACCATGATCAAAAATAATAATTGAAAAAAAATATATTATTTTCAGCCTGTTTTTCATTGCCTGTGTTTAATCAGACGTTTGAAAACAATTTTACTTTTAAAATTTGATTGAATAATTAAATCCCTTCTTTGTAATATTATTCACTGTTTATAGAAAAATTTGAATACAAGAATTTCAAGAATGAACAAAATAAAACTAATTTTAAATTTAAGTCGTAAACTTTAAAATTCTATTTTAATTTTTTAAATACGTTGGTTTTAAAAAATGTTGAAAAATATAAAGTTCTTAAAGGTATAGCATTAAATACATAAAAAACATATATATACTAAACTACAACATTTATGCTTCTATATTATTTCAGTTTTTTTTATAACCAACTTTATAATGACAAAGTTCTTTTAGATACCTCATTAAGCTAGCAGTTAAAGACTTATGAATAAAATTTGTTTTTTATAAAACTCGAACTAATCATTTCAGGCAGATTGCTCCATTTGTTTTTATGGTGATCATAGGACTCTGCAGATTTTGTTCTATCGCTGTACCTATAGCCTCCGGTAGCAACAATTTTACCTTCGAAAACTGCAGTAGCTGAATCTTTTCTACCAATGTTCAAATCTGCTATATTAGTCCATTTATTATGGTTTATATCATACTTATAACATGTTTTAGAACAACTACAGTCGTCTAAGTACCCACCTATTAAATATATACTTTTCATAAATGAACATATAGAGAAATGTATACTTGAGTCAGGCATAAACGTCAGTTTTTTCCAGGTGCTTCTTGAACTAATATTAACACGGGAAGTTTTTCTTACTTGTAAGTCAGACCCATCAAGAAGAAATATGTCAGAACCAATTACAGCTGTGCTTGCATAATAACAATAAGCTAACATTGGAACCAAAACCAGATTACACTTGACATCAGCACTGTCTACTTTAATAATACTGTTTGTAGAATCATCGCTTTCTTTACCTTCATTATTAATGATAGTATCAAACTCATTCTGATCACAATAACGATTTTCATACAAAACTGTAGGTCTATTATCAAACTGCAGAGACATACTTTTTAAACCTGGTCATAATTTTTAGTTTTAAAACAAAATATTAAGTATTAAGTTAGAATTATCTAAATACACTTCTATATAAAATTTTATTGAAAAATTCATTTAAGTGGTCGGCAAATAACAACAAACATAAGTATAAGAATATTAATTACTTGCTTTCTAAGTAAAGTTAGAATTTCATGAATGTTGTATAGAGATTTGTTAAAATTAAACATTTGGTTTATATTGAAGGTTCATTTAAAATAAAATTTTGTTCAATATTTCAAATAAATTTAAAACTTTTATAAATTAAACTTTTAATAAACTGTTATGGTATTTAAAGTATATTTATTAACTAATTTATTATTTATGTTTAGTTATAACTTTTATTAATTATTATAACCAATAACTTAAATGTTGTTTGTTTAGGAGTCATTAGTATTCTACTAACCTTTAATTAAGAACAAACTTGAGCATTCAAATAATAAATTCATAAAACAATAAAGTTAAAAGCTAAACTGAATAATATAAACTACTGTTGAAGAGGTAAGCGTACTTATTTTAGATGTCTTTAGTTTAAATTAAACAAAACTAGCTCTATATATAAACAGTAAAATTACAAAACACTTGTTTCAAAAATTTATTTTGTCAATTATTTATTTTGAATATTATAATTAGGAAGCCACTTGACCTAGTTTGGGAAATCTTGTTGTAAATGATACTTGTTTGATTTAGCTGTTTTGAAAATTTCCTATTTTGTTACTATTTTAATATCTTGTACACAACGATGATTCATTTCAGAACTCTTGTAATGTTTTAGTTGTTTTACCAGGTCTAGACCTTGTGAAGAGGTAGGTGTCAAACATACACAAAGGGTCACTTATTTTTAAGACGTCACTTTCGCATTAGAGGTCACTTTCACACGGGTTGATTATTTTATACTTATATTTTTCTACTACCACTGTCATCCCTAACCCTTAACATTGGTCGGAATTTCTATTCTTTGTTGGTCTCTTGCAAAAACGGTTTTTTATGCAAAAATTTCTTAATCCATAATTGGCCAGTCCCACTTGTGAACACATTAGCGATTAGTTCAATTTTTGTTTTTCTAAATGAATACACATTCTTAGAAATTTAATTTTACGATGCTAATATGAGATCATAGTATCAGGTAAATTATAATTGGGCGTTGTCTGAAAAATTGTTTCTAAAAAAATCAGTGGCAGCTTAAGGAAGATGAAAATCTTGCTAAAAAATTATGGTCAAAAGACCTGAAGTATAAAATGACTTTTCGGTTATGGAGTTTTACACAAAATATATGTATATATATAAAGTAATTTTAAAAATAAATCAATTGTTTAAAATATATATATATAGTAAAAGAAAACATTTTTATAATTTATATACTTTATTTATTGAAAACTATTATTTTGATTCGGATTATTTACTTAGACACTATTAGCAAAACGTTTAGACCTTATAAAAAGAGCGAGAATGTCCATAAATTTATTTTGATTTTTTTTAGAAACTTTGATATTTCTAAAACTTCTTAAACTAATATTTTCCAGAATTTGTGTATAATTTAAGTCCAGTGGTAACAAATGCAATGCTTTCTATAACTTAACTCGTTAAGCATTTGGTACGGCTAGATTATTGTTAAAAAAGTAAGAGTTTTAAAATAGCTAAATTTTAGGGACTTAAATTTCTACGGTTGTGTACGAAAAAAGAATTATAAAAAAATACTAACCGGATTAAAAATAGTAGTTTTGCAAGTATGTCTTATGACTAAAAAAATAATATTAGGGTGTATAAATTACAATCTTATTCCTCAATCGTATTTGCTTTTGATCTTGTGTAAAAAATCAAATATACGTTTTCATTTAAGTTGCATGTGATCTGCTTTTTCAAAAAGATATAAGATATGTTTGCAATAAAAAAAACACATTTGGACTACAATGTGTATAATGTTTTATAATACCATCATACTCGAACAACGCAAAGTTTTCAGTACGTTTTGACCTTATTTTTAAGATTTTTAATCCAAGCAGTAACATATAGATAAAGCTCCACTAAATCTAGCTGTTTTAAAACTTATTCATTTTCGTCATTAGTTCACCTGCCAATACTTTACGCTTGAAGGTTGAACTTTTTAAAACAATTTAAAACAGCTAGATTTATGCCATAATGAAATTTATATATTCTGATAAATATGTTATGATGAGTTGTGTGCATTAAAACAAAATTTGTCAACCAACTAGTTAAATTACTTGCTACATATATTTGTTATTTTTGCTTATTATACTTTTATTTTATTAAAGTAAATTTAAAATTAGAAATATGGTTTGAAACTAAACTGAATAAAATAATTTACTGTTTAAGGAGTAAGGGTTTTTTTTATTAAAAAAATAAAAAACTTTTAGTTTAAATAGAACGAAATAAGCTCTTTATATAAATAGTGAAATTGAAAAATATTTGTTTTAGATATTTATCTTGTTAAGTTTTTACTTTGAAAAAGATCTTTATCTTTTAAAACAGAGAGTTGTCAATTTTGTTGATTTAAATTGAAAGTTAGAAAAAACTATATATTAAAAATTGCCTGCGGACCGCAATTATTATACTTCTAATATTAAGTAAAATGTATGAATAGTAAATGACTACTAATTACTAACTATTTAATAAAGAGCCTAAGTATTATTTCTTTTTAAATTAGGTAGGTGTCAACTGTGCACAAACAGACACTTTTGCACGACAGTACTTTTGCACAGGTTGATTTTTTTTTAATTCAATTTTACTATCACTGTTACTCCTAACTTTTACCCTGGGCTAATAAGGTTTTTTCTCTTTATTTTAATTTTTCATCAGTTTCTGATTAAAATTTTTTACTTATATTTTTTTTTTTTGTAAACTGAACCGCTACTCTTATCCCAATGGGTTCTAATTTTAAATAATATGTACGAGTATGCCAAAATGTATTTTTAAAAAACCTTCAATTTTATGACGGTCACTGTAGCTAAAATTTTTCTTATATTTCACTTAATTAAGACTAATTAAATATTTAACGCTTTTTTATCTTAAATGTTTATAATTAAAAATTGACCTATGATGTTTTACTAAAATTATCATTATATGAACTTTAAATCCCTCAAAAAAAAAACAGAAAAATTAGTCTTTAAAAAAAAACAAATATAGATTACAAGTTGTATGACTTATGTATGCTGTATTATAAACATTTACTTATTCTTTAAGCAAATACATTTAGTACTAAATTTGATAACTTCTAAGCAGTAATAGATTTTAGTTAATTTAACTTTAAATATTGTAAAGTTTATTCAACATTTCAGCATGACGTCTTTAGTTAAACTAAGAAGTTTAAAAAATTATATAATCTGTATAAAACTTAACAGTTGAAGAACTTGATGCTTTGCTAACAAAATAAGTACGTTTTTATTTATCGCAACAAAAAAAAAAGTTTAAAATTAAGCTTGGTTGTAACAAAGCTTCAAATATATATAAAAACTAAGAAAATTAGACCATAAAACAAAGTCATTTTTATAAGTTAAAATAATTTACAATTTAACTGTTTCAATTTTTCCATTGTTGCTTTAACAACAACACAAACATAAAAACACTTTTTCCGTAAAAGAGATCATTGTTTTGGAACTTTGTGATTATTGGGTTCGCTAAAACAAAAACTTTTAACAATTTCTTCAGAAACCCATCTTTTTTTTGTCTACAATGTATACATGTAATTTCGGTTTCCTATTTATGTAGCATGAACAAAAATTAAACATATTTCTACAAATACTCACTGTTTCACAATAGCATGCAAATTTACATGGTAGCTCTAGATTGAACAAAGTAAATTTTCTTGAAGTACTGTTAAAAACTTCAGCGTAAACGTTGCTAAATCCACCAATAACAAAAAGCTTGTTACCCATGCTGAATAAAGAGTGATCATCTCTCCAAGTAATCATATCAGGCATATTGCTCCATTTGTTTTCATGGTGATCGTATTATTCCGCAGATTTTGTTTTTCCGGTATACCTATCGCCTTCAGTAGCAACAATTTTACCTTCGAAAACTGCACAAGTTGATTTAGTTCTATCAATGTTTAAATCTGCTATTTGGGTCCACTTATCATAGTTTAGCTCATACTTATAACATATTTTAGAAGAACTACAGTAGTCTAAGTCAGTGGTCGGCACGCTACTTCGAATCCGTGAACCCTAAATCACAAAATTAAAATTCTGTGCACCCTAATTTGCATTTTTTAGCGCCGCTCGTGTTTAAGAATATGTAAACACTTTTAATCGTTTTTTTACTATTAATTCGGTAACACCTAGTTAATTTTTACACGCTAACTTTTAATTTACCAGTTTACGCTATCCATTTCTAGGCTAAGGGTGGAAGTATTTTTACATACTGTAACAGAATAGAACTAGGAGAGTACAAAAATGGTCGTTCTATTGACAACAAAATGGTCAATTATATATTAAGGTTGAATATGTCTTAAATGTAGAAAGACTAAAAAAAAAACTTTAGATTAGTTTCTGCGCAAAAAAAAAAAATCATGTACCCCAAAATAAGTTTCATGCACCCCAAAAGTCTCGTGCACCCAAAAAGAAATTTCATGTACACTAGTGTGCACCAGTGTACACCGTGCCGACCACTGGTCTAAGTACCCGCCTATTAAATAGATACTTTTCATAAATAAACAAACAGTAAAAAAAACTTTCTGTAGTCAGGCATATACGTCAAATTTTTCCAAGTGCTTCTTGAACTAATATTAACACGAGAAGTTTTTCTTACTTTTTTGTCAAACCCACTAAGAAGAAATATGTAAGAACCAATTGCAGCTGTTTTGGCATAAGAACGATCGGCTAACATTGGAATCAAAACCAGATTACACTTGACATCGGCACTTTCTATTTTAATAATACTATTTGTAGAATCTTTACCTTCATAATTAATAATAATATCAAACTCATTCTGATCACAATAACGATTTTCATACAAAACTGAACGTCTACCATTAGACCGCTGAGACATACCTTTTACTAAACCTGTTTACAATTTTGAGTTATTGAACAAAATGTTTAGATAATTTAAAAAACCTCAAATAGATTTTTTTTTGATTACTTTATAAAATGCTAGGCGATTATAACAACACACAAAAATAAAATAAAAGTATATAGTTTTTATATCATAAGTAAAGGTATTAATAATGCAACTGAATTTAGTAATTTTAGTTGTTGTATAGACATTTGTAAATATGTAAACATTTGTTTTTGTTTAACCACCAAAAATTAAAATTTTTAACGTTTTCAATTGAATTAAACACTTTATAAAATTAAACGTTATTAATCTTAAAAGTCAATTTGATAAGTAACTAAATATTAATGGTAATTTAAAACCTTTGTATATTAATTTACCTAACAACCACAAGACTTATTTGTTTATGAGTACTTAGTATTTTACCCATTAGTGATAGAAAACAAACTTAAGCTTTCAATTAACAAAATTTAAAGCAACATAGTTTAAGAATTATCTAAACATATTATTATATTGTTTTTGAGGTAAGTTTATTTATTTGTAAAAAAAAAAGTTTTTAGTTTAATTAGAACGAGACTTTCTCGTTACATAAACAGTAAAATTTCAAAATACTTGTTACAGAAATTTATCTTTTCAAGTTTTTACTTTGAAAGTTTGGGAAACCTTGTTATAGATGTATCATACTTATTTGAAATTTGCAATATATCTTAAGTAGCTTTTATAGAACTTCCCTATTTAGATAAAACATGAATAATTTGAGCATGGGTGGTAGTTCAGCCAAGAATTTTCTTAAAATTTTAAATTTTTACTCGCTTTTTGTCAAAATTTTATCAACAACTAGGTGACAAAAAAAACAAGAGGAGAAATTTTGCACGACATTTTTTTTTACAAATGGTTGTTTTGCACGGGTGTAAAAACTTATGTTTTATACTTTTAGTTTATGTTATTGTTCTTATTTTATTTCGTTTTTATTGTAACAAATAAAATAATTTCTAAAGATAGTATTGTTAAGCCTTTAGCACAGGGGTAGGCAGGCAGTTGGTGCACGTGGGCGAATTCAAGTTTACAAAATCTTCGCGCGCCGCTGTTTTAGTTTTGGTGACATCAAAATAATCTTTTGGTTTTAGTCAGACTAGAGGAAGCTTTACTTTTATTTATTTTATTACTTCAATCGACTCTCTCTTCAAAGTCTCTATAAAAAACCGAGCTTGAAAAACGTTTATGGGTCGCTTTTATACATTTTTGGTTTTATAAACATCTTATTAATTATTCTTAATTATACTAACTTTTAAAAATAATTTTTGCATTTTAAGTAGTTTGAACTCTTTAAAAAAAATCAGTAATTACTATACTAAATAATAATATATCTATTTATATTGTAGAGAAGCCATTCAAGAAATTCTGTTGGCAGTAGTAAAATATTTTTGTTTACTTTTTCTATGATAACAAGAAGTCGTGTTTAGTTGTGTCAAAATTTTATAACATATATAACTTTTTCTGTTTTTTCAATCAGATCAATCAAAAATAGAAATAATATTAGAAATAATTTATTATGTTTTTAGACATTTTTGTAGTGCTTATTTTTAATCAGACGCTTAAAAACATCCGTTAACTAAACTTTTTAAGTTTGACTAAATGTTTAAACCCTTATATGTAACATTATTTTCTTTTCCTAATAGAATTAAAATACTAAAAATGCACGAACAAGTAAGTAGAACATTTGTAAGTAAAATATTTTATCTCCACACAATTCGAGATTAAAATAAAACTTGGTATAACAATTTATTAAAAAACATATGAAAAGTCAGAACATTAGAAGATATTTAAAATAATAAAAAAATTTACCACAAGATCAAGGACAACAGCATCCGAGACAACCTACGACCGGTTTCATTCTAATTAAGACTCATCAAGCTTGTAATTTATTAATAGCTACTAATTTAACAAATAATAAATATTGGTAAAGTTTAGTTGTAAGATAAACCTTTTGTTTTAGTAGTATAACTTTGAAGTATTAAATAACAGACTATAAGTTTAAAATTTTAACTGCAAAGTATTACAATACATAGCTGAAATAAAAAATTAATTTTATTATTTTTTTCGAAACAAGCAATGGTTTAAATCAATATTTAGTCTTAATAAAATAAGATTTGTGATTTAAATAATTTTTTGATACTATTGTGAATCATAAAAAAATCAACTGGAAATTACGCTTTGTAAAACGCGCTTAATGTATAAAACAACTTAAAAACCCAAAGAAATTCACTAGGTATTACAATATAAAAGCTTTAAAAACATTTATTTTGTTTTTACTAAACTGGAAACAATGAAAATTGAATTGCGTTAATGTGAACTTCAAACTTAAAGATTCGATTTTGATAATAAAATTTTAAACGTGTAAAAATTTGAAAATTTATATTTTAATTTATTTCATTCTTTTTTTTTTGTTTTTTCTCCATCAGATGAATGATATTGTTTTACGAATCTTACAAAGTAAGCTTAACAATGACACGTTGCTTAAACAAAGTAAATCTTATCAGCCAAAATAATATTACAGTTTTATGTTTTATATTATCTATCTAAGTTTTTGCTTATATATGATGACTTATTTCAAGTTTTTGTTTGTTAAAATCTTAAAGCTTTTTCTATAAATGTATAATTTTAGTTCAGACCAGGGTTATCCAAATTTTCAATGCAAGTCATGGGGAGATAAGGAATATAACCAAGTTAATGGATAAAAATAAATAACTTAAATTTTTCGAAGATCTAAAAAATAAGTTTTTAAAAAGTAAAGAAAATACACTTTTTGTTTAGATTACTTATAAACATCAAGAAACTTTTTTTTTTGACCTTAAAGTTCAGCTAATTTTTGACATATATGTTTTTATTTGGTTTTCAACTAACAATGTCATATCTACAAAGCAAGACGAATTTTTATAGAAGTTTTTTTAAACTGAATAACAATGTCAAGCCCCATTAATTTTTACAAAAATTGTTTATAACGAATCAGTGTTTAAAAATGCGATTATCTGATTTTGAACATCTGCGAAACTTCAGTTTACCTTTGTACGAATGAGCTAAAACAAAGAGCATAATTTATGAAGAAAAACTAACTTAATATTTCATATTTAAATTGAATGTAAAATTATAAATTAATTAAAAGCAAAACTAACTTTTTTATTTTATTTTAAAGATGTTTAGTAATCATAAAGTAACATCATCTTTTAAATAAACTACTCTAAATCTTCTATTAAGATTGTTAATTAGCTGCTTTTATATATTTCATAAAAAAAAGAATTGAGATCCCTAGTTGGCGATTCTACAACAGTTGTTAAGTTTGCATTTCTTAAAACTAAAAACAGCCTGAGTAACAAGTATATTATTGAGGATTGTTACTATTGGGGTCAAAACACTATTCTGAGCCTCAAACTTTTGAAATACATATAAAAAAAATAATAATTAAGAATTTGAAGTTAATAAACTTAAAAGAACAATCCAAGTTATTTAACAAAATTGGAAGTTTATTGTCTAATGGGTTGACCTAGGCATTAAAGCCTAGGCCAGTTAAACAGAAAAAAACACAACAACAACTTAGAAAAAATAGAAATAACTTAGAATATTCATTTAGTTTGGAACAAAAATAAAGGCATTATATATAAACATGCCCTCAAAAAAAATAAACCACACACTTAAATTTAATTTTTTGCTTTATCAATTAACATTTACAATAGCTTTATCAATTTACAATAACTAAGCGCAGTTATCTCGGCATACCGGACATGAAATATTGTATCCATAGACTTCTGCATTGTCCAAACGCGGAGTTGAAAACCATCTCTCAGTACAACCTCTACAACAATAGTGATTACACGGAAAACGACAAACTTCTTGATATACTTCGTATTCATTCCAACATATCGGACACTCTTTCACGTGTTGGCCTACTGTGTTTTTTTGATAAGTGAAAGCCATTTCATTAATGTTCTCCGTAGATATTTGCGAGCTGTCATAATCATCGGACCTTTGCTCGATGTAATCTGCCAAGTCTTTATAGTTTGATTTTTTTAGAGCAAAGGTGTTATCTTCAAACAAAAAAGTACTCTCTACGAATTTTTGGACATCTTTAAGTGTGACGCAGGTCTTTTGTATTTTATGTTTCAAAACTTCAAGAGTCTTTGTTTGGTTGCAAACAGTGGTTGAGAATAATATTGTATCTTCATTATAAACTTCGCTGAGTTTCAAAGCATCGTCAAAGCTGAACAAGTTTTTACCTTCTTCCAAAGGACTTATAGAACATTCGTTTAAAACTGAACCGTCCTCTAACTTGACTGATACCTTACGAAGCTGAAAGAAATCTTTGTGTACACTCAAAAAATTCTGCAGCTCCATACTGACAGCTGCGAATTTATTTTTTTCACGAGCAAGAAGTGTTGCGAATTTTTCGTCTCGTGAAAATCTGTAAATTGAATGTGTTATGGCCGCAATGAATGACATGTAGTTATTAATAACTTCATTGAAAGCAGTTGTCAGTTTTTCTACATTTTCATCATCATCACAAACTGTTTTCATTCTAGACATTGCAAACTATTTTGTATAATGCTGTAAAGTAATGTTCTATAAATCATTTTTAGTAACATAAGAACTAAAAAACATAAATAATTTAAAATTAAATTTTAAGAGAAAATAAACAACACCAATGACAAAAGTTTTAATACTTGATTAAAAGTTTACAACTTCTTTAAAGAAAGTAAAATGTAATAGCTGAAATATTTTTACGAAAAAAAAACTATAAGTATTTTGTGCTAAATAGGTAGTTTTTTTCTTACATTTTAATAGTAAAACAAATTTTAAAGAAAAAAATTTTACAACAACTGAACTTATTTTTTATAAATGAAAATATGAAAATAAGTAAAGTTAAATTTTTGCTTTCAATATGAAAAAATAACAATAATAATTTTAACAATAATGATATTCACAACAACAAATTTCTTTTTATTTTAATAAATTAGTTAGATACCAAAGTTTTTATTTTCATGTTTAATGTGTTTGCAAAAAAAAAGAAAACAAAATCCATCTTAAATTAATTTTAATCACTTTAACAAGAAATTCGATTATTTATAATATTTTAAAGTAAAATAGAATAGGGATGGGGGTTTAGATAAAAAAAAATAAATGCTTTTAAAAAAATTTAATGACTAAGCAAACATGCAAATGATACATACCTTAAGTACATTTTAAAATTGATTATTATTTAAACTCTGTTAAACAAAGGAAATCTATTACTAGTTTGTAGATGATTACTAACTATAGTTCCTCTATGTGTAGTGTTTATCTAACTCAATATAATTGTTTTTATAAAAGAGCTAATAAAGATTTACTATAAAAACTTTCAATGTTGATAAATTTCTGATTTACAAAAGGATACTTAGTTTTAAGCAGCAAATTTGGTTGTTTAAAACTAGATTACATAAAAACAGTATGCCAAAGACTTTTTTCAAGTTTTTTCTCATTAGTATTTGACTGTTTCGTAATTGAAACATTGATTTTATAGCTAACTAACAACTGACCAAGTAATTCTAATTACGTAGTTAGACATTTTTTTATTTAGCAGCTTTTAAAAGTATTTAAATGCAACCATAAAGTAAAATGAATAATCTTAAACTCAGTATCATTAAAAGTTTTAATATGGTTTTCTGGTTCCCTAATCTTAACTGGCAGTTTTTTCTAGATTTTAGCTTCAAATATTTTTTACAATTGTCTTCTTAACTCAGGCTATTTAATATTAATCAGTTCATTTTATAGCCACTCAGACTAACTTTTTTATCAAAGAATTGCTTATAAGCTATAAAACCCGACTTTTTAAACTTTAAAGAACTATCATAATCATTCAATACTTTATTACCTACAGTAAGAGATTGTGTGACTTGATTGCTAGATAGTACGTTTTATGTTTTAGCAAATAATAATTAAAATGTTAATTTTTATTTCAATATAGTAAAGCTTATAAAATTTACTCAAAGGATAAGTTTCTAGGGTTTTATAAGGTTCGATTGACCAGGTCTGCATAATGTTTATTTTAAAGGCCAGTCAATCTAAGTTATAAAAATAAAGGTTATTGATATTCCATTAGACACGAGTGTTAATATTTATTTTAGGGTAGTATATAAGTTTATACTTAAATTGAATTTTATATAAAAAAATTTACAAAAAAATTTTTAATTGTTTCACATAATTGTTTTATATAATATTTAGCTTTTTTGATTCAAAATGTCTTGATTGTACATTATAGTGATATATTTTATTTTTCTTTAAACATAGTCTTGGCAAAAATGAACTAAGTTTTCAATTCTAGTTTTAATGTAATTTACTTAAGATTATAAATTAAAATCAAGTTTAATTTATGATTTTTTTATGTAAAAGTTAATTAACCAAATATATTATATAGTGCTTGAAATATATTTACACAAAAGTATAACTTATATATTATACGTAGTCAAGCAAAACAAACTTCTTACTAGCTTTGATAAAATTCATATTTAATAAGCTAGCAAGCTATTTTTTTGATTACCAAACCATTAAAAAAGATTAGAAGTAACATATTCCTATGTTTAATAATTAAACAGTTAATTCTGAATTAATTAATTGTGTTGTTTTGTAAAGTAGCTGGTCCCTAATTATATATAAGATCAAGGTTAAACTGTATGGTAAATTGACTTGTAAACTTTATGTTGTAGTAGTAGGACTAGAGTCGGAAATACTTTCAATTAGGGGAAGTCCCCTTTTTTGTGCTAAATGCTTAAAGCGTTAAACTATTAAGGCTTAACTTAATTTAGTTTACTAATTAGGTTTAACTTAGATTTACCTAGCAAAGTAGGTCATAAATCGCTATCCTACCAAGGAAGTAAGTTATGGATTAAGCTTATATCTTAAAAATATAAGTCATCCAGGATGAACTTTAAAGTTATCTTTTAAATAGTGATTCTCAAGGTTATTAGTGATCATTCCTACTCGTCTGTTTACTTTGTTTAAGGACTTAATAGCATTTGTCATTTAATATCCAAAATTTTAATGATTTTTCTATACTTTTGATTTTTTTTCGAAAGTTTATTTGTTTGCTTACAATAACATTGGTTCAGTCTAGGTTTTAGCATTTTCTATCTGGTTATATTTTAAGATTGTTCTATAAGATTACTACTTTGAACTAAGTTCAGAATACTTAAAAACTTTTTTTTTCTTTATTATGATTACAAGATTTTTTCATTTTTAGTATACAAATGTAAAAAAGTAGTTATAGATGTTTTCGCTTAAGCAGAAAATAAAGTATTTAAATAGTAATCTAAGATAACTATTCCAAGCAAGCTTAAGTTTTTTTTTTTTTGTTTTTTTTGAGGGAAATAAAGAAAAAAAATTATATTTTCGTTGCAAATTTTGCTTGCTTTCTATTATTACAATTTTAGACTTGGACAAGTATTCAAAAAAACGAAAATAAAACGAATATTTTAAAATAGAAGGAAACTTATTGTTGTTAATATCATTATTGTTAAAATTATTATAGTTTTTAATTTTTTTTTTTATTATAAGCAAAAACTTTATAGTATTTAACTTCATATTTAAAAAAGTTAAGTTCAGTAATTGTAAAAATCACTTCTTTAAAATTCTTAGAATAAAATTTACAATAGTTTATTTAACTATTCAAATGTAAAACTGTTTTTACTGTTCAAGTTAAATTATTGAACAAAACAAAAATTACCTTTTTAAAAAAAATACTTATTAAATAAAGTTTTTGTAAAAAATTTCAGCATATTTCATTTTAAATTTTTTTAAAGAAGTTGTAACCTGCAATTTCACACGTTTGTTATTACTGTTGTTTATCTACTTTTAAAAGTTAATTTAAAGTTGTTTATATATTTTTAGTTCATATGTTACTAAAAAAGATTCATACAACACAGAATTCTTCGTTTACATTTATTTTAAGTCATTTTTTTCTTTTCGTTTAATTAGTTGTTCATTACTAAAGATTTAAATATTTAAATGATAAAAAACTTTGTGTTATAGCTCGTAAGAAACTTTATAACCTTGTGGTGTACGACTTGATAACCGAAAGGTTCCTTTGTACACCAGGTTCTTAAACCAAATTTTTTGAGCGCTTTTTTTATTGTTCAATAAACAATATTTTTTATTTAGTAACTAGTAAATATGAAAAAACTTACAACAAAAAATTTTTAAATGAAAATAATTTATTAAAAAAGTGAAAAATCAGTTAATATATTAGTAGAATGAAACAGTGTCCTAATATATAATAAATGTAACATAAAATGTATCTAACAGTTCATCTAGCACAGGGTTTACAAAGTGGGCGATATCGCCCTCCTGGTGGCGATTTTAGTAAGTCGGGGGCGATAAGTAGTAAAGGGGCGAAAGGGTAGGCGAAAACTAGAAAGGGGGCGAAACAGGGGCGATTTAAAAGTTTTTGCAGTCATAAAATTTTTACTTTTTATCTGACTATTTTATTAATTTTAGCTTGGTATTAAATATTTAAATCTGAGATAAAACTTAAACAAAAAATGTCCATCTAGGTCTTCCTAAATCAAGTACAGAGTTCCTACTTTTTAGAATTCCCAAGATTTTTAGAATTTTCCAAAAAACACTAGATTTCCTTATTTAAAGTTGAAAAAATCATTAATTTCCATAAATTTAACTTTTTGTTTTTAGTTTCGGACCAATTTTTATGATATGCACAGTATATAACATAATTTTGTATAGATTAATTCATATTTTAGAGTTTCACGTAAAAAAAAACAGAATTTAAATACTAGTACAAAAATAAGAAGATATTACAGAATCTCTTAATTTTTGACAAAAATTTTTGATGATTTTTCGCTAGATTTTTGTTTTTTTTTCTAAAATTAGTTTTTTAAGTTTTGATGGGAATCCTTTAAGTATTAGTATTTTACTCTTGATTCTTTTATTTTTTCAAAAACACCTAAATCTAATTTTAGATTTGGTATAACTTAAAATCAACAAAACTTGCATTTAACTAACCAATTAAAAAAGTTAATGCTTCAAGCTTAAGTTTTGATATTCTTTAAAGTTGACTGTTATAATATAGAATAATTACTTACATATCAGCAGACGTTTGTTATAAAAAGTTGTTAAACATTATGTACAACCCTAACGTTTTTTATAAATTAATTTATTGTTGTTCAATATAAAATTAATTTTATGCACAATTCTATTTTTAGGTGCATATTTAGCTTTATAAATTAAATTTGTTTCTTAATTGTTTTGGAAATATCCTCAATAAAAAGTTAGTTGTAGCAGTTAGTCTTGATTGTAATAGTCTCCGAATGCTTTTATTAATAACTTTAAGTTTTTTTAAGTAAGTTAATAAGAAAGTAATAAAAAAGAATTGCAAATGTTTATTTTTTTCGTTAAACAAATGACAGTCCTATTTTTTTTTATTAATTTCTTTGTATATTTTTGAAAATATTGTTTAGATTTTATGAACTTCAGTTGTTTATTGTATTTATTTTGACTGTTTAACCTTAATGAATTTAAACTATATCAAGCTATATTATAACTTATTAAGCAACTACAGTTTCAATTTTATAATGTACAATCATTTGTTAATGGCAGTCCAAATAGTAGTATTTCTTTGAACGTGTTTTTATTAGAATGAAAGTGTAAGAAACACTTTTTTTTTCTCACTCGAGTATCAGTCTGTTAATATTGATTCTGTCATTTTTTAAAAGACATCTAAATCTAATTTTAGATTTAGTTTAACTTAAAATTTACAAAAGTTGATTTAACTAACAGTTCAAAAACAGCTATGGTAACAGTTAATCATTTATTATCATTAAAGATAAATGTTGAAACTTATGTTGATTTCAAAGATATCAGAAGACATTTAATTTTTGAACGATCTTTAAGGTTTTTAAGTAAAGTTGAGATCATTAAATTTAATTTATAGGATATATTTTGTTGATAATGACTACTAAATCCAAAAAAGTTAGATTAATTACAACATAGTTTTATTGAAAATGAAAGTAACAGAACTCAACTTTTATGCCTAATATGCGAAATATTCAGTAATTAAGCTATGAAACCATCATGGCTCAAAGATCATCTTAAAAGATTTCATTCATAACTTTAAATATAAAAGTAGAGTTTTTTAGAAAACGTCTACATGAGAAAACAAAACAGTGCAAAATCACAAACATGTTCAAGAGATCTACACAAAGTATTGAATATGGAAAATTATATTCTTTTTATATGTCTCTCATAGTTGCTAAACAAAGACTACCTCACACCATTTGGGATATACGTTTATTCCTGTCTTAAAAACAGTTTGGTAAAATAATTTCTTGTAAAAACACCAGTAATGTTTTAAGTTCGATTCCTATAAACAACAACACTGTGAGAAGACGTATAGATGAAATGTGAGAGTATGTTAAAACAAAAGTTAGATCGAATGATGTGCGGTAATTTTTTTTTTTGATGAAGGTTGACGAGTTCACTCAGCTGGGAAATAAATGTCTTCTGCTTGCTTGCGTGCGTTTAACAGTTGATGATACAACATACGAAGAACTAGCGTTCTCCCAACTAATGACAACGCATAACACTGGAAGGCTTGTGTGAAAAAAATGTCCACAAAAGCACTTCAAAGATCAGTAATCGGTGTACACTGGTGCACATTAGTGTACATGAAATTTCTTTTAGGGTGCACGAGACTTTTGGGTACATATTTTTTTTTCGCGCAGAAACTGAATTAATTTTTTTTTAAATCTTTTTACATTTAACATGTATTTAACCTTGATATCTAATTAACCATTTTATTGTTAATAAAACGACTATTTTTGTACTCTCATACTTCTATTCTGTTACATTATATAAAAATTCTTAAACGTTTAGTGTTCTATCAAGCTTTAATTTTTTTAACTTTTATTGTTTAAAAGCTTTTTGCTACATTGAATTATTTTAGCTAGTATTTTAGATCTGGGTGATACAAGTAAAATATTGATTTGAAATTATATCATCGATATTAAAAGTTTATTGAAATGGATAGGGTAAACTGGTAAATTTAAAGTTAGCGTGTAAAATTTAACTGGGTGTTACCGAATTATTAGTAACAAAAAACGACTAAAAGTGTTTACATATTCTTAAACATTAACGGCGCTAAAGAATGCAAATCGAGGTGCACATAATTTT
The DNA here is from genome assembly GCF_965202585.1 of Thalia democratica. NCBI lineage: Eukaryota > Metazoa > Chordata > Thaliacea > Salpida > Salpidae > Thalia > Thalia democratica. The sequence goes on from NC_139165.1 coordinate 90,438,124, forward strand.
AATTTTTTGATTTAGGGTTTACGGATTAGAAGTAGCGTTCCGACCACTGTCCTAGATCACAATAGTACTGAATCATTTTATTACAACTTTGCTCGAGTTTTTTAATTTTTTCATATGTTAGTTTTTCGAGTTGTGCAGCCTGCAAGTTGATTATTTTAGCAAGTCGAAACTAGAAAGCATTTTTTAGTAAATATAACTTGCTGACTACAAAAATTGTCTACCACAAGCCTAAAGTTACATTAGTTTCAAAAAAATTGACATTTAAACAAAATTTGTTACCAAATATACAAGGCTTTTTAATAGTTAAGTACTTTAATAAACTTTATTGGGCTTATAAAAAAATAACTGTAAATTATTTTCGCCAGCCCTGTAAACGACTTTGAACACAGCCCAAAAGTGTATGCATAAGAAATACCAGACTAAATTACTTTTCGAACACAACTTTTTTGGCTCAAAAGTGCGTACTCAAGAAAAAAAAAACTTTATAAAATCATGAAGGGCGATTTATTTTTTAATTTCTGAAAAGGGGGCGATTTAGTGAATGAGTTTGGGAAACCATGATCTAGCAGTTAGCAAGAATTTTCTGCTCAAACTTTGACAGCGTTTCTAATTGTATGTGAATTTATACAAATGATTGATTTTAGTGCAGTAGACGGCATACAAATATATTAAATTGTACAAGTAGGTTGTAAGATTTATGTTTTCAATTGTTAATTAAAAAAAAAAAAAAACTATTTTTTGCTATATACTATACCTACGTTATTTAAAAAGATAAATAAACAATGATGTTTTGTTTGAAATGAGAAAACTCTAGAGCTGTGGTAATGAAATACAAGGGTTTCTATAAAATTTATTTTTTAAAAATTTTAGTAAGTTTTAAAAGCTGTAGTAGATTTTTTATCTTCGGGACAAAAGAAAACGAGTCAATATTATTATTTGTTGAAAAGTTTTCTTATACATTCATATTTGCTCAAGACTTGTTTAAAAACAGCTTGAAAAAATTACATAAGCAGTAAATCTAGTAGTACTATTGTCGTTAAACAAGCAGTATAAGGATTGTCTAACTACCTAAATGAATTAACCTGCAGTTGTTTTTAAATATATTTTCAAATATTTATTTTACTTCTATAAAGTTTTATAAAATTTTAGTATTTTTCAGCTCATGACTACAAATAGCTTAGTAATAATATTTTTTGTATAAGAAGTAGTTTGAAATTTACTCACACAGCTGGTCAATTACAAAAAGTTTTTGAATTTAGCTAGTAAAATAAGGACAAGTTTGGTAAATTGTGAAACACAGTGATCATCCTGTTCAGAACTTTATAGTGCTTAGGCTTTTTTTTTTAATTAGAAAAAGTTAAAACTTATACAATTAGTTTAACATTAAGTTTTATTTAAAGAATAAAATAAAATAATAAACTTCTTGCTTTAGTAAATGAGTAACTTTGTAAATGAATCAACAAGTTTATCGTCATAAACTTTTTTTTTTGATATTCTAGTTTAAAACCTTATTCAATTTAACTGTGTTTTCATTTATTACCTCAATTTTTTTAAACATTTTAAGGATTTTACAGATATCATTAACAAAGAATTTAAAACTTAAACAACCTTTATTTTTACTTTTACCGACTATCATTTTTTTTTAATATGTTTTTTGTTTTCTATTCTAAATGAAGTTGGTGTTATACTGTTTTATAATTATTAATAAATCGTCTATATAACCAACATGTATATATCGGAAAGTTTCGTAAAATAATTAAATTAGAATAACTTGTACAGTATTTTATTTATAAACGTTATATAACGTAACGAGTCGCAAACCACGGATACCTTATAACGTCTTGTTCAGGACAAGGTTATATTGTCATGCTTAAGTTTACAATAGTACTTATAAGTAAACATACAAAGTATCAAGTACTGTAAAACAAAAGTTTATAAATTGCACCAGTAAACTTTTGTACCAATTATCAACAAACACTTAAATTTACGCCATGTGGTAGAAGACTTATAAAACTAACACTTAATATTTAATTCAAAAATTTAATTTTTGTCGAAGTTTGTTAGGAAAAGTCTTCGTGAACCTCTGTAACTTCGAAAAAGTTAAACTAAAATTTTGTTTTAAACATTGAACTTGTAATTTTATTGTAATTAGAAAGCACTAGTTTAGTTATCGAAGAATAAGAGTAGACTTGTAATTAGTAAAAATTATATTTTTTAATCATAAGTATTTTTTTACGCTTGTATATGTTGTTATCAAAGTTATATAAAACATTCATTAAATAAAAAAGGTTTGTACTTAAGAAGCAAATAAAAAACTTTAAGTATGAGCAAAACAATAACAGACAAAAAATTATAAATTGTTTTTTATATTTGTCAAAAAACATGCTTTATTCCATATATATAAGCATGTTTTAAGAATACTGCTGTTTAAAAATTGACACAAAGAAAACTTTTATTTGCTTGACTATCAATAATTTAATACTTCTAAAAAACTTAAGTGTTTTATGTTTCTAAGTTAAAGTAATAAATATAAAGTGTTTACTTTATTTAACTAACCGTTTATTTAAACTTACTTTTACTCCTTGTTTTTTTAGTTCTGTTATTTAATTTGTAGTATTTTCGATCCTTTTTCAACTAAGGGTATTTCTTTTATGGAAATTTTTATTTCATTTAATGAACAAAAAAGAGTAAACAATGTTAGAAGCTACAACTGTAAAAAATATGTTAATTGTAACTTATTTACAATCTTGATTTAAGATAGTCTGTTTATTATGGTCTTGCAGTATTTGATGATAATTACTTTTATATTCGTATGATATGTACTTTCATTTCATTCTTTGACCCTAAACAATGGTATAAGTTTAATTAACTGCTACCACCAGGGTCTTTCAGCTCTTACTTTACAGGTAAAAAAAGATATCTATGAAAACTTTTTTGAGTTTTTCGACATTCGTAAGTTTTTATATACAGCAGGGTTTCCCAAAGTTGGCGATTTTCAAATTTTGTGTAGTGATAAAATTTTCATTTTCTTATCTTGCTATTGAACTTTTGTTAGCTATTAAGTTACTTTTAGTTTGGTATTAAATATTTCACCCTGAGGTAAAACTTAGACAAAAAAGTCCATTTTGTTTACGTAAAACATAGAAAGAAAATTTAAGTGCTTAAGACTCTTATTTTCAAGTGAATTATAAATTTTTTTCATATTTTGTTATTCTAAAACTAAATATGTCCTATAGAAAAATGGAATCCCTGTCACCATTTCATACCCTGACATATATGCTATTTAGGATCATAAATGGTTTGTAAAAATCTACTTATCTGCTATAAACTATCACCTCATGATATTTCAAATAGTTCATTGAAAATTCATTAGTTAGACTAAAAAAAAACTACATTAAAGTCAAATTTTCAATAGAATAAAAAAGTTTTTTAATTAGTTAAGGTATATTTGTAAGTTTTGTTTTGATATCAATATTTTGTTTTTGAGCTTGCACTACTAAAAAAAAAAAGTGACTTTGAATAATGTGTATTCACATGTTTTTTTATACTTTCTAATTAAATCCTAAGAGTTGATAGTTGTAGCTGTCTGGTAACAAAAACAAGATTGAAATGTAACACACTCATGGTACTCAGGATAACTTAGCTAGTTTGAAAAAAAATATCAGGCCAACCCAGGCTAGATTTAATTTATTACTTCATCACTCAGGCTAGTTTTTTTTCTTCAAAGACATGGCAACCCTGTTAAATTGTAACATAATAGTCAAACTGCTACTATTATCTTTTGTTTATATCAATTTAATTATCAAATTTAATTTATAGAAGAGCAATTAAGACTCATAATTAAGTTTTAATATTTTTGCCAATAATATGCAGTCTCTTTTTCTACAACTAAAAAGTTAGTTAGTAGTAGAAATTAGTCCTGAATGATAATGCTACTATTATTATTTTAAAACTGTTTTAATTAATGTAAAAGAAAGAAATAAAAAAGTTTTTATTTTTGTATCAAAATAAAAACAGCCCTGTTTTATTTTGTTAAAAATTTGTTGGTATATATATATACATATATAATATGGTAATTATTCAAACTTAAACACCTTCTACAGAGCCCACTTTAGGACTTTTTATTGATTTATTAGAAAAAAGTTCACGAACATATATTTCATAAAGCTTAATGCTTTATTCATCAGGCGCTTTTGTTGTATAACTTTTGAATCTCTATTTACTAAAGTGCGTTTTATTTTAAATTGAAGTAGCTGATGGTTAAAACATTTAGCAAAAGCCACTAAACCTGGAAAAATTTTGGCTACGATAACATGGAAAATGCGTATTTTGAAAGAAAAAATCAAAACAACCTTTAAAATCCTGAAATTTTAAACAATTTAAGTTGTTAAATATTTTATTTAAAACAACAAACCTATTATATAAAAAAAAATCTTGTCATTTTTAAAAATTTAATTTATTCTAAAACATATTAAAATAGCTTTACAGTATATTTTCAATGATGTTACACCATATAATACAGTTTTTAACCTTAAACTTACCTTGAAACTAAAAATAGACTAAAGTGGTTTTCCTGTACAAATGTAATACAGACAAGTTAAATAAAACTAATTTGTTAAATTAAGAAAATGACTTCGTCAGAGTTACCAAAAAACTTGAAATCTTGGAAACACCTGGAAAACACTTAAATATGAGAAAATTATGCTAACAAATAAAACGGAAAAACTTAAAATTTTGAAACTTAAAAAAAATACTTATTAATTAATGAAGTTTCTATTTGAAACCAAAAATCTTATATGTAAATATTTTTTCGAACCACATTTAAAAAAGCTTTAAAGTCTTGTCAATTTTGTTATTCTATTTAAAACAGTTTTCTAGCTTTTAATTAATTTTATACTTTAATATACTTTAAAACTTGTAATTTTGAAAACGGGGAAAAAAAGTTCAAAAGCGTTTGGCAACCCTGTATGGCTATTTAAAAATAATTATTTAAACTTCATAAGTTTTATTTAGTTTGTTAACACGTATGTAATCAATCTTGTTGTTCCTAAAAGTTTTAGTATTTAACTAGTGCATACATTTTAATTATATACCTTAACTATGTTTGTAATAAAAAAACCATACATATCTGTAATCATACGTAACTAATTAAAAAAATCACTATTAAAAACTATAAATCTTGTGCACAAGCAAATAAAAAAACATTTTAAAAATCATTTGACTCATCTACAAAAAATACTATGGTAGTTAAGTTTGCAAAATAAAAAAACAATGCTGGACTTCTTCATGCACTATTCTATTTGTGTTCAATTGGGCTCCATTTTTCATGCCCACAATTTTCTAGGTTACTGTAACTGGCTATCTAAAATGATTCTATACACAAGTTTGAACTAAATAAATTTAAATGTAAACTTGATCAACATGTCTGCTAAATATTTTTTTATATGAATCACAGGGAATTGCCAAAAAACTTTTGATCCTGGAAAAACCTTGAGTTAGAGAAACTTGGAAAAAAGTGAAATTTTAATAATTTTTAAAATAAATCACTAAAACTTTTTTAAGTTTAAACAATTAAACAATTTATACAGGTAAAGAAATAAAATTTAGATTAAATATATAAAATCCCTTTTAAACAACATTTTTAGTGTTATTATTTATTTATATAAGCACATTTATAGCAGCTTCACAATTTGTTTTTATAACACTTTTTACTGATTAAGATAGTATTTTACCTCAAATTCATTTTTTATTAAATGGAATATAAAGCTAATACCTTTAAAAACCTTGAAATAGTTAAAAAAACCTGATTTAAAAAAAATTCTTTTAGAACCCTGTATTTAAAACATCGTGTTAGAAGTCATAAGGTAATAGCTATGTTTTAAATAACCAACTTTACTTTAAAAAAAATATTGGTTTATATGTCAAAAATCCATAGAATAAGAATAACTTAAAACTTCATAATCAAAATATAATATTAGATAAAACTTTAAAAAAAGTTTTAGTTTTTCACATAATGAGTTTTTTTTTTAAATCCAAATAGTATTAGTAAACATTTAAAATAATGTAAACTTACCAACATTTAGAATTTAAACAGTCGTTAATCAAAAAATACATAAGTTAGAAAGGAAGCAAAATATTGTAATTTAGTTAGTTGTATGCCTGCAAGGTTTTAATTGTTTATGAAAGTAGTTTTTAGTGCTAGAAATATAAAAATAGTTGGTTGGATAAAATGCAGCCTAAAAAAATAATTAATTAATTATTCTAATAAAAAGAAATACTTAAGCTGTGGCTAAAATAGTTTTTCAGTACAACAAAATGCAAACTGCTGATTAGAACTTACTTTTTGTTAAAAGTAAGATCATTTAATGCAATAATGTATGCTTGGTTTTTACTATGTCATATCATATCTTTTTTTTTATGTTAAACCGATAAAACAGTATTTTGAAGTAACACAACTACTAACTTGTAATAAATTCGCAGTTCTATTTGATTACTGATTTTTTTCAGTACAAATTTCCGGAATTTAACTGTCATATCAACTTTCATTAGGTATCTCAGATTATTAATGCACTAAATGATAAACTAGAGGTTTGAGTTAGTGTCTTCTATAAATCGAAGTATGTTTTTGACAAATCATAAGTTATAATTTTGTCTGTATTTTCTTTTTCTTATTTTTAAAAAAAACCATTTGGAATTATATAAATTATTGTTCTTATATTTTAGCTAATAAAAAGATAATTTATACTTTTATATCAGATATATAAAATCGTATATGATATTTTATTATGTCTTTAAGAGCTTATTTAAATAATAATTTTGTAAATAAAAGTGTTAAATTAAAGATTATTTATTGTCGTCACCTTTCTTGTTTTGATTTAGTCTGCAAATGGAATCAATTTATCATTTACTAATAACCTGGTCTATTATTTTTAATAATTTTGTGCCAGATTTTTATTGTATTTAATATCTTTTTCTTGTAATAAATATTAAATGTCCTATGCACTGTGATTATTTTTAATTTTTCAACAGTTTGATATGAGAGTTGAATAGTTTAGAGTAAATATTATTTTTGACTGTTACGAGTAATTTATTATATTTTAATAAATGTTTGAAATATGTTATTAAAATATATATTTAAAAGGTAGTTACATATAAATTGCAGCAGTTTTGTAAACGATTTGGTAGAAACAATGTTTTTAGAATAAATGCATTTTGTAAAGCGTTTTATAAAGTTTAATGATATAAGAGATTAAACAATTGTAAAAAAAAAAACTATTTTTACAAAAAATTATATTTAACAAAGACATTTTGAAAACGTTTTTTTTGATAGGAATTAATAAAGATTGCTGAATGCTAAAAAATTAAAACTTATAGTTAATGGTAAACCTCAGTAGACAAAAACTTTGTAAAATTAGTGTTTAGTTTTGTTTTCAACTTACAAAGAAATATGAAGTAAAATTATAAAATATTTTCTTAAGGCTGTACAATCAGATACAAGTCAGTTATACTAAACTAAAGTCTACGACAAAAAGTTAATCGTATGCTTTTAAAACAATATCTGAAAACTATATATTGGTTAAAGACCTTTAAAGAAATACTGAAGTATAAAATTCATTTATTAGTCTGTAATTATTACTAGGTAAAAATTACTATAAACTATTATAGATAATTTCAGTTAAAAACCTGCTCTTTCAGATTAGAGCAGGTGTCTAATATGCACAAAGGGATATATTTTGCACAGCTTCACTTTGGCACAAAGATACTTTCCACAAAAAGTTACTTTTGCATGCTTTGAAAGTTTTCAATCTTTAAATTTTATTCTTATGTTTTAACTATCACTGTTTAACCTAACCCTTATTCTAGTCGGTAACTTTTGACATCTTGTTTATTTTATTTATCTATTTCTTTTTATTTTTTTACTTTTTAAATATCACTTTTACCCCTTTCTACCCTTAGTCTTTAATTTTATTTAATATTTATTTTTCCTATTTCTTTAATTTCTTACTCTGTTACAAAAAGAACCCCATTTATAAAAGTGACCCTTTTCGCATTTCTGGCTCTCTGAGCGTGAATTGTGTAATAGTGTTTTCGTGCATACTTACCCACCTTCTTATGATTTGCATCATGCATTCACTATTAGGAAAAGATTACGTTCTTTTATTGAACAAAAACTATTTAATAAAAAATTTGATAAATGAAAAGAACAAAAATATATTCTTAAAAATTTCAAAAACTTATCTGCATTAGTCTTTGAGGTGAAAGCCTGGTCTTTGTACGCCGTGAGACAATATCAATTAAGTATAAAGGACCAATCGTATCACTTCGACCATCAAACCATAAGTTTTCGATACGAAAATCCGGTTTTTGTTCCTTTTAGTACCCGGGTATTACTATACTGAAAGATTGTCATTTGATTATTTTTTAATAGAGAAACTAGTTTAGAGAAGTTTGAACATTGTTTCAATATTTGTGTATTGTCCAAATACTACTAAATATAAAACACTACTAATATATACGTTTAACTGGTATATATATTTTATCTTAATAGTTTTGAATAACCTATTATGATTGAATTTTTGACAAGATAAATGTCATTTTAATGGCTACTAAATAATCTTAAGACTATCAAAGATATAAGTTGTATTTGTTGTGTAAACATATGGTTAAGCATCAGTGTCTTAAATAGGTAACTTTAATGTATTTTGTTTTTTTTTAATTTTCATTAGGTAAAATACTTTGATAAAAATATTTCTTATCTACGCTTTTTAAACCTATTTTGCTTAGTTTTTAATTTAAGTGACTACTGTTTTTTGCACACTGTTTTTTAATTAAAATGTTCTTGTATTTTCTATTAAAGCTATTTACTTAGCCATTGCAAGACACAAATAGAATACTTAATTCTGAGTATAAAAATTTAAACTGTTTTAGTACCAGGTTTTATATTATAACAAGTCTAATGATTGACTTTATAATGCAACTTTTGAAACTAATAACCAATAACTTAACTGAAAGATTTTTTTTTATTTTTCAGCAAATTTAACATTTGATTTAATACTTGATACTTTGATTTAAATTAGCGTTGGACAACGTTTTCAATCGACGGGCCGGATCCGGAATAATGTAGTCTTTGGCGAGCCGGAGCTTCTCAAATTAGTCATTTACCGGATCTAGTTTCCGGATCTAGCCTGATAATGCCTTTTTAGATTCGGATCCGGCCGGATCTAGTTTTAAATAAATTACTAGGATCCGACCGGATAATAATTTTAAATCGAGAACCGGATCCAGTAGGATTCTAATAAAATAGAAGTATTGGATCCTGCCAAAATATAACTTTATGGATACGTTTGATCACTTTTTTGAACCCTTCTAAATCACAAAAAAAATTTAAGTCTGACAAACTGAGTTGTAGATTGAGACATGTCAGGTGTTTGTTTAATGACTATTAATAAAATTGACAAATTAATTGACAAAGGTAGATATGTAAAACATCAGGCCTGAATAAACACTTTGCTTGGGGTAATTTGACAAAAATAATATTTCAACTAAGTTTGAACAACACAAAATATAAGGACAAAATTGTGCATTTATTAGTACATATGAAATTAAAAGGCTATTTTGAAACTTGTTTTTCAAGTTATACTCATGCAGTTATGTTTTGTAAAAATATGATACAAAACTATACGAACATTTTGTACTATTGACCCTTTGCAGGCCGAACAATTCTATCGCAGGCAGGTCATTTTAGCTCTGCGGGCCGGATCCAGCCCGCAGGCCGTATGTTGTCCTCCCCTAATTTAAATGATTAATATATATTTCCGGCAGTTTTTTAATCAAAGTGATTTGTTTTCATTGGTAATAAGTTTTAACGTAATCCTTGTAAGACATAAATGTAAATAGTTACAGTTTAAAGTTGAAGTTTAAAGTTGACAAAATTTTCAATTTTTCTAGCTTTACAACCCATGCTCAAACAAAATAGAAACACAAAATATCTGTGTAAAAATATGATACCTTATTAAGAAGTGCCAGTTGCTAATTTTTACTGAGGTTTATATTTTGTGCTTGACATTATTCTAGAAGTTTTTTTTTACGTTTTTTCAAAGAAATCACACTTTTTCAGCAACCTAACACACTAAATTCTACCATGGATGGCAACAAATTAAAACGCAAAGCTTCACGTCACCTCATACCACGGGAGGTTATAGTTGAGACCGGAAGGCCGTTTAGAAAAAGAAAACGCAAGATGGTTAACATGGTTATAAGAAACGACCCACCTGTTTTAGCAAGCGGAGCTCAACATTTGCAGAGGGACAATGCAGTTGATGTTGGTTTTGATAAATATAAAAATTTTGATGTATTAACTAAACATTTCAATTCAAAGATAATAAATGTATATTTTTAAGTGTTTTATAATATTTAAAAATTAAAACTCTAAAAGTTTTAATATTTGTTATTTCAAATCATGCCAGACTCATCATCCAGAGACCAAAATAACGGATAATTGTCACATTTGTCGTGACCGGTTGAATAGGCTATGCATCAAGTGTAGAGATGATAAGGAGGAAACTGGCGAACATGAAGAGTGTATTCTCGCATGGGGAAGGTGTAAACACGCGTTCCACTTCCACTGCTTTGCATTGTGAGTTTAAGTATAACTGTTTCGAGTAGAAAAGTTTTACAAACTATAAATTTAATTTTGAGAAAAAAATGTTACCTAAAGTATAAAAACATGTTTTAACAATTGTTTTTGTAATATAATTGAGTAAGAAAGATAATAAATACATATCATGTGTTAATTTAACTTTTTAGTTAAATTTTTATATCACTACTATTTTACTAAGTATCAGTATATGCAATTCAAGTTCTGCTTTAAGAATATTTGAAACTTTACTTATATAAAACAAAGATGTTGTCAATTTTTAAAATTTGTCAAATATGTGTAATTCAAATAAAAGGTATAACAATGTAAAAAAAACATGTCCTGTTATAAATGTTTACAAAAGTAGGCTTCTTGATAAAAACGTGGTTAAATTTATCTATTCTTTAATGTGAGCTCATTACACAACAAAATACTTTATTGTTTAATAGTTAATAATGCATAATAGTTTATACATACAACTAACTTCTTTTTATAGGTTAAAAAATAAGATTATTTTATAAATAATTATGAATAACTTTACTTGTTTCTATAAAGTGGTTCTAAAACTGTTTTAGTAAAACTTCTAAGACTATATTTTATTAAAAATTTTACTTTTTGCAAAAATAATGAACATTTTTTTTCATTATTAATTGATCTAATATATATTTGTCTACATGTTTATAAAATAATGTGATTATATAAACTAAATCACCTCATACAGAGCCTACTTGACCGGTTATCAAATAATTTATTGAGAAAATGCTAATTTAAAAATAACAAAACATATGTTGTATATAAACATTGTTTAAAAATAACTCTATAACAATTCTTCATTACTTTTTAGTAATTTTTTGTACAAATTTTGTATTATTTTTTAGCAAAGTGCAATTTATTTCGAACCTACGGCTGAAAATAAAAGATAATCTTATTGTTTTTATAAAAAATGTGTACTGTTATTTTAGACATAAACCTTCTCAATAAATTATTTATATGATTATGATATACATAAGTGTGTTTGTTAAAAAAAAACACTATCTACAGTTTGTTCATTTCTAAGTTGTTTTCTATTAAATTTACATTAACTCGACTGAGTAGTTCAACAAGATACTAAAGATATTTAAAAATTTCAACAAACTGATATCGTTTTTTAAAATAAACTTTCGCTTTTTATAGTCTGACGCGTTTTAACATCTAGTAAATACAGTTAAATTCTCAAAATTGTTTGACAAGATTAACTTTCGTTTCCGAAATTTTTACGAAAAAAAAAAACAATTTTCTAATTTAAAACAGACGGTACGTCAGAAATTAAAACTTCATAAGACTTTAAAACTTAAAAAATTAATTGATAATGTATTTTTTTTTTAAGTAAATTAATTATAAAACTTTTTATCTCTGTTGCAGATGGTACGACGGAAATGAAAATTGTCCGGTTTGCGATCAGAGTTGGCAGTTTGAAAGCAAAATGGCAATGAAATAATGGATTAATTGAACATCATCTGGATTACTAGCATTTGTACTAACCATTGTATGACGTAACTGACTGGGGACATAGCTCGGACTGTTGCATTTAAGTACTTTTCCATGTAAAAAATAAAAAAGTTGAAAGTTTTAATTTTTTTACAAAAAGTGTTAACTTATAGAACAGTCTTCAAGCTGCATTCCGGTTTAGTTTTGTGGTTTACATATCTATTAGTGGTTCGATGCTATAAAATAAAAAATAAAAAAATTAACTATACGGTACTGGTTTCTTTTAATGAAAATTATTGCAAACTTTAAATATTTATTAAGTAAAAAGTTACAAACTGTTACTGTAACATTAACATTATAAAGTACATAATATTAGTAGAATTTGTAATTTTTTAATAGCTACTAATTTCACAAATAAAAAATATTGGTAAAGTTTAGTTGTAAGAAAAACCTTTTGTTTTAGTAGTATAACTATGAAGTATTAAATAACAGACTATAAGTTTAAAATTTAACTGCAAAGTATTACAATACATAGCTGAAAAAAAAATAATTTTATTATTTAATTCGAAACAAGCAATGGTTTAAATCAATTTTTAGTCTTAATAAAATAAGGTTTGTGATTAAAATAATTTTTTTATACTATTGTTAATCATAAAAAAAATCAGCTGGAAATTTAACTCGGAAAAAAGTGAAAGCTAAAATTGAAATAAGCTTACATACCGTAATTCAATGTTGGTTTTACACGGAAAAGAGTAAAAGTGAAAATCGAAAACCGCTCAAATACCTCGATTCATCATTGGTTTTACTTTAAGAAAAGTAAAAGTAATAAGTCGGAAATGGCCGTTTTCGAATAGTTCAGAGCCGGTAGAGGACGAAAATGGGTTTTTTAAAATTTTAACTTTAATAATAAAGAATTGTTGTGGTTGTGAAAATAAGGGATTTTTGATTTAAGTTTTGCTGACTTTAAAAAATTCAAAAAAAAAATTTGGTCCAGCGCGATTCGACGATCCGGACGATTGCCTGGGTAAGTTTTGTCCGGGAATGGCGCGCGAAAACCCGTTCTCGGGATTCGTGGGGACCCTATAACACCGGTTTTCGTGTGAAAAGGTCCTTTTTTGTACTTTATTTCGTCCCGAAAAAAAGTAAAAATCAAGTATAGGCCTATTCCAACGTGGGCTTTCGACGGGAAAAGTAAAAGTTTTATTGAAATAAAAGCGTTTTTCCGCACTTCGACCTTTGGTTTTACTCGGAAAAAGTAAAAGTAAAAATTGAAATAAGCTTACATACCGTAGTTCAATGTTAGTTTTACACGGAAAAGAGTAAAAGTGAAAATCGAAGCTCAATTACCTCGATTCATCATTGGTTTTACTTTAAAAAAAGTAAAAGTAATAAGTCGGAAATGGCCGTTTTCGAATAGTTCAGAGCCGGTAGAGGGCGAAAATGGGCTTTTTAAAATTTTAACTTTAAAAATAGAGAATTTATAAGATTTTGAAAACAAAAATTTTTGAACTAAGTTTTTGACTATTTAAAAAAGTGCAAAAACATAATTGGGTCCAGCGCGATTCGACGATCTGGACGACTGCCCGGGAAAGTTTTGTCCGGGAATGACGCGCGAAAACCCGTTCACGGGGTCCCTAGGGGACACTAAAACACCGGTTTTCGTGTGAAAAGGTCCCTTTTTGGACTTTATTTCGTCCCGAAAAAAAGTAAAAGTCGAGTATAGGCCTTTTCCAACGTGGACTTTCGTCGGAAAAAAGTAAAAGTTTCATTGAAATAAAAGCGTTTTTTCGCACTCCGACCTTTGGTTTTACTCGGAAAAAAGTAAAAGTAAAAATTGAAATAAGCTTACATACCGTAATTCAATGTTGGTTTTACACGGAAAAGAGTAAAAGTAAAAATCGAAAACCGCTCAAATACCTCGATTCATAATTGGTTTTACTTTAAAAAAAGTTTTTATAATATGTATAAAACTAAACAGTTAAAAAAATTATTGCTTTGTTTTCAAAATAAATACGCTTTTATTTTATCGCAACAAAAAACAAGTTTAAAATAAAGCTTGTTTGTAACTAAAATTTAAAGAAAAAATATAAAAACTATGAAAATTAGATGATAAAACCAAGTCATTTTTAAAAGTTAACCAAAATCTACAAATTAAGTGTTTTGATTTTTCGAATGTTGCTCAACAGAAACACAAACATAAAAACACATTTTACGTGAAAAATTTTATTGTTTTGCAATTTTGTGAATATTGGGTTTGCTAAAACATACACTTTTGACAATTTCTTCAGAAACCCATCTTTTTTTGTCTACCTTGTATACAAGTAACTTCGTTTGCCTATTTGTGGAGCATAGACAAAAAAAAAATTCTACAAATGTTTACTGTTTCACAATCGCATGAAAGTTTTTTATTATATGAAAGCTTGAGATTAAACAAAGTAAATTTTCTTGAAGTACTGTCAAAAACTTCTGCGTCAACATTGCTACAACCGCCGATAACAAAACACTTGGTCCCCATGCTAAACGAAGAGTGAATATATCTCCAACCAATCATATTAGGTAGATTGCTCCATTTATTTTAATGGTGATTATACGATTCTGCAGATTTTGTTCTATCGATGTACTTATAGCCTCCAGTAGTAATAATTTTACCTTTAAAAACAGTACAACCTTAATTACACCTTTTAATGTTTAAATCTGCTATTTTGGTCCATTTGTTATTGTTTATTTCATACTTGTAAAAACCTCCCCAATCATTACGAAAAAGTATGCAACCACCAATTAAATATATACTTTTCATTAATGAACAAACAAAGAATTGTACTCTGAAGTCAGGAATAGATGTCAAAATTTTCCAGATGCTTCTTGACCTAACATCGACACATGAAGTTTTTCTTACTTCTTTATCAGTTGTACCGATAACAAATATGTCAGAACCAATTACAGCTGTTTTGGCATAACAACGGTTGGATAAAATTAGAATCAAAACAGCATTACACTTAACATCGACAATTTCTATTTTAATAACATTGTTTGTAGAATCCTTGCTTTCTTTACCTTCTACATTAGTGATAATATCAAACTCATTCTGATCACAATAACGATTTTCATACAAAACTGAAGGTCTACCATCAAACTGTTGAGACATACCTTTCTAAACCTGGTCACAATTTTAAGTTATTCAACAAAATATTAAGTTAAAATTAAATGAAATACCTTATTTAAATTTTGTCAAAAACTTTATTTGAATGCTAAACATTTCTACTAACACACAAACTATAACAAAATTAAATAATTTTTATCTTATCAGTGAAGCCATAAATATTTTAATTATAATTTAAAGTGTTTTATTATTTTATAGATATTCCTAAAACTCGAAACAATATTTTTATATTAAAGCACCATTTGAAATTAAAAATCATTTTGTAGTATGTTTTAGATTTAATTAAACACTTTACAAAATTAAACTTATATAAACCTTCTTTGGTATTTTAAGTCTATTTGTTGGCTAATTTTCTGATTATGTTAAGAAAACCTTTATATATTAATATAACGATAAACACAAATGTTATTTGTTTATGAGTTATTAGTTTTTTACCGATTGTTTATTGACAACAAATTACATTTTTCGTTTAAAAAATTTATAAGCAACATAGTTTGATGCTGAACCGAACAAAATAAGCAACTGTTTAAGTGATAAACGTGTATTTTTTTAATGAATTTTAAAATAGAATTAAACGAAACTAGCTCTTTTATAAATAATGAAATTACAAAGTACTTGTTTCAGAATTTTACTTTGTCAAACACTTTAGATTGAGTATGATGATTAGCAAGCAACTTGGCCTAGTTTAGGAAATCTTGTTATAAATGATTCATACTTGTTTGAAAATTTCCCTATTTATTTACTACCTTAATAATTTTTACATGGTGATGATTCATACCAGAAGTTTTCTAACGTTTTATTTTACTTAGTCCAGGTCTTGTGAACGGGTGTAAGTAATGCACGATGGGTCACTCAAGACGTCACTTTTGCACGAGGGTTACTTTCCCACGGGTTGAAAGTTTACTTTTTTTTTTTATATAGTTTTAACATTTGTTTACACAACTATTACATTAATATACATTTACTACCACTGTCACCCCTAAACCTTACCTCTGAAAGGTACTTTTTTTTTCTTGCATAAAAGTTTTCTAATGCAAAAGTGTCTTTGTATATGTTAGACCAGTCACCCTTGTGAACAACTTTCAGAATTTTTCGCTAAGAGATTAGAAATACTTTGAATTTTAATTTATTGATGCTTATATATAAGGAAAATTTTGATTAGTTGTTGTCTGAAAAGTGTTTCTAAATGAATCAGTAGTAGGTTAAACAATAATCATTGCTGAAATATGTTGGTCAAAAGACCTTAAAAGTAAAAAGACTTTTCGATTTTCGAGCTTCCCACCGAAAACAAATATGTATAAAGTTATTCAATACTAACCCATTTGTAAAAATTAAAATTATATGTACTAAATGGAAACATCTTTTTTGTTAATTATTCATTAAATAGTATTGTCTGAATTCTGAAACAACTTTATTTTTTGTTACATACTGTCAGCAAAGGGTTTAAATCTAATAAATAAAGCGAAGATGTCAATAAAGTTGTTTTGGTTTTTGTTAAAAATATAATAGCTATTTACAACAGCATTTAAAGAAATACTTTCATAACTTAAGTATAATCTAAGTTCAGTGGTAAATTATGCAATTCTTTCCATAGTGTAAATCGATAAGCATTATATATAGTAAAATATGCTATCGATATGCTAATATATGGTCAAAAAATCAAAAGTTTTAAAACAGCTAGGTTTAAGGAATTTTGTTCTAACGGTTGTGTTGTGAAGACGAGTTAAAAAAAATAAGATTGAAACAATTCGTAGTAAAATTTTGTCCCATGACTGTTTAAATCATATAAGTATATATAAACTATTATCTGAATTCTAAAACAATGTTTTTACTTCTAGAACTGCTAATGTAATGTCAATTAAAATACATTTTTAAACTATATAGATATAAGAAATTTACTTCTAACAGCTGTGATTTACTGTAAGTAAAAAGAAATAAAAATATATAAAACGAATTAAAGACAAATTACTTTTAAAATTTTGTCTCCTGACTGTTCAAAATTATTTAAGTGTGTATAAACCTCAATGTTATTTGTATTCGAATTTATTTAAAAACTAAAACTTACATTTTCATTTAAGTTGCTGATGTTCTTCTTTTTCAAAATATTATGTTTACATTTAATTAAATACATTCTATTAATAATATAATGTTCCACGATATCATCATACTAACCACAAGGCAATGTATTCAGATCGTTTTGACCTTATCTTTAACGTTTTTATCCAAGCAAAGGCAATATAGATAAAATTTTACTAAATTATTTGTTTTAAAATTTATTCATCTTAAAAATTAACTTGCCAATATAAATGGCGATTGAGGTAAAATTTGAAGTAACTTTAACATTTTAAACACCTAGATCTATTCCATACCGAAATTCTGGAAATCATTATCAATATGTTATGAAGAATTAGGTGCTCTAAAACACAGGTTTGTTAACTAAACAACAAAGAAAAACTCATTACATTTATATTTTGTCGATACTTAACATATTTCAATTTTTTAACAAATAGTTAACATGCTTTTGACACAAATCATATTATAAAATGTAAACTAACGGTACTTTTTCTAAAACAACATAGTTGAAATTTGACTTTGTTGATTATTATGTGCATTTTCGATTTTTTATTGTACAAATTGCACGTACAGAATTAATGATAAGCTTATAAAAATAATTCTTATCATTTTATAATGTAATGATCATAACAAAATTTTATAACATATGCTGCTGTTTTCTAAGCTCCTTGAATAATCAGAAGTAGAAATAACAAGAATAATTTATTTTATTTTTAGTCAGTTTTGCAGTGCTTGTTTTTAACCAGATGTTTATAAACATCGGTTTACTGTCGATTGTTTCAATATTCAGTCAAAAATTGACTGAAAATTTTATCCCTTAACTATAATTTATAATCCGTCTTTTATAAAATTTAAATAGTAAAAATACACGAATAAAAAAGTTGAACTTATGAGCCGACTTGTTTTAAATAAATATCAAAAAATCATTGAGGATAAAAATTTGTAACTTTGAAAAGGTAACTATGTTAAAAATACAGAACTAAAACATTTAAGCTTCTTTATTGATAGTATTTTATACACTCAATGGTAGTAAAGTCTTTTGATAACAAAATATATTAGATATTATATTATTAGTTATTATATCAGTTATATTAGTTATATTAGAAGTTAATATAACTTTTATATAGTCAATTATAAACCCTTTGTTTAAATAAAACTACAATTTTAATACATTATATTTATTTTCGTAATAACTTTTAAAATATTTTCCTAAACTACGACGTCTTTAGTTAAACTAACGTAATAAGTTTATAAAAGTTATTTAAATTTAGAGAACTAAACAGTTTAAGAACTTGATACTTTAATTGTTAAAATATTTACAGTTAAAAGTAATTTTTATTTTATCATAACATAATACAAGATTAAAATACAGCTTGGTTATAGTAAAGTTATATATGACAAGTCAGAACATTAGAAGTTAGTACTCAGTATTTTTTTTTTAAATTCAAAAAAAAAAAAAAAAAACTATTTTAATTGTTGCTCTAACAAAAACCCATACATAGTTTATTCATGGAAAATTTTATTGCTTTGCAACTTTGTGAATAATAGGTTTACTAAAACGAACACTTTTAATAGTATGTTTAGAAACTTTCTTCGTTTACATTGAACATGAGAAACTTTGGTTGCCTATTTATGTAGCGAGTGCAAAAAAAAACATGTTTTTGCAAATGGTCACGGTTTCACAATCGTATGAAAATTGTTTTATATACAGTAGCTTGAGATTGAACAAAGTAAATTTATTTGAAATACTGTCAAAAACTTCAGCGTCAACATAGCTTCAGCCACCAATGTTTTGTCTAAAACTTTATTGAAATGATAGGCGGTTCTACTAACACACTTAAGTGTGAGAAAATTTAAAAAATTTTATTTTATAAGTGAGGGTATAAATAAATTAATTATATTTTTTAATTCTATAATTGTTATAAAGATATTTGTAGAACTCGAAACATTTTATTCATAGTTAAGATAGAAATTAGCATTTAAGAGCACATCTCAAAGTGTGTAAGAGAACATGTTAACACACTAGCCAAAGGTGATTAGTATAGCAAACTTAATGTAATAAATACATCTTCGATTTAGAACATTTAACTGAAAATCCTATTTGTAGAAAAAATTATAATGAAACGAATTTTAAGTACTTAGTACTTTTGAGTTTGAATTAATTTTAGTAATTTACTAATTATTGAATGAAAACAAGTTCGAGGTTAATAAAAAACTCTTAAAATAATAAAGTTTTCACCTAAACCGAATAAAACAAAATACTCTTATGAATAAAAAAGTTGTTTTAATAAAACGAAACTAGTTCTTAATTAAAACAGTGAAATTACAAAATACTTTTTTCAGAAGTTTATCTTGTCAAACACTTTAGATCGAATATGATGATTAGGAAGCAACTTGGCCTAGTTTGGGAAATCCTGTTATAAATGAATCATACTTGCTTGAATTTTGTAGTATAGCTTAAGTTGCTTTTAAAAAACTTTCTTATTTAATTACTACATTAATATTGTTTTCATGGTGATGATTCATTCTAGAATTTTTAATGTTTTAGTTGTTTACTTGCTAAATGCTTGATTTAATTCTTGTGAACTGGTAAATTTCAAAAATAAACTAAGTTTCGAATTTTTCAAGACGTAATTTTTTGCACAAGAGTTCACTTTTGCACGGATTCACTTTTTTTATTCAATTTTTTATTCCTTATGTCCTCCCTAAACCTTACCATTGGTCGGTAACTCTATTTATTTTATATTTAGTTTTTTGCATAAAAGTTTTATTGGTCGTTGTCTGAAAATCTGTTTCTAAATGAATCATTAGTAGTTTATTCAAGATAAAAAATCAATGCAAAAAAGTTTCGGTTGAACGACTTCAATTGTAAAATACTTTTCAAATATGGAGCTTAACACTTAAAATATTTATATTAAGCTATTTTAAAACTAATCCATTGATTAAAAACAAAAATATATGTAATAACGGAAACATCTTTTCATTTTTTAACCTTTTATTAATAACTATCATCTGAATTATTTAACATTTTTACTTCCAGTTAAAAACAATTTTCAAACGATTTAAATCTTAAAAAGAGCTAGAATGTCTATAAAGTTGTTTCAATTTTTTATTTTAAAATCTACAATACTTATAACAACAACCTTTAAAGTAAAAGTTTCCAGAATTCGAGTATAGTTGAAGTCCACCGGTAACAAATGCAATGCTTTCTATAACTTAAATCATTAAGCATTTAGTACTGCTAATTTGTTGCCAAAATAGTAAAAGTTTTAAAACAGCTAAATTTAAAGAAGCTTGTTTTTAACAGTTGTGTTGTGAAAAAAAGCTAAGAAAAAACTACAGAACGGATTAAAAATAGTTGTTTTTAAAATTATGTTTCATGGCTCTTCAAAGTCATATAAGTGTGTATGTACCTTATTGTTATATGCTTTTGATCTTTTCTGCAGACTTAATAAACTTTTTCATTTAAGTTATTTTTGTTCTACTTTTTAAAAACATTATGTTTACAACTATAAAATCAATCTGACAATAACATGTTTAATGTTTGTTATCATCATCATAACCACAATGATATAATTTTAGTTCGTTTCACCTTATCTTTTAGCATTTCGTCAAGGCAGAGGAGTTCATATAAAATTTAAATAAATCTAGTTATTATAAAATTTCTTCATTTTAGTCATTAAATTGCCAATACTTGATTGAAGGTGAAATTAAAAAAAAAAAATTCATTTTAAACAGCTAGATTTATGCATATGATCAATATGTTATAAAGAAATGTGTGCATTAAAACAAAAGTTTTCTAGCTAACTAATAAAATGACTTGTTAAATTAATTTTTTATTGATACTTGTTTTAGTTGTTTTACTAGGTCTAGTTCTTCTGAATAGGTAGGTGTCAAAATTGCACGAAAGGTAACTTTTTTCAAATCGTCAATTTCGCACGATGAGATCACTTTTGCACGGGTTAAAAATTTATATGTTTTTTTTCATTTTAATTTTTTTACCTTTACTTTTCTACTTCCACTGTTACCTTTAACCCTTACCATTTAGTCTCGTGCAAAAATTTTTTTTTGTGCATAAGTGTCTTTGCGCATATTTGACCAGTCTCCCTTTTGAACACATTAGCGGCTAGTTCAGATTATTTAGTTTCAGATTATTTTAATGTTAAAACCGCTTACTAATGCAACAAGCTGCTTATATGCAACCAAGGAGGACTGGTCAAATATGCACAAAGACAGTTTTGCATGAAGGGTCAAAAGTGCACAAAGACAATTTTGCAAGAAGGATCAAATGTACACAAAGACAATTTTGCATGAAGGATCAATTATGCACAAAAGATTATTGTGCACGATGACTATTCTGTACATAAGTAAAACATTAACTAATAATAAAAAAAGTTAATAAAGAAACTACTGTTACGTTAAATGTTAGTATATACAGTTGTAGTAAAAAATAACTACGTTTTATAAATACTTATAATTATATTTTTTTCAAACTATTATGTTCCTGCTTGAGTTTCCCCTGCTCAAGTTGCTCTTGCTTGAGTTATCTATGTTTAGTTTTTACGGCTCGAATTGTCCCTGCTCGAGTTGCTCCTACTCGATTTGTCTCTGATCAAGTTGCCCCTGCTCGAGTAAGTCCTGCTCGAGTTGTACCAGATCCCGTTGTCTCTGCTCAAAAAATCCCTGATAGAGCTTAACTTGTCGCTACATGTCTTATTTTTCTCACGTTGTAATGAATTCTTTACAAGTCAAGTTCATGATTTTTAATTGAAATTCGTCCGAGTTGAAAAACTTGTGACTTTTAAATAGATTTTTTACAACGCTTTGCGTTTTAATAGAATCTAATTCGAGTTAAATGTAAACAAACTAAATGTATTTAATTTGTTCAATGTTTTAAACAATAGAAGTACTAAAAAACATTATATTTTAAAATCTTCTATTAGAAGGGCATAATTTAGTATAAAAGATATCAAATGTCATAAAGCAGGGTCTTTTAAAGCTTAAGAATTGAAACAAAAGCGCAAAATTATATGCGTTTATGCTGATTAGCACTGAACTATAACATTTTAGGTTGAACTAATATATTTTTAAGTGTTTCGTTAATTTTTTGATGCATAAACAATAAAAAACCTTGATGTTCAAACTGTTTAAATATGCCCAGTTAGAAGTTATTTTATTGCATAACAACATAGTATAAATTTAGAATAACAACTTATAAAACAAAGTTTAAAGTAGACAAATGAAAACAAAGCACATTAGAATATAAAACTAAATCATTTGCTAAGTCGTTGCTCTTACTAAGTCACAAACAAATAAAATTTTTACTGTTTAGGAACTTTGTGAATAATAAGTTGTGTAAAACGAATACTTATAAAAGCTTCCTTGGAAACCCATATATATTCGTCTGCATTGTACGCATGTACCTTCGATAG
This sequence comes from Thalia democratica, assembly GCF_965202585.1. Classification (NCBI taxonomy): domain Eukaryota; kingdom Metazoa; phylum Chordata; class Thaliacea; order Salpida; family Salpidae; genus Thalia; species Thalia democratica. Next base: position 90,460,892 of record NC_139165.1, read on the forward strand.
CCTATTTTTAGAGCAAGAACAAAAAATAAATATTTTTCTACAAAAATTCACTGTATCACAATAGCATAAAAACTCTCTTCTACATAGAATTTTGAGATTGAACAACGTAAATTTTCTTGAAATACTGTCAAAAACTTCAGCGTCAACATTGCTATATCCACCAATAACAAAAAACTTGTTACCCATGCTAAATGAAGAGTGATCAGATCTCCAACCAATCATATCAGACAGATTGCTCCATTTGTTTCCATGGTGATCGTAAGACTCCGCAGATTTTGTTAAATCGCTGTACCTATAGCCTCCAGTAGCAACAATTTTACCTTCGAAAACTGCACAAGCTGAATCACACCTATCAATATTTAAATCTGCTATTTTGGTCCATTTATTATTGTTTACTTCATACTTGTAACATTCTTTAGAATTAATGTAGTTTTTTAAGTACCCACCAATTAAATAAATACTTTTCATAAATGAACAGACAGAAAAATACATTCTGGATTCAGGCATATACGTCAAATTTTTCCAAGTGCTTCTTGAACTAATATTAACACGAGAAGTTTTTCTTACTTTTTTATCAGAACTTCCAAGAAGAAATATGTCAGAACCAATTACAGCTGTTTTCGCATAATAACAATTAGCTAACATTGGAGTTAAAACTAGATTACACTTGACATCGGCACTTTCTATTTTAATAACACTGTTTGTTAAACCTTTGGCTTCTTTATGTTTTTCACTAATGATAATATCAAACTCATTCTGATCACAATAACGATTTTCATACAAAACTGAACGTCTACCATCAAACTGCTGAGACATTTTTTTTTATACCTACTCACAATTTTGAGTTTTAGAACAAAATATTTTGTTAATTTGAAAACACCTCAAATAGAAATTTTTTTAATACTTTTTAAAACGATAGGTTATTATGATAACACACAAAAATAAAACAAAAATATATGTAATAAATAATTGTTATATGACATTTGTAAAAATTGAAACAATTGTTTATATTCAAGCACCATTTATAGTTAAATTTATTTAATGTTTCGAATTAAATTCAACGCTTACAAGATAAAACTTTTATTAATTTTACATGATATCTTAAGTCAATTTGTAAGCTAGCTATATATTACTGTTAAGTTAAAACCTTTTTTATTATTATAACCATCAACACAAGGTTTACTTGTTTATGAGAACTTAGTGTTTTACTAATTTTTAATAGAAAACTTGAGCTTTCAATTAACAAATTTCAAATAGCAACATAGTTTAAAAATTATCCATACATAAAATATTATTGTTTAAGAGGTATGCTTCTTTTTTTTTTTTTGTAAAAAATAAGCTTTTAGTCTAAATAAAAGAAGACTTGCTCATTTTATAAACAGTAAAATTTCAAATTACTTGTTTTAGAAACTTATCTTGACAAGTTTTTACTTTGAATATGATTATTAGGAATCCTTTTGGTCTATTTGAGAAAATTCTGTTATAAATGAATCATACTTGTTTGAACTTTGTACTGTAGCTGATGTAGCTTTTATAGAACTTCCCTATTTAGTTAAAACATGAATAATTTGAGCATGGGTGATAGGTCAACCAAAAATTTTCTTAAAGTTTTAATTGTTTTACTCGCTTTTTGTTAAAATCTTATGAACAACTAGGTGACAAAAATACGCGAGGGAAGATTTTTCGCGACGTTTTTTTACAAAAGGTTGTTTTGCACGGGTGTACATTAATATTTTATATTTTTATTTTATGTTATTATTCTTATTTTTATTCTATTTGTAGAAATAATACCTATAACACTTCTGTTAGTCGGTAGTTTTTTTATTTTTTCATTATTTTCTTGATATTTTTTTGAAATTTATTTTAAATTTTAATATATTTTTTAACTAGTACTGTTACCCCTCCTAACTTTTACCCTTGGTTATTAGCTTTGTTTCCTTTTTATTTTAAATATATTTGCTTTTTAATTTTATTTTTCTTTTTTTGCTACCACTGTTACCCTTAACCTTAACCCTAAGTTAATATTTTTTTTTTCATTTTTTACTCTCGTGCAAAAGTTTCATCGTGCATATTTTATGCAAAAGTGTCTTTGTACACAATTGACCAGTTTACCTTGTGTAAATATAAGCGGCTATTTCAGATAATTTTGCTAAAGCAATACATATACTTTTAATTTTCATAGTATTTTGCTTATATAAACAGTATTATGATAGCAGTATTAGGTAAAGTTTAATTGATTTTTGTCTATAATTGTGTTTCTAAATGTACAGTCGTAAGAACAGCTGTTAATGAAATAAATTTCAAAACTTGAGTATGTTTAAGTCCAGTGGTAGCAAATGCAACGTTTTCTATAACTTAAATCGTTAAGCCGATAGTACTACTTCAATTTATTGTCGAAAAACTTAAACTTTTTAAACAGATAGATTAATGTAATTCTGTTTTTAACGGATTTGTTTTGAAAAAGAGTTAGAAAAAAAATGACAGAATGGGTTAAAAACAACTCGGTTTGGCAAACATGTTTTATGGCCTTTTAAAGTAATACAAGTGTGTGTGTACAACATCGTTATTTGCTTTTCATTTTTTTTGCAAAATAAAATATATATGTTTTAAAGGCTTTTACGTTGTTTTTTTTTTAAGTATATTTAGAATAACAAAACAAAAATCAGAGTACATTATGTATTAGGTTTTATAATATCATCATACTTCCCACAAGGCAATGTTTTCAGTTCGTTTTGACTTTATCATTTAGCTTTTCCATTGTAGCAGAGACGTTTTAGATAAAGTTCCACTAAACTTTTATGTTGATCAATCGTGATCAATATGTTATGAAGAGGTGGGTGTCACTTTTGCACGAGCGTCACTTTTGCACAAGCGTCACTTTTGCACGAGGGAACACTTTTGTACGAGCGTAATTTTTGCACGAAGGGTTACTTTTGCACGATGGGACACTTTTGCACGTCGACTCTTTTGCACGAACGTCACTTTAGCACGAAGGGACACTTTGGCACGAAGGGTCACTTTTGCACGCAGGGTCACATTTGCACGAGGGGATACTTTTGCACGGTGACTCTTTTGCACGAGCGTCACTTAAGCACGAAGGGACACTTTAGCACGAAGGGTTACTTTTGCATGAAGGGTCAATTTTGCACGAGCGTCACTTTTGCACGAGGAGACACTTTTGTACGAGCGTCACTTTTGCACGAAGGGTCACTTTTGCACGAGGGGACACTTTTGCAAGGTGACTCTTTTGCACGAGCGTCACTTTAGCACGAAGGGACACTTTAGCACGAAGGGTCACTTTTGCACGCAGGGTCACTTTTATACGAGGGGACACTTTTGCACGAGCGTCACTTCTTTAGCACGTGGGGACACTTTTGCACGGCGTCACTTTAGCACAGAGGATCAATTTTGCACGAAGGGACACTTTTGCACAGCGTCACTTTTGCACGCAGGGTAATTTTTGCACATCGACATATTTTTACGGTAGACTTGTTGCACAACGATACTTTTGCACAACGTCTTATTTTTAAGATGAAATTTTTGCACAGCGACATTTTGGCACGATGTCTTTTTCCCACGAAACATCAATTTCGCAGTTTGGTAAAAAAATGTTTAGCTAGTACCAAATTTTTAACATAAAAAAAAACTAAAAACTAAAATTTTATACCATACTTGTATCAAAGGCAAAAAATGAAAGATTTAAAATCTTAAACAGTAAAAGTTAATGATAGAAACAAACTAAGGAAAGATAAAATAATATAATTTATAAAAGATTCATACCAGGGACAAAATTTAATTTATTTAGAAAATAAGATAGAAAAATACTTTAAGTGTAAGTAAATTGTTCTAGTTTATTTTAAACTTTAACATATTAATCAACAACTATGTCTTTTTATATATTTTACTATACGGTTACAAGTTTATTGTCCATATGATGGACTTATACATCAAAACCTAGACCACTTAAACTGAAAGACACATAAAGAAAAAATGAAATTAACACAAAAAGTTTATTCTTTAAAACAAAGATAAAAACATAATTTGATATAAAATTCATAGGTTAAAAAATAGCAAAATTTTAACCACAAACTTATACTTATTTACGCTTTGATGTAGAACGATCAACGTTAAATATTTAAATGCACTGACTAACAACAAAAATAAGAATAATCATTAAATACATTAAAAAGGACTCATTATTAATAGAGTAAAAGTGCTGATAACAAAATTGAATTATGAACTAAGCTAAATTAAAATTATTAAAATTAATTCAACGGTTGATAAAAATTACTTATCAATTTTACTAACACAAATATAGTTCTGATGAAACTTTTTTGACTTCAATCGAAATTTTTAAAATTTTTGCAAGAAACTAATTCATTTATGAGTTTGTTCCATATTTCAACTGACCGATAAAAAAAATTAAGCCAAGCCTCATTATTAAAATGTTGCAACGGTTAAAGACTTAAATGGTATATTTTCTTTGAACATAAGTTCAAACATCCAAATGTTACTCTCTCATTGGCTGATCATGAACATTCCGTTCCCGTTATGAAGAGTTGTGAGCATTGAAAAAATGTTTGTGGACCAAATAATAAAATAATTTGTTTCACTTATTTTTTATTGATACTTATTAGTAAGTGTACTTATTTTTATTAACATACAAATAGCATACTTTTTACTCAAATCATATTGAACATTGTAAAATAAGGGTACTTTTTCTGTAATAGCTTTATAAAATTTATTTGTTTGTTTATCATGTGCATTTTTTTTATTAATAACTTGCCCGTATTTAACTAGCTGAATAACTTGATATAATATCATTTTATAATGAAATGATCATTGCATATTTTAAAACCATACTTAAATACTTTTGCTTTATAGGAACCTTAGTAAACCAGCCGTTAAACATCGATTGACTAAATTTTTTAATTTTGACTTAGTTCACTACTAATTAAGAAGAATATTTCAAATACTGAATTGAAGGCTTAGAAATAATTCTTTATAAATTTCATAATTAAATTTAAACAAATACTAAACAACATAAGGATTAAAATGTAATACATTAAAAAAATGATTAACTTAAATATAGCAAACTACACTATTTAAGCTTCTATATTTATAGTGTTTTGTTATACTCAATCATAAAAAGACTCTTTTAATAACAAAACAAATTTGGATTAGAAGTTAGTGAATTGTAAATCATTTCTTAATAATTAAAGAATTGTTTTGGTACATATTATTTTTACTTTTAAGCAGTACAAACATTTAAGTTATTTTTGTTAAAATATTAATACTGTTTAAGTTTTTCAACAATTCGTTATGACGTCTTTGGTTAAAACTAGAAGTTTAAAAACTGTTCACTTTGTATAAATTATAATTAAACAGTCAAAGAACTAAATGCTGAGTTGTTGAAATAAATAAGTTTTATTTTATTGCAACATAGTATGTACCAGTGGCGTCGCGTGGTATTTTTCTTCGGTGGTGCAGAAAAAAAAATCCGAGTTGAAGGTGATCGATTTGTCCCTACTTGAGTTGCTACTGCTCAAGTGGCCTCTGCTCGAGTTGCCTCTGCTCGAGTAGCTTTTGCTCGAGTAGCTTTTGCTCGAGTTGCTTCTGCTCGTGTTACCTCTTCTCGAGTTGCTTCTGCCTGACATGGTTTTGCTCGAGTTGTTTCTTCTCGAGTTGCTTCTTCTCTAGTTGCCTCTGCTCGAGTTGCTTCTTCTCGAGTTGCCTTTGCCTAAAAAGCTTTTGCTCGGGTTGCTTCTGCTTGAATAGCCTGTGATCTGCTTAGATTTGTTTTCATTTTTTGTTTACAATAACTTGTAGAATGATACTTAAACCTCTACTGTTTCAGGGAATTTTCAACATAGCTTACTTACTGCAAGACATTGATTTTGCGGTAATTCTTGAAGAAATTTTGCTGTTCTGAGTTCATTTGCGGCAGTCAGCTAAGAGTTTGCGGCAGTGAAGTGAGCAAAATGGTCGTTTTCTAAATTGGATTTTAATAAGAGATTTTGTTCTAAAAAATAATGAAAACATTATAGATATTTAATTTATTCTTACAAAATTTTATGGTAGTGCAATTACGGCGGTGGAACACCCAACGCGACGCCTCTGGTATTTACAAGTTTAAAATTAGGCTTTGTTGTAACAAAATTCAGGTAAATCAAAAGTTCAAAAACAATTTTCAAAATAATTGTTTCCAACTTTCGACTGTTGCTCTAACAAACACACATACATATAAACACATTTTGCATTAAAATTTCCAGTGTTTCGGAACTTTAAGAATGATAGTTTTGAAAATTTGATACTTCTAACAATTTATTCAGAAACAGTTTTTTTTTCGTCTATAATGTACACATGTAAATTCGGATGCCTATTTATGTAGCAAGAACAATAAACTAACATTTTTCTACGAATTCTCACTGTTTTACAATCAAATGAAAATTATTGTTTACATAGTAACTTGAGATTAAAAAAAGTAAATTTTCTTAAAAACTGTCAAAAACATCAGCGTGAACATTGCTATAACCACCAATAACAAAAAAACTTGTTACCCATGCTGAATAAAGAGTGATTATCTTTGCAACCAATCATATCAGGTTAATTGCTTTATTTATTTCAAAGGTGATCGTAAGATTCCGCAGATTTTAATCTATTCATACAGCTATACCTATAGCCTCCAGTAGCAACAATTTTACCTTCGAAAACTGCACAAGTTGATTTACTTCTACCGGTATTTAAATCTGCTAATTTGGCCCATTTGTTATGGTTTATCTCATACTTATAAGATCTTTTAGAATAGCCACAGTCGTCTAAGTACCCGCTAGTTAAATATATACTTTTTATAAAAGTACAAACAGAGAAATATACTATGGAGTCAGGCATATACGTCAAAGTTTCTAGGTGCTTTTTGAACTAATATTAACACATGAAGTTTTTCTTACTTTTTTATTAGATCTACCAACAAGAAATATATCACAACCAATTACAGCTGTTTTTGCATAATAAAAATTGGTTAATATTGGAATCAAAATAACATTTAACTCAACATCATCACTGTCTACTTTAATATTACTGTTTGTAGAATCCTTGCTTTCTATACATTCGTCATTGATTATAATATCAAACTCATTCTGATCACAATAACGATTTTCATACAAAACCAAACGTCTAACATCAAACCACTTAGGCATACTTTTTTATACCTGGTCAAATTTTAAATTATTTAATAAAATATTTATTTAATATTAATTGAAAATACCTTAATATTAAATTTCGTAAACAACTTTATTTAAATGTTAAACATTTCTACTAACACACAAAAGTATATTTAAATTAAACATTTTTTTTTATCAGTGGAGCTATAAATAACTTTATTATAATTTAAAGCATTTAACTATTTTATAGACATTTTTAAAACTCGAAACAATTTTTTTATTGTAAAGCACCATTTAAAATTAAACAGCATTTTTTTAGTATGTTTTGAAATAAAATAAACATTTAATAAAATCAAGTTTTTATAACCTTTTTTGGTATTATTAGTCTATTTGTTGGCTAATTTTTTGATTATTTTAAGAAAACCATTATATATTAATATAACGATAAACACAAAGGTTATTTGTTTATGAGTTATTAGTTTTTTACCAATTGTTTATTGAAAACAAACTTCATTTTTCAAATATTAAATTCTCAAAGTAACAAACCGAATAAAACAAACTACTGTTTAAGTTATAAACATGTTTTTTTTTGTGAATTTCAAGATAAAATTAAACGAAACTAGCTATTTATATAATTATATAAACAGTGAAATTACAAAATACTTGTTTCAGAAATTTATCTCGTCAAAGACTTTAGATTGAATATGATAACTAGGAAACAACTTTGCCTAGTTTGGGAAAACTTGTTACAAATGAATTATACTTGTTTGAATTTTGTACTATAACTGAAATAGCTTTTATAAAATATCCCTATTAATTTACTACGCTAATAAGTTGTACATGGTGATGTTTCAAACCAAAATCTTTCTAACTTTTTCTTTTACTACGTCCAGATTTTGTGAACGGGTGTCATTAATGTACGATAAGTCACTCAAGACGTCACTTTTGCACGAGGGTCACTTTCCCACGGATTGATTTTTTTTTAGTTTTAATATTTATTTACACAACTATAACATTTTTTGTACATTTACTTACACTGTCACCCCTAATCCTTACCACTGTTAGGTACTTTTTTTCAAAAGATTTTTTTTATGCAAAAGTGTCTTTGTGTATGGTAGACCAGTCACCCTTGTGAACACCTTTTAGGTTTTTGCTAAAAGAATATAAATACTTTGAATTTAAATTCATTGATTCCTTATATATAAGGAAAAGTTGAATTGGTCGTTATCTGAAAAAGTGTTTCTAAATAAATTAGTAGTAGGTTAAACAAGATAAAACTTTAATGCTAAAAATAGTTAGTCAAAAGCTTAGAAGTAAAAAGACTTTTTATTTTTCGAGCTCGGCACCGAAAACAAATATGTATAAAGTTATTAAATACTAATCCATGTGTAAAAAATAAAAGCATATGTACGAGGTGAAAACATTTTTGTTATATTATTTACTAAAAACTATTATCTGAATTCTGAAACAATTATATTTTTTAATTACGTACTATTAGCAAAGGGTTTAAATCTTATAAATAAGCGAAGATGTTAATGAAGTTGTTTTGATTTTTGTTAAAACTGTGATAGCTATTTACAACAGCATTTAAAGAAATAGTTACATCTCTTGAGTATACTTTAAGTCCAGCGGTAAATTATGCAGTTTTTTTCCATAATGTAAATCGATAAGTATCTTGTTCTGCTAATATATAGTCAAAAAAGTTAATTTTTTAAACAGATAGATTTAAGGAACTTTATTTTAAACGGTTGTGTTGTTAAAAAGAGTTGGAAAATTATAAAACAAATTAAAAACAATTCATGTTTTTAATTTTGTCTTATTACTGTTCAAATTCATATAAGTGTGTATAAACCTCAATGTTATTTGTTTTCGAAAATTATTTTCATTTAAGTTGCCTTTGCTCTTTTTTTCAAAAATTTATGTTCACATTAAAAAAACACATTCTAACAATAATTTAATGTTTCACGATATCATCATACTTACTACAAGGCAATGTTTTCACTTTGTTTTGACATCCCTTTCATCAAAGCACAGGCGTTATAGATAAACTTCCACTAAATTAGTTGTTTTATTTTTTTTTATTTTAGACGTTAACTTGCCAAAACATGGCGATTGAAGGTCACATTTAAGATAACTATAACATTTTAAACAGCTTAGATGTATTCCATATCGAAATTCAGGAAATAATAATCAATATGTTATAAAGAATTGTGTGCACTAAAACATTTTTTTACATTGTGTATTTTATACATTGTGTATGGTTTATTTTCAAAGCTTTTTTGTTAAACAACTCTTTTAGTACTTATTTTTATGTTAACTATTATGCAATTTTAACATTTAATATTTTTATTTTTTTATACTCAATATTTTTAACATTAATAAACTATGATGTTTTTGGTTTTACAAAAAAGTTTGAATAATAAAGAGTTGAAAAATATAATAAAAACTTTATTTCATTGCAACATAATACAATTATAAATTAATCTAGGTTGTAACAAAAATTCAATATATGAAACTAGGAACATTTGATACTAAAACTAAATCATTTCCTAATAAATTCATAACCAATCTACAAAATAACTATTTCAAATTTTCGATAGTTGCCCTATCAAAAGCACTTACATGAAAATACATTTTCTGTGAAAAGTTCAGAATTTTGGAACTTTGTGAAGGATAGGTTTTGAAAATTTAGCACCATCAACGATTTCAACAATTTTAGAAACCCATTTTTTTTCGTCTACAATGTAAACATGTAACTTTGGTTGCCTATTGATGGAGCAGGAACAAAAAACAAACAGTTTTCTACAAATATTCATTGTTTCGCAATCGCATGAAAAGGTTTCATTACATGGTAGCTTGAGATTGAATAAAGTAAATTTTCTTGAAATACTGTCAAATATTTCAGCGTCAACATTGCTAAATCCACCGATAACAAAAAGCTTGTTACCCATGCTAAATGAAGAATGATCATCTCTCCAACCAATCATGTCTGGTAGACTGCTCCATTTGCCTCTATGGTGATCGTAGGATTCCGCAGATTTTGTTCTTCCGCTATAACTGTGGCCTCCAGTTGCAAAAATTTTACCTTCGAAAACTGCACAAGCTGATTTAAATCTATCAATGTTTAAGGATTCTATTTTGGTCCATTTATTATGGTTTATCTCATACTTATAACTTGCTTTAGAATAACCACAGTCGTCTAAGTACCCGCCTACTAAATATATACTTTTCATAAATGAACAAATAGAGAAATCTATTCTTGAGTCAGGCATATATGTACATTTTTTCCAGGTGCTTTTCGAACTAATATTAACACAAGATGTTTTTCTTACTTTTGTATCGGATCTACCAAGAAGAAATATGTCAGAACCAATAACAGCTGTTTTGGCATAACAACGGTGGCGTAATATTGGAATCAAAACCACATTTAACTTAACATCGACACGGTCTATTTTAATAAAACTGTTTGTAGAATCTATGTTTTCTTTACCTTCATCATTAATGATAATATCAAACTCATTCTGATCACAATAACGATTTTCATACAAAACTGACGATCTACCATCAAACCGCTGAGACATACTTTTTTAAACCTGGTCAAATTTATAGTTTTAGAACAATATATTCAGACAATATTAATAGAAAACACCTCAACAAAAACAATAATAAAATGTTATCGGTTCAACTAATTTTTTAAGTAGAAGAATATAAAAATTAAATTTTATTTTATTAATTAAACTAAAAATAAAGTAATTGTATATTAAAATTTTTAATTGTTTCATAGATTATAGTAAGAACTGAAACAATTTGTTTATATTTAAGCGCCATTTGAATTTAAGCGCCAAAAAATAACTTAATGTTTTCAATTAATTTAAGTTATTTATAAAACTAAACTTTTGTCAAACTTCTTTATTACTTAAAGTCAATTTGTTTATTAACTACAAATTAGTGTTGATCTTAAACATTTACTAACTTATATAACAAACAACACAAAGGTTATTTGTTTATGAGTACTTAGTATTCTATTTGTTAATTGAAAGCAAACTTGATCATTGATACCATTAATTCTTTTTTAAAACAATATAGTTATAATAAGCTTTACTGAAAAAAAATACTGTTTAAAAAGTAAGCTTTTTTTCAAATAAAAATACATTTTTAGTTTGAAGAAAACAAAAGTAGCTCTTAATAATAACAGTGAAGTTTAATAATACTTGTTTCAGAAACTTATCTTATAAAGTTTTTATTTTAAATATGAATTATAGGAAGTCAATTGGCTTGTTTTAGATTTGTACTATAACTTAAGTGGCTTTTCTAAAACTTCACTATCAGTTACTATGAATAATTTGAGCATGGTTGGTAGTTCGATCGAGAATTTATGAAAAGGTTTAGTTGTTTTACTTACTCCAGGTCTAGATCTCGTGAACGGCTAAGTTACAAAAATACACGAAGGGATATTTTAGACGACGTCTTTTTTACAAAAGGCTGTTTTTGCACGGGTTTAAATTTATATATTTTACTTTTTATTTTATCTTTGTTTATTTTATTACTACCACTAATATCTTTAACTTTTAATCTTGGGTGGTAGTTTTTTTTATATCTTTCTTATTATTTTTTGTTAATTATGTTTTATTATACTTTATTTTTAAACTAGTACGTTACCCCTCATAACCCCTACCATTGGTTATTGGTTAGTAACTAACTTTTCTTTTTATTATATATTTATATGCATATATATACCATTTTTTAATCGTTACTAATACCCCTAACCTTTACCCTAAGTCGTTAATTTTTTTATCAATTTTTTTATCTTTACTTAATTTTCTACTCTTGTGCAAAAGTTATATAGTGCAAAATTGTCTTGTGCATAATTGACGAGCCCCCCTTCTGTATATTTAAGCGGTCTTTTTTATTTTTTTAGCTAAAACAATACATATACTTCGAATTTTAATTTTATGATGCTTATATAAGACAGTATTGTAATAACAGTTATAAGTAAAGTTTATTTGTTTCTAAATGGATCAGTATTAAATACAGCATTTCATGAAATAAATTCCAGAACTTGAGTATAGTTTAAGTTCAGAGGTAACAAATGTAATTATGTCTTTAACTTAAATTTTTAAGCCTCTAGTATTACTACTGAACTTTTGTCAAATTTTTTAATTTTTTTCACAAAAGATTTGATGTAACTCTGTCTTAACGGTTGTGTATGGATAAGAGATAGAAAAAATGACAGAGTTAATTAAAAATAGTTTGTTTTGACAAACATTTCTTATAACTTTTCAAAATAATACAAGTATAGTGTACTACATTGTTCTTTGCTTATGATCTTGTTTGGAAAGTTAAATAGATTTTTTATTTAAGCTTTTACGTTGTTTTTTTTTTAATTATATTTAAAATGATAATCAAATTTTGAGTGTAATAGGTTTTAAGTTTTATAATTTCATCTTACTTTCAACAAGGCAGTGTTTTCAGTTAGTTTTGACTTTATCCTTTAGCTTTTCCGTCATAGCAGAGACGTTATACATAAAGTACCACTAAACCTTTATGTTGATCAATCGTGATAAATATTTTACGAAGAGTTGTGTGCATTGAAAAAAAAGTTTGTGAACTAAATGATAACTAATTTATTTTTTATTGATATTTATAAGTTATTGTACTTATTTTTATTAACAAACAAATAGCATACTTTTTACTCAAATAAAACTGGTCATTGTAAAATAAGGGCACCTTTTTTTGGAACCCTTTTATAAAATATATTTGTTTTGTTTATAATGTGCATTTTTTTTGTTATGTTACTTACTTACACGTATATAACCACCTAAATAACTTGATATAATATCATTTTAAAATTTGATGTATAAGTTTACAATATATAAGTACTTCTGCTTTATAGGAATCTTAATAAACCAGACTTTAAAAAACATCGATTAACTAAACTTTTGAAACTAGACTTAATAATTAATACTTTTTTGTAATAATATTCACTGCTTTTAATAAAATCTAAGTAGTAAAAATTCACTACTAATGAAGAAGAATATTTCAACTACAAATTTGTAAGCTTTGAAATTTGTTTAATATAATTTATAAACCGACTTAATTTTAATAAATATTAAAAAACATAAAGATTGAAATTTAAAACAAAAAAAAAGTAATTAAGCTAAATATAGCTAACTACATTATTTAAGCTTCTATAAAAATAGTGTTATATTACACTCAAAAATAATGAAGACTCTTTTAATAACAAAACAAATTTGGATTAGGAGTTGGTGAATTATAAACCATTTCTTAATGAGTAAAGAATTATTTTGGTACTTATTTTGTTTATTTTTAAGCAGTAAAAACATTTAAGTTATTTCTATTTAAATATTAAAATTTAAGTAGTGTTTTAGTTATTTTTATTAGAAAATTAAAATTTAAGTAGTAAAAATTAAGTTCACCACTAATTAAGAAGAATATTTTAACTACAAATTTGTAGGCTTTGAAAAAAGTTTTTTAAAACTTATAAACCGAATTAATTTAAATAAATATTAAAAAACAAAAGGATTAAAACGTAGAACTTAAATAAAATAATTAAGTTAAATATAGCTAACTACAATATATAAGCTTCTATATAAATAGTGTTTTATTACACTCCATAATAACGAAGACTCTTTTAATAATAAAACAAATTTGGATTGGAAGTTGGTGAATTATAAACCATTTCTTAATAATTAAATAATTATTTTGGTACTTAATTTGTATACTTTTAAGCAGTAAAAATAATGTTATTTTTATTAAAATATTAATACTGTATATGTTTTTCAACAATTCATTATGACGTCTTTGGTTAAAACGAGAAGTTTGAAATTGTTCATATTGTATAAAACTAAACAGTCAAAGAACCAAAATTTTAAGTGACAAGCATCTATTTTTTAAATGAATTTTAGGATAAAATTAAACGAAACTATCTATTTATATTAACAGTGAAATTACAAAATACTTGTTTCAGAAATTTATCTTGTCATACACTTTAGATTTAATATGATGTTTAGGAAGCAACTTGGCCTAGTTAGGGAAAACGTGTTATAAATGAATCATATTTGCTTGAATTTTGTACTATAACTAAAAAAGTTTTTTTTTAAATTTCCCTAACAAGTTACTACGCTAATATTTTGTACATGGTGATAATTCATTTCAGAACTTTTATAACGTTTTATTTGTTTTACTAGGTCTAGACCCTGTGTACAGGTAGGTGTCAAACATGCACAAAGGGTCACTTTTTTCAAGACGTCACTTTCGCAAGAGGGATCACTTTCACACGGGTTGATTTTTTTTTTACCTTTTTTTTTCTACTACGACTGTCGAATCTAACCCTTATCATTGGCCGATATTGCTATACTTTTTTGGTCTCTTGCAAAAACAGTTTTTCATGTAAAAGTGTCTTAGTTCAAATTGGGCAGTGCCACTTGTGAACACATTAGTTAAGATTTTTTGGTAAATGAATACATACTCTTTATATTTTAGTTATTTGTTGCTAATATGGATGATAGTGTCAGGTAAACTATATTTGGTTTTGTCTGAAAATTTGTTTCTAAATAAATCAGTAACAGGATAAAGAAGATGAAAAATCGATGCTAAAAAATGTTAGGCTCTACACGAAATATATGTATATACAAAGTAATTTTAAACCTAAACCATTTGTTTAGAAAAAATAAATATATATAGTAAAAGAAAAAGTTTTTATACTTAATACACTTTTTTTATTAAAAAATATTATCTTGATTTTGGAGTTTTTTCATTTCTACTTATACATTATTAGCAAAGGATTTAGATCTTATAAAAAGAGCTAGAACGTCCATGAAGTTGTTTTGATTTTTTTAGTAAGTATTTAAACTAATACTTTCTAGAATTTGTTTATAGTTAAGTCCAGTAGTAACAAATGCAATGCTTTCTTGAACTTAAATCTTTAAGTATCTAGTACTGCTAGATTTTTGTTGAAAAAGTAAAAGTTTTAAAACGGCTAGATTTTAAAGATTTTATTTTTTATGGTTATGTTACGAAAAAGAATTATAAAAAAAATACAGAACGGATTAAAAACAGTCGTTTTGGCAATTATGTCTTATTAGTGTTCAAAATCATATTAGGGTGTATAAATTTCAATCTTATTTGCTTTTGATCTTGTGTACAAAATCAAATACGTTTCAATTTAAGTTACATGTCTTCTGCTTTTTCAAAAAATTATGTTTACAATAAAAAAACACATTTGGATTACAATGTGTATCAAGTTTTATAATACTATCATACTCCAATAATGCAATGTTTTCAGTACTTATATTTTAGATTTCTGATTAAAGCAGTAACGTTACAGATAAAGTCAAACTAAATATAGCTGTTTTACATTCATTCATTTTCGTCATTTACCTGCCAATACTTGACTATTCTTTACGCTTAAGTGTCGAACTTTAAAAAAAACAACAACATTTAAAACAGCTAGATTTATGCCATACTGAATTTCTAAAAATCTTGATAAATATGTTATGATGAGTTGTGTGCATTAAAACAAAATTTTTAAACAAACTAGTAAAATTACTTGTTACATATGTTATTTGTGCTTATTTTACTTGTAAATTTATTAACAAAAAGTTAAAATTAGAAATATGGTTTGAAACTAAATTGAATAAAATATATTACTGTGTAAGAAGTAAGCGTATTTTTTTTAAAAACGAAATAGATTTAGTTTAAATAAAACGAAACTAGTTCTTTATATAAATAGTGAAGTTAAAAAATACTTTTTTTAGAAATTTATCTTGTTAAGTGTTTCTTTTAAAAAAGATATTTGTTAAAACAAAGAGTTGTCAATTTTGTTGATATAAATTAAAAGTTAGAGAAAAACTATATATTAAAGATTGCTTGCGGATCGCAAAAATTATACTTTTAATAATAAATTAAGAATATTTCATAAAAGAAAAAGAAAAAAAGTATGAAAAGTAAATGACTAATAATTACTAATTATTTAATAAATAACCTAAGTGTAAATTTTTTTAAAGTTAGGTAGGTGTCAACTGTGCACGAATAGACACTTTTACACTAAGAAAATTTTTCACATGTTAAAATTTAATTATTTTTTATTTTAATTTTACTATCACTGTTACCCCTAACTTTTACTTTTGGCCGGCAAGATGTATTCTTTTTTTATAATTTTTCATCAATTTCTGATTCAAATTTATTACTTGTTTTTTCTAAATTAACACTGTTACTTTTATCCCTTACTTTGGGTCGGTAACTTTGATTTTTTTGTTATAATGTTATTTAATTTACTTATTTTTTTTGTTTATATCGTTGTTGCTCGTAATCCTTACCCTTGGTCAGCTCTTTTTTAGTATGGAAATTTAAAAAATTTAATTTTCAATTTTTTTTTACTTTTACTCTCGTGCAAAAATTAACCTTCGTGCAAAATTTTCTTCTTGCATATTTCACTAAAATATGTGGTCAGCGTTTGTCCCTTAAGCCAAAGTTTTCCTGAACTATGCATCGACTGTATGATTTTCTAAATATGTATACTAAGGGTACCTTTTCTGAAATAACGTAATTAAATTTTTTTGTTTTGTTTATTTAATATATTTTCTTTTTTTGTGATAAAAAACTGTACATAAAAACTAATTGATAGACTTGGTCTAAAATATAATTTTATAATGAAATTGTTATTACACTTTTTAATAGCATATTTAACTACTTCTGATTTATAGGATGCTTAGTAAACCATAAGTAAAAATAGTAATAAAAATAAAATCTTTTGTTAAGTCGGCTTTGCAGTGCCTGTTTTTTTTTATATTTAAAAACATCCATTTATATAATCTAAAAATTTTGACTGACAAATTTATTTCGTTTATGTAATAGTATTTACTGTGTAAAAAAAAATTAAATACTAAAAGTGCATGAACAAACAAGTAGAGCAATTATAATTTTAAGTATTCTAATAATTTTAAAACTTATGAACCGACTTGTTTTATATAGACATTAAAAAACGTAATTGTCTAAAATATTTAGCATTAAATAGTATTTAAGCTATACACCCTGAACAAAATTTTTTCATCTTCTAAAACATTAGTATTTTAACCCACCAAATAATAAGTCTCTTTGACTGACAAAATGGAAGTAGATTAGAAGTTGTATGACTAACGTATAGTTAAATTTAAACCCTTTTTTCTAACAAAAGAACTACTTTGGTATTTATTTAGTATTAAGCAAGGACTAAAATATTTTTTATGAAAAAAAAAATTTTTGTATATTTCTGTTTTTTATAACCTGTAATATTGTTTATTTTTAGAGTAAAAACAATGAAGTTTTTTGTAAAAGTTAGAAGATAATAAAAACAACATTTTCTTTTAATTAAATATCAACTTGAAGTTAATACAAACTAATATACTTCGAAGTTTATATTTAAATTTAAGTTAGATTTTTTTTGGTTTTTAGAATATTTAACAGTTGAAGAACTAGATGTCTTTATTGTTAGAATATATACAGTTATAAGTAATTTTGTTTTATTAGAACATGATACAAGATTAAAATAAAACTTGGTTATAACAAATTTACAAGTAAATATATGACAACTAAAAACTTAAGGGAACAAAACTAAATTATTTATGTTTGTTTATAAGCTCAATATATAAGCTTGTCTATTTCGATAGTTACTGTAATAAAAACACACAAAAATGTTTTCAATAATAACTTTATTGTTTTGGATTTTTGTAAATAACAGATTCTCTAAAACAAACACTTTTGACAGTTTCTTTAGAAACCCATCTTTTTTGTCAACATTGTATACATGAATCTTTGGTTGCTTATAGCATTAACAAAAAACAAACATATTTCTACAAATACTAACTGTTTGACATTTGCATGAAGATTGGTTTCTACACACTAGCGTGAGAATAAAAAAAGTAAACTTTCTTGAAATACTGTCAAAAACTTCAGCGTCAACATTGCTACAACCGCCGATAACAAATAGCTTGTTACCCATGCTAAATGAAGAATGATCAGATCTCCAACCAATCATGTCAGGCAGATTGCTCCATTTGTTTCCATGGTGATCATAAGATTCTACAGATTGTAATCTATCCATACAGCTATACCTATAGCCTCCAGTAGCAACAATTTTACCTTCGAAAACTGCACCAGCTGAATCACTTCTACCAATGTTTAAATCTGCTATTTTAGTCCATTTATTATGGTTTATCTCATACTTATAACATCCTTTAGAATAACGACAATAGTTTAAGTGCCCGCCTGTCAAATATATGCTTTCCATAAATGAACAAACAGAGAAATCTATTCTTGAATCAGGGATTGGATTTAATTTTTTCCAGGTGCTTTTCGAACTAACATCAACAAAAGTAGTTTTTCCTACTAATTGATCAGATTTTCCAAGAACAAATATGTCAGAACCAATTACAGCTGTTTTGATTTCATATAGTGGTTCGAACAATGGAATCAAAACGACGTCAGTTTCACCATTGTTGGTTTTTAGTTTAATAATACTATTTATAGAATTGTTGTCTTTTGTACATTCATCATGAATGATAATATCAAACTCATTCTGATCACAATAAAGATTTTCATACAAAACTGAAAGTCTACTTTCAAACTGCTGAGACATACTTTTTTGAACCTGTTCACAATTTTGAGTTTTAGAACAAAATACTAAGTAAAAGTAAATTTAAAATACCTCAACATAAAACTTGGTTAAAAAATTTATTTAAATGGTAGGCGATTCCACTAACACACAAAACTATATAAATTTATATTAAATAAATTTAAATTTTAGTAATGCTGTAAATTAAGTAATTATGTTTAAAGATATTTAATTTAAATATAGACATTATAAAAATTTAAAACAGTTTGTTTATGTTTTTTACGCCATATGAAATATAAAACAATTATAGTTTTAAATTATTTTCAACAATAAAAAAAAATAAACTACTTTTGATCTTTTATAGTGTATAAAGTCAATTTGTTAACTTACTATTTATTTTATGTTAAACCTTCATTCATTACTATAACCAACTACACAAAGGTTATTTGTTTATAATTACTTACTATTCTGATAACTGTTAATTTAAAATAAATTTCAGCTTTCAAATGAAAAATTCTTTAAGGAGTGTAGTTTAAAGCTAAATCGAATAAAACAAGCTCCTTACTAATAGTAATTTTTTTTTTTAAATATGTTTCTAGTTCTAATAAAACGGAACTAGATCTTTATATAAACAGTGAAATTAGATAAATTCTGTTTTAGAAATATAGCTAGTAAAAATTTTACTATGAATGTTATAAATAGAAAGCCACTTGGCCCAGTTTGGGAAACCATGTTATAGATAAATCAAACTTGTTTTTGTTTTGTACTATTGCTGATATAGCTTTTATACAACTTCCTTATCTAATTACTTCATTAATAATTTGAACATAGTAATATTTCTATCAAGAATTTTAACAATTTTTTATTCGATTTACTAGCTTCTAGTCTAGATCTTGTGAATTATTAGGTAAAAAAAATACAAGAACGGACATTTTGCACGACTTCATTTTTTAACCGAGGGTTATTTTTACACGGGTCTATATTTATTTTTAATTTTACTTTGTGTTTTAATTATTATTTTTTTCTTTTTCTTAAGTATTAATACTGATACGTTTAACCCGTACTCTTACTCGGTTTTTTTTCGTTATTTTAATATTGTTTCATTTTTTAACTATCATTGTTAACTCTCCTAACCCTTACTCTTGGTTTTTAACTATGTTTTTTTTTAAATTAATTAAATTTTTACTAGTACTGTTAACTCTAACCTAGGGTTTCCCAAAGTGGGCGATATCGCTCCCCTGGGGGCGATTTTAGTAAGTCGGGGGGGGCGGGGGCAAAGTTTAATAGAGGGGCGAAATGGGGGGACCATAACTAGCAAGGGGGCGAATTGGGGGGGGGGGGGCGATTTTAAACTTTTGGGCAGTCGTAATACTTTTACTTTATACTCTGCTATTTTATTATTTTTAGCTTGCTATTAGGTATTTGACCCTCGAGTAAACTTAAACATAAAATTCCATTTTGTTTACGTAAAATATAGATTTCATTCAGAACATGTAGATAAGGATGTAGAGTTTTTAGAAAACGTCAAGATGAGAAAAATAAACAGTGTAAAATCACAAACATGTTCAAGAAATCTACACAAAGTATTGAAAATTGACAATTAGCTTCTTATTATCTGTCTCTCATAGTTGCTAAACAAGGACTGCCTCACACCATTGGGGAAAAAACGTTTATTCCTGTCTTAAAAACAGTTCTTGAAGATCCATTTATTATAAAAACACCAGTAATGTTTTACGTTCTATTCCTTTACGCAACAATTCTGTAAAAAGAGGTGTATATGAAATGTCAGAATGTGTTGAACAAAAGTTAGTTTGAATGATGTGCAATAATTTTTTTTTCGATGCAGGTTGACAAGTCTACATTCCCGGAGAACAAATGTCTTTTTCTTGTTTGTGTGTGTTTAATAGTTGATGATACAACATACGAAGAACTAGCGTCCTCCCAACTAATGGATCGCATAGCACAAGAAGGCTTGTGTTTGAAAAAAAAATATTTTGAATTAAATAAAATACCTCCAAAATATCTTATAGGAATTGCAACAGACGGTGCTCCGTCTATCATAGGAAAGTATCGTGGATTAATCACATATTACATATATCAGAGTAAAACCCTGATATATTTACTATTCATTGCTTTTTACATCGCCAACATTTAGTTGCAAAAAGTTTGAGGTACGTTTAATGACTCATTAAACTTTGTTATAAAATCTGTCAATAAAACAAAAAGGCATGCTTTACAAAGTTGTCTGTTTAAACAGCTGTGCAATGACAATGATGAGTTTTTTAATAAGTTGATAATGCATACAGAAGTGAGATGGCTATCAAAAGGAAACTGTCTAGAAAGTTTTTGGCTGTTTTTAATTCAGTTATTGTTTTTTTCCTAAAAAGCATAAGGTATTGGCAGACAATTTTGTTAAAAGAAAAATAGACATTGCTTACATGTCAGACTTATATGTTAACACCAACAATCTGAACAAAACTTTACAAGGTAAAAACTTGAATCTTGTGAAAAACAAAAGTAAAATAACCAATTTCAGAAACTAACTTGAACTGAATGAAAAAAATTCAAAAATAATCCGTTTTCACAGTTTAAAAATTTGGAAAACTTAAAAGGTTGTAACAGGATATCAAGTTGCACTTGATTACTGTTTAGATTTGGTTGGAAGTTTGAGCTAAAAGTTCATCCAAGCGTTAAGAGAAAGCTCGCAAGGTCAAGTTTTATACTGATGCAAGTTTAATTCAGTTGACAAAAAGAGAAAATAAAGTGCAGACCAAAAACCCTGATGCAACATTGAGTTAGGGAATGTTATATAAGCTGATACAACAGACAGACGGAGATTCTAGCCACAGCCTGCTGCAGTAAACGTGATAATGAAGAATAGACATTTATATTGTTTTCTTGTGTTATATTAAGTGTTTTTTTGATTAGTACTATAATATATAAGTATTTCTTATTTACATTCTAAGTAGTTAAATCGTATTTTGTTTTATAGATTCTTAATGTATATTCTTGCTAGATTAAATCTTGTGTAAAGTTTTGACCACATTTTAAAGTATTTTCTAAATTTGATGTTCTTTATATATTTGTTAGTGTTTGCAATTGTTCTTTATATAAAATATGTTAACTCATGTCATGCCTAGTTTTATATAGAGTAGCCTAAGTATTATTAGTATCATTATTTATTATAAGTTAAGTTTAGTATTAAAGGTACCTACATCTGTAGGTTACAATTGGCGTCCTCGTGTAAAGAATAACCAGTCTTTTAAATAACAGTTAAATATTACCAAGACACTATTTTACCCAAATAAGTTTTATTAGTGTGTAGGACACTTGTGCAAAATCTTATTTTGCCTTGTGTCCAAATTTTTATAATTTAAAGGAATTAATGTTTTTCACTTGATATTATATTTTTTTTTCCTTAAAAAAGAAAACATTGAATAAATATAGTAAAACTGTTTTCAAATAAAAAAAACTATTTTTCACAAACAAAATAAGTGCTAGTTAAAATGATTGTTGTCTTTGATTTCTTGATTAAACTGGAAATTGCTGTTCATGGGTGTGGCTAAGGGAAAATGAGAGAATAAAATGAGAGATCAAGTGATCTACAGTCCAAAGTCCAGGAAAATGAGAGAATCAAATGAGAGATCGCGTGATTTATGGAAAATTCTAGAAAAAGAATTCAAAATCTATAAATACGCTCAATCAGAGCATGAAGCGGGCAATCCACCACGAAACAAGCAAGAAGCGACACTCTGCTCCGCAAAAGAAATAACATCGTCAATCTTCAAGCAAGAAGATTTCAACAACCATCTAATCGAAGAAGCCCACGCATTCTGTGGCATCGAGAATTTCAGTACTGGTAGTACTCTTTCATCAAACACTCTAAGTTGGACTCAACGATCGAGTCACAGCGTTCAATCAAGTTAAAGTATACATTCATCTCAGCAAGCAAACCCACACAGACTGGGCGCCAACCTTAGCTACACTTCAACGAACAAGTTGTTTCATACTGTTTGACTCTATCGTATTGTTTATATATTCATATTATCATATATACTCACTATTGTATTTGCATTGTAATATTTATATATATTTATATCACCGCATTTATTCACTATTGTATTTGTATTGTATTAATTATACATATTGATATCATCGTGCTTATTTTTTATCGTATTTTATCGCCGCTCTGCTTACGGAAAGGAAAAGAAACAGACCACGCTACGTCTAGCCAGATTCTGCAAACGAGACGGACCAACGTCGAGTGCCAGAAGCTGAGCGAACGAGACCAGTGACACGCCAAAGGGGGAATCCGGAGCGCGGTTCTTTCTATTTGTTAACATTAAGTGTCTAAACTTATTGTGAGCTGTCATTGCGTATTTGTACATAATAAACCAACATTATTTAGTTTCATTATATTTAGTCAAATATATATAAATATAAATAAAGTTAAATATAAATTATATAATTATGTCCTTAAAACCCTTAAAAAAGGCATTAGTCCTGAAGGTACCCAGGACTCGGTCCAGAACCGAGATAAGTTGTTCCGAGACTATTGCTAACCTGGAATCCGATGAGATTGTTGAGACTGAAACCGAGGCAATTGCGAAGGAAACCAGTGAGGCTCCTAGTCTGGGTAACAATAATGGCGTCCTCCGAAGCGAACATCCGCCGACCACAGAAGACAACACTAAAAAAATTATCGAATTAACTAAATTAGTAGAAAATAGTAACAAACTAATAGAAGATAAATTTAATACTATTTTAAAAACAATTTCTATACAGAACTCTCAATCATCGAATATCCCTACAAATACCGAGGTAAGTACAATAAATAATCTTAACTCACATATGAATTTAACAGATCCTGAAAAAATACAACCAACAATGACAACAGAGGCGGTATCAACATTACCTACCAACAAAATCCAGACACCAATTCCATTATCAAGCCATGCTTCCAAATCTTGCACAATACCAAGCAATTACAATTCAATTTTAAACGTTGACCAGTCAAACGAAAGAAATGGAAGTCAACCACAAGATAATAACCAGTCGATTGCACAGTTACAAAGGCAAATTGACAACATCCAAAAGACAATAAACCAAAATCCTGTCCACGAACGTGTAACAACCCAACCTAACACCAACCACATTTTTGGCAACCACGATCCGATACCCAGAAATCAACACTTCCAGCAAACAGTTAATTCGAGGCTATCAAATAGCATTTCTGATAAAGCATTCAGAAAAATTTCAGGGGAAAGACCAAGAGAGGAGTTGAGCCTCTTCGAGGTTCAATGTAAAAGCCAAGGAATTTTTGATGATCAAACACAATTTGAGATTATTATCGGAATCTGGCCAATTAATGACGTACTTTCTTATGTAAAAGCTGGCAAACCATCTAGTTATATCTGTTTTAAACAAGAAATCTTAAGTATGACCCCATGTTTGCCAGACATACTTAAACCTCCACCCATCTGGAGCAGCACTCCAACCTTTAAAGATATCCATCAACTAATATCAAAAGGTCTTACATGCTCTCAAGATGACCTTTACAAACATTTGGCACTGATTTATTGCCCGAAATGGGCTAGTAACATTCTAAAAAAAGACCTTGAATTACAAATTGATAAATTCAAAGGTCGGGTTATGTGGACTCTTGAACAAGGCCCAATTGATTTGAAAACAAATTACAATAATCGAAAATCAAACAACCAGTATAATTTTAATGACAAATTTCACAACGCATTCAATCAACAACAAAACCAAAACTTTTCAAATTATAACCAGAACAGATACAATCAAGCACAAAACTATAGACCAAATCTTAACCAGTTTGATAATAAAAATAATAACAGGTGTAGTTATCACGTTAGGTTCGGTGAAAAATCTAATAATTGTGAAGGCCAACAATGCGATATGTACCAAAAATTTTTAGAGAAAAAATTGAGCTTTCTCAAAAATAAACCTGCAGCAGTTAACATGTCAATAATACAAGATATTTCGAATGCTGAACAAAGTGAAAATTCCACTCAAGACAAACTAACAAACAGTAATAAAGTAGATGAATGCATTACTAACGACAGAAAAAATGAGGAAATTAAACAAGAAACAAACAAAATAGATGATAAATTCATTACAAGGAAATTGCCTTATGAAACAAAACTAAAAAACAATACTGAACTATTAATAATTGCCGACAATGAAACCTCTGTACAATATCTTTTCGATACGGGTGCAGAAGTTTCGATTATACCCAAATCCATGGTTGAAACATATGAAAAGGACAAGTCAGCGCCTAATATATGCGACATAAATGGCAAAACATCTAAAGCATTAGGTTATTCAATGAAGTACGTTAAAATTGGCCTGAAACCGGACCTGCCACATTCTTTCTACGTAATAGACACAGATATTCCTTTCGCAATTCTAGGTTTAGATTTCATAATTAAACATAAATTAACAATAATACCACAAGAAAAAACTATTGTACAAGGTGATTCAGGAGTTAAACTGAAATTAAAACAGCTAACTACTCCTGAAACAGAAACGAAAATAGAAGTAGAAAATCTCCTAAATCTTTTTCCTGAAATCGACAAAGAACCAAACTACAAAGAAAAGCCCAAGCACAACCATGTCTTAGATATAAAACTTGAAAAAGAATTTTCACCCCGACACCAAAGAGCAAGGAAAACTAACAAAACTGTTTCAAAGGAAATAGAAGATAATTTTGATAAATTACTCAAACAAGGGGCGGTAATAAGAGGCATTTCTGAAATAGTCTCACCTTTAACTGTAGTCAGAAAAAAGAACGGAAAGCCAAGGGTATGTGTGGATTACCAATATATTAACCAATACACTAAAATAATGAGCTACCCTTTACCAAATATTGACGATCTTTCTTCTATTATACCAGTCAACTCTAGAGTTTTTTCAACACTTGACCTGAGAGAAGCATATTTGAATCTTCCCTTAACTTACCGAGCACAAAAAGTAGCAGCCATGATTTCTCAATATGGCACATTTTTGCCGTTAAGAACAACCTTCGGCCTTAAGAATGCCCCAATGGCATTCCAAAGGCTTATGGATGACATAATGGCTCCATGCCATAATTTCAGCTTTACATACATAGATGACATTATAATTTATTCGAAATCAATGGAAGAACACATGCAACATCTGTTTGAAGTATTGTTTCAACTTAACAAATTTGGATTGCATATCAATAGGGAAAAATGTAAATTCGCCGCTGAAGAAGTTCAATACCTTGGACACATACTGAGTAGCAAAGGTTTTTATATGCAACAAAGTAAAGTTGAAGCTATCGAAAACTTCCAAACCCCACGAACCATCAAACATTTGCGGTCCTTTCTTGGCTGTCTAAACTACTACAACAAATTCGCTCCGAAACTGGCAGAAATACTACAACCATTATATAAATTAACAACAGGAGAGCCAAAAAATTCTAGAAAAAAGTTAATCTGGGAAACTGAACACCAAGCAGCATTTGAAAAAGCTATACAAACACTAGTTTCGGCCACTCATCTTTCTTATGAAGACCCAAAAAAAGAACTAATTCTTTCTACAGACGCATCCTCTACTCATATTGGAGCCGTCCTAGAACAAAAGCATGAACCAGGAATTTATAAACCCTTGGCATTTTTTTCAAAAAAACTACCAGTCCTTAAATCAGTAAGATCCGTATTTTTCAGAGAACTCACAGGTCTTTACCTGAGTATTAAACATTTTAAGGTCAGAATCATAGGAAGACAGCTTCGGGTAAGAACAGACCATAGAGCCTTGGTAGATGCTATTAACAATGCTACGGGAAATCATTCACCAAAAGAAGAAAAATATATTGCTATAATAAAAGAATATGCCCCCTTGATGGAATTTATTCCGGGCGATCAAAATACAACAGCTGACTTATTAAGCCGTCCGGTACTCGTTGCATACAACGATAAAAACTCAGAAGAAGAGGAAGAAAACAGTGGAGAAATTGATGTTAACGATAAAACAATAAATTCTTACACAAATTATGATTTAGACCAGGATATCACACAAGATGAATCAGAATCTAATCAATTTATTCCCTTAAATATTCAGATAATTTCAGAAACGCAAAGTCAAGCCAATGTACATTTACCTACCGTCATAGCAAACTCTCAAAAGCAACAAAACCAGATCATTTTTGAGTCTAGATTGATAGATAATTGTGTAGTACAAGGTATCATTGAAACAAAAACCCATAGTTTTCGTATATGGGTTCCGCCCAAATTAAGATCTAATATCCTAAATCAAAATCATAACATCTTACACCAAGGAATTGATAAAACTTTAACAGCAGTAGGATCTAATTTCTGGTGGCCAAAAATGAAAAAAGATGTTGAACTCTTTGTAAAAACTTGTATAACATGTCAAAAAGTGAAGGTAAGGAAATATAACAGACCTAAATTAGGTTGTTACCCAAATTCACTTGGAAGATTTGACTATGTTCATGCAGACTTGGTAGGACCGTTGGTTGAATCTCAAAACATGAAATATATACTTACCATTAAAGAACGGTATACTGGTCTTTTTGCATCATGTCCCTTACCCAACAAAATGGCAGAGACCGTAAAGAACGCATTTCTCCAAAATTGGATTGGTCATTATGGAATACCATGTACAATAGTTACAGATAATGGCAAAGAATTCTTTAACCATCATTTCGAAACTATGTGTTCGGATCTATCTATCAAACATAATCTCACCGCGCCATACCACCCTGAAACCAACGGAATGGTAGAAAGACAACATAGAGAGTTAAAAACGGCCTTAAGGACATTGAAGAATAAACTTAACTGGGTGCAACATCTTCCTATTATCACTCTAGCTCTAAACAATCAGAGCATTGGTCGTAAAGGATTTAGCCCTGCTCAATATACTTTTGGAACACCCTTAAATATTCCTGGAAAGTTATTCTTTCCGAACACAAACACATTCGAACCTCCTTCATTATTTGAAACAGAGATATTTATAAAAAATATGAAAGAATTTACTAGAGAGTGGAGAAACCCAGACGAAGCTACAACATATATCGAAAAACATCTACATGAAGCAAAACAAGTTCTAGTAAAAAATCACACAAGACATTCACTAGATCATTTGTACAAAGGCCCTTTTAATGTAATAGAACGAGGTCCGCATTCTTTCATAATTGACCAAGGATCAGAATTTAAAAAAATTGCTATTGGAAATTTGAAAGCATATTTTCCTAGATATCCAACTGCAAGTAGGGACAGATCTGAAAATACTAACTATAATTTGAGAGCGAGAAACAAACTCAAAATTAATACAAAATTCAGCATGATGAGCGAAAACAAACTAAAATATGTTCAACGTCCATTAATCAGAGACAAATCTAATGGGCTACTATATTTAATTGATTCAGGCTCAGATGTTTCCATCATGCCTGCACATCTAACTAATTACATAAATTGCGCCAAAACTGATGAAATAAAGAGTTTCTCTGGTCAAACTGAAAGAGCACTAGGGATAACTCAAGCTAACATTAACATCGGTATTCCCAAACTATACTCCTACGAATTTTCAGTTTTTCCCAATGGGCACAATTTTGCAATTCTGGGACTAGATTTCATAAATCAATGGAATATCGTTATTGCTATAGCTGCAAACGCGATTTTTCATGTCAATGGCAACGATTCGCCAATCAGAATAGAAATAGAAAGAAACCATATTGAAAAAATGCAAGAAAAACCATTAGATCTTAGGACAGATCGCTCTAAAAATGATAGCAAAATAACAATACCAAAAATGAAAGAATCAATAAAGGAAACAGTTGAAGTTACAAGAATGGAAAAATATCAAAGTAAGCAAGAAGGTCTTAAAAACCTCTTGACAAAGAAAGTTCGAAAGAAATTTAACCCAAGAGACCAAAAATATAATAACAACGATTTAATGCATAATAAAAAAAACATGTTGCAAAACTTTTTGGAACTATATCCAACTCAGAACTCAACTAGAACAGGACCGCTTCACCAATATTTTACAGCGAAATATTAAGCAAATCATGGTTGGTTTTCACAACAAACGTAAAAAAGTTTTTTTTTTAAAAATAAAAAAATATAATAAATAGCTAATATCAACGTTTTAAAATTCAAATAGATTCTTTTAATTAGCTTTTATTTAATTGATAATAATTATTTATTAACTAATTAATTCGTTTTTTTTTTGTTTTTGTTTTTTTTTTTTTTAACTTAATTGAAAGACATGATAAAACAAAGGCTTAATATAACAATACGGGTTGGAAACTAATAAATAAAGGAATCCAAAACATCACACTTAACAGTCATAACGATCATTTACACTTTGCTTCGTACAATTAAGATTATATCGATAAATTAACTAATAGCATTTTTTTTAACAATCAAAAACTTTATGTATAAAACTATGTTTAAAAAAAATATATAAACATAAAACTAAATAATTTAAATAAAAAGTATTAAAAATAATAAACAACAAAAAGAACAAAAAAAAAAAAAATATATATATCTAAATATAAATATATATTATATATAAAATATATCTGAATTCTTAAACTAACACCAAAATTTATGTACAAACACGCTTTTACTTTTTCTCAATGCATATTGGTACTACTCCATCTAAAGCGAATGACTAAATGCAGTAAACTTAGTGTGTACATACTAAATGTAAAGAAAAATCGTTTTTCTATTTTTTCTCTATTTAGCTTCACTTCTGTTATTTTTATCTTTCCCGTGCACCTGTAATTAATTTTAAATTGACATTTTTGTGTTATTATAGATAAATTTAGTAGCTAAACAAGGGAATCATGTTTACGACACACCTGCAAAACAAACTTAACTATTAGGGTTAAATTCTTTCGAATGAACTCGCTTTAAATTTTATTAAACGTTTCCCAATTTGAATCGCTACACGTGCTTCGTTACATTGATGCACGTGTCAATAAAATCAGAAGGGCTTAAAGACTCCCTTTAACGCTTTGTTACTATCGTTAATTCTAAAATTAAAACTTAATAGCACTTGTGAACAAATTGGTAAACGTTTCTTATCTTTTTTTCTTTCGAGTTATAACTTTCATTCACTGAAACAAGATTTATTTCAGATTTGTATTCATTTAGAACAGCTTTCATTAGAATATGTAACTCAATCTTATAATTGTAAGTTTAGATTATGTGTTTTTGCTTCTTAGTTTGTTAATTTTTTTAAAATAAACAAAAGTTTATTTTTGTAAAAATAATTCTGTGTTTATTCTTTTTTCGAAATTAATAGTTGTGTTAATCATAATCAAATTAGTTGCCAGATGTATGTTATTTTGATTTTCGTTATTAAAGGTATGCATTATTACTTTTTGTCTTCGTTTTTTCTTTTCACTTTGTTTATCAAACACAGATTATAATTGACATTAAATATATCCACTGACTATTTGAATTTTAATTTACTCTACAACTTTTTTTTTCTTTCTTTCCGCTTTCCACCAATCAATTGTCCCATCTTCATAAAAAAAAACAATACTTAAAACATGAATTATATATTTATACACCCTTAAAAAGAAACTTAATAGTAATAATTGTGGAATTAAGTAAATAAAAAATTATCAAATTAGTAATACATAATTAATTATCAAAAATAAAGATATCTATAAATATACAATAATAATTATAAAACCTCGTAGTGAATATTTTGAACAATAACCAAACAAAATACGCGTAATATCAGACGATATCTCAAAATGACTACCAAGTTAATCAAACCAAACTCAATTAACCATAAGTATAATAATTTGTTTATGTAATTCCTGACCAATACATTTCAGAACAGCATTCAAAATGCATGTGTAATCTATCCAATTAATTCAGCTTAGCAACCTTCAGTCATCATCACTATTAAATAAACACTAAAAAGAACTAATATTCGGCGTTATGCCGTACATTTTGTTGATTATACATGCATTTATACAAATACACTATATACATAATTGCCTTGCCACATATCGCATAAAAACATTATTAACAAAGCTAATAACAAACTAATATTTTCCAGATTTAGCTTTTAATAATTATGAAGTTATTCTTTCTCAATATAAGTCTGTTTGCCTGTCTTTTCTTTCTTGGAGACAACGTTTTTTGTCAATCTAATAAAACAATCTTAGACCTAAGATTTCAAAATGTAGACATATGCTTCGATAAGCATATTGTAAAAACTTACTTTATAACTCCTTCCATCGGAGGTTGCGCTGAACCGGACACAACTTACCAAATAATTAAAGATATTAATATATACCCTCCTGCAGATACGACAATACACATAAACGCAATAGCGTGCAGAGAGGTCGTGTCCACGTATAAAAACATAATGTGGTGGACTTTCACAAAAACGTCTACATTAATAAATAAAAGGTCTTTTTCAGTCGCAAGCGATCGCTGTGTAAGGTGGGTTAAGCAAAGAACTGACCCAATTCTTGGGGATCTATTTAAACATTCAATAACTCCTCATACTTATGTTACACTGAACAAAAAACAAAATATTTTTTATTATCTTCAGGGAGTGACTGAGAATGTTAGAAACGCACAAACTTTAGAAACAACCCTAATCTTTAATAGACAAACCCTAACAGGTAGCCATTTTACCACGTCAGACTTAGAATGTAATGTTTTAAAGGGGGTATGTATTTCCAAGACTGACACATTCTTATTCACTCCTTTTGAGAATAAATGTAAAACTTGGAAACCATATAAAGGGTTATCTTTACTTAAATACAACATGAAAAATGGAAACCTTTATCAGGTTCCTGAACTAGACCTTGCGTTTCATAGGTTAATACCTTGCCCTGAATATGTACACAAATGCATTAGAGAAGTCGATGAAAATAAACAAATAAGGTGTACACCCACAAATTTTGCCCTTAGTTTTTCAAATATTTCGACGCTAGTAGATGATAACTTAAAAATAAAACTAAACCAATATAATAATATAAGTGCACGAGACAATATATTAAGTCAAGCTATTCAATCTTTAGCCATTAAAACAAATTCAGCCATAGAAAAGCTCGCCCAAGAGTTCTCAAGTGTGCTGTGCAAATTGGGTGAAATCTCAATAACCAACTTGCGCAACACCCAATATCGCAAACCCAGTGAGACTTTGAGTCTCATGCTGGGCAGGAAAGTTAAGGCAACTATGATAGGTGAGTTACTTGCACAAATTTCGTGCACCAAAGTAAACGCAACCTTAGTACCAACTCTACGTATCGGCGATGAAATGTCTCCAAGGCCTCTATTTAGGATTCATTTCGCAAACGAGTCAAAAATAGCACAATACACTTCGGAGGGCTATTTAAGATGGGGTCTCAAAGGCTTAACCTCTCATTTAACTGAACAAGTAACCATATTTGTAATAGAAGGAATCGCCATAGCGTTTAAAAATGGGTCTCTCTTAAATGAACTGCCTGAGATAAATAAATTAGGGCTTCATCCTACTTCTGTTATTCCTGATTCTATAGACTATGATGAAGGAATACTGTTAAATGAATTATCTACTGCGTCAGACCCAAATAATTTGGGTTCAATGAACCACATGCTGCAAAGCATACTGGGAATCACTTCTGAGCATCTTATAGCTAATGGGGTAAACAAGGAGCTGTTAAATAAATATTTGACTGTCCCTATGAATAAAAATGAACATCTGTCCTTCATTAAAGAAATTAAACAATTCTTCCGCCCCAAAGTTTCTAACATTATAAAAAAAATCGCTCTATTCGGATCTTTAACAATCACCTTTCTAACTACGCTCTTAATAACGTATATCTTTTGTGGATTTACACTTAAAGCTATTATTAAGATTACCAGAACAAAAACAAAAAATAATAAAAATGAAAACCAGAGTTAATGACATTATAATCTGTAGCTCATACTCAATTTCTTTCTCTTCTTCTCCTTCTTCAAATTCTTTTGATTGATGTAAAAGCTCGCTACTTTTATTCTATTTTCTTGTCTTTATTTGGTATATCAATAAAAAAAGAAAAATTATACAAAACAATCTTTCTATTCTAAACACTATCTTTGCCATCCTTGACTTGAAGGACCTCTTTCTCATTTTTCTGCATAAGTCTAGATAAAAAGAAAAAGATAGCCAAAAATTCTTTTGTTTTTTTTTACAATAAACAAGTTTAGTACCAATCCTTACTACACTTATGAATCGTTGATAATTTATTTTTGCTTTCTTTTTGTTACTGTAACTATAAAAAAAACATTTGAATTGTCAACAGTCATTAAAAAATAAAAAAAAAGAGATGAATCTTTTACAAGTAGAAGACCTTGACTTTCTGTTGGACGAAGAACTACCTGAATTAAATCATGAAATGGTTGAAAACTTCTTCCGGCCAATCCAACAAGAAGAAGAGTTTGAAAAGGATCTAGGATATGAAAGCGACGAAGAAAATAAGTATACCGAAGAAAGAGAAGCTCCACTAATAGCTCCACCAGTGCCAATCATCGAACAGAATTGGCACCGTTTGAGGGATGACGAAAGAATGTTGGATCCCGAGCTTCTAACAATCCTTATCGAAATGATGTTAGAGGCCGAAAGACTGGGAGATAACGTTTTTGAAGAAGTGTATGAGGGCGACTTTTAAAGGAAAGGTATGTGAACATTATACTAAATAAAAGATTTTTTTTTAAAATTATAATAGTCATAAAAAAATTAACATGTTTTTTTTGATGTTTTTTCCCAAGTATTTTTGTTTCGATAAAAAAATAAAAAAATAATAAATAAAAAAATAAATAAAATAAAAATCAAAAAAAAAAAAAAATTAATTATAAAATAAAAATTTATAAACAAAAATATATAAAAAAATAAAAAAAATAAAAAAAAAACAACTTGTTAACAACTTATTTGTCTATATATGTGTGTTTATTTTTTATTATTATTATTTGTTTTTCTGATTTTTTTTTTTTGTGTGTACCTTTGACCTTATAAACTACAATAACTCCAGGTAATTAAATAATATTAACATTGATTTGCTTCTATCTATTCACTTTTAACCTTAAGCAATCTAGAATTCAAATCTATTATCAACACGTTTATTTGAGTTGTTACCTTTACACATTTTATTACCGAAATCTATCTGAGTAATTCTTTTGAAATACAAAATTTTAATATGACAACGTTGTATACTTATCGAATTAATTTTTTTTTTTTTTTGAATGTTTGAACAAGTACATCATTTGAAACAGTTATAAGTTAAACTCAATTTTCTTCTCTCCTTCGTTGTTTAAAATTTTTCATTGTAAACCTGTTTTGTTTCTACAGTAAATCTTTGATTTTCTAATAATACATTTTTCCATTAAATATTAATATTTCTTAACTAAACAAAATAGAAAAACAAAAAACATTGTTAAAATTGTTATTTGTACTTTAAATTTATTTGCATTTATCATCTCAACCCTCCGACAACTTGATAATGTACCATTTTTTTTTTAGAAAGATTAAAGTTATAAATTTGAACATTTTTTTTTTTTTCTCAAGCATGATAAACCCGCTCTAATTCCTTATTATTCTTTTCTTTCAAAATTATTTTACACTTAGACATTTTAAGTTAATTTTCGTCCCCTTAATAATAGTTTTTTCTCATAATTTTTTTTTTTACAAGTTAATAAAAATTTTTTTAGTAAAAGAAAAATAAAAAAAAGAAAAAGATAAGTCGATGTAGGACACTTGTGCAAAATCTTATTTTGCCTTGTGTCCAAATTTTTATAATTTAAAGGAATTAATGTTTTTCACTTGATATTATATTTTTTTTTCCTTAAAAAAGAAAACATTGAATAAATATAGTAAAACTGTTTTCAAATAAAAAAAACTATTTTTCACAAACAAAATAAGTGCTAGTTAAAATGATTGTTGTCTTTGATTTCTTGATTAAACTGGAAATTGCTGTTCATGGGTGTGGCTAAGGGAAAATGAGAGAATAAAATGAGAGATCAAGTGATCTACAGTCCAAAGTCCAGGAAAATGAGAGAATCAAATGAGAGATCGCGTGATTTATGGAAAATTCTAGAAAAAGAATTCAAAATCTATAAATACGCTCAATCAGAGCATGAAGCGGGCAATCCACCACGAAACAAGCAAGAAGCGACACTCTGCTCCGCAAAAGAAATAACATCGTCAATCTTCAAGCAAGAAGATTTCAACAACCATCTAATCGAAGAAGCCCACGCATTCTGTGGCATCGAGAATTTCAGTACTGGTAGTACTCTTTCATCAAACACTCTAAGTTGGACTCAACGATCGAGTCACAGCGTTCAATCAAGTTAAAGTATACATTCATCTCAGCAAGCAAACCCACACAGACTGGGCGCCAACCTTAGCTACACTTCAACGAACAAGTTGTTTCATACTGTTTGACTCTATCGTATTGTTTATATATTCATATTATCATATATACTCACTATTGTATTTGCATTGTAATATTTATATATATTTATATCACCGCATTTATTCACTATTGTATTTGTATTGTATTAATTATACATATTGATATCATCGTGCTTATTTTTTATCGTATTTTATCGCCGCTCTGCTTACGGAAAGGAAAAGAAACAGACCACGCTACGTCTAGCCAGATTCTGCAAACGAGACGGACCAACGTCGAGTGCCAGAAGCTGAGCGAACGAGACCAGTGACACGCCAAAGGGGGAATCCGGAGCGCGGTTCTTTCTATTTGTTAACATTAAGTGTCTAAACTTATTGTGAGCTGTCATTGCGTATTTGTACATAATAAACCAACATTATTTAGTTTCATTATATTTAGTCAAATATATATAAATATAAATAAAGTTAAATATAAATTATATAATTATGTCCTTAAAACCCTTAAAAAAGGCATTAGTCCTGAAGGTACCCAGGACTCGGTCCAGAACCGAGATAAGTTGTTCCGAGACTATTGCTAACCTGGAATCCGATGAGATTGTTGAGACTGAAACCGAGGCAATTGCGAAGGAAACCAGTGAGGCTCCTAGTCTGGGTAACAATAAGTGTATTACCTTTTATTTTGAAAGCAGTATTTATAACAATTTTATCTCACATTCCTATACTTTTGTTATTTTTTTTATATACTGCATTTAATTTAGTAGTAGATTTAGAGAAATTTTACAACAAATTGTGCATTTAATTTTTAAGAAGCAATACTTACATTTACCATATGCCCATTTAAAAGCCTTTGAGTTTGTACCTATAACCAGAATGAATAGGGGGTTAGGAAAACTAATAAGTCAAAATTGAACTGACTAAATTATTGTCCAAAAAGGCAAAATAGAACTGACAAAGTTTAGTCCAAAAACTCAAAGTAGAACTGATAAATTTTGAGTCAACTAAGTCAAAACTGCACTGACAAAGTTATTGTCCAAAAATTCAAAGTAGTTGTGATAAAATTATGAACAAAAAGTCAAAACTGCACTGACAAAATTATTGTCCAAAAAGTCAAAGTAGTTGTGACAAAATTATGAACAAAAAGTCAAAACTGCACTGACAAAATTATTGTCCAAAAAGTCAAAGTAGTTGTGACAAAATTATGAACAAAAAGTCAAAATTGAACTGACAAAATATTATTCCAAACAGTCAAAGTAGGTCTAACAAAATTTAGTACAAGAAGTCAAAATGTAACTGACATAATTATTGTCCAAAAAGTCAAAGTTGATCTGACAAATTTTAGTACAAAAAGTCAAAATAAAAAAAACTAACAAGGTATAAGTTTAAATAAGTCTTAAAAGTGGTGACCAATTTTATTTGAAAGTGAGTGATATTAGATTTATCTAAGGCTCTTAAATCTTAATAGCACAATAAAAAAAGAAAATATTTATTAATAAATAAGAAAGCAAAGACCAGTACCATGCTGAAAATTTTTGGAGTTTGTATTATAGGGGTTTGCATAGGCATGACATTTGAGTGGTTTTTTGTATTTTTGTAATTTACCTTTTTTTGAATACTGCAATCTTTATAGTAGAATGTGACTCATGTTTAATATTGTTTTTGAAGTTAAATAAATTTTTGAAGCTAGTAAAACACATTAACTTTTTTTTTGATTATCAAAAGTATAAAAGTTTAAGAACTAAATTACTATTTGTTAAAAATTGTTTAATTGTTTTATTTTCTAATTTGCTTTTAATCTTGCATGAAAAACATGAGTAGTTTTGAGACCAATTCAAATTTTTAAATGTGTAAATTTTTTCTTGTTTATGAAGAAAGGGTGTTTTCTATCTTCCAGCAAACAGGCAGAGGAGAAGTAGAGTGACGATTCTCTTTCAACAGTGGAGAAGAGGAAGTGTAACAGGATATCAAGTTGCACTTGATTACTGTTTAGATTTGGTTGGAAGTTTGAGCTAAAAGTTCATCCAAGCGTTAAGAGAAAGCTCGCAAGGTCAAGTTTTATACTGATGCAAGTTTAATTCAGTTGACAAAAAGAGAAAATAAAGTGCAGACCAAAAACCCTGATGCAACATTGAGTTAGGGAATGTTATATAAGCTGATACAACAGACAGACGGAGATTCTAGCCACAGCCTGCTGCAGTAAACGTGATAATGAAGAATAGACATTTATATTGTTTTCTTGTGTTATATTAAGTGTTTTTTTGATTAGTACTATTTTTATAAGTATTTCTTATTTACATTCTAAGTAGTTAAATCGTATTTTGTTTTATAGATTCTTAAAGTATATTCTTGCTAGATTAAATCTTGTGTAAAGGTTTTGACCACATTTTAAAGTATTTTCTAAATTTGATGTTCTTTATATATTTGTTAGTGTTTGCAATTGTTCTTTATATAAAATATGTTAACTCATGTCA
This sequence comes from Thalia democratica, assembly GCF_965202585.1. Classification (NCBI taxonomy): domain Eukaryota; kingdom Metazoa; phylum Chordata; class Thaliacea; order Salpida; family Salpidae; genus Thalia; species Thalia democratica. The sequence goes on from NC_139165.1 coordinate 90,498,547, forward strand.
TGCCTAGTTTTATATAGAGTAGCCTAAGTATTATTAGTATCATTATTTATTATAAGTTAAGTTTAGTATTAAAGGTACCTACATCTGTAGGTTACAAGGTGAAGTAGAAGTATTTTCAACTCATCTGAAACAGCTTAAACGTGATATTAAAAAAACATTTTTTTGAAGTTTTTCAATTAAACGTCCCGAAGTGGATTATGGATCCCTTCGAAGCAGATCTTTTAGAAGTAAACGTTGACTTACAGGAAACTTTCTCAGACTTGCAAATTAACCTTGAACTTAAAGTAAATTTTACCAAAGAACGATATGAAAGGTTTTGGACTCAACAAAAGCAAGGCAAATGTATACAATCATTTAGGAAGAAGTTAGATTGTTGTTTATAGCTTTTCCTTCTAGCTATGTTGTTGAGAAAGCTTTCAGATAATTTATCAACATCTTGAGCAAACGATCTAATCTAGATAGTTGTAAAAGAGGTGACTTAAGGTTTTATTTGACTCATTTAGAACCAGATATAGAAAAACTTAAAAGCAGTCATGAAGCTCATTCTTCACATTAAATTAGACTTCAGTAGCAGACATTATCTTATGCATGTTTTTTTTTTATTATTAAAATATTATTTTTTTTAACCTGATTTGTATTGTATTTAAGTATTCTTTTTATAATAACAGTTTTATTA